>NW_028277169.1:28425000-29822500 GCF_051122295.1 Plectrocnemia conspersa
TAATCTATATTTATTATATAAAACATATTTATATATTAAAAATAATATTTTAAGTTCATATTCTATAATTACTATTGATTATTATTATATACACCTATTCTTTAGGAATTTTACAATGAGATCTAGTGCCTCATGTCTTTGAAATATATATAATATGAATATATGGAAATGAAAAAAATATGGAAAATTATACGTTATTCTTATTAATAAAATATTCATAATCTTCTCAAAGTAAAAATATTTAAAAAAAAACTATTTTATAAGTTGTAGTACAAAAATTCTCAAAATTAAAATTATATTACTACGGAATAATCGCTGTTTTTTCGTCAATTCTTATTGTTATCATATCAAATCAGACGTATATACAGTTTTAAATTAATACATTTTAATACACAATATATTACTAAATATTTAATAACATTTTAAAAAATATTTCTTATATTTTTCAAATAATTAAATAAGTATGTAGATAATTATTTTTATATTTCAGATCAAAAGCATATAAAAATTAAGTACAATTTACTGGTTTATGATCATTTTATAGTTTACCAGAGGAAATTAAAAAGATAAAATAATAATAGCACAAGATAAATTCAGAAAAAATACAAAAACATAATACAAATATTAATAAGTTAAATACTATTAAGGTAACTTAAGACCTGGAGTTACTAAAAAATAAATTCATGCCATAAAGTAAGATGTGTATGGGCATTTTATGTTTATATTTAAATTTAAGTCACCGATTCTAAAGATTAAATTTTTTATGTGTATTTAAATCATTATTTATTATACACTACATAAATATATATAATATTAACAATTATGATTTTGTATATTTATTTGCATTAAATACTTCCTATATATCTACATCTATAATTTTCGTATTTTGTGAGATACATACGAGAGTGAGTGAGAAAGCGTGCATTACATGCGCTCCGCACGCCCACTTCTTCTCACTCACTCTCGTCACTTAACACGCGAGCGAGTGAAAGGGAATGTATCACACCATACGCGCCTAGTATTAATAACCAATCATTTATGGATTGTCATACATAAAATGAAAAATTTTCATATTTTTTTTGTTTATACTTCTTCACAAAATTATATATTATACACAAAATTTGTAAAATATATATTATACACACACTAATTTTGAATCATGTTAATATTTTATTTATTTTATTGTTATTATCCAGGAATGCACCGTAAGTCTTTAGAAGCAGCGGAACATCTAAAGGAAGACGCTGCATTATCAGATCGTGAAGATGCTGGCTCTCGCACAGACACCAGCGAAAGGGGTGCGCCTACTCCTACGCCCCATCAGCAACCTCCGCAACATCCTCAAGTAATACCCTATAAAACAATCTCTACTTATTATTTATATTTATATTTATAACCATTTTTATTAATTCATCAGACTCCATCCGGAACTCCACAACCTACTCAGCATCAACAGCAGTCTACTGGACAGCAGCAGCCGCCTCAGCATCAAACTGTTCAACAGGGAAGATCATCCAGTCCGGAGACGACCGGAAAGGATCATGGCCATTATCCGGATGATCCAGAAGCATTTAGGAACAATTCCATAGCTTGTTTGCGAGCCAAAGCGCAAGAACATCAAGCTAGGATATTAGGATCTGGACTACTGTTACAGGTATTATAATATTATCAATAATTGTACTGTCATAGAGATTATGGAGTGTATCATATTTTTTTGATAGCAGGTGCGAACATTGGCCAATCTGCAATCGTCTGGAATAAGTCCACCCGGGTCCATGTGCGACGCTAACGCCAACAGTCTCCATCATCACATGGTCAGTCACCATGAAGCCATGCTGAACAGCCATCGCGAAGCCATGGCAAACCTGAGCTCCAGTCATCGAGAAGCTCTAGCCAGTTTATCTTCTTCTCACAGAGAGTCACTGGTCGGTATGGGCAACGGACATAGGGAAGTCTTGAGCATGGGTAACAGATCGGAATCTAGGAGTCACGAGAGCTTAGGGATGAACGAAGATAGTCACATAGAAGTTGGCGGAGTAGACAGTGCAATGCCACCATCGGCCGAAATTTTCTGACATCCACCGAAGGCGGAGTCGCCTGATGTAGTCACGTAAATTGGTGACCCCAAATATATTTCTAAAGCAAAATAAATTTTAAAATGTGTATTGAGATCGAAGGGTATATAATCAAAGACAAAAATATCTTAAAGTTATGATTTTAGTATTTTTACTAATTTAACTAAAACTGTGATGCTATAACTTTTTATACGATGTACTGAGTTAAACTGAAAACCAAATTTCATTATTATTTTTAATATTAATAAATTATCTCTTACACTATTCTTTAAAAGGAAAAGCTTAAAAAATATGAAATATAGATATTATAAAGATATCTCTTTTGATATGAGAGAAAAATAAAGCAATAAGCTATTGTCGACCAAATATTAAACTTGTAAGGATACATATGATACATATTATCTTCAAATGCGCAAATTAAAAAACAAGCTTTAGAGTTCTATTAAGGAATAGAATTTTCTGTAGTAATTTAATTTTATAACTAAATATTTGTTTTATTATATAGCTATTTTTAGATTTTACTGACGAACAAGAACTCGACTAACTAATTAGCGTTGTAATTTTCATATTTGAGAATAATGAGTACTTGGTTTGTGTTTCTCTACATATATTAAAAAACGATGCAATTATTTTAATAAATTAAATTTTTTGGTAATGATGTCTTTGCTTATATACCCCTCACTTGAATTACTCTGTATATGTATGATACATTATGTAATACAGTACTACGAAAATTTTATCTGAAACTCTGACTTTAAACGCGTAAACTTTTAATTAACAATTACGGCATGCTTCGGTTTTTATTTGTTCGTCATAACTTCACATCGAGTTTTAGAAAGTTGGTAATTAGTTTTGGAACAATATATAAGACGTTCGACAAACTCCTAAACTGACATTCCATATATAATGATAATATAATAAAATAATAGTTCCTGATTTTGCCAATTCGTAAATATGAGTGTGCATGATGCAAGATACATTTTTTGGTTAAATAAATATTTTGTATAATTATAAATTATAAACTCGAATACATCGATATTTGATGAACGAATATTGATAGTGTCATTAATGATAATCGCAAAAGTAACAAGAATTGAAAAATTATGCTCACTTCTATTATATTACGTAACAAATTTATATTTATACATAGGATGAAAATCAAGTCCTACGCAATGAATTATATAACTTTGATTATTTTGGATCGAAGATCGTGTATATGTAGATATTATTATATGGGACTGATGTGTATTCAATCGTAATTTGTAAATAGTTTATATAAATTAAATTGAAAAAAATTAAATTAATATTTTTATCGTAGGTTTTATTGTGTAACCTGTACATATTATACTATCGAGTCATTTAGCGAGCAAATAATACGATTGAAGAAACATTGATTAAGTGCAATATCGACAAAATGTGTAAAATTATTATTTTAATTGAATTTTGTATACGTGTGTGTAAATCGAAACACTACACAGAAACTATTTGTATTATATTTACATAACTTTTGGCCTATGTGTATATTTTATTTTAAATTATAATAATGTGTATATAATAATATTAATGATAGACAATATTCATCGAATTTTTCTGCGTTAAAATGGGCAAAATATTTTAATATTACATTAATAGAAAAATAAATAAAACGATCGATTACTGCTGAATTGAAAATAAATAATAATAATACTGTACATTTCATTTCGCATGCAATTTATATTAAAAAAGAAACGCGTTTATTTAGTGTAATGCCTATGTGTAATGTAAGTACAATAAATAAATTTTCAATCGAATATACACACAAAAAAACCAAAAAAGCTGAAAACTTCCGTGATATTCGCGTAATTGGTATACATAAATGCTTTGAACGGTTTCACTTATATATATTTGAAAGTATTGTATGTTATATTGTGATGGCGATGATGTACGTATGTTTAGTTTATAAAATAAAATGATATTGTAATGAAATAAAGAAAATATTGCAAAAAATACAACATCAATATTTACAGCAAATTAATATTTTTGTTTTATATTTTCACCCTTAGATTATTTTATTATGCTTTACGCAATTGAATCACGTTACCTATTTCAAAGTATAAATAAGATAGAGTAAGTATATATGTCGCACATAACTATCGCCGAAAAAATTGTGATTTGCAAGCTCGTTGAGGAGCTGGAAGGATCGTGCAAGAGGAGCGCTTTCTAGCGCTGACGTCCTAGTCACGATGGGTAAGAACGAGGGACGCGATCGATATTTAAACATATGTGATATATATTGTATAAATATGTATATACACATATATGGTCTTTATAAAAAAATTATTATATAAAATAGAGAAAGCAGAGTAAAATCGATTTAACTGTTGCCTAAATAATTGAAAATATACGTAGAGGACAAAAATATTAATTGTTTTTACATAAAAAAGTGTCGATGAAAAAAACTATTTTATTAAATATAAATTTAACAAATTTAATAAGCATTTCAAATAATAAGAACATATCGAATTACAAGATAATTAAAGACAATTAGGCAATAACGCCCAATAACCGTGTTATTGGGGAGTCTATATATCGAATCACTTTTTACCTAAAATTCAATAAAATAAAATATCGTTACATATTTATATTGAAGCGTGGCCCTTAAAATTCTAAATACTATAAATAAATAAGGAAAATATTGCAAAAAATAAAATATCAATATTTACAGCATTTAATTTTATATTTTTTCATTTAGATTATTTTATTATGCTTCATTAAATTTAATTACATTACCTATTTCAGAGTATAAATAATAATAATAATAATATTTTTTATTACAACCAATGTTTGCACACTTAGAAAAGATCCCATATAAATTATCATAGCTATTCCGAAAACATTATTGTGATTGTCAAGTTCGTTAAGAAGTTTGATGACTTGTGCATGAGAAGCACTTTCAAGCGCTGACATCATGGCCGCGATGGGTAAGAGTATGGGACGCGATCACGTCTTTCTAGGGCAAATATTTATTGTATATATATAGTTAAGAAAGCAGCGTAAAAATCAATCATACTGTTTTTAAAATAAATGAGAAGATAAAAACATAATGTTGCTAAAAAAAAATATTTTATCATTAGACTTTTTAATATAAATATATTTCAAAATATTGAATAAACATTGAAAATTAATTTAGAGGTTCCAAAATAAAATTTGAAGAGTGATATTTGATGAATGCTCCCAAACTTTCTTATTCACAAAGACTTGAAATTTAAAATTGGCAAAGTAGAAGTAGAAATTCAAAGAAAGAAATACAAAAAAGAGTAGACAAACATTCTAATTGGGCAATTCATAGATTATGGAGAGATCAGCTGAAAGATTCAAGAGAAAATTTATAGTTTGTCTTTATGAATCGTTGATTAAAAATTCACCCACTAGAGATTTCATATTATAATATAATAATAAGTAAATATTGAATTTCAAGACTATTAAAAACAATAAAGCAATAACGTGTTACCTGACATTTTTGTTCAAAATATATTTTTTTTGTGAATATGTAAAAAAATCAGCTACAATAATAATTAAACTATATCAATTATCATTTCACTGAAAAATACATTAAAATTATTATTAATATTCTTCACAAAAATATTGTTATTTATTTATATTGAAACATGACCTTGAAAATTTAAGAAAATGCTTTCATTGAACAGAACTATAATTTTTTTGTTTAAAGAGTTTTTATTTAATTCAACTGCTGTGTAATTGCCAAAAATAGATAAAATAATATACAAAAGATAAAAATGCATAAAATAACATTCATCAGCGTTAATTTTTGTAAGGACCACGAGACGAGACGAGACTTACGCGCAGAAAAAAACGCGTTTTAGCGGCCTTCCTAAAAATAATTGAATAGTCAATGGACTACCGATGTGTTTTTATCGACGCAATTACATTTAAAAGAATATAATATGACAGAAATAGCGAAAGAATGTGCCAGTTTTAAGATCGCAAGCAGACAAAAAGGCAGCGTGAAAACCACTACTCTAGCCATGTAGCAGATACCTAAAAATTCCATTTTTGATTACAGCTAGAAAGTCTTATGATATATTATGGGATAATAACAGGGATTTTAGTTTTACCCCAAATCATTCATTATTAGTTAAGTATGAGGACTGTTGATCGCCTCCCATTTCCCGAATCATATACATATTATATAAGCCGGAACGCCCTACTTTTGAAGATTGTATTTGATAGGTTCTTCCCGGATTCTGAGCTTCATCTGATACGGTTCTATCCTTCCAGTGTAGTTTCGATCTGGTAGAAGATACCTGTTCCAAACTAGATTTCCATTTGAGTCTTAAATTCTATCAAATGCGATAAAGACGTTCACTTTACTTATAAATTATGCACAATTACTGAATTATTTAAATGTTAATTTGTCCTCTTCTTAATAAAATATTATCTGTTTGTCAAACTTATATCATATTCGTTTAAATTATTATTTAGAAAAAAAACACATTAACAGCAATAAACCAAAAGCTGTTTCAATAACTTATTTTAATAAACGTTAGGTTAAAAATGGCCGACGCGCAGATTTCCGCATTTGAATATTTCACGTTCAATCCCCATCTCGGTTCGCCATTTATCATCTTTGGAAATCTCTGAAGCGTCCCTTCTATCCTTCAATTTACTTATACAACGTGAACGTGTGTACCTACACGCGCTCTCGTATTTTTCCATCCACATATAAATCATTGCATTTACATTCGATTAAGCTATCATCTGTATTCATGTATTCAGGAGCCAGACCGTGTTTTCACTATTAAATGGTAATTTCAGTCTGCATTCATGAAGAAGACGGTTGTTCGGAAAACTGTGTGTATGTTTCATAGCTTGTGGAAATCGAACGATAAATGTGCCGTTTAGATTGATGTTTCGCTTTTGTCGGTGAAAATGCGTTCGACGAGAAAAATATATTTTGATGGATCAGAGTCATTGTTTGCAAATGTTTTTAGCTAAGAATAAAAATAAACTTAAATAGTAAACAGTAAAAATCTCACATATTACAAGATATATTATAAAAATATTTCTATAGTATTTTATTTTTGGGTTTCCTGTAATCAGTGTAAGAATCAACACAGATATTTTCTATTGTCAGATATATCATAAGAGAATATGTGAATATATTTTATTTTTTGCAATTTCTTTTTATCCTGAATTTCAGCAAAACTTATATTATCACATCTATCGTAGGTGAATCGCCTATCAATAATTCATCAATATTTTTCTCTTTAATCTTCCAGTCGATCCCTCCGTAATCAATGTTGCCCAATTAGAATGTTTCTCCAGTCTTTGCTTGTATTTTCGTCTTGCAATTTCCATTTCTTTTTCGACAATTTTCATTTTATAGTCTTCGTGAATAAGAAAGTTTAAGACATATTGGGAAATTGTAATATTTTCTCAGACCGAGTCCTTGTTGCTTTATTTCACTCCAACTATTAATTTTCCATACATGCCTTTTGTCAAAATACATCTCTAAATACTTTTCACCAACCGAGGACTACTTTTTTACATTGAGAAATTATTGTCTTATATAATCGGACGATAGTACATGTCTTTCTCATGGAAAACGTAACCTTGATAGACTATAACTCATTTTTTTATCTCCAAATACGCACCATTTTTATATTGTGCTTATGTTTTCTTGTTAATAAGTAGATGCTGTGTCCGAATTCTCATGAGAATTCATAATGACTGTGTCGTCAGCAAAGATTGCGCAGGTAGTCACGCTTGTAACAAGTCTGCTACATAAATTAAGTACAATAATGGCCCTAGAACACTGCCCTAAGGTACTTCTTGTTAAATTTTATTAGATAGGCGGAAGCTTTTTCGTATTAATATTTTACTGTAAAATATCTATTGCTCACATATGACTAGAATGCTTTTTTAATTTTATATTTTAATTCCATAAACCAGACTTTGTCGAAAGCTTGACTTATATCCAGGAAAGCAGCTGAGCAATATTTCCTCCCTTGTAGATTTTTATTAATATCGTTTGTTACTCGGTGAATTTATTCAATTGAACCAGATTTAATAAAAGAGATAAATACATTTTTTTATATTTTATATATTAAAACTTGTTTATGTAACTAACAATTTATTTAACTTCATATTTAATTTAATAAATTATATTCACCCATTTCCATCAAAAAGATTTTTAATACTTCATTACACAAACACTAACACTAAATGAATTCCAATAACGATCACTAGACTAAGCAAATTGCACACATTGCGGAGATTGCTGCCTCGATGTTGACGTGCTTACAGTATTTTTTCGTGAAAATTTACAATATTTCGTGGCGCTTTATTTTAAAATATTTCAATCATTCTAACGTTGCACTGTATGTCATGAACCCTAACTGATCTTAGGATATGCTTGTATAATATATCTTGATTTTGTTGAATATTGACAGTTTAAAGCTTCTTTCCGTAAAGCAATTCAACTTTCTATATTTAATTTTGAAAACTACTGAAAAACTTTTTAATGTATAAAATCTTTTTTATTAAAAATATAATTAAGCAATTGGCAATTTCTATAAATGGCAGCACTATCCCACATAGAAATACAATCATATACCTTGGTTGAAGAAACATGAAATATGTATAAATAGACAGACGGATTATTGATCATAAATGTCAGCAACTTAAATCGAAATTTGACCAGCTTGTTAATTATACTTTACACAACTAAAACTAAATTCGGCTAGAACTTTTACTTTTGAGCATGATGAATGGTGAGATGTATTTATTTTTAGTATTGTGCAATAGTTTGGAGCACACTTAAAAAATTTTAATTTATATTCATAAGCTTAATAATTTTTAAATGTATATTACCAAATGTTTATTTTAATGTGATGAATAAATTCATGAACATACAAACAAAAAATATAATAAGTTACCTGTTTCTAACTGCTTGCATGTTAACAATTGTGTTATTTTAATACAATATAATGAAAAGATAAAGAAAACATTAGTGGTTACAATTTATGGGAAAAAAACAAAATACTAAATAGGTGAAGTTTTCAAAATGGCTCTAAAAGAGATCTTACTAGTGACATCTGTCGTTGTTATTTTAATAATTCTTATTTTAATTATGATTACACAAATTAAATATTGAAATTATTTTATAAATATTACTAGTAAATAATATGAAAATAGTGTATTTTTATATTATTTACTAGCACTCTAAAAATACTATTTATTATGGTTTATAACCTCACTAATCGAGTATTTGGTTTACAACTTAACTTTTACTGTAAACACCAATCAAACAAATTACTGCTCTTTGTTACTGTAATGCCTTATTATTGCACATTTATTTATGTATACAATCTTATCAATTATTTATCATTTCATAAATTTTCTTTTGTAATCCTTTGATAGTGATAATTTTTTAGATGTGGCAACACTTACAGAAGATTACTGTCATTGTCGGTTTGACGTTTGCGCCGCTTGCATGTGGTGCTCGTTAACACAACAATAAAGCGTTCATAAATCACAATGAACGTCCCGATAGTTATTTTTCTCTTCGTTTGCATCAACAATGCATTTGGATTATTGAGCCTTCAACCAGAACAGATACATCTGGCTTTTGGGAGTGAGTATTGTTTTCGTTCAATTGATGCTATCATTTATTCATACATTATTTAATCTAACATGAAACACAAACACATTGCAATTATATATATCATCGGCTCGGAAGAAGAACGTCACAAGACTAATTTAATAAATATTTCCGTCACAACACTAATTTAATTAATCACATACGATTTGTCCAATAGTATAAATATGTGTTATTCTCATAGTCTTTATAAAATTTTGAATGAAAATTTTATAGTCTTCTATTTATGAATCACCTAATTGTACATACAGAATTTACTCTTTTCATATTTGCAAAAGTGAAGAATAAATATTTTTTGTTACTTCCAAATCAATAATATATATTAATTACCTAATCGAATAATTTATTCTATGTAATTGGTACCAAAATTGCATTGGAATAGTTTTGAAAAAATCTGCTCATATCTCGTACTAGTAGTGCTAACCATCAAGCGATCATTAATCACTAGGGATTCCAATCCCGGGATCCCGGGATCCCGAACGATTTTCAATACCCGATGAGTCCCGGGATTATAAAACATAATCCCGAATTTTTCGGATTGACTGATTTATCAAGCACAATCGAATTATTATTGACAACATCGTTATATTTCGTGTACAAACTTGCGCGAGTTGCACGTATCATCTGTGAATCTTTGAGGCTGTGAGTCTGAACGTGCTTTTTCAGCAGCAGGCTGCTTAAGAACCAAAATCAGATCAAGGCTAAATGATAAAACACTTGATGCTTTGATGTTACTTCGTGAGTTTTATTCAAAATAATGTTTTCAATTAATTCTGTATGAATGTACATACCTATGTGCAAACATTGTCAAAAGTTCATTTTTTTCTTCTCAAATAAATATATAAGACCTTCCCTTTTTTATTTTTATTATATTATTTTCTATTTTAAGTCCAAGACTAAAATTATACGTACTTTATACATTGTACGTTATAAAAAATAGATGTAAAAATATATTGTATTATTCATTTTAAATTATTTTTATCGATAAAATAGCATGAAAATTAGGTCCCGGGATCCCGGGATCGACTAATTGCAATACCGAAATCCCGGGATCAAAATTTTGGCCCGGGATTGGAATCCCTATTAATCACTGATGATAAATAATAACAATAGACTTGAAAATCATTTTTTTTGTACAACCGCTGTCTGAATTTTTTGCAAATACTTGTATTTTAATTTTTTTTGCTAAACGGCCAGAGGATGACGAAACGAAATGTGTCAAAAAACTCACATTGTAAAATAATACTTTCGGACTGTTAAATAGGGATTTCCTATCCTTTTTTGATACACCGCTCTAACTACATACTTAATTTTTAAATTGACTATGTACTGAGAACAACTTATCCATAAACTTAACCTAAATAAAAGAGCGCAAAAAACAATTATCACTTCTCAGAAGTAAAAAATTCACGTCAAAAGCAATAAAATCGTGCCGTTGCCGTCGCAGTGGAAACGCTCGGTTATCTAACGTTCATATTAAGACTTTTTATAACAATATTACGATTTACAATAAGTGAGAATTGAATGAAGCACGTCTAAACCAAATTTTGCCCAATAGGAGAGAGCAAAAAACAATTATCACTTCTCAGAAGTCAAAAATTCACGTCAAAAGTAATAAAATCATGCCGTCGCCATCGCCGTGGGAACGCTCGTTATCGAGCGTTCCCACTGCGACAGCGCCGACACGATTTTATTGCTTTTGACGTAAATTTTTTACTTCTCAGAAGCGATAATTGTTTTTGTGCCCTCCTATTAAATATACTTTAATCAGCCGTTTTATATTAAAAGTCCATAGCAATATCAGTACGGATAGCTATCATGTTTTTAAAACATTAAAAATTTATATTTAGTGTACTTATGAATATATATGTTTTTATTTACTATTTCTTCTGCTATATATGTATGTAAAACAAAAAATGCAGGTTTATGTTAGTATTTATTTCGACTTTCGTACTTGATCAATGTCATCTGCATAAAAAAAATATATCTATTTATTGAAAATAGATGCTCTTAATTAAGATTAAGATATTTCATTGTTACATTATTTTATCTGCTAAACTAAATAAGTACTATCGTCCTTAATAATTTTTATAAGTTTTTTATATATTTTACTTTTTCTCTTACAAGTATAAAGCAAGAATACATTTCGTCAATTAAACTTATTACATAAAAAGCCACACTAAAGAGCCAATTTCATTCCTTTCTATATTTTTTACATATTCAATACATTAAATCATATTTTGCCTGCAGCTTAATCGTTTTATCTCATTTTCATTTACGCATCATTTCTTTTTCATGCTAAAAAATGCAATATTGAGTGACGCTATAAATAGAACAACAGTCGAAGTACAATTGGCAACTCTTCAACATAAAAAAATTGACACTTGTTTCAAATAATAATCTCAAAAATAACTTATTTTTGAGATTATTATTTTAAACAAATATGATATATTAAATTAATGTTTATATTAAATTTATAATATTTTTCTTCGCAACAATGATTGCGAAATTAATTTAGATTAGCAAATGCTATTGACACACTTTATAATTACTCACTTTTAATCATAAATATTGATAACAATGTTATTGTTTATCCACAGGAAATGTAAGCGAAATCGTCGTAACATGGACCACTTTCGATAAAACTCCCAACTCTATTGTCGAATATGGCATCAATGGAATGATATTAACCGCTACTGGTAATTCAACTTTATTCGTCGACGGCGGTAAAACAAAACACTCACAATACATACATCGAGTGTGGCTCACTGATCTTCAACCAAATCAGAAATATGGTTAGTTGAAAATGATTTTAAATATGAGCATCACATATGTATAACAAAATATGATTTTTAGTATATCACTGCGGAAGCATCTTCGGATGGTCTTCTCAATTTTGGTTCAGAACGGTGTCTCAAGATGAAAATTGGAGCCCGACTTTAGCTATATTCGGCGATATGGGAAATGAAAATGCTCAGGTATAATATACTTTTGTAGAAATATATTGACTTAAATCATATTTTAAAATATTACTATACTCGTTGTTATAATCTAATAACTACAAATCCTGCTATTAAATATAATGGAGATTTATAAATGTAAGTTTCATGACTTTGGATTAATCGAGTCATATTTAAATATAAATGCTGCTCTCACAGTATTTATCACTCTTTGTGAGAAGTTTTAGCAAGTTAAAATTAATTTAGATTTATATAAGACTTATTATCATACAAGAACTATGACTCATTTTTATTAATCAATTATTATTGTTATATCCATAAAATAACCATTTAACGTCACTGCTTGAAAGCTATAGTATTTTAGCAATTCATGACTATGTAATCAATTTATTTGGTTAAATCAAAACCTTGTGTATGAAAATCTATTTATGGAACTGTGTTTAACGCTTGTGAGATGGATGTATTATAATATTATATCACATATATCAATAATTTCAGTCTTTGGTGCGCCTACAAGACGAAGCGCAAAGAGAAATGTATGACGCCGTTATCCACGTTGGTGATTTTGCATACGACATGGATTCGCAAGAAGCTCAAATCGGTGACGCTTTCATGAATCAAATACAGCCATTAGCCGCATATCTTCCGTATATGGTGTGTCCGGGAAATCATGAAGAGGCTTAGTATGCGATTTAATCTGTTTATAATATATCAGAACACAACAATTATATGATAAAACTGTATCCCTTTGCAGCAATTTCAGTAATTATAGAAATAGATTTTCGATGCCCGGAGACGCCGAGAGCATGATGTACAGTTTCGATCTTGGTCCAGTTCACTTCATCTCGATTTCGACAGAGTTTTACTACTTTCTCAATTACGGTATCAAACAGCTCGTGAAGCAGTACGATTGGTTGGAGAAAGATTTGACAGAGGCCACGAAACCAGAGAATAGGTATATTTATTGATAAAAAAGCAGTGGTTTAGCGCTACAAAAATAAGATGACTCGATTTATAAAATGAATTACTTGTTAAAAGTCAATGTTTTTTAGCACTATATAATTTTTAATTTACTACAATTGTATTTAATAAATAGTACATGTTGAATCATTTAAAAATAAATTTAGGCTTTAGCTTATGATTTTTCACATTAGAATCTGCAACATTTTTTTTACAAAAAATACAAATAAAATTTTCATCATTGCTATATTTGGTTTTGTGGTAATAAAGATTTGCTTTTATAATGTTTTAAAAACATCTGAGTTGCGTAAATATATGCATTATGAACTTGTAATTTTGTAAATCGAGTTATTTTATCTTTATGGCAAAAATATCGTTAGGTTTAATATAATATTAAGCAACATGAAAGAGAACATATTAATTGATATAGATAAATTTTGTTAAAACTGATTATATTAATTATGTTTTTAAGAAATTGGAAAACGTTGAAAAAATTCTTTATTCATAACAAACTCACATTTTTCCTAAAACATTATGAACTTGTTTTTGAAAAAACATACATTTAATTATCATATAAATATCAGGGGATAGTTCCAAGGTAAAACACTGTCCCCTGCATTAAACAATCAAATGGCCTATTTATAAAACACTAGAATGAGATAATTCACTGTCATTATATTTAGTACAAATTGTTATTATTTGATCTATTTATATTAAAATATCATACTTTAAATATAACAGGAACTAGACAGTAAATTATCTATTAGTTAAAAAGTCAATAGGACCCCAATTATTTAGTATTTTAAGTTAGACTATTGTGTATCGTCTTTCGTACCACTTAATGAAAATATGTGTTATTTAGCAGTGAATTATTTTAAGAGGTATGTGCATTAAAATAAATACTTTTTTCCATAAAAACGAATTGTTTGTGCACTTATGTAAGGTGAACCTTCGGATTTTTTCTTCGAAAAATGATTCGTTACAGAGACTTATTCATAAGGTGTTCACTGTTCTGACCAATTCACGCTCGTTACTGCTCACATCTTATCTGTCCAACAGTAATGCACAAACAATTTGTTTTATGGAACAATTATTTTATATAATATTAATTTAAATTATCCTCAATGAAAATGACTAATCAAATGTTCTGTGATTAACATATAAATTATCATATTATTTTTGTGAGATTTGGAATAAAAATAATAGGGTATTATTATAATATACAATTTCTCTCTGAATCCACAAAGATGCGGGTATGGCTCTATTATAAATTGAGTAGGCTTTTGACATTATTTTTTTAATTGAAGACCTTATTTGAAAAACAACCATAATCACAATAATATTTTTTTACAGGAAAGAGTAAAAACTAATTTTCTTCTTTAATTACAATGAAATACTTAATTTAATGCGTTTTAAATATAAACAAAATAAATTTGTCTTAGAAATAAAATAATACACCCAAAAAAGGATAAAAAATAAAAACCAACTTGTACATTGGTAGTTTTTTAGGTTAAAATATTATTAAATATATACATGCATGCATACATTAAAAATACTAATAAAAAAACATGTAAAATAGGAAAAAAATTAAAAGTAGCAAAAAAGTATTAGAAAATAATACAATAACAATTTTATATATGTGTAGCATTCATCTTTATTACTCGAGACACTTTCACTATCCATTTCAATCTATTCCACTGTATTATTGTCTGATGGTAAATTTTCATAAAAAAAGTATTTTATTAAACTTAATAAATCAGATTATTTGCGCTTTCAAAGAAATAAATTTATCATATGCTCGCAAAAAAATTATTATAGTGGGGTGGTCAATATTTTTAGTAATTTTAAATTGATCACAACGTCCAGAAAATTTTTATCGATATAGTACCTCCCTTTTTAATGAATGATAAATTTTGTGGTTGACCTCGCGGCCAATGAGACTTGTGTGAATCTAGATGGATTGATTTATTAAGTGATATTTACATGTGACAAATGGACGATTATAGCGTGACATTTCTCGCGATGAAGGTGAACGTGGCGCAGGTGGTGATGGCCGTAGATGATGCTCTGGGCTATTGTGGCTGCGTGTGGCGAGTGTCAGGTGTGATATTCAAACCTGTCGGTGAAGGCGCGTAGCTGGTTCCTCCAGATGGCTGCTGGTAGATCTTGGCTCTCTGGTCATCTGCGTCGCTGACTCTGTTGTCTGGGCCGTCTCTTGTCTGGTGCCTCAGTCGTCTGTCTCAAGTGCCGTGGACCGTCTGCCCTCTCCTCATCAGAGTCCGGGCTTATATTCTTTAGCGGTTGCACGCCTGCTGGCCAATCACGATTGTGCATCGATCTCCTAGCCAATCGTTGCAGACGCTTCGTAGAACTCGAGAAATCGGATGTTGTATTTTCGAAAGCGAGTTTTTTGCTTGTCCAGACTTTCGAATTCTTCGGAAAGGGTTTGCGATGAGGTGCTTGATTCCATCCGTACCATTTTGTCACATGTGTTGTGTGGTCAAAAGAAATTCATCTTGTGCCATGATATTTGTCTCATTGTTAATGAATGATCGTTTTTGGTCACGGTCATCAACAATGAGACAATTACTGGACCTATTGGTCACGGTCATCAACAATGAGACAATTACTGGACCTACAATCTGGACCTATTTGTGTGGTCGCCACAGTACATTAAATTTGCCAAAGTATATATATATTCCCATAGAACCTTTAAAATATGTTTGTAGAGTATTTTGTCATTGAATAAAAATCTTCAATATCTTATTTTTGTAGAATAAAAGGTGCTTTTCTCGCCTTTAAAATAATTTTATCCCAATTATTGGTATGTTTTTGTTCCTTCATGCAGTTAATGATTTAAAATAAGTGATAACCCTTAGACCGCCAACCGGTAAATTGTTAATTACTCGCTGTACGCCATGCGTTTTTAGCGATATAATTTTTTGGCTACTTACTCTGTTTAACACATCATTACAGGCAAAATACTCAATTTTTATATTTTAAAATTATATATGTATGATTAACATGGTTTAAACATTCTAATTATATCAATAAACAAACATTTTTAGTCGTATTGTTGGAAATATGGAGTGAACAAAAAAAATCTATTCGTCGGTCCGCGAGCTGGCTCGCGTACACACACCTACACACACATGAACGCGCGCGGCACTATACAAGCGAACGACAAGCAGGGTCATGCTCACACTGAGACAATTTTAATATATAAATCTGCAACGCATTTTTTCTTCGTCTGACCTACATCCTGTTATAAAAATTTACAAATCGACAAGATTTCTTTGATGCATACAAAATCACATATATCGTACACAAAAATAACCCTAATAACCAAACTGTTTGTTTTTGATCAATGGTGTTTGCAATTGGTTGTTGTTGAAGGTTGTCATATTTCTTTATATATAAAAATAATAAATAATAAAACTTGATAGCAAGATACGATGTTACATTTAACTATATATAATTATATGTATAATTTATAATATATACATATTCTTCTTCTTCTTCTTCCACGGCACTACAACCGGTGATCGGTTTTGGCATTTCCACCTAATTTCTTGTAGGGCTTCTAGATATATCTTGAGTTTTAGTATTTCTTCCGATATTGTTTGTATTTTTCCTGGTAGTAATATTGCACATTCCAGCTTCCAAAATTGAAGTCCAATCGTTTATCTATATTTCGATCGTCTAGGTCAGTGGTCGGCAAACTTATTGGCCGAAGAGCCAAATATGTACATTACAATGATTCAAAATAGGTCTGAGAGCCAAATCTGTTTTTTAATTTAGTAAACCTTTATTATAATTTTAGACCTTTATTAAATTACGGATACACTGAATAAAACTTGATTTCACACTTAATAAAGATTTATTCGTTGATAAACAATAATATGAAAGTAAGGTATCCATAAATTTAAATCATGACAATGACTGACAAACACTTAATGCGAGCAATGTCGTTGCATCTCTTTGGAAAGTTTCAGTAAGTCAGGTTTATATGTTGTTTGCTTGAAAAGGAGTGTTCGCATGAATATGTAGAACCAAAAAGGGAAAGAACTGCAAACGCAAGTTTTTTGAGCTGATCGTAAGAGTCAGGAATACTATTCCAGACGTTGAAAATGATCATGTCTTCATTCTCTAGGTCTTTCAAAGCAGACCACTTGTGTTGTGAACTAAGATCACATTCGTTCTTCTCCAATATTTCCAAATCAATACAAAGACGATAAAATTTGGAGCTCCATATTTCCTTGTTTTTTAAATCCTGCAATTGTATTTCAAAGTTACAATGTCAATGCCAAAAGGAGAAAATTTCAACTCAGGCATTATAGCATTAAGAAGATTTTTGACCAATACTAAGGTCGCTTTGCT
This sequence comes from Plectrocnemia conspersa, assembly GCF_051122295.1. Lineage (NCBI taxonomy): Eukaryota > Metazoa > Arthropoda > Insecta > Trichoptera > Polycentropodidae > Plectrocnemia > Plectrocnemia conspersa. The sequence goes on from NW_028277169.1 coordinate 28,443,036, forward strand.
GTTTTTAAACTCCTGAAATCTGCTGAGAAATGCTTCCCTCATATTTAAAATTGCTGTTTTGAAATGGTGTTTGTCAAAAGGGAATTATTTTCTTGGCGATGCTTTAACAGGCTCGGAAAGTGAAACAATGTTTCCCTTTCAAAATCTTAAGCAAAAAGGAATAATTTGTTATCGAATGAAATGGCTTCTTCTAACATCGAAAAAATTGTTTCCTTTCCCTTGTAGTTTACGGTTAAGCTGATTTAGATGAGACGTAACGTCTACCATAAAATGAAAGTTTTGGATCCACTGATTATCTGTTAGTTCTGGATAATGAACACCCTTCTCAAGGAGAAATGCTTCAATTTCTGGCAATAGGGAAGCGAAACGTTTTAAAACGTTCCCTCTTGATAACCATCGAACCTTGTTATGAAGCAGAAGATCAGTGTACTCACTCTCCATTTTAACTAAAAATTCTTTGAATTGACGATGATTAAGAGCTTTAGCTACAATTGAGTTGATGATTGTGATCACTAATCCCATAACTTCACTAATTTCTTTCGGAAATGTCTGCGCACAAAGTGCTTCTTGGTGAATAATGCAATGATATACCAATATCTCGAGATTATTTTTTTCTTTCAAAATAGCAACAAACCCTTTTCTGACGCCAGTCATACTTTTGGCCGGAAATTCTGTAGCCGCCAAACACGCAGATTGACAGCTGACATACTACTACGCTGCGCTGCGCCCCTACTGGACGAAACAGGTACTACGTCAACGCTCACGCACACATTCAACGTTGCATGGAAAGGACACTTGACCAGAATTAGCGCCCGAGCCCGTGGATATTTGTGCCAGAGCCGCACTCAAGGAGCCAAAGAGCCGCATGCGGCTCCGGAGCCGCACTTTGCCGACCCCTGGTCTAGGTCATTATGAATCGGGGCGGATTTATTATTTCTTTGTAATTTTTTCATAACTATTTGGATTTATCCACGTTGGTTGGTTTGCTCCATGATAGAAACCCTCCTCCTTTATCCGGGCTTGGGACCGGCAAGAGTGCAACATATCTACACTCCAGGCGGAATATGTAATATATATTACACACACACACATATATATACAATAAATAATAAACTTTTCGACCATCGTGACGCATTGGGGTAACCTGTTAGGTCACGATGGTATTAATTTAATGTAAATAAATAGAACAAGTAAAATAAAATGATTCTACGACAAGGAATCGTTTTTGTTATTATTATTATTATTATTTAATATTTACTAAGAGTTAATATTGATATTTTATTAATTATATCTTATTTATATTTATTAATAAGTATTTAATAGTAATTATTATTATTATTATTTAATTATTACAAACAATAAAAACCAATCACAAAAACAGTTGACAATATTAAAACAGTCGAAATAACGTATAAATATATTCACAAGTATTTACAAATCACAATTATCATTGAAATATTGATGACATAATTTAATTTCGATTCATAAATTAAAGTATAAAAAAACGAATTTCCGCGATGCGTTTGTGCTAACCCTAAAAGTGGTCTAAATAAGCACGATCGAAACCACGCGCGAAATACAAACGACTAAAATTAAGGCGTGACTTTATAATTATATATACCACTGTTTCATCGCAAATTCTATAAATAAAATCACTGAAATCGTTTACTAGGAACTCAAACTGATTTTTAAAACATATATTGCCAACTTTTACCTTTCCGTTTCTTTAAAAAACGAAGGTTTTAACGAGCGCATCATATCATGCGCTTGGCGTTAGACAGTAGATTTAGTTGCGCATCATATCATGCGCTTGGCGTTGAAAGGAATAATCAATTATTATGTAAAATACCCTATTACAAAAGTAATGCTAAAATTGTTTAAACTTTCTATCTTATCTTTCTAGATAATACTGTAACATTAACAACAGTTTAACCTAAAAAACGTTTTCAATTTTATAGTTTCATATTTCATATTAATAGATTTTCACCGTCTGAATATAAATATTACTTAAATACCTGCAATCACTTCCAATATTTTTTGTTAAAATATTCTCACCCACATGATTAATATGAGAACTTCCTTTCACCCTTGCTATTCTAATTAACTCTCGTTTACTTTTATATAAAATATGCTTTTTTGTTGTTTATTAATTATAATAATCGAAGAACTTTCCATTATGAAATATAAGATGTTAAAAATCTCAACCGAATGATTGCTACTGATTTATTTTTCAAATTTAAAATGCAACTGGTCAGAGATTATTATTAATACACTTTGCACATTTTTTCTTCTTTTTTTTAACTAGTGTTATAAATTAGTATCCCTTCGACATTTAAAAAAACGGAATTTTGTTTATGTAAAAGAAACATGATGCACATGCACGGACTAGATAATATCTGTTCTGTGTATACACGCGATGTGTTTGCTAAGCTGCTCAATCCTTCTGTGTAAAAAAATGGTCGACACTTTCTACAATTATACATAAATATATCATCACATTTTATTTTCTTCTTAATTCCAATCTTGTGTCTGTGACAAACTCGCATTTAATAAAAACGAATATAAAACTTTTTATACGAAATTATTTATATATACACGAAATATGAGAAAAAATATTTTACTTATTATTTTAACTATTTTCAATTTTAAGAAAGAAGACATACATAAATTATCATTCAGTTTTAAATTTATACATGCATTGTTTAGTCATTGTAAAGAAACACCAATGTTTGGGACATTGGTAGTTCTTCATACAAGATGTTTGAACATCGGTTGTTTTTCCAAAATAGGTGCTATTTTTGCATTCATTTTTTGTGAGAAAGGAGGTTTTACGATTTTGTAGAAAATGACCAGTACTATCCATTTTGACAATAAAATAAATTTCGAAAATAGTGCACATTGACACCTTTTCATATAAGGTCTTCAATTACAATTTAGTTTATTTTTTTTAATAAATACAATATTTAATTTATAAATAAAATAATGTATATAAATTGATAATATTTATCTAATGGCGTAAATTGTGAAATTATAAAATCATCAATGTGTTATTACACCTATTTTTATCACATACATATGCAATGTTTAGAATCAATGTTAGAAATGTCACGTTTACTTATTTTAGATAAATAGCAAAATACTTTATTAATTATCGGACATTAAATTATTTAATTAAGCTTGTATTTATTGGGTCAGGAATTTAATTAAATAGTCAATAGTAAGTAGAGAACGATAATATGCATTTTTGCATTATGAAATTTCTCCATAAAAATTGACTATAAATTTGTATAGTAAAATCATATATAATTCTTTGAAGAATATAAATGCAGTGAAAAAATGAATTAATTCTGTTATTGTAGCTTTAACCATTTAAGCAAATGGAGCTTTACTAACATGTTTCAAAAAGTTATACAGTAGAAACATCTGAAATTGATTCTAGACGTCACATATCTTTTTGACAATTAATTAAAACATGTAATGAAACTTTAAATCGACAATGGTAAGCTACAGAGAGAGGAAATACACAATTAAAAATTACAGAGTAAAACATCCGTGGATTGTAGTGTTCGGTCACCGTCCGATGTACTGTAGCAACTCAAACGGAGACGACTGCACATTCCACGAGACTGTAACTAGAGTCGGCCTGCCGTTTTCTCACATGTTCGGTGAGCTTGCTACTATTTATGCTACTTTTCAGACAAAAGCGGCCATGGGTAGTCGTCTACGGCCACCGGCCCATGTATTGCAGTAACGTATTCCCCGACGACTGCAAACAACACGACACAATATCTAGGGCTGGTTTGCCATTTACTCGCGCGTTCGGTGAGTGAGCAGGTTCGCATGCGTAGGATTAAAGGGTTGGTTTTTTCAGACGACGGCGGCCATGGATAATCGTGTTCGGCCATCGTCCTATGTATTGCAGTAATTTAAACATTAACGATTGCACTCATCACGAAACGCTAACACGTGTGGGCTTGCCCTTGATACATTTCTTTGGTAAGCTTGACTAATGCTTGTCGAGTGTTGAATTCATATATTTTGGGAACAAACTAATCAAGTTAACGTTTTTTTTAAATACTAACATTTAATGGTTCGGAAAATGATGACAGATTTGCTTTTAGTTATTCGATAATTATACTAAACATATTTTGTAATGCTTATATCTCACAAACTGTTAATAGATATCAGATAGATATACATATGTATTGTTTTAAAAATGCATAATGAAATAACTTGAGGTTTAAGTTGTGTCACTTTTCATGTGATTGTTCCATTCCTTTCTATAATATTTTCATATCGCAATAGTATTTAGTGAGACAAATAATCTGTTGATTTTTTCCGAACCGACTAATATTTCATAACTAAGTCCGATTATCTACTATAAAAGGTAAGTCACCAAACAATATGCATAAAAACTTTTGATTTGCTATTTTTTTCTTATAAACTTGAACTATTGCTTATATTTTAAGATTTTAAAAAGTCCCAAAATATGTGGACAATTGATTTTTTTCATTAAAATAAATTGGCTGTATTGATTATTTTTATTTGTATTTGTAATTTAGGATTGGAAGAACTGTTCTATAAATTCGGAGTTGACCTAGAAATTTGGGCTCACGAACATTCGTACGAGCGATTGTGGCCGATTTATGACTATAATGTTTACAACGGATCTCATGATGCTCCTTACACTAATCCAGGGTGAATATTTCTTTCCAAAATTTGCTTTTCTATTGACGCAAAGATGTTCATTAATATGATTATTATTTTTTAGAGCTCCAGTTCACATAGTAACAGGATCAGCCGGATGTAAAGAAGGACGTGAACCTTTCGTTGGTATGTTTAAAAGAATTTACTTATAACAATATTTTTACTTAGCTTTGTTTATATTATAAACATGTAAATATTATTTATGCATTTTATTATGATCCATTTACAGCTACTCCTCCTTCGTGGTCAGCATTCCATAGTCAAGATTATGGTTATACCAGAATGAAAGCTTTTAATTCATCACATCTTTACATTGAACAGGTATATTTTTTTATTTAATAAAATAAAATAATTTATTATAAAACTAATATTTTAATTAATTATAGGTTTCTGATGATAAATCCGGTGCCGTAATCGACAGTTTTTGGATAATTAAAAATAAACATGACAAATATCCTGATAGACCTCATCTAGGCCGTAGACCTTATAAAATTAGTGATTAATTAAATCTAAAATTATTTCAATAGTAATTTAATTAATGATGTATTATCTTAAATTATTCTCTTAAAAATAATTAGTACATCCAAAAATATAACATTTTAAAGTAAAGCTCGTAATTATTTTTATTTTTATGTGATATAAACAAAATATAGTCAATTTTATATGTTATATAAAATTAATAAAATCAAAAGTGATATTGTATTGTCGGTTTATATTAATAAAATAACGTTTAAAATATGTAAATATTTATTTAATATTATTGTCAAATTATTAACCTAAATAATCATTCAGCCATTCTTCGAGATCTTCTTGGGATTCTTCTTCAGTAGCTACTTGAGACTCTTTTTCTTTTACGTTTTGACTTGAGGTATCTGAAAAAACAATTCAGATATGTTAAGACGGTTACATATGAGATAAGATACTCTGGTTAATCTAAGAATGTCTCGCTTGCTAGCAGCGCCAGTACGAAGGGTGAGGCGAGCACTTGCCTCAGGTGAACGATGTAAAGGGCGCCAAATTGGTAAAGTCAGTGAATTAAAAAATTGATGAAAAAAAGACATTTATCTATTTGTTACTATTTAACAAAATAAGTTGAAAAATATAAAAAGAAAAATTACTTTATTAACTATATAAAATATAATTTCAACTACAAAATAAGTAAAGAAATAATATGATATTTATTTAATTTTTTCTTCTTCTTAAGGTTGGTGTTAATTTATTTTTAATATTTTCACAACTATTGTTCTATGACTTTTTTATTTAATATAATTAGCAATAAATCTATTTTATTCCTAATTTGATTTTGCCTAATAATATACTTATTGAAAGTAAAAAAAACTATTATATATAGGAGCGCAAAATTGTCCTTTTGAATCAAGTGACAAAATGTCTAGTCGCTTATGTCTAGTTATGACTTCATAGTAAAGACATTATATTAAGGCTAGTAATACACTCTTAGAACAACTAGTAATACAATCTTAGTACAACTAGCTAAACAATGTATTACAGATTTTTTCCAAATATTAATGTAGACAATAATCAAATAATAAAATTACCTTTATTATCTGTTGTATGATGAGCAGTCGTCGGTAAGAAATTTTGAATAGTTATATTAGAGTGTATCTTAATTTCTTTAAATGGTTTTATAATACTTTTTTCTTGAATCATTTCTTGGACTGGTCTTTCAGCGCCTTTTTCATTTATCGGTTCTATAAGAATATTACATATTTTCGAATTCAAAATTGAGATATCCATATTTAACTTCTCAGAGCTCGCACCATACAACAATTTATTCTTAGCCGCAGTTTTCTTCATTTCATCTACTTGTGATTCGGCAAACAAAGAAGGATCTAGTTCGATCTGTTCATAAAAAGGCACGCAAGTCACGTGTTCGCCAATCTTTTTAAAATCCAACATAAACAATTCGTCGTCGTTTGGATGCAAACTACCATAGTTCCAATGTTTCTCCGATTTGAATTGAAAATGATCTCCGATCAACATCGGCTTGTTGAAAAGCTCTTGCATATTAGCACCGCGCGAAGTTTCTTCGACTTTTTCGTAGATATTTTCAGGCAACTCATCTTTAGTCCAATTCGTTTCGATTTTTCTCTTCCGATATTTACCATATGTGCTATTTTCAACATTTTCTTCAGCAAGAGCCGGTGCATTATCGATTTTTTGTTGCAAATCTACTTTTTTAGGTGCTTCTAAAATATATATTAAAATAAATATCTATCAAAAGCAATAATTGTACAAATTTAATATACCTCTTATAGGCAGTTCTTTGGGCTTATCGACGTTTTCTTTATTGCTCTTCTGATTTTTGATGTCTTGAACGTTTCCTTTGTTGGGTTTATCATTTTTTTTATTGCCTTGATTAGCGTTTTTGTTAGGAGGTTGCTTTTTCTTATTTTGTTGCTGATTTCTGTAACAATTTATATTAATAAAACGTATTTCGTGTTAAGATATTAACTCATAAGACAATAAATAATATAAATACTTGTTTTTATTGCTTTTTTCGCTATTTTTATTTGGATTCGACATTATTGTTGAACATAACCTTATGATCTGTCAAACGTCAAATACTATGAGTTGATCTAAAAACAACACATAACGACCATGTTTTATAATTGTTTTTTTTAAATATAGACAATAAAAATTCAATTTTACTTTAAAATTCAAATAAAAACATTAAAAATGTATAAAAATATTTAAAATTTAAAATCATTATTTATTATATTTTTAAAATATGAATACTTATTTTATGCCAGAAAAAATATTCATTATTAATAAAAATAAACTTTAATCGAGTAAGATATGTGTATTGCCATATTTATTGAGGTAATTCATTGTTCATTAAATATTTATTAGAAATAATGTTACATTTTCATTAAAAATGACATGTCGGTAGTATACTGTGACATTTGGTATAATTTTTCAGAATGTTTCATGAATTTCTTATCAAAGCAATAAATTTTCAGACATAACACAAAGGATTTGTATTAGTTACGTGTTTGTGTATGCGTCGAGGGCGGATGCCCGTGGCGCGCATGCCTCGAAAGAAGATTGTTCTCGGCGACAACATTATCAAATGTACCTCAGCCGGTGAAGGGACAACTACGGTGCCGGTGTACTCCCATCATCTTTACACCGACGCACAAAAACATCATTCTCAAATTCCAAATCGAATATAAAACCCAACAGTGACACGACACCGGCGCGTCGATATTAGTAAACACACCCCAGCCCCAGCTAAAAACTCCCCCTTCAATCCCCCCATTAAAAATCATAAAAAACGGTGCAATCGATTAAAACTTCGGAACAATCCATAAAGTGCATCTTATTAAAACTAAATACTGAGTGTTTAAATCGAATGTTGTAGTGTCTAGTGATCAGTGCATTCGAAGGGAGTTACATGCGTTATTGATCGGCGCATTTCTTATTGGGGTTGGACTGGAGCGACTCGATTCTGACTCTGAATTTCGACAGGACCACATCCCACGCCACACGCTCGCACTACCCACGTAAAGGTACGTACACACATAAACTACGTGTGCATCCGAATGCACGTGGTGTGTTTTATGATCGATAAGTCCGTCTGGAACCGCCCAGGCTTATCCGGGTTTATCGACTAGCTAATATACGACGGCAGCATCGCGAAGAGTGTTGCTAATCTGCGGCGTGCGACACTTCAGACGCTAACTTCAGCGCTTGAGCATGCAGAGGCACTTGAGAAAAAACATACGAGAGACTTCAAATAAGTCAAGGGTCTTTTTACACTATAGTCAATTAGTGAATCATTATACTTTTGACGCAATTTGCATCTGAGCACGTTCTGATTACTAATATAAATAAGTCATAGAGAAATATTGCTTTATCTCATTAGTCATTAATAGAGAGCATACTTATTATATTAATAAGTTTAAAGTATACATAATTATATATTGATAATGTATAGATATAAATATAAAAATAAAACTAGTTTAATATAATTATATGTATACAGATTAAAAATAACTATTATTTTATGTTATTTATGTTAAAAAATAATAATTAACATAAATAACTCGCATACATGTGTATGTAACTATAATATTTTGCATGAAAACTCAAACATGTTCAATAATATGTATAAAATCCTAGATGGTTATTAATATATGTTTTTAGATACTCAGTAAAACACAATTTAATTAAAACTTATATGAATAATATTTCGAGTTACATTTTATTCAATTTGAAGTTAAATTTCATTTAGTTATACCTATATTTGTATACAATATGATATAAGTCAGTGATCCGATAGATATGGATTCGAACCCTATATAAACTTAGTGTTTTTTTATTTTCTACTGTATCTACTAGTAATAAATGCGTTAGAGTTATTGTAATATACTTTTTTAACATAATTTATGTTAAGTTTTATTATTCTCTTATGTACTATGATAGTATTATATCGAATCCTTGATGAAATACTGCAGTATGTCTAAAATTGGTGTGGTTAGTTTTATTTAAATAAAAAATATCGTATCTGAAACTTTTATATATAAAGTCTAATAAAAACAGCTTTAATCTTAACATTTAAAGAAATACTCAAATACCCTAATAAGTATTTTTTTCAATAAAGCTATCCGACACTTGTATAATACTGCTGTAAAAATACTTTTTTATCAGTTTTTATATATACAAAATATGTCTGAGTTTTTACAGCATTTTTCCAAAGTGTGTGAGTTAGATTTTATGATTTAATTATTTATATTGCAGTGGAAGGAATCTTTAATGCAACTCTACCTATAAAATTTACTCGTTATTCACTTTCTTGTTAGCCATTTTTGCGCTCGTTCACACAAATTACTACGCCAGATGTTCCGTCATCAGTCAACCAGACGTATAATAGTTGTATCAAAGAACGCCTTCCTAATATGGCTAGCTTGTTAGAGTACCGGAATCATATGTAACACCTCCTTTGAACTCAATCACCCACAGCCGACACCGCTGGGTGTAAAAGTTCAAAGCCTTTCGCTTGATCTTAAAAATTCCAAGAGGAATATTTTATCAACAACTCTTTCGTGAGATGTTAATGTGTGAAGATTTAAAGAAACAACACCGTCCTTTGTTGTGTGGCGATGCCACTAACCGAGCTCTAATTTTATACCGCGCTTAACATCGAAACGATCGTCTGGGTCATCGAAGATGATCTGATAAACCAAGAACCAGCTGATGGTCACGGCCCAGTGACTTTGTCGCCAGTTCAACCGTAAAATTGTTGTGACTAACCTTTCAACAGGCGGAAGGTCTATTGTGTGACTGAAGAGGACCTAGGGAACAATGCCTGTCTGATCTATAGCGCAAACTTGGCGCTAGGGGAAAATTTGCAAAAATCGTGTTAATATTGTACATGTTTATTCCTATAAAAGCCGTTGTAGGTATGATAAAATAACTCGACAAAGTTGATAACACAATAAAAATAATCTTACAAAACGTCTTTGAGAGTCACGATCGCGTCCTCTTTCGATGTCCGTTAGAGCCAGGACGTCCGCAACACCCGACTCGCCTATGACCAAAATAATTATGATGATTCAGTGTGAAATCTTAGAAAGTGATAATTTGCTATCAATGAACTAATTTTAATGATGCTGTTTTTTGACTAGTTATTATAAATCTCTCCGAACAAATTTATAGCAGTCAAAAGTTCTAATTTCAACTGATACTATTTACTTCAGAATGATTGCATACAAATATCCAATTAAATTCAAAGTAGATAGAAAATAGTGGAAAGTCTGGTTCTTTATTAGCTAATTGAATATTTTTTTTTAAGATATATATGTATTTACTATTTAATGAATACATAATTAAACCCAAATATTTATCATTATAATCACCATCCAAAAATGGTCTGTATTTTAACGACCGGATACATAGATGAATATTTCGTTGTATCGATATGTTTAGATCAGTTGACTTTTTTATTTTCGGTTTGCCACCCATGGCGAAGATGAGGGGCCTCAACACCCACGTGCGTTCCTTCCAGCGTCCATTAAATCTCCCCGCGGGAACGGTGATTATACAAAAGAACATCAATAGGGTTGTGATTTACGATCGAATCTTACCGGTCGAAGGACATCGATCGTCATCTGGTTCACAAAAAGTGCGCTGATCTGATAGAGCATTCATAACTCGGTGCTCGCAGACGTCTGCATTCTTTTCCATGGACGTGACGTAAATTAAGATGAGTGCAAGTCTCGAGATTCACGATAAAGTGCATTTCTTGGAAGCCAGATGATTTTTGTTCAAGGTTAAAAACCAATAAAAACCACGGATGGAATATGATTGAGACAAAGGGCTAGATCAGTGGTTCTTAACCTTTTCAAAGTCACGGTGCACTTTTGATCATGGGAAAAAGTGGCGGTGCACCAGAATTAAGAGGTCGAAAAAAATATGTGGACATAATTTTTATTACATATTTAAAAAAAATAATAGTTACATACAAAATTACATAAAAATTTTTTACATATTTTTTTAAATTAAATTATATAAATAAGTTTAGTATTAAAAATAAATTTAGGTAGTTAATTTTGCCCTAGAACCAATTTTTAATTACGTGTTTTATTAAAAATATTTGTATTATTATTTAAAGGTGCTCTTTGGGTGGCAAATCTAAGTGGTGCATTTTCCCCCCTTTGTTTACCCAAAATGACGTTCCTGCTTAACATAATGGAATTTATACGATCAATCAAAAATTAATTAATGTGATATCTGAGCTTGTTGGCTTTTGCAGATATCAGAAATATTACGTCGAATATTTTATGTAGTTACCCTGAATTCTTCGTTTAAATTTTTTTCTGTCTTTCTCGTTTTTTAGTTTTCATATTAGTTGTTATTGAGAAACCAAGCTCACACAAATATGATGTTGAAAACTGTAACAAAATTTTCAGTGCCTTTATGTAAAGAAGTGAATATTCCTCTTGGACAGTAATCCAAAAAGTATTCATAATTATTTCGGAAAATTTAATTTTTAGAGTACGATCAGTCGACAATGAGACTAATTTGATGATTTTGTATCCGGTCATAATTTTCTATATTTAAGAATGGAAAATAATGTGCAATTTTTTCTTCCAATAAAGTTAAATGTTCTATTATTGCGGAAATAACTCCCTTGAGAATGTTTTCGTTAAGTGAAGGAAACATATCTACTTTTTTTTCTATTATTCGATTTTTCGAAAGAGTTATTTTTTCCGAAATCCTGTCAATTTGTCAATGGATGTCATGAATTTTTCGTTTTTTCCTTGAATGCTTGTGTTAACGTTATTTAAGTAATTAAAAATATCTGCTAAATATGCCACTTTAGCATACCAATCATTATTCTGAAGACATTTTACAAAATCATCCATACCTTCATTTCGAAAAAAGATTAACAATTCATTCTTAAGTTCTATGAATCGGCATAAAACTTTACCCTTAGATAACCACCTGACTTCAGTGTGAAAAAGCAAACACTCGTACATAGCTTCCATAGAAATGCAAAGTTTTTTAAACATGAGTGTTTTTAAAGGTCTTGATTTTATGAAATTCACTATATTTACAACTTGATTTAGTACAGGTTTTAGTGTTGCTGGTAATATTTTCGAAACTAAAGATTCTCTATGTAAAAAACAGTGCATAGATATAATATTAGGTTTTCTTGTCTTTTCAAGGGTTACAAATCCTACCATTGAAGGAGCACCATTTATACAAATTCCTACACATAACTCCCATGATATTTTAAATTGTTCTAAATATGAATAAATAAGATCAAAAACATCTTGTCCTGTCGTATGCTCGGTAAGTTCTTTGCAGCATAGATATTGATTCACTATTTTGTTTTCATTTATGAAACGAATGAATCCTAGTATTTGTGCCTTACCGCTAATGTCAGTAAATTCGTCGACTTGTATAACAAAATATCGCTTGGAAAGTTTATCATTAACTGTTTTCTCAGTATCATCCGACATATTTAATTATTTTTTTTATTGTATCGTTTGAAAGAGGAATTTTCATAATTTCCTTTTTGCTTCATCACCAAACATATTTTTTCCTATTTCACAATATGCAGGTAAAATTAGAGACTCTGCTATAGTATGTGGTTTTAACTGTACAGCAATAAATTCAGCAATCTTGTATGACGCCAGTTGTGCCTTATCGGAAATTTTAACAGTTTTTTCAAAATATTTCGCTTGTTTATTTTGCATGCCTAATAATCTTTACTTTTTGATGCTTAACAATCGGCGTGCTTCGTAGTGAAGTGGCGATTTAACTTGTCAGTATACATCGCGCTATTGGACAGTTTTTCTCTACATACGACACATAGTGGAATGTGATATCCTTCCTCATTGATGCTAGTAAAACTGAAACGTAAATATTCTTCAGAATACTGTCCATTATTTTTTTTGATTTTATTGGATATATTTTCTTTTGTATGAGACGTATGATGTCTAGTAACATCTTCACTACTTCTTCCACGTATACTCCCAGTGTCATTAACATTTTAGTCTGATTCACAATTTCGTTTGGTAATAAATTTATCCATTGTGGGGTATCACGACTATAATAAAATATAAATTGATTGAAACATTAAGATTTTACTATTTTGCGGAATTTTTGTTTTTACCAATTTTCTCGCGGTGCACTTGCAATAAGCTCACGGTGCACTGGTGCACCGCGGTGCACCGGTTAAGAACCACTGGGCTAGATGATTGGAGATCTCTTAAACAGGAAGGTCTTGGGACGAATAATGAATGCTAATTATGTCGCTTTCATTATGTAAATTCTCAAATTTTTATGTAACAGTATTTTTATAGAAAAAATATATGAATTATTAGATGAAACTGTAAAAGATATCCTTTTGAATGATTGCCTATAAATGGAAAGCTCAAAGCTTACGTATCATGTAGAATATTTTTCGGATGGTTAATAACCTGATGAATCAGAACCACTCATGTCTGCATATGAAATGTAAATATGGAGGTTTAAGCTCGATTTTCACTGAGGTAAACAAGACCGTTAACCTTGTGAGGATTATTGTAAAACGTTTGATTAATATGTATATATGTACACTTACGTACGATTGCTATTCATAAAGTAAATACACAAAGTTCTGAAAATATTTATACAATATTTTATTTTGGGATTAATTTATAACAAAACAATACACAAATATTAATTTTTAAACATAGTCACCATAGAAACGAGTTTCTTGATTTTAACAGTCATACAAGTCAGCGCCTACTCTCTTTTTAGGCACCAAATTTTTCGGTGATTGTTTCGTAGTGAATAGACCTGGATACTTCTTAACTTTGTAAAGTGCATCATATGATTTAAAATGATTTAAAATCGCGACACCATCATAGACGAGTTGGCTATACATTTCAACGACAGCTTCTCATTTTGAACAAAAGAAACGGACTATTGATCGAATCTAGCACTTGGCAGGATTTGGAATGTCACGGCTATTTTAAACACACGCTGCAGTATCACCAAACAGGTAAAAAATCTCTTACAATTTTTCTTAATTTCTATCATTATTTTCTAAATATTTATCTTTACTGTAAAACATTTTGTCAATCTGTCTGTCACAAGAACTCCTCCCAAACGGTGAACAGAAGCGACGTAATATTTCCACGTGTCATTTTGACTATCATTTCTACCACAACTGTGCTATTTTCAACTTTCATTGTAATGAATGGGGTCCGAAAATTTTTCTCCCGCAAACTATGCATAGTTAATCTTGAAGACCCTACTTAAAATACAGATACTTTTCCCTAGCCACTCACATACATCTCTGTTATAAATGTGTATTTTATTGAATGAAATGTTTCTCACTTGTACTTTAGGACCCTAAATAAAATTCAATGATTCTACCCCACATTTTAATTACCCTCCCTGGACCGAATTTCACATTACTGAAACACCCCTAATTAAATAAATTTGAAAAATGCTGTTTTTATTATTTTAAATTCATTTATTTTTCTGATTTTTGCGGAGAACACTGGTTTATTTTAAAACAACAGTTGAATAATTATAGTAACGTCTTTTAAAAGTATTTGAACAAATAATTAAAAAAAACTTATTTCATAAGAAATAGCAGGTGATATTTTAATGATTGCATGTATGACATAACCTCAAATATTATTTCGATAAAAATATGATTTAATGTTAGTTAATGATTTATTTAATAATTTTTAATTCATCTTAGATTATTAAAAAAGCATGAATTTACAGAGTTAAGAACATATTAACTATGTGGTTCAACTCATTACTGTTTTAAATGCCATACTTTTTTTCCATAAAATGCAGTTGACAGGTACATTTTTCTTGGGTTGCATTAATCCGGCAACATTGAAAATATAGTTTTACGACCCGTTATCTGTACGAAGAATGGCTACTGTCTATTTTTTCTATTTGGGTATTGGTTATATATTATTCAAAAGTATGCATAATTTTTTGTTATCTGTGCCATTCACAATAGCTTTTACTAAGTAGTTCAATATTTCTTTTAAACAGACACTAAAACGCTATTTTAACTGCACGTGCATAAAACAAAAATCTATTAGTTTTCATGCCTTTTAACAAGTTAAATGTAGCGCGACAATTATGGGTGATAAAAATTGCAAGTTAACATGTTTTTTTTCTTTGGTCTTTAATTTATTGTATTATTTACTAATGTAATTGATAGTTCAGAAAACTGTGGAACTGCAGCATCATTATTCGACATTAGATTTTAAAAGCTTTATAAATCATACCATTACCATCCTTTATTTAATTAGTATTAGTAATTATTACACTTACCCAAATGTGTACGTTACATAAAGGTTTATTCATATTCTAATTTATATATGTATATCCAAGTGACCTAGAGAGATTAATTAAATTTAAACACATGTGTGTTTCATTAACTTAATTACTTTTTGATGAATCTGGTGAGATAACTAGTCTAGTCTCTAGTCTCGTCATCTTATTCATTCATGTCACTTTGTAGCGTTCGTCAAACCCCTACTTTGTTTCTGATGTCCAATTTGAATACACAATTAAAGAGTTTCCTATTTTAAAGTTGTACTTCATTGTCCAAGACTTGATGGTGGTACTTCATTGTCCAAAGTATTTAAAGTCCCGTTTCTTTTACGACGATCTTACGCAGCTTCCTGTGCACATATCCGTCCGCTCGATAAATAAGAAACGGCTATTTATCGAATCGACCATTTGGTCTCGTCCATAAAAGGACCAAATTGTGCGGGAGCACGCGCCATGTCGCGGAACAAACAAGATCCAATAACTATATATAGGACGAGACCCTTTCGTTTGTCGCCAGGTGTTCAGAACTGCCATCCGACACTCGGATCGACATATTGAGTTTCGTAGGGAGCAAGAGGAAAACGTTTTAACACTCCTGCATAGTATAAAATTTGGTCTGCGGATGGATGAAAAAATATCCCGCTGTTTGTTTGTCTCGGATTGTTTATGTTTTGATTTAATACGAGGCGGAGCGTTGAAAGTTTAAACCCTTTTTATAACTGTTTATGGGGCATGTCGCATGCCGAACGTAAACATTGAGTTTAGCGATGGGATTTTTATGATCGAGTTGAAAGTCGTTAGATTTAATTTATCAACATGGTTGTATAAACAAAATTTGGGATATATGAAAGAAAAATGCGTAAGCTGATTCCAAAAATTTTTTTATTTTTTTGGGCGATTTATTTAGTCAGTTGACGTCATAAGAGTTGATGTATAATTTTATTGCAAAAATATATTAATCGTATATAATTTAGGTGGAAATATCGAGCGGCGGTGTTGAATAAGGAAAAGTCCAGGTTGATATAAAAAGGTTGTAGCAAGCGGTCGGGCTCGACGTAAAATAGTAGTCCTCCAAACCGAGTATCTCTGGTCTCTAGTTCTCCTGAGTCAAGTGTGTGAGTTTTGATGTCAAGTTTTTATACTTTTTCTTTGATGAAGCTTAGGCGAATGAGAGAGAATGCTAATTTAGGTCAACGGCAGTACTGTAGATATTTTTAATAGTTTTTAATACCTAATTTCGCATAAAATATGATTTCAGAAAATATGTCGCAACGGTGGTTAATTTTTATATTTATTTGTAGCATAGAAAGGTTAACTTGTACCTATTATTATTTATTCAAGAAATTATATTATGATATTAAAAATATATAAAGTTCTATTTTCGTCATGAGGCCCGGAATCATTGTTTTCCCAGGGCCCGGGTTCGCACTGGTGACCCCAGTTAGAAGACATTCATGATGATCGTCTGTTGGTCTCTTCAAGTGTCATGCAGCGATCATCCAGCCAATAGATCTACTCGTTTCTTAGAACAGCGAAATATGTATACGCCTTTAAAAAGCGACATTTGCTTGATTGACATTGTCCAAGGTCGTATAATGCGACGGGAATCTTGTGAATCCGGTGAATTATTATATTTCGCAACAAGTAAATATTTTTTCAATGCACTGGAGAATCCTTGCGTGTTATTTATGATATTTTCTTTACCAATTACCAATCCTTTACACCAGGTGTGGCCAACCCGCGGCACGCCTTGAACATTTGTCCGGCGCGCGAGATTTATTACATTTGTACAAAATATATTTATTTTATAATGGCCAATTTTTCACTCAAAAAATGTCTATAGTGTATCTAAAACTAATATGGAGATATATAATTTTATATGTGGCCTGCGGAGCTATGATGCATTTCTAAAGTGGCCCGCAAGATCATTTGGGCTGGCCACCCTTGCTTTACACTGTTGTCTTGTTTCCTTTTTGCTGGATAATCATTTTGATCTGAGCTTTAAGAATATGACCACCAAGATAAAATCTGATCAATTCCATTGGATGATTTTTTCCATATAATATGTGTACTTTTAACTCTGAAAAACTAAAAATGACAACATAAGTGGTCAGTAAGACGCAAAATTTTAAGTATACTGGTCCATGAGGTCCGAAAAGTTGGCGACTGCTGATATAGGATGTATGATTGGTGATAGGGTAGGGCATGAAGCAGTGATTATTATTGCTCATACTTAATGATAAAAAGTAAGTTTTATGAAATGACAGATAAACTATTGTGCATAGTCTCAGTTTTCTCAGATGATTGTATTATAATTGTAGAAAATATAAATATTTGCTATACAGATAACCTTGTGATCCATTACAGTATTATGACTAGGGATTCCAATCCCGGGATCCCGGGATCCCGAACGATTTTAAATACCCGATGAGTCCCGGGATTATAAAACATAATCCCGAATTTTTCGGATTGGTTGATTTATCAAGCACAATCGAATTATTATTGACAACATCGTTATATTTCGTGTACAAACTTGCGCGAGTTGCACGTGTCATCTGTGAATCTTTGAGGCTGTGAGTCTGAACGTGCTTTTTCAGCAGCAGGCTGCTTAGGAACCAAAATCAGATCAAGGCTAAATGATAAAACACTTGATGCTTTGATGTTACTTCGTGAGTTTTATTCAAAATAATGTTTTCAATTAATTGTGTCTATGAATGTACATACCTATGTGCATACATTGTCAAAAGTTCATTTTTTTCTTCTCAAATAAATATATAAGACCTTCCCTTTCTATTTTTATTATATTATTTTCTATTTTAAGTCCAAGACTAAAATTATACGTACTTTATAAATTGTACGTTATAAAAATCAGATGTAAAAATATATTGTATTATTCATTTTAAATTATTTTTATCGATAAAATAACATGAAAATTATCCCGGGACTGGTCCCGGGATCCCGGGATCGACTAATTGCAATACCGAAATCCCGGGATCAAAATTTTGGCCCGGGATTGGAATCCCTAATTATGACAAATTAAATTAGAACTAATTGCGCTCAACCGGGATTTGAAAGCGAGGAAGTAATTAAATTGAAATAACTACATTACATTGCTACCGTGAACTCTCGTGTCTGCCATGCTCACATTGTGAACTTTACGAATATCGTATGAGTGTGTGGGTGTCGAGGGTCGTTCACGTTTTTGAAGCGTGCTACGCCAGAACTGGTCCTCTTTTTACATTTATTTTCAGACAATGTTAAGGTATTCCCCGAAAAGGGAGTGTATTGGAGAAAAATTGCGTTACGCAACAGGTTTTGGAGCCCATCGTCATCATGCAATAATAACCAGAGGCGCCAAAAAGAGCGCAAGGAAAACTTAAAGGGCGTGCCGACAGACGCCGCAAAGACGTCTGACAATTTGGATTTATGGACCTCTTGGGTGTGTTCGTATAATCTGTAAAGTCGTAGGAGGACTTTTTTGGAATCGTTGCGACCATTATCTCGATGGAGGTCTAGGACCTAAACTTGACAATGGGGTATAATTGATCGAACACTAAATTTCATCGGATCGGATCCTTTGAATGGGTGCTTAGGGAAATACGAGAAGAATCAAGATTTGACTATTACTTTAAATTTAGATACACGTTCGAGGGTCGTTCCATAATGTTCTGACCCTTACCAGAAAGATGCATGTACATATTTTAATTCTGTTCTTTGATTGAAGTCATTTACATCTAAACAACCACACACGATTTTTTTTTCATTCAACTATAAAGCAAATAATTTGTTGAATTGTTTCGAATGAAGCGAGAGATAAATAATAACATAAATTAATACAATGATTTGAGGGCAACATTTCAACAACTAATAAAACTAAATGCATACATTAACCAGTCAATGTATGCACTGTCAAATCACTTCAGTTACAGTACACAAAATAATTTATGAACAATGTATCTATCATAGTTATTGTATGCTCTCACTGTTTGGTGTTTATTTATATTTTTATTAGTTTTAAAAAATTAAATAATATTATATTTAATAGCTATTTTAAGCCATTAATGTAAGGTAAAACTTGTTGCCAATTTATATAATCATCTTTTTGAGTAGATTCGTTGCAGAGTGTTATTCATGGGGTGTTCACTGTTCTGACCATCGAATTTTTTTGTGGAGGATAAATTGCTGCGGGAGTTAAAAATGTCATTTTGGAATTCAAGCAGGTCAAAATAAGGATATGGGAGGACAATTTTTTTAAGGAGGATAATTCTCCTTAAAAGAAGACGTCTGGATATCTTAGTTTATGGATTTATCTGACTATGAAAGACATCCTTTGGCGTTTTGTAATTTATTTTTATTGCATTGCATTAATAGCCTCCTATATATGTATGTACATACGAATCATACATAAGCAGAATCAAAGATTTATTTAAATAATGAGGCAAAGACGCCATGGAAGGAAACACCAAGAAGGAAATACTAAACTGTAATTGGATATATTATGATTGATGAGCATTCAATTGGACATGCACGTCTTGCACTGAACGACACTAAAGAAAGTATCTGTCACTTAATTCTAGATATCTTGCATAAAAACTTGAACTCAATCATACACAACATTGGCTTTAATTTAATGTAATATCTAAATTCCCATTTCGTTCGCTACATCCATCGTCATTCCAATCTATGGATACTTCCGATGATGATAAACATGCGACGATGGAAGTACGGAGGGAGCTAATGAAGGTCATCATTTGACATTTGTCTAAAAATAATATGGTAGGGGGAACGTCTATCGTTCCTGGAAAACCCCTAAAAACAAACCCCCGTGACTAATTTATCATACCCGAGGGGAATTTCTATATACAACTGCTTTAAAACATTTATTTTCATTTTTTCACATACATGTTATCATTCGTTCATCCTTTAGAATATTTCCAAGTAAATATAGTATATATGTATATATAGATCTAGAAGTGAAAACACTGATAACTTTGATGCAGGACAAAGATAATAATTTGAATTCGCACAAAGCATGACAGTCGTTCTATATTCATAAAGCATTGTTCAAGTCAGTCGTCCAACTTCAAAATCTACTATAAAACTTTTTAAATATTTTTTACATAAACCCCCATTTCTAATACTAACTGTTATAATATAATATAAAAATATAATATTTTATGATATTATAATATATTTTGAAGCTAGACGACTGAAATACTAAAACGCATTTCTCGAACAAAGGTGTGCTTGAATAAGGTCCAATAAATTTATTTATCTCAACATCTAGTGTACCATATTATGATTCGATTTAAAGCATAACATCACGTTGCTCACATACAATTTATTCTAGAAAATCAATGAATTATTTTTCTTATATTATTCAACGTCACGTTGAAGAGTCGATGTTCGATAGTTAATCTTGAATTAGTCTTTAATTATACTAATGATTCATTCGAATACGCTCATTCAAGATTTACTCTTGAGTACTTAATAATCGTTCATAAATAAACAAGTACGATAAACAATGCATTCTGGAGTCATGACATTACAAAACAAATGTACAATGAACGTTTCTTGTTTTTGTTTGTTATATTATCACTCATTTTCAGAAACGTCAAAATGGCTGTTTAAAACTTCTGGGAACACTTGACAATAATGGAATCAAATTTACCATTGTGAGCGTGTAATATATTTTAAAGAACTTTGACTTTTTTGACAGATACTGTTAAAGTGCTGCAAAAGTACTGCAGATACATTTCGTGTATACTCTCACTTGATAATGTATGCTTTAACTAGTGAGTGTGTGAATTATCGGTCATTAGCTAGTTACATTGTTAACGAAGCGTGTTTGACAACCAATCTAATCGCGAGCAATTAGTCATATTAGCGATGCATGGGTCAGAACAGTGAATATCCCATGAATAATGCTCTGCAACAAATCTACTTAAAAGGATGATTATATAAATTGGCAACAAGTTTTACCTTACATTAATGATTTAAAATAGTTATTAAATATAAAAAAAAATATTTAATTTTAAATACTTTGATAAACACCAATCAATGAGAGCATACAATTATTACAATAGTAGATACAATGGCAGTGGCGTAGCTAGGGTATGTGCCGCCCAGGGCGATCCTTAAAATTGCCGCCCCCACCCCATTCTTTTTTTTCAGGGTCATAAAATCAGCATTTCTTAAAATAATAAATTGGTTATTATTAAGCTCTTGTTATTCGTGGATTTATATATGTTTTAGTGCATTCAGAGTTAAGAACCACACTAGACGATCCCACCGCGAATATGCCGCCCCCAAGCAAGTGCCGCCCCCTCCGCCCCCCCCATAGTTACGCCACTGTACAATGGTCATAAATTATTTTGTGTATACTGTAACTGAAGTGATTTGACAGTGCATACATTGACTAGTTAATGTATGCATTTTCAAAATTCACACTTCGCCTGTAACATATACAAGTACTGTCTGTCAAATTGTATCACATATTAGGTTTTCTTGATTTTCCTAATCTCATGGATGAATATCTTGATGATAAATAAATAAAAATTCAGCTAGGTCATATATATTATAATATTAGGTATTAAAAAATTAAAATGAACTACAAATGTCTATAAATATATGTATGTATAAAAAAGACCATCCATGCGAAGCCTTGTCATATAAAAAGATTTTCGCCGATCATTATAAAGCTTCTTTGTTAAAGTCGCTTGTATTATACAATAGAAACGACTGGTAAATTCAAAATTAGGAAGAACATTATATATACAATGCGAGATGGTGCGGCAAACTCTCTATTATAAGTTGTATGGAGAAAAGCAAATTGAGAGCCAATCGCGTTAGTGTTTAGCCCCACCTCCAATCAAGCGCTCTTATGTTGGGCAACTATCCGATAATTACAAATAATAGTTCAAACAAGACGATGTGAGGCTATTAGTGCACAGTATATTATTATGTAAAGGAAATAGCAACTCGTTTTAACAAAAGGATAATAACAATAAATTAATACTCAATTGTAATTTGAGTAATTTCACAGACTTGTTAGCACATCCGTCCATTAACCGCTCGAAAAGCACCAGAAAAACAATATTTTCTGAATAAATATGCGTCTATCTAGCGTGAAAAGCGCTGTTGTCATCTATCAACCCCTTGCATTAATAATTCGAAAATTTCACTTCAAGACGTGAAAATACGTATTTGGTTGAATAATCAAGAGATGCAATTGGCTAATCAACATCTGCATCTGTAATCGCTAGAGATATCTCATATCAAGAGATAAAAGAGTAATGCTTTGTCATATCGGCAGACGATCATACGATTCGAGACGACACGGATCAACCGATTCAAGACGAGAGGATCAGAGGCAGATAACCAAAGGAGCTCAAACAGCAGACGGCATCCGAGGTAAATCGAGAACGACTCGCATCCACACGAAAGACAACAAGGAAATCGTTTCTCCACCATTACCCTCTGTCTACGAAATACAACTCGACACTATTTTTTATTTGATTTGAACTCCTATCAAAACAACCCGGATCATATTTTTCATCCATTTATTTATGACAGGGATCTTCAGCTATCAAAAAGATGGAAAATCATTGATCAAAATGGCACAATCGTATAAAACAAGTAAAAATGAAATATGCGATAATCTATATTTAAAAGTATTGATAGTAATATTTTTTGCGTTTATTATTATTTTTGCGTGAATTACACATTATTGCGGCCCTTCTCTTGTGACTCTTATCTGACTTCATACACCGTTTCCCAAAATAGGGGTTGCGTTTATTATCGTGGCTCGTTTTTCAGGGGGCGCAGAAATAAAAAGGGAGTCTCCTCTTAGAGATGCGAGGGTAAATAAATAGAAAAATCACGAACGACTCCCGACGCGAGCGCAGCTGTTCCCGTCGGTTAGTCGCGTTCGCGAACCCGCGTCAAACGCTCGTCCCGCGCTCCAAAAACGCGTGTTCGCGTGTGTGCGCGTCTTAACGTGTCAAATTGCGACCATAAAACACCTGTGCAAATTATACATGTGAATATAATTATAGAAAATTATAATTTGTGCGCAAGAATTTTAGTGGTGCAGTGTGATTGATAAATATTTGGAATTATTATCGATATCAAAGAGGTAATTAGGATTTTGATTATTTGCAAAATATTTTCTCCCCTCACTTTTATAATGTTTTGATATCATAGCAAACGCGTGTATGTTTATGTAAATATTTGGCGTTAAGGTTTGTTACAGATGTTTAGTGCTACAATATTTTGTGCATTATTTGGGACGAACTATTATTTTCATTAGCATATCAGACAGTTTCAAAATTCATTTTAAAGTAGTACGATAGATGTTTTGAAATTACGGTCATTTAAGTTTAATAGCATACCATATGTTTTAGTTTAAAGAGAATCAAAATTTTGTTAAGGCGTGAAAATTACACAATTTTTTTATTTTCACGTATTTTCCTCTTTTACTGGTAGCCCTACAACTGCACAGAATAACTGTCGCCATAAACTTGGAAATAATATGCACAGTCGTAAATTATATTGACTTGTGTTGCTCGAGCGTGCTTTTTAACATTTGGACACGTTCCAAAGTCTCCAGACACTTAGCTATTATACCAATTTTGACCAAATAAGTCTAAATGAAAAAATTCTCAAACATTGAACAAAATGAGCCTGAAACTGAAAGGAAATGCCAAACGCCTTCCGGTACGCGACGCGAATACCATACGCTACAAATACATTTCCTTGTTCTAAATTAATATTGGTTCAAAGTTATCACAAATTATGGTTACCTTATCTTATAGCATATGAATGTCAAATTGTGGTTTAAATTTGTTTTTATATACTGCAATATCAATGCACTTCCTTGTAATTAGTAAATGTTCAAGTTTTTATCGCAAATTATGGTAATCTTATCTAACATATGTTAATATCCGGCTTAATATATGAACTGATAGATAATCGTTCTAATTATATTTTACAATATGATTTGAGTACTGCTTATCATTTATGTATTACACAACATAAACATAATGACATTTTCAAAGAAAACCTGCATTGTTTCATAAAAAATCAATAGTGCTATTAAACATAAATGAATCATATTTTGTTCAGATTTTATCTTGAAAAAATTATTGCAAAATTATCAATAAACAATCGAAATTTTCTCATTGTTATTATTTATATCTTGCTTTTAATATAATAATAGGTTATTGATAAATAAAAAAAATGGTATGAGTGATATTACAGTAAATTATATACATCTAAATGCAGTATGATCGAGTTAATTATTAACTTACCTGCACGTTAACGCTTTACCTGATAATATATAATTATTCGGTTGTTATGATTTTATTTATTAAACGAGTCTAAATACATAGCGTTTAAAGATGATTGGATGCAGAAAAAGTGATTTCACTTGAGAGCAGACTTAAGCCGAGTCTAGATGCGTGTAACGTGTAATGTATAATGTAATGTAATGTAAATTCTTCGTGTGGATGGCACCACGAGCATTACACGTAATGCTCGTGCCGGCGCTCGTTCTGATCCGTCGGGTGTCGGTTTTTGACGCGAACACAATGGCATTTGCAATTAAAACATCACTGGATTCGCGTTGAGCTCAAATGCCGTCCATACAATTCGCGTTATGTTATTACATCAGCGTACGCCACAGCTTCCACTTTTTATCCAAAAAATACGCACACTAAACTAATACATTGGCCGAAATATTTACACCAATAAGCAAGATAACGAAATATCTCAGGACGTTATCTCAGGAAAATGCATTGATTGAATTATCGTGCAAGTAGCTTTTAAAAAAATATTTGAGAATGAATCATAAGATTTTTTTGGATTAAAATGAGTGATAATATGGAGTATACGGAATTTAGTGAAAGAGCTATTAAAATATTGCTGCTATTCCAAATTTTTGTGAACAAACATTCTCGAAAGTGGTGTCAATAAAAACCAAAAATAGAAATCGTATTCAATTAGAGACACCTCTTCGAATGTTTTTAATTATTTTTTCAAATAATATATCATACGTGTAACATTATTATCGATCTCTGCATAAAGTCGCCACGCTGCAGTTTACCGATAATAACCGTTATTGCAGCACAGGTAGAAACAAAAAACAACACACAATCGTATTTTCGTGCGACGTATACGACTTTCATGTGACTCGCCCCTAGCACGTGCGAATATATGTGTTAAAAATTGGAAGTCGTGGCATACGCTGCATTACATGATACATTACATTACACGTTACACGCGTCTGGATTCGGTTTTATAACCTTTGCTTTATATCTTCCGTATGTATATTTGATTTATGATAAAACATTTCCCAACATCAAACAGCATTTTAGGTTACCGAATTTTATTCCAATCCCACTCCCACATTAGGTTCTTAGTTATTCGTAGTTTTCAACTGTGTGAATATTGAATAAAAAATGGAATTTCAGTCATAGTAGATACCGCCAATAAATATTCTATTCACAGCTGTTTTTCGAAGGCGTTTAAGAAATTTTTTGTTGAGAAGAAGCGTCTCATTGTCTCGTACTTTGAAACAAAATAAAGGAGCATGGATTTTGGAGCTGCACTAGTCACTCACGTATATTGAAAAATGACTACTTGTGTTGCTCAAGTATACAAATTGTTTCATTCTGAAATATTTTCAAACTTTATTTAAGATAGTATAAACGAATATTTTACGAATTTTCAATCAATTATTCGAATATTCATGTAGTTGAAAATCAACGATCGTGATCGCTAACTTACTGTAGTTCTTATCATTGCCGTGATGAATGCAATTAAGATTCCATCACCGCACAATAAGTTATTTAAAGGTAATCAAGAGCCAAAGTTGGGTAACTATTTTTAAAGACCGATTAAAACCGAAACTTTTCTATGTTCATTTGATCTTAAATTGTGGATCCTAAATAATTTATGAATAATATAAGAGGTATTCTCCCGAGAGTTAAGGCATTAAAGCATAAAATACATATGTATTAAAAACTTATACCTATAATTTCACGCCCTCTAAAATACATTGATTCAAATTGCTTAGTTTTAATACAATACATAAGAGCCTTGTCACAATTTCATCTCTAAAATCTAAAACCCATACCATATAAACCGCAACGAAACAGCTGCGAAAGCGTCGAAACGCTCAGTGAGTCACTGCCCCGGCGGGTCACTTTTGTTTTATTCGATTTTAGCAAGGGTACCCATTTTCGTGGGCAAGGATTTGTTCTCCTAGCAAGGTTGTTAACCTTGCAACTCGCCGGTCTGGAATATCATTACGCCCTTATATAGCCTTATCGGCGCCCGCTTATTACGAAATCGGAATAGCTCATTGTCCGACTGGACAACCTGCGCGTCCCGCTTATTCCAAATATGGCCTCATCTACGGGGTTAGTGGTTAGTACCTGTCCCGAGACTCGTTTGCCACTCAGTCGAGCAACAGATTGCATCTCGGAATCTACTAAATAAATTTATTGTTTGCGATAGATGACACAGCTCAATTTATCGTATGTAAAAATAAATCAAAAGGGGATTTTTTTATTTCGGTTGCGTTGGCAGCCCTGCGTCTCACCGTTCCGCAGCACAAGTTCCACGTTAGTCTAAATATAGAAGTTTAGATGCAGACTGGAGACCTCTAATTTGTCCCGAATGAGACGAATTAATTTAATTGGGTCAATTAGAGTCGGGACAGTTCAGACAGTAGTCATAAATCTTGGTAATTGTCGAACACGTGTCACTCGAAATTACTCATTGTTATTGATCTTCAATTAAGAAGCGCGCTAATATTGGTTTATCTTCCTTTGAAACGTCTCTCAAACACTCGAAACGATGACCCCAAACCCAAAGTTATCGACAAATAATCAAGGGTTAATATGCGCTGATAAAAATACACAAAAGTACTCAAACAAATACACTAAAAATAAATCCATTTTAGGAATTACTTCTACTTTAGAATATACTTATTATTTAACATAAACCTAGAAACGTATTTATTAGTCCGACGTCATATAAGTCTCACGCGTGCTCTTTTCTTCGGTACCCAATACGCGCAAAATTCGATACCCTAATCCTACTCTTATAAGTTAACCAAGCTATGGTGTTTTAAATTAAATTTGATTAAGTTTGTAAATGTTTTTTTGTATCTACACTTAAATTAGCTTATTTCTTTTTTGTGAGTATACCATTGCAATATGATATGCGTTAGCCTAATGTGTTACAACGGGGTATACACAATCAACAACTACTAAGTACGTAGTGAAACACCAGACTGAAATTAAAGTCTGTAAATCAGTGACATATATTTATTATAAACTATTATCACTGCTTACAGTAAATATATGTCATTATGCATGGCCTAGCTTGATTTTATTTTAATTAAGCATCACGATATTTATCCCTGAGATTAGGAAAATCTAGGAAAACCTATTCTGTAATGATCGATCGGAATTATGATTATATAATAATCACTAATTCCGATCTCCTAGACACAGAAAAGATGGAAAACACTAAGTTTAATATGAGATTTGAGCCCGGGTCTTTTATGTAGTAGTCATCAACTTATTGCAGTGGGAACTCTCGGTAACGAGCGTTCTCACTGCAATGGCGACGGCACGATTTTATTGCTTTTGACGTGGATTTTTGACTTCTGAAAAGGGATAATTTTTTTGCGCTCTCCTGTTGATCAAAATTTGGTTTAGATATGCTTCAATCGATTCTCACTTAATGCAAAAACTCTAGATAACCGAGCGCTTCCAGTGCGACGGCACGATTTTAATAGTCTTTACGTGAATTCTTATTTCAGGGAGGGGTCATGTTTGACCCCTCCCTGAAATATTTTGAATTTAAAAATATTAAAAAACTAGCACTGACTGGCAAACTTTTGCTCCCTCCCCTGGCTGAAATGCCGTCCCTGGATATCGTGTACACAAAATTATGTGATATTATGTAAAAAAATGTAGATCATCAGTACATCGGTACTTGCTTTACACCGTAAGTTGATGGTGTCATATTTTCGACTAATATAATACATTTTAATATGCTTAAAAAAGGTAAATAGCTATAATATTTATAAGATTATTTTAATTAATGAAGCATGTGAATTAATCATAATTTCAAACAATAATACTATTTTTTATAATATTAATTAATTTAATTATAGATTATCAGATGACCTCAAATTAATATCATATAATGAACATAAAGTTTAACATTTTTCTTTAAGTGCTAATATTCCGCCTCAACCTCCACCGCCGAAATAGCTCAGTTGGGAGAGCGTTAGACTGAAGATCTAAAGGTCCCTGGTTCGATCCCTGGTTTCGGCATTTCATTTTTTTTTTTTTTTTGCAAAAATATTTTTATTATATTTTGCAAATATTATCTACAATTTTAAAACATGTATTCCACGTTTTAAGTAAATAAATTGTTAAATCGTAAACTTGAACGCAAAAAGGCAATTGATTTTCTGCTCCTACTAAATTAAAACGTCCCCTTTCAATTTTGTTGGAAAGGGATTACAGAAACGACTCTCCCTAGACATTCTAACGTCTTTGTACATTAGGAGAAATAGATAATCCCCCGATAGTGGTATTTTTAGTTATACGGCTTCGTTAAAGAAAAATCCCAGTCAAGAAATGAGAAGCATTTCCACGCCTTAGTCTCTAATTTGTTCTATAAATGACGCATTGCGTTACAAATTGCTATTTCCGATAACGGATTTAGAAACGGCGCTCTATATTTACATATCGATTGGTTCATACGTGAAACAATATACATACATCAGACCTTATTTTCGGAACAAATCCGAGAACAAGATAAATTTTCTCACAATCCTCAGTTTCGACAAGACTTCCGATTTTAGATGATGATTTCATTGGCTCTGATGAATCAAGCAGAGATCTAATTCTGTACTGCAGAGATTGGTCGGTTCTATTGCATCTTCGTTTTTCAGAAGTTTGCTTTAATTTGTCGTGGAACGTGCGAAGAAGAACGTTTCCGTCCATTAGTTTGATGTAAATTCCGAGAATATCTACCACTAAAACAAATACTTAATAGTCAAACGGTCGACAACCTGAATGCCTATTTAGATTTTATCTCATTCTAATGCTAATCTACAATGTGACAAAATCCTTTTTGATCTTATTTAATTAAATTAACATATTTGATGGGGTAGACACGTGTTTTAATGTTATATTTTAGATAAAAGATAGTTTATAAAAATAATTTAAAAATACTATTAATAGATGGCAGTATACATCAAATAAAAATATCAATGTTTATTTAAAAAAGTATACTTTATTAACGTTTGTTATATTGAATTAAATATTGAGATGGTATATTGATGTTTAAATTTAATACTTTTTAATGTTCTACGCTGATATAATAATATTTATTTATTTTATTTAGTTAAGTTTTGAACCATCGTTAAAGTATTAAATTGCATATTTTTTACTATAATACTACAGTAAAAATAAATTATTAATATATTGATTTACAGAGAAAGCTCAAATAAATACATTTAAAATATATATATATATATTGTAAATGTTATTTTTATCTATGGCAACTCTCAATTCGTACTAATGAAAATAATTGCTATTTCTATATATTTTTTGCAATGATTTATATTGTATTGCTTATAATGTATTGTATTATGATTGATTACTAATCAATCATAATATTATAACCTATAAATCATCATAATTGAAATTTTTCCGAACGGGAATCAATAATAAAACGCAGAATTTTGATTTTCCTAATAAGACGAACTCTTATTTATCTGAATTAAAATATGTTTATTATTAATTTAATTAAATATTTATAAGCACATAATAATCGCCGTACATGTACGGTGGTCGATCTTTCGCTGTTCTGAGGTACCCCAGATGTTGATTTAATGTAAATAATTTTTATAGAAAATAATAGCCATAAAATTATGTAGTGAGTTAATTTATTCATATTTGCTAATTAATTAGTATAACTCACTCTCAGGTAGAGCCCAATGTTACTTCTAGCTTTCGATTGTCTGGTCAATGCGGTGATTCAGAGTAGATTCTTTGTTACCGTCTGATAAAAAATCTTGTTTCACGTAACGGCGTTTTAAAAATATGTAAAATCATCAATGATGTAAATATATAAAATATGGGTCTGAGAATATAATACCTGTTTGGTAAAGATATTTGGGCACCGACCATATCCATTTCTACTGTAGTTCTGGTCCTTTTTGCAAGTGCTTTAATTGGTATCCGCTCAAATACGCAATCGTTTGTAAATCGCCGACGGTGGAAAAATAAAGTTATTTTTATAAACTTTCAACATACCTTTGCGACTAATTTTAGTCCCGACAATACTATAAGCATTGGCGTAGCTAGAGTATGTGCCGCCCGGGGCAATCCTTAAAATTGCCACCCCCCCCCCCTATACATTTTTTGCAGAGTCATAAAATCAGAATTTTTAAATAATAAATTGCTTATTGTTAAGCTCTTGGTATTCGTAGATTTACATAATTTTTTGTTTATTCAGGGTTAAGAACCACACTAGACGATTCCATCGCGAATATGCCACCCCCAAGCAAGTGCCGCCCGGGGCGGCCCGCCCCCTCCACCCCCTCCGCCCCCATAGCTACGCCACTGACTATAAGACATACAGGCTTTATCTGGATTATAAAATGAAACATAAGATGCGTCTGCTTCAACATAGACTACTATTCGACTTAATCTAGTGAGATGAATTACAGTTTAAAAACAATTAGCTGAAATTTATTTTTACCTTTAACCGTGAGATTAAAATACGTACTTTTTAAATGGTTTTACCATTGATTATTGTATTTTCATATTTATTATGGTCAGCAGTAATACAGAAGGTATTTAAGAAAAATTTAAAGTTTCAATGAAGGAATTTATCAATCTTCTCTTAAAAAAATATTATATAAATCTCTAAAAAAACTTATGCTAACAATTACCCCCATAAAATAAACAGTTTTAGTCAATCTCTAATACGTAATACGGTACATAAAAATATATTACCTCTACAGTAATTTTATCATTAAAAAAATGTATAGTATTTATAAAAATATATAAAAATGTTATTATATTCATTATTTCAAATGTATTATATAAACTGATCAGTTAGCCCGTTAGGTACTTGGTTTATCTTATTGAGGTCGACAATCTTCTCAAACTACACAAAATGACTAAATAATATATTGATTGGAACTACACATTAATTCAGCGCTTGATTTACGACCTTAGAACACAATAAGAACCAACAGCCATTAAGGCTTTGTTTAATCGCGCCCCCTTAACTGAAATACATTTAGTAAATGAGGTTTATTATTTATACAGCTAACTTTTTTAGCAATAAATTGATTATATGGTAGTATAATATATTTTAACTAAATATCTATGTACATTTTACATTATAAGTAGAGCATCTTCAACGCCTTATTGCAAACTTTGTCGATGTGCATATAAAATCTCCATCCCTGCTCGTCACTCCCAAGTAATATAAGGAAGTATTCTTGTTAAAAACATCTGGAAAATGTTTATGAACTTAATAATTAAGCACGAATTATTAAAAAAACTAACCTAACGTAAACAATATTCAGCCTTGAAGTCTTTATATATTAAAAGCATGTTTGCTTATTCGAGCGATTAATGTACACAAATCCAACGTATATGTACAAATTTCTATTACTAGTGGTTCTACAGTCAATAATTTTATTTTTTATGTAAAAGTCTCACGAGTAAACAAGAGTGAGTGAAGAAAAAAAATCTGAATCAATAAAATTACTTAAAAATGTCAATAACCACGAGCGATTATGTAGGAGAAGAACCATCCAAAAATATTGGTTCTATGCCATTGACATCTCAAAATAAATCGATGGCATCCATCCGCAATGGAAAGTATCTCTAACATTCAAATATAATGGGAATCAACTTCAAGAAAAATAAAACGCACCAGCCCTTAAACGGAAAAGATTTGAAGTACTATTTGAAGAAGAACAAATAAAACTCAAACTACCATATTAAAAAGAATAGAACAATCTTTCAACGTGTTATTATTTTTTTCTTGTTCTTATTATCCAATGGAAGAAGAAAAGGTTACCACACAAATCACTTATTGTCAATAGATAGATTGTGAAATAAAATATTAAAAAAGTAAATAAATATAAAAATGTTCATTGAAAAGTAGATAATATTTTAATGGCATGTTTTTGAACAATATTTTTTTTATATAAGTTAACACGAAAAATTAAAAAAATGTTTGCACATCATATTTATATGCTCATAATGGCTGTCGTTCATAATTATCAACCTTTTGTCGGTAAAACACGAAAACTTCTCGGTCACGGTCAAATTCCGAAAGACGCGCCCTACGGCACGAACTTATTTCATACCACACACGACCTTTGTTTGACCACAAAAATGCGTGTAATGTACCAAACCATGTAGTGACTATATGTCAGGGATTTGGCTATATGATACTACTTGTCACCTGGCTCATATAGGGCAGATTTGCACAGCTGTTACTCAAATTTAGGGCGTCAGTTGTTTGCGATTACTCGCGAGGGTTGGTCCTGAAAGCGTCTATAATTTTATAGTCCATTGTTACATAAGTTAATAAATTACAATATGTTGTTTTTTAGGGGATGATGAATAATAAATATTTATTGAATTTTTATTTTTTTGTTTGCAGGAATAGAACGAATCGTAACGAAACTTCAACGAAAACAATCATCATTTAGTGTTGAATTTCTAGCAGAAAAGTTCGAGGGGTGAGTATTTTTATTAATTATTCATAATAAACTAAAAACGCCAGCATATAAGTCCTTGTGTTACACGTATTCAATAGATTCTATGCCATTTTATTAATTGGGTTAAATACATTGTTTTATTCTCGCAACATCCACAAAATGCAAATACGATTTTCAACACATCAATCTCAACTTTCAATTGTACAAATGGCCATTGTCCAAAGAGTCGATTGTTTTCTTCAGGATCTCAGCTCTCGAACCTCCATTTACATACATCCTTCCTCATAATTTGAATTTTGCCAGCGTACACCGACTAACGGTTCTCAATGTCGATTTTAAGTATAACACGATTCGTATTCGTGTCATCTGAGACGTGTCGGTGTAATAAAGAGGTGTCGATTGTTGTTTTTTTCGATTCTACAAATCGACCATTGTCATCGTAGACACTTGTAAACAGTTACGTCACTCGACCGTCAACATCATCACCAACATCGGAGATGGAAAGTGTGATTAATGAGAGAGCGATCGACTCGTAAAACGCGTAACGGTTGTATAACGATTTCGTTATTACGCTCGCGTTTAACTCATTTATATTCGATGATTTTTAATTTTTTTAACAGAACGATGGGAACTAAATACGGTACTGTTGTGCCGAATTGTAGATATGATTTTTGTGTGAAATAGCAAATAACAATGCATGTTTAAAAACATGTATATATATATATTAAAAGTGCCTAGAATATTTTCTAGTTTGAAATGTACAACATCTAATAAATATGTTTCAGCCCCTCGTAGTTAGCTCCGAAAATATTTTGTGTATGGATAGCTCATTGAGTAGCTGGGTGACTCGTATAAGGGGAGCGTTTTCTCGCGATGTTGCAATGAATAAGGACGCAATCATGACCTTTAGGACACCATAAAAATTGACGTGCATTTAAGTTGACGAGACACCACTCTCAGCATCTTAAAATAGTATTTCATCGAATACAATCTACGTAAATATTTCATCAAATACTAATATGATCCGTTCTTCCCCTTGTAAAGATATGAGAATTTTTATCTATTTTTTCAATAATGACGCTGGAACTCTAGACAATAAATCCATATTTTATGATGCTATTAACTATCCAATCACATATAATGCGAATCAGCAATAAATTGTAAGAGTGATACGCGCTCCGCATAATGAAGTCGAGCACCTTATCACAATTTTTTGCGATTTGCATACCAAATTTTCATCGTCACTCCAATTATTTATTCTTAAAAAAGTACACAAAAATATACTTCTCCTTGTGTTTTTAAGATAAATATTACTAAGTAACATTTATTTAAATCTGCTTACCGCTAGATTTCCCTATGATCATTCTAATCAAAAGGGAAAAATCTAAAAGCAATCTTGGCATTTTTCTTTAAATTTCTTTATTCTGAATATTTTTATCTTGTTTGCTACTTTTCTAAATAAGAAGGCAATGCTCTCTCCAAACTGCTGAAGTTCCTCAACCAATAAGTACTATTGAAAAATAATCTAGTGACGTACATAAGAGATTTTTTCATTTTTATTGCTTTTTCGGAATTAATGACTAAAATCCAGTGTCGCTTAAGTCGCTG
This sequence comes from Plectrocnemia conspersa, assembly GCF_051122295.1. Taxonomy (NCBI): domain Eukaryota; kingdom Metazoa; phylum Arthropoda; class Insecta; order Trichoptera; family Polycentropodidae; genus Plectrocnemia; species Plectrocnemia conspersa. The sequence continues at coordinate 28,477,960 of NW_028277169.1, forward strand.
AAATAATATATTAGTGATAATATTAAAGTGAGAAGATGAATACATTTCCAAAAACAAATAGTCCATTCATCTACGCGCGCACCTACTAATCATGCGTGGCCAGAAAAAGAATCCAATGGAAACACGACGATTAAAAATTAATGTCTTTGAGATTCTAACTTTTAAACGCTCGATTAACTTCTTTGTGAGCGTTTAGTAAACGCTGTTTACGCTTCTTCTCCGTATAAAATTACATATAAGAACAATGATCGGTAATATATTATCTTGGTACATAACATAATCTTTACTATTAGAGGTGTTTATATTTTGAATGGAATTAAACAACTTTAGATACTGCTGAGCTCCAGCTTTTTGCCCAGAGATACTTTCGTGCGTTCAATGTCTCATTTTGTTTCGATTAATATTTTCACAAGTAAACTTTAATTTGTCTTTTGCGATAGAACGTAAAATTGAGTATCGGCAGAGATTAATATGTACGGGGCCTATTTATATTTAAATTTATTTATATATATATATATATATATATATATATATATATATATATATATATATATATATATATATATATATATATATATAGATTTTGTTATGACCAAAACTTGGCGGCACTTTGGTAACACTGGCGTGACGGATTTGACGGACTCGCAACTTTTTTTCACTATTTTATATTTTTATCTTTATTTAACAATACTATATGTTTGTAATTTATTGTGCGTATCTTTGATTAATTATTTTTTTACTGTAACGATTAACCAGTGGTAGTATAGCCAGTAAATAATATCCGAAAGGTGTTTTTCAATCTTATTTCGTGTCTAGGAGATCAGAGTTAGTGATTATTACATAATTATAATTCCGGTTGAACATCACAGAATAGTTTTTTTTAGATTTTCCTAATATTATGGATAAATATGGTGATGATTAATTCAAATCGAGATATATTATGCATAAGTATAAAAATATCAAATAATAAACTACTTTAGTTCACAGAGAATAGCATATATGTATAAAAGCATAGTCATCTAGAAGATCTAGTAGAACTTATGGATTCCGATTATTTGAAGTATTTTAATGATCGTTTCGGTCTATATTCAGCATAGCTCAACTTGGTACGAGTTCGGTTGAATTCTCGTTTGTTCCAAGTAGGAAGCGAAGTGGTATAGGCGTCAATTGCTCTGTTTTAGAAGTGTCTGATGAAAGTGAACTAAATATTGCGTATGCATGTTATTACACTGGTAAAAGTCCCTTGATTTTTTTTACTCTCGATCGTTCGGCCAAAACTTAATTAAGAAATTAAGGGCAGAGGTAAACTGTTTGTTGTTCTAATAAATATCTAGTATATATTTTGGGTTAGAGATTCAAAATTCGATAAGGTGTATTTTTAATATGAAATGGCTTAGGTACATATATGGATTATATTACCTGTATTTTTTGTGAGTGCTTAAATATGCCACTTTAGGGGGCGTAGCCCTAGGGGTGATTGACTTCGCGGCCAATGAGACTCTTCGGTGAATCCTATTAGATTGTTTATTAAGTTATAATTACAATTTTGACTATGGACGATTATGGCGTGACGTTTCTCGCGATGAGTGTCAAGTGTGATCTTCAGGTCTGGTAGATCGACTGCAAAGCTGGCTCTGCTGTCTCTGTGCCTCCGTCTCTTGTGGTGCCGTGGATCATCTGCCCTCTCCTCGTCGGAGTCCGGGCTTATATCCTTTAGGGGGATGCACGTTAGTTGGAAATCGCGATTGTGCATCGATCTCCTAGCCAATCGCTGCAGTGGCTTCTTAAAATTCGAGAAATCGGATGTTGTGTTTCCGAAAGCAAGTTTTTTGCTTGGCTCCAGACTTTCGAATTCTTCGGAAAGGGTGTGCATTGTGGTGATTGATTGCGTCCGTACTGTTTTGTCACAAAAGGGATTCTCTTAACGACCCGCGTTGTGTATGGTCAAAAGAAATCCCTCTTGTGCCATGATGTTTGTCTCATTGTTAATGAATGAACGTTTTTGGTCACGGTCATTAACAATGAGACAATCGCCCTTTTAAATGTGCCTATATGTGTGGTCGTCACACCACGAAAAAAAACTTATTATTTTTAAGTCACAAATAAATATGATAATTAGTTTTATATGCTTTTAGAAAGCCTAACTAATAAGAGCGCATTGACTTCAAGCTTTTAAGTCTGCGTATATGTTTAAAAAATAAATAAATATAAAGTGAATAAGGTTAGGAATTTATTAACTGTAAATTTAATAGAAAGTAGCATAAAAATGCATAAATTTCAGGTAGTTTTTGCATCGAAACATTTGAAAAAGACAATAAAGTGTCAGGTCAGGGTTTAGCGTTGAAAAAATAGGTCAAATTCCAAAAGTGCAAGACGATTCGATTTTTTCTATATCGTTAGTTATAAGGTTAATGTCTGTCGGGTTGGGCTCTATCTGGGTAAAACCATCCATAAGCTTTAATATCATGCTAATGTATTGTCGAGTCGATCTGACACACTCTACCAAGTCTACCAAGAACGACTAAATAGATCGAGCGTATTTAGTATGCGCCGCGACACAAACGGATTCGATCGGAAAAAACCGTAAACTTTCACCATTATGCGCCGAGAAGCGGATCCTGTCAGAATTGACAAGGATACTGTCAAATTTGAAAAATGTCCGAACGAATTAAATGGTAGAAAAAAAAGTATCAAGAAGCGTTTATGCAACAATATGCATTAAAAAATTGGGCTTTGTCCAAAAATGAGATCTAGCGAGAAAACTTTTTTTGGAAAGGGGTACTTTTGATTGAAGGTAAATGAGTCATACTTACTCATTTTATTTCACAATAATAATATATTCGGGGCTTAAATATTGCTTATATCGCAATATTGAAGCGTATTTTTAAATGATGATAGCTCATAAAAAATCGTGTTATCACTGCCTATATAAATATCACTAACTATCTATATAAATATCATACTGAATCTATTAAATTTGAATAACTTTCCAGAGCCTCGCCTTAAAAATTACATAAAATATTTATTTTGGGTCAGTTTCTAAACAATAGTCAACTTATATAGAATCCTTGACGTCATCAATCAAAAGACAAACAGTCTGGCGGTCAATTTTCTATTTAACAATTTACATCACGCACTATAAACCGTTGAAAGGATACCGCTATGATTTTTTAAATGATGCAATATCCAACCTTTTTATTCCTACGATTCGATATTAATTTAAAGCGCAGTGACTCCACACAAATATATTTTTAGCATAAACTTTGACACCTGAAAAGCAGCGCCCATTATTATATTTACGCCTTCATTACACGAATATTAGTCAGTGCGAAAATTATTTTATGGCGCAAAAAACTGTTCTGCGTTTTATGTTTATTATTATAATTAAACGTTTTACATCCACGTCACGAATCTAGTTAGTGTCAAGGTTGAGTTTTTAATGTCAGCTTATTTTTTTTATCAAATGTCATCCGATGCATGGAAGTCACGTTAATTGGGTTGACGGGTCACTCCCTTCGTGGCCCATATTAGGGGTCAGATTGACCCGTAAATCAAAGCTTGTGAAAGGTGCCGGCTATTCATTATTCATTTAAAATAATTGAAAGTATGATTCATCAGATTATTCCTTAAAAATAGCAGTTTATGATTAAAATATCTAAATATGTATTATAATTTACGTGTCCAAATGTACCCATGAAAAAATACATTCATAACTTGTAAAGGAAAGGGGTATTTTTGGGCTACTCATAAAATATAATCATAAAGCAATAAGAATTTGTATACATAACCTATTCAAGTTATGCCTGCACTACACTCTCTCGAAGTTGGCCAAGGTAGGCCAATGACGGAGAATATAGTGGGTTACTTCGGTCGAGCTCGGTTCTGCCCGCTCTAAGATCTCTCGGAAGTTGTCCGAGTTTACCGAGAACGGGAGGTAAAGTGGGGGTAATTCAGTCGACTTGGTTAGCTTTGAGCGCTTCCGAACATTGACGGCATTATTTTCCGAGTCAAAGGGACCGAAGTCGGAGCTGCTCTTTCGAGCACGAGCAGTGAGATACTTCCCCTTTCGCTCTCTCACGTGTTAAGTGACGAGAGTGCGAGAGATAATGATATGGTGTTTCACAAACTGAGATAGAACGAGTAACTCGGTTCAATTTCAGTATGCGCGTAGGCGTCCTATGGTTAAAACGCATGTCGAGCGCTGCATCGTGGTCACGTGATCAAGTTATAATATCACATGCTTATCGGGGACTTCAACAGACTCTTACTGACATCTTTGAATATTTTAGGGCACTAAAAGGGATTAATTATATTTTTGATAGAATATTCTTCTAACAGAAATCGTTTTTATATTTTTTTTTCATACAAAATTAAATAATTAAAAAATAATTAGTAGTACTTGATTTTGTTAAAAAATCGTTTCGAATGTATTTTCCTAGATCGGTTTATATAAATGTCACACCATAACCAATTCTTATTTAGAATCAATGGCGACAAATTCTAGGATAGTCACAGATGTGGTGTTCGTATTCTGAAGTATCATTTTTATGCCTTATGGCATTTTGCAAAAGCCGACAAAAATTTTGCGTAAATTGAATATTTACGACCGAAAAGTTTTCACTGATAATGTATTGGTGAGTGCCCACACAAACTTTTTTAATTATCAGTAGCGTAATTTTAATAATATGACAATTTCAAAATTGTGATTATTTGGCACATTTTTCGATCGCGCGCAAATATGCCAGAAGCCGCCGTCCGGACGTCATTCACGACCGCCGTCCGGACGGCATATGAAATTTGCGGCAGTGTGGTCGCTTACTCTAAGTCGTAGGTCTCAGCCGACTTCAGTTGTAACTTTGGTTCAGACAACTTCCAGAGAGTTAGTGCAGGTATTAAACTAATGTAACTGATAAAAATATGCATCATATTCATTTTTCTACTCTTCTGTACTGTTGTGATTTTGACTTATTTTTTTGCTTAAAAAATTAACCATAAGTATTGCTTAAATCTCAGACAATTTTTACTTTGACATTTTCTTTATGGAAAAATTCAGTTTAAGGTATATTACCTGAAAAAATTAATAACTACATTTACAGCTTATGTGCAAAAGTAGTTATAAAAATATATTATTCCACATATATATTTAGTCACATTATGTACTTAAAGTAAAACTAGTTGGGGTATTCAACATTTTTAGAAAGAGGTAGCTGATATTTTTTACAGTTTACAGAAGTCATAAAAAAAATCCATTTTCAAATACAGAGGTGTTATCTGCTGAACTCTACTTTATTTACATTGAGCGACTAATTAATTGTCATAACGAAGGTAATGCGAATTGCAAATTAAAATTTTCCCTTTGTAATATGCTAGTATAAGGGGTCCAAAAAATTTTTCGCCCATAATTCACCGCCAGCAATTAATCGTTAGCAGCTTACCGCTGCGTCAATTACTCGCATCAACAGTTTATAGTCTACAAATGATCGCTAGCAATTTTATCACCAGGTAATATGTACAATTTAAATCAATTTATTGGTTATTTTAAATTGAAAATAAGATTTTTCCATAGGTGATATTTTTACCATCCGCGTAGTGAATAAATACAGTTTCACTGACATTGATCCATGATTGGTACATTTTAACTGTCCTAGTTATTAAAATTATATTCACGCTATTAAAAATATAAATTTACTGTAACAGTTGCGAAACATTCGTTCGCTGTTTAAACCCAAACCTAACCTAATAAAAGTTAAATCTGTAATAAAAATGAAATAACATTGCTCCCCAAAATAGCTATTTAGTTTTTAAATGATATAGGGAGTTTTGGCCCACCTGTATTAGTGATTTTGAAATGGATCGCAAATATTTATTTTGTTGTATTTATGTCACATACTTGTTGAACAGTTGGTTTCTTCATACAATTTATTTATACACCATCGGTAAAGCTGTAATAAATAAAATGACATGCACATGATATTCTCAAAGCTCAAAGGAAACCACTCGTGTGCGACATCTTTATAAAATAGCGCTTTTCAAATGCTTATCGATAGATTTCACCTTTCATTCGGTTCATGAAATCAAAGAACCCGTTCCAGTCATAATAACAAATAATACTTAACGACGGTTTAGCGGACAACAACGACACTTGGCACAAATAGGCAAAGTTGTAAAAAGTGAAAGTACATTTAAAGGGCAAAATAATAGTTTTCCATAAAAAAGGCAAAAGAAAATTGCGCGTGTGCCAAAATGCTTTGTGCCAAAAACGTGACGCGTTTTGTGGTCGGAGGTTGATTGTTACACAAGAGAAATTTGCGCAAAATGACATAATGCAATGTTTTGCATCATTGTAATATGCACATATGTTAAATTGCAGTGTGAGAAATATTTTTTGTTCTTTATGTTATATTTTAAAGAATTTAATAATGTGGTCATACAGTTATTGTGTACATATGTCTTGTCTGGCTTTATATGTACAATATAATAATACCAATATAGCTACTATAAACCAATTCCTTAAATATGTTACATCCTGACCATTTTTAATGTAGAAAAATATAGCTATCTAATGATTAACATGTCCTAATAAACCTAAACACATTTTATTGATACTCCTTATTAGCAGATTACCTGCAATAAACGCTCATGAGACCAATTGTTAAATTAGTTAACGATGTCGTTAAAGATCGATTGGCGGCGTAATAAAACTGCCTAGTTGAGTAACCACGACCTTAGGTGTACCGTAAATACTTCACGTATTTTTTATCCAATTTGGATTATTAGCAACGGTGATCTCTCGACTCTTGTGACATACCTTAAGTTTTACTTTAATTCGATCTGTTCGAAAGTGAAACGGAGACGATCAGGAAAGTGACTCGGAGACCTTGTGACCTTACCGTTAATGAAACGATCTTAGCCGAAACCAGTTAGCTTCTTGTCGGTATGGCACACTTATTACAGCCTAATGTATGCGAAACGTTAAGGAGAGAAGCTACATATGAAGGAGACATCATAGCTCCTGCTTTTTACATCTTTCTCCGCATATTAACAATTATCGTTGAAGATCTGCGTTTGAAAGTCTCAGATAGAAATGCGATTCGGGGCTAATTGATGTACGAAACCGCGCTTTACCAGATGCTTATATTGTAGAGAAGCTGTAAATTTAATAGCTAGCCTACTTATGAAGACATAAAAAAATCTAAGGTTTATTTAACTTGAGATAATCTTGTGGCAGCGTTTCCCAAATGGTGTTCTGTGGAACGTGCGGTATACATCTCTCGATGTTTTCTTTCAATAAAAAGTAATTTATGGGTAAATTCTAAATTATTTTTAGCACAGTTTCGCTAAATTAAGCCTTTTATTGACATATTAATACGAAATCCACATTTTATAATAGGATTAAAAGTAGATATGTATTTGTTCTTTACCTTTATCTGAAACTTACATTCGAATATAGTTAAATTTAAGGTCAAACATAGAGGACTAAAAATTACATATCGTGTGTCGCACATGCACACAATTGTGAGATATAAGACGCAAAGTTTTATATAATGTTGAAATAGTGTAAGGCCTGGATTGATAACCCAGAGACCACGGGTTAGGATCCCCACATCAGACTTGAATGTGTATTTATAAAAAATCGGTATTATTAAAAATTAAAAATACTCGATCTAGAAAGCTAAAAAAGGTCGCCAATATTTTCAATAGAAGACTTTAGAGACTTCCCAAAACTTGCATAAAACATTGCAATCAAGCAAAATAATAAAGTCATAAATATAATCTATTGTGCTAAAATATGGATCAATATATATAATGCGTTTTATAATCAATCATAAAAATTAAATTAAAATGTTAAAAAGTATTCATAAACATTGTCAAAAATAAACTCTACGACGAATATATATTTACTTAATACTACTGAAACATATTCCAGTCAACAAAAAAAAGTTGTGGAAAAAGACTAAACTGCGTGTATTGTGATGCATTATTTTGTGATTATATTTTAATATCTCCACGATGTAATTTATAATAAAAAAAGTTTCGTACGTGTCTTTACACGTGTTTTATTGTATGAATACATACGGATGATCAACGATCTTTTCATCTCATTTCCTATCGATTTCCAAGCATAAATATCAATCTCCATACATCATCATACTATGTAACACTACAATAACTCATGTAATTTTGACAATCTCTTCTCTACATTTCACACGCACTGATATATGACCGGAACATGCCAAATCTAGACAACGGACATAACTTCTCGTCGGAGGTACCTCAGCGCCTTGTCCTAGGCTCATTGTTGTTCAGGCGTGGGCAACAACCGTTACGAGAGCGCTGAGCGGTCCAACTATGATAGATGTCTTCTTACGCGAATGTAGGTGAGATGACCTCTGGCATGCATACTAAACGTGTAACAAAGTATTCTTCTCGGTTGAATTGTTACTCGCACGTGTTAAGATCTCTTCGTTGCCTTTAAAAATGATCATGGTAATCGGACGGTGGCTATACACGTGTCAATATGATATCCTTATTCGCAGTCGTTGCTCTCTCACTAAAAAGGTGACACGTGCAGTTATTTCCGTCACCCTTTCGCACTCCAAAAACGACAATGGGGAAATGGATCGGGATGACTGGATTATGGTTATATTTAGTTTAGGCGCCAGACCATTGGTCACGGATGGAGACCACTTGCGTGATTCTAAGATACCATCGCTTGTAGTACTGTGTTTCATTTCGACACCTTATGTGCTGTACACGACTTTCCTCGTACTTTTCTTATCTTGTCGTTGCTCATATTTCGTATTTTCATGCGTTGCTCAACGCTTTTTGCGCATTATCGCTACCTATATAACAAATAACGTAATAAAATATTTTACTAGTAGGTAAAGAGCTATAAATTGTGTTTTTAATGATTCTGTTTATAGTTATGCCTTAATCAATGATTTTAAAGATATTTACGTCCCTGATTTTAATGTGTCTGAATAAGTTTTATAATCGCAATATTTTTTAATGATCTATTATAATATTCGTATAGAAATTAATGACAACGAACTTACTCTAAAGAGAATAGCATTAGTTTTTTATTAAGCTAATAATAAACACTTGATAATCGAGCGTTTTCGATATTTAAGGATCAGATAGTATAATAATATAATATAAAATTTACGATTGATTAAGAGATCTGTAGTTTAGTTTGATTCACTCTTTTGCTGTACATACTTTTGTGGAGATGCGATCATTTTAAAGTAATGGAAGATGCAATAAATCCATATAATGCAACAATTTTCAATGAATAGTCACAAATCATTACATTTGCCGGCTGCTTTTGTAAATAGTATACTGAATCGAAAACTACTGTTTATTGTTGGTTAAGCCGATTGAAACTTTTATGTATGAGCGCAGTGGCAATTAGTATATAATCAATGTATAAATATTAGCTATTTTTTATTATTATTAGAACTTTAGAAAGGTTCTGCGAAGTGAATATGTGAAAAGTCCTTAATATGGATTACATTGAAAAATTTAGTACATCAATACCTCGCTTTACGGCCTAGATACGTTCCACGAAACTTGGCCGCAAAGCGAAAAGCCGTATAACGAATCATTTATTATAATACAAATTCATACAAATTCAATGGTAACGGTTCCAAATTTGTTAAATATGTAACATGGTTTATCATTTAAAATGCATTTTATCTTTTTATTTCATTTAAATCAAAAATACATACATAATAAGTACATACATTTGTACATAAAATAATAACAGACTCCAAAAACCAACAATAATCCATAAACAAAAATGAAACAACTTCATGTTACATAAAATATATGTATGTATACACACATAATTTTTTTTAAAATGGCTTTAATCTGAAGACGATGAAGAAATGGTAACCTGCAGATTACTGTCGTCATCATTTTTCGCGGGTAAGGATGGGCCTGGCTTAAAAAATTGTCCAACGTTGTTTGTCTTGCCTTCTTGTCTATTTCGTTCTTCAGTGATTTATAACAGCTAATGGCTGAGTTAATTCCTCGAGAAACTTTAGCGCTACGTTCGACGTCAGGATCGTTTTCAAGGAGGATGTTTATTCCTTGTTCGAAATAGGAAAAAAGCTTTCGACAATTTTTTTGATGTTAGCTGTTTGGATACAACAGGCTCTGTCTCTTCATCAAATGCCGTTTCTGCTTGCAACTGAATGAGTTCCTCATATGAAAGGGGTTCCCTATCAGCTTCAAGTAGATCAAGCACATCACGTTCGTTCAAACCTTCAAAGCCGAGATCATGTGCTAGATCCAAAATGTTTTGCCTAATTTCAGGTAGGCAATTAACTTCTGCATCAGTACTTTTTACACATTCTGGCCATATTTTTTTCCAAACATGGTTCATTGTTGTTAATTTTAATTCCTTCCGTGATTCACTGATGCTGTCAACAGCATCCTTGATGTTATAGTTTTTCCAAAATGTTTTAATTGAAGAATTACCATCGGTTTCCCTTATAAGTTGTCGGAAAGTTCGGCGTAGGTAATTTGCCTTAAAAGTGGCTATTGCGCCCTGATCCATTGGTTGGATCAAAGCTGTTGTATTTTTCGGAAGGTACTCAATCATGACATTTTCAGATAGTTCGGATAAATTAGTAGAATGCCCTGGTGCATTATCCAAGATTAGCAAAGCCTTGTTGCTTAGGCTATTGTCTCGCAAATATTTTTCACTTCTTTTTTTGCCGTTATAGCGAAACATTTTAGGCCATAAATCGAAAACGTGCCTTAATTGAAGAGGGTCGTTATAGCGAAAGGCCGTATAAAGAGCGGCCGTATAGCGAGGTATGAGTGTATTAAGTAGGTAATATTTATGAGTACAAAAAACATCCACTTTAACAATCATTTCAAAAACAAGAGTTTGGACAGTGACTGAAATTTAGGTGTATTTTTTTCGTCACATCATCTGAGCATCTATTTAAATATATGTAATAAGTCTCACATGATTTGTTTTACTATTCTTTGGTTCGGTAACGAAATCGAATTTTAAAATAGTTTAAAAAACATTCTTAATTGTTATGTATAATATAAGGTAACGGGAAAGAACTATACCCTATTCATCTCCCCACAATTCTCACATGCCTAAGAATTTGAGTCACCTCTTTCAATGTTCGTCTCGTGTCACATCCCAATGAATAATATTTTAATTTACATAAATACTACACATAAATTAGTTCAACAATCCAATAGAAATAGACTCATTGCACAGGCATGCGATTTTTGTAGGTACATAGATGCAATATAGATCTTGTCCAATACAATATAATGGGCACATTATAAAATGTGGCGTAACGATAAGCCGCGCTATGAATTGAATGTTATGACATTTTATCGGCACAAACTGCTTGAGCAACGACTTGAAAATATATTTATGAGCATACAGAAGAATAATCGTTCAACATTAGAAGCAAAACATCCACATTGTCTATTGTAATGTACCAATTTCATTGTCGTTTTCTTATCACTAGACGCGCCGCCGCTAACGGCGCAACTGAACCGAATGACGACTAATTTGACTTACGGCTTTGAAAACATCACGTACAAGTAGTCGAAAAACGATTTCCTTAATTGAGTATAACGTTTGGATAAGTTAGATTAGCGCCACTTTATTCAGAGATTCAATAAGCCAAATTATTTTTATAAATTGTTATATACAAAGAGGTATTAGTCGTCTGAATAGTAAGTACAGTGATGGAGAAGCTGGCGCAGGGATGTTGTCCGTGAAAGGTCCATAGAGTTCTGGTTTGTGTGGCAGCGAGGGTATTGCGGAGGTTGATCCCTTTATGTTGCGGTGCTCGTATGTTGATCCCTCTCTGGTGCCAGCATCCATGACTGTATTTGGTCTCTTCGAGTGTCTGCCGGAGTCTGCCAGATGACTGCCTAGTGACCAGCCTTATGTATTTAAGCCTGCAAAGCTTGCTGATCATGCAGCCAATCATTGCCCTCGCTTCCTAGAGCAACGAAATAAGTATGCGCCTTTAGAAAGTGATATTCGCTTGATGAACATCTCCCAGGTTGAATTGTGTAACGGGAATTTTGTGGCCTTACAATGCTTTTTGTCTTCCGATGATATATTGTTTCTCGTGGCCGTATCGTAGCAAATAAAAATTCATTCAATGCACCGGAGAATCCTTGCGTGTTATTTATATGGAAATATATATAAATATATCGCCTTTGTGTGCGATCGCATTATTGTCTAGTTTATCCTTATTGATAAATAATCACTTTTGGTCAGAGCAATTACGCGAGTATCCCTCACAAACGAGGGCCAATCTCTGTGGTCCCCCACAAAATTTAATGATAATTTATGCAAAATATATTTATTTAAACAATCAAGTATTTCTTATCGGACGCATTTATAAACCGCTGTTGAATAAATCTGCTTATATTGGTATTTGCTTGGTATTGATTATATAGCTGCATCATTTATAAAAAAGAACGATACGCAAGCCCTCCCATCTACTAAAGTAAAACATGAACAATGATATACAATCCGTAATTTAAAATAAAATACTACACATATATTATGAAATTAAATTATATATAGCATCGGGTTGATTATATAGAACACAACATTATTATCACCATGTGAGGTCCAATTTTATTCTGAGATCATTTAAACGATTATTTTAAATATTATGATAAGAATATAAGAAAACTTAATACCACAAATGCATAATATCATAGACCACTTCGCTCGTAAGCTCCAGAAAAAGTACTCTTTTATGCGTATAGTATACGCAATATACAATGCGTCTATCAAGCGTAAAAACCGCTATTGCCATTTTACCCCTTGAATTTAACGACTTTTAAAAGTTTCACCTTGCAGGTTTGCTTATTTAGTGAATAATCAAGCGATGCAATTGACCCACTAAATTCGGCATCTGTGATTCACCAGAGCTGTCTCAAATCAAGAGTATAAAATATTTTACGCTTTATCACATCGCCAGACAATCACACAGCAATAAACTGTTGCCAGTTTTTCCGGTGTCTATTTTGTATGGAAATAATTTATTAATTTAATAAGCATATTTTTAAGTTAATTTTTATAAAATGCAGATAATTATATAAATTACGATTTTTTTTATTGATTAGACTTGAGTGTCCCTCGAGTGGTTTGCGTCGATTAAGGACGAGTGATTGAGTGTCACGTCCTTTATTATGCTCCTACGAGGAAGCTTGATCGAATAGGATATGAGGCGAATTGAGAACTAATAGCATTAGTGTCTAGCTTCGCTTCTAAATCATTTCTTTGTGGAAGTATATATTTTTAAAGCCTCGCGTTATACGACTGTCCGATAGTTATAAAGAATAGCTTAAACAATATTTATTATTGTTTTTTTTTCTATACAATATTAAAGCTTATAAATAAAAGGGTTTAAGTATTATATATATATATAATGGTAATTATTGGCTATTAATGGATTTTTATGACTTTCGAAATCTCTGCCGATCTCTAATGCTTTTTTTTTGTATGCTAAACCACCGTCTTTTGCAGATTTCTATTATTGAAACCCTGCCATATAAAAAAACATTAAATTTATTCATTATCATTGAAAGCATTCGATGAATAGGATTTTATAATGCAATAGCAATTTTTTTTTAATTCAATACCGATTAATTTTAGTTAGGTACTTTTCAGTTAAGCTTTCAATGTATACAATTGAAATTGAACACATCTTTGATTAATTTAATTCATGAAAATACTTGTAAAATAAATACATGTGCGATTTGATATTTTGATATACAAAAGAAGTTTTGTGTTGAAAGATTTCTTTTATCTATATTTTTTTAAGCGCGTTTTATATTTAATAATACATAAATCTTTAAAGCGTTATAATTGCTAAGAACTTGTTTTATTAATTTACATTTTAATGCAATATCTAAAACAAAATTACTCAACATAATTTCCATCAACAAAAAAGTCACTCAAATGAAGCGAAAGTTTCAAAAGTTTTTTGCATCAGTCACGTACTGCAATTTGTTACCCCTGCCGTTGAAAGTATGCGTAATTATTTAAATCGATTCGTATATATTTTTCTGCTACAAATTTATCGATGAAATAATAATAAAAAAATCAATAGGCGTTATTAACGACGCTATAAAAAATCTACATTTTGTAACATTTTTTCACTGTAAAAAATAAAATTGAAAAAAAATGATACGATCAGATTTATACCCTAATTTTTTATAGCATATCCAAAATTAAATTTCTGTATAATTTGAAAAAATAAATCGCATAAAGTTGACCACATCAAATGATTTTTGACCGCGAACGGTTTTAGAATTTTCAGTCAAAACACTCACATAGAAGATGATTGCCATTTTTTTATTATTACACAAAATTTATAATAAAAAAATAATATCGATCATGCGAAAATTGTTGGAAATGTAACAGTTCACAGAATCAACTAAAATATGAGGAAATATTATGTAAATAAATTAGATAAAGTAATTAGATGCGTGTGATTAGTAATAATTTTACAAATCTAATTTTATAACTAGTTGTATTAGAAATTGATAGAAATTCACCTTCACGTGAGCACAAATTATATTTTAATTACTATTTATATTAATTTCTAGAATCTCATAAACAATAATTTTACATTGTACATCTTATGAACAATAATTTTAACCGTCAAAATTAAATAACGCATACATGCGTTACAGTATGTTCATTATAAATTAAAATACGCCCATTCGCATTCGTTATTTACGATCCTATTTTTTTAATATAAAAATTACATATTTTATACTAGCTTCCTTATTTGCCAATTTATAATCTAAATCAATTGCACAAAAATCGTATCGCATATCAATTACCTCCCACTGATTTGGTAAAGTAGTCACTGTGATAGATTAGCAGCGAATCTGTGAACAAACATCGATTTGTTACGATCGGTAATTAATTGAATATCGGATGATTGCCTTTTTAATCTCCTTTTTGCTTAATTAATTGTGCCTACGTATATTGTTATACAAAATTGTTTTTATTGGCCTTTTTAGAATTTTTGTGTGGGTACATCAATCGATTTTCCTTATACAGCTAACCAACTGATTTTGCTGAAATATGTGGTTTTGCAAAAAATCTTTTATACTGTTAATAAAAAATCGAGCATATTATTATATTCACATATTAACTAATACCAGTGGTTTTTCTCAAAATATTTATTTAATTATATAAATATGCAATAGTTTAGTAAAACTTTTAATTAATTAAAATCTTATGCGGGAAGAAAAAATAATATATTTTTTTTATTACAACAATAATAAAAAAATGTTATGGTGCACATAATTTGATAAGCTCGTTGAGAAGCTGGATGGATTTGATTTAATATTCAACTAAAATACAATGCAATAAAAATATTGATTTAAGCCCAATTATAACTCAATCTAGTCTATCAGGTTTTCAGGCATAAAAAGTGTTCTCATGCAAATTCGTAAATAATCCAATTACTTCAGTCTTAACAAAAAAATTAACCTTGCATATAAAATACCGAGTGTTTCAAATATATATTTTTACCAAAGTACCAATTTTCATCACGCATTGAAGCTTTTCACACCTGCTACCGTAACCATACCAGTACTGGTACTACTATAAAACAACCTGAACCCACCTGTGCCCCTCTCTTTAGTTGAAGCACAGGTGAATTACTTCTTTTACTATCTCTTCGGCTCAGTAGTGGCCAACGACTCGCGCCGGTCGCACCTGCCTCGTTTAAAGTGGACCATCGTTTTTTTTATATACTATATACATATATATATATATAAACTTCAAAGTGAACTATAACCTAAAAAAACATACAGTTTAAGTCATGAAAAGTGTTTAGACTAAATATGAAGACGGTTTGTGAATAGTTTTAGTGATTCTTCATTAACCTCAAGTGCTCTGATTGTTTCGGCAGAATTGATCAATAGACCTTCGCCGAATTGCAATTTTATTTATGAACCAAATTCTTCTTGCATCCTCGATCTTTCGGGTCACGAGATCGTTAGGAAATTCGTTGGTTAATTTGGTTAAAAAAATAAAATCCATAGTCACGATACACATAGATCACACTTGACATTGAGATAATCGATCTAGAATTCTTAAATATCGAATACAGGACTCATGAATCATTAGTTTTTTCTTCGTGTGCATATGTATCATGTTTTTTTATTTCATGAACAAGGCCACCTTGAATTCTTTAAGCTTGAATAAAAAATGGTTCTAAGAATGCATTGGTCTATATATAATTTGAATTATGTTACGTCTTAGTAACCTGTTTTTTTTATATTTTAAGGAGTTAAATAAATAGATATGATCATACTATAATTATTAATGGTTTAAAATAGCATTTTTTTTTTACAGAATTTACAGAAACTGCTTCATGATTTAATTTATTAGCAGCTCTAAAAAACAAATATTTTAGGGGTCTTTAAACACTGCTTATAGTGACATAAATTGAAACAATTGTAGAAATGCAGAACATGTCATTTGAAGTTTATAATATTATTTTGTTAAAATAGAAAAGCTTACAACTGAAATGCATCAGTGTTTTTTTTTTAAAAGCTTTATTAAAAATACTGTCAAAACTTAATTGCCACAGTTTATTGTAAATCTAATATTTGCTTTAACGTGCTATTAAATTACGTACATTAATTTATATTTATTTATTGCAATTATGACAGGCGTTAGCCCAATGCGTTACAGTAGGGTAAACACAAGTAAGTAGTGTAACACCAGATAATAAATTAATAACATATATTTTATTAGTATGACATATTATTACAACTCACAATCAATTGCTGACATAGGTTATAATTTTTTTTTAATTTGTATGAATGATTTAATAATTTCAATATTGATTGATATGAGAGTACGTGTATTAAAATCGAATTTTAGTCAATAAAAGGGCGCAAAAACAATTATCACTTCTCAGAAGTCAAAAATTCACGTCAAAAGCAATAAAATCGTGGCGGCGCCGTCGCAGTGGGAACGCTCGGTAACGAGCGTTCCCACTGCGACGGCGACGGCACGATTTTATTGCTTTTGACGTGGATTTTTGACTTCTGAGAAGTGATAATTGTTTTTTTGCGCTCTCCTATTGGGCAAAATTCGGTTTAGATGTGCCTTATTCGATTCTCAAAATATTTTTTCAAGTCTAAATATTAAAATACTGTAAAAAATCCCTTAAGTTATTATATGTATTGCGATTCAAAAGCTTAGAAGAAGATCTGCCTTTTTCTATAATTTAAGTTTATTATTCATTCTATAAAATATAACAATATGTTCTTGTTAATATTGCTCTATTTTAATATGTAGAATTTTGCTTACACGGAAATGTTGTATTGTACATATGAACATATTATAATATATGTATCTACCTAGTATGTCTGATTATGCATTATAAAAAAATACTTGAATAGTATTACAATAAGGAATATAAAATTGTCTTATCATCATTGGCCAGTATCAATATGAGTTAATATCCTTGTTGAATTGTCAACCTTGATAATCGATTTCCTACTCTTTAATTTTACAATAAAATTCTTCAATATTATGACTTATGACTCGCGTCTTGGAATTTTTACGATCGACACTTTTATAGACACCAATTAGACAGTTCTAATTGGCTTTTAAATTACCTGTACATCGTTGATGTTTTTGAAAACATTTATCTATCTATTTACAATGCATAACTAGTCTTACCCAACGATAAACATTTCAGGGAAGCAATTGAAGAGCAATTCGCACGACGAGAGCAAAAACAAAGAAGTCGTGAAGTCGTTAGCCACACCATAGTTTTGGAACTCATTTTGAGCACTTTCACTGTCTTTTAATGTGTGTTATGCTATGTTATATTGTAGAATTGCAAAAGTGGCGTGCTCGTGATGGGATTTTTCCGCATTCGATCTAGATTCTTAATCGATCGGAATTTTTGTAGAAACTTTTTCAGCGCATTCTCTAAAATCGAACCATCGATGAAAGGAAAAAATGTATTAAATACATCGAAGACAATTTGGTGCGACGGTTCTCTCTCGTGTCAACATTCGTTGTGAATTTCTGTGTGTTGATTTTGCCAATAGTAAATGAGAAAACTTTCGAAAGGACAAATATTTTTTATAGTATAGTAACTGTTTGGACAAATTTGCTATGGCTTTTCGATTGCGTTCGTATCACTGGCATTCCATAGGTAATCCCTACATGGAACATTGTCCTACTTAGGCCTATTAAGTTTTATACTGTATGACTTTATTGGTTCGCTGTTGAACGTGATTTAACGTTCTATCTAAATTACAATGCCAAATTTTATAGTTAATGGTATAATAATACTTTTGATTGTGACAGAGATCGTGAAATATTTATTAGTTTACGATACTCTTTTAACTAGTATATGCTTTTATGGAATATTCATCGAGTACTTCCTTTTGCATTCACTAATTTATTTATTTATATTTAAATAAAGTATTATTAATCACCAGGAAGCTGGAAATTGATTTAATGAGTTTTATGTATATACATAAAAATCAATATTTTACATTATAAATTAATGTATTTAAAAAAAACTTAACTAAAATTTATTTTTTACCATAAAACTAAGTTGAATTTTGCAATAACATCCATAGTTTATAATTTAATCGTTTTTATAATTAAAAAAATATGTCACTATTGTATTATATATTGTGAAAGTATCAATGACAGTGACACGACGGTTTTTTATTAGATCATAAATAAAAACTTTTAAAACAAGATTGATTTTAATGGTATTAGACAGTTATTATTTTATATGAAATCATTTACAGTAATTCTAAAACATACAACTATATTTTTTTTTATTAAATTTAGCTTAAGCGAAATCGTTCTTTAATAATGTATTATGTAACAAAAAATCCGAATTTCAAAGAAAGAAAGGTAATGAGATACGTGAGGTTAAAATTAATTTATTCCATACTTGTGCTGTAAATAAATGTTTCATACTTTTTACCGTAGGTTTTCCTATCAAATGCCACTTATTAACGTTTCACTGAATTGACTGAATTTTCCTAAAATTTCCACACACCCTTTGAGCTTTCTCAAATTTTAAGGATTATAACGTCAGATGAAAAGCGATATTATCGAGAAGCTCTTCAAGTTCAAGAAGCCATATTTTACATACAAAAAATACTAAGCACATATCTTCACTCTGTTCTATTATGAAGGTTGTCAGTTGTATAAATTAATTAATGATGGGATTTAAACCCTCACGAACATATTCCAAAAGGAGGTTAGAGCCCAAGGTCGTCACTGTTAATTCCTACGTTGCATTTTAATTTTAAAAATATTTTCACGATGTACGTGTCCGGCACGTACGTGATCGATGGTGCAAAACGGTTTCATGCATCGCATCATTTTCACTTATAAAACCACTGTCGCTTTTGCATTGTCATATAGTATATATTGTATGCTTTTTTTGCAACACGTTTTACAAACTGTCACATGCCCAACGTTGTTTAAAACGAGTGTCGAGGAGAAATAATAAGAAAAACGAGTCGAATATTGAAAGTTTCGAGTTCGAATTCGGTCCTGAAAGCTTGGTTTTTTGCAAAATATTTTACGTTTTATACAATTAATTTATTTTTTATCTTAATTAAAATAAAATAATTTAATTCATTAGTTGATAATAAATTTATTAATTAATATGACAAACGTCAATAAATCGTATGTATCCTAAAATAAATGTCATTTATTTTAATATAACTTTTAACAGTCATTATTTTTAAACAAATTAAAAAAAAACAAGCAAATAGTTTCGGTATTCGAATATTTGCATTACCTATAATAATGAAAAATAATAACTGTAATAATGCTTACTTAATCACCTGCAAAATTATTTGAAATTGTTTTGCATAAATACATTTTTAATCATTGCAGGTGTATGCTTCTCGACCAACAACATGGTATCCGTAAATCTCGATCCACTGTCCCTAATCTAATGGTTTTGTCTAACTATGTTTCAAAATCATTGGACAGTGTACAAGTGGACGCCATATACACAGATTTTGAAAAAGCATTTGATAAAGTTAACCATGCTTTACTTGTAAAAAAGTTATCTAATTGCGGGTTTTCTGAAGATCTCATAAATCTATTCTCAAATTACTTGACCAATAGATATCAATTCGTCAAGTATAATAACTCTTTTTCAGAACGATATAAGACCCCTACTGGAGTACCTCAAGGATCCAATTTGGGTCCATTGTTGTTTTTATTGTTCATTAATGACATAAAAACAGCAATAGAGCATTCAGATTTTTTATTATATGCAGATGACTTGAAAATTTACAAGAAAATGCATTCGATTTCTGATTCCCTCGACCTACAGGAGGATCTCAACTCTATATGGAAATGGGCTTGCTATAACAAATTGCCTTTCAGTGTAAAGAAATGTCACACAATTTCATTTTCAAGGTCGCTAACGCCGGAAAAATATTCATACCATCTAGGCGGATATTTTCTGGAAAGGTTTTCTTCAACTAAAGATTTAGGAGTGACTTTCGAAGAACGTTGGAAATTTAGCCAGCACATTGCAGAGACTCATAGCAAATCCTTAAAAATGCTCGGTTTTATCTTGAGAAATGCGCGCTACTTCAGGAATACTTTAGTATTGCGCACTCTCTATGATACTCTAGTCCGCAGCATACTAGAAACTAGCTCCATCATTTGGATGCCAGGCGTAATGAATCAATGTAATGAATTGAAGCTGGAAAAAGTACAACGTAAATTTCTTCGATATTTATACTTGAAGGAATACGGGTATTATTCGTTCTTGTTTCCCAGTGCTTTTATTTTAGGAGCCCTGGGATACGTTTCTTTGTCGACTCGCAGAAGTGTTTATGTAATTAAACACTTCTGGAAATTGCTCAAGGGCATCGTAGACAATCCTTCAGTGCTCGAGCAGCTTCAAACGTGGGCTCCTGAAGGTGGTTATAGTTCTCGGTCGCGTCCACTATTCTTGCCTGTAAAGTCTAGAACTGGAACACTTGCCAACTCTTCTCTGGCTAAGGCTATTCATCTGCTCAATTCTGTCCATAGAAATATTGACATTTTCTCTTGCACATATGGAGTTTTGGTTCAGTTCGTATGGGACAATGCACACCTGTTGAGGTGATTTGTGTCTGTTATTTTATCTTGTTTTTTATGTTTTTACTTATATGCTTTGAGTGTGTGTGTAATTATACGTATATGAAATTGTATGTATGCATACTATATATTTATATATATTATGATATATTTATACTTTTGACTATCGTGACGCATTAGGTTTACCTGTCAGGTCACGATGGTTATAATTTTAATAAATAAATAAATAAAAATAAATAAATAAATAATAAAATAGATGTCACCAATTTACAGACTAATTTCAATCTGGTGTCTTACTACTAACATATAGGTCTTGATTGTGTTTAAGTCGCTGTAACACATTGGGCTAACGCCTGTCTATAAATAAATCATTGGAACTGCAATGCTAAAAGAGAACACTAATTTTAGTTACGATAAATATTATATTTATCTATATCAGTACACTTTATTAATTATGTTTGTAACAAGATAAAAATAAATATTTATTGAGTAGGCACTCCCATCTACCCCAGCAACTTTAAAATATTGCTTCTGAGATATATTTATGATCATTGCGAATGACCAGTATCACCGGTAATTAAAATATTTTAAAGTTAAAAGTCACGCTGATCGGTATTTACATGTTCAGCACAGAACAGTAAAACTTATTTTTGACACATAATACATAATCTAGAAGTAATATAATAAGCTCCAACTTAATATATTACTCAAATTATACTGCGGCATTTTAGGTGGTTTCAAAGAATTTAGAAACTCGATTGGGAATTAAACTGCTTATTCGCTATCGATCAATATGTCAAAAAGTTTATTTATACTATTAAACATTAATTGTATTATTTCGTTACCATAATATGAAGTAGTTTTTTGTATACTTATATGTACGAAAAAAAATGACTAAATAATAACTGTTTCCCCGTCCAAAAAATTAGGCATCCAAATGTATACATTTACTATGTAACTTTGATATACATAAAATATGAAATCCAAATACATATATAGTTAATCTTAATTTTATATTTACCGATTAATAGTTTAAAAATAAATTAAATATAATTATTAGTTGTACAATTGTAATCATCATATCTTTTATATATTATTATTTACATATGTAACTAGTAACTATATTAAATAATTTATAAAGTAGGACGATTTTAAAAAGTGTGCTTTAATCAATTGTGTCATTTACATTTCTTATTTAATTATCTAAATAATTTATTTCGTAATCAACATAACGCGTATTAATTATTCACGTTCGATCGCCAAATTTTAATATTCAGGTCGCGACAAAGTTAATAACAAACGTAATTATAATATAACAACAATTGACTTAATCAACTTTCTCGCTGATTACGTTTCGTTAAGTTGGCCATCCTGGCGAAATTTCTCCCTTGGAAAGCGCGTTTACTTAAGATGATTGATAATGCAGGCAATAAATCTAACGTTATATCTTTGTGTCTGAGCCATCTCTGTTTTGTGATCGGCTCTTGGCACACTTTTGTGTCATCCATCACAATCGGCCCTTTGATATTTCTCTTTCCGAGTGCTACTCTATCTCGTTTTACTACATAGATAACACATTGGCATTTGAGGAAAAGGTTTGGATCTGCATATAACGGCATCATGAGCTATTTGGATTAATTAGGCATGTAAGAATTCCGGATTATAAAGTACATTTCTGACGCCTAGAATCAATATCAGACATTTATATCATTATGGCTTCTTTAATAAATATGCAGAAATGTACAGTAAATGATTATCTATTTGACTTGTATTTTAAAATAATACATATTTTACATTTTATATGTGAAAAAAATATGTTACTTCAAATACAGACGTTTTCTAATATATATATATATATATATATATAATATATTCACATATTATATATTTAAATATTTTTCTTGATTATTATATATTTTGTTTTTATATAAATACTTCCAGTATAGTTAGATTAGGTGTCTGGAAAAGTATTATAGAATTCAACCTTGATCTTGTGCGACATTAACAATCAACCCGCCGTGAAATTCATCAACCATTGTCTTCGATTAGGAATCGCGCGCCATTTTCCGCGTCGCGTCGCGTCGTTCCGGTGTGGTCAATCGTGAAAAAACGCGAAATCGGGCATGACCGTAAAAACAATTGTTAAGGCCTCGGCGCTCATTTGCGGCCAACTTAACCGTAATGCGGTCATCGTCGATTTGGTTTTGTAATTGTTATCGAACTATCGTCGTAACGCGTTTTTTTTTTATTTCTGCCCATATATTTATCATCCAGAACAAAATGTGATTATAACTGTGCAACCGTCAAAAAAATATGTTTGACGAACAAAAAGTGTGAACGAACGACAATAACAGAGCGATTGCCGGCCATAAGCTGCGCGCAGGTGTTGCCGATTATTTCCTTTTTTTATTACAAAACGAAATGGCGGCCATGATATGCAGCAAGGAGCAGATCGCGAACCTGATGGATAAAATAAATGTGGTAAATATTATTATTTTATTAACTAATATTTGGAAAAACGGGAACTCTATTATGATTATTAATCCATGATTATATATTATTTTAGAAATTTATATATAATCGATTTATAATAGTTTATTACTACGTGCAAAATCTTCAGATTATTGCTCATAGAATATTATTATTATTTGTATAGATTAATTACATTAAACGTCGTTTAATAAATTATTAACAATACTAACAATAGGCAATAAATTATCAGTTAATTGTGGTAGTACAAATATATCATTGTAAACGCTTAAGTAATCATTATGGATATTATTAAGAGTAAGATGTTGTAAAGGTGAACATTTATTTAAATTACCGTTCGATTTTGGCTTTATTTGTATTATACCCTAAAAACTATTCATGTAAATATTTACTATAAAAGTTATAAATTAATAGTCACGAGACTATTTTTAATGAATTTATATCTTTTTAACACCGGGAAACACAAATATGCGTCATTAGTTATTCAAACTTTTACTGCTAAGAAAAATATGGCTAATAGTTTAGTTTTAACTATATAAAATAATATAAAATGAATATTTATTGCATTCATAATTTAATGTATTTAAATAAATTATTCTTCAATGCTTCTCAAACTACGATTAGCATATTTCTGTCATTTTTTAATTTTTGCGAACAAAATAGTATATTTTTAGAGATTTTTGAAAGAATAACATTGTAAAATACAAACAGCTAGTTACTGATTTTTATTTAAAAAAATGTTCTTAAATTTTCAAACCAAGATGATTTTTTTCACTAGAAATGATCGAAAAAATAATTTATATAAATAAAATGAATCTGTAAGATACACCTCAGCATTAAAAACCAGTTTTTGTATTACAAATAACAAAATTTCATGCAATAGCAGTTTTTACAACTATTTATACGAGTAGTTAGTGTATTTTTTTTATTGAATGGCTCAGTAATGCATTGATACATATTTTGTCACTAGTATGAATATCTAAATGCTTACTTATTGCATTTGAAATTATTTATTTAGTTTTTTAGTCGTGCGTGCCACACGAACAATAGCAGTGAAGTCAGCATGCGCACATTACTAGTGTGCTCTAAATAATTATAGTAATTCCCTACACCCTGCCCAGTATTTAAGATAGCATAACATTTAAGACCGTTTAATATTATCTCCTCAAGGAGAAATTAGCACGCGCCAATGCCGGAAAGTAAGTTTTAAAATAAAATATTTACGTGCGGCCTTGACTTTTGTGGGAAAACTGTCTTAATGGGCTTCGAAGGACCAGCGACTCACTTAGGCGACCATTTAAATTCTGTATTTATTATTTTATATATATTTTACAATAAATATACTTGTGCCCGTACCCAATCTGCACTAGAGCCAAACGCGCTTTGTTTGGTCCAAGCTTCTTAGAAATTTAAACAGTTTAAAAATGATACATTTTACCACTATTTCTTTGTTTTTCCAATACTTAAAGCATATATGACTTTCTAAAAATGTACATTCATAAGAATCTCAATGTTATTACCAATTAATGAACTCTTTTAAGTTTATTTTTATTGATTTGTGCTGTTTTCAAAATAAAATTGAAATGCGATAAACGTAATTTATCAAACTTATATTATAGTGTGTATTATTTAATGATTTATTAACTATTAAAATTTATAAATATTTAAGAATTGTATATTCAGTAATTATACTTCAGATAATTGTTTTTAACATATAAAGTAGTTTTGCTTTTATAATATGGTTTATATTTCATGTATAGCTTTGATAATACCTAATATATTTTATTTATCTCTACATTTTCATAATGATAAGGATAAGCGTTTTTTATTATACGCATACTTAACAGTTATGTTTCAGTCGTGTTCGTTCAGTCTCCACAATTTATAGTGTAATTTGTGATCAATAATGTGTCACGTATTATTTAAAAAAATATATTATTTTACACGAATGAACTGTATTCTACTAAATACTAATCATTTCGTATTTTACTCCAACTGTTGCCAAAAATTCGAATAAAATAGATTTATTACGTTGTGATGTATTTATCAATTAACTCACTGTCTTCTTCTACGAACAGCGTTTGCAAATTTGTAAGCTCTCTTCAGACATTCTCGGGTACTAATTCGCCTCACACCAGGATTATCGGTTTGCATACCACCGCCAAAGTGCACGAAGGACTTTTTTCGACATTTTGTTTGACATTTGGCAGTCACGAGTCGTCTGCAACAAAGCACAATTTTCCTATGGCGGACATGATCGGCCGCAAATTGAAAATGGCGAACACGGCCGTGTATTGTATACGAACAGTAACGCCTCCGGCTGTTTGTTATAAACTTAATGTTCTAATTGTCTAGATAATGGCTATGCATCGTAGTTTTGGAGAGCATTGAATAAAATAAATAAAAATAACGACAACGAAAGGGATATATCTATTTATACGAAGCGCTTCTTAATGGACGTGAAAGTCGCTAATGGGTTAGATGCCTCGGTATACGACGTGTATTAAAAAATGAATTAGAAACAGTTAAAAAAGGAGAAATTTCATATTTGAGATTAAAGAAAGGGCGTGAAAATCCCATTTCAATTACTATTACTACCAATGTAATGGAACTGTACGCTTTAGGAATGTAATAAATTTTGTTAGAAGAGACACAAAGAGCGTGTGCAATAGTCGTTTGTCGTTTTTACTGTTTCCAGCCATTATACCTTTTAGAAGTTAAGTGTATTGAAAAATGTCAAAGCTAATTTATGTTTTGCTTAGGCTATTAATTTTACATTGTACATAACAATAAAATTAACATATGTTCTCATGTACGAAGCTAATAATTAGCTTTTAAAAGCAACATACAGTTTTCCATGCCAATCAAAATCATAAGAGTAGCTTAAATTAACTGAAAGTTTTCTATAATTTAAAACTTATTTATTATTATTATATAATTTAATTTAAAAATACTGCTAAAATATTGTTACATTTTATAAAATCGATTATGATAATAATGTTGTATTTTATAAAATGAAAAACATCTACTACTAAAATACAACATATTATATTTTTTAAATAATTAAATAACTGTTTTATAAATGTATCTAAGATTTCAAAAAAATATGTTCATTCTATTAATAAAATATTTATCATGCATAAAAACGTATTTTTTGGCCATAACCAAATTTTTACGTAACATGTATAATACTTTTTTATTGTAATATTCTAAATACATGATTGACTTAAATATTGGCCATAAGCTATCTTTTAGGAACTAAAAAAATTGTATTTTTTTATTATTGCCATAAATATTTTATCAGAAATATATTGTCGTTTATCATTTTATAGTATATTGCATTTTTAATATTCCTCTTTTAATTCATTTTCTTCTGTGAAATTGATTATTGCGTGAAATGGGTAAAAAATTGTATAATTCATAATGTAAGCCCGTTGCATTATTCGTGAATAAGGCAAATTATCTGCATTAAGCCAATAAGATAATAGTGCTCCTATAGCATTAATAAAATTTGTACATCGTCATATTTATAGTTCTAAACTTTGATGGCATTCATTTTTATATAATCAAATGACATTTGGTCTAATTACGAAAAACACCACCGGAGCGCTATTATCGCACCAAATCTGTCACACCATAAGAGCTTAAAGATCGACCATACACCCACTATATAAATCATGATAATACTTGTTTATAAAATTTGTACGTCGTCATATATATAAATCTAAACTTTTATTGCATTCTATATGAAAATGAACATCACTGTAGTCTATAATGTATTTATTTCTAAATACTCATATGACATTGTGTTCAGTTAGGAAGAACACCACCGTAGCGCAACTATATACTTTGTTCAATGCACGAAATAAGCAAAACAATTCCTGCCCAATTCACGCATTCGGCAGATAATTTTGCCTAATTCATGAATGAAGCATATTTTTTACCATTTCACGCAATAAGCTATTTAATCTATTCGGTGTAACATAAATTTATGTTATCTGGATTTAATTTTAATCTTATTTTATCAATAATGAACGTATTATATAGATTTATTGATACAGCGAACATATTTTTCGCATTATCGTATCAATATAAATTTACTTCAAAATTGATTATTTCCAACGCAAAGTATGCATTATCATATTGCTTTGTCGTTGTACAACACAATCGTATTTATAAAATCAGGAAAAGCTTTTTGCCTAATGGAATTCCATCGACTTTCGCAATGGCGAATCGCAAACAAACAGCGCCATTGACTTTGACGTTTGAATTACCTAGTGATGTGCTTGAAACGAAAATAGTAATTACATTATCTAACGTTACAAAATATGCAGTATTCCATTTAAAAATAATAATAAAATTATAAATATATTAGTCGAATATTGGATAAAAAAAAGTTTTTAAAATAGGTAATTTTAAATTTTTCCGCCAAATATGGATGGCTTGTTTAATTTGGCCATCGGGCCGCATTCCTAGCCTCAGCGTCTTCCTAGCGGCCGCCGGCCACAATAGAGACCTGTTTCGACGCATTTCCGCGACAAACTTGAATTCCAACGCGTCGTTTGTATTATAATGTCGAGATGAAAACGAAAACTCTCTTTTTCGCCAGGTCAATATTTGGACGATTGCTATTCCAGGCCGTGACATCGATTACTATCATATTTACATACATTAGCGATATTTTTTCACCATTAGTTTCCCCCTAATCTAATATTATGTGAGTCACGCCAAAAACATAATATTAAATCAGGGTCAAGTATACAAATTTTACATATATGTTATATTCATAGTGGTAATATATTAAAATGACAACTACAATAATAAACTAACCTAAAAAATATTCAGTATCGGTAAAGATAAACAAAATAAAGAATACAGAATTCCTCTGCCCCCAAAAAAAGTATGCTGACTTAGTGTTTACACTTTTTTTTTGTTATTACAAATTAAATTTTTGAATCAGACACAATTTGTGTAATTGTATTAAATAAATTTGACGAGGAAAGCGGCTGTTTCCTTGGTCTCCTTACAGTCTCGGTGGACACTTACACGTAACCCCGCTTGGTGCGAGTTTGGATGTGTTCCAAGTCGATAGTATATGCTGGAAGTTTCTGAAGGAAGTGTAAATAGAAGGGATAAATTCTAATGCTAAACTTTGGTTATATTATATATGCATTTGAGGATAATTAAATATGAGATACGTAAAATTTATTTAAAAATAAGTAATAATATTATATATGTCTAGATATTATTCATAGTTACCGATGGGCGTATATAAAAAGTTTAGGAAAAATATCATACTTAATAGTGGAAAATATGAACAAATAGATTCATCCAAGAGTTGCGTAATCAAAGTCGCTCATCTCAAACACGCTATTTCGAAATCCGTCAGTCATTCTATTGTCAAAAGCAATGTTTTTGGCTCCTGGCTATAATAACGAAACCCATACGTCGGATTTGACCCTAAGGTCTTCTTTTTGTGCCGCCTTGACAGCGTTTTTAATTAATAATTATACATCCCGTGTTTCGTCCTTCGGCTGTCACGAACGACACGATTTACACCGTGAAAAAAGAATGTAGTACGTACACGTAGAACGGAACGATGATGAACGTTTCTCAAAAAGCATCCGAATAATGTCACCGTGACTGCTTCGCTGCGCGCAAACAAATCTTTCTAGGAATGCGTTTTTTAGTTTTGGTTATTTTTTATGCGTCTAGCACGTGACTCTTTCTAATTTTGTTATTACGTTACGAAGAAGACCTTTGAAGTAGCGCCAATGTGGCTGACTTTGCGGTCGGATCGTGTGAACGTGACGTCACGCATTCCTTTACAGAGCTCAATATGTAATATCGGTTGTTTAATAGTTTCATATATCAACAATCAAAGCAGCGGTTAAAATACAAGGTTGTATTGACGGAAGTTGATTTACAATAACGGAAGCCTACTGGTTGTTGTATCTTTGCTGTCATTTTACTTGTCGTTTCAATCACATATATCATCACCATTATCACCGGATTTTAATTCTTATCAGCTTAGTTGATCTACAAAAGAAATATCCTTTTCTACGTGAGATGCAATTTGTTCTATTGCATCCTCGAGAGAATCAGAAACGTTTTAGTTTGATCCAAAATTTATTTTTAACATTTGTTTGGTTTTTGTAAAAGTTATGTGTGAGTTTTCTTTTTCAAGTATCTCTAAATAAATATAAATTTATTAGTAGAATATTTAAAATCTCAGCAAACAAATAATAACTTTGTCATTTAAAGAAAACACAGTGGCATTTTCTTTCAAGGAAACAATTTATAAATAAAATATATCATATTTTCAAGCTGTATGAGTAGTACATCGATATTTTCTTTACGGAAAATGGCAATTTAAAGTAAAAAATACACAAAACGGTCAGAATAAATATGAATTTTATTAACCGCCTCGTTATAATTATATTATTCAGGGGCAAAATAAATATCAAATCATTTGAATAAAAAAAGCATACAGTCAGAATAAAAATATGGGACGATCAGAATTACAATAATGAATGGTCATAATTATATTTTTCTGGGTCAAAATAAATATTAAATGGTTAGAATAAAAATAAAGGACGATTATGTGAATTTAAAAAATATTATAATATCATTATATGGGCAATAAATTATTTATTTTAAAAATATCTCGCTCGCATCTAAATTGTTGGACGGGTAAGGTGCGAGCGAGCGGGTAGTGAGCGAGCGTTGATCAGAATATTGAGCACCCCATGAATAACTCTCAACGAATCTATTTAATTGTATGTATTTAATTGTATATATGACGCGAAAGTATTAGAGAGACGAACGAAGTGGGAATAACGACAGAGCGGCGACGAAAATCACGCTTGGATTGTTGTGTTGCTAACTGACAATGTTGTGAACAAGTTTGCCTAAAACACCTAGATAATGATCATGTATTATTATTTTGACCGTCTGTCAACATAAAACTGACCTTAAGGTTAAAATATAGAGCATACACTATGAATACTGGCTATTCTATATAAATTCTTACTAATGAACTGTAATAAATACTGACTGAAAAATGATTCTGAACATCTGTCAAAATAATTCTTACCATATAATATAAATTCTGGCCAGTCCAGTTTAAATTCTAGCCATTTAATATAAATTTAGAGCAATAAATATAAATTATGACCATTTAATATTTATTCTGGCCGCTTATTTTCTAATCAATGTATTCTGACCTTTCAATATAAATTCTGACCTATGTAATGTAAATTCTGACCACAGCCGTATTCAAAGTCTGACCCGAAAAATGCGAGTCTAAGAAAAACACAAAGTTAACACATTATTTTATATTTGTGTTTTTCTACAATTTTTAACAAGAAAATTAAGTAATTGTTAATTAGTACGGCGCAACGCTCAAAACCCTCCTGTTGTTTATAGTTATTTAATTTGACAGTTGCGAAACGTTCATTTACTTTTCAAACCCAAACCTAACTTAATCGAATATAATGGTCCATTTGTTTAGGGAATATAATGGTTTAATGGTTAATTTGCTTAGGTTTAAACAGCTCGAAAAACGCAGTAGGTGCGCATGCGCACAATTTCGTTGCGCCGTAATATTTAACAAATACATAGTTTTCTTATCAAAAATTGAATAAAATACAAATATAAAATAATGTTTTACCTTTGTATTTTTTTTTATGCTCGTATTTTATGTATATAAAATACAAATATTTTGGAATAGTTTATATCCGCTGCCGTTTTTAATGGTTTAAGTATGCTAAGTTCACAGTTTCAGTCAGAGCAGGTAGTGAGAAAAGGGAGTGAAAATTTTCAGCAACATTATTTGTTAATTAACATAGTGTTCTGATTTCTTTGATCATTTGACGGTCAACACATATTAAGAATATAAGGATCAATGACTTAAAAACGATTATATTTGTCTTTGACAAGAATTCGTTAGCCAGTAATGTTTTTATATAAATGCTATATAAATGATACGATAAGATGTGTATCATATGTTTTGGTAAATGTCATATGATGAAAAGTGCCCATTAATTAAGCTTTTACCACGCGTTCTTTTAGTTTCAAAAATACTATTTTATAACTTTTTCTACTTATGTCTAGTTTTTAAAGTAATCGTCTATTGATTAGTATCTTATGGAATAACTTTTTCTTGCCATTGAAGTCCTACTTTCCCACGACTCTTACGCACTATACTAACATTTCCTATGCTTTCAAATATACATAACACTAAAAGACCGGAACCAATGGTATCCTTTCACACACACAAACCAATGACCCAAACAAGCCCACTTAACGCACCCACTTAAACGAATGCACTTTGTTCTAAACAAATCGATTCACAATAAAAACCACTCACTTTTTACGCAAAATTAAACACCTACACAACGTTGGCCTCAATCTTTAAGTAACAATAGGCACACACAGGACCGCTTTTGGATCATTGAGCCTCCGTTTGTGCCCTTATTACGTGATGTTTTTTTATGTATTGTGAAAGCGTCTAATAGTAATTAAATTTTATAGTTTATTATAATGTTCATTATCTATTTAAGTTGAATACAAATTGAATGATTACTAATTGAGGTTGATGATGTATAATTTTTAAGATTAGTGTCTTCCTGCAGTTCTAGTTAGTTTGATAGATCGGTTTACTATGATCTTTATTTAGCCTTAAATATTCATAGTGATTAACATATCGCTCGTTTACGTTTATGTGATATTTATAAACATTTCCACTCGAGCGGATACCATTGCGTGCTTTCATCTGTCATCCTAACCGGTTGGTTGATTTTGAACTTTTGCTCACAAGACACCACCGAGACGTTGTTATTTCTGCGTCAACGGCAGACTCTTGACACACTGACACTTTTTTGTCAGCTAGGTTATAGAGGAAAAAAACTGCAAAAAATTGCAAAAAAAAGGTGCATCTTAATATGTTTAAAAAATACATAGTTTGCCTTGTATTCGTTTTGAAATTCTATCCATTTACGGTCATCGTTCGCATTCGATACTTTTAAGCCAATGGTCAAGGTCCGTGATCGTTCACCCTTCTGGCATCAACAGTTATTTCGCAACGCGGAGAAAGTCGACAGGACCTTGACGTTCGTATCCAACGTCCAAAAGGGTCAATTTGTACGGTTATTCGCATCAGGAAATGGCGTTAAATAATTACGATATCGTCTACCGTGACTTATTGGATAATCGTTCGGTAAATACTAATAATAATTACATATGATAATCGCTACGTCTTAATTTATGTATTTTATTTTATTTTTTTAAAAGAAGAGAATTTTTTTTTAAAATATGGCTGAAAAAACGTTGTTATGTTGTGATTATATCGATGACTGTCACCCGCCGCGCCATTTTGAATTAAATGACGTTTCTCATGCGCCGATCTTTATCTTGCGCGTAACGATGATGACGATATTTCTGGATGTTTTTGAGATCTTATCCGCTTAACTTGACCTTTAAAAGGCCCTTTGCATTAATAGGCCTATTTTAAGAATAAAAAAAACACACGCCCATGTCGAATCGTATAAAATGGAGGTGCGGTCGAATTATTAGCGTTGTAGAGAAAGAAAACATAAAGAATGCGTACATAATTTAGTATAGTTTACTGTTTTGAATATTAAGAAGGAACATAAAAAAAGAAAATATTAACCTGTCATATTTTTTACATTGAAAAATAAAAATAATAAATTTATAGGTATCATATTTTTGGACATCGTTTAACAGCCGTAAAAACGTCATAAATCATAATTAAAACATCAAAACTTTTGATATTTCCATTTATCTCGTAAGACGGAGGCGATTTCGATTTACGACTCGATGATGTTATTTATTTAATTTTTATTTCGGAGTAGGTATGGTCGCACGGAATTTGCATAATGGCCAAGCGATTCGCTTCTTAATTGACTTTCCAGCCAACTCAAACACTGCTGGGTAATACCGAACGTTTATTTAACCCAAAAAATCATTATGATTTAACAATAAACAAGAAAAAACATTATTAATTAATTCACTATCGACGTTTTTAGCTCGCATTAATTTATAACTGTTGCACGTTTGAATGTTGATTCAAAACTGGTTATAATAAATGACACGTAATTTGATGATACAATATAAGAACGCGTACAAATATTTATATCACAGTATTAAAAATCTTACATAAATAAACTTCTCCCCCTTGCTTGATTCTATTAAACGAGACCATTAAAATAAATTACTGCATTAAAGTTAAGTCACTGCTAGTTGTATCACCATATCAATTTGCTCTACACACGATTTAACATTTAACAACCGAGTTCCTAGCGTTGGATGTCAAAGCAGGATGTGACCCAATGACATGCACTTGATTTCCATTAGACATTCGTATGCAACGCTCGAATCAAACATTAGCAATTCTATTATTTTAACCCAAAATATTGAGTTACTTTTTAAGACCATTAGTATAATTTTTATTCTTATTTTACATAGCCATGTGCCACTTAATCGACTGAATTTACCATAAACTGATTATAATATTCGGATATTATGTGCGTGTGTAATAAAAGTGGGATGTTATAACACTTCCTTGCGATTTCACTGCTATTCCGCAATTCGAGGTGATACAATAGTGCTAAAAAGGGTCAGATGAAGCATTATAATATTCGCTCTGATGAGTCTTTTAATTATCGAGTTGCACCTTGCAAATACATTAGTAAGTAGATCAGATAGTCATAAAACGAGGCTGAGTAGACATTTCGTGGGTCATTGTCTAGGAAGTGATCTTTTAACACATTAAGAGCTTCCGGCTATTGTTTTATTATAGTTAATTGATTGCGCTCTAGAATACAGTTGCTTCTATTGACCTATATGTTGTTTTTTGTTATATTTTATTATATTGTTTTATTGATAATAATATGATTATGCAATATGTAATAGATACATATATCATTGGTAAAATCATAAATCATATTAAAGCATCGTTAATGTTGCTTTGGTTTTGTGAGGTATGTCGTTGCATGCTTTGTATGTAGATATATTACATATCTTACATGCTAAACCAAATTCCAAAGCCGCTCCATAATATATCGTGCATTTATTTATGGATTTAAATTATAACACATTATATTTCTAATATTGCTACATGTGATAAGCAAAATATATTTTTATCGTTGCATTTGTAAAACAAGATATGAACATGGTACTTTTTATACTAAAAAAATTGTATAATGTCACTCAATTAAAATAATTTAAAGCAACATATTGGTAACAAAGTACACTAAAAATATTTTGAACAGCTTATTATAAGTTTTAAATATATTTGTAAATAAAATATAAGTGAAAGTTACTTTTTCGTTAATGTTCTTTGTCGGTTAGGTTAGCTTGTTATTGACTTTTTTAACGGTTATTATGCTAGTGTCACACGTTGACTAAAACGGAAGTCGTCAATGATTATAGACACACACACACGTATCGTAAATTAAGGTATTATGTTAAAAGTTTTGAACAATATTTTTACTTGTTACATATGTATCTAATTTAAGTATTGCAATCTGACGTAAATGTTATACAAATTCTATTTATTTATTTATTTTAAGTCTTCCTTTGTAACATGACAGATGTTTCAATTAGGGATTGCAATATAAATATGTTAATACCGTTATTTGACCAAAAATTGCCCTTCAATACTACCGGTATTACAAAATAAAATACCAGTAGTACCAAAAATATTTTTTATTTTTTTAAATCGATATTTTAGATCGACGTACATATGTACATACATATATACGTATTTACTACCGTGATCTTCTGTTACGTAGTCTCTCAGTCGTCTCCAAAGATCGGATTGAACTCTTGAATTCAGGACTGCTCTTAGCTGGCCCTGATTGGTCTGATGTGAAGTAGAAAACGGATATTTTCTCAGTGGTCGTCTTGTTGCGTATTCAGTTAAATTATTGTTTGTTCCAAGTCGAAAACAAAGCGATTGGAAAAAAATAGCTTTTCTTACTCTTAAACGCCTAGCTAATGCGATGATTCGGAGCGGGAACAAACTATTTATTATTGTCAATCTTTTGGTCTTTATTATGAATCAGGCCGGGCTTATTATATATTTGTGACTTTTTCGTAACCAGTTGGATTTCGCCATGTTGAGAGGTTATCCCCACGATGGGGATCCTCCTCCTTTATCTGGGCATGGGACCGGCAAGATTGCAGACCATATCCACACTTCAGACTAAGTTATTGATTTAAATTATATCGATATAATAAATAGTTAGTATTTATTAATATTTTAGTACATACAAGTATTCTGAGAATGATATATTTTTTTTAGATTTCGAGTATTGTAAGAAAAGTTTATATCCACTTTTAAAGGCAACTTCCGAATGCAGCTCTGTTCGAGGCGTGGCCGAATGTGGATGAAGCAATAACAACTGTGGTGGAAAAAGTTGGAAAACGAGCGTACGAAAGTTGACAAATGCGCGAAAGTGCTTCGTTATTGTGGTATTGTCCATAGCCCTTTTCCTTTGATGAATTTGATTGAAAGTGGCGCCCGCAGCGGCGCCCAACCGTTTTCGCTGTTCGCGTCCCTCTCTCGTCGACAGAGCCAGAGCGTGACAGCCTTCGAGGCAGCGCCACAAAAAGGCTCCAATGAAAGTTGTCTGAGGAATGTCGCCGCGATTTATTAACTCGCTCCTCGTGCGGACACGTGATCGTGCCAAGATCGCCGTTCATATTTCGTCGATCGTTCTCGCCTATGCACGATTTGAGGCAAAAGTCTGGAAAGAGAGCAAATGGGGCACGTCCATCAAATGCTTTCTTATTCCACTCCTGGTTTCCAGTTATATATTATCCATCAACACTTTACCATAGGCGATTGTTTTTTTTAATAAGTCAATTACTGTCACGTTGAGCAATTATTTTTGTGACTTATAAATTATCATGGTAAAGGCAAGGTGAATTTAATGCACAGTTTTCATTAGACTTAATTCTTCAGCAACATATAGATTATAGAGTTAGCAACCTTAAACTTAATTTGTGTTGTGTTAATGCACATAAATTTAGAGAATTAATGTGCATTAACTCATCTAGATAATTTACATCTTTATCTACGTCCGTTGTTATGTCAATTGAGTAAAATGAACGTGCTGCAACCATGGCCGCCGCGCCGGGAGTAAACCCGGGCCCTTGGAAAACAATGATTCCTGGCCTCATGACAAAAATGGCATTTTATATATTTTTTAACATCGTAATTTAATTTGATAAATAAATAATAATAGGTACAAGTTAACTCTTTCTATGCTACAAATAAATATAAAAATTATCCACAGTTCCCACTAAAAATTTGAGTGCAAAATATTTTTTTCATATTATTATATCTTAAGCTAAAAATTAAATAACGATAATAAAACGCAGGCGGATTGTTAGGGGGTTGTCGCAAAAATCGATCAAAGTCAGTAACCTTATTGAACAAATTAAGATTATTTTGAGTACAAAAATATCACTCATGAATTGCCGATTTAATACTATTTTCTTAAGAGTGTAAACATGAATTTGTTTCTACAGCACGAAATTTTATGTATTTGTGCTGAAAAGCAGCTATTTTAATTAAACAACATGTTAAGAAACATTCCACTGCATTTTAAACAAACCATTTCATAGATCAAAGTTTGGTAATAAGCTGCGACCGCCGTCGTTGCAAATCCATTCGAACTATAACAGTATGTTTTCTATTTCCAAGAAATGAAAAATTAGTTGTTAAAACATATGCAATATAAGGTATATATTTTTGAATATTTAAAATATTTTTACTAATTTTAACAAATATAATATAATGTGTCAGATTTGTATTTTTTACCCAATAGTTAATAATTAGTCATTGATTACTTCATTCCTAATATTTTGCTGACTAGCAAATATTCGAAAAATTCGGAACGAAATGTTTGATTATCGTAATTCATATAGTCGATCATAAAACGTATATTAGAAAATAATGTTTACTGAGTGTTAATCAGAACTCCATGTCTCTATTCTCACTACCTGCTTTGAATGCAGCTGTGAATTTTGCAGGTTTTAACTTAACCAACGATTAAAAACCATTTAAAAATATTCGCTTTAGCTTAATTGTTAGCAAAAAACATTTTATAAAAATTTAAAATTCATAATTTATTTCGAAAAATTATTGAAAAAAATAGTCATTTCATTGTTGTTTTAGTCACAAAGGCAAATTAAAAAGTCAAAAATGTAATAATAATACGTATTAAATAAGAACAAATATAAAATAATGTGTCAGATTTGTACTTTTTATCATAATAATTATTTATCTTTGCATTCTTAATGTTTTGATGACTTTGAGGAAATCAGAACGAAATGTTTACCTATACTCGGTCATAAAACTTATATTAGCAAATAACGTTTCTTGAGTGTTAATCAGAACTTAATAAATGCAGCTGTGAATTTAGCAGGTTTTTAACCACAACTTTCATTCAAAATTTCTGCGATTATAAGCCATTTAAAAATATTCGTATAAATTTAATTTTTAATATAAAACATTTTATGAAAAATTAAAAATCAGATTTTTTTTTAAATTCTCGAGAAATAATACAAATTGCATTATTGTTTCAGCTACAAAATTTCAGAACATATCAGTCAAATATGTATTTTTTCACTTAATTATTATTATTATAATATGATTTCATAATTGAATCATTCTTAAAGCATATTCATGCTTAACTTTTTTAGTGCCAAGCAAAATTAGGAGGTGTAAACTAAAAATGCCAAGCATTTTTTTGGGATATATTAATGTTTTTATAAATATATTTAAAAAATATATTTCTGATTTTTTTTTGTGAAATTCTATTTAATATAGGTACAAAATAAAATCTAGCTTATGAAAGTACCCAAAAAGTAGCAAGAAAAATATTTCATAATTTTACAAAAAAAAGTACAAAACTAGGAATAGACACCCGTGCCTTAGCGGCACTCATGTCGTTGCTCGTAAGTGGACACCGGCGTCTTTACGGCATTCAAACGGTTAAGGAAGTCAGAACGAAATTTTTACTTAATTCCTATAATCAATAATAAACAATGTTTTCGGAGTGTTAATCGGTAATCCCTATCCTTTTTATTACTACCTGCTCTGAACACAGATGGAAAATTAGCGAATTAAAACTATTACTTGTTTTTGTTTTTTAAACTGCAGCGGTTTAAAAACAACCATTTAAAAACATTATCAATCAAGTTTAATGTAAATAATTTCATTGACTACTTGGACGCATTGCGTTTGATTTTTTCAATAGTATTTTGTAATTCTAAATCATCAATAACTGAGGTCATTTATTTTAGTGTACCTTAGTTGAGTTCTACGTATATCGTACAACTTGCTTCTGCAGCCTTTGATTTGAGTCTAAACTTAAACATATTAAACTCGATTTAATCGAAATTTGGAGAAACTTATATATGGTACATGATATATATAAACTTCGAACAATAGTATATTATATTATTTTATACAATTTTATATCTTAAAATTATAAATAAAAGTAACATATAACTATTTTCTTCCTTGGATATACAACGAATGTTTATCTATATTGTGTAAGAATCATAAAATAATATTCTGGATTTATCTAAGTTTAATATTACATGTCCAAATATTAAGGACAATGAGCACGTCCATATTCGATTATATCATTTGAAGTGCTTGGAATATATTTCTTCTCTCTTTGGTCACGATCGAATTTCGTCCCAATCAACGTCTGGGTCACTGTTACACGCTTTTTAAATTGGTTCCTTGTCACTCAGTGGGCCTCTTATCCCATGTCATTGTCATGTTCACCGTCGAGACGGATTACAATGTAATTAGCTCGCGTCGCACTCTATCGATGCGCCCGCAGGTGTGTAAACATCATAAACCGCTATCTCCGCGTCACGACACAGCTTTTAACCCTTGGATGCTTTTACGGCGAAATGCGCAGGTGCTCCTTATTCGACGAGCTGATTCATAATTAAACGTCTCACACGCTGAATTTTATTTATAATAAATAATAAATACGCACACTGAATTTTAAACTTCAAATGCCAGTTCAATAGTTTCATTCAAGCGATAACATCTATGAATATTTTTTTTCGTCATTTACACACGTTCAGCCAATATTTCCCATCACGTACGCCGTGCACTAAAAAGGTTAAGAGCACATATTTAATCGTGATTCGTAGCCGTATTAATATTTGCAATAGAACGATCGAATCTTGTATGTTTGATAAATAATGAGTATTTATATGCCGTAAAAAGACATGAATTTTTTGCATCATACTTATAGAAAGGTGCGTTTTATACTTGCAGATTTTGCTCTTGTTGCATTTAATGACATACTAAATCCAGTGTAATGGATGTGTTGGCGTTTTGCCATTTTCTTGTAGGCATTTGCGTTTGATGTATTTTTTCTGTGATTAATTGCTATTGTGTGACATTGTGATATGTCACTACTAGACTGACAGTAAATAATTTATCTTTATACTTAAGTCATAAATTAGCATTAAGTATATGTATATAATTTTATGTTTTTATTATAAATATGATATTAAAATGAAATGTGTTTAATGTTTTCCTTATTTTTATTTACAGGTGAGTGGATTTTACGTAATCAAAGAGTACCTTCATAAGCGCAGAATTACGGTTTGATTTTACATTTTACATGATAGTGAATTTGAGTAAATTAATAAACTCTATATTGAATCATTGTTATATTCATCCTAGAGTTTTCTAATTTTAACCTAAATATGTTTGACAACATTCCATTAAATTTATATTTAATGAATATCGTGATTAAATATTTAATATACTTTTTCAACACTTTTTTATAATAGTCAATATAGCATAATATGTTACGATTTGCAATTATTTTCTTTTACATATATACATATATTAACTCAAATTATAATAACATAATTATATGTTATTCTAATTTTTTTTAAATACTCATATTTTTGCATAATTTATAAATATAATATCGGTATATTATATAATATATAATTGTATCTATATACATATATAACTACAAGTCGAAAGTCTATATTTAAAACTCCATTAATCACTAACTACTTTTAAATGCGTCTTTTGTAAACTGAATTCCTCTGCCTTCATATTTTTGTATGAATTTTAAATTTGAAGGTCATCACTTACATTGATTTATCGAAGTTTTCACCAACATTCTCGCGCTGACTACCTTCACAATTTCCCGAGAAGCCCGTACCGGAAAAGGCGTGGCAATAAGCTTCCGCGTGCCTCGCCATTGTTCAGTAGATTTGACTTCTAAATTCCTTCGTAGTGTCAAAAACGGAGGTCATTTTATATTCTCGCAATTCAGAGGTCAACTTCTTTTGTGGTTCACCCTTTGTCCGACAGAAGCAGTTAAGTTCAATGCTAACCGCTAGTGATCGATTTCTAACACACGTCATATAACTATAATATGCGCTGTAAGGTATTTATATAATTTTAGTATCCATTCATGATTTCGATTTTCTATCGATAATTATATTAAATTCTAACGACCGCTTTTTGTTCAGTGGTATTAAACCGTTTCAGTGTTTAGCATAAACCTTGATTGTTTTTCGCAAATCGATCGACCATTATAAAATATGTTAAACAATGCGATTGTATATAATTTATAATTCAAATGCGACAACACTAATCTCGCCTATTACTATAATTGAAACAAAACCTCATAATGCGACATGTTACTATTCAAGAATTCTTTCATAATATTAACATAAATAAAATACCAAAGCAAACATGTCAGTCGTGTAATTTATTATACGACATATTTTTTTTGCTTAACTTTGATTAATAAATTATGATTGTTGCTCAGTTGTTATCTCAAATGCTTGATGATTATCTTAAATTATGAAATCTCTACAAATAAATTGTTTTAGAAAATATAATACGTATTATTACCAGCACGAAAAAACAGTTATATAAGCCTGACTCATATCTGCAAGACCTGGATTCGAATCCCATATGAACTCTAATGTTTTTTCATTTCTATCATATCCATGAAATTGAAATAATTATTATTTACGGATAATTATTAATTACGGATCAGGTTTTTCTAGATTTGCCTAATCTCACGGATGAATATTGTGCTGAAGAATTAAAATAAAAAACGAGCTATATTTATAGTTAATAAAATCAAAATTTTTCTTCACAAAATATATTGATATAAAATCCAATTATGTTTATTATGGTTGCCTCTATATGAGCCTAAAATATAATTGTGTTACTTATAGTATTTTTATAGTTCAATGTTTTTTTTTTAAATTATTGGACATCATATTATAATTTGTAGTTTATGTACACCCTGTATACGTCTATTTTGCATTTAGCGGAATGCGGCAGTGTTTTAAATTAGGAACGCCATTGTAGTCAATGGATGTAAATGCATTTCTGTTGCAATGG
The DNA here is from genome assembly GCF_051122295.1 of Plectrocnemia conspersa. Lineage (NCBI taxonomy): Eukaryota > Metazoa > Arthropoda > Insecta > Trichoptera > Polycentropodidae > Plectrocnemia > Plectrocnemia conspersa. The sequence goes on from NW_028277169.1 coordinate 28,520,037, forward strand.
CAAACACCTCCGATTTTTTAATATTAAGTTTTTAATTTACATTCATGATAAATAAATCACTATATTTTTTTGTATTTATAATATAATTTAAAATATAATTGGTACAATATAATGGAAATAAAACATAACTCACATGCGATGAACCGAAGCACTTGTATAGAATTTTGCGTATTAAAAATAATAAAGAAAGATTATTTTTCGCGCATAGAGCACTCGATTGCGTAAAAATTACAATTAAATTTCTAAAAAATCATTGAAAAGCTATTAATGTAAATTACTATTGCGAAACAGTACGTTTGTTTTATTGTTAATAATTACATAGCGGTGATGATAATAATTTAAATAATATTCATCGCAGTGACTGTAATATAATTACTGCGAAATTCGTATGTTTACGGCCGTGTCCCATTGAACTTTGGCAAAAAATATTTTTTCCTCTAAATACCTCTCTTCGTTTATGGCTTTTTGAGGGACTTTTCAATCACGTCGGATGCAACACGCGAAAGTGCGCGTGGGAAGTGTAATAAGTGGATATGTTTTATGCTGCAATTATTAGAATCATAAATCTCAGCTAACCTTCATGAATATTTCAATCAATTATGTTAGATCGAATGACTGTAAATCCATATAAACCATACATTTGACATTAAAATCTGTTTACGCGTAGTTTAGTATAATATAAGTTTGATGAATAAACTTTTTTTTCGCAAAAAAAATAAAATTAGATAAGTATGCATTTCGATATTACACTAGGTTTTAAAAATATGATATCTATCCTTACCGATATTACCACGAAGCGCATTTTTTTTTAATTTGTATGAAAGATTTATTAATTTCAAAATTGATTGATATGAGAGTATTGATCAAAGTGTATTCAAATCGAAGTTTGGTCAATAGGAGTGTGCAAAAACAATTATCACTTCTCAGAAGTCAAAAATTCACGGCAAAAGCAATAAAATCGTGTCGGTGCCGTCGCAGTGGGAACGCTCGGTAACGAGCGTTCCCACTGCGACGGCGACGGCACGATTTTATTGCTTTTGACGTGAATTTTTGACTTCTGAGAAGGGATAATTGTTTTTTGCGCTCTCCTATTGGGCAAAATTCGGTTTAGATGTGCCTTATTCGATTCTCAAAATATTTTTTAAGTCTAAATATAAACTCTTGACAATTGAGCGTTTTCACCGCGATAGCACGTTTTTATTGCTTTTGACCTAGACTATATGGCAACATTGAGCAGCAAGGAAAACATGACTTATTATTAGATAAATATTATGAGTAGCTATTTTTGATTATTTTTAATGCCTAATTAAAATATTTATCATAAAATATGATTTCAGAAAATGTGTTGCAATGGTAACTCATTTTTATTTAAATATATTTGTAGCATAGCATTTTTGTCATGAGGCCCGGAATCATTGTTTTCCCAGGGCCCGAGATTACTCTCGGCAGCTCTGGATACAAATTCAGATACAACCTGTACTTCTTCTTGCAGAGATATCTCAGAAATATTCCTTAAATCTCTAACAACAAGAAGTACTTTATTTCACTCTGATTCCAGACAATAAAACGGATTCAAGGCTAAACATTAATTTATATTGCATTTTTTTATACTTTGAATCATTCCCAATTAAGGTTTTCGAACGTCATATAAAAAGTTATATTATATCCCTGTTTAAAAGTACAAACAAACTGTCGGTGTTATGTACACCATAAATTGCGGTGTTGCGAATTGAGTTTTGTATGCAATTTTCAAGTATGAAAACGCTTATCTCGACATCTCGAGTGAATTTGCGATTCGTTTTGCAATTTTCTCTCCGGCAGATGAATAATACACGTAATGTAGTAACGTCGAATTAAAAACGATGAAAACATCGATGGGAAATGTGAGAAGGCGTGAAAGTTCATGTTGGTTTTTCGCGAACTTATTAGATTAAAACTCTCTCTTCGTCAACGATTGCAATCTCGTTAAACCTACGACTCTGATGGATTTTCAAATAAGATTCATATTGTGACTATTAGGAGTTTGAAAGATGAAAGTCTCGCTCTGTTTGATTACAATGCGATCTTATCATCGCTCAATTCGATGACGACAGCGTACTAGGTTCTAGGCATTGGCTAATTCGTAGCACACCTCTCGTTCCGTAGGCGGTTAACGGTCAGATGCATTGAGCGACAGATCTTTGTCCAATCCCTTTTGTGTACCGCGAAATTGGAGCGAGCCGATGCTTCGGTTTTTGCTCTTTCTGTGCTTCTGACCCACAAAGAAGCCTCTGCAGGGAGAATGTCAATGGGTAAGAAGGCCAACACACTTGAGGCAGGTTGCATCGTTTTAAAGTTCAAATCCATCTTTGCATTTCCACTTGCGAAACACACGATGCGGCCTGAGAACAAAAGTGCAACTTATCCGCATATCGAATTAGCCCTGCGAACTTCCAAGTCTATCGCATTTTAAGTTTGCAATGGTTTCAACAACCGTTTTAAAACCAGGTGGAACAGCGTTTCGCTGGACCGTTTAAGTGAAAAATATAAATGTGTGAATGTATGTAAATATAATAATACATACAGTTTGACTCATTGGCTAAAATATATTATGGTTATAAAAATACTTATATTTCAAATTTAGTTAAAACCTAAAAAATTGAGCGAAGCGATAATAAAATGTATATCCTATTACCCGCACGCTTTTTAGCTACGGTACCTCACAGTAGTGAGAGACCGACAGCTAATAAAAATAATTATTACATAAAAAGGTGTTTATTTTTTTTGTTAAAAAACAGCGTTTAGCTTTAAAATCAAATTTTCTTACTTTTTTCCTTTTAATAAATATTAGATAAAAAAATAATAATTAGTGGGAACTTAATTTGCCACAAAAATAGTCTTAAATATATAAATACAAAGTGAGTTTTTTTTTATTATTGCGATTTTATTTTGAATTAAGCGTTTTTAAACACTTATGCCTTTGCAAAATAATCATCATAAGTATATTTTATACTTATTTTAATTTTAAATTTGTTCCTATATAATAATAACTATGATTTTTATGTCTACTGCTGTAACTTGTTTTTTATGTGTTTTTAAGTATTTTGCTGCAATTAAACTTGATTGAATTTTTTGCTGTAATGATTTAATATTCTTTATGTTTATAAACTGGCATATTTAATTTAATAATTGGCATTAGTTTTTTCTCTCTCATGCTTATTGATGAACGGATTTGCAATCAGCGCATAACTTATCACAGGTAGTCTTAGCAAAAAGTAGAGTAGACTATACCAAAAAACCTATACAAACGTACAAAAAGCTAATGACAGCAATAGATTATATACTTCGCCAAAACAAAAACCATAATTATGTGAAAATATGCAAAGCATATTTTCGATTTTTATACTGAAAATCTTATTTATAATTTTTATTATACCATTTTGCAAAAGCTGCAGAATATAGGTAGATTTCTCTATATAGAAAAATGTTTAATGTATTAATATTTCAAGTATTATATTTAGTGATTTATTATAATAAATTTGTATTAGTTAAAAAATATGTTATAAAACATATCTGCCCCATTTATTTTAGTCTTTTCGATTTATAGCATATTCAAAAAAACGGTAGATTTCTAAATATGATACTTAAAATATCACTAAGGATTATTTACACGATGTTACAATTTTTATTTTTTTAATAATAGCTATTTAAAGTAATTAGAAGTATTTAAAGAGTAAATCTCTAAAATAACATAATGGCTTTTTTTACTTGTACGTTAAAAAATCATAGAAAGACTAAGCTAAACTTAAATATTAAAGCTTAATACGCCATCGTATTTCAAAATTGCGTTTATTCAAAAATTAAAAAAAAATCTTTTAAAATCTTTACCAAAATAAATTAAAAAACTATTTTTTCGTTTATTGATAATTTTAATATTATCAATATTGAACTTGTTTTAAAAATAGATCTCTTAAATATATTGCTTAAGTTTTTTAGCATACCTGAACATCAAGTTTCAAAATGGCGGCTGTTTAAAAGAATAAAAACCCTAACATTGTAAAAATAATCCTAAGAAAAAATAAATAGATGTTAAAATTAAATAAAAAAATGATTTTTGGAACATGATTGTATATAAAAATGAATGTATTATGTATGTACATACGTATTTGGGTAGTTCGTAATTTTAGTGGAATCTCATTCAAACTTATCTGTAAAATTTTGTTTATAAATATTTTGATTTTATTATCCAGCTTGATCCACCATTCTATAAAAAATTTAAAAATGTAGTATTTCGTATCGAAAAATTGTAAAAAAGATGTACAGAAGTCAAAAATGTTTTATACTGTATATTACAATTATAATAAGCACCTTTAGGTACAAAAATCTACCTAATTCTTGTTTAATCTTCTGTTGTAGAAAATCTTAATACCTGTTGTTTAATCTTAATATCTGTTGTCGCTTAGAGTTAAAATTCTTAGATTATTTTAAAAGCCGCTATTTTGGAACAAGATAGTGAGCAAACTAAATCAAAATATTTACAAGGGCTATTTCATGGAGATCTGATCCCCAAAAATCATGAAACGAAAATTCATTAGCAAAAATTGTAACACGTGACAATCATTTTTGTTAAATTTTATTGTACTTTGTAATTAATACAGTGAATCTCTTTGTAAGGAATACCGAAATAATGAAATTCCCAGTATAACGAATCTTTAATTTGTCCCAAAAAAACTTTCATACAAAATGTTTTCATTGTAACGAAGACTGATCTCAGTATAACGAAACATTTTGCTCTGAATTCAAAAATGACGTTACAACTTGACACAATATTTCTCCGAATTCAGTTCGTCCTTGACTTGGCGTATGCCGGATGGCTTCATAAGATTCTCATGTCATCTGGACGAAGTACCGTTACACGAAAGAGCATGCTTTATCTCTTTCTTCGTTGCATGCGACACCACTCCCACTTTTATTTCTAGGGGATCGGCGTCAGTTCTGGATTGTTAAATGAATAAATTTGATTAACCTACAATACCACTAACTTCATTTTATAATTTTACTACTTATGTATCTGATTTTTTTTAATTTTGTGCAGAATTTTACCGATATTTTAAATAAATATAATTATTATAGTCATTATTAAATGTATTCCTACTATTTTTGTTTCCAAAAGCAATAAATTATTTTTTATTTATTATAAGAAAAGAGCATTATTATATAATAAAAATCAAATGGTAAATATTTCTTTAGAAGCGCAGGGTAACACCCCCACGGTGTATGGCTGAGAGGCAAATAGTAGTGGATTCTAATTAGAATGTAACGGTAAACCGTCGAGCTCGATAGGGAATCTTATGATGCTGCCGGATGTGTTCACAAACGACATTCAAAGTGCTTCGCCGACCCTCAAACTTTTTTTAAAAAACATATTTTTTAACAAATTTTATTGTGTTTATTACAGTATCCTTAAAAATGAACAAAAAACGATCTGTCAATCTTTTTAAAGGTTATTTTGATGCTGTAGTAATATGGTAATTAAAAAATAAATAAAAATATATTATTTTCCTTATATTCAATATAACTAATTTTCAGTATAATGAAATTTTTTCTTCAGTCCCGTGAGCTTCGCTTACATATATTTCACTGTATTTTTAATTATCTACTATTAAAAAAAATAAAAAATATAATAAAAAAAAAATAATGAACTCAACCAGTATATTTAGCTTTAGTATATGCTTTTTAAAAGAGCTATCAATTGTTTTTTTTTTAATTGCCATATTTCTACGAACTTGCTCGAGATATTTATGAGGACTATTTTATAAAAATCTGATTAAAACTACGGCTGTTATCGTGGTCATAACAACTGAAATATATCATATATGACAAATGACAAAAAAGTTATTATTATTTTTATTTCTATTTTAAAATATTTTTGGACTCTTTTCTTTTTTTATGTTTTTTTAAACGCAGTTATGGTTTTTTGATTGATAGAATGCACGTAACTCAAATATGACAAAATAATTTTGTCATATTTGTCATATTTCAAAACGGACCAGACTGGCCTACGAACTTAGCAGATATATCATATTTACAATATAATTATTTCAGAAAGTTTAAAAAAATATAAATAAACCTACGATAGTTATTATTTACATATAAATACTACAACAGGTACTATTTCTATCGTAATCTATCTAAATGACGTAGTATGTATTACTAAATAAATACTTTGGCAGGTTTTTATCTAAATCTACTTAGGTATCTTGTGCGCATACTCAATTCATAGCAAAAGCTTACTCGTAATCACCGCACTCAAATTAGCATTCTCGGCATATTATCACAGAAGCATGGTGGTTTAACCCGGTTTCATTTTTTGTCACTCTCCCATAAACACAACAGTTACAATTTTCATACAATGCAAATTATGCAACATTAAAAATACACTGTCATCATTACAGGTGTATCTTAAAAATAAAATATATTAAAGGATTGGATTTATTGCTCTAACGATCGTATAAAACAAAATTACAAACCGTTTATAACAATTTACACAATTATAAATTTTAATTAAATCGTCATAAAACTGCAAGGTTAAATCGGTGCTCGATCAAAAAATAGTTGTTAATTTTTTATTCACCTCGATCAATTATATGATTAGCGATTGCGTATTGTAATTGGCCTTAAATCAATGCTTAAAACAAGTTGTATACTGTCAATCACAATGCTTGTTTATTATAACGATGCAAGTTGAACGAAGACAGTTTTAATTTTAATTTTTTTCACGTATATCCCTAGTTAAACATTTCATCCTTGGCTCTATTGGCGCGTTAAATTATAGTACCGACAAGAAAGTTGAGCAAGAGAAACACGTGTAAGCTAAAAAATGCGATTATCGTGATAGAGCCGATAATTGATCAGGTGCATGAGATGGGAGTAGGCCGCTCTGTGGAGTTTCGCAAATGTCCTGTTTAGCGGCGGTAATCATATGATAGAAAACCATTGTTGTAACCAATTTACATACTACGAATATACGGGTAATAGAAAAAACTAAATACAAGGTCGAACACAAGCGTGAAAGTGATTCTCATATCACAGTTAATGTGGTTATTTATATAATATTATTAATAAATATGTTTTAAAAGGGGAGAAAGGAGATATTTTTTTAATTTACTCTCATTAAAAATAAAGATTTTTATTAATATTTTTTATGTCGATAATATGAATTTATCCACACTGCTCCATTAACATCGATATTTAAATTAAAACAGTGTCGTAACGGTCGATTAATGGAGCGTTATGGCCAAAAAAGTGATGGAATGTCGTTTGACAGCCGGCCGGCGATTGATTGCGCTCTAACCTGCAAATTAGTAATTTTGTAACTGCATACATAATTCGCGTAACGCGCAAATCGAAACAGATTTTTTTATAGCCGATATATTTCTATTTGTGAAACGGTCTAAAATATTGATTGCAGGAGAGATAAAATTGCAATTTTAACGTAAAAAATATATTAGTACTGCGCGGCTTAATGACGTCATCGAAAACAAAAGCTAGGAAATATGAAAATATTATATTTTAAAGATATACTGTGTTTTTTAACAAAAAACTTTTTTATATATTATATTAATTATTTTAACTATTATATTCAGTTGTCGCAATTTCACTGTTGTGAGGTACCGCAGCTAAATAGCGTGCGGGTTTTGGGCTTAAAATCCTATTTTTGCTCCGCTTAACCCTTGTGTGTTTAATTTTAAATTTTGCTTTATTTTTATTTAAAAAAACATTAATTGTAGTTTATACTTTAAATCTGAGTTAAATATTTTGATAACCATAATATAATTTAGTCAATGGTGCGAATTGTATGCACTCACTAAAACTAAACATTTTCAAGAATACTTGGTATGCTAAGTTAGGACAGCTGTTATATCTACTACACTGAAGTGTCAAAATATTTATAAAATCTTTATTGAAATGTAACACAAAGAGCTCTTAAAGTCGGATGACATATAATTTTTTGGTTAAATAGTCCAGTGAAACGCTTCTTCACTCGGATCTGCAAAACATTTCTATCGTATTCACTGAGGAATGTGCACTTGTTAAGTCTAAGTAATGTCTTTTGTGATGCGGCTTCGTTAAGATGCGTTTTTAAATTTTAATTATTGCTCAGTGCTAAGTGCATATAACCATTATCTCATTTTTAATATATTATATTTTTTTTAGAATGCAATTTCAATTAGCTTGGTTTGCATTGCCACTTCTGTTTAATTTCGTATTAAATCGTGTATGTATATTTATTTCTTAGAACGGTATGCTTTCTATAAACAATTTACACTTAATATTTTATTATTAACGTGCTAATTAGTCATTAAATCTAGGAAAAATACTTATTCAATCTTAAATATAATTTATTTAGAAAAAATTACTATCTAAAAAAAAATTGTATTTTTTTTTATTGTTAAAATAATATTGTCTTACACAAACATACATACTACTACTAAATATAATAATAAAAATACTACTACCCATTATTAATTATTATATGCTAACAAATATTCCAAATCAACAATTTGCCATCTACGCCTCTGCATAAGCATCTTCAACATTGCGCAAAATTTACCTCGGTGCAATTGTGTTACTGCCACCTACCGTCGTCTGTTGCCATCGCAGACAACAAAAGAGCGAAATGCGATCGGAATTCTTTTAAAAATTTCTTCATTCGCCAAATCACGATTTTTCGCGTTTCGACATAGATTTTTTTCTTCAGCGTGCAAGCGATCGCAGTTATTATTATATTATCAACAATACGACCGTTCTAAAAAGTAATTATTGCGAGTTTAATTGCGCAATTGTCCCTTGTCAACTCTCGAGTGGAATAGCCAGCGTAAAAAAAAACATTATTATAAACGTAGATCTAATACTGATTGTGTGATTGTACCTTTTCCATACTCGATGACATTTGATTAATAAATATAGATAGAAACGCAATCGCCACAATTGCGGACGCACAATTGCAGCGATCAACAATATTTTATATAATATAATACAAAAATTATACTGACATGTACTAAATTTTACTATGGAGTTGGGCATACCTATATAGTCTATTCTTATAATAAGATTTTAACTAAAAGTATTCAAGATGCTTATTTAGTATAAAAGTGTATTAAATTGCTACACTAATTCAACTCGTAATCCGAGTGATTTCAGTGCTATGGCCTGTGTGGTCATATTAGATAATATTTTTTTAATAAAGTATTATTATCAATGCCAAGTATTTCGCATCTCAGAGACTTTCTGAGAAATCCTGAGCACCCGAGATTTTATAAACGCGGTTTATTAAAGTTTTTTTTATGGAGTTATCTCAATAGTCATGTTTACATAATAACTTAACTAATGGCGAATATTCGTCGATAGATGTGTAATAGTGTTTCAAAACCTAAGTCCCAAATTCAGTGAAATTAACATTCATTATCATACGATTTGTAGTTTTTTTTATTATTGAATTTGTGCACTTATGGCCCACGTGTAATTTCGGACATATTCGAAACAATTTAAGAATTGTTTTGTAGCGATTGATTTTAAGCTTTGCTAGTAGAGTATTTTCTTTAATATTTTTTTATAAATGTAGCAAAAAGCTTTTGCTCAATAAGATACTGAGAGATTCAAGAAAATGCAATCTTATTTTTTTAAATTTATTTTACTCAATTGAGAAACAAATAAAAATGCACAATTATTATGTTGTAATCTTGCATTTTTTCTCGTTTTTATTTGGGTGTATCTAAATTAAATTTTATTCGTTCCACTAACAGTTTGCCGACCAATGCACCTGCGCAATTCTCAATTATGCAAAGATTCATAATTTAAAACATTTATCTCGCTAATGGTTTCGATACTGATCGCATTTATTATGATCTCCGCCTTATCTGCTTATAAAGGCTCGCTTAGACATGACATTTTCTACAAACGTGTTCATCTATTACGCGATATCGTTTCCTTGATATTCAGGAAGGCGTGCGTATGTGTCAGGCGCCGCATAATATTATCACGCTTAATAAATTGCATTTCGCGATGTTTATTAACGTTACATATTAACATTAAGTCGCAATCGCGGGTCGAAGATCGCCCCTTTCGCTCGTCCATTACATTACATATTAAAAAATGTCAAAAAATAATTTTAGTAAGCAGCAAGAAATAGAGAAAGTAATAACAATAACAACAGCAAAACGTGAACAACCTATTACAATCGATTGCGTTCTATTACCATATCGGACGGTGTAACATTATAATTGAACGCATTACTGCACTCTTGATCGTTCAGATAATCTTCCACTTCTAATAACACTGTTTTGTTCTACGACTCGTGGAAATTGCGGTGAAAATTATTGTAATGCCGAACTGTAACGTTAACGCATCATTATCTTTCGGCTTCCGTCGAATTGAAACATTTTTTTCGATGGAGCAATTTGCATATGATAACTGTTTCAACGCGTCAATAATTTTGGTTAATGGCGGATTAATGCTCATGAAAAGGGGAAAATAAAAATTAATTTGTATGTAGAGTTCAACGCGCGGTGTGTTCATGTTTTGATTAGTAAAATACTTGAGTGGACTAGCAACGCGGTTTTCGTACTCATCGTTCTATGGTTGCTTGTAATGCTTCTCGAAGGCGGTGACAAAGTCCTCCGATACTTATTTTTTTGTAAGTTAGGTAATTTCGGTTTTTCAAACGGTCTCGTTATTTTTTATCAATTGTCAACTATTAGTAAATTACGTAATAGTCGCTCCAGCGAGTATTTCAGTGACCCAACTTAGATCCGCTGTTCTCCTCTTTATTTAGGACATATTTGCACATAATTGGTTCCTGAAAATGTGTGTGAAAGTAGAGGGAAGTAAAAAATAATTAAATTGTGTGTATTTTAAAGTATTTATTTATCAAGTAAATATGATATAAGATGTTTAAGAGGCGTTTAAGAGACATGTATAAGTGGGGTTTGCGGGTATTTTCTTTGAAAAGTTATCAAGAGTTAACTGTTTTCCACTATTCTTTTTCTTTTCTTCGTATAGTATTTTATAACATGCTATGTCCTTATTGATCGCCTTACGCACTTGAGATATGCGTTCTCCATTGGGATCACGATCTACCATAATATTTAAAAATTTGTCAAGGTGTGTGAAGGCTTCATTCATATTTTTCATTGTTAAAGAGTTTTCCAAAATAAACCTGTCTCATCTACAATAGATATTTGGCTAGAGGAATATTCTCCATCTTCAATAATTTTGGATAATTAGGAAATAAATTCTTTTGCAGCATCTTTATCAGCATCAGCCGATTCTCCAGTAAATTTAATATTATGAAAAGAATACCTCATTTTAAAATTGTAAAACCAACCGTTACTTGCTTAAAAACCCGTGTTAAAATCTTTTTTTTTTTAATCTGTCCTTCCAATCTTTGTGTAAACCAAGAGCTTTTGCTTGAATAATTGAAATACTCGGAGGGACATCTTTTTGATGTTGGTCATCGATCCATGATGACAAAGATTTTTCCATTTCATTTATGTTTTTTTTTGCCGTGTTTTTTTGGAAACATATCTTTAAAGATTATGAAAATATATCTTTAATTTTCAAAATTTTGAACATATTCCTTAATTATATTTTTATTTTGCAAAATTGAACATATCATAGACCTGTTTGTATCATACGAACGTCCGATTGAAGCAAAAGATTCACCGCTATCAGAACGTCTAATAATTTCTTTAAATGTGCGAAATAGCGAATTGTGCCAAAGTCGAACGTTCGAAAGTCGAGGGCCGCCTTTACATACAACCAAGCCTGCCTAGAGGGGAGGTAGAGGGGACAAATTCCCGGGACCCATTTTCCTTGAAGAGCCCAACTTGTCATGATGCCCGGAATCATTGGTTTCCCAGGGCTTGCTCTACAGCTATTGAGATCTATGAACAAATACAGATTCGCTGTCTTTAAAAAAACACTTAATAAAAAATATCATCGACACCTCTTTCTATGCTGTTTATATATTATTAAGTTTAAAGATGGAGCCGCTAGAACGAGATCACGGTCTAGATATCAGCGTTGAGATGTCAAGAAAATGGCGTCTATTTGCTCGCTCGCGTCAAACGTTAACAATTCATACCAATTCGGAACGATTATTATAATTGTAATTTAATAACGCTGTTTTCGATCGCGTGCCGCTTGCGATGATTGATTATTTGTAATTTGAAACACCTAATTTGGGTTTTTTAGTTGACCCGCTTTGAGATCGTGTGCATTTGTCGCCGAAACGCATCTCAACTCGACGGGTACTTTCCAATCCTCCATATACTTATAAGGACCGAGATTAAGATCTTTACAAGAGTGGCTACGTTTTTTATGGAATCATAAAATCGAACGTTTTCCTATACGACTCAATCTCTCTGTTAACTGTTGGATCGGCCCACACCAATCGAACCCACACTTGAAAGCTTCAAAGAACCCAACGTGTGACTTCCATACCGAAGAACAATACAAAAGCTGACCCGGTGGCCTTAAAACTACGATATCTGACCGTCCGGCTTTGGTTTAATATTCTTATAGCGTATATTGTGAATGGAGGTGCTTTGTGTTGCTTTTTTTTCCTTCGATTCTACCGCAAGGAGAACAACGTTGACGAACGCAACTCTTAACTTGATTCTATCTAAAAGGATGTAACCTTTAAGATCACATTAATGCACGAGAATGCTACAAAGCCTAGAATAATATGTTTAAAGATATTTTATTTTGTTTTTATTACAGTCACTATGCTTATTCTAATTTCTGCTACATTTTTCCATATACAAAAAATATGTTATACAGACTTCCTAGTAGTAGAAAAAAATATTTATGATTCTGTCTAGGGATTACAATACCGATACCAATAATACCAGTATTACAAAAAAATACCGGTAGTACCGATTTTTATTATTGCGACACACTAGACTGAAATTCTGGAAAAATTATATTAGTTTACAATTAATATGTCTCAATACTTCTTTTCCAGGTTTTTAATATTAACGTATTTTTACATTACAAAAAATTCGATTCTGCTGCGAGTCTAGTAATTTGCAGGGCCGATATTACTGCATTTATTATATTTATATTATTTATTGTAATTATGATATTAAAAATGTAGTGAAAACACATTAAATATCCGTGTATTATGGTCCCTAAAATTATTTTGAATAATTCCAACGTTAAAGAAGTTCATTCCTGTTTTTTAGCACCCAACGCGCGCAGTTTTAGGCGCTTTTAATTATAAAGAACAGTCTTACAAAGACGCTTCTTGCCATTGTTTATAAATTTTATCGATCGCTTAAAGCCCATACAAATGATTTTTGTACGAATAGATCAGCGACAACGGACGGCAATTCGTTCCCTTTTTCATCATGGATGTAACTTCTTCCTGCTTTAAATTAAGTCACCATATTTTCTTTATAATATCATTTTCATAAAAATAAATAAGTTAGCAATGCTTTTAAACAACAGGTCGATTTAATTCCGGCCATCGGCTTGCACTCAACTTTGCGCAATACAGAGCTATAACGAAAAAATATGAAAACTTTTGCATTAAAAGAAATTAAAAAACAAAAATGTAATAGTTTGCCTCGTATTGGTACATATGTTAAAATTATTTTATCAGTGGTTTTTAATCTGTGGGTCGCATAAGATCAAAATAAAAATTTGTTTTATTTTACTTTATTGTTCTTCTTTTCGAGATGCAAATTCATTGAAATGTATGACTAATATATAAAAACAATAGTGGTACTTATTTTTAAAGACATCTCCAAAGCATCTATTGTGAATAGCTATTGTGATGTATCCGTTTATTGTCACATACGGTCCGCACCGAGTGCTTTTATATTTTAATATAAAAGCGCTAATTTAATATAAAATGGATTGGCCTTTTTAAGTTTATTTGGGGATGAAAGAAACCCTCAAATATTTATATTTTTGTTTCAACAAATATACGTATTGCAGCTGTAAATAGATGCATTTAATAATGTTCACAAAGATACTACTAATATTATATGGCTTAGGCCTTAGGGAATGAATTACAACTTAATAGTTTCCCGTTAATTTATTATTCTTGAAATTTGGTTAAGCTCTTCATCAGCACACTTTTTAATAGCCTTGTAATTTAGGATCTTCGAGAGTTTAAAAAAACATCGATCTCCTATTATGTATGGCGAAAACCGAAATAGCTTTCAAAAGTCGAGGTCGCGGATGGGTATCTATCTGCATTGCCGAACAATGGCAATATAGCGTATGATGCAACAGCAACCAAGAAACAGCCGTTTCGGCTTTAAAGTATGATACAATGGCCTATTCCTCATCCTGTCGTCGACTCATTGTGTCCAAACCACTCTGGTCGAATTGATCCGGACAATGATGAGCTAGTCGTCACGGGCTCAAGATCATGTATGCAGAATAGACAGCAACACTTTCAACGCCTGTTTACCTCATCATTGTTTCTAGTTTTATAGAGGTATTATAATCGTAAACAGTATCAAAAACAACGCGTGATTTCTCTTTAACGATCCTGATAACTAGGACGAGAGAATCTTATGAACAACTAGCTAGAAAGCGCTAATGGAATACGATTGCGCCGCTAGGTTTATTGCACATTTTTTATATTTCCCAAGGGATTATCGATATAGTGCATTTTTAACGCTCGTTAGCACACACTGTAATATTTACGAAAGAGCAATAACTGCTCCTTATCAAGATGCTTATGTTTGTTCTCGAGATATCAGATTCAGAAAAGTGCTCGCAAGTCAACACAGATCGTATCAGTTCATCCGAGCGTTCATAAGTGTTCCGACTTCTGAAACCGTACAATAAAAAATACGCATTTTGAGCGTGTCTCATTCAATAACCTCGTACATCATCGCATCGTAACTAATTAGTGAAAGTGTACGTGTCAAAAGGGAACGTCTGTGCCGTTTTTAATTTCCATTCAATCTCTCATGAAGTGGGCGTGAATAGAATCGTCTTTTTGGCGTCACTTATGCGACCTTTACACCTCCAAATTGACCTCTGCACAATTATGTTGATTTTTTTGGTCAATGGGTGTTTGTACAATCTTAGAGCGTGATAGATCGAACGTTGGGTTATATTTGACAGGAACACACAGTCGTTTTTTTTTGTGATCATGAAAGAGTGGATGACATCAGTTTGGGAAAGGTTGAACCGCGTTTACAGGGTGAGTTGTTTTTATTTATTACGTTGATTGCGTTTAATGAAGCGTCTGATCCATCTGAATGTGTGCTATTTCATTAGCGGACAAGATCTGTGGGAATATATGGCAAAGTCAATGGAATCCTCTCGTGAATCGATTGCATCCTATTAAGCCGACCTTGGCTCAGATCTAGTAAATAATGTACAATTCCTAACACGCTAAGGTGATTTACACGTTGCACTTTTGCATATAACGGAATGCAGAAGTCATGAGATCACCTTAAAGGTTGCATTATTTAAATGCTGATCTATTTAATCTCATTAATATCCCTCAACTTGATTCGTTTACCTTTTCACCGTCGAAATTCAGCGATAACTGCTTGATGATATACGATCGCATTACACTTTCTAATCACAGCTTGAGAATCGATTTCCTCTTCAATGCCACCTACCGGATGCTTCAAATATATATTTTCCTTTTATGGTCGCGCACAACACGAAAGGGTCATTTGAGATGCGACACGCTTGTTTGTTTGGTGATTTCTTTCTTCTTTGTCATTCAAAATTTATGTCTCAATAATCCCTTCAATAGTACCGACTGTGACTACTAGTGAGTTAGTAGATAGTGGGCGTGTAATTAATGCGAACGTGGTTATGCCATTATGCCGACAGTCTTTAGATATCTGTAATGTACCGTAATGTCTATTATAGTCCGTTGCACTGATTTACATTACATATAAAGTAACCTTTGACAACTCTTACATAACCTTACTTACGAGTGAAAATATGCAAAATTGAATATTATAATATTTAAGTTGCAGTAATTTGTGTTTTGGATAGCAGGATATTGCTATGTAAATGATATGTTTATTGGATTATGTAGGCGCCATAAGGGAAATGCATATATTTTGCATACATTAAATGAAAAGATTTCGTATTCTAACTTGAAGAAATATATATGATGGATTGTAACGTATATTCGTATTTTTTCGCTTCGTGAAACATGACTTTACCGTACCGTTAATGTGAAACAGTGTTCCGAATTTTAAAGCAACTCATCACTGGCGATGAAAATCTATTAATTACAACATCGTTAGTCAAAAAACATTACGATAACAACAGAGTAAGATAATACAGACTATTGCGAATGTTTGATTGCGCCCAAATTAGGTAATACTATAATATGGGCCAGAAAGATGAGCAGTTTTAAAATCATCATGCTTGTAAACGGTTTGATGAATACCTGGATTATGTTATTTTTAAGATATGATTTCCCTGAATGATTACTTTAATATTAATTTTTAAAAAATTTGGTCAATAAGAGAACGCAAAAACAATTATCACTTCTCAGAAGTAAAAAATCTACGTCAAAAGCAATAAAATCGTGTCGGCATCGGCAGATAATTTTCATAATTCGTGAAAAAACCCACGGGCTTGCACTTTTAATAAATTGAGCATTATTTGTCCATTTCACGCAATAAGTGATTTTACCGACTCAGTATAACAAGTACACACAGTTCTTTTATTGTAACTCAGTCGAAATCATTAACTACATAGTTGTTTATACATTTGTATTTATAATTATTCAAAATCACTTATTTTAAATGCCCCAAATGTTTTCATATTCACTTCATATTTTCCGTTTGAATATTCATTTCCTTTTTTAACAGCGCAATGATCCTTTAATAAATAGTCTTCCTGTGAGGGGTCCCCCTCTTTTTTTAAGGATGCATATTCTGGTCGTACATTCTATAATATTTACGACGCTTCCCAAATGGTGTTCCGCGACAAAAAATACACATTAATCACTTCATTATTATAGCTTTCCTCTAATCATATCTCATCAACGCTGTAATGTTTATTTTGTTACATTTTCTTCATATGTAATATGTGTTCGATATTACCCGCCTCCGTTGCGCTACAAGATAGCTTCTAATCGCACGTTTCCATATGTGCGCTAAAATATAGGTCGACCGGCGCGAACTGACTCTTCTAGTTCCGTCAGATTTCGCTTTCTTCCCTGTCGATGGAAATCAAGAGTGCATTCGTGTTGAATCGTGAAAGTCCGATAAACAATCTCATTTTTTTCACTTTGTAAATATTTGTATGGAACAGATAGCATAAGTGTAGTTTAAACATTGCTATTTTCACTATTCGCATAAAATTAGATCTGTCGAAATGACAATATCATGTCTATTTTAACTGCTGATTGAGTATTTCTTTTAAAAAGAACGTGTTATCTTCTCTGTATTTAATTAGCTCACAACTTAAGCATCGGTCGACTCTGCATATTTTTTACTTCTGGCAAGTTCACATTTGATAACATGTATTAGGCATTAATTGCTTTCACGATTACTCTAATTTGTGAATACATTAATTAATTAATTGTTCTATTGCTTGTAACTGTAGTACAATATCGCGTGTTTATATTATATTACCTACTATTGAATTTATTGCTAGCGCTACTACTTTTTCCATATAAACGGCGTGTTTTACCGGCCTTAAATATGTCATTTTTTAATTACATTATAGTTGTAATTAATTAAAGCGGCTGTAATTGCTAACGAAAGTCGTTACGAAACGCATGTATCGATGGACGATCGTGACGAGGAAACGATATGTCAGATGGAGCGTCAAAGGACGCGGAGGTCGTAAAAGATAAATTTTCGACCATGAAGTTGAATAAATTGCTAATTCTTAATTATTATTATTTTTAATTAAAATTGTAATGCACTTGTTGTGGTTTTTTTTATTAATAATAACTATTATTTTTAAAGTTGATTTTTATTTCAAAATAAAAATATTATATAATTTGTTAGTTGCATAAAACTCTCAATCGATTATATATAATTTACTCAACAATTTACACTTAATTAAACGATTAAACCCCTTCACATTAATTATGAAATAAATAGTTGTTTTATGACCAATGAAATGTTAAGCTTTAAGCGAAATCTTGCCGGAAATAATTTGTATTTCTAAATAATATTGGACAAATAATGCTCGTTTAATAATTACAAATTATAATGTCGACTTTAATAATATGCTAATGTCGGTCGTAAACATGGCGGACTGAACAGTTCGTTTTACGACCAATAAAAAAGTTTTTCCAAAAATGTATTTAAATCGATTCAAAGCATATTTTTCATTGACAATAATTTACACGCACTTTCTAACAGTGTGTATGTGAGATTTAATTGGACGCAGATTACAAAATTATTTACCCTTTGTTTTAAAGCTCTCAACATCCGATTTAGAAACTCAATAGAAGTGAAAACTCAACCCAGCTACATTTCAAACGTCCGGCCGGGACTCAAACCACCTACATGCGCACCGATTGAAAGCTTCCAGCGCTAATTAGTGTCATTTTAGGCTCTTGTCGGCCTTCGCTCGCCTATCTATCTGGAACTGCTTTCATTTTCACTCTAATCCATGTAACTAACGTTGACTTCTCACGGGCCAGCAGTAACAAACCAGAAATCTTAAGGTAGAGGTGACTCTGAGGCTGTCAACGCGCTATTTCTTAAATCGTGAATGCAAAAATCTAAATATAGCCACAATATATTTTTAAATATTTTTTATCTAATTGTTTTGTTTTTTTGTTATTTCAGGGTGTCCCCTCGTTGTCTGGCGGGCTGGAGGCGGCGCGCGCAGGGTTAGCGCGGCTGCGCTGTCCCGCTATACCTTTCGGCTGCACAAGACCCAAGCTGAGGGCTCGTTCTTCAGGCTTTTGCGGTTGTCTTCAGGTAAATTACTATTTTTATTATTTTTATAAATATGCATTTTGTTATGGGTTTTCATTATACAATAAATGCATAAAAACCCTTAACATAATAATAAATAATATACATACTCAAATATAGAACGGAATGCTAAATGCAAACAATTGTATGATCTTATAAACATACTGTAGTATATTATTTATTATTATTTTTAAGCCGTTGCTACCCAAATTAATTTTTACATATATGTTTGTGTTCATATTACGCTAAGAATTGTAATTAGCGTTTTCACGAAAGAAGGGGGGAGTTTGGTGAAATTAGACCCCGAGGTTATTCTCTTTACTGTGCCGCTATTATATCGACGGCATAAAGAGTTGGCGAATAATGTGTAATGACACCTAAAACAATACCTCTTCGGTCCTTCAATATTTTTTTGCAGACTTCAGAAAGTTTCTTTAAAAAACTAGTCGCTATGTAATTGATAGTTTGCGGTCGAAGTGTTTTTTTTTTAGTTCGTTTAATGCCAAATATTCGCAAACATGGCAGTTTATCTACACGCAAGAGGTCGACGCACTAAATGTGCCGCGGACATGGCTGCGTAAATCGATGTTATGACCTAAAATTTAAAACAAAAACAAATTTCGTTTGGCGTTTGCCTCTTCTTCTTTTATATCGTCTCCTCGTTTTTTAATGGATGTCATTTGACATATTTGGTCTAAAAAAAATTTTTTTTATCCATATTAATTACTACAATATATAATTTAATCCACTGTACTTATAGCGTTAACCTTCACCTTTATGATCTGATACCACTACAATCTAGTTGAAAAGTCGCTCCTGTTTTTATTTTATGACAAACATTGTTTTTATCAATGTTAGTATTTATCAAATACTTTCAGATTTGTATAGATTGTATTAAGTAGAATAAAAAAAATCATTTTTTTAAATTATTCTCATCGTATTGCTATATACATATTTACATTTTAAATTATGTCTATATATAAATAAATACTTTTTTTAGAGAGGGGAGTAATACAGTTCTGCAATATACATATATAGACGAGCCGCCCCTGTAATATTATTATTACAATGACAAAATTATTAATTAATTGCTAGTAAAATTAACTTATAATATGTACATGGGTAAAATCGTGTATTGCATAAATCAATGAATTTCTTAAAAATTACAAAACTACAGCCATGCATAAAAGATATACTCACGCTGCATGAAGATAATTACAACATAACCTCAAAATCTCACTAATTTCACGGTCGATATTCCCTAAGAATCTCCGATGGAAAGATTATGATAATTTTTAATAACACACATTCACCTAGAGCCACCAAATTGTATTTGATATTTTAAAAAAACGACCGTAATAAATAATAAATCCGAATCAACCGCTTCAAATCGCCCGGAAAGAAAAATGTGGTTAGAGTATCACTTTCCATTTCTACTATATAAAGTAAACGACTCGAGTTTCGACCGTGAATAATCCATGGATGTGTCCGGCAATTCTTTTGAAGCAGGTTGTTTTGCTCTGAGATTGGGTTAGTTCAATATTTACTATTTGAGTTCGCGATCGTAGTGAATACTGTTTACTTAGCATTTGGCTATGATTAATTATAAATAAAAAAGTATTCAATAATTTAAGATTATATAATTTTTCTTAGTAGATATATAGATCAGAGTATCTCAAACTATTTATTAAAAAAATATTTAATGGCGACTTTTATTACTTTTAAAAACACTGAACGATATTTCTTCTTTAGCTACCATTACATGCATGGTTAAAAGAGCGAAGCACGATCGTTATATTAGGTAATACGTTTAGAAATCCATTATCGATAATTTCTTTAAATTGTTCTCTCGGTTTCGTGCTTAGATTAAGATTGCTTTTGTAAACACGCTTCAGCAGCATTAATTTATTTCCATACTTCTTATATAATAAACTGACTTTAAAACTATAATTTTGTGATTCAAGCATATAAAGTAAATGGCTTGAAACGCGTAGTCTATCTATCAAAATATTATTTAGCAGATTAGCGATGAACTTTGCAATAAATATTTTTAGTTGCATTTTTTACACTCGACAAAAAATTCTTAGTTTGTTTTACCTCTTTAATTAGGCTCTCAATGTTATTTCTGTCTACATCGAGTGTTTCTATGCGGCTTTCGATAATAAGATTTGTTTAATGTAATTATTCCAAATTGCAACACATTGGAATGTATGAATCTGTTTTTGTGCATCAACTGAAATGCTTCTAACATTAAATTTATTTATCGAACAAAATTTTCGATATAATATGGTTAGTGTTGGAGGTCCACCCAGCTGCTCAGTTAACGCTAAAGTCATTCAAACGAGAATTCGGAACTTAGAGAAAGGAAATAACAACTCGTTTTGACAAAAGGACTAATTATCAATAGGAAATTACCAGATACCACAAATGCGTAACTTAACAGATACCCCATTAGCACTCTCGTTAACCACTTCTAATGACCAGAAAAACTACCCTTTGTGAATTAATAATGCAATAGACCATGCATCTACCAACATAAAAACCGCTACTGTAATCTACCCCTTGCATTAACGACCTTCGGAATGGGTTCTCCTTACAAATTTACTTATTCAATATATTTCGTTGCTCGAATATATAATTATTATAGATCTATAGTAATGAATTATTTTAATGGTAGAGCTAAAAATATTGAAAACAATTTTCTAGTTAATCTATGCAAATCCAGATATTACATCAAATCATTATATAAACAAATGATTAATGATTCATGCAACACATTAGCGTATAAACAAGTAAACGTGTTTAATTGCAGCCGCGCATACGTATATAATTAATGTCCGTCTGCGAACTTTCCAATGTAAGGGTTAAGTTAGGTTAGGTTAGGCGCCATTGGCGCTTTTCATACTGCGTTTGAATGTCGCCGGCAAAACTTCCGATAGGCGTGTCGACGGACGTGATGATACTCTACGTACGTTTTCATTATTGGGTAGTGTTTTTTTTTTGCTCTTAATCGACTTCACGCTTGATCGATTATCTTTTACTAAAGCGAAGAAAGCCGACGAAAGTGAATTCAATTGAAATTGCGTCATCAGGCATTCATCATCGTCGACTTAATGGACGGATGATATAGTAGCGTTTTTTGTTGTTGCTGTTGTTGTATACATCAATAATTTATCAAACACGCTCAAATATGCGTATTATAGTGAAAGCGATCTTCTAAAACGTATTAAACTATCGCTTACAAAGGATGCTGTTAATACATGGTGCAATAAACCTTTTGGTTTAAATATTCATTTAGGTTCAGTATAGTTATATGATTAAATCCTAGTGCATTTATTATTATTATTTTCTAATAAACAACGTTTTTGTTACGTCGGCGTAAACAAACAATGTTGCGTATCCGAGTGGCATCCGTTTACCATTTTAAACCACTTGCAAAAAACCGTAAACTTCTGAGGAAAGTCATGGTTGGTGCATATCTCCACCGAACAGGTACCGAATCCCCAGGCTATGCATTCTATAAAATCGCATCTGGTTCCACCTCGAATTGATCAAAGATTTGAGGAGTTGAAAGTACGTTGAAGTTTTCCTAAATCTCAAGAATATATAAGCCAGAACATTGTTTTACTTAATCATTTACTTCCACAACTTCATCCATTACTAGCACAAAACTATTTAAGTGCTAATTTTGCCTCGTAACATTTCAAGATTGATAACTAGTGAATAAGTAATGCTAGCGATGACCTCAGCCTATCAGATAGTAAGGGCTAATCCATTTTTTTCTAGAGTCAATCTAGAGTTATTACTGTGCTATGTTATTCTGTAAAATCTATTCTTTATACAGGTGACCCGTTAACTCTTGATTGTTTACCATCATTACAATCATGGAAGTAGATTATAGCATTTAAAAATCATCGTGTTTATTGTCAGTGTCTTAGGTATGTTAAATAAAATAATTTATTACGCGCCAAAATTTTAATAAACAGTTTATATGGTTTTCCGGGGGGTTCTTCTTAAAACTCGCGCACTAAATCATCGCAACCACGGTAATAATACTGTAACTGAACGGACCACCATAATAGCTCTCGTTATGTCCAAGGGAGAAAAAAAGGGAACAAGTTAACACTTTATAATTAGCTTCCAATGCACAAAAAAAATATTGGGTGCGGAAACATCACACCATCGACTATAAAAAAGCACCGTTTAGTTACATTTAACCCGTTGCACAATTCGACCTTCGAAAGTCGCTGCATGGTTATATTTCCGGCGTCTTTCTGGCTTCAAAGTCACACCCCTTAGGGACAGATACATTAAAGTTTATTTGCGCAAAGTTTTACATTTATAGTGCAAAGTATTCAAGTGAAAAATATAAATTTAATAGTGCAATTAATTCACACTCTTTAAAAAATAATACAATAGTCGTAACACATAGTATCATATAATGCAAATTATACATAGATCACTCAGTAATTTTGTCGTTATGTCAAAACGTTCCTTGTTTCTTTATATTTATAACTAAAATAAGGTTATAAATAGAGCAGTCTTGCGGGGCATTATCATATAGCATTTCGTACCATAGGGTCCGTCAGGATACTGATAATATCAGTCTTCATATTGTATGTACATGTATCAATGAACTTGGGTGTTGGATTTACCGATTAGTAGAGTTTAATCAATGAGCTTCATCAACACCTGCCAATTTATCGGACTATAAATAAATTAGTGACCCTTGATATGCTTATTTTGAATGCACAATTTTAGGATATTTAATTTCAACCTGATACTGTAGGGGAAAAAATCATTTTTCCATTGTTAAGCTAACCGACTATTGTTATTTAAAATCCTAATCTCTACCACTAAAGGTTAAGGCTTTCGGTTATTTGGGCGGTGCAAAGGTCAGGGCCACTACAATCGGTGGGAGCATTCCATTTTCGAATTTCACGCATATCGAAAATGATATACGACAGTCGCAACGAAAGGTAAGAACGATTTATTAAGATCATAAAAATGCTTCACCAGGCACTAAAACGCATGTTATTTCAAAAGCGTTTGATCGATAACGCCATAAATATATACATAAAATAAGTATATACATAGTCAAATATATGAAAAGTTCTTTCTAGCGATATTGATTTATCAGAACATTAACAATTATTACATTAAATTGAATTGCAGAACTATTTTAAATAAACGGTAATTCTAATGTGAATATCTCTTCTGCAAATTAAGTGTAGTTTAGCATGCTAAAATTTAGTTCTAATGCTGATAAATTATATTAGAGAATTTCTTCCTCTTGATGCTTTTCTTAATATTATAAAAACCAAGATGCAGAACTGTTTCTAATTATATTTTAAAATATAAGCGCGTCTATTCTGACGCTGCTAGTATCAATTTGCGTTGTATTACCTAAACTAAACGCTGTTAAAGTCATACTTGAGAGTCAGAACTATTTTAAATTAATTTTAAAGTAAAATTAATCATGCTCACCGTCAATCGAATGTATTTTTTCTCACTGAAATTTAGTTCTGGCGTTCCAAAATTGCGCTCGAAACTAGGAAGTCGCCGTTTCCTATACACTTTCGACGGCCCCCGGGCCGGCCAATATTCCGCCGGACCGTAACACGGTGTTTGACTTTCTTCTGCGGATCTAATGGCCCTGTCTTAGTGCAGAACATAAATAATGACCCTATGGTATGGCACGCGTTCCGCGATTCCCTCAGCGGGCCGGTTCTTCTGCCCGGGGCGCCAGCCCAGCACTTGCCACTCGGTTCTTCTCCGACTTGGATTCCGTCCGAGTTCGACCACTTTCACCGCCGTTGGCCAATCTCCTCCCAGTGTGGACCGTGACTCATCAACCGTGGACCATGACCTTCGGATTTCGAACAGCGAAGCGACGGATTCTGACAAAATAAAGAATTAGCGGATTTTTTAGCTTGAAAGATAATAAAGATTCATTATAGTAGTCCCTGTATACTGTACGATATCATTACGGTACACAATTTCCAGCTCTACAATTCGTGTAATAAGTGGATATTAAGATAATATACGTGCTATGTCTAGTTGACACTTCGTAGCTGACATTAAATGTACAAATGTGCAATAATATCAGTGCATTAAGGAAATGGGTGACAAAAACCATAGACTGTCAACAGCTTCCCTTAGTAGTTTGAAGTAATGCTTAGCGACATACAACCCCAGTATCTCAAGAACCTAAGTTGCACATTCTGCACCATTCACACTATGCAGATCCTGTTTGTAGGAAACACATCGCTGGAGTGTTCCAGTGTTAACATTCCTTTTAAGCAGGCCGCTAAAACTCATTATATATTCTGCATTGAACAAAAAATATTATTTTTTATTCGATGCAGTGTAAATAACTTTTTATGAATTGTAAAAATCATATGGAAAGCGACGATTTTGAGTGGTCCATATACTATAATAAATATTTTTTTCAACAATATAAAAATTAAAAAATTGATAAAGGTACATAAATATTACATTATTATTTTATTAAAAAATTTTATACGAGATATCATTAATTCTGCCTAAAATATTTAATGCATGTTTAACTAAATTTCCATCACATAATATTTTCTCTCGTATTTTGAAAATAATAACATCTTATTGTATGATGTATACAGTATTAACATATTCGGTAATCCCTGTCCCTTTTCTTACTACCTGCTCTGAATGCAGCTGTAAATGTTTTTGACTCGAACAAAATTTCAGCAGTCGTAATTCATTTGAAAATATTCTCATATAAAGTATCTCAAAAACCTTTTATATATGTTTTTTTTATTAAGATGGAATTTTTGGGTATTTACGAATTCCAAAGGTATATACATATTGGCTATTTCAGATGATATATTTTGTTTTTAAAATAAAAATATATTTAAACTGTTCAAAAAAATAATCGCACCGCTTATTCTCTGCTTAGTTGCGCTGTAAGACCCTGAGTAAAATATATTCTCTTATACCATAGAAAATCTAACCTCTGTTCATATAAATATAAATAGTATATAAAATCTGACAGGTGCTAAAAAAATTATATGATTTCAACTTTTTTATGTGTGTAATATTTACATTTACAGTGAATGTGTATTTTTTAGTGAAGTTATATTTTTTATATTGAAGTCGAAATACATTTTCACTAGTAGATATGTATTTTTATGCTGCTCTAAAATGTCTACGAAACTCAATTTGACCATTGCGAAACATTCATTTGTTGTTCAAACCCAAACCTAACCTAACTAAAGTTCCAAAAATAATTATAGTCTTAGAACTTTTAATAAATCAAATCCAAAATACAAACTAAGCCAACACTTATCTCAAAGGAAAATAAGCGCATGAATAAATACATCGCATCTCGCATATTGCTCTATAGTTTATCTGCACTTGGATGTTACTGTTTTAAAAATAAGATAGCTATCTTTATCGATATTACTATGGATTTCTAATATAAGAAGGCTGATCAAAGTATATTCAAACCGAATTTTGGTCAATAGGAGGGCGCAAAAACAATTATCACTTCTCAGAAGTCAAAAATTCACGGCAAAAGCAATAAAATCGTGTCGGCGCCGTCGCAGTGGGAACGCTCGGTAACGAGCGTTCCCACTGCGACGGCGACGGCACGATTTTATTGCTTTTGACGTGAATTTTTGACTTCTGAGAAGGGATAATTGCTTTTTGCGCTCTCTTATTGGGCAAAATTCGGTTTAGATGTGCTTTATTCGATTTTAAAAATATTTTTTTAAGTCTTAATATAAACTCTTGATAATTGAGCGTTTTCACCGCGATGGCACGTTTTTATTGCTTTTGACCTAGACTGGAAATTCACTATATGGCAACACTGAGCAGCAAATAAAACATGACTTATTATCAGATAATCTATCAGACTATCTTAACTAAAATACTTTATTGATGTTAAAATAACGAAATTTAATATGACTAAATATTAGGTAACCTATAAACGAATGTCTAAATGTTTTTTTAATTAAAGTTTTAACAATCTGTCGTGTTTTATCCATTGATAACTGAGTACATTTTTTGTTAAATTTGCATTGGTGCACATCTTAGCTCCATAACATTCTGATATTTAAAAAAATAGGCCCTTAAATCACGATAGCAGAATTTTTATCAAATAAAAATATTATATGAATTTATTAAAAAAATAAAAAAGTTTGTGAAGTGCTAAGTGAAGATATCCGTAAATGTCAAAGATGGTTTAAAGAAAGGTTTTGTAAAATATGGTTAATTTTTTTTTTATTAATGTTAAAAATTCAATACCTGCATATAATATTTACGTATGATATCAACGAGCCCTTTCTTTACTGATTAATATAATAGCTTTACTCTTGTTATAAATTTGAACCCTTTCAAGTCTCAAATCATGATGAATGTAGTGATAAATTCTTCCCGTTCCGCTACCATGTCACGATTTATAATATACGACTGTGGACTACCTGAATTATTGTATCTCATGCAAATATCTCATAGAAATGTCTTTCATCGAGTATCACACAATACTCACGAACAGTTATTATTAGTATTAAATGTGAATATTCTTTGAAGTAGTTTTCTTCATCGATTTAATTAAGATTTTGATTAACTATTACGCTAAGTAATATTTTGAAATTTCAACGCTATTAATGTAGTGATTGTCTTATCAAAATGACCTTCACGGACTTTAATGATCGACTCTCTTTAAACAAAATTTTTATTTCATCCCACGTGTGACGCAACATAACATATTTCTAAAAGTTTTTACTACTTTTTTATTACGCCCCGACTTTCTTTTGTGCCTATAGTTACCAATTTTCAATTAACCTCTTCACCAGATACATAAAAAGCAAGCAATAAAGATGTTGATATTAATTTGAAATGATTAGTACATAAAGCGACGAAAGCTATTAAAATACTATTGGCGAGCATCGTTTCATTAATTTCATACGATCGTAAATAAATTATTTAGACCTTGGTGTCCACTTTCCCTGGGGATATGAGTGTAAAGCGTAAACCCTACGCGGGAAGACCGGCATTTTAAAGCCTCCATAAAATAGCAGGTTGACTTTCATTTTCTTTTACGACTACTCCGGGACGATCACATAGTGATAGCGTCGTATTTTTAAACATAATTTATATCAGTGGACAGATTGTACGACAGCGGCAATCCTAAATCTGGTCTGATTTATAGATCGTTTACTTCTGGTTTCAATTACTCTGAATAAAATCTGGTTTAAATAACTCTTAGCTTATCTGATGTTTATGATATACAGCTAAATAAGAACAGACGTTGATCTTCTTAAAAACTATGAAAATTCAGTAACGTCTAAAACAATAAATATAAATTTAGAATTCGAGATAATATTCAAACATAATTTATTTGTATGCTGCGTGACTTAACTTCTTGAAATAGTTCAATTTTTAATCTGCAAGAGTATCACATCAAAATGACACTTTAAAGTGTTGTTTCTTAGCCTCTTTAGGTCGTTAACCAGATTAGATAGTATATGTAAGCCCAAGCTAATATTTTTAGAATATCTTGTAAATGTCAATATTGTAAAACTGAATTTACGTTGATACAAATAAATTCATGTATTGTCGAAAGATTTTTTTACAAGCATGTTGATCAGTTTAAAACTATTCAAAAAGAGAACTTTGCAAAACAACACGAACAATTGATACAGTCAGTGTAAGGCGCCGGTAGGTGCGGTTCATAAAAATAACATCATTGCCATATCTAATTTTTTAATCATCGCCGTAACACAAATGTTCTAATTAGATATTTAGTAGATTACAAGTAATCTGTTTTCGCCCCAATAATATAATTGGCTAGATGATTTTAAACGGCAAAGGACTTCTCCTTACCTAAAAATATTATATAAGCTAAAACACGGCACACTTAATTCACTTCCATCTAGAGTCTCCAATTACTCGAACCATCAACTACTCGAGTATCGAATATTAAAATTTTAAAATACTCGAGTACTCGAGTACTTTCGAGTATTTACCAAATGTACCAAAATAGCTATTATTCAAATTCGTGCACATATAAATAAATAAATAAAATACTTAGTATGTTAATTTTTACAATTATTTTAACTTCACGAACATACTTTTTAAAAACAATAATGCAAAAAGTGTCTCGAATTTAATATTACTGCTAACCTTTGGTTTTATTATTCCCGTTATGGAAAAAACCCTTTCCGTTGCTGTTGATGTTGGTCTTATTGTCATTAACGCGTTGGATAAAGATTCTAATTTATATCTGTTCGCTTTTTATAGATATACAATTTTTTGAACTCTCTTTTTATGTTCTCTTCTTTCATTCCCTTCTCTGCTTTTCTCTTATTTCCTTCGACTATTGACAAAATAGCATTTTGTAATTCTTCTTGAATAGACTTTTTTTCTTAACAATATACAATATTCTACTCCTTCTGATTAATGCGAAGAATTTAAATCTATATCCTTCGAAGATGTATTTGGGTGAATCTCTTTCACTCTAGAGCTAAACGGTTCGCAAAGAACTGACTTTACTTTAAATGCCTTTAAAACACACAATTGTTTTGATTTCTATTTTAAGCTGAGGGATCAGTATAAACAATTTACAACACTTTACGCTACAACTGCATAGTCATAAAACATAAAAAAAATTTTTTGTTGATATTTCATATTGTTCATTGCCATAAATTAGATAAGTCGGGACTGTCAAACAGAAAACACAAAAGAAATTTCTCCGTCGTACCCACTAACATAGCCGACGACCGGAACTATGCAACTATGGAACTATGAAAAAATTATACCTGATAGTAACCGCTCTAACTCGAGACTTCGGGCATAAACGCCAAATAAAAGCAAGACGTTAACCTTTACCGGACCGAGTTAAAGTTATTTTTGTTTCTGAAATATTTCAAAAAATTTTAATTTCGAGTATTAATCGAGTAATTTTCAAAATACTCGATTATTAAGTACTTGAAAAATAGACAAAAATACTCGAGTATCGAGTACTCGATTACTCGAATTGGAGACTCTACTTCCATCCATTTGCTTCCGACTTGAAACAAACGTGATTTTAACGGAAATACGCCGAGTTTCGACCGAGACTATCTTTTGAAGCACTCGATTTTCACGTCAGGTTAGACTACGAAGTCACCGTAATCCAAGAGTTCAACCAGATCTTATAGACGACTCGGGAACAACGAAACGCAAGGCTTCGGAATTAAGCGCGTTTATACATATACTACTGACTCCTCATATTGGATGTAATTTAAAAATTATTACAAATTTAATGAAATGAATACTGTCCGTATACTGATTTTTGACGAGATTTGTTTTTATTATATCAATGTTACAGAGATATATTTGCACTAGTAAAAATATAATTTCACTAACTGGAGCAATGAAAATATTTCAAAATATTGATTTTTTTAATTTTTTTTTTTTTAATTAAATTGAAGTCGAATAGTTTTGTATGTGTAATATTTATCATCCGGTGATATATTGTTTTCTGTGACCGTTTCATAACAAAGAAATATTGATTCAATTCAGTAAAAACACTTGCGTGTTATGTATGTATTTTTTTCTGGTCGTTACGAGGGTTTTTGTGTGGTACCATCCTTTACGCTATTGTCTTGTTTCCTTGTAGTTGAATGATCATTTTGGTCACAGTAAATTAACGCGAGCTTTAAGATTAAGACCCCACAAGTTTATCAATAAACCAGGGGACCGAGTATAACTTATTTTAAATTTTGAAACCGAGCTCCATCGAACACTTCGGACTGCACGAAACCTTAACAACAACAGAATACAACGACACGCACAATAACAACATAGATTTGTGGCATCGATGAACATAATTTTTATAGAAAAACCATAAAATTTCTTAATGCACAATTCTATCATTTATAATTAAAATGGCGGATTTCAAAAAAGAACACCTACAAAAAATTAGCTGTTCTCATGGGAAGATGTCAAAATTTCCCTTGACGTGCTTACATTATATTGACAATGCAGCATCATTGCATTCAATTCCTTTCGCCTTGCACCGATGCATCTCTGAATCATTGCTTCGTTAAAGGCATTGTCCAAAGAAGTTCTACAAGGTCAATAAAAGCGGCGCCAATCAATTTGGCAGGCGTGCTGTTTTAATTGTAACGTACGATCCTTTCGACCAGATTGACATATTTAAGCGCCGGGCCACTCGAGGTCCTCCTGCCTTTGACCTCAGCAGAATTCCTGGCGATGACAGTCCTGTTCGCAAGCGTTAATTTGCAGCGATAAGCCATAATGCGTTCATATTTTTAATCCTAAAGGCCTTCTGGTGGACTCGGACCCTTTGTACGATACCTACTCTTACTACCCATTCTCGTCTTGTTAATCGTGAAATATGCACACATGGTTATCTTTGCGAGAATCGTGCATTGCATCCTGTAGCCTTCGAGACAATTGTTTCTGTAAATCTAGTAAATGTGAATTTTATCTGTTAATTTATAGGATATGTGTATATTTATCTGATCTATATTTTACTTTACTTTAATACCTCCATAAATTAGTAGCACTAGTTTAGCTTTATCATTTGATAGAGCTCATAGCAGAAAAGTGTTTTTTTAATAACACAGTATATGAATCGTATGTTTGTAGTACATGTTATATGATAAAAATCAGTTAAATGAAGAATAGAATGAAAAAACAATGCTATTTGCTTAATATGCTCGGATAAATATCCATATTTATTTGGAACATAATAATGATATTAATATCAAAAGTTGATTACTATAAATAAAATTTTCAGTAAAAGAGTTTATGGGTAGATGGTAAATTGTTAGAGACACGTATTTTTAGCAATTAAATAAATGCTAAAAATCAAAAGAGGCGAAAAAAATATATAATGCTAATTTATATAACCCGTCTTTTGAATATATTCGTTACAAAGTTATTCATGGGGTGTTAACTGTTCTGACCAACGCTCACTCGCTGCCGCTCGCTAGCACCTAACCTGTTCAACATTTAAACGAAAAGCTTGTTATAAGCACAAGGATATTTTTTTTATTTATTGTACGATCGACGCTTTTTTAGCTATCGATGGTCACCCGGTTTGTACCAATTTCCATAATTTTCGCTTCCAGATGCAGATGAATTAATTTTAATATTATTTCAACGCCTAATAAATACTTAAAAATAAATGGACATGCACATTATATAGTCATATTTTAATTTTTCTTCACCTATAGGTAGGGTTAAATTATAATAACAATCTTTCTTTCTTATATATTCATCAAGGCTATGATTTTATTTTTTTCCTTATATTCTCCCGTTCTCCGGCAAGAATAAGGTATATTCTTTCTAAAGCATTAGATATATCTTCAATCTTCTTAATTATAAATTGAAGAAAACCTCGTTCGAAAATCTTTGAGTATTATTTTTGTACTTTTTAGAAAAGGATTGTACTATTTCTATCAACATAAAAAAACGGGAAAGTTGTAATTTTAAATTTTCCTTGAAATCGTTTGAATATTCTGATTGTGAATAAGATCGAGAAATTGCCTTATATAAAATAATTGGGCATTTTCCGACACTAAAAACACTAAAAGGCAAACGGTTGATGGAAGCCCACAGAATCCACAGAGAATCAAATGCATCTAAACAATTTTAAACAATCGACATATAAATAATAATGTATTTTCTTTAACAAATCTTTTAAGCACAGTTTAATAAATAATTATAAATTAATTTACAATAAAGGGAACATTGTCGCGTCAGACTAACAATTCAGCACCATAAATTCGCGCATGACCTCAAATAAATAAATTGTCACCGCAATATCTGAAACTTGACCCCAACGATTTATAGACTGTCAACAAATTCCAATGTTTATTGCTTACAGTTCTTCTCAGCTTGCTGAAATTAAACACTCACCCACGCTCGAACAGTTTGTTGTCCAACAACAATTTCCAATTTCAACGATGATGATGATGCTGATGGTGATGTCATCCCCATAGTGTTTCACTTTCGATTCAATCCAGATTGGAGGAATTTTTCTGCATAACCAAAGACAATTTCGTAATAGAGCAATTACGGTCGGTCATTTCGCCCGCTTTCTTTTCCAATCGATGGTGTTTTGGGAGAAAAAATATCGCTCGAGCTAACGATCATTAAAGTTGGAAAAAATATTACACGCGTAATAGATTTTGGATTTGCCGATAAAATAAATACGTGAGCGATGAAAGTTCGACGAAATTATCTCGAGGTAATATTTTATTATTTTTTGTGGATATCCATCGCAAATTCCATATCTTTTTGTATTTACTTTTTTATTGCCTACATAACTTTCATTATTAATCGGCTATTATATGATGGTGTTTTTTAATGATTTTCTATTTTATTTTATTATTATTTTACATAATAGTATTCAATTAAAAATTAGTGTAAATAAGCTAAAAATATAATGATCATCTAGAAAATGATGTTATTATTTTACGTGTCGTTGATGTATCATGTTATGAAGATTTTGAGGTCTGATATCTTCGTTGAAACTCAGCGACTCTTCTCAGTTTCCAACTTCAAGTTTATGGCGAACCATCTCAATGCCTCC
Source organism: Plectrocnemia conspersa (assembly GCF_051122295.1). Taxonomy (NCBI): domain Eukaryota; kingdom Metazoa; phylum Arthropoda; class Insecta; order Trichoptera; family Polycentropodidae; genus Plectrocnemia; species Plectrocnemia conspersa. The sequence goes on from NW_028277169.1 coordinate 28,553,553, forward strand.
TAATTTAACTATCGGTAACTCTAACTTCAATATTTACTGATGAATTTGCCATAAAAAAAATGTTATCGCTAGCTGCAACTTGAGTGAATATCAATATTATGTGTTCTGACGGACCGTTTGATACAGAAGTTTGTCATGAACTTATGTTTTTCGAACGGTCTAGTTGTTTTTTTTTAATTATTTAAATTGCCACCGACAATATGTGTCGCTTTGATAAGTATTTCGCTTGTTTTGGAGTACCACAAGGATCCAATATGTATCCTCTGCTCTTAATCAGGAACGTTATTAGGGAGGGGGGAGGGCAGTTTGAGACATTTGCGCCCTTGAATTTGGTCAGGAAAATTTAATACTATACTCAATTACACGTAGTTTTCAACTATTCGAATATTGAATAAAAATGGCTGAAGTATTCGAATATATTTGTAAAAAAATACTCGGTTTTTTAACCAATTTATGCAGAAAATCAATTATTTGCTTGCATATATTAATTAATAAAAAAATAATTATTGTAATTAAAAAAAATTATGCATACTTTTTGATTAGGGACGTCATTTCAGCTTTTTCAAATCATCACAATTAAGAAAAACATTTTAAATACATAATTTTATCTCTATAATAGCTTATAGTGCTTGGAATGAATTTGATATACATAAATTCAGATCCGTATTGGCGTTTGTTTTGTGCGGATTTGCATATAAATAAAGTAACTAAAATAAATTACCCACGATCGAATTATTTAACTGATTGTAATATTATATATCAAAAACGTGAAATGAACTTCACAAAAATTTGCGACGCACGCCTCTTTTTGAGATAAGCGTAAATAAATGGTGTGCCTTTCAAATATTTTGTTTCGTTTAACGAACGAATTCTGTGAATTTCTGTCATAGTAGATACAGCCAACAAGCATTCAATTCACAAATGTTTTTCGAATGCGATTTTTTTGTTTAGAACAAGCGTCTCATTGTCTCGCGTTTCGAAACAAAATAAAGACGCATCAAGAGCGGCACTAATCACTTGAGTATATTGAAAGATTACCTGTGCTGCTCAAGTATATAAATTGTTTTAATCTAAAAGTAAACGTCTAATCAGTTGATGTTATTTAAAATTTATACATATTTCAACGCTTTTACAATTTTTATCACACAACTAAAAACGTTCTGTAATAGTATAAAAGGTTCTTCAACACGACAACGCCCGTTTTTTGCTACTTCCTGCTATTGACAGAATACTTGAAATTTTTAAGGGACTGAGATCATATTTTATTACACAAAACACTGCCCACTGATAATAAAATGATTGCGATGAAATTAAGTTGTAGTTTGTGCAAGGGCAACTCAAAATGTTTAACAAATCTATTTTAAATATGGAAAGTAGAAAAGCGACTGGAAATGATATTGTCAGTGAAATTATAAAATTAAAAACTAATCTTGAGGAAAGGCATGATATTAAAATTATACCTCAAAATGCAATAAAAAATATTAGAAAACCGTATTAATATTAATTAGACCCTACAAGAATTTACAAAATATAATGAACGATGTATTTCTTACATTAGGCTATGGAAAACAATTTTGGTAGAGCAGAATCTTTAATTGAATTAGCTTGGTCTGAAATTGCTGTTTCAGGTAAAATAAAAATAATAAAACTGTTGCAAATAATACAATAAATATTAATGAAGTGGTGGTTGTAAAAGTTTTTTGGTCATTTCATTGCCGAATCTTATCCAAATTATATAATATATTTTTAGCTTGCTAAACACACCTTCACCTGTTGAAAAGGTATTCTAAATAATGAATAGCATATGGTCTGAAGAAAGAAGTAGAATGAGTGAATCAACAGTAAAAGTTTTATTGAGCTGCAAATTTAATAGTGAATTTTTTGACGCCATTTAAAATAACAAAGATTTTTTAAGGAAAGTTTAAGCTAGTGATAAATATGTTTAACTTTTTATTAGTAAGTTATGTTTAGTTAAGACTTGATCAATTTTTTTCTGTTTCCTGGGCTCAAAATTTCGCTCAGGGGACAGAGACTTTCATCAAATTAGGAGGCCATCACATTCGTAAACGCCTATTTTATAGAAGATGATGCCAATTACTATTTAAACTGATTAAAGAAAAGTGTATAGACTTACAAGGAGACTATGTTGAATAATAAAACTGAATTTTAAGTTGTTTCTGTGTTAGGCTGGAAACTTTTCAGACTGCCCTCGTATATCAAATAACTTATGAAGTGCCGAAGGGACGGCAAAGTTTTTAATATAATATTCATCACACTGTCTGCAAATCTGAGTTACTTTTGTACTTCTCCGAGTATCAGAAAACGATTAAGTTTACAAAGACAAATTGAAAATATATTATAGAGGATAACTTTCTCTTGAGTAACACTTTGTCGTCGCATACAAAAAAGACAGTATTATTACACTTCGAATTAAAATTTATCGTTTCGCAGATCTACATACATATGTATACTAAAATGTTAATATTGTGCGCTGACAAAAATGTGCTACTCAATAAAAATAATATCACTAGATGCTGCATTTTTAACATCGAAGAAAATTCCGTGAATATATTTTATTCATCTTAACCTTCGTAAACATATAAAATAAATAAATAACAATTTATTGTATATATATATAAATATTTTACATATGTGTTATTTCTCAGTAATACATTAAAGTTTAAAATACGACCACTCACTGTGCCTAACTACATTATTCTACTGATATCTACCATAAAATCAAATCCAATCAAATCACTGTAGCATTTATATTTCGATCACGTTTACGAAACATAAAAGTTACCATGTAAGTCCGTTTTCCATTTTCCTGATTAGGAGTTGATTTGCAGAATCGCCGTTCCCTCTTACTGCGATTTCCCAAGTCCGAACATGCAATTTAAGGAGTAGATAAGATCTGAACGCATAAACGAATGTAGAAAGTTAACTTTTCACTAACACGTGTTTTTTATTATATTTTCAGAATGACGAACCGCCTGAAATCACCTACTGCATGGTTGATCATGCAGGGACCCTACAACCAGTCACCCCAACCCTGCCGATGCCTCCACAGGACGAACTCGACGCCAAGTTCGCCGAACTTGTGGTAAACACGACTTTCCTTGTTTACACGCGTTGTTTACAACGGTATGGAATAAGTGAACGGCTCGATACATCTATCTATACTCGATACATTATTTTCGCGAAGAAACTTTCGACTGCCTCTCGGCGAGAGTTTCATTACTACACGCATTCATCCGAGATTAAACAAGCAAATGTCCACGACCAAAGTGACGTAATGGGCACAGGTGTGAATTCTTGATATCTGCGTAGAAGAGCTGCTGCGCCAAAAAAATAAATTGTCTAAATTCATAGAGGAAAGGAATGTATTTATTTATTTATTTTACTCAGTAAATTCATACGGTATCGGAATTTGGTCAGCAGAGACTTGTCCAATTTTTTTCGAATAGCTTTTCTCTAGCTAGCATTAGTTTCGTCATGCAATTGCACCCAGTTAGAAAAATTGGGATAAATCACATCACTGCTATTTAATGATCAAAGTAGCGTTCTTCACCTAATACACGATTAAATTGTGAAAAGTTCGCTTGTTTTAGAATTGCTAGAGTTTGAGAAAGAAAATATTTTTAGAGGTCTCGTTTTAATTAGTCGCTATCTCCTCTTCAAAGCGCTGTTGTAAGGTCAAGACCGGTCTTTCGAAATCCACGACGATCAATCAAGCCCTTTCCACTGAATGTAGATTTTACTTTCTCGAATGATATCATTTTTTACGGTCTCGTTTTATCTATTCGATTTTTTAATATACAAGTCTTCGATGCGATATTATATACTATGTATCTATATATTTACTATAAATGCTAATAACACAATATTAATATTGTATAATGTGTAATCGAATCACTACAAAATAGAGATTAATTTCATTCATTATGCAAAATAATCAATGCAACGAACCGAAGCGATCAAAAATTACTTCCCTTTAAATGATACTTTTCGAAGAATCAATAGGATCATTAAAGATACATAAAATAGGAATTACGTACCATTGAATATTTATTGTTTTAAAATAAAATTCTACAAATTTAGGCTTACGATTACTTTCTTTAAGCATTATTATTTTAATAATTTAGTTACTTAGAAGTAACTTTTTCGAGATCGTGTATTTGTGGTTTGCATATACATATGTATTTAATTAAGTTCTAAGTTACATTAGACATGGTACATATAAAATAGAGAAAACAATTGTAAGTGTAGCTACTATAGGGACGCGATATCTGAGGTCAATCCCAGGAACGTCATTTGGGGAAGGGACAGATGGAGGCATTTGCTCCCTTGAATTTAGCCAGATAAAATGCATGTCATTTAATGAAAAATAAAAAAAAACGACCACTGACTTGCCAACTTTTGCCCCCTCCCCTCCCCTTTGAAATAGCTTAAATGACGTTCCTGGTTCTTAACCAGATATTCTCAGATTATCCGTCAAAGAAAATCTGAAAAAAACAGTCTCGAATCTATCCCAATTTTGTGGAGTGAAAATATAATTTATCTGTCATGTACTAGTAAAATTATTTGATTTCAACTTTTCCATACGTAGTTATATATACATTTATGTACTTATAATTATTTATTTACATGCGACGTATAAATGTACAGTGAATGTGTATTTTTCTGTGAAGTCCGAATACATTTTCACCAGTAGATACATATTTATAGGCGCTTCTGCTTTAAAAAGTCTATTAATCTCAATTTGACAGTTGCGAAACGTACATTTGCTGTTCAAACCCAAACCTAACCTATACGAATTAACCAAACCCAACTTGACCTAATGTAATAGTTTTAGAACTAAATTTATTTTAGAACTTTCTCCATAGTTTGTCTGCACTTCGATATTACACTTATGTTTTAAAAATTTGATAGCTATCCTTACCGATATTACTACGGAATTCTAATATGACAGTATTGGTCAAAGTATATTCAAACCAAATTTTGGTCAATAGGAGGGCACAAAAACAATTATAACTTCTCAGAAGTCAAAAATCCACGTCAAAAGCAATAAAATCGTGTCCGTGCCGTTGCAGTGGGAACGCTCGGTAACGATATGCTTCATTCGACTCACTTTGTAAGTCGTTATATTATTATAAAAAATCTTAACCAATCGTTTTTGCTGTGAATTTTTGACTTCTGAGAAATGATCATTTTTTTGCGCCCTTCTATCGACCAAAATTCGGTTATGGGGCAGATATGTGTATTTGCCCCCCCCCCCTCCCTTCTAGAATTTTTCCAAAAATGCATGTAAGGAATCTTAATGAAGTCAAAATATTAATAAAATGACCAGTGATTTGCCAACTTTTACCCATTCTCCCTAAAAAAAAAAACTGAAATGCTGTTTCTGGTCAATCTTTGAAAGTCTCCGTGAATGCATTTCTAATGGCTTTGGAAGAGCTAATGGTGGAAGGGAGTTATTCTGTTTAAACCTACTCTGTATTTCGACAACTAAAAATGTGATTGCCCGACCATGACTCGTATCCGTTATCCTTGGCGAAGGGAAGGTGTTTCTCGGGAACAAAACTACATGTATTTAGATGACTCATTTAAATTTCCATCGACCAGTCACCTCTTAACTTGTTCCTGTTAGCAGTTTTTGCGTGGCACATGGTCGCCACAACTACTTATATAATTATTTCTTAAATGTATAAATTAATTAATAATAATATTTTTAGGCACTGGGCAGTCGATTGAAAATTTATTTACTAATTAAAAATATAATTAAAAAAAACTAGTGCATTTTAAGAAAAATACCGAAACAAGTATAACTTTTCCGCTGCACTATATTATATAGGTTATCTTTTTATTGTGATTTTTAAAGAAAATACATGAGGAAAGTATTTGAAAATTCGAATATATTGTTACCGGTATCAATTATTTTAACGATTTAATGAAAAAAATCAAATAATTGCTTGTAAAATATTATATAATTAAAAAATGCTTAGCTTTTTGAATTTTATAGAATATGCATAACACAATTCTATGCAAATTACTGATCAGTTTCGTTCAATGAACGAATTCTGCGAATTTTGGTCATAGTAGACACCGCCGATAAATATTCACAAGTTTTATTTAGAAGAAGCTTCTCATTGTTTCGCATTTAGAAACAAAATAAAGGACCATGGATTTTAGAGCGCAACTAATCAAAAAACGACTGTGTTCCTTAAGTATATAAATTGTTTTATTCTAAGATATTTTTCAAATTTTATTCGAGATAGTATAAACGAATATTTTACGAATATTCGATCAATTATTCGAATATTCATATAGTTAAAAATCGAGCGAATAATTCGAATATTCAATTGAGAACCCTGCTAATAACATAGAGATCATGGATTCGTGTCCTCCCAGCAGACTTGAATTTTTATTTAATAAAATGTTCTATAATAATAAAAAGCCGGCCTAGCGGCAAAGTGACATCTATTGCTTGTAAATTATAATACATAATAGTTTATAATTAATTTTATAGATGGCACCGATTCCCAGACTTACAATCTAATAGTTAATACTTATTGTTTGTGTCTCGTTGACTTCGTTGGTGATGATTTACCTCTTTGTAACGCATTGGGCTTACGCCAGTTAGGATACAACGAGAGATTAAAAATATTTCAATGGCGAAAATAACAAAGCGAAATAAGTTACAAAATTAATTTTCTTAGAATTATGCTTCAACGTTTCCATATAATTTGTTACTTTATAAAAAAATGTTTAATAAGACACTACATTAAGAATAATTTATTGTTTTTATCTTTAAAATAGTATTTATTTATTATTTAAAAAATTGCTAATGAAAAATAATTTAGAAATATTCTCTGTTTTATCAAACATTTTGTTACCATAAAAAACTTAAATAATTATTTTAAATAAGCTTATTATAGATATAATTCATTTGACAAACAAAATGTTTATTATTAATAATAATATATAGAGACATCTGCTGTTGAAAATGGAAACAATTGCGACACATTATTTTTAAGTATCGCTGCAATAAGTGTTGAATTTCATTTGACGAATAACAACCATGAAATAAAAAAATCTTAATTTGCAGGAGGAATTGGATCTCACAGCACCAAACAAAGAGGCGATGCTGGGTCTCCCGGCTGCCAAGAAATGGCAAATATACTGCAGCCGGAGACCCGCAGGACCCGTTGCTCCTGGACAAGAAGCTCCGCGTGCTCCCGACGACTACGTTCTCATCCTTCGACAAATACTCAACGTAAATATAAAATCCTTGCATTAATATAAACGCTGTTCAATTGATTTCAAAGCATGAATCACGTTACAGATGCTCGAAACTTTCAAGACAATGCCGGATGAAGAACTACAACAGAGAATATCACAAACGGACGGACTTAAAACAGCTTTAAGAACGTCGACGCATAGCTTTGTATTACAATTCATAGAACTGGACGGATTGAGTGCAATATTGTATGTCTTAGAAAAAATGGATTACAGCACAACGCAATCGAATCTGCACACAAGTCTGATCGGCTGTCTCAAAGCTCTCATGAACAATTCAGTAAATATATTTTATTATTAAAGTATTTTATTGTTTTAAATTTATATTTCATACTATTTTCCTTTTAGAATGGAAGAGCTCATGTTTTAGCACATCCGACTAGTATTAACACAATAGCGCAGTCGCTCAACACCGAAAACATCAAAACTAAAATAGCAGCTCTTGAAATTTTGGGAGCCGTTTGCTTAGTGTCCGGCGGACATAAGAAAGTCTTAGAATCTATGGTGCACTACCAAAAGTATGCTTATGAACGGACACGGTTTCAAGGGATCATTAACGACTTAGACAAATCGACTGGAATATATAGAGACGAAGTTAACTTGAAGACTGCTATAATGTCCTTTATCAACGCCGTTTTAAACTACGGTCCCGGCGTTGAGAGTTTAGAATTTAGATTGCATTTAAGATATGAATTTTTGATGTTAGGAATACAACCAAGTATGCGCGTTTATTGGTCTATTACGTGTACAATATATTCATTTAACTTTTAATATATAATTTTTAGTTATTGATAAGTTACGATCGCACGAGAACGAGACACTCGACAGACACATTGACTTCTTTGAAATGGTGAGAAACGAAGATGAGAAGGAGTTAGCTAGACGTTTCGATAAACAACACGTGGACACAAAGAGTGCATCGGCCATGTTTGATCTGGTTCGCAGAAAATTGAGCCACACTGCAGCTTATCCGCATCTCCTATCATTATTGGAGCACTGTATTCTATTACCATGTGCGTATTATTATAATAAACTTATTTTATATTTATTTTTAATCAATGTTTAATTCTCTTTACAGTGGAGTATAACTCTCATCCCCAACATTGGCTCTTACTGGATAGAATCGTTCAGCAAATTGTACTCCAAACGACGATGAACTCTGCCAATTCGACCAGCTCTCAAGAGAACATTAACGAAAAAGCATCAACGCTTTCGATCGATCAATCGGTTAAAGGAAACGGATCGATACACAGCGGCTATAAGATAAACGATCCTGATGTAACTCCCATTAACATAAATGTATCAGAAATAGTGCACTTATTGGCCAAAGAAGAGGAATTGGTCGCCGCTAGAACTAAAGCCGATACTATGGAGAAAGAAAACGCCGATATGACTGAAAAACTCTCTAGAAAAGTAATGATGATTTGTAATATATTATGATATTTATTTTTATAAAAAAAAACTTATTTATACTATTCAAATAACAGGAGCATGAGCTTGATTTGAGAGGCCAAGAAAAAGAAGATTTAGAAGCTTCAGCGGTGCGATTAAAGGAAAGATTAGAGCGTGAATCAACTGCTCATGCTGACGCTGCAGCGAAAGCTAGGCAGGCTGAGCATAGGATTGCTCAACTTGAACATCAAGTATTATATTATTTTTATTAATTTTTCATTAACAAATTATATGTGGAAAAATAAACTTTAATATGATATGTACTTAATGTTTATTAATATTTAATTTAGGTTGCCCAAGAAAGAGCAGAAAGATTAAGATTTGAAAAGCTCGTGAGTGAAGGAAGCATTCCTGATGATGCTAAGGTATATTTGTATGAAATTATCTAGTTGTGATGAAGTTCTGCAGATCTGTTAAGAATCGCATATATATTTTAGGTTATAAATCTGAAGAACACAACTTCTGAAGTTACGTTTATGCCTCCTCCGCCACCGCCACCTACTCCACCGTGTGCTCCACCTCCTCCGCCAGCAGCTCCATTCTGTCCACCACCTGCAATGCCTCCTCCACCACCTAAAGAGCAAATCAAGAAGAATATTCCACAGCCGGGCAATCCTTTGAAGAGTTTCAATTGGAGCAAATTACCGGATACAAAATTGCACGGGACTATTTGGTGTGAATTGGACGATACAAAACTCTATGACACAATGGAGTTGGAGACCATCGACCGATTGTTCTGCGCTTATCAGAAGAATGGCGTAGCGGTACGTACACTTTTGATTCAATCACTCCTATTTCTGTAAGTAAAATACTAAATAATAAATTACTAATTAAAAAATGCATTGTTTTATATACAGAATGATGGCTCTGTTGAAGACCTAAGACAACTCGGTACAAAACCGAGGACTAAAATACTGTCTGTCATTGACGGTAGACGAGCACAAAATTGTACCATTCTATTATCAAAATTGAAGATGACTGATGAAGAAATATGCAGGTTTGTTAATTTTTGTATGATTGGCTGCTCAATCCCACTTTACAAAGCTTGCAGTTTTACAAATGTTTTTTATTGAATTTTTCTCATCTAATGGAAAAGCATTAATCATAAGTTGAATCCTGTCACAAATAGCACTTTTCCTTCTTTATTTTTAATTACTATGAAAAAGGGCGAATTATAGTCGCTTTGAAACTAAAAAGTCAACCGTTAATATAGGTTGCTAATTTAACAGGGAATTATTTTGAGAGATATGTGCATTAAAATAAATACTTTGCTCCATAAAATAAATTGTTTGTGCATTTATGTGAGGATTTTTTTTGAAAAAAGATTTGTTGCAGAGAGTTCAATAATTGGGATGTTAAATGTAGTAAAATATGTTTAATTAATAAAAGATAATTTTAATTTAGACAAAAACATTATTTAAAAATGATAATAGAGATATTTTTCTGATGTGTTAAAAAAATTTAAGGATTATTATACCTGAAAATATACAAAATGTAGAAAAAACTAAAATTGATTGCAAAAGTTTAATAAGACCAACATAATTGAAAGCTGGCATTCAAATATACTAAGACCCATAAATAAAAAATAGCATGAGAGTCTGTTTCTATTAAATGTCTATTAACAATTAGCTATATTAGCTAAATAAATTATTAAAATAAGAAATAAATTATTCATAAGGTGCTCACTGTTCTGACCAATGCTCGCTCGCTCGCATCTAATCTTTCAAATAGTAATGCACAAACAGTATTTTAAATATTGCGCATTTAATTTATATATATTAATAATGCATTGATTTTTATGAACCAAAATGTTTGAGAGTAATACATTATATATTTTTTTCAGAGCAATTTTATCAATGGATAGTGGCGAACAGCTTCCAATCGATATGGTTGAACAATTGTTGAAATTCACACCTAGTCCCGAAGAAGCCGCTCTATTGGAAGAGCATCAAGATGAATTAGACAACTTGGCCAGAGCCGATAGATTCCTCTACGAAATCTCAAAGTATGTTTGTAGTATATACTTTGTATGTATTGTAATATATGATAATGTATTAAAATAATTGTTTTACAGAATACCGCATTACCGTGAAAGAGTCAGATCATTATTATTCAGAAAAAGATGGGGTGGAAGTTCAGCAGAAGCAGCATCTAGAATATCAGCTGTACTACGAGCTTCTAGACAAATTCAAAGATCTAGGCGTCTGAAGCGTCTCCTTGAAATTGTTCTAGCACTCGGAAACTATATGAATAGGTATTATTACTAATTTTTTAATAAATTTTGATGATGGTTAGAGATTGCTTTATTGTCTGAAGATTAATATGTTATAGAATGTTTACAATCATGATAAATAGATATAGTAATTGAATGTCGGATAAGATGTGAGACTTGTTTTGAAATGAAAGATCGAAGAACTATGAAGTACATTATAAAGTTAATGGATCATTAATAACACTTATTTAATTGCAGAGGAGCCAGAGGAAATGCTTCAGGATTCCGACTAGCTTCACTTAACAGATTGGCTGATACCAAATCAAGTCAAGCTCGAAACACTACTCTCCTTCATTATCTAGTCCAAATCTTGGAAACAAAAGTAAATTTAAATAAAAAAATGAATGTCATCTATCAAATTGTGGTTTTTAATGAATGTATTATTTAGTTCAAGGATGTATTGTTACTGGAGGAAGACATGCCACATTGTAGAGAAGCTTCTAAAGTATCATTGGGACAGTTGGAGAAGGACATGGCCACTTTAAGAACGGGATTGGGAGATATTCGTCGCGAGATGGATTATCATAGGCAGCAAGGGTCGGCCAACGATCGGTTCTTACCAGTGATGGAAGAATTCTTCGCACAAGCGAATTGTAAATTTACGGAACTTGAAGACCAATTTCAGGTATGTTAAATAAATATTATGATAGAGTATTTTCTGAATTAATTTCTTCAATATGAATTACAGGATATGAAGTCGAGATTTGAAGGTGCAGTGCGATTGTTTGGTGAAGATGCTGCCACAGCCCAACCGGAAGAGTTCTTCGGTGCCATAGAAGCATTCTTAACGTCTATAACTGAAGCTCGTGCCGAAAATCAAGCCGCAAGAAGGCGTCAAGAAGAAGACGAAAAGCGGTTAAAGCAAGAGCAAGAGGTTAGCTTTTAATAATTGCTACTTAAGAAGTTTCTTTAATCATTAATTGATGATATTATTATTATTAATTTTTCAGTTGAAGAAGCGCACAATGGAGAGAAAACAAGCGTCTAGTCTACTTTCTTCGGTCTCCAAATCGCTTGGATTGTCGAAATCTAACAATCACTCAAATGGTACAGTGATTCATGTGAACGGAGATTCTGGCCGCGATGCTTTACAAACAAACGGTCAGGCAAAAGGAGAATTCGATGATCTGATATCAGCGTTGAGAACCGGTGATGTGTTCGGTGAAGATATGGCGAAATTCAAGAGGGCTCGCAAAGGATCCAAAGCGAGTCAAAAAGCCGGTAGAGATTCACCACCGAGGGGCGTATGTCGCGAAGATTCCAGAGAAAGGGCACAAGTCGGAGGAAGAAATTAAATATGAATTCTTATTACCACTTTGTTATACTTTTACATGTTTGATATATAATATAATTAGATGTTGTAGACGATGCAGTAAGAGTAAACATTTTTTATATTGATATTTAGATAAATATTATACAAATATATTAACTTGTGTGTGTTTAGTCAAAATACTCTAAAGTCGTCCTGAATCTCGAGTATAATAATATAAATATGTATGTAATGAGTAGTTTTAATAAGTGACTTAGTCACATGTGTTCATTATATTGTGGTCTTCTCAAATAATGGCACATATTCAACGGTGAATTGGTTGTGTGGAATTGAAAGATTTAAAGCAAAACATAACGTTCCTATAAACATAGGATGATGCGGAAATAATGTTTGTTTTATTTTTTATAAGAGTGATTTAATGTAAATATTTTATTTATTATTATTATGTTGATTTTTTTATTATAATTATAGATATAAATCAAACCCATTGTATTATAGAATGTTTTGTTTTAAAATTTATATTTTAATTGTAATTTGTACATAAATAATTGCTTTTGCCATATATGAATTACTATATTTTAACTATACGTTATAGTTCTATTACGTATGTATGTTTAAATTTTTTTTTTCTTTATACTTCGATACTTTGTACGTATTACAGAATTAAATCATTCCTGAAAAGTTGTCCAATTTCTGGCTATATAAAGAACGAGGTACATTATAATATATTTATATATGCATATCGTCGTGGTAACTGCAATAGGTTGTATCATGTCAAATATACCAATTTTTACAGGAGAGACTAAAAACATTCCCATTTTGCATATTCTCGGCTGCTTTTATAAATTAAATATCACGATTGATTGTACTACAATATTGCTACCTATTGCAGTTACCACGACGATATATTTTCTCATTTCTGCCTATATAAAAGACATGGTATTAATTGTTTAATGTATTGTTGTAAAAATAACAATGAAATATTGATTCACATGTATACTGACTGAATTTTAATAGAACTTTTTTTATAAAATAAAACACATTACAGTTAATGTTTTTTAAGCATTTTTTGATGAATTTATTAAATGAATTTTGATATAAATAGCCACATTTAAAAAATAAACTAAACGTATGATGTATTGTACAAATTAATTAAATTTTTGATAACATATCTTTAAAAAAGTATCTTTCAAATTTAGCATGTTTAAATGTGGCTCTGTAATAGTAATAAATAACAATAATAATAGCCTCGCTTATAAAATTTAGCAACAAAAAAACTTTCCATTATTGACATTTAATGTATGCATTAATATTACAAAAATATTTATAATAGCCTTTTATAAAATAATATATATATATATATATACTATATATAAACAAAGTCGATGTAATCATGTACTTTATCCAAATAAACTATATGAAATGAATTATTAAAAATGTTATAGAATGTGTGTATGATTTTAATGCCGTTTAGGGTATTAATAATATAAATTATAATAATCAGATATTTTATTGAAATATTTTAAATTTGCATTGCTTTATTTTTCATATTTTAATTATTAGCTAGTTTTTTTATTGAACAGGATATAAAATTACCATTATCATAGTCATTAGCCGTATTTAAAAAATATGTTCACTTACATTTTACACTCAATTAAATAATCCTGAATACGCATTTTTAATGGAATTTGATAAATATTAGATTTTATATAATAATATTACTGGCTTTTGTATTTTTGTATATATTTTTACTTATTTTTTAAGTTATTTATAAATGCATTTTCAATAATAAACATTAATAAATACATACATATATATAAAAAAATAAGGGGTGTTTTATTTTTTTATACAAATATGATTCCAAACGACCCAAATTCTTCACAGACTTTCTATTGGATGTATAGCGAGCTACCCTAAAAACCAACTAAAGGCGCTTCCATGCCCTCTGTGAGTTCTAAGCGAACCCATGATGACGCTTGCCCTTTTTATAACTCCAGTGCTTTTTGAAACACCTTTTACCGACAGATAAATAATTGATCACTTGTTTCAAGTTACATAGCAACCATTTCTCTTCCCTATCCCAATTAATTTTTTAATACATCTCCAACAAATATAATGATGCCAGGAGACCATTAATTATAACGTGCTGGCGTTTGTGGTCGTCTCTAATTTCTAACAACTCAGTAAATCAAGCGGAGCATCGGTTCGCACACAGCGCCTAACCAGGTATATATATACACGTACATATAATACATGTTCATAGACGGAAGTTCCTGCGCCATATAAAGCTACGGATGGGTGGTTTTCCCTGTCTCATACTTGCAGAAATTCAGTTTTAAACCTCAGAACACGTCTGTGCGGTGCGATCTGGGTACATTATTTCTGCGCGAAATCTATCACACTTATTTATTCGCCTTAGTGAGATAAATTTGATTATTAAATAAAGTATCTGCAAAGATACATATTGTTCATACTTAATAATCAATTTTTAATTTATTGATTTATTTCGTTATTTTTTGTGTATTATTATATCAATTCCATCTATATTTATTTAACTGTATGTGTTTATATATACATATATATATGCAGAGACGTCATTTCAGCTTTTTTCAGGGGGGGGGCGCAAAAGTTGACCAGTCTGCGATAATGTTTTAAATATTTCTATTTCATTAAGATTCATAGTATTTCATTAAGTGACATGCATTTTTCTGGCCAAACTCAAGAGTTTCCTGTATCTAGTTTACGTCAAAATCAATAAAATCGTGCCGTCGCCATCGCAGTGAAAACGCTTGATTATCTAGTGTTCATATTAAGACTTTTTTAACAATATTATTACTTATAATAAGTGATAATCGAATGAAGCCTATCTAAACCAAATTTTGACCAATAGGAGAACGCAAAAATACAATTATCACTTCTCAGAAGTCAAAAATCCATGACAAAAACAATAAAATTGTATTGCTGCCATCGCAGTGGGAACACTCGGCAACGAACGTTCCCAGTGCGATGGCGCTAACACGATGTTATTGTTTTTGACGTGGATTTTTGCCTTCTGAGAAGAAATAATTGTTTTTGCGCTCTTCTATTGACCATAATTCGGTTTGAATATACTTTGATATGCCCTCTTATATTAGAAGATCATATCGGTATGGATATCTACCATATTCTTAAAATAGTGTTATATCAAAGTGCAGACTAACTATGGAGCAATATGCGAGAAGCAACGTCTGTCTGTATTTCTTCTTCTGCTTACTTTCCCATGAGAAATTAGTTGGTTTAGTTAGTATTTTGGACTTAACATTACAAAAATTGAAAAAATATAATTAGTTTTACAGCTTTCATTGGGTTAGGTTTGGGTTTGACAGCAAATGGACGTTTTGCAGCTGTCAAATTGAGTTTCATGTACATTTTAGAGCAGTATATAATTTTACTAGCGCCGATCAATTAAATTATTATTTCGCTAGTATAAATATAGTATATCTACCGATGAAAATGTATTTAGACTTTATTAGTAAAAATATAACTTCATCGAAAAATACATACTCACTGTAAAATTTGTACATCTCATGTAAATAAATAATGATAAGTACGTAAATTTAAGCATTGGTCAGGATATTTAATTATGTGAGGTATCTAATCTTGTTGCCAATTTATACAATCCTTCTAAGTAGATTCGTTGCAGAGAGTTATTCATGTGGTGTTAACAATTTTGACCAACGCTCGCTCACACCTAATCTGCTTAGATTTTAATACATATTTATGTAGCAAAACGTTGTTGGCCGCTTTCGTAGAGATCGTGGCTAAACGCAGCGGAGAGTTTATAGCCATTGGTTTTTGATTGTGGCACCGACATTCTTAACAAGTACCAAAAAAACATGCTGCGTAATTTTTGCATGAGGGCCCAAAATTTCTAATTACGCCACCGGTCAATGTATATATTATATATTCTCTTTCTGAACTGAGCCGGCCCGAGAATGTTCAGCGTCTCTGGTTCTTAAAAAAAAAGTAATTCGGTATTTTTTCCTAAGAGCTAAAAAAAAGATCGTCACCGAAACTTTTGCGTAAAAACCATCTCGAGGTTTAAGTTTAGTAATTACACACAGATTGGGCCGCTGCAGTATTATTTTATTGAATGAATGATAATTGATTTACATTTTAAAAATTATATGTATAAATATGACGATGCAAGTCATCGACGGACGAGGCGCCGCCGATCGTCCAACTCCCGTCGAGGTCAACTAATGAATGTTCGTCCTCGCCGCCGTCACGTCAGTGCTACCAGAGTGCCGCCTAGTTTTAGCAATAACTTTACTTTATTAATTTTAATTAATAATTTTGTTTTTATCAATAATTTTTCACTGTGGCAACATTGCGCGTCAACGTGTTGACATCGCGTTTGACAGCTGTTTAAATTTAAAGTTAGGATAAAGGATAATAAAATGAATCCGCTATTCGTGAGTCTTCCTGGCTACTCTGGTAACCCTCCGGTGCAATTGAAAAAAGAAACCATCAGCGTTCTTGGTTAGATATATATTTTAACCCTTAAATAACCTACAATTATTTTGTTTCATGAAAATAAAAGACTAAATAATAATAAATTGAATTAATTTTTAGACATACCAAACATTGATCAATTCATCGATGCGACCACCACCGATTCTCAAATACGCTTTTTATACAAGTTGACTGAAAATTATCAAAGATCCAAGTCGGTTCTTCCAGTTTCAACTATAAAGTTCGTGATATATGCGTTCCTAGAAAGTCCTATGAAGCATCCTCTGAAAAAAGCAAGCTCTAAGTATATTTTAAAAATGCATATTTTATTATAGCGTTTTTACTAATTGAAAATACTGTTTTTAGACTTTTACTTGCATTGAATAAATCACATGAAAATGAAATTGAAGAGTTGACTTACATACAACTTGTGAATTTTTTTAAATCGGTGCAATTCGAAGACGCGAAATCCGTCAACAATGTGTATGATGCGTTCAGAAGTTGCATTGACATTTTTCCACAATATACAAACGAAATATACACAACAAGTATATTAAACTTTTTGAAGTCAGTTTTGGAATTGAACGTCAATACATTAAAGTATGTATGTAATTTATTATTATATAATTTGTAGTAGATTTATATATAAATATTATTTCAGAAAAGAATTGTCGCCAACTAAAAAATCAGATATTCACTCTTACATCCACAACACGTTCAGATTGCAAATGTCGATTTTGAAACAGTATGATTCGAAACTTGACTTTATTAAGTCGGATTATTGGGATAGCTTAAAGTCGCTCTGCCTTTTATTGCTGAGATACGAAGACCTACCAATGGATACAAAGATCAACTGTTGCACAATTTTTGTATATATATTAATAGAAACGCAGGGTCGCAATTCGTGGGTTTTGGTAAGAATTCAAAATTTATATATTTGATAATAAGTCGAATAAAAAGCTTAAAAGCATTTTTGGGCTAAAGATGTAAAAATCACACTCGTTCGTCAGCATATGATTATGTGCAAATTTTGTTTTCCTGACAATAATGCGATTTTTCTTTATACTGGCTTTGATTACCAGAAGAGTGAATTTCTAGTCACCTGCTAGAGTAAAATATAATTAATTGGTGATTAAGTACCGCTAGCATATTTCCCTATGTTTATTAATTAGAAAAAAAAACATTCGAATACTTCGGCAATTACTGTTTCGATGAATATCGATATTTTAATTATATCATTATCCCTTTTAATGCCTAAAATGTTTTGTACATCCAACACGAGAAATTAAAAAATGTTTTGTAGAAATTTGTGATTTTTTTGTTTGATTTTGAATTATTTTTTTATTATATTATAATTAAATTACAACTATACTTTATTGTCGTGTTGAGTATCTTTAAATGTTGCTTAGTACGGTTATTTGATAGATGTCTATTCATTAAACGTCAAACTGCTTTATTGCTAAGATTATGCTGTAATTTATTGTTGAATGTTAATATATGCTTGCGAATTTTTCGAAAAAATCCAAGGATTCAAGAGTTGGAATATTTTCTTTGAAGATGTTGAATGAGGACGTAGTAACTATTGTCGTCTTCATTCTTTTTTTTTAATTTAATAAACAAGCAGCTCAAGTTGCCGACGTTTATGACCAATTATCTGTCTACTATTTATGAATATTTTGTATTTCAAACAATAAGAAGTGTTTAAACAATCTTCCTTACATT
The DNA here is from genome assembly GCF_051122295.1 of Plectrocnemia conspersa. Taxonomy (NCBI): domain Eukaryota; kingdom Metazoa; phylum Arthropoda; class Insecta; order Trichoptera; family Polycentropodidae; genus Plectrocnemia; species Plectrocnemia conspersa. The sequence continues at coordinate 28,572,062 of NW_028277169.1, forward strand.
CAGGTACTTTTAAAAATACTTTATACGCTGATCCTTTATTGTGTATTCTTTTGGAACAATAAGTTTAAAACAACATTATCTTTGATAAAATATCGTCTTTCATCGACTGTTTCTGGATACATACTAAGTTTTTATACTAGGGGCTAAAATCGATACTACCGGTATATAATTTTGTAATACCTGTGGTATCGATTTTAGCCCCAATACCAGTATTATCCCAATTACCCTAGTTGTAACAAATGATTGGAATCAATATAAAAGTATCGAGTCTCTGATCTCTGCTGGATTGAATCAATCACTTTTTTATACATGTTTTATACATTTCGAGAACGTATAAAATAAACATTTTTTATACATTTAGTAGAACGAATAGTAAAAAAGTCTCAATTAGACCAATGGCCGTACTTTTTAGCCTTGTTTATAAGATAAAAACTATCTAATGAACTCCCGAGTGGCTCATTATAAGCAAAACCACCGTGGTCACTTTCCAATATCGATAAATGATATGGATAACAATTTTAAGTGAGACAGTGCATACTTTTCAATGCACATCTCTAAGATTTAAATAAATTGTTAAGTAGTTACGATTTATTTCGTGTTATTTTTTAGTGATTTTAGTGAATTATAGAATTTTCTCTAATTAAATAAAATGAACTTACAATATTTGTAATAAAGTATTGTTGTTGCACGTAATTATTTTCTTATAAATATATTTTTCACTTAAAATTTCTTTCCAGACAAATCTGCAAAAATCAGGTAGATTTCTGTTTATAAAATTTATTTTTTAGTCAACACTTAACAGACGGATCAGGTAGTACCTACCCGTAATATTAGTCGACGGTAATCCACAGGACAAGTAAAATCTACCTTTTTTTGACTTCTGATGTTTAATGACAGTTTCTGTAGTATCAACCTATAAACTAAAGCTTATTGTGCTGCCATCTATGATGGTGCTATACAAAAAAAAAATCTCCCCTTGAATAGAGATTACACTTAGCTAAGATATCAATTTTTCAGAAAAGCGTTTCAACATATAATATTACTGTTTCATATAAAAATCTCAAAAATTACAATTTGTAAATTATGACAGTTTCCATCCAAATATACGATATTTTTAATTAATCACATTTTTAAAACATTACCAATTTTTCTCTTTCAGCTTCTGAAGAACATATTTTGCGTTGATTCTCATGACGAAGGCTTTCTTATAGAAGGAGACGATCTAATATTGTTCCGAACAGTCTATATTCAATTGGGAATTTGCAATGCCATTATCAACATTATTGAACCATCACTCCAGTACGATTACACGATTGGCAGTATGTGTGCCTTACAATTTATTACAAATAACTTGGTACATATTAGCGAATCGTAAGTTGAACAGATTTTTTTTAATATTAATAAACCATAAATATAATATTATTCTTGTAGATTATCAGTCAATACTGAAATAGTGTTGGGCGTCTCTAGAGCAGTGTTAGTGATCAGCAAATTACCACTACTGCAAATTAATTGGGATGTAGAGAATACAGATGTAAGAGAATCCATAAAAATTGCTGATATAATTTTGACATTTTTATGGTCTTTCTTAAATCATTATAATGACACTGTTAGACATCTATGTATTCAAATATTGAATAACGTTGTGAAACTTGCAAATATTCTAAATAAACGAGGTTTATTTACTTTATTTATTTATGGTCTACGGAAGATTTAAAAATGGTTCTTAACTATTCACTTTATTTCAGGACTGTGCCACTTATTATCGCATAAAATTACAATGACAACTTTCGCTACTGTCAAAAACGATCAGTACAAGTATTACGTTTTGTTGCGAGCTCTCGGTTTAGAATTCAACTATTCGTATTTGCTCAATCAGAATCCGAGACTCATCGAAGATATGCTTTCAGACATTAACACTTCAAGCGATATGTCTATAGTATGTTTTTTTTATTTGAATCTTAATTTTAAGAAACTTATTCATTTTAATTTGTATTAAGGTATCATCTACATATGAAGTGCTAATGACAAAGCATCTAAAGGAAGATTCTTGCGAAGTCGTGTTCGATGCGTGGGTTATACCAATATTGAACAAAATAATATCATATGAATCAATGACAGAAAATGAGCAATCTCCAGTGGTGACGATGATGAGAGAGATACTCCACAACGCCGTCAAAATCGAACCCAGTATCGCAAAGCTAATGTAAATATAGATTAGACTCTGAAAAATTCAATGGTGTAATATATCATTTAATTCATATTTTAGGACGTCTACTTTATTGAAACCTAAGGAAGGAAAGATATTAAGTGACGGTCAGTTTAAATGCATGTTGATATGTTTAAACGTCGCTAAAAAGAGCGGTTACTTTGACAAACACAAAGATTCATTTGACGAACCTCTGGAATTATGGAAAGGCGTTCTATCGTACGATTTGTTGAATGATGGCATAACTCATCAAAATACTGAAGTAATGCTTATGTTTCATTAGATAAATTTATGCATATGTTAAAAAAAATTATGCAATGACACAAATTTATGGATTAGCCCAATATTTTTTTATACGATTAGATTTTTATAATTTTCAGATATGCATGCTGGCTTCAAATTTGATTATCGATTCGCACAAAACAACAGAGCCATTCAACTACAAAGATTTCGATCTCGCTACAAATTTCTTTAAATATAACATCAGTATAAACATCGCTAGCATTAAACAAGAAATTTTGAGAGTCACTAAAAAGGTAAGGTTTAATAATTTGCTGTTAAACACTACGTCAATATAATTGAAATTTGTGTTTAATATAGTTGTTCGATCGATGGGAGATGAGCTATCAAAAACTTAATAAGAATCCCACTGATTTGCAAAATATGTTCAACCGTAAGCTAAATAAGGATGAAATGTGGAGCGTTCACAAAAAGATAATGACATCTTACGAGACATTTATGGATAACGTTTATGTGATATGCTTTGATAACATATTTCCAAATGCGAATTTCTGCCGCAGGAACGTATCGATGCAAGTTTTGCAAAGTTGCCTCGATTTATCTTCTAAATTTTCGATGAACTTGTATGTATAATCATTTTTATATATTAGATAGTTCTATAAATCATAACATATTTATTTATGCAGTGAAATCTTGGAAAAATCCCGACATATAAAGCAACTGTATAATTATTTGGACGACTCATACGAGTGTAACAAACTACTAGCTATGAAGATTTTATCTCATCCTTCAATATATGCAAATTTATACCCTGTGAGTATTAATTAATATGTTTGATATTTTATCTTTATGAAATAAAGTTCAAAAACATTATATGGATGCGTCTAAATCAATACGGTAATATGACTATTTTATACATATAATAAAAAAACATTTTTCCATTGTCCAAAAATCGACGAGCGAATTTCATGCAATATGCAAATCTTCAAAGTTTACTTACAAAACTTTTTACATGCGCAATAAATTATTATGATGGTTAATACAGTCTTTAAAACATCTTAATCGGTTGCTGTATATGATATTTTTTTTATTTGAACTATTGTTCATATCGGAACATATTTTATACTGCATCTAGTTTATTTAATAATGTTTTAATAATATTTGTTTAGGATGACATAAAATGGACTTCTGATTATGAAGAAGCAATACTAAAAGCATCTAGTATTAAACCCACTGATTGTATATCGTCAGCGTATAAATTAGAATTACTTACAATCAAGTAAGATTCTGTTCATATGTAAATAATACAATATATCAAATATTGCTATTTAATTAATTTAAAATATTTTTATTAGACCTAGTGAAATTCCATATCAATCCCATTATAACATGATGTCCAAATTATTGGAAAAACTCCGTGTAGAATTATGCATTGCTTCAAATAACATATTAGAAGCGTCAGCAAATGGTCCGATGTACGGATTGATATTTTGCATCACCCATATTTACAATCTAATCAATTTGAGGTAACATTAAAAATATATTTCCACTCTAAAAACATCTAAATATAAAAAGTAAATATTTTTCAGTCAAATACCAGAAGATCAAAATCTAAAATGGATAAATCTAATACAGGACGTTATTAAGATATGCTTCAGCATCAATACGGTCGTATTACCCATAGTCAACAATTCGTCCCCGGAAGGTCACTTGCCTATGGATTTCAGTTCCGATACGATACAAGTACACGGAAACAATCTAGAGCTAGAGAACGGAATGATAGTGAGCGCTCAAATGGTACTTTTGTGTGGCTGGCGGTCTGTTAAAGAAGTATCGTTATTGCTCGGCGATATTGTATCAAAATCTAAAATAATCGATGATGTGAAGATCGCCGATGACACTTCTAAACTCGGAATGATCACTAAACAACAAATGTTGGATATAGGAGATCATTTTATGACACTCTTATCGGAGACGAAGCATCGGGGTGCATTTGAGAAGGCATACGTCGGCTTCACTAAATTATGTTCAAGGTTGTATAAAACATTTTCAGTATTTTAGTTGAGTAAAATAAATTAATTTTAATTTTGACATAATTAAGGTTGTGGAAATGTCAGTCGAATGAACTGCACAGTTTACCAAAAATCTGGCTGAAAGATTTGATGACTGTGATCTCTTCAAACAGCACTGCTACTTCAAAACTATGCTCGACTAGGAGGAGTGCCGGTGTTCCTTACATTGTTCAGGTATAAATCACTATAATAGTATCAATAAACATATGTGTTTTCGTCGCTCGGATTTTACTTAATTGTGAAAAAAACGCTTTATGATAGTAAGATATCAATATTTATAGCTAAATTATTATAAAAGTAAAAAAACATGTTTTCCAAGAACTATGAACCTTCTAGAGAAACTAGAAAAGTAAATTATTTTTTTTATAATATTATTTGTCAATATTTTTTACTTAAATGTGCATTTGAGATTATTATTATATTTAATCCTACATTTTTAAGATTTAATACCCGTAGAATCGATTTTTGCCCCAATACCAGTATTACCGGTATTACAAACCCTAGTTGTATCAAACGGTTGGAATCAATATAAAAGTAGTGAGTCTCTGGTCTCTCGAATCTCTGCTGATTTGAATCAATCGCTTTTTTATACATGTTTTATACATTTCTTCTTAGAATGAATAAGAGAAAAGTCTTAATTAGATCAATAGGCGTACTCTTTAGCCCTGATTATAAGATAAAACCTATCTGATGAACTCTCGGGTGACTCATTATAAGCAAAACCATTGTGGTCACTTCCCGATATTGATAACATATGCATACTTTTCAACGCACTTTGTGTTTTTTTTTTAGTTATCGCAGGGAATTGTAGAATTTTTCTCTAATTGAATATTATGAATTTACAATATTTGCAATAAAGTATTGCTATTGCTCGCAATTATTTTCTTATAAAAATATTCTTCACTTAAAATTTCTTTCCAGAAAAATCTGCAAAAATCAGGTAGATTTCTGTCTATAAAATTTATTTTTTAGTCAACACTTAACAGACGGGTCAGGTAGTACCTATCCGTAATATTAATCGATGGTAATCCACAGGACAGGTAAAATCTACCTTTTTTTGACTTCTGATGTTTAACGACAGTTTCTGTAGTATAAACCTGTAAACTAAAGCTTATTGTGCTGTCATCTATGATGGTGCTATATAAAAATAATATAGTGCTATATTGATATATATTGATTTTAGTCCTAATACCAGTATTACCGGTATTGCAAACCCTAGTTGTAACAAATGATTGGAATCAATGTAAAAGTATCGAGTCTCTGGTTTCTGATCTCTGCTGGTTTGAATCAATCACTTTTTATACATTTCTTCTTAGTAGAACGAATAGGAGAACAATCTCAATCAGACCAATGGCTGTACTTTTTAGCCCCGTTTATAAGATAAAAACTAGCTTATGAACTCCCGGGTGACTCATTATAAGCAAAACCACTGTGGTCACTTTCCGATATCGGTAAATGATATGGATAACAATTTTAAGTGAGACAGTGCATACTTTTCAATGCACATCTCTAAGGTATAAATAAATTGTTAAGTAGTTACGATTTATTTCGAGTTCTTTTTTAGTAATTTTAGTGAATTATAGAATTTTCTCTAATTGAATAAAATTAATTGACAATATTTGTAATCAAGTATTGTTGTTGCACGTAATTATTTTCTTAAAAATATGTTTTTCACTTAAAATTTCTTTCCAAAAAAATCTGCAAAAATCAGGTAGATTTCTGTCTATAAAATTTATTTTTTAGTCAACACTTAACAGACGGGTCAGATAGTACTCATCCTTCATATTAGTCGATGGTAATCCACAGGATGGGTAGAATCTACCTTTTTTTGACTTCTGATGTTTAACGACAGTTTCTGAATTAATTTAATCCTACATTTTTAAGATTTGGGAAGATATTCAATATTAATAATTAAATTTTTATTATTGTAAATGTTTTTCAAGTTACCATGAACTTTCTAAAGATACTAGAAGAGTAACATTATTTTTTTATAATCTTTACAATTTTAATCTTAATAGCTAATAATAATATTCTTTGTCAATACTTTTTACTTGAATTCGCATTCGATATTATATTTTACTATTTAAAAATATCTATAAATACAAGTTTGAAATGTACTATCATAATCCTTATAATAAATGGATAATTTACATAAAATATATTTTAGTCATAAATATTTAATGAAGAAATTACCCTCATTGAACTATAAGATGCTAGGAGAGAAGTGCTCAGAATTATGGATTAAAAAACGATCATAAAATGGCAGTACAATTTGGATTTGTGTTTAAAAATTGGAACTCCCCAAAACTTTTTAGTAAAATAATCGATTTAAACTAGCAGTAATTTTATATGATCTGCTTTAATTTATATGTTTTCGCTTATTATATAGTTTTTTGAATACCAATTATACACATGTGTTACTTTGAAAAAGCTTGTTCACATAAATATGTTGTGCAGAACGGTACCAAATGTTGAAGTGCAGAATAATCAGATCTGAGAAGTAACCAATGAGTTCAGTTTTGTTAAAATGTAGTTTCAAAGATGTATCGCATGACAATTCAACGAGAATATCTTGTTTGAATACAAAAAACTGTTAGCATTAATAACCATGTTAAATGAATCTTTAATCCAGTTGTTGCCAGAATTAGGACTGGGAAAACAATTCCTAAAGCTGCTTTTTAGAACTATTAGATGTTCAACAAAAATCTGCCGTGTTTCATTATTGGAAGTGTTGGAAAAGATACAGTTGTTAATGAGTTTCGACCACAAGTCAATTTTTTTATAATCGCTTTTATTTTATCTTCAACTTTAAATATATTTGTAGCTGCACCTTGGAGTTATCTTAATCTTAGCTAACCAGGAAAAATCATTAAAATTCCTTCAGTTCAAATTGCGTATTCATTAAAAATATATTTTTGCGCTTTATATTTTATCACAAAACTCAAAAAGACAATTAACACTAAGAACTGCCGAATCTTAGTGGAATAGCGTACAAGCAAATCTGATCAATATTTATTATAAATTAAATTTTAACATTCAGGCTCTGGTCATCACTGAACTACAAGTCAACAACAACATACAAAACTTTGAAGATTGCATGCTTTCGCTATTAGACATGGCTAGAAACCAAGATTATACAGTCGTAACCAGAACGCATTCGTTGAATATTTTGAGAGCGCTCTACAGACACACCGCTTTGGGAGAGCATGTCAATCCATATGTTTCCGAGGGTCTCGTCATATCCATCAAGGGTTTTGAAGGAACGACTTGGGCGGTATTAAATGTTTAATATATTATATTTTTTATTTTGTTACTGATACTAATTATTTATTTTTTTTACAGGAGAGAAATTCGTCTACTTTGCTATTCAGCAGTCTCATGACACGCATCTTTGGTGTAACAAGAACCAAAGATACCGAGCAATTGTCCATGAAGAACAAAATGACCGGAAAAAATTTCTTCTTGCAGTATCCGAAACTATACGACTTTTTATTGGTTTGTATTTAATTTTAATAGTAGCAACCAGGGCTGTGGAGTCGGAGTTGGAGTCGCGGAGTCGTGGTGTTTTGGCCGGAGTTGGAGTCGGAGTCGGAGTCGTGAAAAATGAGCGACCCCGAACATTTTTTATATAAAATGCATTTTTTTAAATGATGAAATTTTAATTGCGTAATGATGAATGTGTATAGCGTATAAATATAAAACGCGTAGAAAAACATCAAAAATACCTGATAAAATTAAACTTTTCTGAGTCGGAGTCGGAGTTGGAGTCGGAGTCGGAGTGGAGTCGTGTTATTGGTAAATATCGGAATCGGAGTCGGAGTCGGAGTCGTGTTTTTTTTAAACGACTCCACAGCCCTGGTAGCAACGTATGTAAAATTCAATCCAGGAATGATATAGTTGTTACTGATAATTTTTCTGCGTCTTAAAAAATAACTATGCAAAATCAAAGGGCGTAAGATTGTGTAGAGAGTAAAGATATATACCCAATATCTTCAATATTATATAAATAATATTTTTTTCAGACATACTTGGATGAAGTGGTTGGCCAATCGGAAGTGAAAAGGAATAAAAACTACTTGTGTCCTTCTTTATATCCAATACTACTTTTGCTCTCGAGATTATATCCATCTCCTCTTGATGGCACTGATTCAAATCTTCAAGTATTATTTTATTTATTATTATATTATTATGCTGAAGTGTTTTATAAATGATAATAATCTTAAAAAAATTATAGCTTGAAGCTTTCGTACCGTATTTAATTATGTGTTCCGGAAACTCAGTATTGAAAATAAGACAACTCGCAGCCAAAGCAGTTTTACAAATAGTCAACTCCGAGAGGTATTACTTTATTATTAAGATATTGTATTGATTATGTAATAATTAAAATATATTTGTTATAGTTATGGAGTTTATTTATTGAACAATATTCAACTTCTCTGCTATGGAAACAATAAAAATACAAATTTTATGCATGGAATATTTTTACAGGTATGTTATCAATATATTGATCTATTTAATTTATATAGTACAAGTCATTTATTTATTTGTAGATAATAAAATTATTGCCAAACCTCTCCAAAAGAACGATGGAAGATACACACTTTATAGCTAACATTTCGCCTTTCCTCAAGCATTGTGTTCATTTCTTAAACAGAATATTCGTTGACTCCGCGCCGTGTTTTATCAATGCCGAAGCCTACTTACACACTCTTTTGCTATTCGCCATCAAGTTTCCAGAATCGCTACATATCGATAAAGAATTCTATTTGTGCATAAGAAATAAATTGCACGATTCTATTCCAATCCATAACAATTCAATATTGTACGGCCTCAATCAATATTACGCCACATCGCTACACTTGAACTTTCAATTGACTTCTATCCTGTCCAAGAATTCGCTTATATCATTGATTCAATTTTATTTGGAACACCCGTCACATGAAGTAATCTCATTGATGCTGAACTATCTCATCTGTTTCTACAATCAAACGAATTCGGAAGATGTTAGTAAGAGTTTCGATATCGGTCAATTCGAAATGACCTTTGTTGAGCGATTGGAAATCAAAGATGTTATAGAGCTACTGGATCGGCTGAACGAAACTGAATGGTACATAGAGAGAATCTTAACCCTCAGCAAACAGTGTAATGATTACGAATACAAGGATAAAGCTCAACGTTTGTTGTTTTTTATCAATCCAAATGCCGCGTATGATTATGTGGGCGTATCAAAGTCGATGAACGGAGACGAGTTCTTCGATGCTTTAGAAAAATACGACTATAATGGTCAATATGAGTGTTATTTACTTCTGAGGTGTATTGATGGATATCTTGAAGAAAAGCACGACTTATCGATCACGAGTGATAGAAAGTTGAGTGAAATCCTAATGCAAAATTGTATGATTGACACTGATGAGAGTAATCGATTGGTTGTGGCGCAAATATTCACTAAACACTGGAAATCGCTCGGATGGAGAAGTGAATGCATAAATGATGAAAAATGTATGTATATCAATAATTTTTTATTATATATTAACTTTCGTATTCGACTTAGTATGTATGATATTTTGTTCCCATTTCTAATGTATCCTTCAGCACTCAAACTTATGAAATTACATAGTAAGTCTTTCAAGTAATATTAAACAGTCTCTTGTGATTAATATTAAACACATTTCACATTGAGTTAATTAAAGTCAGAATTTTTAAGATTGTTTTGGTAGATCTAAATTCTCCAGCAGCATAGTAGAACTACCAATCCACTCACATAGATTCATGATATTTAAGTATCCATATAAATATAATAATTGGTAGCTTTTTAATTGAAGTAAAATTAATGTGCTACAGACATCTCTTGAATGGATTATGAATCAAGTATCTTAGCTGTTTCCAAAAAAATTTCCATGAAAAGTAGTTTCATCCGTACCTCGAAAATCTTGGCCAAATTTTACCGGACAAAATCTTTTTTTTATTGAATTCACTGCAGTCTAATTTATTAAATCACAAAAATTAAGCTTCTTACCTATTTTATTCATATATGATTTATTTAGGGTATACTCTGTACCAGTTACAGATGTTGGGACCACTACCTGAAAAAAAACACCCAAGAATGCTTCGCTATATCCTTGTAAATAGTGTTTAATTAACTGTTCACAATTGTAATTCACACAACAGCAATGGCTCTCAACATATTTATTGTTTTTTTTATTACTTTGATGTATGAAACACTAAATATATTTATATATGTACATTACAATTACTTACATATTTATACGCTTGACGTTTGGTTACGTTTGTCCATCGTATAATATTTTATGAAGCAATCTTCCATAGAAGATATGATTTTGAATTACGTTTTTAAACATCTCCTTTGTTTTTCTTTCACCATATTTTTTTTACATTATTTACCATATGGGAATAGTACCTATTTGATAAGCTACGCCTAATCCACATAGTAATAATTTTTTTGTCATATACAAATACTATAATATTATTATTCATTCCTTTATGTTACAATTTCTCACTTGTGCATTTTTTTTGCTTGTGTTGTGCTTTTTTTTGCTTGTGTTATGTTAAGTTTTCTATGTTGGCAGCACTGTAAATCAGACAGCTGTCAATAATCACGCATGCTCAGTGTCAAATTCAGGGATGTCATTTCAACTTTTTCTAGGGGGAAGGGGGGGTCAAAAAGTAAAAAATTCACATCAAAAGCAATAAAATCGTTCCGTCGCAGTGAAAACGCTCAATTATCTGATGTTCATATTAGTACTTTTGATAATAATATTACGACTTATAATAAGTGAGAATCGAATGAAGCGCATCTAAACCAAATTTTGACCAATAGGAGAGCGCAAAAAACAATTATCACTTCTCAGAAGTCAAAAATTCACGTCAAAAACAATAAAATCGTATCGTCGCCGTCGCAGTGGGAACACTCGTTACCGAGCGTTCCCACTGCGACGGCGCCGACACGATTTTATTGCTTTTGACGTGAATATTTGACTTCTGAGAAGTGATAATTGTTTTTGCGCCCTCCTATTGACCAAAATTCGGTTTGAATATACTTTGACCAGCACTCTTACATCAGAAGTACGTAGTAAAATTGGTAAGAATAGCTATCACATTTTTAAAGCAGTGTTATATCGAAGTGCAGACAAACCATGGAGCAATATGCGAGATGCGACGTCGGTCTTTACTTCTTCTACCGCTTATTTTCCCGTAAGAGAAATATTTTGGACTTGACCTAATGAAAGTTCTAAGACTGTAATTAGTTTTAAAACTTTCATTAGGTTAGGTTTGGGTTAGAACAGCAAATGGACGTTTCGCAGCTGTCAAATTGAGTTGCATATAATTTCACTAGCGCCTATTAGTTAAATTATATTTTCGCTAATAAAGATATATATCTATTAGTGAAAATGTATTTGAACTTCACTGAAAAATACACAATCACTGTAACATTTGCATTGCATGTGAATAAATAATGATAAGTACGTAAATGTATAGATGTACTAGCACCTACCAGACCAATTATATTTTCACTGGTAAAGATATATATCTACCAGTGTAAATGTATTCCGATATAATTTAACTGAAATGACATATTTTAAAAAATATTTTCAGGAGATTTTTTTTGAAGGATAATCTGAATATTTTTGGTTTAGAATCAGGGAAGTCATTTCATTCAGCTTTTTCAATGAGGGAGGGGGACAAAAGTTGGCTAGTCAGTGGTCGTTTTTTTTTAATACTTTTATTTCATTGAGATTCATAGTATTTCATTAAACTGCATGCATTTTTCTGGCCATAATATCATGCGATTTAACGCCGTTGAAGCACCTAAAACCCAACATCTTCTTAAGATATACCCAAAATGTACGAAAAAGTCATTGAAAGAATCGACTGTTGCAAAATTATTATAAAATTATAGAAATTATTTTTCATATTAATGAAATACATCAAATGTTTAAATAATAAAAAAAGTTCCGAAAATTTCTTTAAAGGTATTATAAAAAGTTCACAAACTTAGTTGGATCATCTCTATATGATATCAGTATGAACAATGTATCGCAAAAATCTATCGTACAACCGAAGGATTACTCTTGTTAAAATAAAATATTCAGCATATTTAATCCTCGTGATGTTATAGACCTATAATAGGGCACAAAATAATAAATATATGACAATTGATTCAACATCAACTTCACGATTCAGAATTTAATGCTCTCAAAATATATTGTCTAAATATTGTGTTGAATTTAAACAGTAATTAAATTTATTTAAAGAAAATATGTACGTATATATTACAACAATTTTTTTTAGATTGAGAACCATGAATAACAATTTACATGGGTTTGAGCGGCTGATACAGACTGGTCAAAATATTGTTTCCAAAATCCATCCAATGGATTAACAGATTTTATGACGAATTTTAGTAATTTAATAATTCAAGATAAAATGGTTAGAAATTACTAAATCTTTTTACGGTAATATATTGATAGAAATATCTGAGTAGAGTACCCTCGGGATAAGGATGCCGGTTTGTTATTGTGTGCGTGTACATGTATATGAGAGGGAGAAGCGATGTAGCGTGTACTTCGTTGTCTCGCTTTCTATTTAAGGACAGTCGCTGATTCGTCAGCGCTGGTATTCGTCATTAAAGTGCAGTGTGGCACAGAAGTTCGATCTTCTCTAGTGATTTGTTTTAAATAATTTTGTGTTGATATTGGTTTAACCCAGATATGTCCACTGTCCCATGGGTAGTCACTAAACTCGTGCCACTGTTTTTTATTTATAAATGAAATTTTAAGAGAACAAAATTTCTTGGGCACATCTGGGTTAATTGATATCAAAGCTTCAAATATACACTGTAAGTTATTCGTTCTCTTATCCGTGGATTAAAATATTTTAATTATTTTTCCATTATTACGTACGTTGTTGGTTTTTTTACACTATTCTCTGTAAGGCTTAAAAAAGTTATTATTCTTATCGTTGCGCCAATGATAATTTTTTAATTTATTCAATGGATTCTAATGATTTAATAGAGTCGTCGAGCCATTAAACAATCTGCGAATAATTTCTTTCCCCATTTTGCTTTTAAAGAATAGCTAAAGACTTCATTATTTTTTTGACTAGTAAAAGATTTTTAATTGTCCGTTGAAATTTCCAACTTAGCTCAGATGCATGTATGTTAAATAAACATATATTTTCTTTTAAAATAAAAAAATTAAATATTCTGAGCCAAATTGTTTTGAGCCACACAGTTCACGCACATAATAACAAACCGGAATCCTTATCCCGAGCGTACTCTAACTAATGAATCAAGTCATTTAAATGGCTTCAAAAAATAGAAAATATATTAGGCATGACATACGTGCCTTTGGACTTCTAAAGGTTAAGGGGATATTTGGCTTTTAAACTAGCTGTAAAAATAACATTCATAGGGTTTTATAGATATACTTTATTCTTTCTTGACACACGTTTATATGTTACTAATATTTCTTAACAGTTTCAGTAAATGTAATGCAATGGTCAATCGTATTCAAGCTTTTAATAGATGAAAGCAAAGCTGTTTCATATGAAATGTCCAAACTATCATATTTGATAATGCACGATTATCAAAGCTCTATGAGCAAGTTCCAACAGAACGAAAATAAATCCAAAGCAATAATTTTAAAGACATTGACGGATTGGTTAAGTGAAAAAAGCTTTAAACACGCCCTAGTGATGCTGATGATGTTGGCCATGGGAGATAATTCCAACAACACGAAAGAAGAGGTATTTTGTTTTTAAATAAACCATTTATGTCATTTATGTATATTTTTTTATTTCTATAGATTCAAGTGTTTGAAAAGGAAGATATGTTTGACATTGAAGAAGAATGTGCTTTGACTAACTTATGCGTAAAACAATTAGAAACGATTTTAACCAAAGATAACGTATCAAATTTGATGGGTGATGGATCTACTATCAAATCTAAAATTGGTGCTACAATTGTATCGATCTGTAAATTCAAAGATAATTGGAACGTAGATCATTTGTTAAAATCGTTGCTTAAAACAAACAATCTCGAGCAGTTTGACCAAATAACTCAATACAAAATGGAATTGATTATAGAGCTTCTTGATAAGCTCAATAAAAATACTTATATGATTTAAAAACATGTTTTTGTACTCTATATATACAAGTATACAAATAATAATAAAAATGTCTGTTTCATTATTTACGTCACCTTTTCCACACCCTCCGTCTGGAAGAATATTCATAATTTGAATTAATATCATTAAAAACTTTATCGGTCTGTTTGATTATGATTTCATTTTCTGTTCTAAACTTCTCGACCTTTTTTGACGTATCCAACTTGTCTCCGTCGCTCTCTAGATCTTCGTACGCATCCGTCTCTTCATTGAACAAATCCTTCACGCTTAATAATCGTTTCGATAGATTATATTTTAATTTTTGTCTCTTAAAAAGCGTCACGATTCCCCACTCCTTGTCATTTGACTCGTCTTTCTTATTCTCCAAACTCCACGCTGCATTTTGGCACTCTATGATCAACCGTTCGCATTCTTCCAAAGAAACGTTCTTACTAACATTGAGATTGATCTCTAATGGATTTATAATATGCAGCGACGAATAGTCTCGCTTATTTACTATCTGTCCTTCGTTTATCGATATGGCGTTTGAAGAAAAATCAAACGAACCGTAGAACTCATAAAATTGACGCAATAACAACTCCAACGAAGACTCGTTCTTGGTTTTGAACGACAATTTTTTAATGTCTCTCATAAACGTGCAGTTGATTAAATCTTCCGTTATCCTCTCGTCTTCTTTACCTTTAAAAATAAAATTATTATAAACATCCGATTATAAATATAAAATAAATATAATCAATACTCACTAGCACAGTTCTTTAAATAATTCAAACTCGGTAATATTGGACCATCGGGAGCATTTTGCATGAAAAATATTACCATCAAAGTGAGCGGGAAGTTGGTGATCCACTTTCCTGGATTATTATTGGTCAAACCGATTTCTTTAGCCCAACGTCGAATGGTAAATACTAACGGTTTTACTCTACTGTCTAAACTTCCGAATAAATAGAGCATTTCGGACATGTACAGACCGGATCTAAAAAGTACATTGTGATTTTAAACATAATCAACGACTGGTGTCTAAAAAACATAAACTTACAAACTAGACATTGATAAATCGCACTCGACGCCAGTGTGATCCTGGTTATATTTTATAATCGGAATCCTCGCTTGAGAGATTCGTCTCACATGAGCACAACCAGGCAAGAAAAGTTGTATCATATCACCGATGATTTCTACGTATCTCTGCTGCTGCAATCTTCCGGTAGCGATAGATTTCTTAGTATGAAAAACAAGCCGGCTTTCTTTATTTGCCTGTAAATAATATTATAACATTAAACTTATTATTAATTAATTATAATATCAATTAAGTATATGTATATACCTGAGGATTTTGAGGAGTGAATTTCATAACTAAATCTAAATCGCATCCCATTTTTCCGAAACCGTTTACGCTCGAACCGAACGGATAAACAGCTATGTTAGGATACAAATCAGCGAAAGCTGATTCAACCTGTAACATTAAAAATATATATATATATATTACATTTTTTAAGCTTTTTTATATTGTGTTGTAATACTAACCTGTTTAGCGGCTAAAAATCGCAATCTCACACCTAAATCGTTCAAATGAGTCAAATACCATAATCGCTCCATTTGCATGGAAACGCTGTCAGCTATAATCAATTCGTCCAATAATATATTGTCATTGATTATTTGGCAGCCGTTCACGGCGTCCAATTTGACATTTTCACTGTTCGGTCTAATTATTTTATCGATTATCTGGTTTTTGTAGTTTTTACTGAGCGGTGGTCTAAACCAGAGACAAGATGATTGGACGGGTATGACTTCAGGTTCTTCGGAGAAGCACGCCGATGAAAGCAATTGTGAAATTTCATGTTCAGTCTTATACTCCAACAGCATGAAATGCTAAAACGTAAATCAGAATTACTATTCTAAGTTAATGTATTCCTCATAAAAGTAAAAATAAGACAAATTTTAGAATACTATGAAAATACATATTTAGTAAGTCATTGAAAATATACTTTTAAAATAAGTGATTTTAATCCTCATCATTCAGAACTATTTTTTATATAAATATTAAAAAAAGCGTAGAGGAAGTGCTTAATTCTTAACTGGAAATTCTCGGGTTATCTCTCAAAGAAAATCTAAAAAAATCGAAAATATTTTTTAAAATAAATCATTTCAGTGAAATCATATTGGAATACGTTTTCACTGGTAGATATATACAGAAAATCCAACTATAGCGTATGCGGCAATCCCTCCAATAGCGTTTGTCTTTACCTTGACTTCGCTAGACGTATTCTGTGGCAGGCGAAACGCCACCGCGCTATAACATTCCAGGGATATTTATCACAATACAGTAAGAAAATTTATTTTTGTATAGCTATGGAAAAAATTATGATCAAGCAAATCAATGTACACATTTTTTAATACATTATGTATACACTTTTCAGGGGGTTTCAACCATTCAATTTTTTTATAATAAAATTAAATTATGTAAACATTAAAATTTTAGTGCATTTAAAATAATACGTAATGTTTCTAAACTTGGCAAATTTTTAATTTCAAAATTTAAATGTAAAACCCATGTAAATATAATATAATTTATTCAATACAATTGTTCTACAGAGCAATCTGCTGAATTAAAAAAACAATTAGAAAAATGTCAAGCACCATATTATAAAATTCGAGAAGAAATGCGGACAGAAAGAAAATTATCCTGTTATTAATGAAAGTGGTAATAAATTTAAGGGTATTCAAAATGTCTCGATAGAATGTGATATACTAGATGACACTGAAGTGTAATTAAATGCATAATTACAAGATTTAAATCTCAAAATATTTTCGGAGATGGTCATTGAATAATTTTTTTTAATTGCGATTCTACGACGAAAAAAACTATGTTTTAAATTTTTAAATGTATTTATGTAGCAAAACGTTGGATACTTTCTCAGACGTTAGAGCCAAAGCCAAAGATGGAACAATCCAGTTTCTGAGCGTGGCGCCGATATAATTAACAAGTATTTTTTAGCTCTCAGCAGTAATTTGTCCTCAAACAAAAATTTTCAACGTGACCTTTTTATTTTTAGTCCCCTACTTTGATATTTTCAAAATCTGGTCCTCTTAATAAAATGTCCTATATATTTAATTTACAATTAATTTAAACATATTATAATCGAGCTATTTACCTGTTGATTTTGTAGGGAATAATGATGAGCGCCAACGATGTCTCCAAATTTCGAGCAATACGAGTGCAATTCAGGAAACGATAATTCCGAATTGACCTGAATTAGGACGCTTTTCTTGGCTTGATAACGTCTATAGCTCACGAAATCTTCGAATGGAACGAACGCCGATCTTATGTCTGAAATGTCAGTTATGTCATACTTGAAATACATAAATAAATGAATAAGTGTATAATCAATAATACACTGTTAATAAAATACATACGATTAATTAGATTATGAAAATTGTACATTTTTAACATAACCTATAAATTTTTAACAAGTATGCAGTGAAATTACGTAAATTAGGTCAACTCACCAGTCAAGGATCTGACGCCGAGACGACGCGGGAACCTCAAAATGGGACCCCATGGCAACATACCGGCGCTCGTATGAATACACACGATCTTAAACTGACATATGTTAAAGCAATAAAAAAGATGACCATTAACTTTTTAAAATATCTTTTTGACTAAAATTTATATTTTTATTATTAATAAATTTAATATACGCAGCATGGCTCAAGATCAAGGTTCTCTAACATACGGTTTTCGCACAAGTAGCGCCAAATGCAGAAATGGGCAAAATATGCAATTTTTGAAATTCGAACTGTGGAAACTTTGTAAAAAAATTCAACGGTGACAATTTATAAAGTTATCTATTAAAATGTCATGACACTGTAAATGAAATATTTACATCTAATGTTTTGCCGCTAAAAGGATTTAAAAAAAATGTAATATCAAGATCAGAAAATTTAGATTCAAAATTGTTTTTAAGTTCATCCAACACTTTAAATGCAAAATTAATTGGAAATGAAGACTGCTTATGCTGATTAACTGTACATGCGTTAAACTTAACGAAACAATTATTTGCTAATTGAGACTGGAATAAAATTATTTTTTTATACAATATGTAAAAATTAATAACGCTATCCATGAAATTTATGCTTACATACCCCAGCACCAGACATACATTTTTGGAATTCATATTAACAAATCGAATAACTAATCATTTTTTTATAAATAAAAAGCAGACATAGGTACCTAGGTATATAATTTAAAAAACTACCATATATAAAATATTGAGCAATGTGATTGTGCAATATTTCATATCTGTCATTCGACGTTTAAGGTTATGTAAATTTTGGCTCTCGATCCACGATGAGTGCTCGGCTTTTCTGCAACTTATTTACGAAAAGCTTAACTGGCGTTCGTTTCTATTCGAGAAGCGCGAACGCCTCCAATTTCAATCTGACGAGATGGAGCTTGAATTCACCCAGAATCTTTCTAGTATCCAGCGTCGAACAGTTCCAAGTAAGAAATTACGCAAAGAGCAAAGATAAAGGCAAGAACAACAAGAAAGGTGGCAAAGTGGAGATAAACAGTACCCAATTGAACGAGGTGATCGACTATGACAGCTTGAAAGTGAATCTAGAAGGCATCCTTCAGACGTTACACGAAGATAACGCCAAGCATCTGAGCCTCAGAACTTCCATCGGCTCCATAGAGTCTCTCAAAGTGAAATTCGGAGGCAAAGAGCACGAACTGCAGGAACTGGCCCAAGTTATGCGTAAAAATGCAAAAACTGTACAGTTGCAAATGGGCGCGTTCCCGGCGGCCATACCCAGCGTCGTGAAAACCTTGCAAGAATCAGGACTAAACTTGAACCCTCAACAAGAAGGCAACAACGTCTACGTACCCATACCGAAAGTAACCAAGGAGCACAGGGAGCATTTAACGAAGAACGCCAAAGTGCTGTTCTACAAATGTCGCAACAATATGAAAGCGCTAGAGTTAAATTTAATGAAAGAAATCAAAAAAATAGAAAAGCTGCCAGAAGATGTGGCGTTTAGCGTTAGAAAACAAATAAACGCCTTGGTGGACGATTATTTGCTGAAAGCTAGAAACATAACTGATACTAAATGTAAAGAACTGAATCAAGTCGAATAATGATTACTAGAACGCTCTCGCTCTATTCTGCTGTCAATATTGAATAAATTTTATAATAGAATGTAAATATAATTGTTTCTTATCGTTTCCTTTATATTAATTATTAGTACTTGAATAAAAATTGAGATGAAATGGGATTTTATTATTTTCAAAAAGTAATATAAATGATATTTTATTTATGATGTTTCATGAACTTTTTTAGTGATATTTAATATTTTTGTTATGCTCTTTCCCATTTTAAATATAATTAAATTTGAGGACAATTTAAATGAGCAATATAAAATTAATTGTTCCATAAAACGAGATTTGCCTTACATAAATGCACAAACAATTTATTTATTTTAATGCACATATCTCAAAATAATTCCCTACTAAATAGCACCCCACTTTTTTTTAAATATATATCCATTATGTGACATTAGAATCAGTAAAATATTAGTTTTTGGAATATCAAAATGTATTTTATTACATTTATTTTTAATTAAACTTTTAATGGGAAAATGAACAAATTTAGATGTGAATATTCGGACAAGTAATATTATACTCACATTATATACTCTGAAAAAATGTTATTCTCCTTTCACTTGACGTTCGTATTAGCATGAATATAGAATGATTGTCGTCGGTTATAACCTTTCCACCATGTCAATGCATTTACTTTTTAGACTGACTTAATTACATATGCCTTGCTTTAAGCCATACTCTACTAGCTTTCTAACAATTTCAGCTGAATGTTTCGTCACCAAACGTGGCTTGTTATCAATCTATAAATCATGCCCGATATTGTAGCACACAGATCAGTTATTTCTTACACATTTGTTGAGAACAATGAAAGCTTATCTTTTTTGTACGATTTTGCTACTAACAGATTCAAGTATAAATATCCATTTAACAACGGGATTGATTAATTTTGAATAAACAATCAGAGGAACACGATTTCAGCTCAAATTAGGTAACAATATTTTCTTCGAGACCCTTTTTAGCTCCGAATTCAGGTCAACCGGACTGTTATTGATCTAATATACCTAATTCAATTTACTGTTTTGTAGCAATAATAGTATATTAATGCATTATATACTATAAAATAGTTCCTGAAAAAATTAATAAGCTGATAATTTTATTTGTTGTCTTGATAATTTAACTACTTTCAATAGATGAAAAAATTCAGCTCTGATCATATCAAATAATTTTCAGTATTAAAATAACATTTAGGTTGCTTTGCAAATAATTTCACAATTAGTAAAATGAGTCATTTAAACACTTCAATTGTGTTCCAGCATGTGGAAAAATTAACTACAATTTTGCTATTAGTGTTTTATATAGAAATCGATACAAGGCAAAACTATTTTTTAAGAATTATTATTAATTTTAAGTACTACAGAAATGATTTTTGTTGTTTTTAACTCTATTATTACTCCAATATTAAGATTTTTTTGCATTTAGCTGCAAATTAAAACGTTTTTCAAAGTAACAAATTCTATTCAGACTATATAGGACCGAAAGGATAGGACTAGAAATGACAAAGGGTCATTGAAAAAACCATGCAGGTTATATTATTTTTTATTGTTTTTTTTTATTACATTTATGTGATGCATATTATATATCAAACCATCCAGATTCCAATTAATCCCATATATTATGTAAAGTTAAGTATCTTACAAATGTAGATACACATTAAACTCACCTAAATCAATTACAATCTACACATATTCTAGTTATACACATGTATTGGGTGGCGCGCAAATGTTACATGCGCACATTAACATATATAATATATACATATATACATAATAATTTGTATATACATATATAAATATATATATTTAAAAAATCGTTTTTATTCTCCATCCACATCGTCCTTAAATACACTAAAAGTAAAAAGATGCCCAAATACAACTGACATACTAAATAAGATTTTCACAAAATTATTTTTGGCAATAGATGAGTATCTTTTCTGTGCATAGCGTTTTCATTTTTATTTTATTATTTTTTTCAATATTTAAAAAATTTAGAACACAAATTTGTTAGACGTCACGGAAACCGGCGCTGCGTGACGGGAGATGCGCACAATCGTTAAGCTCATAGTCTAACGTCAGTCGCGGACTGCCGCCTACAAGGCCTCGGTTTGACTGATAACTAATTATTCGATTCAACGTTGAATTCACAGTCCTGGTCGTAAATTAAGCTACAAAAATATCTCGGAAACGTCCTTTTTATTATTTTTTTAATTATATCTTTCAAATTTTGACTAACTACGTTTTTGTTCGTAAAAATCAATAGGCTTCGTTCTTTCGCTTATGAAAAATTAATTCAAGACAAAACTTAATCTTAAAAATATCTTTAAAAATGAAAAAATTGCCATTATTTATTTTTTTAGGTAACCGTACCACAGTTTATGAGAGGCACAATCATTGGTTTTTTTATTTATTTAATTATTGATTTTCGTAGATTAAACATTATGACAAGATTTCACAGTAATCAAATTTAATCAAAAAAGCGTAAAGCGTAAACGTTTGTAAGTATATCGTAAAAATACAAGGTACAGCACACAACGTTCAAATGTGAAACGAGTAGCTCGGAGGTAACGCAGCGTGAGTTTGTAAACGTTCACCCGGACCGACTTATCTTAGCGTCAGCTTATTACTAAACACAAAACGTGAATTAGTGTATAACAAACGTACCTAAGTGTATCTACTGTACAGTACAGAACCTTAAGTTTTTTTTTTGATTTTTATATTTTTTTGTTGGAAAATACCATTTAATACACATACAGGTTATCATAATATAAATTCAGGGAGCTACAAACATTTTTTTTAAATCACATATACCGAAACCCCACCTTATTGGAAAACGCTCCGATCGTCGACCGTCGCATAACACATGCAAATAAATACACTTATCTCGTAATCGGAAGGCATAACATTATTATCTAAACACTCAATTATCTAAAATATCTGTTTCGATTATACACTACGTTTATATAATTGGGGAAACGATCTTAAAAACACTGGTTTTTTGACTAAAATTCAATATATGTATAGGTACACAATTTATTTTTATATTTATTTTAAATATAATTTATATCAATATATTTATTATAATATATATCATATATCAATGTAAAATGCTAGCTGTCGGATAAACCCGTTATACTCAAAAAGTACAGATAAAATATCTGATACATATAAGTCGAACATTCTGTAAGATCACCGGAAAATAATTTCAGTTCCTTTTTTTTATAACTTTTGACAAGGCTACTTTACTAAATGATTTCAAAATAAATTATATAGGCGATTAATACATACATTTATTTCACTTTTGGTATCCAAATTAAGCGTCCCCGATTATCTTACACCTATTTGTCGAAGATCGGACAAACTGTGCACCGCCGCCTCGGAACCTTATAGGTCGACACGAGTGGTGCTCTAATTTTTGTTTATTTTGTTTTAAATAACACATATATTTAATATATATATATATTGTTAAACGTGGTCATTAAAGATTTATTTATTTAATAGCTAAATGGACCAAACGATGACTTATCATTGTATTATTTATGCCTATTACATTTATTCATAGAGATTCCTATAGAGAGTCTTTTGTGTGTGATGTTGACGATTGCTGCTTAAAACTGATATCGATAATAAAAAAATGTGGGAATACAACGAAAATAAATCACAGATGATTTGTGTGCTAAGCGAAAATGTGACTTCGTTCTCCGTAACGTTCCAAAGACCGGCCTAATCTAATTTAAAGAGTAAAAAATAAATATTGAGTCAAAAAACACGTATTAGAATATTGGTAATGAAATTTGGCAGAATTGTGGCACACTAATTTACTTAAAAAATCAATAAAATTACACAATACCGTTACATAATATTTATATTATACAATAAAAATAAACATAAAACTTTAACTATTGAATTTGGTTGAATTTTGAAAGGACATTTATATTAAATTTATCATTATTTAATAGCAAAAAACAATAACATTATTTACGTCGTGTACTTTGTTTTTGAACACATCTCGCATTCAGTTCATTAATCAGAATTTATTCAGGTAAAAAACTCAACATACAAAATAACACTTAAAATTAATAATAAATCACTTAAAAGTCACAGATGTTTTTAAAACGAAGTCATCGGTTAAATGACCAAAAATGTATATGATATCATTTAATTAAACACATATGTATACATATAAATATATGTTTAAAATTAAAAGTTGTACAATGTTTATTTGACTGGATTATCGTCACCGTTAAGTAATCGCCGCCGATCACGGGCGGCCGAGTTTAAGCCAATCGCTAAAAATTTTATCTTTTAGATACACGTTATTTCATAAATATATATATATATATATATACATACAGTAAAACCCCCGGACACTGATAACTCTCGACGATCTATCAACTAATACGCAGTAACAAAATATTGTCATTTTAAAAAATGCGATAATATAGCAATTCGCCGAGTTTACAAACTTATATAATAATACTTGTGTCATTCGCGAGTTTCGATAGAGGGTCATACTGTACATTAGATCGATATATTTATATATATACACTATGTACGCATGTATATCCACACAATATACACATATATATTAAAACGAGTGATATGGCTAAAATTAAGTATTACTTTTTTTAACACTCAATATTTAAATAAGGTATATTCATAATAAATTTATATTAATACAATCTTTGTGAATTATGTCTTAAAATGATAAAACATTATTTTCATCTAAATACCCTTACATTATTAATTATTACTAGATAATTGTTTCTCTTTTATATTTAAATATTGTTAACATAAAGTGGCACTTGAATCACAAATACTGGAAAAACTTAAGGAAATACTATTGGTAGATTTTGCTCAGCGAAGCTTCTCGTATTTTTTTACATTTTTTTTTTTTTAATAATTATTTTTCGACATTTTTGGCAGTCGAGCACGCCGCCGAATCTAACCGATGGAAATATTAAAATACAAATCACAATTTATTTGTGCTCGCCTCGCGCGGCCCTGTCACCCAGGACCGACGACGGCGTTTGTAAAGAGTTTTGACTTAAAAATGCACGATACCGAGGGGTGTACGTAATCAGGTAAACCGTAGGGGATTTAGTTTATTCACTTAGTTAAATTTAGCGAGAAAAAATAATCACAAGACCACTGGGTCACAGAGGTATATGTTGAATCGGGCTTCACACCTTCATCGTTATAGCACAAGCGCAGTGGACATATTTAAATTATTGCAGACCCGACGGATCGACTATTGTAAAGTCTGGACGACTCGCGTGAAAACCGTGTGTATTGTGTCTTTCGTATATAGTACAAATGCTAAAGTTACTCTTTTGCACTCAGAGGTTAGATAATTTTTTTCCCTTAAACGAGTAATTACATAAACAATTCTAATATAAACAAATTAATAAAAAAGTCAATAAATATATATATATAT
Source organism: Plectrocnemia conspersa (assembly GCF_051122295.1). Taxonomy (NCBI): domain Eukaryota; kingdom Metazoa; phylum Arthropoda; class Insecta; order Trichoptera; family Polycentropodidae; genus Plectrocnemia; species Plectrocnemia conspersa. The sequence continues at coordinate 28,597,316 of NW_028277169.1, forward strand.
ATATTTATAAGTTTTTTTTTCTCAGACTGTTAATAAATTACAGGAATTTACGCCTACAAGAATGCACTTGAAATCTCATACTTTCATTCGTTTTCCTATCGACTAATCATAAACGCTATTGACTAAATACAATATTTGTCTGTTGGCAAAATGGACTTATAAATGTTATTGCTGAATAAAAATATCACTCTACTCGAGAATAAAAACACTAGAACCCTTAAAATTTATACATTTATAAAAACAAAACAAACAATAACTTCAAAAATGCAAAATATACAAATACACGTAATATATATATATATATATATAGTTATTATTACATAAGACTATCCTTTAAACCGAGTGTCATTTTACCAACACAACGAAGAATAATGAGACCTAGTTTATTTATGGCATCGGCCAACAAGACACAACAAATACTGGAAAGGCATCAGGCGATATTGACAACCGACACCCACCGAATCAAAATTCCCTACTTACTTTGCTAAAAGGTACTTTGTGTATCTTAGCAAAGAAAAAAATATTTTGGTAATTTAAAAGCATTTAAAAACATAAAAAGAAAAACCTAGTCGATTAAAAGAATTAAGCACAAAACACGAGTAATCATATTGTGCAACGAGATCCTCCAAGGTTCCTTATCGACGAAGCGAGCCGCCCGTTTAAAGGCAGTCGTCGTCAAAAATGTGTATTGTTCAAAAAATTCTCTATGAAATAACTATACAACTAACAAAAATATTTTATATATCATTAAATACACCCTACAAGCTAAAATTGGCATTTCGATCTCTGTTCGAACATACAAAACTAGTTATTTTAGAAATGGAACCATGTATGAGGTCACTCTGTTCATGTTCATTATTATGTGTAAGTTAAAAATAATTTGACCCGAGAAATTATAATACGACTTTATATATTAAGAGTGATATGTCAATAGGCCTGCGTAATAATAATAATAATTTAATCGATATATTTTTTATACAATATAAATATAAAATACTGAAAAAATAATATTGCACCGATATTGACGAATGTGGATTTTTTACTTTAAGTTTAATTTTTAAAAAAATAATCACTAATTTGTTCACGAGCGTAACAAACAACAAGCAGAGTGACTGTTTTGCACCATATTAAAGCCGCTAACGGCCTTCATTAATGATAAGACATATACATACTATCGTTATATATATATATATAATATATAAGAAACGAGAATCATCTTGAGACTTAAATAAAATTACACATTTTTTTTATATTTTTGTGGTATTATACAAATAAAAAGCCACTCATATTTCACAGCACAGTTGTACATTAATACAAAAACATTAATTTGTTATACCGTTAAATATATATGTATATATATATATATTTATATATATATAGATTTATATTTAAACACACTTAGCGGTCGAGGGATCACTGCCGACTGACTTGCCCGGATTTTTTTATTATTCGTAAATATATATAGTTATTTTTTCCGTTTTACCACTCACTACGTTAAGCGTTAAAAACAAATTATCGTATGGTGACTAATATACACATTGTCGAGATAGATAAGTTAACAAATCATAGTGCTACATCACACCGTACAGCCTCTAGGAAAATCATCACAACGCATTTTTTTCTTTATATATCTTAATAGAGTAATACAAAATATTCGCGATTGCACTTTTTTTTTAATTAACAACAGAACAATAAGAATGTAAATACACAATAATGACGATAATAATATATAATAATAATACGATATTAAAAATAGTATAATAATAATGATAATGTATAATATACTTTTATTAATAATGTCAAACACATTTAATGATAAGTCAGTCTTGTAAATAATGAGGGACAGAGTATGTATATATATATATATGTATATGTTTATATATATTATATCATATAATAAAAAAATGAAACGAAACGTGAAGCGGGAACAACGTTAAATGCAACAGTTAACAGAAGGAATTACACGATACGAGAGCGGAGCGAACGCACCCTAGTGGAAGGCAAGTGAAGGGGCACCGCGCACGCGCAGTAGCGATTACTTTGTAAATGTTAATTATTATCATGAATAAGGCCCTGACATCCGGCAAGCGCGGCCCGACCAGTTCTCCCTCAGTCGCGCGCTATGCTACCCTGTAGGTAGCGTAACTTAACTTACATACTACGGTCTTACAGTTATACATATATATTATATATATATATAAACATCTACCTTAACCGTTAATAATCTTAAAACTATTCATTTTCATCTTTAAGTATAATATAATATGTAATATATATCTATGCATTTCCATATGAACACACCTTACAACACAGTAAATGTATCAATTTGGACATCTTACGCTAAACAAAAGGTGACGTCGTTTGCCTTAAGGAATTGGCCCAAAGGTTATGATAAGTTGGGAATAAAATTATTACATTATTACATAAATAATTGGCTTAGAGCCTAAGTCTGATAATATTTTAGATTTGTGATGTACACCCAGATCTTACGTTACGACAAAATTACTTAAAAGTTATATAGACTATATATGTAAAACTAGATTATCCTCACATACGCTTATGCGAGATTGATTGTTACAATACAATATGTATGCGTATAATATTGATCTACTCGTATCGTTGCTCTTCAACATGAGCAAATCTCTCATTATCGATGAAAAGTTAAACAATAAATCATTCGCATGACACTTTAGCTACCTTAATTTAAGTATAACATTGCATAATAAATACTCTGCGTGCAGTCTAAATATGATTGTGGTGTTAAAGAACCGGCTCGCGGCCCTGGCCGTTTCGACGGTACGCTCGCGAGCGTATTCTACCTCTGGAAGATTCATTTGACTCAAAGGCAATTTTGTACAATTCAGATGTTCCGATCGAAACCGTACGTTCATATACATCGCGTCGATCTGATATAAGCAACGTATACGCTCGATTCCCTGGTTGATAAATTTAAAACAATCGGATATTACATAAAAAGAATCACAGGTATATCAGGGCGATTACATAAAAACAACTTTTTTTTCATAGAGCATTGCTTTTCGTTTTTGAATTTTTTATAGATCAATAATAGACACACAAATTCAGTCAGTATTGATGGCACTTATTTTATTTTATCATTTTCCAAACCGTTAATGTATCACTTTTTCTCTTAATATCATCATTATCATCATCTACAAAAATATATATCATATATGTCTATGCATCATTGCAATGGAATTAGAAAATACCACTTGAAAATACAGGAAAATATTTCTTTTTTAATTTAATTTGACAAAGCTCAAAAAATCAAAGTGAGCCGTCCTTTGATTATTTACGCCATCCGAAAACACCAAACGACTGCAAGAACGGTATAAATAACTTGAAATATTTTAAAATACCATAAACAGTAGCTGGAAAGAACAAAAATATAATATGACTTTTAACAATAAATTATTTACATCACATTTTACATGAGCAATAATAATGACTAACTTAATTAAAAACATTATCAATAAAATATATTCTTGAAGTCATTTGATACCTTGAGAGGCACACCCCTAAATTATAGGCGCGTGTAAGAGGTGTAGGTGTACGTGTGAGTGTGAGTGTGTGCCGGCATATTTAACTATGCGTAAAGTGTAAACGTGTGGTGTGTACGTGTGTATGTGTGCGTGTTCGTGTGTAGTCCTATAAATATAATTAATAAAGGATATAGTTATGTGGCAGATTAAAGCTCTGATGGAACTAATGCCACACTTGACTAGGTAAAACAAAGTAATATAGAGTAATCACAAATAACACTTATAACTTTGTTTTACTTCCAACAAATGCTTAAATAATACAAATATCTATTATGATTTTTTTTCGTAACATTTCACTGTTACATTTTATAACTATAATATCACTGGAAAACAAAAAAATAAATGTCTTTTATATTATATAGCAAAACAATTTGGAAATTCTTTTAATATATATATATAAAAATGAAGAAAGCTAAATAATACACTCTTTCCAATTTAAAAATAAAATATGTTTATATATATGTACTATCAATATTCAAAAGGCTTAACTTATCTTATAAACAGGAAACAATCGTTTTTATTTTAGTAAAGGTACTATTAAATTGGCCACTATAAAATTTGGTCACGATTCGATCATCATTAATTATAACTCATTTCTATCTTTTCATTTAAATAGAATGTAATTTTCCTTATAAACAAGATCAATATAATATAATCGATAATAACCTATATTCTAAAAAGCACAACAATACTATCACATAATAAAATTGTTTAGTTTTAATATACGCGCGCGCGGTGGTGTAAATTTAGATAGATTCGCCACCGAGAAGATCAGTAGGTAAATAGTTGGTGAGAGACGAAGGAGTAGCGCGCTGTTCAGGAGTGTCCCAAATGAACGACCAAGTGTCGGTGGCGGGCGGACCGCTGGAATTCTTGCTTCCGCTCGTGCGCCACTGGCCGCTGCCGGCGCCTTGACCGAGATGTTGCAAGATCATGTTTACGTCGGAATCTGCCGGTGATTCGGCAAATATTGTCGTATTTCCCAATACGCAATTGTTTAAAGCTGTTTGTGCCTATATAAAAAAATGCATTATATTAAGTCGAACACGCAAACTAACGGCGATCGCGACTCGAAGATTGCGTACCTTATTGGCTTCCTCGCGAGTGGAGTACTTCGAGAGGGCAATACCTTGATTCAGGTAAAGATGGAAACTTAACAAAGGTCCATGTTGCATGCATAGCGTCTTCAGTGTTGAACCGTCAATCTATAAAATACGGAATTATTTAAGATATTATATTACATAAGGTTAATTACCAACGGAATAAACGAAACGATTACCTGTGCGGTCAGGTTCTTCAACAGCAACCACGTCGAATAAGGCGCGTACGACTGTTGACGCTGAGGATGAGACGACGTCCACGAGCTCGTCGGCTTCGAAGCCGTAGAAGCGGGCAACTGTCTCGGCTTCGACATGGAGGAGCCGGATCCCCACAGTTCGGACGAAGCCGAAGTCGGCGTGTCGCCCCAGGAAGATTTGGATGCAGAGCCTTTAATGTTGAACGCGCTGGGCGTAGAAGCCGGGGGAGGATAACTCCACGTACTTGAAGAGAGAGATCTTTCGGATGGAGTGGTCGGCGACGATTTACCCTGATTGCCAGAGCCGAATATATCAGTATCTTTGATAGCTACCAACGAAAGAGGAGACCGAACCACCGATCCGGGAGTTATGGCTGGATCGTCTTCAATGTTCTTCATTTGACCCTACAATTGATTAAGAATATGTTAGATAAAAACAGTATGAATTAATTTAAGGATACGAATACGCAGTTGACATGTTTGTCGATCGAGTGTTGCCAGATACACCTCGAAAGCAAAATTTGAATTTGAATTAGACTGCCATTTTTGGCGTATTAATTTATATGAATAGCGATAAAATTAATAATACAACTAAATTAAAAATAAATTCAAAAAAAGTTCATTTATTTTAATTAAAAACAATTTATATATTAAACATAAATAAAATATATAGCAACACTGCCAACTTATATTAGTATCTCTATAGTCATCTTTAAATTACCATCCATGGTTTTCCAGGCTCAAATTCTGGAACGAGATCAGTATATGTGGATGCTTGCGGTGGTTGAGATGACGGCCACGGTTCCTTGCCATCGGGCAGATCCGACGTGTCAGTCGAAGGCCAACCGTCGCCTACCGAACGACCAGAAGACCACGTACTGTGAACAAAAAAAATCGCATTAATAAAATACATTATTATTACTGGAAGACGACGTTGAATATAATGGCAAATACCTGTCGGGTTGTAATGCGAGAGGATTGAGTTGCGGACTCGCATTGGGCTTAGTGGTAGTTCCCGGAGCCCTGCTGAACTCCGACCCTTCTTCTTTGTCGAGAGAAGGCAATTTCCATTGCGTCAGTCGCGATTGTTGTCCACCGCCACTTCCGTAAGTCTAAGTGACAAAGTCAATCAACGTACAGTTTAATTTAATAATATCTAGAATTTTAGAGCACTTACGGGTGGACCGTCTTTATTGAGAGATAAGTCTGCGAAATTGTTTTGGAGCTGCGGCAGTTGAGCAAGCGGGTCTTGGGGTTTGTTGAAGAAGTCGCCACCAGAGGAGCCAGACGTCGAATTGCCCCCGGCCCCCGACTGTTGTTTCACATACATAGCCTGTTGGTTGGCTATTTGATTCTGAAAACGGAGAATATCATGTGAGTGCAATTCACCAACATAAGTCAAAAAAATATAATTTTATAGTAAACCATCATAAAAAATGCGATTAACATCAAGACATCTCAGGAGTTGGATCCAAGTTATAATCATTTCAATTTTGAATCGAGAGATACGTTCGAAGCGAGAAAACGACATACCTGCAAATTAGCAATTTGGTGTTTGGTCTTGGTGATTTGACCCCCGAGGTGATGATTCATTGAAATATTTTTTCCGCCTAGAGAGTTCTGAATGGTATTTTGCTGAGAGGCGAGTTGTTGCAAGCATTTAATCTGCAATAAATACGATAATTAGATAATGCATAAAAGCAAATTTTACAAGAGATAAAACAAGGAAATAATAAAAAAAATACCTGCTGCAAAAGCTGATTCAACAAAACGAGCGTCTGAGGGGCTAGCGGTTGATTGAGAATTTGATGATTCAAATATCCAGCAGAGACCGCCATCTGAATCTGTTGCACCAACATTCTTAATTGAGCCGTACTGGGTTGAGAGTTGCCCGATTGACTGTAATGCAAACGAAAATTAATACAATTCGACAATATATTATTAAAATGTATCAAATTTTCTAAAAAGTCTCACTTGTTCTGCTGATTGAACGGCGGCGGAGGTTGAGAAGTCGGTTGACTCAAAATCTTTTGCACCACGGCAGGAGATATGTTGCTGATGGTCGACAGTCCCGGCTGAGGGAAAGCCGATCCGCCAGAGGGGTGCGGTGGTATGAGAGGAGGTTGATGATGCGGAGGTGCAGAATACTGCTGCTGATGATCGAACGGCGGTCCTCCCGGATGTTCTTCGTGACGCCTCCACGTGTCCATGCCTCCGCCTCCTCGCATTTGACTCAAAAGGTCCATGGCTTCGTCGGCGTTCATGTCTCTACTGCGCAGAGCGCATTCCACATCATCTTTCTTATAGCCCATATCTACTAGAGTTCTGAACTGTTTACTGTTCCAAATGATATCTTTGGGTAAAAGTTTGACAGGCGGTCCGCCGACCGGGGGCTTGGGGCCTCCCCAATCGCCCATGTCAGAGTCCCAAGAGCCTCCCGGTCCGCCCATGGGCTTGGTCTTCGGTCCGACCCAACCGCCCGATTGATTCATCGGTCCGTCGCTCCAAGAGTTTACGCCGTCTTTCTCCCAATTTCCGGATCGACCCGCTCCATCTTCCCAAGAGCCATTTCTGTGAGGGTGACCCCACATGGCGTCGGGTTTCATGGGATTGGGGGCAACTCCTCCGGGCATGCGATTGGGCGGCATCACCGGTGGACACTGCATTCCTCCTCTACCCATTCCGCCGGACATATCTTTCCAGGGTCCTCCTACGCCGCCACCTCCACCTCCTCCTCCTCCTCCACCACCACCACCACCTCCTCCTCCTCCGCCGCCGCCACCTCCTCCTCCACCGCCTCCACGTTGTTGACCCCACAGCGAAGTGCCGTCGTCAAAATTGGGCATGGTGCGTCTGGCGGGGGGAGGGGAAGGTTCTTCCCATCCGGATACGGACTTGGTCATTCCCATGTCTTTAGGACCCTGTGCTCCCCACTGGTTAACTCCGTTTCCAACGTTGCCGGGTATCATCTTGTTTGGAGCTTGCATGCCATGCGGCATGTGATGCTGCCCCCACATGTCGGCAGTTCCGTTGAGGCGACCGGATATTCCGCGAGGATCCCCGCGCATGTCGCCTCGCATATCTCCGCGACCGTCCATTCCCATCATGCTTCTCATGTCTCGATGATCGGGCGCCGGAGCCCGCAAATCTCTAGCGTGCATCTCCGGTCGGTGCATGTCCGGGCGATGAGGTTCTCCCCATCCACCCCAGTCGTCTTTCTTACCGGCTGCGTTCCAATGCGGAGGCTGTTGAGGGGGAGCGCCCCATTGCTGAGGCGGAGGCGGTCCAGTCCAGACGTTGCTCGATTCCGGAGCATCGTCATCTTCGCCCCATGTTCCGCCGATGTTCGTCGTCGGCGTGTGGCCCCAGGGAGTCTTCGAAACGGGCTGCGGCGGAGGTTGACCACCGTTGCGCAGATTAGCTTCCCAAAGATCGGTACCTAACGAACGATCTCAAATTAGCAAAATTAGATAGCTATATATCTCTATATATATATGATTGTTGATAAAACTCAAGAAAAGATATAAATAAATACCGTTGTTGATGTTAGGTTTCCAAACCGGCGGCGCGTTAGCTTGCTGGTCTAGCTTCGCTCCTGGTTCCGGGGAAGTGGGAACGTCCCAATGCGTGTCTTGGTTTACGTGTTGCTAAAAAAATAAAACATTCGGATTAACGGACGCCAAAAGAAGTAAAAGATAATAATTCTTAAAAGAGACTCACCCCTCCCCAACCTTCTTGGCTGAAAAGCGCTTCTCTCATGGTGTTTAATTGTTCGAGTTGAGCCTTAGCAGTAGCCGTGGGCGGAGGAGCTGCTGCGCCCGCGGGCGGGTTACCCGGGGTGCCGGCGGAAATCGGGGGCGCTCCGACAGCCGGAGCACCGGGAGAATTGTTTCCTCCGGCACTGGGACCTGCGCCGGCCGCAGGAAGAGCGGCGGCACTGTTGTTCGGTTGAGCCGGGGCCGGCGCGGCCGGATTAGAAGTCGGGTTTCCCCAATTTCCAGTCGGACCAGCGGATGCGGCGGCCCCGCTTCCAGAAGCTCCGGCAGGGGCGACGCCACTCGCTTTGTTAGCGTTTGCTAAAATATGAGTAAAATTATCAACATCGATCTTGCGCTCGGACCTAGACTGCGTCGACGAATAGTCACCTTCCGCTTGGGCGCCGGGAGGACGTTGACTAGCGTTACCCCACTGTTGCTGGATGTTTCCGCTGGGATTATTTTGGTTTCCGCCACCGGAGTTGCTACCCCAGTTGCCTCCGACGCCTGCGAAAATAGATCGTTTAGGAAATTCGTCCAAAAAATAAGCGTAAAACATGCGACAGCAATACAAAAAATCACCATTGTTGCTGTTGGCTGCGTTGGGGGGACTGCCCCAACCGGTGGAAGCGTTCAGAGAACTCTCGCCTCCTCCGATTAGACGCAGAACGCCGTCGGAGCGACGGCACTCGATCATCTGGGCGATCCTCGAGGGAGCCTCCTCGACGATCTTCAGCAGAGACTTGAACGTTAATTCGCCGTTTTGGAACGTCTCATAGGACTTGTCCGTCTCGGGCGGGCGCGGTACCGCTCCGCCGCGCGTCGAGAGTGGATTAAAGCTATGCGAGCGCGAGCGGTCGTCTTCCGGCTTCTCGCCGAAAATTTGGTTTATCGGGTTGCGTTCTTGGCGACGTACGTCTTCCGGAACGCGCGGAAAAGCACCAAAGTCGCCCGGCGAGGAGATATTACGTATCGAATACTCTATACCCTCAAGTTCGACGTTATTTACTTTATCTAGGACTAATCTAACTTTCACAGATTGCGTATTGTTTTTATTATTATTATTAGTTATCTTAGAGTTAATCGAGTAGTCGTCGGCTGCGCCGGGGCTGCGACGCGCACTCCCGACGCGCGAATCGAGGCGACGGAGAGCGGGAACCGCGGGAAGACGAGCGTCGCCGGAAGCGCTCGCGACGGGGCGCGGCCGCGAGTCCCGTACCTGTAAAAGAAGAGATCGAGTCAGACGACGGCAGACGAAGGAGGAAGAGGCGAACGGACGGGAACGATACTCACCCGCGAGGACGGAGAGCGGCCTCGCTCGCGACTATTTGAGCTGTTTATCACAGATGCGTCGGACGACTGGGTCCGCGGATCGGAGTGCGAGAGGAGCGCAACGAGCGGGCCAGCTCGTCCCGTCGCCGACGCGCCTCCTCCGATCCTACCTAAATTAAGTTCCTCGCCTGCAAGAGAGAAAGGATTAGAATCGTCGGCGGGGCGGAGCGGATGGGGGGGGGGTCAGGGGAGGGCGCTCACCCGCGTCGGTTCGCATCTTGAGCGGCGAATCTTCCGATTCGGCGAGGGGGCGACGCGGGACGTCTGTGGGCGCCTGCGAAATCTCAGCGGAGCATGGAAGGCGAGAAAGAGCGTCCGCGATTGAGTATCATCTCCGGGCGATCAGAGATCGCGGCGTTCCATCTCGGTTCGCGGAGGTCGGAGCGCTAGGAATCTGCAAAGAGAAACGCGGGTCGTCAGACGGAGCGGCGTTACGTAACGCGTATTTACAAACGCTCGCGGCCGAACATAACCTGCGCGCGGCGCTCGGCGCTCGACGGCGGTCGTCGCGGACTCGCCGTAGCGCGAGGCGAAAGGGAGAAGGAGCGGGAGCGACGGAGAGACGGAGATAGCGCGTGCGGTCTCTCAAACTGTGCAACGCTCCCCCCCCTTTTGCGCGATAATATTATCAAGTTTCGTCGTTTGCACGAAAACCGAAAAAATACGCGCGGCCGACGTTTGGCGACGCCTCGCAAGCGACGCGGAGGGTCTCTTTCGACCGTATTAACAAAAATTAATTACATCTACAAGTTATTAGAAACGGCTTCGGACCGCTATTTTATTCATTTAGGTTTTCGTTCCGGTTAAATTACAATAAATATATCTGTTCGGTTTTCGTTTCGGAAAATATTTTAAATGTTTTCATTTGTACTAAAAAATTATTTTTTATTCTTTGTTTTGTAAGCTTACTACATGAATTGATATATTAATTAATTAAAGGTATAATAACTAGAACTATATTCTATACGATAACAATATAATTTAATAAACGAAACAAATTCGTAGTTACCTCTTAATTATTAAAATATCTCCCAATGCATTTTATTTCAACTTTATTCTAAGAGAACCTTTTTAACACTAACTTATGTTGCTGGAGCTCTTAAAACCACCATTGTAATTTATTTTAAGTGAGGATACGTATTTTTATTTTCCTCCTAAAATATCTAGTGTTTTTTCTGTCTAATCATGGTTAGTTATTCAATAGAATTCAATGTCCACATCTGTAGAAATAGGGAATTTATATGTCTTATTGTAAACTCTTTGCTTCTTAAAAATCCACTAAATATTCCAACTTTTCATCAAATGCTTCACTTCACTAGATGATATAAAGTGCTTGTTCATTTGTGATCAAAACTGATTCTCGAAAGATTGTAATTTGTTCCAATCATTTTTCTAATGTTGCAAAGCTTACACTTTTTATGAGTGCGCGTTTGAACTGTACCGAACCGAAATAAACTGATATTTTTCCGTTCAGCCCCGGTTTTCGTTCTGACAAAAATAACGGTTTTTTCCGGTTTCCGGTTCGAAGCCCTGAGTATTTTCAGCAAAAACATGTTTTGTTATGAAATTCCTTTTTTGATTTTCGAAAAATTGCGTATCCAAGTTTAGCGCAACGCTAATTTTTAGGGTGTTAATTAATTACTAAAACATAATATTCTTATTTTCTTAATATAAAATGTCAATCTCGCAAATTTACCAACGAATTGTTAATATTTATGAAATTCATTAACAAGTTTAAAAAGAAAATGAATATACATAATGATCCAATTCTATGTTGGCAGCAAAATTTTAATTATATTAATGTAATCTCTTTTAATTATCTTAGTAGAATACATACAAAAATAAAAAAATAACGCGAAATGTGTGGAAGGACTTATGTGAAGCCGTTAATCCTAAATTACTGGCACCAGTTGACGGGGTATAGGTCGGGTTGGGAAGAAACCGGCCACGTGTGAAAGCTTTGTAAACGGCGCCGGCCCGGTGCCGGGTGAATCCATTCGGCACGTGTGAAACCGGCCTTATGGCTCCCTTTGGCGCATTTTGTTTAATTGTTTTACAGAAATAACAATTTTGTACGAATGATGTATCGAAATTTAAGGGAAGATTATGGTCAATTTCATTGTCCTACTGAACGAACAATTAACAAACACGCGATTTAACGCCATTGGATTTTTTGTGGGGTTATGCTAAGGGTCATGTTTACGCCGACAAATCCGAAACGTTTGAGTACCTAAAAACCAACATACGCCAAGTTATAGCCGAGGGTGACCGGACTATTGCGCAAACAAAAATTGCTCACACGAAAATTCCACACAGCGATAATTCTAAAAATAGATAATTTTTAATTGTCAAATATATTTTACTTTTGATTTCAACTGCTTTATATTTTTATCTATATTTTAAAAAATATTTGTGTAATTATAGGAAATCTATATGTAGTGTATCATACCAATTTAAATTACTAATATAATGGTTAAATATGTTTAAAGCATGATGCTTTTAAATAAAAATCATATTGACATCTTTGATTTATAAATTATATTTTTATTAATATTGGTGTATTCTTAAATAGACATACGTGTTTATATTGAGAATCAATCATCAGAATTATGACTGTTTGAAATTTTCGTTTGCGCAGTAATCACCGAACCATAGCCGAGATACCGCCCGATATGTATGAAAAAATCATCGAAAATTACATCGATCGGCTGCTGCAAAGTTCCAGATGTAGCTATTTAATTGAAATTATTTTCTATAATTAATGAAATACACCTATGTTCGATTAATAAAAAATTCCGAAGATAAAACCTTGGTAAACAAACAAAACAAGAAATCATTGTGGATCAATAGAGATTACGAAATTATTTTATTCTCGTCGAAAAATACGTATCGATGAAAGTCTGCGCCTTTTCTTGGCACAACAGATTTCTTCGAAATATCTATACAAAAGTATTATATTTACGTTTACATAGTAAGTGAACTCTAATTTTAATTTTTTTCTTTCTACCCGTGATTCCCAAAGTAAACTTCTTTCTACCCGTGATTCCCAAAGTAAACTTCTGTATCAGTACTTTTTACACATTCTGGCCATATTTTTTTCCAAACATGGTTCATTGTTGTTAATTTTAATTCCTTCCATGATTCACTGATGCTGTCAACAGAATCCTTGATGTTATAGTTTTGCCAAAATGTTGTAATTGAAGATTTACCATCGGTTACCCTTATAAGTTGTCGGAAAGTTCGGCGTAGGTAATATGCCTTAAAAGTGGCTATTGCACCCTGATCCATTGGTTGGATCAGAGCTGTTGTATTTTTCGGAAGGTACTCAATCATGACATCTTCAGATAGTTCGGATAAATCAGTAGGATGCCCTGGTGCATTATCCAAAATTAGCAAAGCCTTGTTGCTTAAGTTATTGTCTCGCAAATATTTTTTCACTTCTGTGCAAAAGTGATTTTTGAACCAATCCTCTAAAGTAGCTTTAATCATCCAAGCTTTCTTGTTGGATCTCCATATGACGGGTAATTGATTTTTATTTAGTCCTTTAAGAGGCCTTGGATTTTCGGACAAATATATTAAAAGTGGTTTTAGCTTAAAATCACCCGCGGCATTTGCACCAAGTAGCAAAGTTAATCGTTCTTAAGACACCTTATAACCAGGCGCAGATTTTTCGGTTTTTGAAATGTACGTGCAATCAGGCATCCGCTTCCAATAAAGCACTGTTTCGTCTACGTTAAACACTTGTTCAGGTTTATGACCACCTCTTTCAATAATTCCCTTTAAAATGTTGGGATATTCCTTAGATGCGGCCTCATCGGCGCTAGCTGCTTCACCTTTCATTTTAAAATTATGCAAATTAAATCTATTTTTGAATTTTTTTAAAAATCGACATCGAAAAAAAGTTTTTTTGCCGTTATAGCGAAACATTTTAGGCCGTAAATCGAAAACGTGCCTTAATTGAAGAGTGCCGTTATAGCGAAAGGCCGTATAAAGAGCGGCCGTATAGCGAGGTATGGGTGTATATATATAAAAAAATAATGTCCGTGTATATCACAGATGGCAATATTTTAATTGAAAAATATCACGATTTAAAAATATTTTACAATTATATTAGTCTGATGCACTTACATTTCATAATTGTACACAATTTTTTAATCATACTTGTACACAACACCGTGTGGAATTTTCGTGTGCGCAATTTTCATTTGTGCAATAATCCAGTTTCAGGATTTTTTACATATGGATTCATTTAAATACTAAGGACGTCACCAATATCGGTTTTTACATGTCACCCTCTTCCTAACCCAAACAAAGATTGATTGAAATTGCTCCAGGCGTTCCATATTTATGGCGGTACGTGTATATTGGGGGCATCAGGAATTTCGCCATCATTTTCAGATTGTCTAGTTGGAGTTTGTTGACAATATTTTTCGTACATAAAAAATCGCATTATTTTCTTAAGAGTAAAACGTATAAGCTCGAAATCGACGATGAACACTTGCGTCACTGTATGCTGCTTTTTCAACGAAGGACTAAATGCAACCAAGGCTACGGAATCCATTAACATAATTTATGGAGAAGTTCCAGTTACGAAAGTGAAAATCGGGTGATCGAATAATCCTGAATGACCTTTCTAGAAGTGATGACGAATTAAAATCTCTGGTTGGTTCCGATCCACTTCAAATCATCGACGAATTAAGCCATAAAGTCGGATCTTCATGTTCTACAGGCATCGGGAAAGTGAATAGGATGGATATTTGGATGCCGCACGAAATAGTACTGCAACAGGACAAATAAAGCTACAGCGAGAATGACCCGCGTAAAAATCCAAAAGTTATACCACACCCGCCATATTCACTCTACCTTGATTCGTCTGACTTATCACTTTTTTTAATCTATGGAGACTCCATGAAAACAAAAAAATCGGAATATGAGCGATGTTGAGTTAAAACCTTTATAAAAGTCTTTATTAAAAGGGGCATTGAAAATTTACAAAATAGATGGGAATTATATTTTGTGATCTTGAGTAATAATTTTATTTTAATATTTTTTAATGTTACACCACAAAATAATGACTTACTTCCTGGCCCACATACGCCCATTTTTATGGTTCGATGATTATTGCGCAAAACGAAAATTGCGCACAGTGAAAATTTCAAACAAAAATTCTGGTCATAGATAACCAATATACACATATATGTATATATAAAAATACATAAATACATATAAAAAAATAACGACTGTATATATGACAAAATATGTTTATATGATTTTAATTTTAAAATGCACTTATATTTCCTATAATTACACAAATTTTTACTTAAAAATAAATAAATAAAATATATTAAGCAGTCACCCATTGATATATACAGAAAGATAAAATATTTGGAATGGAAATTAATCACTACCGCTTTAACTTTGTCAACGGGCAAATTTGATATTTATAAATATTTTCATATACACCAGCGCAGTGTTTTTTTTAAGCGTTGCGTCGTGTTAATTAACAAGTACCTAAAAAAAAGTACTGACGACGCAAAAATATGACTATAAACATTCGCACAAATGAAAATTACAAAAATAGTAATAGGTAGTAGTAATAAAAAGCGCACCGTAAAGAAGAGCGACTCGCACGTTTTTTATGAATATACAAGAAACAACAAGGTAAACGTAAAGCGAGGATAATTAATCGACGGGATAGACGGGCGCACAACGCACAGTTTGAGAAGACCGGGCGACGGGCGGCGGGCGAGCGCGGGGAGTGGGAGAGCTGCGCGGCGGGGCTGCGCGGCGGTCCGCAGGCCGATCGATCGGGGACGTGGCGGCCCCCCGTCCCCGGCCCCCGCGACCTTCCGCCGCCCTTTCGCGGCGTATCTCACCTGCTCGCCCCGCCCGACGAGGCGAAACGACGGCGGGACGGCGGGTCGGCGAATCGACGGATCGGCGAATACGGAGAGGCGCACGCCGCGAAACTCGATCCGACGCGCGACGCTCCGCTCGCTGCTATATTTAGAACGGGCGACGCGTTCTATCGCACGCGAGCCGCGCGCGTGCGCCCCTCGGAATCGTCGCGCCGCGTTCGATCGAAAGCCGCGGCTCCCGTCTTCCCGTTATCTGCCGAAGATACGCAATAACCGCGATAACGAAACATAGCTTGCGCAAACGCCGAAACGAAAGTCGCAAACGAAGACATGCGACGTGCGCAGTTGCCGACTCGGATCGATAGCGCAATATTTTTATTTACCTCCAATTACACAACAAATAAGCGACTAAAAGAAGAAGAAGAGGTCGAATACAATATGGCGCGCGCGTCGTCTCGCTCGAGAGGCGCGCCGCGACTGTAGGTCGCGGGCGCCGTCCCGAACGCGACGCTGCGGTAAATAGCGAAAGGCTCACCTGCGCCGCGCGACGCCTCTTCGATTCTAGGACGCGGGGGGGCGAAGGCGCGAGCGACGGCGGACGGCGAGCGAGACGCCTCTCGCGTCGACGCTAGCTCGCCAACTGGCCCGATCTCAAACACGATCTGGCAACACCGGCGCGACGCCGTACGCGGAGAGCCGCCATTTTGTGCGTAATACGTGCAATTTCTTCGAGACGCTCTATCGCATGCGTATATTTAGCGTATCGTATTCAAACATTATTTAACAAAATGTAACCTTTGAAGCCGCACGCCATTTATTTTCAACATTATCGACATTCTACGAGCATTTCTCGACTCCCTCGACTCAGATTAGGTCATAACTTTTCCAAATAGATGGAATTTATTTGAACTGTACTAAGCGCGATGCAACAATAAAAGTAAGAACAACATTTGTAACGAAAATTCGTTAACCACATCTCGCAGAACTGTACGCAATATAATTTGTTCTACATTCACAGTTCCAAATTACTTTTAATAAAAAATTCTATAACTTCTATAATCTTAGATTTTTTTATTCTCATGGAAGAATATCGAGATGATTAATTAGAAATCGAGTTATGCCGGGCAAATACATAAGATTACCGTATTATTTTAATATCAAAGGGCAAAATGGAGAAAAAAAATCATTTAGTTACAAAGTCTATTGAGAATATCGTCGATTTATTACAAGAACGCATTAAATCATAGTGCAAAAACTTTTAGAAAACTATTAAATATGATTAATTGTTTCTTCGTATTTTTTAGAATAAATCTGTGTTTTCCTTTAACACATTCAGTATCGATATACAATCTAGATTTATACTACATATAACCATAATCATTGCTGCCAATGTTTCAACTGCTAGTTTGGATTTTTCATTTGTTCAGATATCGTTGCAAATGGAAAATGTTTGATCTACATTGGCATTTGTACCAGGTAAACACAATGCCATTTCAATAAGAAAAATGATATTGTCATAAGAAATATTTTTCCTTTTTAACGAATCAAAAATAGTTACGTCTTCAGTTCACTCTCTTTCTTTAAATATATTGTTGATTTCGTCAAATAACAAATTGTCGTTGATGAAAATTTTAAATTTTTGCTTCGTGAATTAATCTGTTTTTAGTACTTTATTCCACTCAATAATGCTCAGTCAAACATAAATATATAGTTATAAAAATCCAAATTTCCAAATACAATAACTATTTTTATAAAACTCTATTGTTTCTTTAGTAAGTTCTCTTTTTATTCCATGATAAGTGTCTTCTAGGTTATTAAAACATGTAGTTATTTGGCGGATAAAATAGGTAGTTATAGAGTTTACACTGGCGTAGAACCCTGCAATCAAAGTGAAAATTTAATAAAAACAAGAGTTTATATTATTTTTATCATAAAATAGGAAATTACAATTCATACAGCGATATTTCATTTTCCTAAAAAAAATACTATGAAATCAAAATCACGCGAAATCTGGGGTCGGTTTTGCTGTCTTAGACTTTGTGTATATTTGTTCATATACCTAGACAGAACCGACCTCGCACTCCACTAAGAATATATTGTTAATTTTGCGAGGCCCTTGAAACCCTTCGCGTAAAAAAACAAGGACCAGAATAATTTTAATGTATTGCTTCTATGGGAGCCGAATTTAGATTTGTTATGGTCAAAACTGGTCGGCGCTGGGGTAGCATCGGCCGTGACGGTTTTCGCTTTCTCTACTGGCAAGCTTGTAAGGGTTCGGACGCGTGCCATCGCGCGTCCGTCCCATTTTGTAATGTAAACACTGTAACCGTCAATAAATATACTACTGCAGCGGCTCAATCTGTGTCTAATTGCCACCCGCCATCATCACCGTCCCTAAATTTCTATTAATAATTCCTTAACATTTGTATTTGTTTCAATAAATAAAAAAATTACATATTAAAACACACATGTTTGATCCTGCGTTTTCTTTTTCCAGTCCATATTTCGGAAATAATAGGCGTTTCGAATTTCAACATACGTTCGAATAATATACGAATAAATTTATTAAGATTCAATAATATAAAGATTCCTTAGTCACTATTTAATATAGAGTCTTAAAATGTATTATTTAGATATTGGGAAAAACAAACAATATTTTGCAGTTTGTGTAATCTAATAACTTTGCATGATGTATATGCAATTAATTGACTTGTGATTTTTAAAAACTAAAATGTCAAACTGCTTATATTAAAATAATATTAAATTTTATTTGGAATTACGATACTATATAAGTGTATTTTATAAATTATTGAAAAAAATTTGTATTCGTAACATAACTTTTTTTGGGAAGGGGGGAAGGTTCTTTTCATTATCCCGTAGAACCCTAGCAGATTCGGCCATGGGCTTAATAAATGATATAAATGAATATTGAATAAAAATTAGAACTTTTACAAAATTATACTTTGGCGACGGGATGATGACGGGTGGCAATTAAACACAGATTGAGCCACTGACGTAGTATTTTATTGAAGTATTAAGGTTGTTTAGATGGTTTACAAAGTACGGGGCGCACGCACGACTCGCCTGAAGATTGCCAGTCGAGAGAATAAGCGTCACGCCAGTACTACTCAAATGCTGCCAAGTTTTGTCCATAACAAATTAGGCTCCCACAACACATATTTTATATCTGATTCCAAAAATATCGTATTTTTTTAGGTAATTAATTCTTTAATGTTTTTTTATCTGTTTTTGTAAAATATTTTTTTAACCTGAAAACTATTGCAGGAATCTAAATAGAGAGTATTTTGGAGCAATGTTTGAAGAATACGGTGGGTGAACAAAAAATCCACTGATATTTTTATCATATTCTTGGATACATGAGGGCAAGTGCTGTTTTGGTGTAAAATTACCCTTCTTTAATTAATAACTTGCTTTTCAATAAATTAGATGACCACATTATGTGTCTGTCGTTATTGTCTGCCTATAATCAAATTACTCACAATGAATTATGCCATCATTAATATCCTATCCAAATGCATATCATTATCTTATTTGGGTAGTATTTTATTGAAGTATGTAAGACTAATGGAACAGACTGATATAGAAACAAATATTCAATAATATACAGCCACATAGCTCTTAGAGAATATCATATCAGCGAGAACGCCAATCAATTTATATTATAAAATGGTAACAACGCGTTTCATCGTACAGAAGTGGAAACCAATTTAAATATTATATTTCAGGACTACAGATTCCATCAGCATATATAAAGCATTTGCAATAAAGCCTATGTGCCATGATTTTCCCAACAATACGCACATAAATTAGGGACCTCTAGGGCACATTATCCTTGATAATCATCTAGTTACCACCTTTAATATAAAGTGGTTTAAATCAGATTTCTCAGATAACTGTAAATAAGGGAGTATAAATATTATATTTTTTGCTTCCCATAAAATTTTCACAGTGTATGTAATACCGGGATATGATTGCCTTGAATCATACCGACGAGTAAGATAGTGCTGCCGGGAGACCATCAGTAGCTCCGAGCCGGGAAACCAACTGAGGTCGTCCACCGGGACGACCCAGGTTGAGATCAATAGTACACCATCGCCGTAATTTTTTTTAAGCAAATAGAAAAGTTTTACTCGGTTATGTTACGAGAGTTAGTAAAAATAATGATTTGAAAATCTGGTAATTTAATTCGGGCTTATGGCCGCAAAGCGCGCGATCAGGGCCCGCCGTCCTCTCGGCTGTCAACACCGCCCGTCGCCCTCGTGTCCTGCAAGATGAAGCCTCTGCTGCTGCAGGGACACGAACGGTCCATCACCCAGATTAAATACAACCGAGAAGGCGACTTGCTGATCACTGCCGGTAAAGATCCTCGACCGAACGTATGGTGGTCGCTGAACGGCGAGCGGCTGGGAACGCTCAACGGCCACAACGGCGTGGTATGGTGCATCGACGTCAACTGGCATTCGACCCTGGCCATATCCGGCGGCGGAGACAGCTCGTGCCGACTATGGGACTTGAGCACGGGGGGCGAAGTGGGCCACATCAAGACCAGCTCGGCCGTCAGGACGGCGGCTTTCAGCTACAGCGCCAACCAGGCGGCCTATTCCACGGACAAAGCCATGAGGCAGCAGTGCGAAGTGTTCGTCATCGACACCAGGAACGTCGACGAGACGTTCCAGCCGCAGTCGTCCGTCATCCGGTGGGAGATAGCAAACTCTAAGGTCACATCGTTGCTGTGGGGTTCGCTCGACGAAGTCCTCATCACCGGACACGAGGACGGTGAGATCGCTCAGTGGGACTTACGCACGGGCAAGATGGTGCGCAGCGTCAAAGAGCACACGTCTTCCATCAACGACATGCAGATGTCTCGCGACAACACAATGTTCATTACTGCCTCCAAAGATCACACGGCTAAGCTATTCGACTCTTCGGATTTGGAGCTGCTCAAGGAGTATCAGACCGAGAGACCCGTCAACTCGGCCGCCATCAGTCCCATCTTGGATCATGTCGTATTAGGCGGAGGACAAGATGCCATGGAAGTGACGACCACTTCGACGAGGCACGGCAAGTTCGATTCCAGATTTTTCCACATGGTGTTCGAGGAAGAGTTTGGTAGAGTCAAAGGACATTTCGGCCCTATTAACAGCGTCGCTTTCCATCCGGACGGAAAGAGTTACGCTTCCGGCGGAGAGGACGGCTTCACCAGAGTGCACACGTTCGATCAATCGTATTTTGAATACGTTTTCGATTTTTCTAGGGATTGATGCGTTTCCAATTACCCGTATTACTTGTAATAAAATTTATTATTTTCTAACTTTCTCTTTTATTTCTATATTTGCCATAATAATATATAAAAGTATTTTCATTCATAATTCCACTTTGAAAATATGCTTAGTGAACATTTTCAACAATAACTATTGAAAATCTGCCAACGACAATGGTTTCGCTTACAACAATAAATATTAGGGATCGCTAGAGTTGCACAAGAGCCATACAGACTTTCGAGAGTCGTCGATTACCACTAAAACTAATTAGAAAAAAACACATTCAATAAGTATTTCAATTATTGTAGTCACTTTGAAACTTTCACAAAGGATTAAATCAGAGGTGAAACTAGCAATAAGCCCTATGGGACTACCACCTAAATATCGACATATTACATGATAAAAAAGTATATTGTGGGAAAAAATGTATTCGATTCTTTCTTCAGTGATCTGTCAAAATCGGATCTGATAATTTTTGATAAGTATCATTATTAGTATTATAAAGCTGAAAGGGTTGAACGACTCAAAACTAGCAGCTAATTATTCCTAAAATACTCCAGGGCTGTAGTGGATAGCAAAGGGTATACGCTGTATATCCTCTGCTATATTTGTTGAAATGGCTTACACCCCCTGTTAAAATCAAAATATTCCACAATCAGACATAAAATAAAATGCATTTTTGTAAATAATATTGTAAACAAATTGTAATGTCTCTTGGCTTTCGGTGCAAGCAAACATCGTTCAATAATAATAAATATAGGGTATATATACCCTTTATATATTTTGCGTCACGGTTTTTGAGCTCAAAAATCTAAAAGAAATTGAGAGTGAGTTCGAAAATCTATTTGAATGGCTGAAAATTTGTGAGAGTTTTTTTCGATTTTTATTTAAATGCTCTAAATTCAGGATTTAGAACACAAAAATCTACCGTAAAGTCTGAAAAATTGTGGACTATCGATTTTTTTTCAAAACAAGCAGTAAATTTAGGATTTTGAGCTAAAATAGGCTGAAAAATTGTGACATGTAATTTTTGTTTTTTAGATTTTTCTTCAAAACAGACTTAATTCAGGATTTTGAGCTCAAAAATGCCGAAAAATTGTGAAATAAATGGTAAATATCTGCCTTGGCGAATTGTATTCGAAAGACACGTATTTTCAATATATAATACATGTACTATATATGGTATACAGTGAGAAAAATACGTTTCAGAACATTGTTTTATTCTCTGGACTAGAAAATTACTATAAAGAAGAAATCGGAAAGCAATAGAGCCGCTTCTGCTTTAGTATACGAATGCTGAAGCAACAATAGGCGACAGATAACAAGGTGTTTTGTGCAAGTGTCTTAATTAAAGTCGAGACTGTACATTGCAGCACCCCGGTTGATACAAGCTGTACAAAATAGCGAGACATGCGTAAAAATGCATGAGTAAGTATTTATTAAACTGAGAAGTAGCCGTATGCAACTATTGATTATTTGTGATGGAAAATATATAAACCTGTAGTTCCTTCATATTAATAAATCAGATACCTATTACTTTGACGTTTAAAATGATTTTTATTTGCACATTTTCAATGTACAAAATTACGTTATCTCATTTATGATAAATTTTATTAATTATTAACTGAGCTTTCTGTATGACGACCCTTTATATTATGTGTTTGGTATTAAAGATAATGATGAGCAATTATTGTTTAGCTTTAGTTACTTTCTATGCTTCTGTGGCGTTTTAACAATAGCCATAGAACTCATTCAAATAATAATAACGAGATCAGCAGAACACCCAAATTTGCACAAAGTTGTGATGAAACCAAAGTTAAATGGAAAGAAATTTCAAAGAAATATTTTAGAACCACTCTTATTTTACTTTTGTCTGTGAGCGTGGGATAATTTTAATATATGAATTTGCTTATCGTAAAAACACGTGAAAGGGCTCACCCGTCCCATTATATTGTTGACATCAAAAATATGTCAGGATTAACAGAAACTTAACGAAGTGCCGATCATTTTCAACTCTCGCGGATTAAAACTTGAAAGCATCATAACATTTTAAATGAAAGTTTTATAATCTTCTATTTATGAATCACATAATTGTAAAAGCAGAATTTGCTCTTTTCATGTTTCCAAAAGTAAAGAATAAATATTTTTTGTTACTTCTAAATCTATAATATGTACTAATTACCGAATGAAATAATTTACTCTGTGTAATTGATATCAAAATTGCGTTGGAGTATTTAAAAATATCTGTTCACATCTCTTGCTAGAGAGTTATCAATCAACCGATGGATAACAAGCGATCAAGATTAACGATCATAAATCCTTGGTGGTAAATTAAAACAATAGACAAAATGCCGCTTTTTGCAAACGATCATCTACCAAGAATGCCGTAAGTAAGCAAACACTCCATTATTCTTTTTTTTGTTAAACAGCAAATACTTGATTATTGGTTTTAAGCAAGTACATTGCTCTTATTGGTCAGCTACGACATAATAGAAAAGCAAATTCCGAAGAAAATGTAGCCATTGTTTATAATTTGTTTTATTCCTTTCATAAAATTGTATTTATATTGAGAGCATAGAAGAAATTGTAAATTCAATACCAAGGATTAGTAATTTAGTACAATATAATAATAAAACATTAATTGTAAAATTTAGTAAATTTAAATCAGTATCATTAGATGAAATTCATAACATAATATGTAAATTTAAAAAAGGAACTAGTACTGATGAACTAGATATAAATATAATTAAAGAAACATGGGAAATAATAGGAACTAAATTAAATTATTTAATAAATAAAGCACTCTCATTAGGAGAAATGCCTGAAAATTTAAAGATTGCTACTATTGTACCTATACCTAAAATAAAAAATAGTAAAAAAGTTGAAGAAATGAGACCAATCAACATGCTACCGTGTATAGAAAAAATAATAGAAGAAGTAGTAATCAAACAATTAAAGGAATTTATTACTTCTCAAAACATAATATGTGAACAACAATCGGGATTCAGAGAAAAGCATTCCACTGAAACTGCATTACAAGTAGTGATAAATGATTGGCTGTTGGCTAAGGATACAAACAAAATCATTGGAGCAGTTTTCTTGGATTTCAAGAGAGCCTTCGAAACAATAGACAGAGAAATAATGTTGAAGAAATTGGAGAGTATAGGTATAAGTGATATAGTTTTGAGATGGTTTAATAATTACTTATATAAAAGAAAACAAAAAGTTAAGATAAATAATGTATGTTCTGAAGAGAGGTTAGTGTATTATGGAGTACCACAAGGGTCTAAATTGGGACCATTGTTGTTTGTTTTATATATAAATGATATAGTTAATAACGTAAGAAAATGTAAAGTTCATCTATTTGCGGATGACACATTGATCTATTGCATGGGTGATAACATTGAAGAAGTTGTGAGTAATTTGAATGATGAATTAGGTGTGTTAGAGATATGGTTAAAGAATAATGTACTTAAATTAAATGAGAATAAAACTAAATGTATGTTTATTAATTATAAAAATGTGTTAGATGATAGTACCAAAATAGTAATAAATAACTCTAATATAGAAATAGTGGATAATATAAAATATTTAGGAGTAATTGTTGATACAAAATTAAACTTTAAAGAACATTGTAATTACATATTAAAAAAATTAGTAGAAAAATAGGTTTATTATCTAGATTAAGAAATATATTAAGTATAAATACAAAAAAATTAATTTACAATAGTATAATATTGCCCCATTTTAATTATTGTGCAACACTATTAAATATGTTGAATAAATTAGATAAACAAATGTTGCAAAAATTACAAAATAGGGCAATGAGAGTAATCTTAAATAAAAATAGATTAACTAATTGTAAAAGTATGATTGATAGATTAGAATGGTTGAATGTTCAAGAAATATTGAGTATGAATGTTTTAGTATTTATATATAAGTTAGAAAATAATATGTTACCACACTATTTTAATAAGTATTTAATAAGAAATAAAGATGTACATAAATATAATACTAGAAATAGAGAAAATTTAAAAATAATTAAGTATAAGAAAACGAGTACGGCTAGGGGAATTATGTACGGAGGTTTTAATTTATATAATAGTCTTCCAAGAGAAATCCGAAACAGCAAAAATATAACGGGTTTTATAAATGGAATAAAAAAACACCTTCGTACATATAGAAATAAAATATTATAATATTAAGTCTTTATTATTGTATATTTTTTCTTTCTGTTATGTATTTTTTATATATTTTTATATATGTTTACTAAATTTGTTAGATGTAAAGATTAGCTATTAAGCTAAATAAATTAATAAAATAAAATAAATAAATAATAATTATTTATTACTTACAGTCTTCGAACGTATTCGTTAATCTTTAATTTGAGGTACGCCGCCAATACTTAGACCTACATATTTAGTGTTTCTAAACAAATTTATTTTTTATTTATTGGTACGTGATCTGCAGTTTGATGTTTACTGATTTTAGCATTGTGAATATAAAAAAGCAATCATTACGAAACTCTATTTTAAATTTAACGTTATATAACTTGTTAAAAAGTTATCATGGTTTAAAAGCATATGTTTAGATTGTAATTTTTGCATCAATGGTGACATTTTGCTTTTCGAATAATTAAAAAAGATTCTATTAATTTTCTATGCCAGCACAAGTAATTATTTAGATCATGAACAGAGAACTGGTGGAAAGCAATGCTTTGTACTTAACTGTGAAAGAATTTCTAAAACTTTATAACCATTGAGCTTCTTTAATATTTAAGTAAACCAGTACATACATAAGAAATTTAGAAGTGCAAAAATTTTTCTGTTTTTGGTATTGTCTGCCATATTTGTAACAATAGAAACATACTCCAATTAACAACTAAATATCACCTATGTATTTCTATTTTATATATAAATTTATTAGGTTTTGACCTCAATTAAAAATATTTTTTCAATCTAAAACCAAACCGCAAGTAATAATTTGATAACGATTAAGCTAAACTTATTTTAAATAATACGTTTTTTAAACCACAAAATTTTATGTAAAACGTTTGTTTCGTATCAAATACTTATGTCAAACTTCCATTTAATCCTTTGGAAGCCACGGTGTTTTTAAAAATTATTCTTTTTCACATATCCATCGGTTCTTCCTATACACTATTATAATTAAATTCATTCAAAAACTGTTTCATGCCCTTGTCATACTAACGGGGTAATAAGTTCACAAATTAATTTACTTTTTCGAGGATCATGGCGTCAACAGCGATCTTCATTAGCTTTTATTTAATTTCGGGTTTTCTAAAGGACTCATAAACCTATTCTCAAATTACTTGACCAATAGATATCAATTCGTCACATATGAAAACTCATTTTCAGAACGAAATAAGACCTCTACTGGAGTACTTCAAGGATCCAATTTGGTTCCATTGCTGTTTCTATTGTTCATTAATGACATAGAAACAGCAACAAATCGTTCAAATTTTATATTATATGTGGATGACTTGAAAATTTTCAAGAGAGTGCAGTCGATTTCGGATTCCCTCCACCTGCAGGAGGATCTCAATTCTTTATGGAAGTGAGCTTGCTTTAACTGATTGATTTTTTGTGAAAAAAAAGACACACAATTTAATTCTCAAAGTAGTTGATGCCGGCGGAATATTCTTACCATCTTGGCGGATATATTCTAAACAGGTCTTCCTTTTCTTCCTTTACTAACACTGAAAATTCAGTCTGTACATTGCAGAGACCCACAGCAGATCATTAAATATGCTCGGTTTCATTATAAGAAATGCACGCTACTTCAGGAATTGTATTGCACACTCTTTATGATGCTCTAGTTCGCACCATACTAGAAGCTGGCTCTATTATATGGATTCCAGGCGTAATGAGTTAATGCAATGAATTGAGGCTAGAAAAAGTGTAGTGAAAATTCCTTCCATATTTATACTTGAAGGAATACGGGTACTATCCTTTCCTGTTTCTCAGTGCTTTCATTTTGGGAGCGCTGGGATACGTTTCGTTGTCAACTCGCAAAAGTGTTTATATAATTAAGCACTTTTGGAAATTGCTCAAAGGCATAGTAGACAACCCTTCGGTGTTCGAGCAGCTCCAAATGTGGGCTCCGGAAGGCGGTTATAATTCTCGGTCGCGTCCACTGTTCTCTGTTCTTGCCTGTGAAGTCTAGGACTGGAGCATTTGCCAACTCTTCTCAGGCGAAGACCATCTGTCTGCTCAATACTGTGCATCGAGATACTGACATTTTCTCGTGCACATATAGAAATTTGGTTCAGTTCGTATGGGACAATGCACACCTATTGATGTGATTTATGTCTGTTCTTTTATCATGTTTTTAGTTATATGTGTATGTATGTTTATGTATATACACTATCTGTCAAAAGTTTAAGACCAAAACCTGCAACGACATTCATAGTTACGAATCCACCTTTATTTATTATAACTATTAAAAATATTGTTACCCAATTAAAGAATATACTATTTTCTATATTATCCATAATTATATTATGGCAATTTTTTAGTAAAAGGGACAAGCGTGACTAATCTGGTTCAGCTGTTAAATATGCTACGGCAAGTATACTCTTTTAATTTTTTATCTATGCACATTAATTTATGTGTATTTTAAACTATATAAATCACAATCTGGAAAATTCCTTTTTTCATTTAGTTTCGTCTTATTGAACTATTTACTCGCGTTGGTTTTGGGGGCGTTAAAAATAAAAATCTCTTGCTACAATGGGGCGAAAAAATAAATTAATGGCAGAAATAAACTGCAATCGTCACTCTTCACCAGGACAACAGAACTCTGACATTTTTTTACCTAAAAATTAACCACCGTGCAGGAAGATGTGAATTTTTTTAAAGATATAGGACTTAATTGTGATAAACCTCGATCTGGAAGTCCTATAAATACATCGAAACAAAGGGATCAGCATATAGGAATCCCAAGTAAAATAAATAGAAGGCTTACTCGACAGAAATTTGCTTTCAAGTGAAAAAGAGTAGTATTGAAAACATATCAGTGTCAACCATTCAGCGTCGATTAAGGGTAGCAAAACTTAGAGGACGCATTGTTGCCAAAAAGCCTTTGTTACTTTCATAAATTGAAAGGAAGAGGTACGACTAAGCTATAAAACATTGAAATTGGACATTTGAAGATTAGTGCAAATTTTTATGGTCTGATGAATCAAAATTTGAATTGTTTAGAGTATTACTCAGCGAAAAAAATGAGTCCTGACTGTATTGTGCCAACTATAAGGCAAAATGGAGGTTGAGTTATGGTGTGGAGTTGTTTCTCAGCAGCGGTAGTTGAAAACCTCATGAAAATAGACAGAATTTCAAAAAAATTATAGCAATTTTAGAATAGCTAGTGCTACTTATGTGCAGACATTTAACCATGCCAGGTTTTATTTTCCAACAAGACAACGCTTCCAGAGTGGGTGGGCTAAAATATCAAGCACTAAATTGAAAACTTTAGTTATTAGAATAATAGCAAAGCCGTGTTGTCTATTTAATAAGCAGGGCTGTGGAGTCGGAGCCTTTAAAGCGGAATCGTAAAAAAGCGACTGACTCGGACTCCTTTTTAACCCTTTCCACCCCAACCAATAATTTTTTAATTGTTCGTCGTGAGTGTTTAAGTTGATAATATGAAGTAAACAAAAATTGTTATGCACTTAATCAAAACAGCCGGCTGGCGTGGTCACACATACACATAAACCGGCATGGCACTAATCTTAATAAATATTATTATAATTCTTTTTTGTTCTTTCTTATTTGTTGTTATTTACATGAAAATAAATGAATAAAATAATTAAAAATAAATTTAATATTTTAAGATTGTGAAACAGTCAGTCGGGAAATATTTCCAACGACTCCACAGCCTTGCTAATAGGGTAGATATTTGATGAAAATGTCTTAGATTTAAAATTGTAATTTTAAGTTTAATGGTAAATATTTATTTGATCTTTCATATAATGTTTTTTTTTTTATAAATTTATCAATTCAGTATATCAACAAAAAATAGTTTGGTCTTAAACTTTTGGGAAAGAGATTATTATGATCCATCCTAACTTGACCTCTTATTATCATGACTCACGAAGCAAATTATTGTTCAGAGTAGTCGTTAATAAAATTATATAATGATAGTTTAATCGTTATTCAATTCTATTGTAAAAGTTGGCACATCTGGATAAAATGAAACGAATATATATGACAATTTGTTTATTCTATAATAATCAAAGTCTATTAAAGTGCATACAGATGGTTTCGAAAGGATCTATATAAACATGGCAAAAATGTTCGCGAGTGTTCTAAAAATTACAACAATCAGTGATACAACACCATAAATAATAATTATACATAACGTCTTTGATTTTAGTCTCTTCGTCGATCTCTAGAATTGGAGCGACGACTGCGTCTCCTCTCGCGGCTTCTACTCTTCGATCTCCTATCAGATCTATATTGTGGACGTTAATGCGTTATTATGAATATTTTTACCGATTTACTAATTTAAACTGAAAGTTACCTCTCGCTGCGCTCTCGTCTATCCCTGGATCTGGAGCGATGTCTACGCGCCCTTCTGTCCAATTCCCGACCGCCTACATAATGACTGCGGCTGCTCGAAACGCGTCTATCGTCTTTGTAGTACTTTCGACGTTCTTCCCTTCTAGTCTCGATTGTTTTCTACCGTACCGCAAATAAATGAACAATTAGCAACCGACATGGATAAGCATGAAAAAATATGTAAAACATTACCAGTAGTTCGGACAATTTCTCCCTGATGGTAATGAATCCCAAATGAAGTTTACCGCCGAAGTGATCAGCGAGACGTCTGTCGTTATCATGTATACCCAAGTACGCGGAGCACACTTCGCACACGCGCAATTTCTGCTGTTGATAACTACTCGCCGGCATCGAGTTACGGTATTCTTGTTCGGCTTCAGATTTTTGTTTTCTCAATTGCTCGATCTAAAATAGACGTTTAGCATGACACATTTGATAAGACGTTAAATGTAATAAAGTAAAACTCCTCGAGTTTTAATTATTGAAATTGCTCGAGGAGCTTTACTATAAATTATCCAATAATGACATGTATATTATACTGACTTCCTCCATCAAACGCATACTTTCTTCGACTAAACCTTCCTCGCCGAGTGCTTCAGCGCGTGCCAACTTTTTACCAATATTTTCGGCTAGCTCGTGAACTGCGTTGGCTTTTACGGCCACCTCGGCGGACAGTTCTTCCTGAGTTTCGGCCAAACGCAGTTTAGCGGCTTGCGTTCTTCTATCGCAATCGCTAATGAACGCTTGAAGATGTTCGGTAGCCTGAAAAGGAATTTCGCAACACGTTAGCGTATCTGAAATAATAGGAAACGTTGGAAACGCACGCAGCGTATCAACTCACGTCGATGTCGTAAAAGTAATCCTTGGATTTGGACGCGTTTTCATAATCGGCGCGCAGAGCTAAATCGTGAATTTTTGGACATTCACCCAAATCCATACGCTGTAAACGATATAAAAACATATTGTCCGTTAGTGATTGCGTTTCATACGAACGATACAAGTATACATTCATGCTTTTTTCAAATGTGTAACATGTTAAAAAAGACAGTATCGATTGTCATCTTTCCTGACATGTATCGATTTATTTATAGTATAATTATGTGTATATATTTATTATAGTTTTAAACATAAATAAAATAAATTTGTTGGAGCTTACAGATCGGAAGAACCCAGACGTTGATAGTCGATCGACAACAAATAAAAATAAATGACACATTTTAAATATAAATGATAACAATACATATTTGTGTTAAAGAAAATTAAATGCACAACAATACAGTCGATATGCTGACAAAATATACTTTTATCACTTAGTAGCCATTATTTGTTTGCTTAGATTCCGAGCAATGTTAAAAATGAATTATTTTAATATTAATATTAATATTAATATAAATAATGTCCGATATCGATTCCAGCCAGATACCAAATTTGGAATACGATACAGACTCGATTTGAAAAATGAATATTATTTTAGCACTAATCTGGTAAAAGACGAGATATTGTTACAACGTCATTTTTAACTTTAGTAGATGGTATGGATTGTGATTTATCGATTTTAATTGTATTTTAGAGAAAACAAAATCCAAAATTCACTAATTACGTACCCATTTGACGTATAGCCCGTTTTAGAAAGCGTCTCTCGCTCATTCTCTTTAAATATATAATAAATTTACTTACCGAGGCAGAGATTATCTAACCGTTCAATCGAATTTCAACAACGAGACTTTCATACAAAAGGTCCGTCGCAAACCGTACAATTATATTAACAGAATAAACCTATAGACATAATAGCGTTTTTTATACGTACGTCAGAGTACTTACAGAACGGCCTAACTCATTCATATAAACATTTTCTATCCTCTTTGTTTAAGTTTTAGATAATGTGATGATCAATTTCTGAAAAAGTATATTGTACCAGCATTAGTGCTAATATGAATACCTTTTCTCCGCATGATTCAGATTACTGAATCATTTTAATTTCCACCGTTGTTTGTAAAATATCGATCGAAAAATAACAATATATAGATGATCGATATTTTACAAACGAAACATTGAAAAACCTCCGCCCGCACATTAAAAACAAAAAGGGAGAAGAAAAATCTCGACCAAGACGTATCAAAGTATTAAAATTTTGCATACTTTGATATATAACAAAATCCATTCACAATGAACAGCTACATACCGTCGATAGCAGTATCTCGTGCGGGCAGCATCCGAGCAGGAAGCTCTTGCATACGGAGCTATCGGAAAACTTGACGTGATACTGATCAGTCTCGCCTGAAATTAACAAAAACAACATCAACAACATCAACAACAATCGAATATATTCTGCATAACGTCTTTTCATCTTTCGACGTGGTCTAAAAACGATCGAAAACCGCGCAGGTCTTTAAAATGTGTCACATTCTACAACGATGCGATGCGACGCGAAACAAACAACGCGTGCGTTGCGGCGGTTTCCAAATAAGAGAAACTCGCAATGCATCGTTCGATCGATAAGCCCTCGCTTACCGTTTCTGGCGGTGCCCATTAGCTGATCGAGCATGGCCCTCATCTGCTCCTGTGCCGACATTTTGAGCTCGAGGTTGCGTCAGTCGCTTCCGCGTCTCCAAATCGACGGCAAACGGCGTCGGAGCGATTTCTAGACTTCGCCCGTGACCAGCCGCCGCTCGCCACGACACTGGGTTAACAGCGACGAAAGCACTATGGCGACGACTAAAGACGCTACAGTGAGAGCTAACGTTAGCCGCCAAGAAGCTTACGCAAAATGCGTTTCGATTTATATATTTTTTAAAAACAATAGAATACATAACTTATTCAATTTCATTTATTGAAAATTGTATAGAATGTATAGAATGCTTAGATCAATTTAATGAATTCCTGTAAAATAATTAAAAAATATGTAATGACCTATATCGGATCTGTGAATTATTTATCTCTCTCAACTTATGACGAATTTATTAGGCAATGAAGAAAAAATAATTTCAGAGCTTTAGGAAACTTTATATTATTCATTAGTTATTGATTTTTCGCCAAATGTAAGCCACAAAGACCAATTACCGTTTATTTTAAGATATGTTAGCATTCAAGGGGATATAAAAAAAAAACAGTTTTTGGGATTATAAATGTTGGCAGTTAGTGCTGAATATTTATTTTAAAATAATTATTAATTAATAATATTAATATGTTAATATGGCCGAGAAATATAATTATATTGCGCGAACGAACAGCAGCGAGTGAGCGTTGATCAGAAAATTAAGCACCCAATGAATAACTTTCTGTAACAAATTCAGCTAGAAAATGTAATTTATAATTGTATATAAATAAATAAAATGTATGAATGAAGTGATAAATTTTTATTTTTTAAATTAAATTTGACCTCTGAAAGTACCATTTTGTTGGATAAAATATTGTAATGAATTAATAAAATGAGTCATTCATTATGCCTGCAATATTCAATTTACGCAAAATCTTTGTCGGCTTTTGCAAAATGCCATAAGACATAATGATACTTCAGAATACGAACACCACATCTGTGACTATCCTAGAATTTGTCGCCATCGATTCTAAATAAGAATTCGTTATGGTGTGACATTTATATAAACCGATCTAGGAAAATACATAAGGATATTCGAAACGATTTTTTTAAACAAAATCAAGTACCACTAATTCTTTTTTAAATATTTAATTTATATGAAAAAAATATAATAACGATATTTGTTAGAAGAATATACTATCAAAAATATAATTAATCTCTTTTGGTGCCCTAAAATATTCTAAGATGTCAGTAAGAGTCTGTTGAAGTCTCCGATAAGCATGTGGTGTTATAACTTGACTACGTGACCACGATGCAGCGCTCGTCATGACCAGTGGCGTAGCTATGGTGGGGCGGAGGGGGCGGACCGCCCCGGGCGGCACTTGTTTGGGGGCGGCATGTTCGCGATGGAATCGTCTAGTTTGGTTCTTAACCCTCAATAAACTAAAATTTATGTAAATCTACGAATAGCAAGAGCTTAACAATAATCAATTTATTATTCTAAGAAATGCTGATTTTATGACCCTGCAAATGTATGGGGGGGGGGGGGGCAGCAATTTTAAGGATTGCCCCGGGCGGCATATACCCTAGCTACGCCACTGGTCATGACGCCTACGCGCATATTGAAATTGAACGGAGTTACTCGTTCTATTTTAGTTTGCGAAAACCATATAATTATCTCTCTCACTCTCGTCACTTAACACGCGAGAGAGTGAAAGGGGAAGTATCTCACCGCTCGCGCTCGAAAGAGCAGCTCCGACTTCGGTCCTTTTGCCGAGAATGTCTGGAAGCGCTCGAAGCTGGCCAAGTCGACTGAATTACTCCTACTTTACCTCCCTTAGCCTCGGACAACTTCCGAGAGATTTTAGAGCGGGCAGAACCGAGCTCGACCGAAGTAACCCACTATATTCTCTGTCCTTGGCCAACCTTGGCGAACTTCCAGAGAGTGTAGTGCAGGCATTACAGGCGATTCAAGCAAATTTATTGCAGACATTCGAAATGTTTTTGCAAGTATAAAAGAAGAGCTAATAATTTAGGTGATAATATAAATTATAAATAAATATAGGTTTGGAACCGGTTTCTGAATATTTGTATATACATAGAGAAGTAAATTCGCAACTGGAAATATGGAGTCTTATATTAAATCTGTTTTAATTTCCCTAAAATATTATTTTGAGAAAATATCAGCATATTAATGTAGTTTTGAAATTTACGAAAGTTGTTTTGCTAAAATCTAAAAACATAATATGTAAGTAAAAATATACTTTTTAAATTATAATTTTGTCATGCTAATTTCCGAGTAGGTATATCGAGTTGGCGGTCGGCCATAACCGTACGAGTTTGACATGTGTCAAAGTGTGTCGGAGCGCGATCGGCGCTCTTCTGCAGCGACGCACGTCATGATCGGTCAAGTGGACGGAGGCGCACCTTCGCTCGCGAGCACATAACCCGCCGAACCGCCCGCCGCCGCCATGGTCTTCAGGGAGTTCCTTTTCTTTTTCGCCCTGGCTCTGACCACCTACGATGCCCTTCAGAACTCGTGAGTACTTTACTAGCGCCCTCGACTCGAATTCGCACAGTTATAATCGCGCTATGATGCATTTCAGCCCGCCGAAGATATCTGACGTGCCGAGGCCGG
Organism: Plectrocnemia conspersa; assembly: GCF_051122295.1. NCBI lineage: Eukaryota > Metazoa > Arthropoda > Insecta > Trichoptera > Polycentropodidae > Plectrocnemia > Plectrocnemia conspersa. Next base: position 28,632,153 of record NW_028277169.1, read on the forward strand.
TGCCGTTCTTCGATAAGGGATCTTTGGTATCGGACTGGTACAAGGGAGACTTGTCGAAGGCGCTGCCCGTCATCTTCTCGTATGACGTGTCTTTCGTGATGTACTACGCGCCGTGGGACGCCGAATCTCAGCATGTAAAACGTGACTTCGATAAAGCAGCGCAAATTATGTTGAAACACGTAAGCGTACTTTTAAGGTTTCACTCGGGCTACAATTAGATTATTACCCGTCATATATTGCTGATTCATAGATTGTTTTATCTCTGGTACACTTAACAAATTAATCCCATATACGTAAATGCATATTTATTTTTTAATCAAATTTTCGATATCAGCTTTCAATATGTTTTAAATGGCCACTAAGCAACACGTGTGATTAAAACTAAATTGATTCTATGAAGTAAAGTGACAAAAAAATCCGCAATTCCCCGTGATCGCGAAGTTTGATTGAAAGAGTCATGATTTAGGTGTAACTTGAGAATGATTCGAGATATGAGCAAGTTTTGTTTTTTAAATTGACTCAACATATGTGCAACGTCTTGACATACGAACAAAAAAACATTGCGAAACTTAAAAAAACCCATTAAAATGGATTTATGTCATTTCAATTTATTTCAATAGGTAAAATTGATCTGACATACGAGTAATTTGAGTTATTAAACTCGTAATTTAGGGCACCACTGTATATAAAATCCAATTCTTATATTTAAATATTGTTATAACTTCTTCAGATATGTCACTATATTTTCTTCAATTATTTGTTCAATATCAACTCCCTAAACCCCATAAAACAATTGACGTCAGCAGACGTCCATAGCACAAGTGGAACATCTTATGTTGTAGTCTGCTGACTTCGGTAGCATCGAAAGTGTTAATAACATAAAAATTAATGTTTTATCAACTTGACCTATTATTACACCAAATTAAGATAAGTAATGTAACATTATGCTTATCATGTAAAAAAACTGTAAACATAACTGATATGTATTATTTTCAAGTTTGTATCGTAAAACTGATCTGATGAACGATTTCATGATTTTATTATAAGAATCGCTTCATTTTTTGTTAGAAAATTTATTAAAAAATGTTGATGTACAAAAATTATAATTCATGGAACGTAACTTTATAGAAAGGGCATAAAACTGGTTCGTGTCTTTTATATTTATCTGGATTTTTTACATCAGTCCAACTTCATACATAGTTTTATTCGATATTTTGAAAATCTGAGATTATCACAGAATGTGTATCAGAAGGATTAAATAATTTTAACCCAATACTGAAGCTATCCAATTTACACTTAGAGCCATCAATATTGTTTACGAGCTTTGAAATCAATAATAATAATATATTTCTGTTATTTTAGGTACATTTTGCAGCAATAAATTGCTGGCAACCTGGCAGCGAATGTAGAATGCATCATATCCACATTTCCGTATGGCCTATAATCATAGTTCACACAAACTTATGGAAAACTTTGATCTACAATGGTAATATTCATTTTAGATTTTAATTTTATATTAAATTATTTATACTTAATTGTATTATTAAACAGGCCCGAAGGATTACACGAGCATGGTGAAATTCTTACATCAAGTCATAAAACCAATGACTCGTCTGAACAGCAATGATAGTTTATATGAACTTCTATCCGTTTGCGACGTTAGTTTATATTAATATTTATTATAATCACTTCTTTATATTTATTATATATTTACACATATTATAGGCTGTCGTTGTTGGTTTTATACCAATGGAGAATGACACAGTAGCATATAACATATTCTATAACGTGGCACTAAAGAAGTTGGAGATCGATCCGTTCAGAGATATATGTTTCGGTATTGTGACTTCGGAGAAATTGGCATTGGATATGGGAGTCACTAGATTGCCTCATATCAGATTGATGCTTTGGAATGACACATTGGTAATTTAATGTTTTATTTATTTAATAATATAATAGTATTTAAATTTATTTATACACTTACAGGAGTATCCCATTAAGATGATATTCAACGAGGAGAACATTTCAAATTGGCTTATGTCTACTTACATACATCCGGGTTGGGTTTTGCCATCATGGCATAAGTCTACAAAAATGCAGGGATTATTCAATTATGGACCTGTGCTCGTAATGTTTACACCGAGGAATTTGTTCCATGATCGCACGCCAAGCTATGATTTGGTATTTAATTGTTAGGCATAAATATATATTTATATACTTTTAATGCATTTTGTATTAAATCTTACAGTTGAAAGAAACAGCTTTAGAATACAACAATTGCAAACAGGATCCAATAATAAGAATGATCACGAAAATGAGAAAGCTTCAGAGGCGCAAGTACGCCGATTACGAACGCAACAAGAGTGCCGTGTGTAAAGATTTCAGTCAGACGTCGGATAATATAGTAATGAAACTGACTCCGCGTAAATTCCAAAAACCTGACAACACCAAAAACATGTGGTTCAACAAGACGTCATGTAAAAAAGACATCTTAAATAGAAGACTGGACTACTTTTCGATTAGCGACGATAGCTACCTTCAATTCGGAACATACGCTAGCGGAGAAAACTCTTTGAAAGTCGACGGTTACTGCGTCAAGAACAACAAGGAGGCGTGCCTTCAAGACTTTCATAAATCGACTAGCTTGTTAAATAATTTTAATATCTTAGATAGTGTCTCAGATAAAGAAGAACTGATTGAACCTAACTATATGTAAATATTAATATTTTTATGTTTTATCTTATAATGATTTTTTTTATATATTAATTGTTTATTTAGAATCGAGACTTCAATGCTAGACGTATTCGCCGATCCAAAATCGGCCGTGAATCTCATGAAGAATTACATCAAAGATATTTGTGCCAATGTGGAATTGGCTCGCAACGTTGAACCCCAAGCTATACCGATCATAAGCGATAGTGACTATAATATAGAAGGATTAAAATGCCAAACAAATCATTCACTTTCGTTTATAGCGATCGATAGTATCTTGAATCCCCAATTTGCTGAATCTTTGGGTATCGACATAACGAAAAAGACTGATAAAACGGCCGTCGTTATATTAGACAACAAAGTAAGTCTACATTAATTAAACGGTAAAAGATTAAATTATTACTTATATTGAAATTACAGCACGAGTCGCAGTATCTGCTTGATAAACCGCTGGGAGAGCATTCGATCAGAGAGTTCATATATAACTTTACGATGGATTACTTGCCTCGTAATCTGCGGACACCCGTAGAAAATTCTGATTATATGCACTTTTACGGTTCAGATAAAACGTTTAAAAATAATCAATCGACTAAAAACAACGCCAGCGGAGAGATTGGTCATATTTCGCGCTGGTGCAAATTCTTGGGAAAAAATAGGAAATATATATGCATAAAGGAGTTGAACACTAGTACTTTTAATGATTTTGTTACGCAAAAAAATAAGGTTCGACAAATTTATATTATTAAATTTTAATGTGATTGTGATGTTTACGTGTGCAATTTATCTTTCAGGCTTTACTCGTAGTGTTTTGCAGTAAAGGATCTGGAAGTTGCGGAGGATTGCTCACTCTTTCATTACTGAGAGTGGTTCGATCACTATGGGAGATCAAGGGTTATTTTGAGATTGCTCAAATCGACGCTTCTGTGAACGATTTACCGTGGGAATATACAGTATCAAAATATCCAACTTTGATGTTTTTCCCATCGGAAAAGTGAGTTCAAGTGATTTAAATGAGAATGTTTAACATATGCTGATTGCAATAATTGCTGATTATAGGAAAGAGGACAGCCGTTCGTATCCTGATGACAAGGCTGTTACTGTTGAAGGAATCTTGGCGTTTATATTGACTGGTTTAGACACGCCGACGAGACTGCATGCACAAGTTTTATTGTGCAATAATACATTGGTAAGATTATGACAAATAAAAAAAATAATCTTGTAATTTACTGAATGATGTACACAAGTATTATAGCCATTTTAAAGTACATGGATACCTCTACAAAAAAATATTTTGGCTGATTGGACACCGTCTACTGTGTCTTTTTTCTACTACGGTCTCTTTAAGAGTTCCAGAGAATACAGTGAATGTTCAAGACACTCAAAATCTCAGGCAGTATTCTGTACCCAAAAGTCGTTTTAATTTGATTGATTTTTTAGCGATAGACGATACATAACCTATAGTGGCCGTCTGTCGAAAGAATATTTCATTACTATAAATTCGGCAGTTAAAAATTCTAGTTTTATTTTATATGCCGATGAATTAAAATCTGTTGCGTGTTTTTCTCTCTACAGAGTGATTTAGATTCTCTATGAAAATGGGCTTCTGTTAACTATCCGCTTTTTAATAGCATCAAATATATCATTCACCATCAAAATATTTATACAATCTCGGTGAGAATGTTTTGATAAGAATCTTCCACTAAACATCTCAGAATTACTTTTGAGAGCAAGTGAGGTTCTCTCTAGATGCTACATAACGAAGAGCATCTTCCAAGATTCGCCTGGTCAACGCATATTCAGCATCATTTGTTGTACAAAATTTTATTACGCAAAAAATATACAACATTGAGTTTAGTTTCAACCTTTGACAGTAGATGATAAATACAATATTAAATTCATAGAATATGCAGAACTTGCTGATATTGTTTTAAAAATTATACAATAGTAACATACTTTAATTTACGATGATTATTTATATTTTTGGATTTTTTTGTGTCTGATTATATTTAATATTACTTGATGGGTTTTCTTCAACTTTTTATGTTTCTATTTTAGATTATAGTTGCTTATTAAATTATTTTGTTTCAAATTAATAAATAAATATATGTATTTTTAACCCACCAGTAGCTCGAAACTATTGGCAAATTTTCATTTAAATTATTATTATATTTTGATTATTCGCCAATAGAAAAAAATATTTTTATTTTAAACTTTAAAATAACAATAAAATTGGCACAATAACTCAAATTAATTTACATTTGTATATATGTATGGACATACATGTATAGAATTAGTAATTTAATTTTTTTAGTTCCTTTCGTTATATCCGAAAGCGTGTCTTCATAACAGCTTTAAAGACAACTTTTCTTCATCTGTAGCGATCCTGATGATAAAATATAATATCTAATAAATAATTTTTCGGAATATGAGAATTTAAGAGCTCAACTTTAAAATTTAATGTGTATAAATTCGTTAAATTTGTCAGTTTTTGTACAAAACTGGTGTCAGAATAACTTATTAGGTTTAATTATAAATATTTAAATTTAGTTTTTTCACAACGTTTCACTTGCAGTCTGTCACAAGTCACATTTATAAACAAAAAACTATTATATGTAGCCTCGCTACTGCAGCAACGTAGCCTCTTTGAGATCACATTATTTAACCTGGTCTACGCCGCAAGCACCATATAGCGCCGAAAGTAGCTGTGTCCCACACGCCGCAGTGCGCCATATGGCGCCGAATTCCCTTTCAAATAATTACTTAACTATGGAAATATTTCAAGCTTTTATTTTAGGATGTTTGAGACATCTCTTGTTCTTCCGATTAATTTTTAAAATTAAAAAACAAACCACCAGTTCGAAAATAAAGGTAAGCTACTTGTGTGTCATACAAAATTGCACCCCATGGGGATAACAGCATGAAAAAAATCGCACTTGTGCGGGACAATTTGGTCCAGTTATTTGAGCTCGAAACTTTGTATTCTTTGTATTGATGTTTTCATTGTGCCAGCATGCGAAAAAAATGAGAAAAAAATCCCAAACTTCTGAGACAGATGTAGATATATCTTATAGATATTTTTGTAAATTTACTGATTTAATATATACCTACCTACTTTTACTTAGTGTTCCGTCATTAAGATTCTCAGTTCATAATAGTTCGCAAAAATCAAATATTTATAAAATAAGTTTAAAAATAAATTTTTTATTTAAAAATTAATTGTGTGGGGAATTAGTTTTTCGTGTACTGGCAACCCATATGCTCTGTTTTTGACTCCTGATTCCCACTGTATTTCTGTGAGAAATGTCTGGATAGCGGTCTATAGCAAGCATGGCGAACCTAGGGCACGCGTGCCCGAGGTGGCACGTTTGAGAATTTGGATTGCACGCGAACAATTTCCAAGTTCAAAAATATTTTTAAATTTTTAAATTTAAAAAATTAAAATCTTGATTAAATAATCCTTGAATTATTCATTTATTTAATTTTATTAATTATCAAATGTTTTCTAATATAAACGACAATCGTTTTAAAAAAAGAATTAATTATTTATTTATCTTGGTAATTTTTATACTCCTTGGGCACGCCACACAATCGAGGAATAATATTCGAGGATTTTTGGCACGCGAACCCAAAAAGGTTCGCCATGACTGGTCTATAGCATGTTTTACATTTTAAATATATTTTTGTTTAAACACATTTAAAATCTATGGAATGGAGAACATATGTACCTAGGTAAAAAATATACGGCGTTTAAAAGGCTAAATACTTAAAACACATCTAACATGTCTAACACTTGCCACTAGCATTTTATAATACAATGTATTTGTTTCCATTTTTTTTTATGTACATAAATTACAATTTATTATTTTTTGATCATTATGACGCGTTAATTTAAATAAATATATATTTTTTTATTTTCAGGATGATTTGAGTATGAAGAAGTGCCTTTCAAGTATCCGAAGGTCTGTTGTCGGTTTAATCGGTAAAATGTTACGGCACTGGCGGCAGAGTCAAAATTTTATTGTGAAAAATTTGCTGTTGAGGCGTTTGCAATGCTTGAGGACGGTAGCAATAAACTTAGGTGCCTTAAACACGACGAAAGTGCCCTTGGCCGACCCGGTGTACAAGTCGTTCAATGATAGCATCCTGGCGCTGATGAAGATATGGCGGGTGGCTCTGATTCCGCCATCGTTCAACTACAACAACTTATGATATAAGTTCAAACATGCCAAATGATATTTCGAATCGCGCACTTGTGGCGTTTACGGTACGTTGAAATATATTTTTTTTGTTTGTTCGAACAACGTGGGCTGTGATGAAATAAATATATTTTTACTATGCCAAAGTAGTAGATAGTTGAACGACGGTCGCGACGTACGCCGCCAAATCTCATTACGGTCGTAACGATTGACAGGATTAGGCTTTTTTGCTCAAGCAAATAAAATATGATAGTCACTATGTTTAAAAAGTCAAGTTTTGTAGTAATTGTAACGTCTTTCAATAGTGAATGTTGCTATTATTTTAATATATATATATATATATATATATATATATATACATATATATGGAATAAAAATATGATAATAATTTATTCTTATGATAATTATATATAAAAAAATATGTAATTGTCGATAGATTAAAAATCTATAAAATGACAGTGTTCATATCAATGGTTATTGAAAATTAAGCTTTTAATAAAGAAAAGAATAATTATAAATCGTGACAACTGTTCTAAGGTGATAAGTTGTAGGATAGATTGGAATTATGGAAATGGTTTCTCATGTAAATATTTTCAAAAGACTCAACATTTAACTCGATAATATTTTTACTACATTACAAAAGATAAGAATATAATATATTCTTTTCAACTGGTACTACTTATTTTAATACAATGAAGTCAAAAACTATTGATTTGCAAATTAGAGCAAATCATCAACAATATGCCTCTTTAACTATGGATTTTTTAGAAACCTAATTCCAGTTGTGTTCACATTCCTCACAATCTACGTCAATATTATAAAAAAATATTTTATTGAGTGGAGTTATAAAAAAATATTAACCAGTCACCTTAGTTTTAGTTGAACTCTTCTAATTTCAGATCGATTGATTCTAAACTTAATAATAATATTAGAGATAATGAGAATATTCTGATATCTTTGGCTGCCGTGGGATAAAAAGTAGGCTAAAATTGGCAATGATGATGAAAAATATGTCATTGCTTGGTATCCAAAGGGTTAAAATGTTAATTTTATTAGTCTAATAACTTTAAATTGGAATTATTTTATTTTATAAACTTGCTTAAAATTATACAAAGTGCAATATTTAAATTACTGTCTCAAATTAAATAACTGTTACTAACTTAGTTATAAATATTTACAATAAAAAATATACTATTATATATGTACTGTAAAAACTTGTCACTAAACCTTTTATGTACTATATCATGTTGATGTATAACGGCGTAACATATCAAAAAATGTTTTGTCTTAAAATAAATTATATATTTATGAAATATATGTATGTACATAAACTTGATCATATTTATTCGTAAAATGTTATTGCCTATTTTTTATTAATTAATAACGGATGAGTTGGGACTAACTGGGTTTTGTCGTGTTATTACTTTTATTGTTCCTGAATGAGTTTCCTTTATATGTACATAATACTATATAATAGTTATTGAATAAGTTTTTAGACTATATATATAAAAAAAATACCGTATTTTGTTTACATTCCAATAAATGTAAGCGATGTGAATAATTTCACACTCATTCTTTGCATTATGAATAGTCTTTTGGTTACATATTATAAATAATCTTATATTTGTCTTTCGGAGATAAATTTTGTTTACTATAATGAATAATAAAATAATGTGTCACATCACATAACATTCATCTTAAGATGGCCTTTTTTATGTATCTTCTTTAAGCAATAACAACAAATTACCCGACCATCTATCTTTTTTGTACAGTTGTTATGTTTAAAAGTGTAAATAAAATTAATAAAAAAAATATTTTTATATAAAAAAAAAAACTTAAATCGTATTTATATAATTTTATTTCTTTCATGCTAATAAATATTATAATATATCTCTCATGTTTAATTTATTTATCTGTCCTTTAATCTATTTAATTATATGTAATCGTGTGTATTTTCGATTATAGTACTTTCTTAACCAATATTCATAAAGATATTAATCTATTGGCCTATTTTACTTAAATAGTATTTATTTGGAATTCGTTTGAATTGAGTTTTCAGACTGATTCAATAGATTGATTATAATAAAGATAACGCTTATCACATGTTCAAAATATTCGAAAACACGAGCTTAAGATTATCTGATAAGTTTTTAAAGAATTTCATCTTAAAAAATGCACGATTTCCTCATTCAATTCACTAAACTGACATATCACGGAGTGGTTAATCTGCATTTGTTAACATGATAAATTGTTGAAAAATATCTATAATAATAATCACAAAATATATGTTTATTTTGCTGAATTGCAGAGTTTAAAAATGTAAACCTTAATATTTTTATTATTAATCTTATCATATAATATTCATAGGATTTTAATGCTTTTGTTAATAAATTAACCCAAAGAGACAAAAACAGATTTTAATGCACTATTGACTAAAAAATGAATTGAAAATATACGTAATTTCGGACGTAGGTCAACCAGATAAGACATAAAGAGGCAAGCAGCTGCTTTCTCGGTTGGAGCTTGGCGTAGCCTCGCCAGCTACGAGTTTGGATGAACTCTCGTGATATGACAGTACTAGTATTAACGGGGTAACCACAATCAGCACCTACAAGTAACTTGTGAGACACCATACTGAAATCAGTCTGCAAGTTATTAACACATATTTATATAATTATACACTATTATATTACAGTTTAAAATCGATAGATTACAATACGCACGACTTAGCTCAATTTTATTATAATTATTCCTTGAAATATTTTACCATGAAAACATAATCTATGATGATTGATCGAAATTATAATTGTACAAGTTTTTTATGTTGGCAGCACTGCAAATCAGACATGTCAATAATCACGCGTGTTCAAAGTGTCAAATGTTAGTTTGCAACAATACATTAAGAACTGGATCGCTTAACTACAGCTCAAAGTGTTAAAATTGTTCTAGATAAATAACAATAATGTACGATCTGTATATTAAAATTTAAGGAAAGTTTATGGTAAATTTCATCGTCCTACTGAGTGAATATTTCGCAATGTAGGAAAAACAATTTAAGAGATAGGGTAAGGCATGTGCATAATCGTGGCGCCCCTTTAGCCGAGAATATTGCTTCTGTAAGTGAAAGTGTGGCCGAAGACCCCCCCGAAGCGTCTCAAAGTGTGACCGACCCCATTTGGCGCATTTTTCATCTGGACTTGCACCTACACCCGTATAAAACTCCGATAACACAAAAGCATGGACAGCGAATAATTTACACAGATTGGGTATTAACGCAACAGAAAGTTGATGCTGATTTTTCAAAGAAAATATTTTTCTATGATCAGCCACATTTTCACCTCTCTGGGTATGTTGATAAGCAAAATTTCCGCATATGGGGGCGAAAAAAATCTTCACGTGATTCACGAAAGACCTTATATGCCCAAAGAATGACTTTTGTGCACATTGTGGTCAGACGGCGGCATTGGATCTTAATTTTTTGAAAACGATGAAGGTCGGTCTGTAACAGTTAAAGGTGAGCGCTAAAGGCGCACGATAACCGATTATTTTTGGCACGAAATTGAAGGTATTGATGTGAAAAACATGTGGTTTTAACAAGATGGCGCAACTACCCATACGTCGGGTGCAAGGTTGGATGTTTTGGTCGTATTATTTCACGTTTTGGTGACGTCAACTGACCACCAAGATCGTGCGATTTAACGCTGTTTAATTTGTTGTGTGGGTTACGCTAAGAATCGTGCCTACGCCGACAAACCCATAACGTTGGAGCACATACGAACCAACATCCGTTATAGCTGAGATTTCTCCCGGAATGTACGAAAAAGTCATCGAAAGGAGAGGTAACCATTCAATTGATATTATTTTTTATATTTAATGAAAATATTCTATAATGATCTAAGTATGATCGAAGTATCTCCAGATATTTTGTTATGTAGATATTATTTATGTACAATTAGACATATAGCGAACAAAGTTTTAGTTTAACTGATTATGAGTTCTAGTGAACTCAACAATCAAACAATAAAGAGCATTAATTCAGAACACTTTTAAATGTGTCAATGTGATTGTCTTGGGACAAAGGTATATTATTTAAGATAGAAGGTCTCATAAATTCTTCCTTTAGAGCCCAGATTAAAGTATTCTCCGAATAAAGATTACAGCCTGATAAGACGATATTTGTTGTTTATATTTTTTCAATATGCAAAACTGCTTAATAAAGTTGGATGTACATGAGAATTAAGACAATGACATATATTGTATTCCTAGCTGATTAACAACACTAATGACCTACTTAATGTAAGTTATTTTATAATATTTTTTTAAGAAGACAATGTTTTATCCCTTTTGAAACCTTTATAATAAATACTAAAAGGCAGTTGTTGACGTCATTCGGAAAGTTGTTCGCTTGAGGAAGAATACGCTCGGATAGTCCCCGCGTGAATGACTAATGCGAAAGGATTATAAAAAACGATAATCGAACAGATTATGTATGTATATTTATAGTATATATAATATTAAAAAATGGAAGTTCCCCGCCTGGAGTGAATATGCTAATTTTTACCTCAAGACGTATTGAGAGCATCTCATGATGAACACCTCTGATTACAGTTTGGAAATACACAGAAAGGTATATGGTATCTACATTAAAACCAGTATCGATAAAGTCAGGTGTTTTTAAATATTATTTGTTATTATTATGTTTTCGGATCAATCGATCTTCCTGGGTTATTTTTACTCAGCTAGTAATATGGCAAATTTATGAAGTCATTATGCATTAAATATTATCGCATCATAAGGGCATTAGTAAAATAAAAACCGCAACATAACCATGAATAGCAATAAAAATAACAATTGAAAATCTATTTTGATGATCAATACAATGATTACAAGTAAAGCTAGTGACTATGAATACGTAATAACAGGGGTTAAAAATCAGAAAGCATTTTTTTATTTTTTTTTATATAGTCATATTAATATTGTTACCTTACAAGAGTAGTAAACACAAGATTAAGTTTATGCCTAAAATATATGCTTACGAATTGAATTTTTAAAAACTCTTCCCTTTAATAAATTACACGTATATACATGTAATTATGAAGTGGCAGAAAAGGATTACGACATTTCCGTAAGGGGACGAGGTAATAATACATCAGCAAATACCTCGAAAATTAAGTAGGAAAATACCGCTATGGAATTTTTTGGGTGCATAAGCTCACAATTATATTTATTATACATCATTTAAAAATAATTTTATGAAATAAAAAAACAATGATTCATATTACAATCTCTTGAATATTTTTTTATAATTGCTGTTTTTTTCATTTTTTGTTCACTAATTAGATATAAGATTGATTTATTTATAATGAATCTTATTTAACTGAAACATATCATAAAAATAAGGTTATGTCATGCATACCCTACATAAAAAAACATAGTTGGTATTTCAAATTAAAAAAAGAAAAAAGGTCGAACTAGTGTAGTCTGTGGGGCATAGACTGATAATCCGGAGGCTGCGGGTTCGGGTCCCTGCAGCAGCAATTTCTATGTATAAAAATGCGCTATTGCTAAAACCCAGCTGTAACGTGACAGCTATTATAGTATATTACAATATACATCATCATTTATAATTAATTATGTAGATGTCACCGATTCCCAGACTTTAAGTCTGCTAATTAATAATTATAAGTATTCATTATGTCTGATTGACTTATCTAGTTGCTACTGATTTTCCCCGTTTGGATCTTACGCCTGGCAGTTTACAACAGAAGATTAAAAAATACATTACTAGTGTTTTAAGAATAAGTAGAATTTTTCTTTTAAAATAAACAAAATATATAATAACGGTAAAAAACAAGTCAATTCGAAATGTATAATATCTAGAAACTACGAATATGTTGACATATTTTTGCTTTGAATTCTTAAAATTTATCTCTAATTTTCAGTTTTACAAAACTACCCCGAATTTTGTCGCATGGACTTACTAAAACTCTATTAAACTAATTGCTTTTTTATTTGTGAATATTTAAGACGAATTTTTTTTTCGTCAGCAATTCAGCATGATACAAATGCGCGTGCGAATTGAACATTTGAGCGATTATAAGCACTGGTAGAATACATTGTAAATACAAATTATCGGCGTATATCTTCCAGTGCATTCCATATTTTAATATGGAATGCACTGACAGGTACATGTAACTGAGATTATGCATTTCATATAAATTATGCCATTGCCAAGTCTTCTGATTTTTAAATAATCGTCGTTACGTAAGTGATCTAACTAGATAGTTATTAGACAGTAACAAATAGTCTGTTTCCGCCCTGAATCATCACATTGGTCAAATTGTTGAAAGCGGTTAGGTTGAAATATTTAAAAGGGTATATATATAAGCTTGAATTTACATTCATCAGGAATTTAAAATTCAATATGACACTTCTACTACTTTGCTTCTGACTTGGAATAAACGAGAGTTCAGTCAAACTTGTACCAAGCGGATATAGTATTTAGCTGAAATGGTCGTTAGAAGACCGAGAAAACAGACGTTTTCCCCTTTACGTCAGAATTGGCCAAATTAATAAGTCACAGGAATCCAATAGTTCAAACAGACTTTCTAGACGACTTAAAGACTACGAATACGAATAATTTCACTAATTGTACATAAAATTGAAAAATTTAATTGAAAAATTTAAATTGAAAAAAAAGTTAATAATACAATTTCTAAAATAAAAAATTCAATTCCGTTCCAAATCATCGTGATTTATCAATGAACCAAGGAAGAAAATGTGGCGTTAATCTCCTCCCATTTCCCAGATCGTATTTATGGCAGAATGTTGCCATATAACTTTACTTACTTTCGGTACTTCCACTTGGACTACTCATACATGAGACTTCAGCCCGGACTATATTATAAGCGGAGTTTATTATAAGAATCGTGAAAAAACAAATAGTCATCCCTACTTAGATTGTCAATTCTGATCCAGTGAAACAGTCATCTCGACGAGACTTCCAAAAGTTAAACTCTACATTCAAGACGACCTGAAAGCAGTTTTCTTTAAAAATTATGTGGTGTTGAGTTAGTTCAATGTTAATCCGCGTTCCGCGAGTTGTTGATCCTCGGCCCTACGTTGTCATGCCGCCCCCGTTGGCCCTAAGCCCACCTCCGTCAGCCTAGTCCTTACAAATTACCAATTTTTCATATGAATTTAGATTTTTCGCGAATAATACAAAAATCGACAAACTAAATGAAATGAATTCATATCCACTCTTATAAATTATTAGAAAATCGTTGACAGTTATAAAAAAATATTTTTTGGATAATGTACTCTTGTTAAAATATTTGTCAAGTGTTTATCATGCGCATAATTTTGAATATGAATAGTTTATGCGCCTTGCGAGTGTCGTCTATTTATTCTTCATTTTTCATCTATTTATTCAGATTAGAATGAATATGCTGTTTTTAATCCATTAAGGTCAATCATTTCTAAGTATAATTCAATGAAGATACACATGCTTCGAATTGATAATATGCTGTTATATTCATCGTATGTATGTACTTGTTTGTTAAACGATGCGTTTTGCGATTTGCAAACCCTGCATTTCCTCCGCGTAAATACGGATTTCGCTCGACAGGTATATAATTTTTGCTTCAGTACGGAAATGCTCAAATGTGCTCGTGTCTTAATAAAAGAACGAGTGAATGAGTGAACGGACTGAAATAAAAATATTTATTTAAAATATTTTAGTGCTATTTATATAAAAAAAAGTTAAAATGGAGTTAGAGGTGAATATACTATTTTATTTTATTTAATAATTTTTCTGATATGTATTATTAATTTATTAACTAAATATGATATTAAATAATATATATTAAGATAAATTTCACGCAGTTTATATTATATATTAAACATTTAATTTAAAAATATTTTGGGAAACTAAACCCTAACAAATAACTTTATAATCATTATTGTAAATGTGAATTACTAGCCCATTGTTAACCCATTAACAAAAGTGCGACAAAATATTATAATAAAAAAATGTAAATGTAGTAAAATATTAAAAATAAAACGGTCTAAAGACATATTAAAACCTCTTTAGCTCAAATATATTTTTTAATTAATGTCTTTCAACAGCTGTCCAAATAATAAAAAAAGCTTATTGAAAAACAAAGGGCAATCATAAAGTGACAATTATATAATTAAAATGTATGAATATTTTTTAATGGAACAAATGGTCAAAATTTAACAGCTTATGATTTAAAAAAAATATAGCAAGTGTCAAAATTATTTAATAAAACGCAAAGTAACCTTAACACGCGAATTATTGACCATAATACGGTCAGTACTATAATAATTGTTTATTTTTATATGAAAGAATATTTCATAATAGAATCGAAGGACGTATCATAGTCACGCAGTGAAAATAATGAAATTAATTGATTTAAATGCATTAGTTTTTAATACAAGACGTAATTTTCTATATTATCAACAATAACATTTATTATATTGGATAAATTTACAAGATTAAAAATTTATATATTAGCCTAATTAGATTTATCATTTATTACAGGCCGTAAATAAACAATAGAAGCATATCAGCAAAAAATATTAAGATGTAACTCATAGTAATAAATTTTATAGGGTAGATAATATAATGTTGTTTCTTAGTACTTGGGTAATCTCTAAGCAGTCGGCAATGAATTTGAAACACTTTTAATGACATACAACATTTTATATTACGTTTCTATCACCAATTACTTTTTTGTTAATTTCGTTTCGGTTGAACACAGAAAGCGCTTAGATTTTTTTTACACAACCTTGCTAAATCGTTGAACTCGTTTCACGATCACATATTGAAATTATTATTCATTGTTACACTATGACTCAAAAATCCTTAGTGAAACATATCCTTACAGCTCGACCAGGGTTATTCAGATTAGATATAATTCAAAAACACGGTCATTTTCGTCGTTAAAAATGTCAATAGACATTCTTTAATGCAGGAATTAGCATTTCTCGCGGATATTGATAAGCTTATCAATGTGTCAATAAATTAAGCTGTTTACACTAAAGCATAAGCGAAAAATAATAATCTGCCATAAAATTGGCTTCAAAAATACATTTTCTTACATTAAATAATATATATTTTATATCACAACTAATTATTGTGAATTGTTATGTTTTCGTTGCTGTTTTTTTTCTCTTTCAAGTTGAATTAAATACGTATTAAGTCACGACAAAACGCACAAAGACAATTTTACTTAAGGTCAGATAGTTATTATGAAAATATAATTTGTTTTGTCACAAGTGTGTAATTTCAGATTTGATGAATCGTAATTGTGTTCTGGGAATCGTCTAAATTTTTTTTAAATAAAGGCACGATAATAATAATTTAACATATTCATGCTTTCGACCTTTGCGGTTTGGGATTTTATTTACCCATGGGCAAACATTAATAAAACAAAAGAATACGACGCGTAGTGAATTCTTAGCTGAAATCGGAAGAAAAAATCAACGTGACAAGTAAATGACGTTAACGATTTATCAGGAAAACTCATGTGTAAATTAGTGTGTGAAATTATTAAACTATTGTCATTTAGTTAAATTACTATGTTTTATTGTAGTGACAGTGACATCATAAATTGTTTTTCCTTCATTATAGAATAAGGGA
This sequence comes from Plectrocnemia conspersa, assembly GCF_051122295.1. Taxonomy (NCBI): domain Eukaryota; kingdom Metazoa; phylum Arthropoda; class Insecta; order Trichoptera; family Polycentropodidae; genus Plectrocnemia; species Plectrocnemia conspersa. The sequence continues at coordinate 28,648,725 of NW_028277169.1, forward strand.
TACGTTAACAAGGCCTACGTGGAAAATGAAGACGGAAAGGAAAACCCAAAAAACGGCGGCGATGCGATTGTGAAAGACGTAGAGGTAAATCTTTTAATTATTCTTTATATATAAATTCAGAGCCATGCGGTTTTATGCAATGTTGTGTAACGTTCAGCATTGCAAATATCGGGAAATCCCAGCTTCAAACCGTTCATATAGGCTTGCAGATTAAATTCTTGAAACTTGTATCTACAATAAGGAAAATAATCGTCAAATTGTCAAGGAAAAATAATTGCAATTTTAGAAAGTTACATTGCCATAGTAAATGGTTTACATTTACATAAGAATATTGTTTTATTTTAATCGATTGAAATAGTATTGTCAATAATTCGTAAGATATAATTAATTAATGTTCTAAATATAATGTAACGTTAGCAATGCCCTTAAATCGAACATGGTTTTAGATAAGAGGAAGACAATACAGTTTTTGTTAAGCGATCTTTAATCTATTGACATTTTAAATGTGTAAATATATATATATATATATATATATATATATATATATATATATATATATATATAATATATAAAATATAAATATAAATATAAATATATATATATATATATATATATATATATATATATATATATATATATATATATATATATATATGTATATATATATGTATATATATATATATATATATATATATATATATATATATATATATATATATATATATATATATATATATATATGTATATATGTATATATATATATATATGTATGTATATATATATATATATATATGTATATATATATATATATATATATATATATATATATATATGTATATATATATATGTATATATATATATATATATATATATATATATATATATATATATATATATATATATATATATATATATATATATATATATATATACTAGGGTCCTACGGGTCCAACCCTTACGGGCGGGCACCCAGCTTCCATAGTACTAAATATTTACCAAAGTTTCATTAGTATTTCTTTCGAGCGCACAAAGAGACGTGCCCTTGTTGGCTGGCCTGCATTGCTTTGCACTACATGCATTGCGTATCATTCTTGTTACAACACCACCACCCTGATCTTCGCGGGATGTATATGTTCCCTCAGTCGCAGCCATGGCCCTCGGTTCCCCTAGGGGCAGAGCCCTTTGGCCCTGCTTGCGTTACTCTGCTATGCTTTGTTCGTCATTAGTAGTGGCTCGCGCGCTACCTTGGACGTCCTGCCCGAGAGTTCACTTCCCCTCAAGGGTTTGGGTTTTAACCTCAAGGGGGTCCCTGGCGCCACCTAGTCATGTATAGTGACATATTTTAAATTATTATAATATTTTTAAATTAATAAAATATACGTTACTGATATACAAACTTGGATTTCAGTCTGACATCCCACTACTCACTAAATAGTTGTTGATCGTGTACCGTTGCAACGCATTAGGATAACGCCCGTTAGGCCGCAACAAAAGATTTAAAATAAATATCCCACGAATTGCTTTAAAAATCTACCTAAAATGTAGTATCAGTTTCATTATAAACTTCTGGTAACTTTTAAAATACATTTACAATATTTTTAAATATTTGTTATTTTTAATACTTTTCCTCGTGTACTCACTTTTAAAATATTATTGAAAAACGAATCTGTACTCCATCTGATCTTGTATAAATTTAATAAACATATCTATACTAAGCTTGAGTATTGAATCTTTCAATGTTTGTAGGCAAACATCCTATGATTGTAGCCTCGAAATATAAAAAGAACCTTCACAAGCCTTCACCGGACGCACACTGAATTGCAAATATATTTAATAATATGTATTTATTTTACTATAACTTTGGGATTACGCCACTTTTTCTCGATTGCCATATTTTATTGATTTCGAAATTGTCTGCGTTCATTCCAAATTATCTCGCGTTCTGTATTCGATAGCTGAATCTTTCCACCTTTAGAACTTAATAAATGCGCATGTATTTAATAATATAAAAACTGAAGACGAAATACTTAATTTATAATTGACAGACTATGAAAATATATATTATTCAGTGATTGAAAGCTAATTTATATTTTTTCACAGAATCCAGCCGGCGATGGAAGAGCCACTTGGGGCAACAGTCTGGAGTTCCTCATGTCATGCATTGCCATGTCTGTTGGCCTGGGCAACATCTGGCGGTTTCCTTTCACCGCTTACGAAAACGGAGGTGGAGCTTTCCTCATTCCCTACATTATAGTCCTCATATTAGTCGGTAAACCCATGTACTACATGGAGATGGCCATCGGACAGTTCACCAGCAGAAACAACATCAGGATGTGGGTCGTCATGCCGGGCTTCAAGGGAGTCGGAGTTGGCCAGCTAATGGCAGCTTTATGCGTAGTGACTTACTACGTCTCCCTGTTGGCGTTGTCCATGTTCTACTTGATAAACTCGTTCAGCTCAGTACTTCCTTGGACCAAATGTCTGGAGGAGTGGGAAAATTGTTTTTCAGCTTCTCAACCACCGCCGCCAAACAGTACCAATTTGACCAGCAGTTCGGAGTACTATTTTCTGTAAGTATAATATAGGCTAAGACTAAAAATTACTTTCGAAACACACTCACAATTTTAAAGTTGCTTAGGTTTTAATCACTTTTTTTATATAAATACCTCAAGGTAAAAACAATGTATTCGACAAAGAACCACGTATGAAGGGGGGGAGGTCTACAAACCGTTGCATATATTTTTATATACCGCACTATTGGTGTTTTCGGTGATAACTACTACTCTACTAGAACATTTTGTGCGCATTTGTATTATGAATAGGTGTGCTAACGTGAATGAGTATATGTACGTACATATATGAGTGCATGTTTGAGTACAGGATTAAGTATTTATATATATATAAATATAATATGTATATACTATATGAAATGATGAGCTTATTGTCTTTGCAAATCGATCTGGATTCCTTGCAAAGATAAGCTGCTGATAAGCGCTCACCTTACAGCATCGTAAAGTGCTATGTCATGTTTCGTTCCCCAAATCTTGATTGCCAGTGGAGTTATTTTATTATCTAGATAAAAATTCACGTACTAGAGATTTTCATTAAAAAATTCGGAATTACGTTTGAGAGGAAATGGAAAGAAATTTAATGATGCTCTTTAAAGATGCTCGGCTTTGTTGTAAGGAACGCGTTTTACTTTACTAATACATCAGTGATTCGCTTATATTACTTTAGTCCATAGAAATCTTGAAACAGGGTCCTTAATTTCTATCGTATCTGGGAAATCGGAATTAGTGATTACTATATAAGTATAATTCCGACCGATCACAGATAAGGTTGACCTAGATTTTCCTAATCTCACGGATGAATTAAAATAGAGCTAGGTCGTTTATATTACATATGTATTGAAAATTCTTTAATTGTGAGCTACTCCAGCTCATACAGAATATATTGTATGTATTAAAAAATATTGAAGCCCCTGCGAATCTAAATATTCTCTCATGATTAAAAGATCCTGAATAAATTTTTAAGATGCCTCAATAAAAGGAAGTTTGGCTATTATAATTTTTATTGTGAACCTTTGTAACACAGACCTGCAATGTAAAGGTGATCTTGAACGTAAATAATGATTTATGTAGTCAGATGTGCATTAATGGAAAAATCGATCGCGTACATTTTTTTCACAAATCATACTTTTAAGTGTGATCCAGTGAAACTGTTTTTATGTACAATGCTTACATATTTGTTTGAAAGAACTGAGGCAGTGATTTCTTAGTAAAAGTCAATTTTTTCGCTTTAGTATAACAATGGTTTTGAGGGGGCCAAAAATTATAATGATGATTTTTGTTTCAATGCAATCTGAAGAACAGAAAAGAGATTTCTTATTCTAACATTCCGTCAGAAATATAACCTGTCCCTTATATTAAAAAAATATTATAGATGATATCAAAACACTGCCTCAAACATATACATATAATTCTGGCAACAATGATACAAAACTTTTCATTTATTTCGAGTTAAATGATTTAGTCAGAGACTTCTTAAGGAATTCTCAAAACTTTCAGGTTGAAAATGAAAAATATTGGCACCTGCTATGTTCTTGTATTGATTTTGAAGTAGAGAAAAAGAGTTTGTACCTTTCTTTCTCAAGAAGATCTTGTTGTTTGCAAGGATGTTCCCGGACTTGTGGTAGCTTTTAACATTGAATGTAAACTTGATGATTAGAGGCTTTTTATTGATTCATCAAAAATAAGTTTCTTCAGTCCATTTGAAAGAATGCTAAGAAAATCTTGATACGATTCTTAATAAACGTTCATATCAAAATCATAAATGAACAAGCTGTAGAGACTTAAAGGTAATATCGATGATGCTTAGTCAGCAGAGTGGTTGCACTAAATTATCATGTTCTTTTGTGTGAATAGAGCAGTATTATATCATGAAAGTATGGGCAATCAAAAATACATTATAGCCTGGAATCTAAAACATTGAGATAGAATGCCTTATTGACCTGAAAAAATCTACTTCCACCACTTTACATTAATCTGGGCCTGATGAAATAATTTGTCAAAAGTATCTCTGTGACCAATTCCCTAGTTTGTCAGAGACAAAGTTGTTAGACCCGACATCAAAAAACTTATGAAGGACGAAAATTTTGAAACAAAAATGAAAAAGTCGTGTAAAGCATTTAAACATACTGTAACCAGCTTTCTTTAAAATAAAAAAGAAGCAAATTACGAGTATATAGTTGAAGATGATTGTTGAAGAATCATGGGCTATAATCTGAGTTTAAAAGTACATTTCCTCCGTTCACATCTGGACTACTTGAAAATTTCGATTCAGTAAAGGTTGAGTAGAGTGGTAAAGTTGCATGAAAATCAGTTCACTAAAGTTGCAGGAAAATCAGTTTCAAAACTAAAACAATTTTCAAAAAGTTTTTCGCAGGCTTGTGTAATTTTTCGCTGTGTTGCCTTATAAAAGTATACAAACCTTTATTCAACTTATTAGATAGTGCGTAGACAATCTTCTATTGTCAAGAATTTAGAACTTAGATTCCGGAACATTATCGAGAAACGCGCTCAAGGGAACTTTTTATGTCATTTCTGGCATGGACATACGCACTTATGGCGAGGACGTCTCCCATGGCCATAGACATCCAGCTTCTTAATACACTGGCATTGGACTTTGGTGAATGCGTGTCGCGGACTAGCAATGAGGTTATCAGGTTTAATATTTTACATGGTTGTGAAAGTACGGGGCCGATCCGTAGCTCCAGGGTTGCCAGCCGTATCAGCTACCACTCCACACAGATCTGTTCAATGTCAGCTATGAGGAGCTGGTCCGATTCTTATATTTTATATTTAGTATTTTATATTATTTTTGATTTAATTTTGAATAACCTTAGTCCATGGTGATCTTATTTTAATACATAAATAAAAATCAATTCCAGAGAATGAACTTCCTAATAAGGCAAAAATTGATTAGTGTGTTTTTTACGATTTTTTGTAATTTTAATAGTCGTCTCTATAAAAAAAATTTAAACTCTTCCAACATAAAACACGTTGGTTGAAAAAAATTTGGATAACTATCATCTTGTAAAGCATAAAACCGTATACAAGGAGTGCCACTGTAACTGAAAATTATATAAAAGTAGGGAATATTGTTTCTTTCACATATGTATGTAACAAAAATTTACTGACATTTATGATGTGAATACATCATCATAAATATCAGTAATTCTCAAAATTATAGGGAAAAAATATATATTTATTTATGTAATATTATTGTTATTGTATTTCTCGTTAGAAGTAAATCGATAGCTATAAAGCTTTTTATATTTACCTTAATGACAAATTAAAGAATCAAGGTAGATGTCTTTATATTTCATACTTAAAACAACTTACTAAAATCAAATAAAATAATATTTTCTTGCCTTGGGGTCTTAAGCTATTAAACTAAAACATATAATTGTTAAAATATTGAATTCAACATTTAGTTAATAATACTTATGTTTCTTATTTACTTTCAGAAAGTATGTTTTGCGGGAATTCGACAACATCGACAATGGAATAGGTTCGTATGTGGATTAATATTTAGTATGTAAGGAAATCGTTTAAAAATCACAAGCGTTTCAGGTAAAAATAATAGACGTATTTAAGTAATTAAAGTATCGTATAATTTTATGCACGTTCTATTTATAGCTTCCTTCCGATTCATGTAAATGTATTATTATATACATATATGCAATTATGACTCAATTAAGTTCTTATTTGGTTGTTTGGAAAATGATGGTTGATCATTATATTTACTTAAAATGCAGCGATAATGATCAGCAATAAATAATGCAATATAGGTTAGGTTTTGCATTGCTATGTCTAGAAATAGAAGTGATAATCATTATAAAATATAAAACTCATTTTTCATATTTCTTCTTTATTTTAATATAACAATAATTTTATGATATTTAGTGAAGAATATCGAAAGTTACTACTACAATCTGTGCAGTAGCCATAACCTTGTTTTTTTTTATAACTTTCGCGAAACGATTTGACGCCTCATCATGGTCGATCTATTGTGCAAATCATTTGTGATAATTTATTATCGTTTACAGTTTTCAATGAGAAAATAATTATCTATAATCACTAAGTAAAACTAAAACTCAATATATATTTGAAATTCATTAATGATTTTAATAAAATAAGAATGTAATTAGCCGGCGTTACACAAACGATATAATCACGATTGAGATACACTGATTGAATACTGGAAAAATGCAGTATATTATCATATCAGATGTAAAAGGGCAAAATAATATAATTATATTTAAGTAAGATTACGATATAAATTGTTTATAATGTAAGAGCAACTGTTAGATACGAAATATAGTACTTAATAAATTATATCCCTTAATAAATTATTATATTGTATTCTTCTAAATATATATGGTTATATTTATTTATATTTAATATACTTAGTTAAGTATATTTTAAATTAAAAATGTAACCATTATTGCCATTATTAATCTAATCTACGCACTGCTATACATAATCGTTATTCGTAGAATGCAATACATTTTTTAGATTTAATAATATTTACATTTCAATCAATTATTCGGCGTTCACTTAGAATAAAATAATTATCTTATCCATTAAATTGATATAAAGAATAGATAATAATATCTTTATAACATATCTTATTCTGATAAAAGACTTTTGTAGTAATTATTTAACGATCATAATAATTAAACTTACATAGAAGAATGCATGTTTTACGATGTTCAAGATAATTGATAAATAATTTACTCATCATGTATCATATTTTCAGTAAATTTTATCCTCGATTCACGTTGTGTTATTTTTTTAATATTGCTTATTTTTAGGTCTTCCCGACTGGAGGCTCACCCTTTGTTTGTTCATCTCTTGGGTCTTGGTTTTCCTGATCATGATTAAAGGAGTGAAGAGTTCCGGAAAGGCTTCATATTTCCTCGCCCTATTCCCATATGTCGTCATGTTCGCTTTACTCATAAGGTAAATATATATAAATAAGTGAAACAATCTAATCTAGCGTTTACACACGTCAGAAAACACCGCTAATGTGTTGTCATTAACTTTAGTTTTGCGATTGTTTATCCTAAATAATTAGACACGGGACAAATGGATTTCATGCTTTACGTGACATGAAAATAAATAGACGCTTAACCCTTTGCTTGCCGAGATCCAATATACTTGTTTTTGCTACTTTGGCGAGAACTACTGGTCTAGATGTCATCGTTAAACATCGAATACATTCTTAAGGGGATATAGTGTAATTGATTCAACTGTAACATATATTATTTTTAGTATATAATACCTCGATATTTAAATAATAATCATCAAATATTCGGCAATCAAAGGGTTAATGATAATTTATCAGGGCCATAAATTGACTAGGCAAATTTCACATGCGTTTTTTACGGAGAATTTAATTTGTAGCCAAAACTTATCTTCAAATAAAATTATATATATACTATATATTCGTGTAAATGAAATGTTTTTTTATTGCAAGTAGGGAAAAATAATTTCTATATAAAAAACATGACCTTATAAGGATACATAGCTTATATCAAAATGGAATTTTTCCCATTAATTGAGTTACTTTTTATAATTGAGTATAAATAACTATATTATTTATTGAAATAAATACAATATTTTAATATGTCTGTCTTTGTTACAGAGCGGTCACCTTGGAAGGAGCCGTTGATGGTATCATTTATTTCATCAAGCCTGATTGGAATCAGTTATATAACCCAAAGGTGAGGTGAACATTGAAATTATGACCAATTTCCTCGTACTATACTGAGTTTTACATATTTGTATGTACATACGTACCAATAGGTAGATATACTCGTTGAGTATAAGTAGAGCAAATGTAATTTATTCATCGTACAACATATAAGATGGTCAGTTTTGAGGAAGTTAAACGTGAAGGATTTGAAAACTAATATGTCATTATCTGTATAATATTATGTTTCACAGATTGAAATGGAAGTTGTACAATCGCAATTATTGAAGAATATGGAAAATTATTTTATAGTATGTAATTAACAATTATGTGTATTATACTCACTGCCAATGTATAATAATCCTAATAGGTATGGTATGCTGCTACAACTCAATGTTTCTTCTCACTCGGTGTTTGTATGGGAGCAATTTTAATGCTTTCATCATACAACAAATTCGATTCAAACATATACAGGTCAGTTGGTGAAAAGTCTTTAAAGAAGCGTTCTTGATTTGAACAAACGTTGTTTTATTTTATTTTAGAAATGTGTGGATTTTCACTAATGAATATATTAAATAGATGTTGTTTTTTTCATTATTGTGTTTTGGGAACTTCACTAACATATATGAATTATATGCTTGGGTTAGTTTTGTGTTGTTTTGCTGTATGTTTTTTTAAACATATATTATTATTTTAATGGGTATCTATTGAATTTAGATTTAGTTAATGATTTATTATAAGGTATAAAGTTTTCAATTGCATATTTTTTATATATCATATAAAACAAGCTTTCAAAGAAAAAGCACTTGTTCTTCTTGTATTCTGAGTTAATAACTAATTTATTTGAATAATTTCATACAATATAAGAAAACGTAAGAATCTAAGGTTGCAATTATATATTGTAATAATAATAATTTAGAGGTGATGCGTTTTTGTTGTTTGGATACACATTTTGTTTTGTCCATTTTGATTTTTGTATATTTGTATGAAAAAATCATATCATAAAATAAACAATGACGTTATGACAGCTTATAAAAAGATTGTCACAACACAATTATTAGATTTTTAACTTACAAGAAACTATTCAAAATTAGTATATTAATACAATTTTCACATCTTAACATGATAAATAATATAAACAATGGATTCGATGGGGGTAATTTAAGTTATAAATAAGTAGGGCAAAAGTCACATTTTTATTTAAATAATAGATAGCTCTTTTAATTATTATTTTTTTATATTATATTATAGCATGGAGTTTTTTTTCATATATTAATAATAATATCATTTTCACCTTTACCAATGCAAGACCTTTCATAATTGCACGCAAAATGCCTGGCTCTATCGCTTAGATTTTTTCATAAATAGTGTATTTTAGCACAATATTGGATGCTTATTGATAAATACTGAAAAAAACTGAAATATTTCTTTAAAAACAAAATTTACATATTGAAATTATCATACAATTTATTTTTAATATAGTAACATTTTAAGGTTACTATTTTAACTTCTCCTCTTGTTTTCTAGAAGAAAAGTGATCTTGACACTGTTTTAAATAACTAGCAAAACACGTTAATTGCTAATTTAATCGTTTATTCGGTTTTTCTAAATATTTTACAACAAATAGACTTACCCTCACTTCCGTACATCACGGACGTCAGCGATACAAGAAAGAACAGAAAACTCCCGTTTGGTTTGGTCCAGTCACTTTGGCCATAACACAATTTTTGCTAGGCATGTTATAAATAAATTAAAACAATTACTTAGTAAGCGCCTCATAGTGGTGCGACGAAACTTAAGCTCTTGATCTTTTAGATACTCAATATTATATAATTTTGGCCCACGTTGTAGTTTTGAATTCTATAAAATACATTTATAAATCTTGCTCAATTTTTTTATGTAAGACTTTTGGAAGATAGAGTATTTACACTGAACATAAGAATAAAAATAATATACAAAAAATATTTAAAAAAAAACTTATATTTTTTTGTTATGTATTGAGAATATTCCTAAATTATTGCATAGTGTAATATCTACATTGTACGTCATTTGAGGGTGGCAGGTAGGGTCATTAGCCCCCACCTTTAATTTTGCTAGAAAAAGGCATGTCATTTAATTAAATACTGTATATTAATGAAATCAAAATGTTCAAAAACGACATCTGAATGGCCGAATTTTGCCCCCCCCCCCCTCCTTTGGAAAAAGTTGAAATGACGTCCATGAATCTAAACTAGAAATTCTCGGGCTATCACTCTAAGAAATTCTGAAAAAAACAGTCACAAATCTATCCAGAAAATATTTTTTAAATATGTAATTTCAGTGAAATCATATCGGAATAAATTAGTAGGGAAAAATCAATTTATCTGGGAGGTGCTAGTAATATTATATGATTTCAACTTTCCTATAGATAGTAATATATACATTTACATACTTATCATTGTTTATTGACGTGCGATGTAGAGATGTTACATTGAAGTTGATTTTTCACTAGTGAAGTACAAATACATTTTTACCAGCAGATACATATTTCTATTAGTATTAAATATTATTTAATCAAAACGTAAAAAGCAATAAAAACGTGCCGTCAAACTCAAGATTTTATTGCTTTTGACGTGGATTTTTGACTTCTGAGAAGAGATAATTGTTTTGTGTGCTCTAAAATTGGTCAAAATTCGGTTTAGATGTGCTTTATTCGATTCTGAATTATTGTAAATCGTAATATTTTTTTATAAAATGTCTAAATATCAACAGCTAGATAACATAGCGTTTCCATTGCGACGGCACGATTTTATTTCTTTTGACGTGGATTCTAAACAGGGACGCCCTTTGAATTTGGCCAAAAAATGTATGCCATTTAATGAAATCGAATTATTAAAAAACGACCACTGATTGGCTAACTTTTGCCCCACATGTAAAAATTTGAAATGACGTCCCTGTTACTTTGCTTTTTAAAGGTGCGATTTAGTTGCAGTGAGTATTCTCTCTATATTTTAAAGAAAAATATTTTAATCTGGTTCTTCTGAACCATCAATACTCCCATGCTCCTGACTTTATTTTTAGAATAGCATTTGTCATGTTTTTATTTCCTTAGGTGAAGAATTAATAAGTTTTCTACTCTGACTTTTATGTTCTACTCTAACCTTTATGTAAAGCAAAAATACACTTGTTCTGACTTTTCCTATACAGTTACTGTAAAAGATAATATTGTTTAAATTCATCAAATAATGTCACATGCAAGAATCAATTTTTGTATGTAGTTGGATTGAAAACATTAAATTTTGATACATAATAGTAAAAGGTTGTCAAAAAATCATACAAATGTAATTTTTATTTTTGTTGATGAAGGAAAATTATTTTTCTTTAAGATTCATATTTTTTTGCTGCAGCTGAACTTTTTATTTGCTTTGATTATTTTTGTAGCTAAAAAATGCAATATTTAGTAAAACTATAACATAAAATGAGCGATGTTTCAAGGCGCAATTAGCATGAGCTGCTTTTATTTGTAATATTGGCTTACAACATTATCTAGTGATTTCTATCTGAGTTATAAAATGACATCCCCTTTAACATAAAAAGTTTGCCCTTTTCTAATTTTTTCATATATTATTTGCATGGTATAATATCTGAAAGTCTTGGGTTTAAATTTCATATGGACTTCAGTGCTTTTTTAATTTCTGTCATGTCTGGAAGATCAGAAATAGCAATTATTATATAATTATAATTCTGATCGATCATTATGGATTAGATTTTTCTATATTTTTCTAAATTCATGGATGAATAATTAAAATATAATCGAGTTAGGTTGTGTAAGTGACATTAATGATTGAAATAATAGTCGATAATTAATAAACTAGATGACGAGCTACAGATTTTGATTTCAGTTTTGTGTCTCACTACTTGGTAGTTGTTGATTGTATTTACCCTGTTGTAATGCATTGGGTTAATGCCAGTCATGTTATAACGGAATATATAATCTAAATAAATATTTTTAAATTTACTGATATTGAGTTGTGATGATCTTTTTCAAACTAACAGAATCAATTTACATTGTTAATTTTCATCCAACATTTTTAACTTGTAAAAATCATTATTAATTAAGATGTAACTATTATTATATCTACAATTGTTCACATCTGAATGTTATTTCATAGTTTTAAGTATATGTTTAAAATTGAGTTATGGAATCATTTGTGAGTTGTCAGTTTATTATATTTAATCTAGGTTATTCGGTAGAACAAGAAAATATCAACGAATTGCAAATTGGCATATCAATGAGTGAAAAATAAATAGTAGATAGTAAATATGTTTTAAAAATGTACAATTTTCGGGTTTCGCACTCTTTGTTAGTTACAAATATTTCACTGTTTTGTAGGTATGGTATGCGGCTGTGACACAAGCTTTTTTCTCACTTTCTGTTTGCATTGGTGCTATCGTTATGTTTTCATCTTATAACAAATTCTCTCATAACATCTACAGGTGAGTTACATTAAAAGCTTGTTTGGTATTGAGCGTATTATTCAATGTCGACCGTTTTCAGAGACACTTTAATCGTGACAACGCTGGACACGTTCACTAGCTTGTTGGCTGGTTTTACAATATTCGGTATATTGGGTAACTTGGCGCACGAGATGGGAGAGAAAGACATAAGCGCAGTCGTCGGCGCCGGAGGAACTGGATTAGCTTTCATTTCGTATCCTAATGCGATAGCGAAATTTGATGTCGTACCTCAGGTAAGCTATTTTGAATTAGATGAATATTTTTAAATAGCGCTTAACTTTATTATATTATTTTAGCTGTTTGCTGTACTCTTCTTTTTGATGTTGCTCGTTTTGGGACTCGGTAGTGCTGTGTCGATACACAGTGGTATTGTAACTGTGCTAGCCGATCGATTCAATCAATTTAAGTTTTGGCAAAACGCAATGGTGGCGAGTATCATTGGATTTTTGATCGGATTAGTGTACGTTACACCTGTAAGTATATGTTCATATTCATTTTTTTCTACAAAATAAATTAGTGCTAAGCATAAGACATGATGGCATTATTTAAAGTTTCTGTAGATATGTTTCCAAAAGTGTGTATCGTAATGTCTTGGAATCGTACATAAACCGTACTCTGCAAGGCTCTCGACTTACCATTTTTTAATTTATTTTTGGCCAATTTGGACAATCAGTATCTTTTTTAACATTTAATCGACAGACGAATATCAAAAATGGGCAAAAGTTTAGACTTGTTTTGGTACATCTGATAAAATTATTCCATCGATTGTTTTCAATCTATGGGTTGCATAAAATCAAAATTAAAAAATAGTTAATGTACAGCTAAAACGTGTTCTATTCTTATTAAAAAAATTAAAAGCATCTTAAATTACATTATATAGATAGGTGTAAGAAAACGAGTACGGCCAGAGGAATCTTATACGGAGGTGTTTTGTATAATATGCCTAGGACAATCCGCAAACATAAAAATGTAGCGGATTTCCTCAATTGAATATAGAACACCTTTATGCAATAAGAAACATCAGACTTTTTTATATTCTGTTTATGTTATATTTTCTATGTATATTTTGATTTTATTTGTTTAGTTTTGTATTTTTTACCACTTCTCGGGCAGTACTATTTTAAAAATGATTCAAAAATTTTTGCACGGACCCACCCTTTCCTATGCAGTGTTTTAAAAATATGCACACATTGTAAAATTTGTACAAATTTAATTTTCAATAAAAATGGCTGATAATTTTCTCGAGAAGAAAACTTGCTGATTTTTGAGATGAGAATTGACAGAATACAAATTTCTGAGTTAACTCGGACATGACTGGAAAGGGGTTAAAAATGTCTGTTTAATATAACATGTAGGGTAGAGTGTTACATATTCAGAATCCCCTATGTAATAATTTCTAAAAATTATTAAAATGTTTTCATCACAATTCTTTAAAATAATATTATAATTAAACATATTTATTAATTTTAGGGGGGGCAATATGTATTGACGCTCGTTGATAAGTTTGGTGGTACTTTTTTGATTCTCGGCATGGCTATTTGCGAAATTGCAGGAGTGTTTTGGCTTTACGGTATGAAATATACATTATTTATACATATATTTTAGAATATGATTGATATCATATAATAACATTAGGTTTGGAGAACTTCTGTGAGGATATAGAATTCATGACTGGAAGAAAAGTTTCAAAGTATTGGAGATGGTGTTGGGGAGTAGTCACACCGTTGATAATGATTATCGTATTTGTTTACGCTTTCGTTAGTAACGATCGTTTAAAGTATGGTGATAAAGAAATGCCTCTATCCGCACATGGTAAGTTATTATTTTTATTTAATCAGTTATGATTAAACATAGTTATGTATAATGAATATATTTATTATTTTAGCTAGCGGATGGACATTATTAGCATTCGGTTTATTACAACTGCCGATTTGGGCACTCATATATTGTTTAAAAAGCGAAAAAATAACGTGGAGAGAGGTAAGAATAAATAAAATAATTAAAAACTCTGAATAATTATTTAAATAATTTATCATTCGATAGAAAATAAGAGAAGCGTTCACCGTGTCCGAAAAATGGGGACCCAGAGACCCGAAGACGAAAGAGAATTGGAAGCTATTCAAGGAGGAAGCGAAGAAGAACGTCGAATCGTTCGGAAATCCCAAATGGAAGCATATACTGTATTCCTTGAATGGAACATATAGGAATGATAAGTGATTTAAAAGTATTATTTGCCAAATTTTGTGATAGACTCAAACATAAGATCTTATTCGATCGGTTAGTTTTAAGTAATAACGTACAATTATATTTTAAGCATTATTTATGAATTGTGATAATAAACTGTTTACAAAATATTTGTATTAAGAATTATTTGTATATTAAATTATGAATAAACATAAATGAGATTATATCAAATCGGTAAGCACTTTCTTAAGACGTGGCCCGCAAAAGTCTAAAGGTGTTTTTTCCTTTTTGTTCTGAATCGTCGCCGATGCGCCGGCTTCTATCAACATTTTAGCTAATTCTTCATGATCTTCTTCGCACGCTAAGTGTCTGAAAATATTTAATTTCATCAGTATTAATACTTGTTTGTCATATTTATTCAATTAGACTTACAATGCAGTGTTTCCTTGATTGTTTTGGTAATCTAAATTCAATTTAGATTTTTGCTCTAACAATAATAATAGAATCGGAATACGACCCAAAACACACGCTCTATGTAAAGGCGTTTCATTGAGATGATCGGCAACGTTCAAATTAGCTTCATTAGTGATTAACAATTGAGTAATCTACAATAGAGAAGTTCGTATTAAATACATAATATAAAAAGCGACTGTTCTTTATATTAAAGTGACCAGATTTTAAAAATATCAAAGGAGGACACTAAAAATAAAAAGGTCACTTTGTAATTTTTTGTTTGTTAAAAAAGAAGGACAAAAGGAGGACAATCTTTCTCGAAGATTGACATCTGGTCACCTCATTTATATATAAAAATATACCTCTTTCCATCCTTTTGAACATGCGTATTGTAAAGCACTGTGTCCTTGATTATTCTTTTGGTTAACGTTGGCACCGCGAGATATCAAAATTCTCACAACTATACTTTTTCCGGTAGTAGCGGCCAAAAGTAACGGAGTATTACCGCTATCGTCTACCGGATCTATGGGACTGCCCGATTCTAGGAGATAAGAAACGACACTATCATGTCCACCGGACGCAGCCCAATGTAGTAGTAATCTACCATTCTTAAAAAAATAAAAAATAATATTTAAAAAAATTTTCATCTATACAATAAGGATTACATGGCGTTATGTTAATGGCGATGAATCACTGTTTTTTGTGATTGGGTTAGTTTTAAAACATTTTCAAAAGATACTAACCGAGTCGGTTGAAGTTATTAATGAGTTGTTCTGTTCGACTCGAACTTTTATGCTATCGAAATCGCCTCTGCGGGCTAATTCGTAAGGATCGGTCGACATCGCCGCACGATATTGTATTGAAAATATGACAGAAATTGCCAGTGTAAATAATGAGTTGTCAAAATTGTCAACGTTATTTTTAAAGTATATTTGGTTGGTTATATAAACAATTCATTTTTTAAATTCTGTCGTAAACAATAGAGCTTATTTTTTTGATAAAGAGTCATTATTTTTCATTCAAATTTTTGATTGTCAAAGTCTTTTCGATTTCATTAGTTTCTTTTTCCTGACTTTCATTATGCATTTCTTTTACCTCTTGCTGCTCATTTAAGTATTTATTTGACAGAGATAGTAAGTGAGATTCAATAAGCTCATAAACATATTCGATGTTGACGTTCAAGTTTAGATCATTCATTATGCTAAATATTTCATCTGTGATAGTTTCCAGAGTTTCTTCAAAATTTATAAAATCGCTCATTATTTGTGGGCATAATTGTTTCCACGAACCTTTCATTGTTGACTTTTTTATTTCAACCCACGAGTCTCCAATACTGTTCATTACGTTCCATATATTCTTCCAAAAATCTCTTAATGTAGGCCCTTCTTTACCATTTGTTGGCTTGATAACATGATTCATTATTTTCTTCATATATAATAATATCGCTGATTTTTGCATTATCGGCAAAAATCTTTTAAAAATTGAATTTTTATAAATGTGCGAAATAGCGAATTGTGCGAAAGTCGAGGGCCGCCTGTAAATAGTTCTATTGTATAAATAGTTGATAATATAAATTATTTAGATAAAAAAAATTGAGGAACATTGTAATTACATAATAAAAAATAAATATATCATCTAGGATGATAAATATATTAAATAAAAATCTACAATAGTATTATATTGTTCCACTTCAATTTTTGTGCAGTAATATTATATATGCTTTATAAATAAAATAAGCTTAGTTGCAAAAATAACAAAATAGGGCAATGAGAGTAGTTTTTAATAAAAATAGATATACTAGTTGTGGTTTGATCTTCAATAAATATTGAAGATTAAGATGGTCAGACCTTTGTTTCGATGTCATAACCATACACCTATAATCCGTCACCTAGTATAATGCGACTTTTTTCTATGTTTTTATTTTTTACAAATCAAAAGCGCCCTCAATTTTTTAATATCTTTGCAAACATGTGTAATCAATACTTGGCTGTTGAACACAAACTATGCGTATCACAGACGGTATTAACGGGATTAAAAATATGATAATAATAATGAATCATTTACGTTTGTCACAGATATGACGCATTTTCCTATATGGCAACACTTGTCGCGTTTAAATCCGGCGAGTTGCGTCCGTTGACGTCCAAAGATGTCTTCGATCGTTCGTTTCGAGAATGTCACCGATTTGCCGCATCAGCAACAATGCGAGCAAAAATTCAGAGAGAGACACGAGCGCCGCTTGGCCGAGTTCTGTAAGAGTGTAGAGATAAAATCGAGAGACTTACCATCGATCGATTATAACGAGCGTCCGAGCGATCGACTGGAAGAAGCCAAGAAGACACTCGAAGATCAACGAACGCAGCGAGAGCACTTACACCGACAGATTGCCGATATGTCTCAACGCTTGAACACCCTTAGCGCCGATAATCAATATCTGACAGATTCCAATTCAGACGCCCAAATCGAATTGAGAGAATTTCAAGCTGAAAAAGTCTCACTGGAGAAAGACGTCGAATTGTTCAGGAACGAGGTCAGAAATAAGTACAAGGCTTTCGTCACGGCGAAGAACTGGTATAAAGAAAAGTTAAATACTCATTTTGCGATAGATTCGTTACCGGACGGCGACCAACAAATCACTCTGCAGCTCTTCACGTCGAAACGATCGACCAACGCATGTAATACTATCGTGTTAATAAAAAGCCAAGACGATACATACTCGCGTGAGTGTTTTATATTACTACTGTTTATATTATCAACAAAATAAATAATATTCTTTTGTTTCAGTCAAATCTACTAATCCTACGTTGCCCATGTTTGACTCGTTAGTAACGCGACTTAAAGAGACGGGAGATCTTACTGGTTTAGTTTGTTGCATTCGGAAGTGCTTTTTGCTGTACTATGCCAATAAAGAAATAATTACGTAGATTTACTATGTATCATTGAAATCTTGAATTTTACTCGTTAAGATTTATATTATGTACATATATATATGATTAGATGTTAATTTTAAATTGTTTTATTGACGTTGCAACATTATGAAGATATGAGTTAATTATTTTTATGTGTATGTATAATATGTAAATTATTACTCTATTAGTACTTTAATAATATAATTATTTTATATAAAAATGTGTTTTTTTAATTCTTAGTTGCTAATTTGAAATTAGAAATATTGAAATTTTATTTAGTACATTATTGATGGGAATCTTGACCAATATATTGCAATAAAAAAATTTAAACATTTAATCTGGGTGACCATTCTTTTGTTGAGTTTCATATATTGTGATTTCGAGAAAGTATATTTTATTCTGTAAATTTAATAGTTTCTCAAACATGATCAATTGTGAGAATGAAGATTACAGCTATGAAATATATAGTAGTGATGAAGTGCTTTTATTATAAATTTGTTCCATGGTTATAGTATAAATATTATACATTATAAATTTCGATAATTAATGATAACACACTAGTTTACAAATTTAAAAAAAAACTGACTCATGCAAGCAATTAATTGCAAATATCTCCGATTGCACAGTACCTATCAACCGTCTATACCAGTGTTCTTCAACATTTTTACATCCGCGGCCCGGCGAAAATGAAAAAAATATTTCGCGGACCGGCGTCAACCCAAAATAAAAACCAATGTTGGATAAAATATTATTTATTTAATCTAATGCTATAAAATTACAATTTTTTGTTAGTGCGACATCTGTTGCTGCTTTTTTGCAAGCAAATTTAATATAATTTCTTGCGGACCACCAGGTTGAAGACCACTGGTCTATACAACACTATCCAATCAGATTATCGGTCTAGGCACTATTTATGAATTTATCGACGATTTTTAACAAATTTTGATACTACTATGAATTACACAAAGAAAATATTTTTAATAAGACTTTATAAAAATCGGTTGGAAAATATAAAAGTTATAAGCATTTGAGTAAAAATACAGAAATTAATATTTTACCTATTTTCATGATTATCTTGACTTCATGGCATATAAAAATTACCAAATTCAAAATTACCAAGCGCGAGAGTATTTTCTCAGTTTCTGACTGATTCAACTAGCGAAGTTTTATCTAAATTGATATTAGAAAAATCTTATATATAATTGTTCTAAGCCGCTTCCGCTTCCGGACGCGCATAACTTTATAACTTTAAACAAAACATTCTCCGTTCAATTATCTACTCTGTAAATCGTATCGCTTTGTATTAACGGTGTGTAACAATACACGTAAACAAAGGAAATATATTTAATTATAATAATAAATAATAATAAAAATTGAATGTAATGCGTTCTGTTGTTTCGACCAATCAAAAATAAGCATTCAAATATTCAAATAGCTTCGACCAATGAAAAATAAGCATTCAAATTCAAATAGACAGTACCGTGACAACACTTTTAAATAATTATTATTTAATAATAAAATTTTGCTACGCGACAATAATTTTCATTAATTCGTCATTTGACTGAATAAAAATTAAATATATACATAATGTGTTGAGGATTAGAAGAATACATTGATTAAACTAGATAAACAATCATAAAATAATCTTCTTAATGAAATTTTCAAATTTTGAATTCCCGGCGACGGGCTGCGAGGCCTAAAAGTGAGTTTTTGCTTTTATAAATAATCGGATTGCAAATTTACTAGGTGTGTTATAACTATGAAAATTAAATATATACATAATGTGTTTAGGATAAGAAAAATACATTGATTAAATCAGATAAACAATCATAAAACAATCTTTGTAATGAAATCTTCAAATTTTGAAATCCCGTCGCTGGACTCCGAGGCCGAAAAGTGAGTTTTTATAATAATATTACATAAACATTATCATTGCTTTCCGATTTTATACACATATACGTTAGATTTTAAGAATTTTAAATTAACCAGTTATGTTTTAAACATGAACGTGTAATATATCTTTAGTATGTGAGGATTGAAAGTTAATGTCGATCAAATCGGCGCTGTCGGACAGCTTATAAATGTGTAGTTTCTTGGATGTTATCTAATAAACGACATTTTACAATGATTATAAATATGTGATTGCATACCTGGAATAATCGATAGACAAAATATCTAAGAGTGGCTTATTTTTAATTCCGATGTGGCAAAATATGTACAATTTTTGTTCTGTGCCATCATTCCTCTTTCTGAATAGCCAAATTTAAGATATTCAGTTACATCAAACTTATGTAGTATGTTCTTTATAAAAAGATAATACTTGCTGACAGTGACTTCAACATGAGAAGATTAACTCTTTGTTTATATATATACCAATTCTACGTTGTAGCCATATAGGTCATCAAATTGTTCCATCCTTGCTTCTGAAAAATAATTAAGAAACAATAAGACTCTTATCAAGAGTAAACATTGAACACATTATTACTACTAATATAATCCATAAATTAAATTTAAACGACAACCGAAGAACAAAATTGATGGATGTACTGTAGAGGATTAAACACGTAGATTGGCATCTTTTCATCTTCTACAAAATTGTCACAATATGTCATATATTTTTTATTATTACTAGCATGGTAATATGTTTAATTAACTTCGGTATGTATACCTTTAATTGCCAAATCACCGCTGTTTGTCTTTTAATATTAGATCCTGGAAAGTCAATAGTAATTTTGTTAGAATAACCGTGGTATAATATTCATTTATAACTAAACACTTACTGTCACACCCACAATTTATAGTTTTGTCTATAATTTTAAATGCTGCATCACTTGAATCATCTTCAATTGTAACTTTGTAACAAAAATGCCGCGATTAACCCAGCCGTGCCGGCGGGGTGACATGGATGCCCCAACTTATGAATTTTTCTTAAATAACTCGTTTGATATTATTATTACACATTTGAAACTTTTTGTATTTGTTTGAAATAAGTCACATAATAAAGTTTAACAATAATTATTACTTTTTTTCGATTACAAACATATAAAAATAATAAAAAACTTCGTTACTCGTTAGTATTACGTATGTGTGCTTTTGTATGTATGCGTAAGCGGACGCTGCGATCCCGTGAATTCCCCCACTCCGTGGCGCAGACAACAGTGCTACACAGAAAAATCACAGTACGCTTTGAACTGTTGCAGCGCGCGTATGTGCATTTTTGGCTTTCGTGCGATTTTTCTTCTTTGAATATTATTTATTTCTTTGTAAGTATTTCCACTGAATTAAATTCGCATTAGTGAATGAACTCTTTTTTGTGCTACTAAATTTAGTATACAAATAATTTTTCATGCTATTTTTCACCCGGTGTAGGTTTTTATTCAAATCATTTGAAATGGCAGAAGAATTCATTCCCGATGCAGAATTGCTTCGAATTTTACAAGGCTCGGATGAAAGTGATAACGATTCTGATAGTGATATTGACATTGAAGATAGCTGTAATATAACTGACGAAGAAGATTTTGTCGAGCATGAAAACAATGCAGACACGGCAGATGGAGAAGAAGAAAACTATGAAGGATTAATAGAAATCAATGATGGATTGACGTATGTATCAAAATCGGGATTGTCTTGGAAATCAAACCCTCCTAGACAGTCAAGAACCCGTATAGTAAATATTGTTAACGCTGCTTCTGGAATAGCCTCTGGTGTAGATTTTATTTCTATAAAAGATACATTCAAATTATTTTTCACAGAAGAAATGATGTTACACATTTGTAACGAGACAAATAAGCAAATAGACCGGGACAACAGTGAAAATATTAGAAAAAAAAAAATTTCTTTAATTACTATGGTCGAAATTGACGCTTTTATTGGAATTTTGCTTTCTTCCGGTAGGCTTAATGGCCGAAAAATTCAGTTTAAGGAACTGTGGACGACGAACGAATTATATAAACAATACTTTTATTCAGCTGCGATGGCAAGGGATAGATTTTCGGAAATGTTTAGTGTTGTTAGGTTCGACGATCGTTTAACAAGGAGAGAGAGAACTAATGCAAGTGGAGATAAGATGGAAGCATTCAAGTTTTTTTTTAATAAATTTGTGAGCGCATGCAAAAAAAATTATGTTCCCGGCACACACGTAACAATTGACGAAAGGCTGGCTGTTTATCGTGGAAATTGTACATTTCGAGTGTATATGAAAAGTAAACCGGGGCATTATGGTATTAAGATATGGGCAGCAGCAGATTCTCAAACTGCGTATACCTTGAATTTACAAATATACACTGGTCAGGTTGATAACAGAAGGGAAGTCAACCAGGGAGAACGAGTTGTGATGTATTTGATACAACCCTACTTTGGTTCAGGACGGGGAGTGACAACCGATAACTTTTTTACTTCTGTTCCATTAGCTCAAAAATTATTAAAAAAAAACATCACAATAACCGGGACACTTCGAGCAAACAAGCGGGAAATTCCTCGAGAATTCCTTCCATCTAAAGACAGAAAAGAATATTCAAGCCTCTTCGGTTTTGCGGAAGATATGACTTTAGTGTCATATGTTCCGAAAATAAGAAGAGCCGTTGCTCTCTTGTCTACGGAATTTTTTGATAGCAAATTGGCCCCTGAAGATTTAAAAATGAAGCCCGAGATCATATTGCACTATAATCACACAAAGGGTGCTGTGGATACTAGTGATAAAATGACTCGGCAATATTCTTGCGTCAGAGCAACCAGAAGATGGCCGTTTAGAGTGTTTATGGAGCTGATAGATGTAGCAGCTCTAAACGCTTATATATTATGGATTACAAAGTTTCCAGATTGGAAAAAGTCTGATCGAAGCCGTAGAAAGATTTTTATTCAGGAACTTGCGCTCCAATTAGTATCAGACAACGTTGATATCAGAAAGGAACGAAATAATTTAAATAAAATGGAACGAGCTGGATTCGACATATTCGAGAAATACAGCAATGTCAAAATGTCAACTTCTACTGAAGAAACACCAAGAACGCCGATTTCACGAAAACGTCCCAGGTGTTATTTTTGTCCGCGAAATGAAGACAAGAAAACTCGCATTCAGTGTTTTTCTTGTCAAAAACCAATATGCTCGAATCACAGAACAGAAAAAAAGACAATATATTGTAAGGAGTGCAATAAATAATTATTTTATATTTATTTTTAAGTGTCGTCACTCTTACTTTACTATTAAATTATGTTTATTGTACTTTGCAATTATGTTTAGTTTTGTCTTATTATTTTTTTGTATTTTATTTTTATCCGAAGTGTTACTATATCTTTTGATTCTGATTAGTCATATCTTATGCTTTATAATGTTTTTTAGTTATATTGTATGTAAATTATGTGAGTTCTAGTGAAAATTCATTCATATATATTTTTGATTCTGAATAGTCATATCTTATGCCATATATAATATTTTTTTAATTATGTTTAATTTTTATGTAAATTATTAGAGTTCTAGTGAAGATTCATTTATTTATATTTTTTGATTCTGAATAGTCATATTTTATGCCATACATATAATACAATATTTTTTAATTATGTTTATGTTTTATGTAAATTATGAGAGTTCTAGTAAAGATTTGTTTTTATATATATTTTGCTTGATTTAAATAGTTATTGTTATTACGTAGATATTTAATTCTTGCCAGTAAAGAACATTGTTATTATCAAACTGAAAAATACTATAAAAGTATCTCGCGAGACCATGCAAATCTACGAATCCCAAGAATCGGTGATTACGACAAAACAAAACTTAAATTCAAATAGAAACGTAATTTTTTTTAAAATACTTTCGATTCCATTGAGCTTTATATTATTAAAGTTTATAAAATGGTATTTTGTATTATAATAAATTATGTATTACACTTGAAAATTTAAGTATATTTATTATAAGTGTATAATTTTTGGGCTACACTGTACATAGGCACGTGTCGGCCGCCTACGCGTCGGAGAGGGGAGGCAGTGCGTGTCGCGCTCTTCGAGCGATAGCATGCGCCGATTTTCGTAATTTTTTTTTATAATAATTGTTAATAAATATGAACAAAATGAGGAAAATTATAACAAATGGTTGTATTTATAGCTATATTTATCTATTGCACAGAAAATTTAGTAGGAATTTGGTGTATAAATGGATAAAATACTTTGGGACCACAGAGGACCCCCGTCGTCAGACGCGTTTTTTTCTTCGACATCGTGACGGATGGGTTAAACATATTTCGCAGCGGGCAGAGAATGAACTGACAGAAGAACCGTCAGACGTAACCAAATTTGGGAAGTCCCGCGCTTGAGAACGAACTAAAATGATTTTAACGAACGAAATTGATTTTAACGATTTAAATTGTAAAACATTTATTAAAATATGTATAAAAATCATCAAATACTAAAAAAAATGTTTTTTAAAATATTTTTTTAGTTTATAGATTTAAAATATAATATAAATAATGTGGTATATATAATATGTAATATGTGGTATATATAATATGTACCTAAATTTTGACAAACGTTGGCAATTTAAAGTAATAGTTTTTAGAGAATTTTTAAAACTTTGCTTTAAAAAATATTTTCAACAAAAAGGGACAAGTTTCAAAATAAGTACTATTCATTACCAACCAACTAATATTACAAAAATCCCTCTTACTGACGCCTTTGAAAGTAAACTACACAAAAATGTATAACACTAATTTAAATATTTTTTAAATTAAAAGTTTCAGAATAAAATTTAAAGATTTATTCAAAATATTTTTTATTTTATTATGGATTTTAAATATTAATAATTTATTATAGATTTTCAATATCTTTAGTTTATTATTAATTTTAAATATAGTGAAAACTTTTTACACTCATTAATTATTAAAATATATAATGCTGCGCAGAAAAACATTTACTTTAAAAAATATGTAAATCAAAATATTTTTTTCATCAAAAAAGACAAAGGTTTCAAAATTATTAATATTTTTAACGCGCACTTTTAGTCTAAAGTAACAAATTAGATGCTTGATATTTTTAGTTTATTGTTTCTTTCTAATTAGTAAATGTAATTAAAAACTGACTTATATTTACACATAAAACGTAGAAATATTTTTTTTAATTATAAAGTAACTTATGGTGTCACCAAAAAACTTTTTTGTTACGAAAATTTAAATTTATGATAAAATTGTGTTATGCAGCGTTAAAACTGACACTCAAACACCTAAAATACGCTAAAACACAATCAATGACTTATAATCACTCACATTGCACTAACTATATATGATCGATTGTGTTGTTGCGTTAGTAAGGTGTAACGTGTAAGGTGTAAAGGTGTAGTATTTTTTCATATCAGTAATATTTTTGAGCGGATGTGTAACCGATGCTATTTATTATTATAATTTATTAAACTGTAAACCTACTTTTAAATAATACAAAATGTTACGTTTTAATATTATTTTTTATGTTGAAAACATTTTGATATTTTTTGTTTTATTAATATTTAGTAAAGTTATAAACCTATTTAAAAAAATAATACAATGATATTTTTTTGTAACGAATACCGAAATAACGAAATTCCCAGTATAACGAATCTTTAATTTGTCCCCGAAAAACTTTCATACAAAATGTTTTCATTGTAATGAAGACTAATGTCAATATAACAAAATATTTTGCTCCGAATTTAAGAATGAAGTTATAACTTTACAAAATATTTCTAAGAATTCAGTTCATCATTGACTTGGCGTGTGCCAGATGTGTTCAAAAGCGACATTACAGGTGTTTCGTTGACCCTCAAACTTTTTTTATAAAACATTTTTTTCACAAATTTTATTGTGTTTCATACATTTTCCTTAAACAAGGACAAAAAACGATCTGTCAACCTTATAAGAGGTTATTTTGATGCTGTAGTAATATAGTAATTAAAAATAAAATAAAAATATATCATCTTCCTTACATTCAATATAACGAATAACGAATTTTCAGTACACCAAAATTTATTCATTGGTTTCGTGAGCTTCGCTGTATTGAAATTTAATAGTACAATTTTTAATTTATTATTATCTAGCCAAGTTTTAATCCTATTCATGAATGATATACAATATTTAGATTTATCATTAAATATCTAAGTTTCAATATAACGGTAAAATCTAACGTTGTAAATCTAATAAATAATATAAAATGTTTTCTTCTGGAAATATTTAGTCAAGTTGTAAACCTATTTTCAAATGAATTGAAAATGTTAAGTAGTTTTTTATAGATTGAACTATTTTGTCTATCATTAAAAATCCTAAATAGTAATGTCCAATTTGAACCATTAAATTTTAAAAAATATTTAAAAAAATCAGAACGAAGCAAAAATTATATTTAAAACCCAAAAAGTTGAGGGTCCGGTATTCGCACACTCGCTAGCTATCGGTACCTTACGATAGTGAGGTACCGACAGCTAGTTTAATAAGTTGAATTTGAGTATCTTTAATTTATGCGGACATGGTTACGATAACGAAGTTAACAAGAAAGAAAAACATAATGGGTTACAAAAATAATAAACACAAATTTTCATGCATTTTATGTGCCTTGTACAACTCACAGTTTAAATATCGTTGTTAATAATTTGGCAAGTGCTTCATTTGATACAGTCGACTTTTATTATTTGTATTTTTTTCAGCATCACCTGTATGTTATTAAAAAGCATATTTCATATTTAAACCTAAAAACACTTAGTGACACGAGATGATCTAGTAGAGTGGATGCTTTAAAGCCAAGTCTGGGACATGAAGTTATGCAGTAATTGCGTATTTTTTATTCTATTGTGGGGACTACACAGAACACTCGTTTGTGGGTGATCCTATTCTTGAAACTCGCGTTGAAAGTGATTATTTATCAATAAGGATAAACTAGGCAATAGTGCGATCACACAAAGGCTCTCGTTACGACTAGAACTAAAGGGTTCCCTCCATAAATATCACGCAAGGATTCTCTGGTGCATTGAATAAATATTTCTTTGTTCCGAAACAGTCACAGGAAACAATATATAACCGGATGACAAATAGCACCGTAAGACCACAATATTCTCGTTACACAATTCAACCTTGGAGATATTCATCAAGCAAATGTCACTTTCTAAAGGCCTATACTTATTTCGTTGTTGTAAGAAGCGAGTACAACGATTGGCTGGATGATCGCTGCATGATTGTGATTGGTCAGCAAGCTTTGCAGCCCTGAATACTTAGTCCTGGACTCCAATGAGGAGAGGGCAGTCACCAGACTGACTCCGGCAGAGACTCGAAGACACCAGCAGTCATTTAGCAGACGCCAGTCCACCCCCGTACAACATACTATCATGGAAGAAGCTCGCACCAGAGAGGGATCAACTCCACCACACGAGCACGGCAACAGAGATAGACCAACCTCCGCAATACTATCGCTGCCACACCAACCAGAACTCTAAGAATCTTCCACGGACAACATCCCTGCGCTAGCTTCTCTACCATTTTTTTTTTTGGAAAGTTTTTAATGCCCACATCCTATGTTAGGTACGGCAGCTATATTTTTTTTTTGAGACCTGTTTATTTATCATTTATCAAAAATTTTAAACCTACTTTAATTGCATTGTTTTGCAATTTTCACCGTTGTATGCTGATGGATTGCAGGTTGGTCCAAGTTGATGAATTGGTTTGGTTCATGTTTAAAGGTTTTCAATAATAATAAAATCATTAATATTTTTGTGAACTTATATTTGAATAAAAATAACGTAACTTACAAATACTTTGAAGCTAACTATAAAGTGTTAACAATTTCTACGTTCTTGTCATTAAAAACATTTCATTCATTATTATCAATATCATTTTCATTAAATATATGTATATTCAATATTAAAACTATAAACAATTTGGCAAAAATGGAAAAATGCTAATAAAAATTCGCTCGCGCCGATCACATTCGAGGCGGCGGGAAATGCGCGTTCGTTGAACAATTAAAAGAAAATAGTCTTTACGAGAAAATATCACAAAAGAAAATCATGTGAGTCGCACAACTCTAAAAAGTGTATATTTTAAAACAGTTTTTATTAAATGCGATATACATAATAACGCTTCTAATTTTCTTTATTCATAATAATACATCTTAGGGATTAAACGTTACTTTGAATGATTCAGAGCCGGATCGGGGATATTAAAATTAAACTCACTAATAAAAAAGACATGCACGAGCGGCGCATACGAACCTACGCCGAAAGTCTAAGACTTTACTTAGTATCACAAAGTCAAGTATCACTGGTTTTATACACTTTATCGTCATTATTATCGTTCGATTTAGAAACATGTATGCGAAAGATCGGTGAGGTATAGAGCAATTCTGATACAATCAGAACGCGAAGTAAGCTCTGTTGTACTGTATGTTTTCTCAATTATATTTAATATATATAAGACTTACGAAAATAAGATCATTTTTTATTCATATAACGTTAAGTATTCTTTCATTTTTTGAAAAAATATATAAAATCCGCTAATATTTGCGCCATCACACTTAAGACACATGCATGGCTTTAATATTTAAGTTTATATATTTTGAACATGAATCGTTTTAAACACAGTTAAGAATAAGTATACGAACAGACCGTATTTATAACATTGCGATAAGAATTTGATATATATATATTTATTTATTTATTAAAAATAATGTGAAAGATATACAGTGTGGGCTAATAAAGACTGAACGATGTAGAAATTTTATTTAATTTGTTTAAAGCTAGCTATAGAGATCAAGTTTTGGAACACAACTACTAAATTACTTCATTTTCAGATTATTAGCTATAAATATATAATTTTTAACTATAGATGGCAATTCTAACAGGATTAAATCATCTCAAAAATCTTTAAGGCTTCTGTGTGAATATTTTAGTGAAATATACATTCTCATTCATCCGATTAGAAATACATTATCATTTACCGATTTAACAAAAAATATGTTGATGAAAATCTCTACAACAAAAATAAATGTCGCGTACATCTTTCAGTCTCTATTGTACCATTTGTTTTAAACAGATCGAGTACTGTCCGTATACTTTCATTTAAATATACAGATATATCAAATATGTTATACGTATATTTCTAAAATTTCATAAAATTATCTTTTTTCTTTATTTTTATGTTTGTATATAATTTTTGCTTATATTTATACAGTGGTTATTTATTATATTATATAATATTCAAACAACTTTAGGAATGTTTTATAAATATACACACGTATATAAAGCAGGAGGCGAGTAGATATTGTCAATAATACTATTTTTTATATTGTCAAAATACATAACATTAGTCTCTGCTGTCATTGTTTTCACAAATATAAATACATAAACATCTCAATTACTACCAACATTGTTCAAGACTATGAAAAATGTAACTTTTCAGGCATAAATTTTGAAAAATCATATAGAGCACAAGAAAAACTATATTTATATTATATAAGTATATATATAAATACCCTAAATTTAATTTAAAAAGACTGATTGCTCGGTACATTTGCAATCCTTGATTTCATATACATTTTAAAACACTACCGGGAGGCCTCAAAAATATACACAATCGACTATAACATCTTGTGAATTCGAAAGCCGCTCTATTTTTATAATATATTTACAAAATTATCTAGCGGCACAGTATTAGGCAATGCCGTTAGACTGTAAAAACAAAACATTGCACATATCAAGCGTGGAAGATAACAAATAAAACGATAATCTAACCTTAAAATTTAGCAGTTAGATTGAAATATGTTATCAGTCGCAGTTGCAGTTAATACCGTCCAATGCCTCCATTATCAGATTGCTATATGTGAATCGTTCTCCGATAAAATCTTGAAGGGATGCACAGTTCGCATCTGATCTACGTATAACTATACATACGATAAAATACATTGATTAATTACAATCTTAAAGCTAGATGAGTGTTGATTATAATTATATGCATACAAAAATACAATCGAGTATTTAATACAAAAAAATAAAATTATAAGAATACTTTTTTTTAGAAATGAGAGATCAATAGAAGATTAAATTAATCAAATTTTATAAAAATGTGCTAATGTTATAAACATGGCACTCAAGATCTAATTTTGAAAATAGTGAGATGGTGCAATTTTCAATAAATGTACAATTGTTATTCATATAGTCAAAACTTAGTAATTAGAATACGGATCTTAAGTGTATATATTTTTATTTGTACATAATAGGGATATACCAATAGAAATATTATCTCTCACATATAAAGGTCGCCTTATATTTGTGATGCAATGAAAATAGATCTATTATTTTATTTGGTATAAGTTAGCACTCGTAATCCGTATTTTAATAAGAATACAAGGCAATTAAAAAATAAATAATACAGGAATCAACATGAAAATGCAATTAATAAACATACTATAAAATAATATTAAATGCCTCTTTTCGGAACACAAATTAGAGAATATGACTATAATTTTTTTATGATGTTAGAAGTATTAAAATAAATTAATGATAGGAATGAAGATGACGATGATCACATATAATAAAATAAATTAAAGTAAAGAATTTTTAATTAGCATAAGTCTGAAGTCTGGAACAAAAATTAAGCACAAAACATATCACAAAAAATAAAGTATCTAGATGATTAAACATATAATGTCAAAAAAAGTAAAATGATTAACATAAATAAATTTAATATCATAAGTTAAAATCTTACATATATTTCGATATAAACAATAACGATATAAGGAAACATTTTTAGTTTTATTTATTCATATTACTTGACTTATAATTGATGAATTATGATTATGATGCATATTTATGTAAAAAAATCATGAAAAATTAATTGAATCTAAAATTTATAATACATGTTTAATTTGTATATAATTAGTGATCGTAAAATTTAATAACATTGCACTAAAGTACGTAATTAATACTTTAAGATATGATACACAACCATTTATTTACAAAAATATTCATGTAAAAATTACTAATATATTATAACTCTAAAATCAAAAATTTCATTTTATATATATGTATTAAATTTTTATATATTCAAAAAAACATTCAGATATACGTTTTGATTATTGATTAATAATAACATGTAATAGTAGATTTGAAATTTGATTGACGTAAAAGAAATATTGAAGAATCAAACTTTCGTCTTAATAAAACCACTAAAGAAAGCTTTAAACGACGACCGTCAGAAAAATATTATCTCTTCTTCCTTTTGATTCTTGGACTGATTGTTGTTATCGTGTTTTTGGTTGAGCGGCGCTTGAGCGCAAGTCGGCGACGGATCGCTTTGACCCTGATTAACGGCCGGCGAGAATTGCTGACTGGAAGTCGGCGAATCCGGACTTCTCACTCGGAAACGTTCCGACAATTTTGGAAACGTGTTCGTGCTAAATTAAAAAATATTCATTTGTTATCTTAACATTTATAATATATTATCATAGAGCCAATATATCGGCTATTTTAGAATCATCAAAAATAAATAAGCCAATATATTGGCTTTTCAAAATGTCATTAAATATTTTGAATATAAAATGTTATGTTATTATATGTATTATACATACCGAGTTGCTTTGTTGCTACTATTATGAAAAGGTGCAGGAGGAAGCGTATTACCGACACCCATCATGGCCGGCGAGCTGCCCGTTCTACTGTGTGAGCTCACTGGGGATTGCTGTAATAATAATACAAATAAATTATATTTCAAGATATGTAGTTTTTTTTAATGATATAAGTACTCACATCATTATCGATTAATCTTTGATATCCTTGACTCGCCATACCGCTGCCTCCGCTATACCGCCGGTCGCTGTTTAAAGACTGACCAGGACCGACCATACCTTGGCTTAGCCTCAGCGGTAAGAGCTGATTGCCGTGCACAACCGAATGACTGATATTCGAATGACTGCCTAACGTTGCGGTATTCATGGCGCCAGAGCTCGAAGATAAGCCTCTAGAGGCCAATTTCAACGGAAGCTGCTGTTTGATCGGCAAGTTTTGAGCCGTTACAATTTTTTGCTGATTTTGCGCACTGATCAGATTTAAGGGTAGTTGTTGTTTGCTGGTTGTCGAAGTGGCTGGTTGATCTATACAATATTATTAAAGATTAATATATATACAAACATGTTTTATAATTTAAATATAGATACACTGAAAAACGCTTACTTTTCCATTTAGAATCCTTTCGTTTTTGAATATCAGTTGGAGATGATTCACTCAATGGAGATGACACTGCACTTCCAGTATTTAATTGTTCATCTTGAAGTCCTATTTTTATGTTTTTTTTTTTTAATAATAATAATAATGTTGTTAATAATAATAAGTATATGAGAATTTCTTGTATTATCTCATAAAAATGTTATGACTTTTATGGGAAATATTAATTTTGGACGTCTGTTCCTGATTAATCAGACCTGTGTATTTTAATTATAGTGCCTTTTGTCAGAAAAGAGGTGTGCCTCGCACTTTGAGAATCGTGTGAGTAATCATAATAATCATCATGCATTTTTAAGTAAGCCAATTGGTTAATTGACTAAACTTTTGTTTCACACTCTTATCAACAAAATATAATAACTCACCTTTATCCGTTTGATCTTGTAATAGTCCGCGCGATTGTAAAGATTCTATCCTCCGATAAAGACTCTCGCGTTGCTGTGCCACGTCACGTTGCTCTTCTTGAAGATCTCGCTGCAGTCTCGCCAACTGTTCGCTCTTTTCGCCGAGAGCTCTAGCTTCTTGTTCGCGCCAAGCAATCCATGCAGATTTCTCAGCCGATAACTTATCCTATTCGTCATAAATACATATTAAATCTGATCAATAAATAGGATCTAATGCTAAAAAATCTTACCTGAAGGTTCCTCAATTCTTCCAACTGTTGATTGTGTTTATAAATAGGTTTATTTGGTTCACCGCTTATTTTACATGCAGATAACTGAGCTTCCAAGCTGTAATCGTTTACAAAATTAATATTAAAAACAATCATATAACGTTTAACATTAACGTTGCATACCTATGTATGGTGGTGAGCTGCTGCCATATAATACACATGAGAGTATATACATAATGCGATAGTCTGACGGCTGCGACTTGTTGTTCTCTGCCTAGCGTCAGCAATGGCGGCAATTCTCCAAGACCTTCAGGAGGAATCGTGCCGGCGGTTGGTTGCGGCGGTTCGAGAGGAAACATCGGCGGTGGCCACGTAAGATCTGCTCTTTGGAAATGCTGTTTCAACTCTTCGTCGAGAGAAGGAGGGAAGTTTGGAAAGTCGTCTGCTTTATCGTCAGCTAATAAATTAGTCGAGGGCGCTCCGTCGGATTGATCCAATTTCTTGGGACCTGAAGCGTTCACCAAATAATTAAAATAAATCCGAATCATACTTGAGATCAATGCATAATGAAAATGTACCTTTCCCGTGTTGATTGTCAAAGCCGCCGAAGGTTTCGGCCCTTCTCGGTAGCGTGGGTGAGACGTAAGCGCTACTTTGCCGTTCGCCAGCTGAGCTGATGCTTCTGCTCAAATTAGTACCGGATGCGTATAATGAACTCGCTAATATTGACACTTCCTAAAACGTGATGTTGTATATATATATGTTTTAAGTGCACGGAGTTGATTGTATTGCAATAAATTTATATTGAATGTCTTACTTTGATGGCTTGACAAACTTCAGTCCAAACTGAGTGAGTATCGTGCTCGCCTATCGATCTGCTATAGTCGGGCGTCGGAAACGGAGGCTTCATACCGGTGGCGGCTAACAACTTCAATTGTAAATTTATTTTTTCTTCTAGCAGCATTGCGTATTCTTTATCTTTATCTCGGAGAAGTCCTAATAGTAACAGTAAAAACATGCATAATTGAAAGCTTGAGTTATAGTGATGATGCGGACTATAACACAAAACGTAAATATTTTTTCATGCAAGTTGATCGTTTTGTAACTGTGTAACAGTCTAATTCCAATAGCGATAACTAAACACGTATCACTATAACCAAGGCTTTTTAAAACAAATTAGGTGACGGAACTCACTTTCTGTCAAGCTTTTTACTAACAAAAATTATATTCAAATATCGTTTAACTTAGCGCATAAAAAAATTAAACAAAATTTTTTCTTTACTTTAAAAATGTCAGACCTAAAGTTAAACGAACAATTACAAATATAATCACTGATTCCAAACCAAAAATTCTCGGGTTATTCCTCTTAAAAATCTAAAAAAGTCTTGAATCTATCCCGAAAATATGTCATTTTAGTGAAATCATATCGGAATACATTTTCACCGATTGATATATATTTTTACCGGTAAAAATATAATTTATCTAGCAGATGCTAGTAAAATGATATGATTTCAAACTTTTCATATGCGGTATATAAATTTTCAGTGAAGTTATATTTTCACCGGTGATGTCTAAATACATTTTCACCAGTAGATACATATTTTTAGTAGCAAAAATATAATAAAACTGATGCTAGTGAAATTATATGCTGCTCTAAAACAACTATGAAATTCAATTTAATAGTTGCGAAACAACCATTTATTGTTCAAACCCAAACCGAATTAACCAAACCCAATTTGACCTAATGAAAGTTATAAAACTAATTAAAATTTTAGAACTTTCATTAGGTCAAGTCTAAAATAGAAACTTAGCCAACTCAACTCTCAGGAGGAAATAAGCAGAAGAAGTACAGACAGATGTCACACCTCGAATATTGCTTCATAGTTTGTCTGCACTATTTTAAAAATATGAAAGCTATTCTTTCCGATATTACTATGGATTTCTAATATAAGTGGGCTCATCAAAGTATATTGAAACCGAATTTTGGTCAATAGAAGAGCGCAAAAACAATTATCCCTTCTCAGAAGTCAAAAATTCACGTCAAAAGCAATAAAATCGTGACGACAACAGCACGGTTTTATTGCTTTTGACGTGGATTTTTGATTTCTGAGAAGGAATAATTGTTTTTTGCGCTTTCCTATTGGGTAAAATTCGGTTTAGATATACTTGATTCGATTCTCACTCGTAATATTGTTATAAAAATTCTTAATATAAACGCTTGAAAATCGAGCGTTTTTATGGCGATGGCACGATTTTATTGCTTTTGATGTGGATTTTTGACTTCTGAGAAGGAATAATTGTTTTTTGCGAAATGAATTATTTTTTCAAAGTGAGCTTAATTAAAGCTTTCTATCTTATCCAGTATTCATTGTTCCCATTCTTTGGAAATTTTCATTCCCATCATCGTTTCAGTTCCAAAAGTTCCATCACTTCTGCAAGGTATGCAGCCAAGTTTCATTTTGTAAATGTATGTTCATTCATTCTTTTCTTGAACAAAAATCGTTTTCTGATCTAATGATCAAAAAATTCCGTCCAATCATTTTGAGTCATATTTTCTGTCATCGTTTCTGTTATTGTAATTTTTAGTGGGACTGGTGGTTGAGAAGTAATTGAAATATTCATTTATTTTTGAACTTGGGGTTAAACTTTTACAATAAAAAATAAAGAGAATAAAAATAATGATGTCATATTTTTGTAACAATTGCTTTTGAAACATCAAAAATACCGTAAAAAAGCTGCCAGAACGCTGTTCCACCGCGTTACGTGACAAAAAAAAGCCCTGACTATAATGGAGGAATAGAATATTTTATTTTTTATGCTACAGTAAACAGTCATATAAAGATCAACTTACTTGTCTCTAATAGCATTTTTTATGATTTGATGCAACTATAACTTATGATTATAAGCCAATTAGAATTTATTTTTAAATAAACATGAAATCAAAAAATAAAAAGCTAACATGAATAAATAAATAGGTAAATTTTAATACAAAACTTAGTGTCGAAAGAGGATGGTAAAATCACACTTTTATTATCATTACATTTGGGATTGTTATCGTTCTATTTTTAATTAAAATTTTAACATGCATATACATTTAAAAATGTAATTAGAAAATGAAAATGTTTGTTTTTTATTTCTAGTCTATCAATTTTTTTTGTTGTATCGTATTAAAAAAAATAAAATGGATAAATTTGAGAACGATAATGTGTGATCTTACATTTTATAATCTAACAGCAATCAACTAAACTACAGAAAAGGAGACAAATCATACCTTCAAATTCCATATTTGTTCTTTGGTCTTTGTAATGGAAATAAACATAACATACTAAGACATGTGTTCATTTTAACTACTACATAATAAATCATCGCTTTATTTATTAAAATAAAATCTACACAAGGGGACAATAGCTATTTATAATAAATCACATTTTATTCTAATATTATAACTTTGATGCTATAAACGTACCGGAGCAAGGATATTATTTTCGTACTCATAAGTGTCTCCTCTTCTATTTATTTGCAAGAAAGCGATTTAGGTTTCTTAAGTATGTGTGGGGGGAACAGAGTGACAATTTAGTATCAAATTTAAATTTACTTTAATAGAATGTAGCGAAAATTTAAAAATATATGTCTTTAAATTAATAATTTTTGAAAAGATTTAGAGGAGAGTCTTCTATTCTACAAGAATATTAAATATCTATATCAAATCATCGTCTTCAGAATTAACAAAATTTTGATGATACTTACTTGTGATTTGTTGAATGTGTTTCTGTTTCTCCTCGAGCGTTATCTGCTTATCTTCGCCGCTGAGAGTCATATTATTTTCGTCGTCTTCTTCAGGACAGTTTTGAACGGCAGATCTATTAAAAAAATAATCATCATTACTAAGAACAACTGATAATCAATAAAAAAAAACGTGTAGTACCGTATCGCTTGTATCCATTGAGCTTTATCTTTCGGTTTGTGGACTTTCAATTCGAACATCTCCGGCTCTAACGGATTGCTAAGTATCAAATATATACCTCTACTCTCCGCACCGGCTTTCTCTCTAACTAACAACTTCTGGAGGGAAACAATTCCTGTCTGTAATATATAAAAAAATATTAATTATAAATAATATATTATTTTTAATTAGTAAAATAATAATAATATTAACCTTATTGTCGGGCGTAAAGAAAGAATATTTATTATTATTATCTTGTAGAAAAAATAGGCAGTCTGATAAAACAATCACAAGAACCATCTGCATTTTGCTCCTTCCTTGCATTAGAGTAGCTGTTCCTTCAAATCTGATAAAAAAAATCTTAAGCATATATTTGAAAAATAAATAAATTTAAGATAAAACAAAGCGTACCTTAGACTTCTATTACCCTGGAGAATGTCAGATTTTTTGAATTTTAAGCCTTTATGTACAGTATATGACTTAGCATCTATTCTATTGTATATTTCTAATTTCCTATCTTCCTTTTCTTTTTCGGCAACTTGACTATTCACAGATACGAGAATTTCTTTAACTAAAATCATAGCTTTGCTCAATCGTTCAGCTTCGGGTTTGTCGTCCCTGGCGGCTTTGATTAAGGGTTCAATCAGCAACGGATACTTTGTGAGTCGCTGCGCCACGAATAGAACGCACTCAGGGACGCCTTTCTTCCGAAGCAGAGGATTTCCTTGGCATCGCCTTACGAATTGAGTTATTCGGGGCTCTCGTTCAGCACAATCTTTATACATCTCTACAGCATCATGATGACGACTACAAAACTCGCCTAATAAAAAAATCAATACTGAATTAAATAAATATTATTTCAATAAAATAAACGTGGATTTTTCATGTTTCGATAATTCAGAAGAAATCCTGAAACAATCAGGCAAATGAACATTCCACATTTATAATTAATTAGAGCAGTCTTACCATAAGCTCCCATCAGTCTTTCGGCGTTAACTCCCGAGAACTGATCTAGTAATATGTCGGAGATAGTAGTCACAACAGGTCTTTCCCTCTGCCGCGCTCTCAGTCTACCCAAAAAGGCCGCATGCAACTGCCACAGTTCGTTAAGTCGCGGAAACATACGTTCCACAGCTGTGCCTAGTCGAAAGTGCCTATTCAGACCGTCCGAGAACATTTTCTGCATGATCCGTAACGTCAAGCAGTGGTGCTTCTCCGTCATGATGAACTCGTATATATGCTCCTGTCGCTTGATCTCTTTCTCGCGCAAGCTTTTGGTTAACTCTTTGGAAACGCTCGGACTCCACGAGTCAGGTTCTTCAAGCGCAAGTCCCAGCGAAGGATCTGCTCCTAACTCGGATGCTGACAGTGAAGCTTCCGACCACTCGGCGCCAGCAGAGTAAGTATCATCAGATACACTGAAATATTAATAGTAAATTATATTAAGAAAACATTGCTTTTAAAATATTTATCTATACAATCGACTAACTTATTGCCTTCCGGTCTATGATGCTCGACTCCGTCTTTATCGTCGTTAAGGATCTGGCCACTATAAAAAAGCAATAAGTAAGAATGATATGAGTTTCATTTCCAATAATAAACGATTTAATTTATTTTTTGATTTTATGATTCTACAACAAATCAACGCTAATAGAGTACATAGATTTTTATAGTCTTTATGATCTTTTAAATACGTATGATCATCCAAATCATTTATATGATAATTGTACAAGTTTGTATTTGTCGTTATAAATTAGGTCGGGTGTCGGTTAACAAAAATAGGGAGTTGTAGGTAATCGTGGTCACAATAAATAAAATTATTAATCATAGACAAATACAATTCATACAAATATTCCATGATTAACATTGATAGTTTTTAACTATGATGAAAAATGCCACATAATGATGTAATATAATCAAACAATAAAGAAACGGTTAGAAGTTATACAAAAAATTAACAATAATTTCAAAAAGAAGTTCATGATCATCAATTCGATGAGTCCGGTTTTGCTTCAAAAGTATTTTTTCAGAATATACATACTTTTGTAGCAAATTGGAAAAAATAAAAACACATGCTTTAGTTATCGACAAAAACGTAAAGATAGATATGTACTTTTTACCCAACGAAAAAAGCTCTAATCGTAAAATTAGAACACATCGTAAATAACATTATAACTTTTTTAATGGCTGTTATTTTTAATTAACACGAGAGCAAAGTAGTTGCTCATATACAATGTTCCACGTCTTGGAAAGTGTATTATAATAAAGACGTTCACGGCGTCGAGTGAAAAGAAGTCATGATGTCAGTAGAAGGGTGCGCTGAAATGAACACGTTGCTTCAAAAGTTAAACGATCTGCACACAAAACCCGCGGACGCTAAATTCCTGTAAGATAGATTAAACACAACAAAAATACAAACATTACAAAAATAATAATAATAAAATCAAGTAAGAAAGACACGTGTATATAATAATGTAAAAGTATTTCCTTTAAAATATTTGATTAAAAAATTAGAAGCTCTTCGAATCGAAGCATAAGCTTTGTTTATCAAAATTTAGCAATGAAATGATTTGATTTGGCACACCATTGTTTGATGTATAACACAATTCATCAAATACAAAAGGGCAATCGAAATGTTAACTTTCTTCGTGGGTCTGTGTTATGTGCCTTAAAAATGTAAATCTATACAATTTATGAGATAAGATCGAAAAATGCAACATTTTGTATGTATTATGTACATAAAAATATATGAATCACAAATAATTAAAACATACACATAAAAAAGAGATTATCTCACCATTATGATGATAAAAAATAGTTTGAAAAAAGAAAACATCTGTGATGATCTACATACATATATATTTAGTTATTCGGAAAATTTTGTTCAACATTAAGAAACTATTTTTAAAATCCTGTTATTTATAATAATGTACTAGCGTTTTCCGAACTATTATCAGCAGCTGGTACCGGTCCGCAAAAACACATAAATAATTTTAAGAAAGGGTGTAAAAATCATGATTGTTTATTAGCATAACAAAACATTCTATATATAGTAGACCCCCCAATAACACGGTAAATTGCCCGTTACTTTATATGTGAGCGAGCCAAAGGGAGGATATCACTCATATTGCAAAAAATTTGTATGAGTATTTTCCAGTCAAACAACTAATTACCGTGTTATTGGGGGGTCTACTGTAATACGCGGCGATCGTGTATATCTTCCTTGAATAAAAAGAGAAAGGAGTGACTCTTTGATATTGATAAGTTTTGGTTCTGAGAAACCCATTCCCTTCCGACAGACGCCAGGTATTACGAATCTAAGCTATGGTCGAGTAAACATAGTTTTAGTCGGTACCAAGGTAGGACGTAACAGCAAACTTCAGAGGGATTGCGCCATTTCCCGCAGAATTTTCCAACCTCGTAGATGATCCAACGTTAAGGCTTTGCCTTTGGTTAGTGAGGCCCATACACCTCTAGAGAGGAGCTCCCATCGGTTACATACACGGAGATTAGGCTTTTATAGAATCAGCGCCACTACATTTTCTGGAGGATGTAATGCCATACCTCCACAGTGGCTGTATTTAATATTGTTTTCTCTTTTTTGTATGTATGTTTAAGAACACGGAACTAAATAAAAAATATATTTTGAAACATAAGGATGCGTCTCCTTTGGCACACAAAATAAATCCAGAAAAATAGTAAAATTTCAGTGTAAAGGCGGCCATGCGCAGGTTGACCGGAGACCGGACAAGCCCACAGACGCTTCGCAAAATTTGTCATTTTTTCAGCGAATGTGACATACTTGAATGTCTTGCGTCAACCTGTACAGGTTTTGACATACTCTCAGTTCTGTCGTAAGCGTCGATGCGAGACATTCAAGTACTTCACGTTCGCTGAAAAACGACAAATTTTGTGGAGCGTCTGTGGGCTTGGCCGCATTTAGGCAAAATGGATAGAAAAAATATTTTAGAGCAAATCTTGTCTATGGTTACAGTATTTTTACATGGATGGCTCACACAGACGTTAATCTAAAGGCGGTATTAGGGGGTCATTTAAAAAATATTTGGTGGTAGAGCTGCATTCAAATAAGTTATATAATTGTCCACACTATTACGTATTATTTTTCCGAACAAACTAATATACATTTATTAAAAATATTACCTACATCATAACATCATTTAAAGCATTATAACGAGATCTTATTCTAAAGGGCCTAAGACATATTATGGCTTTGCTTTAAGTTCCAAGAAATTAATACAGATTATCATCAAAAATAGTACATTTTTTTTTTAAAAACTTGGAATTAACAGACAATTATTAATGATAGTTCTATAGGCCCTTCACAAAAACAATAGTATAGACATGTACATATATCACAAGATAATAGAAAAAGACAAAATAGTGCATAGTTTTGAATGGCAAGTGACACAAAAGGCTGATCAGAAAGGCGTTTAAGCATAAAAAAGCAAGAGGAAAAGACTGAAAATATCCTTGTATCTCTCGTAAGCAAATTTAATGATAATAAAATAATTCTATTTCACTGAACCATCAATTACAAGAGACGCAAGGATCGTTGTATAAACTGAATGAGATGTGGACAGAGAGAGTATGTGTGAATAGATACGATGTAAGGAGAAATCGAAATGAAACAACCCATGTCGAGTAAAATTACCTATCTTTAAAACGAATATAGCGTGATCGTATTTTCCTTATTATGTATTTTTTTTTGTATGCAAGAAAATAATATACATATTG
This sequence comes from Plectrocnemia conspersa, assembly GCF_051122295.1. Taxonomy (NCBI): domain Eukaryota; kingdom Metazoa; phylum Arthropoda; class Insecta; order Trichoptera; family Polycentropodidae; genus Plectrocnemia; species Plectrocnemia conspersa. The sequence goes on from NW_028277169.1 coordinate 28,690,547, forward strand.
TGTATATTGAAATATTCTTTAAATAAGGAAAATTAATTTTCGAAAGACATTAATTACACTTTCATACGCAAACAACAAAATTAACATTTGCCAATGAATATAAGTAAAAAGTCGATATAAAGAATGTAATATAGAGATATAATATATAATAACCAATCAAACTACTTCAATGGAATTATGAATGTATATAAATGCGGTGTTTTTGACACATTGGATTGTTTTCATTGGACTTACTGCACTCCAAGTTTTGTGGCCACACGCCGCCATGGAGAGTAGCATCCAGTCAACTTCTTGCTGCTGCGTTATGACCGGACAGGTTGAGGCAGAGTGTTTGGTCAATTACGGTCGATTTTGGATTATATCAATGGTTTTATGGTGGGGGTGGAAGGCGGAGGCATTTCGGTGGAAAAGGCGAAAGCATAACATATATATTTTTTCCATTAATGTAAACAAACATTTAAAAAAAAGAAGTAATATGTTTAAAAAATGGAAAGCATTTTTATTTGACCCGATAAAATCTTGCTTTGCATTTTTTTAAAAACGACCTATCGTTCATATTACACATTGAAAAATAAAATAAAACAATAAACATATTTACATATTAAAAAAATAAAATTAAACCTATTTTCATTATATTTTAAGTACATCACTCTATGATCATAGATTAAATATATATAACGTAACAAGTAAGATAAAAGTAAAAATAAAATATTTCTCAAGTATCGGAAATATCCATCTAAGCAAGCAGGATGTGGACGATAGAAGATAAGGATATTACATTTTAAACATTAGCAGTAAGAAATCACACATTGCACAGGGGTAATCTAAATTTGCACGATTCCGAATACATGGTAACAAAAATGAGGTTATACAACGTATTCATAGGACTATAAAGATTGTATACTTCAACTGTGCTGAATCGTCTCATTCAAATCGCTCATTATCACTAAATTAAAATAAATTATTAATTGCACAGTTGAAGATACGCTAAATTAGTTTGCCTAAGAGGATAAGTATTATTTCATCACATTTCCTATAATGCAATTACACATATTATATATATATATAAAAAATAAGCATGCTTCAAATAAAATTAACTCGTTTAAATTAAAATAGAAAATGACAATATCAATCATTTAAGAAAGTATAATATATCATCATTTAAAATTAAAATAATACATAATGTTACATTAAAAAATATTAACACATTTGAGCAGTTTTAAGATGTACTCTCTCAAGCTCGCCTCGCAAACGTTTCTCCGATGTGCTAAGATCTAATTCAAGAGTTTAAAAACCACAAGAACGAAAAAACAACAACTAACAGAACCAAATAAAGTTCAGTTAACACTCAATAAAGAAAACACAGACACACAAAGACAGAAATTTGGGGGTGGGGGGTGTTTGTCAATTATAGAATTGTATATAATAGAACAAGAGTTTGAAAGGGTCTCAAAAGTAAAATACCTAAATTGTCGATATACTCAATATCGCTAATGTACTCTCAGTGTTTAGCAAATCTACATACGTTGTAATATGTATTTCGATAGATAAATAATAATAATTATAATAAAAAACTTATAATTAATCATAACATATGTATATATATATATTTAATTAATCTTTCACATTTATATATTAATATTATAATAAATCCATATTTTAAGTACTTGAGTCTGATTGTGTGATTATTTTATTGATTCTATTTAATTTAAGTATTTTTTATTTATTTTATCTAGTTTTAGAATATAGAACTAAAAAAATGATACACATACCTTGAACCACTATTGTTTTGGGCGTGACCCGGTAAGGAGCTTCGTTTCGGTACGCTTTTACTTGTTATAGAACTATTCGACTTATTAATAGCATTCTGTAATAAATCAACACTTTAAATAAATTAACACTCAAAAATATACTGATAGTATAGAAAAAATCAAATTTTACCTTAACAGTTTTTGGTTTAGTACAGTCAACGATATTATCTTTACATGAGTTTTGATGCACTGTCGTCATACAGTCTAAAAAAATGTATTTAGTCAGAAATATTAAGAATAGGCATTGATGTAAATTTTAAAACGTACTTTCGCAATATAGTGCAGGTTTGTTTGTGAGAGGTTTGCTACACCAATCGCATGCATGAGCTGAACCGTAACATGCAGATACCCATTGATGTGAAGCCTTCTTTGTTTTATCCTATAATAAATAAAAATATGTGAAACTGGTATTATATAATATTGTATTATTTTTATTAGGTTAACCAATTTTTGGTATTCATTAATTTTTATGAGTCAAGAAAGAGTGCGTAATCAAAAAAATAATATTTATTATTATCAAACACTCAGATCCATGGGTAACGTATGAAGTTGATATTATTGGTTTTAAACTTAGCTAAATTTATTCACTCATTATTTTATTTATATTATATAAACATAATGAACTTTATATTGATACATATTTAAAATAAAATAATTTTAAGCATGATTAGATTAATTATTTTTAATTTTAATTAAGTATTATTAATAAATGATACTTTTCACATGTCATAAATATAGAAAATTCACTTGTTTTATTAACAAAATTTGTATGTTCAGCCAATAAATTGGTTTCTTATCGTAGTGTGTTATATGCATCAATATACTTTATATTTTACGTCCTTTTTTGTCTTTCTTAAACTAGATTATATATTATATAATATATAGGTATGCACATTGCATGTGAATTTTAGTACTACCTTCTTTTTTCTGAAAAACAAACTGCCTCGTTTTCGTCTCTTCTCCGCATGGTGATCGTAGACAGTACTGTAAATAAAAACAATTTTAAATATACCACACGTTTGACTATCAACACATATATTTGTTAAAAAAAAACTTAACTATGAATTAAAATTAATCTAAGTGGAATTAGCAAAACTCACATGAAATAGGATAAAAATTAATTTATTATTATATTATGTATCTAGTACACTTTCCAGCAAGTTACTTACTGTGTTAATAGTTCATGCAGTAAAAAACGTCCACCATGATCAGGAACAGTGACCTGACTCCTGATGATTGCTATTTCTTCCTCCGTTTCACTCTCAGTAAGTGCCCCCGATGGCGTCAGCCTTCGTACACCGTACAACAACACGTGACAATGAACAAAGCGAGCAAATACGAACAAAAAGAAATAAAGTGCTAGAGAAAGCGTAGTAGCACGCACCGATAACATTGAACGGCAACATATCAGTGCTCAACGTTTATGTCTTATGCTGGCCGAAACTTTGCAAGTTAATCACTACGAAGCTTCGGCCGGCCGACGAATGCAAAAATCATCAAAAACTGCATAAATCAAGAGAGAAGGTAGCACACGTCCATAAAAGTTTTAAAGACAGAGAAGAAGTGATGAAAATATTGTCAACAACGATCAATGATCTATGCATTTTTTAACATGCTCGTTACGATTTAACCTGATCTTTAAATTTTAATCGAACGTTCAGTAAGCATGCCTAAAATTTTAGACATTTAAAATAACACATTTCAATGCTATGAAGAAAGAAATAATGTTTTGTTAATAAATCCTGATTGTTAAATAATAATAATTAAAAATAAGTATTTCATAAAATTATTATTTATTCATTAGCTATTTAACCATAAAGGTCAGGTTATATTAATGCTTCAAATGTTAAATAAAAAGCAGCTAGATATGGTTTACTAATAAATAAATAACAACATTTATGAATTAAAATATTATATATACCATCGTTGTATAAATATCATTTCACATTTACCTACCTGATAATATTATAAAAAATATTTACAATAAACTCAGTATAAGTATACAAAGATGATAAAAATCTAAAATAAAAACATTGATTAACTTAGATAATATTCTTTTTCTTACAGTGGTTGTGCAGAAGGAGCCTCGTGTGGTAAAGCAACAATACTGGGCGTCGAGATGGACTTCTGTAAGGGTAGTCGTGGTGAAAGTCGTGTTTCAGTTTCGCGTGCAACAATCTTTTGGAAATCTTTCTGCGTTTAAAAAACAAATAAATTTCATTATTAACATTAACGTAGATGTACAATTGGTATACAGTAGCGAGCAAAAAACGCATCACTTCTCGAAATTATAAGATTTTTTTAATCTATGTCTATATTATTTTTGATTACATTGCCAATTAACCATTAGTTTTCGTAGTAAAAATATTTATAAAAGTATAATCCACAACTTAGTTTAAGTGTAAATGCGATGTTATTGTGCTATCGACAAGATCATCAGTTCAAAGACTTTTTATAAAAAAAAGTCGAAATACAAGCAATAAATTCTTTATATCCGTTTTTGTAAAATATTTTTTTCCACCTAAAAACTATTTCAGGGATTTAAATGGATGATAGTCGTTTGGAGCAATGTCTGAACAATATGGTGGATGAGAAAGGAGTTCCCAAAAAATTCCATTGATTTTTTCTATCATCTTCTTGGATACATGAGGGCAAGCGCAGTCTTGATACCCTTCTTTAATTTATAAGAGAAGGTCTTGATTATAGTCTGAGTCGCTTTTAAACGAATTAGCTGAGCACACTAAGTGTCTATCAACATTTTCTGGCTATAATTCAATAATTCATAATAATGAATTATGCCCTTCATATTCTACCAAATGCATAGCATTATTTTATTGGTTTATAATCTTGCTATCGAGGTTGGAATTGAGGGTTGTTTGGCACCCAACCACTGTCTTTTATGTTGTGTGTTAAAATAAACGATCCATTTCTCATCTTCAGTAACATTTCGACTCAAAAATAAATCTTTTTGTTCTACAATCATTAATTATTGGCATATTGAGATTTTCTTTGTGAGGTTTTCCTCAGACAATTTACAAAATACCCATATTCTGCAAATTAACACCTTTCCTAATTTTTTAAATGTCACATTGAGCTTTTTTGCTAGCTTCTGTAATTGACCTGCTTTGATGGCAGCCCTAAAATCCTCACTAACAACCATTTAAAGTCAAAATGTCCAGAACGAAATTTTTAAAACCACATTTGACACTTTTTAAATTTAATGGCATCCCTGCGCATTGCATTACAGATGTTTTCAACTTTAGAGATTACTTTATCTCCACTACCATTGTTGATTTAGGGTTAAAAATATTGAAACGAACACCGAAAGAATAGTGAAATAATCGTTAATTTTTAAAAAGTTATATATTTTTGCAAATGTCAGAAAAAAAAGACTTATTTATGGCATATATTTTTAGTTAAATACGAAATATGATTTTAAAGGTGATGCATTTTTTCACTCTACTGTATATTATACGGAAAAAAATTTACTTGTAAATCAGCTTCGTTTAGTGAATGTGTACTTTGAGCGGCAGTATGTCTACCAGCCCGTCTTCTTCCTCCACTGGTCGCTCTTGGTTCAGATCCTAAGAGCCGCCTTCCTCGTGTGCCACTTGACGCACTATTATCAACGTCGTCGCATTCTGATTCCATTGATGATAACGATACACTACTGCAAATTACATATATTTTAAATTAAACACTCTATTATTATTCTAAACATAATTGTATTAGTTTGTTTCATATGAAGTGAGCGATTTTTAAAGTAGCAAAACAGCCTTGAATAGGATCTCTATTTTATTATTAATTAATGAAGTATAATTGAAGATAATTTACAAGCATTTGCCTAAAAGAATTAAAAACCATACACAATAGAGACGGGTCGATTAATTTTCACGACATTTTACAAGTGCATAAGTGGATACCGTAAGGCAGACTGCACCGTTTGCAGGTCGCAATTCGCAACCTTCTAACATAGAGATTGGGAACATTACCACCGATCTTTCCTCTACGAAGTATCACTTTTTATACATTTGGACTTATTTAATGTAAAAAGTATTATTGATAATCAGAGTGTTATTACGTTGACGACTTCATTTATAGCTTTTCGTTGTTATCTCATTAAGACAAGATCATTGGAGTATATTTATTAAATTTAGATTTGAATCGCTATTTGTGTCTTACTAAAAAAACTGACAAGTTTTATGAAACAACTTAATTTATACAAATTAATACAACAATGGAAAATCGAATTTATTATTATATATATTGGATAACTATAAAATCATACATACCTCCGTTGCCTAGTTCTTTCTTGAGTTAATTTCTGTCTAGATGTGAGATCTTCAAGTGCGGTCCATGATCTCCGTCGGGACATTTCGTTGACTTCGGCTTCGATGCGCCATGGTAACCAGCATCTTCCATCTGTCACTGAGTTTGTATCATATATTATTATAAATTCTAATAAGATATCATATATTCTATATTTAATAAAAAAACTTACTGCTCCCTTTCCTACTTCCGGGATAATCATGTCCCAACATGTGGGAATGAATCGGAGTGGCTGGAGAGACACACCCATCCCCGTCGATATCCACCAAATCGTCTTTGGTGAGTGACGGACATGACGTGCTTAGTCGTGAAAATTTCTGCTGCATCTAAGAATCGATACTTGTTGATATAAAAAGCGTCAAGTTTAAAAAAAATTTATACATATACAATAACACGTACCTGTCTATTGAATTCTTGATATCGCATCTGATTCACGACCTGGTTGATTTGCTGCACTTGCTGGATAGTCTCCTCCAAGATGCCGGGAGAATGTGGGGTTACGCTTATGGTAGGCACGGCGCGGGGGGCACGCGGACCGGCGTTTCCGCCGGCCGCTACCCCCGCGCCCGTAATGGCCGCCACGATGCCTGTCACTGAGCTCTCCGAACCAGAACTCACTGCAGCTTCATCTGAAAAGAAACAATATATGATTTAACTATGGTATTCCAACAATGATATTCGTTCTGGAATATAAAATATTCGGATAGCAATGATAGTAAAAGACGTAGCGCTGTAGCGTATCACACTTCGTGTCTATAGGGAAAAATTGTTCAGTGAACATCATAAACCAGGAAAACCCCCACGATCGTTCTATTTTTACTCGTGTGCAATTGCATATACATTGCATGAGCGATTTTCTACTGCTTCTACTACGTGTTTATGTACTTTGTGTATTCGATCGACCTTTTTAGCTGTGAGAACGACGGCTTACGACGACGTGACCTAGGCGTTAAAAACAACCCGACTGTTGTTACGTCACACGCAATCAGCTGGTTGATTGAAATGGCAGCGAAGAAGAAAGTAAATAAAAATAAAAATTCATCAGTTTTATTGTTAGCATTTTGGTTTTAATAGTGACCGCCCATTGGTATCAGCTGTGTGCATAAAATCATATTGAAAAGTCCGATTCGTGCACAGTAATCCGCAGACTTAATGTGTTTGCACAGTTCGATATTCGAAACCGATTGTATGTACACTGCATTGATAATAATATTTGATTTTTATGTAATAACAGCTTCGCTTAGTTTAGAATATTCGTTAAAATAAATAAATTATAATTTTGCACTATTTGCATATAAAACGATGAATCAAAGACTCGTTTGCCCGTCTTTGAATCAAAGCGTAACTTATCATAGCATATCTGTATTGCTTCATACAATATTTAAAATTTTCTTAATTAGCCAGCATTTCTTTAATATATGTACATAGGGAAAATTTCGCACTTGGCTATACCTTCATTTTGTTCCCTTAACAATACATATATTTAGGCGGGGCCGGTCTAGCTTATTTAGCGCCCCAGGCAAAAACTAAGTTCCCCCCCCCCCATATATTACATTTAAAACATGAGCTGGTGTACATTCAAATAGTACACAGATATAATTTTAAAATTTATAGTTAATCAAAATAACTATAATACATAGTGGTTATTTATTGTATTATAATTATTTGATAAATTAATGCATTTAAAACCTAAAAAATCAATGCTTAAAAACAGCGGCGAAAACAACTGTATGGTAACCACAGAACAAAGAATTTAATAGTAGCTAACAAAAGTGTGCATAGAAGAGCAACGAGGTGCAGAGAGTAAAATTTATAGACTATCATCGAGTCGTTCTACTATGAGGGAAGCTAAAGAAATATTTTTAAACCCTTTGCAATTCTAACATTAAAAATAAACCATTCAATTTTAGTGCAGTCCCTTTTTATTTAATGTACAATTATTATCTACATATATTTAAAAAAGTTATTAAAATATATTTTGCACTTATAAACATTAATAGAAATAGTGTTTTTAGAACTCCGGTGCAATCGACATGTTGTCGAAAATAATTTATAAGTAAAATCAACATAAAAAAGTAGGCGTATTATAGCATTTATAAGCTTAAAGAAATAAAGGTTATTTTTAAATATCATCCGCTAGTTCTACGAAATAATTTTAGGTGTTCTCTAATTCTTAGTACGCTCACTAAGTAATTTTAGTTATAAATTCCTTCAGCGCTTTGTAGTTTTTAGACGCAGCTCCATTTGTGTTAAAATTTGTTTGCAAATTATTGATTTTTGAACGTTTAAAAAATATTACATATGAGAGGAAATTTTCAACGAATGTATATTAGTAGCAGTAAATTTAGATCTTCGATCTGATCTGAATTTTCAGATCGAATACCTGAGGAAGAAGTAAACAAATAACGAAAAATCAACAACAGCACTGGCTGAATTATATAAATTTAATGTTTTTGTAGATTGTATTATCGGTAATTTGACAATTGGATTTAATGCAGCAAAATAAAGAAATATTCATTCAGTTTCGTGTGGTTATTCCTAAAAAGAAAATTTAGAAAAAAGTTTAATCTATCCCAAATATTTTTTAAAATATGTCATTTCAGTAAAATTATATCGGAATACATTTTCACTAGTAAATATATATATTTACCAGTGAAAATATAAATTATCAGGCAGGTGCTAGTAAAATTATATGATTTGAACTTTTCCCTTTATATGACATAAAAATCTATTAAATTTGTTAGGATTGGGCATCCACAAATTTCGAAATAGAATAGATATATCTACTCTAGTAAACGAAGCAGAATTACCACAGAGGTCTCATTAAACCAAATGTTTTTTTTTAATTTTAATAAAAAGTGTAATAATATTAATGTATTTTCTTTAATTTCAATAAATAATGTATTTTCAATAAATTTTGAAATAATTAGCAGGCCCTACTAAAGGCAATATTTTCAAATACATAGATACTTATTACATTAAAATTTTTCAGTGTGGCCCGAAGACAAATTTTAAATCTCAATGCTGCCCCAGACTTGTTTAAGGTTTGACTGCCCTGGTGTAGATAATAATAAATTAAAATACATAGTATTTTTAGCACTAATTTATATTGGGTTTGAAATAAAAATAAATTTTGGAGCAAATTAAGAGCATGTGTATAATTTATAAATAGTATAATATATGAAACTCGACTCCGCTACAAAATTATTAATAATATTCAGGTTCATATTTTTAAATATGTATTGTATTCAAAAATAACTCTATTGGTCATCGATCTCGGATCTGTTTTCTAAAAGCATTAATTCCGTTACCCGTCTGAATCAATCAACATTCATACAGGTGCTTAAATTTTAATTTTAAATTATAACATATTATAATATAATATTTGGTATGCAATATATTCAATGCGGAATAATGTTAATTCTTACACAATATTTTATATAAAAGTACTTTTAAATATTGTGGATAAAAAAATTCCAGTTATATATAATTTTATAGTCGGAATAGCGTAATCTCAGATTAGTGACCCAGAAGCCGCGGGTTCGAGCCTCTGCAGCAGATTTTTAGTATTCACAATTGTATAAAATGTTATTTCGTTCTAACAATCTACAGTAGTTAGTTTAAAAATATTTTTATAAAATCATAAATATTTGTCAAATGGGTCTGACATTAAAAAGGCTCGGTCTCACTTATAGTTTACATTAAAAATGCTTTATTGTTTTTTTAAATCTCCTTCTAATTGATTTTGATACAAAATAAGGCCGTGCATAATTGAAGCCGCGTAGCGAGATTTTATTCAACAATTCATTTTTTGACTCACTGAAAACTGAATCTCGCAGGAAAAAGTCTCTATGTCTGTCATCAATATTTCACACAAGGTCCGACACCGGTGCGTTTTTACGTTTGGAACATACACACGCACAGGACGCAAAACTTTCTGCGGATGCGCATTTAATTATTCATAGCGAGTCGCCGCCGATGCGGGCGGGTGCCGCATTCATATAAAATGAGAGAGAAAAGGTCCGCCTTTTTGGCGCGTTGCGAATTTTTTTTAACTATTGTTAAACAGGCGCGAGTCTTTCGATTGCTGAGGATGGCCCGCAAGAATTAACAAACCCACTGTAGTGCAGTGGGGCCGGAATGCGCCGGAACGTCGTTCCAGTATTTTTTTTCCACGACCGGAACGATTTGTTATAAGATCAGGTAAAAAAAATTGAGCTCAATTAAATGGTCACCGATATCACAACTCAATTATAAATCTGATTGTTCACCCAAATAGGGAGTAGCGATCCGGTACTTATTTTTTTAGAATAAAAATACTGATTGTAGTATTAGGCAATGATGAACAGATTTATTTTTTTTATTTTGCATTAAAATCAGAAGGATTTGGGCTTTGTGAAGATAGAATTAAAATATTTCAGAAAACGAAGGATTTGCGAGCTATTCAACGAAAACGTTGTCAAAGGTTGTATTGAAATTTATATAAAGAGGGCTTAAAAAGAGCTAACAGAGATAAAGTATGCGAATTTTTCGAGGATTCGCAAATGCGCAACATGTAATATTTCGACAAACGAAAATCGTTAGCAGAAAAGTAATTAAACATTTATTTTCTCTCAAGATTCTACTGTGAGATCTGTTGTTTAGTGGCATAATAGGGGTGTTTTATTAAATATAGACTTAATTACTAAGGGGCAGTTGATTTGCAATCACAGCATTAAAAAATACACGTATGTCGTCTAAAAATTAGATTATTTTTCTGTATTTAACTTGATTCACAATGGCTCAAGCAATTATTTGAAAGACATTTATGTATACAGGCGGCCCTCGACTTTCGCACATAATTGGTTCCTGAAAATGTGTGCGAATGTTGAATGTACGAAAGTCGAGGGAAGTAAAAAAATTGAAATTGTGTGTATTTTAAAATATTTATTTATCAAGTAAATATAAGATGTTTAAGAGGCGTTTAGGAGACACGTTTAAGTGGGGTATGTGGGTGTTTCCTTTGAAAAGTTATCAAGAGTTAATTGTTTTCCACTATTTTTTTCTTTTCTTCATATAGTATTTTATAACATGCTATGTTTTTATTGATCGCCCCGCGCACTTGAGATATGCGTTCTCCATTGGGATCACAATCTTCCATAATATAAAAAAATTGTCAAGATGCGTGAAGGCTTCATTCATATTTTTCATGGTTAAAGAGTTTTCCAAAATAATCCTGTCTCATCTACATTAAATATTTGGCTAGAGGAATATTCTCCATCTTCAATAATTTTGGATAATTAGGAAGTAAATTCTTTTGCAGCATCTTTATCCGCATCAGCCGATTCTCCAGTAAATTTAATATTATGAAAAGAATACCTCATTTTAAAATTGTAAAACCAACCGTTACTTGCTTGAAAAACCGTGCTAAAATCTTTTTTTAATCTATCCTTCCAATCTTTGTGCAAACTAAGAGCTTTTGCTTGAATAATTGAAATACTCAGAGGGACATCTTTTTGATGTTGGTCATCGATCCATGATGACAAAGATTTTTCCATTTCATCCATGTTTTTTTGGAAACAAATCTTTAAAGATTGTGGAAATATATCTTTAATTTCCACAATTTTAAACGCATTCCTTAATTATATTTTTATTTTGCAAAATTGAACATATCGTAGACCTGTTTGTCTCATACGAACGTCCGATTGAAGCAAAAGATTCACTGCTATCAGAACGTTTTTAAAAAAAAAATGTTTTTTTAATGTGCGAAATAGCGAATTGTGCGAAAGTCATACCATTACCAAGTAATACCATTTCAATAGATATTTTAAGATTAAAATATAAAAAAAATCGATGGCATCTTTAAACAGTAAATAATAAAAAAAAATAAGTAACAGCAAGTAGTTAGTTACAAACAAATCATCTTAAAATTAGTGGAAATAATAAATAATTTAAATTGCATAAGGAGATATTCTAAGGTCTGATTTCTTTGTGACAAAAATAACTTCATAATTAACATAACGGTGTATTTATTTATATATTTTTTTAAAAATAATTACCACTCCAATCACGTTATAAATCATTACGCGCTTTAATTGCAAATACATTATAAACATCAAACGGTGAGCCGGTTAGCGTGATCGCGTTTAACCAGCGAATTTCGCCAGTCCGTAAACGGTACATAATACCGATAACGTTTAGCGCTCGATTCAATGCGGTACCGCAATTCCAAAAAAAAACATTCAAAATCCTATTCAAAAGAAAAGACGAACGAACAAATAAATAAAATAGAAATATTTACATATAAAAGAGCGAGGACACGACAATCGCTCTCGCTAATGTGTCGCAAATCTATACAGTATAAGTATACGAATTTCTTTGCCGTACCCAGTGATCGGAGTTCACTTTGTTCGAAAAAAAACTGAATTAAACATCAACCCCGCTCCCCCCATTGCCCATCCCATGACGTTACTAGAGGTTAATTTGGTGAGATTGTGTTGTGTTGGGAGGACGAGGTGAGAGGCAGAGGTGGAAATATAAAAACGAGCGGAAAAACTTTCGTCGGGGAAAACTTATAATTATGGGTATCGGACACAACGACGACGATCGTTTCTTTGGGGAAAATCTCGAAGTATCTCGGTGCTCGAGTAAGAAAAGTTGCGTAAACACATTACGAAAGCCGGGCACAAAGTTTCCTCTTTGCGAAATTGAATTATCATACAATCGCGTTTGTTTTATTTTATTTTTTATGCCATCTTCATGTTTGTACATAACTTGTGCATTACCTACATAGCATATTTATTGTGCAAAAGTCCTCTTCTTTTAATACATAAAACTAGAACTGTATTTATTGAAAATCTACGGGTTTGTATAAAGAACATATAATAATAAAAAAATTTAATGCTAAATATTGTACTGTTATATTTTATTATATCAGATAATATAATAAATAAATGAATTTAGCTAACATTAAAACCATTAATATGTGGCGACCGTTGTGATCCAAGATGAGATAACGCCGTTCATTGGAATCTACTAGATTAATTTTAGAAAACGTGGCTTATGGAAAGGAGTTTGATTAAGAGAAACCCCTTCTCTTCGCAAAGCGTCAGGGATATAATTTGGCTAGTAAGGTCCACATTTAAGCCATTCTTCGGAGAGGGAATCCTATTGGCGCCCCTAGAAAATGCAGCCTTAGACAAAAGACTGCGCTACTTTGATCTTCTGAGGCGACACCATAGCGTGTCACTTACTACAACACCGTAAAACGTGTCCTCGGTGGGGTAAATGTGTAAAAAAAAGTGTCAAATATTAAAATGGCTTGGATTTATTCTACACCTGGAGATCCCGAAAAAATATTTATTATATGCTTGCAACTTAATTCAGAGAGTTTCATCGACATCTACTAGTATAAAAGGCCAGACAACTCGCAAGTGAGGTCATCATAAAAGGGATACCAAGCGCATCTAGTATACCAACAAATCAATCTGCCATTCTTTTTTATTGCTTCTTCTGGTGTACAAGTGGACGTCGTATACACAGATTTTGAAAAAGCATTTGATAAAGTTAACCATGCTTTACTTGTAAAAAAGTTATCTAATTTCGGGTTTTCTAAGGATCTCATAAATCTATTCTCAAATTACTTGATCAATAGATATCAATTCGTCAAGTATAATAACTCCTTTTCAGAACGATATAAGACCACTCCTGGAGTACCTCAAGGATCCAATTTGGGTCCATTGTTGTTTTTATTGTTCATTAATGACATAGAAACAGCAATAGAGCATTCAGATTTTTTATTATATGCAGATGACTTGAAAATTTACAAGAAAATGCATTCGATTTCTGATTCCCTCGACCTACAGAAGGATCTCAACTCTATATGGAAATGGTCTTGATATAACCAATTGCCTTTCAGTGTAAAGAAATGTCACACAATTTCATTTTCAAGGTCATTGACGCCGGCAAAATATTCATACCATCTAGGCGGATATTTTCTGGAAAGGTTTTCTTCAACTAAGGATTTAGGAGTGACTTTCGAAGAACGTTGGAAATTTAGCCAGCACATTGCAGAGACTCATAGCAAATCCTTAAAAATGCTCGGTTTTATCTTGAGAAATGCGCGTTACTTCAGGAATACTTTAGTATTGCGCACTCTTTATGATACTCTAGTCCGCAGCATACTAGAAACTAGCTCCATCATTTGGATCCCAGGCGTAATGAATCAATGTAATGAATTGAAGCTGGAAAAAGTACAACGTAAATTTCTTCGATATTTATACTTGAAGGAATACGGGTATTATCCGTTCTTGTTTCCCAGTGCTTTTATTTTGGGAGCCCTGGGATACGTTTCTTTGTCGACTCGCAGAAGTGTTTATGTAATTAAACACTTCTGGAAATTGCTCAAGGGCATCGTAGACAATCCTTCAGTGCTCGAGCAGCTTCAAATGTGGGCTCCTGAAGGTGGTTATAGTTCTCGGTCGCGTCCACTATTCTTGCCTGTTAAGTGTAGAGCTGGAGCACTTGCCAACTCTTCTCTGGCCAAGGCTATTTATCTGCTCAATTCTGTCCATAGTAATATTGACATTTTTTCTTGCACATATGGAGTTTTGGTTCAGTTCGTATGGGACAATGCACACCTGTTGAGGTGATTTGTGTCTGTTATTTTGTCTTGTTTATATTTGTATGTATTATGATGTATTAGTACTTTTGACTATCGTGACGCATTAGGTTTGCCTGTCAGGTCACGATGGTTATAATTTTAATAAATAAATAAATAAATATGTGATATATGCGAAATTTATAGCTTTTTATAACAAATATGCATGACCTAGCTCGATTTTTATTAAATATTCCTCATGACTAGGAAAATCTAATCTGTGATAATCGATCGGAATTATAATTATAAAGGTGTTTTTTTAGAGGTACAGAATTTTAAAATTAAATAAAACACATAAAAATCATGGTA
The DNA here is from genome assembly GCF_051122295.1 of Plectrocnemia conspersa. Lineage (NCBI taxonomy): Eukaryota > Metazoa > Arthropoda > Insecta > Trichoptera > Polycentropodidae > Plectrocnemia > Plectrocnemia conspersa. Next base: position 28,705,634 of record NW_028277169.1, read on the forward strand.
TTGACCTTATTGGACAGATAATTTTATGCCATTAGTGGATTCCACCAATCTGGAAGTACAATTTTCGAGCAGCTGAGGTCGTATATCGGCAATAACGCGGCAAATGTTGGCCTCCAAGTCGCCTACAGTAACGCCTTTTACTTGCGCTTTCGTGTGTGACGTCACAACGAAACTTCAGCTTGACTATTATAGGCCTTTATATAGATAGGTATTGGTTTCATGCATATCTGGGTAATTCTAATACATAAATATTACGTCACTGTGCGAAAACTGCGCGAGCCAACTATTTTTTCAAATGAGGTGTAGATAAATGGCGTTTATGTATATTATAAAATCAGATCAAAATAAATCGCACAATTTTCTTTAAAATATATGTGGATATAAGTTACATTAGTGACCTATACGTGGTTTATTATCTGTCTACATATAAATAAAGTAAATAAATAATTGTAAAACTACTTTTAAGTCCCCGCTAAAAACGGATTAAATGTAATAGTTTTATGATGCTTTTTTATTGGTTATATTTACTGCTATTAGTAGAATATATTTTTTGTTTTTATACTGCGGGGTCGATATTGAGACCTTTAGTTTGATTAGTGTGACACCGGAAAGATTTCGGGGTCGCCAATTTAGGAGCGGCTAAATGCTTTTTAACTCAAAAAGTGACACTAACAGTGGCTTGTCAAGTTACGGGGTTAGCAAATATCAGATTATCTAAATATATTTTAAATTCGATTAAGAAAGGATTAAAAAAATATATTAAAAATCAGGGACGTCATTTCTGATGTTTTCGGCGTGAGGGGGGGGGCAAAAGTTGGCCAGTCAGTGGTCGTGAGACCAGTTCATAAGTAATCAGTCAGTGAGAATCGAATGAAGTACATATATCTAAGCCGAATTTTGACGAATAGGAGAGCGCAAAAAACAATTATCCCTTCTCAGAAGTCAAAAATCCACGTCAAAAGCAATAAAATCGTGTCGACGCCGCAGCAGTGGGAACGCTCGGTAACCGAGCGTTCCCACTGCTGCGGCGAGGATTTTTGACTTCTGAAAAGGGATAATTGTTTTTACGCCCCCCTATTGACCAAAATTCGGTTTGAATACACTTTGACCAATACTCTCATATCAAAAGTCCGTAATGATATCAGTAAAAATATACATCTATCATATTTTTAAAACAGTGTAATATTGAAATGCAGATATACTATGGAGCAATATGCGAAATGCATATCTTTGTAGTTCATCCGCTTATTTTCCCTTGAGAGATGAGTTGGTTTAGTGTGTATTTCGGACTTGACCTAGTGAAAGTTATAAAACTATAATTAGTTTTATAAATGTCATTAGGTCAAGTTGGATTTGGTTAATTTATGTAGGTCAGGTTTGGGTTTGAACAGCAAATGGACGTTTCGCAACTGTCAAATTGAGTTTCATAGACATTTTAGAGCAGCATATAATTGGAGTAGCAGCTATCAATTGTAGTATATTTTTGCTTGTAGAAATAGTAAAATATATAACTTTATTGAAAAAATTATATATCACATATAAATAAATAATGATAAGTATGCAAATGTATATATCACTATTACTAGCACCTGTCAAATAAATTATATTTTCACTGGTAAAAATATATGTCTACCGGTGAAAATGTAGTTCGATATGATTTCACTGAAATGACATATGTATTTAAAAAATATTTTCGATATACATATATTCGAGATTTTTTAAAACTTTTTTTATATTTAAAATTCATTAAGATTCGTAATACAATTGACTCCCCAATAACACGGTTAATTGATAACGTGCAATTTGGGTGCTTGTAGTTGGGGGACTAGTAAATACTCGCACATCAGGTGCGTGTGGTGAGATTCCTCGAGAAAAATGCCCACCTGCCCTGCCCTCCCCCAAATGATATCTGCGCTTTACTCTAGACAACGAATAGAAAACCTTTCAGCGTCTCCAATTTCCTCGCAGCTTGTTTCGCAAGTACATTAATTGTGTATGTAGTATGTGCGCGCAAGTACTTCAAAAGCGTTCACCGCATTGTTTGCAACGGAAGGTAGACTCTGACTTGTTTCAGACTCGATTCCAGGATTGTGGCGTGCAACTTTATGAGGAAACGTTTGGCAGCAACAGGATCCGACTCTCATCCACAGAGAGCAGCCCTGGCCTAGTGTCGCAGAAGCAAAACAATCCGAGGCCCAATGAAAAGATTCTAATCAAGCGGCCACAAAGGTTGACCTAAAACGGTGGATTGAAACTGTGTTCAAATGTCAAAAGTTCGCCCGAGGGTTGTTTGCCGGCGGTAAGAGCAAGGAACGCGGAAAATTTCTCCACTGTTGCCAAAGACATTTTTGCGGAATAATTTAGGGATTTAAAGAATGTGGAGAACGCTAAGAACTCATGCTCTCAGAAATGTGCCGGCGCTGAAAGATCTTGACATATTTTGTTATTTATTATAATAATTTCAGTTGATAATCGATTTTAGTTTAACAAGATGTCAAATTGAATGGATCAAGCATGCCAAGATCATGCCAAATATTCGTATATTATTAAGATATTAAAGACTGAGTTTCGGCATGCTCGTCTATATAACCGTTGACTGTCTTTATAAAAGTTAACCGTTCGGTTAAAAGGATACGGCTCAAGCACGCGTTAAATCGTCACGCTCCGTGGTCAAACACTTGGGATCATATCTCGTGACCGGTAGTGTAGTACGTAGTATTATGTATACGAGCAATAAATTATGTTAGACGCGTCCAAGGGTGATTTTACTTACTTAGAACAATCGACGATATGTGACGACTGCTATTTATTTATATATATTCAATCATTAGCACGCGTGTTCGTTGCTAATGGTTGGACCCACGAGAAATTTATGGCTGAATTAAATATCAATTTTAGTATTAAAAGTAGTTGAACAAAATGCACATTGGTACATACGAAAGAGACAGAACTTAAGTTACATAAATGTACTTGTACTATTCAAAATAAAAATGACATACTTAGGAAATGTATTGAAGGCAGAGGTAGCCAAAAAAATGATTGCGATTAACTATGTAAAATATTGATGAACTTTTTTTTTGAAAACGTTAAAAATCACTAGGGTCCATATTGGATTAGAACTTATTTATATTTTTTACATTTACGAGTATTATGATTTATGATTTTCCGTGGAATATTTTAGTATATTAGATTGCAAAAAATGCATCACTTTTCGTAATTATAAAAATTTAATATATTTATTTTGATTTATCGGAAATTTTACTACCCATTTAGAGGCACGTCTGTATTGTTTTTAAGTGGTTATCTAGCCAATTGACCAGCATCTTTCGCGGTTAAAATATATAATGTAAAATGTTCAAATTTGATCTGTGAAAAATAATTCGATATAATTGTGTGCTCGTCAATAAGTAAGATACATTTTAATGTCTGTGGGTTACAACCATTAGTTAAAAAAATGTTTAATGAAAAAATAGGTTAAGGATAAAAATAACTACCCTCTATACTACGAATGTGCTCATGCGATATGCGTAAGACTGCCGTAAATAATACTGATTCTGAAATCAATATTAAGTATATAGTTGACACGAAAATTATTAAAGATTTATCTCAGTATTGTATCACTCTAGATATTTTCACAATAACATATTACATACACGTGTGATGCATTAATCGAATTATATGTAATTACGTTTTAACTATAATATGGAATAATCAATCGGTCGCCAGAACAGAATCATACAGTCGTATTATTCACGGACCATCTCAATTATTCGTAGTTTTCAACTGTTCGAATATTGAAATATAATGGTAATATTTTTCTCGGTTTTTACCGATATTAATTTATTTAATCAATCAGTGCAAACAATCAATAACTTGCCATTAAAATATTATTTAATTTAAAAAATATTGGTTAGTAATAATTATTTGACTTTAATATTCGTTTAATTTTTAAAATTAAAAAAAAATGTTCGAAGCACAATACTGTAGCAAAGGAAAATGCTTAATTTATAATTACATAATTTTTGATCAGGGACGTCAATTCAGCTTTTTCAAATCACTAGAATTAAGATTAATTCAGAAAAATTGATGGAACATTTTAAATGCATAATTTTATCGAATTTATTGTATATGAACAAATTTGACATTATGCGGATTTGCATATAAATGAAATAATTAGAAATAAATTAACGTAACACGAAATTTGCGACGCACACCTGTTTATGAGATAAGCGTCAAACCGTAATAAAGTGTGAGGTTTTTAAATATTTTTTGTGTTTCGTCCAACTGCGAATTTCGGTCATAATAGACACTCCGACAAACATTCGCTTTATAAATGATTTTCAAATACGTAAAAGCATTTGTTCGGAAAGCGCGTTGCATTGTTTCGCATTTTGAAACAAAATAAAAGCGCGTCAAGGACTCGGGTATATCGTGAGAAAAAAACACTACTATGTTACTCAAGTATACTAATTGTTTTATTCTACGATAGTATAAATTAATATTTTACAAATATAATTGAATATTCAAATATTCGATTGAGAACTCTAATCCTTACTCCCTGTTCCATAAAATTCGTCCATCGGAGACGCGGCGCTACAATACCATTTATTTGCGAAACATTTTATAAACAAATTAATGTGGGCATATCTGGAGTGTAACTTATGAATGTTATGCAGTCACATACCTGCTAAAAACCGTTTCAAATTTAAGAAATGCGGCTAATTTGCCAATCGGAAAATTAGACTATGTATTTTGGATTTAGGAAGAGAGACGCTCTCTGATGAGAGTAAAATAAATTTATACGGGTCAGATGGGGTGAGCTACATTCGTCGTCAAGGTGGCGAAAGATACAGCGAAATATGTCTGAGGGATGCTTCTTATATTCCGGAATGGAAGGTATTTACTTCACCGACGGAACAGCGAAAGCATTGGATCTTAAAGCTGTTCTGGATTTTTTATTCATCCCTTTCATTGAAAAGCACCTGAGCTCAAATTCTGTCTGCAACTCCATGGTTGTTTCTGCACCTTGTCATCAGGTAAATAGTCAGTATGAGATATTTTAGAATTTAATAATGATTTTCATTCATTTTTTTATATTGTAAATAAATTTATTATTAGTTATATACGAAATTGCGTATTTTTTTGGAAGCTATTGTACATACAAATAACATTTCAGTTAAAACTAAGTCTTGTACTTTAGTACGACACATATTGGCCAGCTCTAGAGTCCCATTAAGCTGAATAACGACTGAGGCAAAAGAAAAAGAAAAATATCTAAGGATCTGTGTCAAGTTTCAAACACCAGTTGAGGCGTGATAACCGCCGAGACGAGCAAAGGCGCTAACGAAACCATTAAGCCTTGTGCTGAAGAGTCAAAGCGTGCTGAACTGGAGATTTTCAGCCAAAGCGACTGCGGGGGAGTTATTTAAAGCGAAGGATAAGAGAGCAGGAAAGACATAAAGGATCGAGAAAAAAATGCTCAAAACGCGTGAAAAGTCATCCCTCTCGGCAAAAGTCGGGGGGTCGAGAAGAAGGGTGGCGTAAAATTCCAACACACAATACTCGACGCTCGGCATAATCGAACTCTAGGATTTACGGTGAAAAGAAAACGCGCTACTTCGGCGAGATTTTTCTTCTTCTCGCTCCGAGTTGCGCATACGTATTATTGCGTACGTAGGGGAAGGAGGTCGTAAACGAGCACCATCTGTGTAAACCGAACGAGCATATCGCACATTTATACACGCGTATGTGTATATTATGTAACGAACATTATATACTACACGTGTGTATAAAATAACGACCCTGAAATCCGCAACGTTCGCAAGTATTATAGCGCTGAATCCGGAAAATAAACCCACAACCCTTCGCAAATATACATATATTTATAAATATAAATATGTTCACGGCAGGTGCCTGAGTTTATGCGTGCAAAACTTGCTAGTTCAATTAATACGACGCGATACTCTATTGTGTATGCTCAGATTATCGGAGAGGTTATGAATAATAATATAATCCTATGGGGAATAATACTATCCGAAATCGAGATGACCTATTACCTATAAAGGAACAATTTAAACTTTGACAATATCGCATAATTAATATGCATAACAACTACAATACTAGATATTAGATAAGAAGCGGTGTTTTAAAACGTTTATAATGTATATGTACAGTTTAAAGATAATATATTCCCAATGGGAAATAAACTAAAATTGTGTTATAGGCTTTTATTTACAGACACGATGAAGCCTGAAAAATATTAATCGCATATTTTGTCAGTTCGCAATAATACGTGCATTGATTTTTTACTATCGAATTACTGTAGCGATAGCTATAGTACTGTACGATAGAGGCCGAAGTATAATAAATACAAGTTTCAATTCGTACAATAAATGAACACTCACATTCGTATGGAATGAAAATGATTAAGTTATTAATATTTTGTTTATAATATCTACGTATACGTAAAAATAAACCGTAAACCCCCTATAGCGTATGCGGCAGTCCTCCTATAACGTTCCTCCGTATAGCGTACTTTTTGTTACTTTTGTACTCTCAACATATATTATATTATTTTAAAACATTTTTACCCCCATTTTCATGCGCAACATAATAAAAACAAGCTAGTCGCAAAGTAATAGAATGTGCAGTGCATTTTTTTATTTGAATGAATAAATAACAATGCGTTATGGCCAACACGACGCATTGGGAAAACCTGTCAAGTCAAGTAATAAAAATAAAATAACTTTAAGAACAAAGCGAGCGAAATATAAATAACACTGCTACCAAAATCCCTGCACTACACTCTCTGGAAGTTGTTCGAACCGAAGTAACAACTGAAGTCAGCCGAGACCTACGACTTCGAGTAAGCGACCACACTGCCACAAATTTCATATGCCGTCCGGACGGCGGCTTTTGTCACGTACAGCTGGCATATTTGCGCGCGATCGAAAAATGTACCAAATAATCGCAATTTTTAAATTGTCATTTTATTACGTTTGTATGGGAAATATCAGTGAAAACTTTTCGGTCGTAGATATTAAATTTACGCAAAATCTTTGTCGGCTTTTGCAAAATGCCATAAGGCATAAAAATGATACTTCAGAATACGAACATCACATCTGTGACTATCCTAGAATTTGTCGCCATCGATTCTAAATAAGAATTCGTTATGGTGTGACATTTATATAAACCGATCTAGGAAAATACATAAGGATATTCGAAACGATTTTTTTTAACAAAATCAAGTACCATTAATTATTTAATTTTATATAAAAAAAATATAATAACGATATCTGTTAGAAGAATATACTATCAAAAATATAATTAATCCCTTTTGGTGCCCTAAAATATTCAAAGATGTCAGTAAGAGTCTGTTGAAGTCCCCGATAAGCATGTGGTATTATAACTTGACCACGTGACTACGATGCAGCGCTCGACATGCGTGTTGACCATAGGACGCCTACGCGCATACTGAAATTGAAGTGAGATACTCGTTCTATCTCAGTTTGCGAAACAACATATCATTATCTCTCTCACTCTCGTCACTTAAAACGCGAGAGAGCGAAAGGGGAAGTATCTCACCACTCGCGCTCGAAAGAGCAGCTCCGACTTCGGTCCTTTTGCCGAAAATGTTCGGAAGCGCTCGAAGCTGGCCAAGTCGACTGAATTACCCCCACTTTACCTCCCGTTCTCGGTAACCTCGGACAACTTCCGAGAGATTTTAGAGCGGGCAGAACCGAACTCGAGCGAAGTAACCCACTATATTCTCCGTCCTTGGCCAACCTTGGCCAACTTCCAGAGTGTAGTGCAGGCAAAAAACTTTTACGCATAATGAACCATATCCATTCATTAAAGAAAAAAAGGCGTCGGAGTCAGTTCATTTTTTATGACTATGATTTACAATATACATACTATCCGATTTTATAAAATACAACAAAGTTTTCGTGTAGTTCATACATATTTAAAAATAATTTATGTGCCATGGATATATGGTATATTTTTCTATGGGTAAATATAGAAAACATTCGTTTAATTTATTCTACAATACTCTTGATTTTGTTTTATTGACAAGAAAATATTTTATAAATATCATATTTTCTCATTTGGTTAAAATTAGGTTTTCCTGCAAAAACCTATTTTGCTAGTACTACTACATTAATAGAACGTCTAAGGAAATTATATTTAAAGTACGTATAAGGCAAACAAAAATAATGTTCTGTACTAAATGCAAATGTTTATCTTCGACAAATAATATTATCTTACATATTTTATAGTCTGATTCATCCTCCGACGCATATATCATTCCATTAACCTAATCGACAATTTTAGATACATTCAGCGAAGCATCCTAGATCATACAAACCGTAGGATGTTATTATTTATATTCCGGAAATCTAACGACCACACGTTTCAATTTGGACAACATCCAAACACAATAAATCCCCAAAAATCGTATATTTAAGAAAAACTCAAACGAAACACGATACGATATCGATACACAAGTACGACACGAGACTTACTTCGAAACGAGATTAGGTTGCGGAAAACCGATACGGATAATCTGGCGATCAATCCAGGGATTAAACGACGTTTTCGGTAAACCCCGACGGGTGTAGGATACTTGTTACGCTTCGTTATACGTGTATATGTTTTTCGAATTACGCATACAAGTGGAGAATGTTGGACGAAATCAAAAGTCACGCGATGCAGTCTTATAAAAAAAATCCACATCCCTAGTAGACAACACCTCTAATTGGTGTAAACCAGTGCTTCGCAACCTTTTCTTATCTACGGCAATCTCTTCAAATAATGAATTATTTTTTTCTACTTTTGAGCGAATTGATAAGCGGCACACCTAGCATCGTCCGTGACACACAGTGTGCTGCCGGTTGTCGAGCTCTGGTTTAAACGAAAGTTGAACGATAGAGGGTCGAGGTCAGGGTAAGAGTGCGCCGTCTGGGTTGTTGAGGAAGGTTATATTAAACTGAAAATGTCGACTGTGTTGTTTCAAAATGTGATATAATAGTAAATATTATGATGTATGGAATTATCAGATTTTAACTAAACACTTTAATTTAGGTAATTTAGATTTGTAAACCATAAGAAATGATTATGTAACAATATAAATCAATTTCTGCAGCATTTATATTTCTTTAAAATTTAATTAATTCAGATTCGACCCAGCAGTGGGAACGCTCGTTACCGAGCGTTCCCACTGCGACGGCGCCGACACGATTTTATAGCTTTTGACGTGAATATTTGCCTTCTGAGAAGTGATTGTTTTTGACCAAAATTCGGTTTGAGTATACTTTGAACAGCCCTCTTATATTAGAAGTCAATAGTAATATCGTAAGGATAGCTATCATATTTTTAAAACATAATGTAATATCGAAATGAAGACAAACTATGGGGCAATATGTGAGATGCGATGTCTGTCTGTACTTATTCTTCCGCTTAATTTCCCTTGAGAGATGAGTTGGCTAGTTTGTATTTTGGACGTGATCTAACGAAAGTTCCAAAACTATAATTAGTTTTAGAACTTTCATTAGGTTTTTTTTTGAACAGCAAATGTACGTTTCGCAACTGTCAAATTAAGCTTCATAGACATTTTAGAGCAGCATATCGTTTAAATCATATTTTCGTTAGTAGAAATATATATCTACTGGTGAAAATGTATTTGGACTTTACTAGTGAAAATATAACATTACCAACATTTATACATCGGATTTAAATAAATAATGATACGTATGTAATTTTATCACATATAGAAAAATTTAAAGCATATAATTTTATTAGCACCTGCCAGATAATTCATATTTTTATTGGTAAAAATATATATCTACTAGTTAAATGTATTCTGAGATGATTTTACTGAAATGACGTATTTTAAAAAATATTTTCAGGATTCGGTCATTCCAGTGTGGGAGAGTATCATGGGCTCCTTTCGAGGAACATAGGACTTTCAGGGGTAGGCAACAGAAGATAGTGATGACAATCATATTGATAATGTCCGTGCCCTTAGATGGCATATATGGGCAGATTCTCGAGGGAAGAGCTATAACGATGAGGATAATGCTTGCTAACGAGAGGCCGCTTATTATCGCTTGGATAACGTGCTAAAAACGGCTGGTGTGAACCGCTCTTTGGATGGACGCAATGAGGATGGACTTGTAGGGCCCCAATATTAAAGCCTGTACCAACACTCGCATGGTATTGTATAACTAGGGCTCGTCTAGACGTCTAAGTGCTTGTGTTGGAACTTGTTCCCGGGCTTACGCTGCGCGAAGGCAGTGGTTTTGGTATGGATACAAAAAGTAGCCCCATTAGTTATGACATACAAAAGTTCATTCGAACCTACGACAAGCATCAATTGAAAAAGCAGCCGCTTCCCTCTTCACGTCAATTCTAGTCCAACTACGACATCTGAAATCCAGTTCAATTCTAGTTATCTATCAATTATAGGTGGCTCAAAAACTGTTGCACAATAAAATTTATAGCTAAATAAATTTGCCGCCCAAAAAAATAAATCTGCTTACAGCCAAAAGTATGTGTTATTTTTTTATTAAATTTTGAGTTTATATAACGGAGTTTCACCAGTGGATTGTAAAACTATTCTTTGTATGAAAATATTATTTTTTAAGTGAAATATACGTAACCTGAATTTAGTACAACTATTCTCGGTACACACTGTTCAACTTTTAAACAATAAATAATCACATAAATCTAAGCAGAGTAAAGTTTTATCACATTATCACCATATCATATATTACAGTGATATTCAAAATGGGTTTTTAAATGTTTTATTTAAAAAAATGACTGTTCACGCTAGTTATGAATAAAAGTCGATGGATACATTGTTATTTTAATAGCATATTATCTACAAAGATATATTAATAGTATTTTCAGCACGCAGACGTCATAGGTTTCACTTAATCGAGGAATTGGTAGAACGACACGTTAAAATATGTATACTATATTGCTTTTATGCGAGTGAGCATCGTCCATAAGGGCGAGAGTTAAAAAATGGTTCAAGGACCTGTTGGTCGAAGGCAACAAGCTGTACATGCAACAAACTAACGACAAGTCCTATATATTGATATGTTATCTAAGCTTTAGATTTAAAAATAAATATGTGGATTCATGAATAGTAAATAATAATTGATTACATAATCAAATCCATGTTTATATAAAAAAAATGTGTACCTAATCGATCGATTTATATATTCTGTCATGCTATTATATTATGAGATATGCAGTAGTTTTATATTTAATATTAGTTACATATTTCAAGGTCAAATCGAACAGATATGAAATAAACGTAATATGAGTCGAGTATTTGATGAAAAATATCAGGATTAAAAATGTCCAATTGTATTCATATTATTAATAAAAAAAATATTGGCTCCGTGATTTTTTTAAATTTATAAACATATATAATATAATGATACCTTTTGATATGTTCGGCTGTATTTCCGATTCTCTTTATAGTAGCGTGTCTGAGGTGCACTTTTTGTTCAGAGGGTGTTTATGATTAGTGGCATAGGTTTTCAGGATTGGCACAGTACTCTTTGGCCGACCGGGGGGCGCAGGGTGTGTGTTGCGCGCGCGTGCCTCGCGGCCTGACTGTCCTGGGGAACCGGGTTGGCCCCGGCCAGGGCGCAACCCCTGGCGCGCACAGGACCACCCCATCAGGTGAAGGGCAATTTCGAGGCGAAAAACCGCCAAAATTAGCGTGAAAAACCACCCCCTCAAAACTAATTTGAATCGAGATTTGATATCGCTTAAAATTCGAAACCGTTGTAAATCAACATCACATGGGTTTTTCTTCGTATTCCTAATCGACAGATAATTTTAATATAATTGCTCTTAATGAATCGTTTTTATAAGATATTCTTGAGTAATTTGCATAGCTATTTATAGCGTCTTTCGTTTTCGCTACGACTCCGAACGTTGCACTGTTATGTATAGTCGGTATTGTTCGGCGGATGAAATATAGTGCTATAAATTTTTTGGACCATGCTTGATATCATACACAGCAATAAATAAAACATATTTGTATTTGATAATATATTTTTCATTGTAGATATTTTGATGTAAAAAATAGACGCATACCCTATGCGTTACAATGGTATTACAATCAATACATATGAATCAGTTTTTTTTAGAATCGAGCCCATGGCTCTGATTTATAAAGTCCAGCACTTTACAGACTACGATATTCCGGTCTTTGTAGGAAAAACAATTGATTGAATATAATACAAATGACAAATTAAAAGATGATGGAGCACATGAATCCGGTATAGCTTAATACATCATCCGCAGAGATAGTAAGACAAAAGTAAAACGTCTTCATTGTTTTAAAAATAAAATAAATGAGAAGATATTGGAAACATACAAATAAGAGTATATCTTCTAGTGTGTCAGTAGCTTTGGTGACAAGTTATAATATTACAGTGAAAAGATAATGTTTATTAAATTATCGAAAACTTGTACAATAAGCTACAAAACCACAATGAACAATAAAAACAGTTATGCGGCATTCAAATGTACAGAAATATTTTTAACAATATAACTTGGTAGTTATTGTTGAGATTTAGGCAATTATGATGAAATGAGCTTTGGAAACGAGCCAACTGTAAAAAATATAAAATCATTCGACTATTCAATTGGCATTTACTATTTACGTGAAATTGTGTTCTAAAGTAGATTAAAAACGCTTCTCAATTAATAAGCATTCAGTGGTTGCAGCGGAAGATATGTTTGTGCTCTGGACACTATTGCATTAAGTGTTACAAAATCAATACAATTCTGAGTGAATATGAATATGAGGAATAGGGATGAATATAAATATATTCATAAAAAAACATTTAAAATGCTGAAAACGATCAGAATCGTGTTGTCTTAGATCAAAAGACAAGACCTTGTCCAACACAAGATTGATTGAGGTGGTTTTTCATCGAACAATTGCATATTTGAGGCGTTCCGGATTGTCGGAAAGGGAGCGAACACGAAAGTGGAAAATCCTGAAAGTCGCCTGGATCCAGGGGCGGCTCGCCGGGATAACGGGCGGCCCTGTACAGCGTGGGCGTCTTGGATCGATGCGTGTCGGGCAGCCAGACGCGGGCCGCCGCCCGGGCCCCCAAAACCCCCCGACGAGCAACAAGCGCCCAACGGAAACGTCATCGGCAACAGACACACATATATACATTTGAAATTTTCGCAATAGTATTCAGCGAGCTGCACCGCGATTTTTAAACTATACCCTGATATAGCTTAATCGCGATATTGTCCCGCTTTTGTATTCCCATCCGCTAAAATATAAGTTGCTACGCCCCCGTCTCGACATTTATTAAAACCGATACAGTCTGCCGAATAGAATATATAATTCTTAACTGCGTCTACTGTACACACAAACAAAATAAAAATCGGCACGTGTACTTTTAATTTTAAGCCCGCCCGCGCTATCTGCTACGTGCGATGCTTTGTTTTGATTGATTATTTATCGTTGATTGATTTGTATGTATTTATATATAAACATTCGATTCCGCTTAATTGGGACACATTGGACCCCAAACATTTTGTTTCAAATAAACGAAGTTTAAGGCAAAATTAAAAAATAAAATTAATTTAAAATTTTTAATTAATTATTTATTGAAAAAATATTGAATTTCAGAAAAATAATATGTATTATAATTATTAAGTATATACAGTGAAATCTCTTTGTAACAAATACCAAAATTCTCAGTATAACGAATCTTTAGTTTGTTCCCGAAAAAATCCATACAGAATGTTTTCATTGTAACGAAGACTGATCTCAGTATAACGAATTTAAGAATGACGTTACAACTTGACACAATATTTCTCCGAATTCAGTACATCCTTGTGTTCACAAGCGACATTCGAAGTGTTTCGCCGATTTTTTTTATAAAACATTTTTTTAACAAATTTTACCGTGTTCATTACAGTATCCTTAAAAATGGACAAACAACGAACTATCAATATTGTAAGAGGTTATTTTGATGCTGTAGTAATATGGTAATACATTTAAACTATATAAAAAAAATTCTGCAAGAATTGATAAATTGTAGCATGTTTTATGTTCAGATGTGTGTGTGAGGGGAGGGGTAAAAGTTAGCCAGACAATTTCCATTTTATTAAATGACATGCTTTGTTTCTAGTCAAATTCAAGGGCGTCCCTGATTAGAATCCAAAAATGCTCATGTGATTCACGGAAATCATTACATGTCCAAAAAGTGATTGTTTTGTCAGGCGGCGTCATTGGGCCTTACTTTTTTAAAACTATGAAGGTCGGACAATAACAGTCAACGGTCATGATAACCGATTATTTTTGACACGAAATCGAAGATATTGACGTGGAAGACATGTGGTTCAAACAAGACGACGCAATTTGCCACACATCGGGTGCAACGTTGGATGTTTTGCGTGAAAAGTTCGCAAGTTGTCCCCAAGTGACTCGTTGAGTCGTTGCGCTAAAAGTCATTTCTACACCGACAAACCCGAAACTTGGAGCATCTAAAAACCAACATCAAAGTTATAGCTGAGATACCACCTGAAATGTAAGTATCGGCTACTAGAAAAGGTCCACATACATGTCAGATTTGTAATAAAAAACTAAAAACGTTTTAGCACGAGATACGATGTATATCACACTAAAACGCAGGTGACCGCAAATAGCTTTGCAGTCGACTGGTCGATCATGATTGACGCACTGACCACCATGGCTTAATGTAGCATACATAATTTTATTAAAAAAAAGCGATAAAATTGCTGTTATACGCTCTCGTCCAAAATATGATTTATTTAAAAATCATATTTACTAGATTTTAAGAATATATAGAAATTCTCGCTGCTCATTGTTGTTATATATGTTTTAAAATAGGGGTAGGGGGAATTTTAATAATATATTTTACGGCCCTCAATAAGATGGCAATGTAATTTGTAATACGAATTTGTAAAAAAATATTATTGTGCAATTAATGTTAAAATAATCTTATTTTTTCTTGTGACCCGCCAATTAAAACTAAAAAAAACGAACACAGCCTGAAGCTGAAAAGGATGCTAGCTCGCGTATCGAAGCATGTTTATGTTTAAATTATGTTTCATACAATAATATAGTCAGCTTGTAATTTTTATAATATGTCGAGACTGAACTTATCGGCAATACTTGTGAAAAGTGTAATAAAACTAATTTGGGCGGATTATGGCCACTTTAAAATGGATCTAAACAAATGTGTTTATATAAATACAAAATGGGACAAAACAACACTTGTAAATTCCCAGAGATAATGTTGCCATATATCATAATAGTTACACAATTCTTAAAATATAAGTAATAGACAATTAAATTTTTGTTTCTACCCTCCAAATCGTCTCATTGGATCGACAGTTCAAAGTAGGAGCTTGGAAAGGATATATAAGCGCACACATAGCATACCAACGACATAATTGATAAATATTCGAAAATATTCTTGGTAGAGTACGCTCGGGATAAGGATTCCGGTTTGTTATTGTGTGCGAGAACTGTGTAGCTCAAAACAATTTCGCTCAGAATATTTAATTTTTAAGTTGGAAATTTCAATGGACAATAAAAATATATTATATAATCGAAGAAACCAGACATTGATGTCATTAATTAAATATTTGCAAAATTCAAAATCTTTTACTAGTCAAAAAAATAATGAAGTCTTTACCTATTCTTCAAAAGCAAAAAGATATAAAATGGGGAAAGAAATTATTCGCAGATTGTTTAATGGCTCGACGACTCTATTAAATCATTAGAATCCATTGAATAAATTAAAAAATTATCATTGGCGCAACGATAAGAATAATAACTTAATAGTGTAAAAAAAACCAACAACGTACGGGTTAATGGAAAAATAATTAAAATATTTTAATCCACGGGTAATAGAACGAATAACTTACAGTGTATATTTGAAGCCTTGATATCAAGTAACCCAGATATGCCCAAAAAATATTTTTCTCTTAAAATTTCATTTATAAATAAAAAACAGTGGCACGAGTTTAGTGACCTACCCATGGGACAGTGGGCATATCTAGGTTAAACCAATATCAACACAAAATTATTTAAAATAAATCACTAGAGAAGATCGAACTTCTGTGCCACACTGCCCTTTAATGACGAATACCAGCGTTGACGAATCAGCGACTGTCCTTAAAAGAGAAAGCGAGACAACGAAGTACACGCTACATCGCTTCTCCTTCTCATATACATGTACACGCACACAATAACAAACCGGCATCCTTATCCCGAGCGTACTCTAGGTGAGTATATAATCCAAGTCGCAAAATACCACTATCGAATTCTCTAAAATATGTTATAATTAACAGAATTAATATTTCAACTAGCAATCGCCTACAGTCGTAAAATTATTAAAGTAATCATGTCGGTGCGTGCTGTACAGCAGTTTTTGTTGTTGTTAATGTTAATTGAACACTGTTGGTGAAGCACATCACGTGATAATATTGCAGTGTAAAAATAGAGCCTCGAAATAGAGTGGTATGTCTCCATGATTTAGTACGGTATAGTTTTAAAAGTAGACGTGTTCCACTTCTGCATCAAAGGAAACACACTACATCGAGTATATCGACATGGGGTACGTGAAAACTCTCCGTCGCCTGAAAGCGTTCTCTCGTCAGGCTACATATCAATGCCTTTATATACTTCAGAACCATTTTCCCCACACGAGCTAACCTGATTTTTAAATAAATTTCGAGAAGTTTGTTTGGATTGCGCCAGTTAACACCAGTTTAAGACTTATATTTAAAAAATAACTACCCAGCGTAACATAATAATGGATAGTAATTGAAAAGCATCAGTTTAATGAAACTATTTTATTATGGCATATATACTGTAACAAATAGAATACGTTTGTAATTCTGTAATATTACATACATTTATTTAAAATACACCCCTTAAGAGTCAATACAGCGCTGGAGACGATCATAGAAAAAATTCAGGAAGTATATATTATAATTTAAAATTGTAATATTTTATAGCTTTGGCTATCGTGACGCATTAGGTTTACATGTCAAGTCACAATAGTCATAATTTTAATAAATAAATAAATTAGATTAATTCGCTTAGGTAAGGTTTGGGTTCGTTTTTGTGGGGTTCTTCTTGAAACTTGCGCACTAAATCACCGTAAACACGGTAATAATAAGGATGAACGTAACGTAAGACTAACTGAACCGACCACCACAATATCCCTCGTATGAAAAAATGTAACAAATAAATAACACGTCGTAATTACCCTGCGATGTAGAGAAAATATATTTCTTTGTTGTGAAACGGTTGCGGAAAAAACACCATCGGAATAAAAAAAAGCACTGTTAAAATTTAGCCCGTTGCACTATTCGACATTCAAATATGTCCATCAAGCAAATGTCAGTTTTTAGAGGCGTGGATACATTTCGTTGGGCAAAAACAAGTGCAACAATTGGCGGAGTGCTCGCTGCAATGTTATGATTCGTCAGAGAGCTTTGTAATCCTATGCTCTCCAATGGATGAAAATTAGGCGGCCAGAGAGGAACGGAAACGTGCCACAGGGAGAGGAACATCGTTGGACTATGAGACCTCAGAGGACCATCCACTGGACATCATCCTTCCGCCGGCTTCTCCACCAGCGCTTGCAGAAAAACAATACTAGCCCACAAAAGTTTGTTGCAATATACATACACGTAATACGAAAATAAATTATTACTAGCGTCTATTTCTGGATGCGAATTCGCATCCCTTAGGGTTAGAAACCTTATAGTTTAATTTATTTCAAATATTATAGTATTTTGTCGAACTATGTGACGTCACAATTCTGTGAATCTCTGATTATGTTGAAAAATACAGGTACCGGATCATCCGTTTGTGAACAAATTTAGTTTTATTGATACTGAGCAGTGAAATTGTAAATCAATTGTTCGACACATTTTAACTGGCTGAGTTAGTGAAATTATATGAACATATAAATTCACTGTAACATATATATTATGTAGCAAATATGAAAGATAGCTGTAGCATATATAATATTATAGGAATGGCCAAATCATGGCATATGAGCTAAATCGCGCATTGCACTCCAGTCTTAAGCCAGCGTTTTTTTCTCTCATCATGAATCAGAAAAGGAACATGATGAATGGGTAAAAATGCTTGTTTCTATGGCGCACTTAAACTAGACCGTGAGAAAACTAGCGCATGGAATGCAAAATGTTGGCTACTCCTGATCTATTTGAGATCTTCAATGGAGCCCGGCTTTTCTCTCTTAACAATGGTCTCTTATCTATGTCGTTTTATTGCCGTATAAGCCTACGTGATCTTCTATTATGTTTTATTAACGTTTCTTATAGTATCTAATGGCAAAACTCCGTTCAGCTATTTAGCTTTCTTATAAATAGAAAACTCTATATATTAAGACAATACGAATTTAAATTGAATTCGGTATCGCAGTAGCAAAAAAAAACACACTGGAATAATCATTATTCTATCTTGTAAAATAGACACCGCTGATTACTAGGGGGTTTATTATATTATATACCATAATTAAGGTGACCAGACATTTCGGATTACGTGAGACAGACCCTGATTTAACAGCGCTGTCGCGCATTAATAAGTGCCCAGGGAAAATCCCGAATTAACAAAATGTCCCGGATTTCGTGTACAGGCAATGCTTTGTTTTACATATTGTCTTTGTTTTCTAGTATGTAGTTGTAAGAACTATACAAAAAGTGGAGAAAAGTGAACGTTAATCTTGTAATAAAAAACAAGAATATCTCTCTTCGCAGTCAAATAATTTTTCATTTTTTTAATCGAATATGCATGATTTCAGATTACATATAAAAAAATGAAACGTGTTGCAGTTAGTGTTTCGTGATATCACGTTATTTTTACAGGTCCTTCGAGGAAGCTTGGACGAAAGGGAGAGAAAGCTTATTTAGAGCCAATTGCGTTGTTGTTTAGCTCCACTTTCGATTCATTCTTGAGTTAAAGTTGAACTTCTAAGGTTGCCTCACATTAGGCGACCATCCAAAAATGAAAAAAAGTATACGTACAACAATGTTTTTTCGACTCGAACTTATAAAATAAGGGTTTTAAGAATGCTTATATTATTGTGGTAATTTATGATAATTGTTTTAAATAAATAATCAATTTCAATATTCTGCGATTAGAGCTGTGCTAGGATTACGGAACAGATTATTATCGTCAGTGAACCGTACTCGTAATAAAATAATTTCACCCCACTGTGGAGTCTTAATCTTGAAAAAAAATACCTCCGCATTCCGCATCGGACAATACAACCTCCATTTCCCGCATTATTTTCGTTTTATTGCTGGTACACGCCAGTCGTTTTGCCGATTTCCGCACAAGCCACCACCACCACAGACCGCAGTTTTGTCAAAACGGCAACATTACCCGAAATTATACACCATAAATCGATTGCGTCTTATAAAATAAAGCCATCCGAATTCGTTCCGGTCCAGCTTTATAACCCCCTCTACCTCCACAAGCCCTGATTTGCGTCATTGGCGGTGTTTGCGGGACGTGCATAACATCATAATTTATGAGGTATATTATGATCATTTAAATAGTGGCATTACCGTATTTATACCAAAATAGTCTAGAATCTAAAAACCAAATCGAATCGATATAATATTACATAACTGTCTGGTGGTTTAAGGTTCGGTCGAAAAACTCGGTTGATTCAATAAGAAAACTGATACAAGGAATGTTTGTTAACCCTTTCTAGTTCAATATTTTTTTCTTATTAAATCCACCACGGTTCAATTTATTTAATCATAGCATTTAAGCTTTTTACCTAGTATTTATATATCACTTATTTAGGGTATACCCTGTACCCGTTCCAGATGTTGGAATCACTACCTAAAAAAAAACACTCAATAATGCAATGACAAAATGTTAATAGTATTTAATTAATTGTTCATTATTGTAATTCATACAACACCAATGATTCTCAATTTATTTTTAATCACTCGATTATTACTTTGAAATTTGCTAATAAATTAGAACATTTTTTTATAGAAAATTATCCTTTAATGGAAAGAAGTTTGAGTTCAAGAAGGGATTACAGCAGATCTTGGCCCTTATAACGAAATACGTAATGGTTGCTCTACACTCTTTGGAAGTTGTCCGAACCGAAGTTCAACTGAAGTCGGTCGAGGTCGCCGACTTCCGAATAGTGGCCACACAGACATAAATTTCATATGCCGTCCGGACGGCGAGCATGAATGACGTCCGCGCTGCGGCTGCTGGCATGTACAACTGGCATATTTGCGCGCGATCGAAAAATGTGCCAAATAATCGCAATTTTTAAATTGTCATATTATTATTATTACGCTACTGATAATTATAAAAGTTTGTGTGGGCACTCACCAATACAATATCAGTGAAAACTTTTCGGTCGTAAATATTCAATTTACGCAAAATTTTTGTCGGCTTTTGCAAAATAACATAAGGCATAAAAATGATACTTCAGAATACGAACACCACATCTGTGACTATCCTAGAATTTGTCGCCATCGATTCTAAATAAGAATTCGTTATGGTGTGACATTTATATAAACCGATCTAGGAAAATACATAAGGATATTCGAAACGATTTTTTTTAACAAAATCAAGTACCACTATTTGATTTTTTTTTTATTTAATTTTATATGAAAAAAAATATAATAACGATATCTGTTAGAAGAATATACTATCAAAAATATAACTAATCCCTTATGGTGCCCTAAAAGATTCAAAGATGTCAATAAGAGTCTGTTGAAGTCCCCGATAAGCATGTGATATTATAACTTGACCACGTGACCACGGTGCAGCGCTCGACGTGCGTATTAACCATAGGACGCCTACGCGCATACTGAAATTGAACCGAGCTACTCGTTATATCTGAGTTTGCGAAAAACCATATCATTATCTCTCTCACTCTCGTCACTTAACACGCGAGAGAGCGAAAAGGGAAGTATCTCACCCACTATATTCTCCGTCCTTGGCCAGCCATGGCCTACTTCCAGAGTGTAGTGCAGGCATAAAGATTTATATTCTAAAAAGATTTTTTAAAGGTCAAATCCAAAAATACTTCAGAGTTCTCTGATTGAAAACTTACAACCGATCTCGAAAAAGAGTCGAACATATAGAGCTTTAAGTGATAGCGATGATGAATGAATGATCTATTATATGTTACATATTAAAGATTTTTTTGATAAATATGAAAATGTATATTTTTTTGATTTTTTATTTAAGAAATGAAGGGTATTAACTAATTTAGATTTTTTCTTGGAACGCAAACCCTATTTTTGTATGAACTTCAACCTCGTATAACACGGCGTTTTTGTGTAACCATATGACCGTGTTAAACGAGGCCTGGGTGTACTTGAAGTTTGGTTATATTTGTTCATCGTATGATACTTTTTTAAGCAATCTTCCATATGAAGAAATGATTTTCGTTCACGTTTCAAAAAATCTCCTTTGTTTCTCTAAACATAATATTTTTTATACATAATAGAGTAATTAACTATATAGGAATACTACCTATTTCAATGGCCACACATAATGCATATTTGCAAGAAAAGGAATTTCAGTCTCTTTGAAGCAATTAACTAACAAAAACAAATTTCTTTCAAGACGGTCTTGAACAAGTATAAATAATATATAAATGAAAAACACAGGCGAAAAATATAGAACATCAGAAAATAAATACTAGTTCATATGCTAGATGCGTATTTATCTGTCGCATTTGACAGACGGAGCTTTTGAAGATACTCGATGTAACATATACAACGTTTAGTGAATCAGACTTCTAATCGCGATGGTTGGATCTTGTCTGTCAATTGCACATATTGTAAAACACAGATATTTCGTTGCAAGTATTTTTTGCATTTCCCGTTTCGCGCGTCTTTTTTAACTCTTGTCATGAACGAGGCAAAACAAATACTGGGAGAACGATAGATAACAGCGGCAGTGTTATTAAACACCGGAACGTTTCGCTGAAACCACGTCATGTTCTCGGCTAAGCAAAACTCGGTTCGGTTCAGTTCAAAAGCGGTACGAGATAAAGCAAGCGGTTGCAAAACAAAAGGTTACACAGTAGCTACCATACATAGCGTGCTTCGATACACACGGCAGACTGAAAGTGACTAAAGCTTTATTGCCTGTGTTTAACTAGGAAAATTTCACATTGTTTTATTAATTAAAGTTTGATCGGATTAGTTATTTTAGTTATAAATAAGGTGTAAGATCATAAGATTATAAAACTTCGCGACCTAAAACTTTTGGTAAAAAATTATATTAAGTCATCTTAATATAATTTGATGTATAATGATAAGGTAAAAAATATGTTAGGTGATAAAGAACATTTATTTGTAACTGTGAAAAACAAGTGGAATAATTTAAACGGAAGAGTTTAAATTCGACTTCTGTTATGCCTCCACTACACTCTCTGTAAGTTGTCCGAACCGAAGCTACACTGAAGTCGGCCGAGATCTACGACTTTGAGTAAGCGCCCACATTGTCGCGGATCTCATATGCCCGTACGCTTCGCGGTGTGGATGACGTCCGCACGGCGGCTGCTGTCACGTACAGTTGGCATATTTGCGCGCGATCGAAAAATGTGCCAAATAATCGCAATTTTAAATTGTCATATTATTAAAATTACGCTACTGATAATTATAAAAGTTTGTGTGAGCACTCAGCAATACAATATCAGTGAAAACATTTCGGTCGTAAATATTCAATTTACGCAAAATCTTTGTCGGCTTTTGCAAAATGCCATAAGGCAT
This sequence comes from Plectrocnemia conspersa, assembly GCF_051122295.1. Classification (NCBI taxonomy): domain Eukaryota; kingdom Metazoa; phylum Arthropoda; class Insecta; order Trichoptera; family Polycentropodidae; genus Plectrocnemia; species Plectrocnemia conspersa. Next base: position 28,728,458 of record NW_028277169.1, read on the forward strand.
AAAAATTATACTTCAGAATAAGACCACCGCATGTGTGACTATCCAAAAATTGGCGCCATCGATTCTAAATAAGAATTCGTTATGGTGTGACATTTATATAAACCGATATAGGAAAATACATAAGGATATTCGAAACGATTTTTTTTAACAAAATCAAGTACCATTAATTATTTAATTTTATATAAAAAAATATAATAACGATATCTGTTAGAAGAATATACTATCAAAAATATAGTTAATCCCATTCAGTGCCCTAAAATATTCAAAGATGTCAGTAAGAGTCTGTTGAAGTCCCCGATAAGCATGTGGTATTATAACTTGACCACGTGACCACGGTGCAGCGCTCGACGTGCGTGTTAACCATAGGACGCCTACGCGTATACTGAAATTGAACCGAGCTACTCGTTTTATCTCAGTTTGCGAAAAACCATATCATTATCTCTCTCTCTCTCGTCACTTAGCAACGCGAGAGAGCGAAAGGGGAAGTATCTCACTGCTCGCACTCGAAAGAGCAGCTCCGACTTCGGTCCCTTTGACTCGGAAAATATGCCGACAATATTTGGAAGCGCTTGAAACTGGCAGAGTCGACTAAATTACTCCCACTTCACCTTCCGTTTTCAGTAACCTCGGACAACTTCCGAAAGATTTTAGAGCAGGCAGAACCGAACTCGACCGAAGTAGCCCACTATATTATCCGTCCTTGGCCAACCTTGGCCAACTTCCAGAGTACGCCATGGGATCATCATTAACCACATATTTAAAAGATTAAATGTGTCTGGAAATGATAAGGATGAAGGCATATTAGAGGATTTCGTATCCTAACCATAGAACTGGGGGTGATACGATGGGTGTTAATCGAACAGTTAATCACAAACGCAATCGGATTCACTTTTATGAAGACTGTTTGAACGCCAATGATAAAACCCAGATATTCACACATCAGTTAAAACAAAAAAAAACACCACACATGACAAGAATTATGGTAACCTTTTGAACCAACAGAAAAAATGTGAAAACGATTAGATGTATATATAATATATAGATTATACGAAAAACGTTTATCATAAAAATAATGCTCGTTCATATAATTATTTTTATTAATGCTTTCGGCTGCGAATTTTAGAGTGCCTAGAGAGTCGCGAACGCGTCCTTTATTCTTGACCGTTGCGACCAGAACATCAGCAAGCGAGCCATCCAGCTTTTCAATGTTTTCCGCGATAGCTATGAAGAGCTGAAAAAATTCACGCGGGATGATGCTCGTCTATTTTAGGTTGTGCACTATAACTGATTTTTATTTTTGCTTGTATAATGGCCATCATGATACATTGGGGAAAGCCTGCAAAGCAGTTTACTCATTGATGCCTGACAAGTATCATTAACTTTAAAAGTCACTCGCTCGGATCCGAAATCCAAAAATAAAATAGAGAAATCGTACTTACAGGGTAGGGCAAGTGTAGTAGAACATTACTGGACGAAGTTCGGGAGATTATGCTACAAAGTGTATAATTTAAAATATATTTCTTATTTCGCTTTAAAAGTTCACGAGATATCAGCGTTACACAACTTTTTAAGCGGATACCATGCCCATTTCAATAATGCTATGACCTTAAGATGTTCTTTAATATATTCTCTTTATTTTTTTGTAACCTTAACGGTTCACGAGCTATATTCATTAATATTTTACTAAGAAATTTACGTAATGAATAATTTCGCTCGCCTGTGTTTGGTCATCCTGTATTACATTATAATAAAATATACGTATGTATCGAAGTAAAGACCCTCTTCAAAGGATATTGCTATTGGAATTATCACAAGAATGGAGGCAAACACTTTTATTTTTTGCAGAACATTCGTGTCGAGTGAGACTCGAAACAAAGATTCATTCATCATAAAATAAATAAACAAGATTCTCCACGTTTCTTTGAATTTCCTTTGTGAAACGAAGAAAAATAGCAGGAAACGTCGTTTATCGCTTTCGGCCGCGCTGTACGTATGCATTGTTTTTAATTATAAACTGACGGAAAGCGTTTTCAATGCAACGTATCTGTGCAAGCTTGCGTTATTCCGAGCTTTTGAACGAAATGAAAAAATAAATCAATAAAACCACCGTTTGTTTATATATGTATATACGTATACCAATAACCTACAAAATGCATATACACGAAAACTAATTAAAATTTTGTACACAGACAAGGGTAATGGATTGCCTCCGAAAATTGATACGGTGCGTATCGTTCGTTCGTTTTAATTTCTCAGGATCATGTTTTTGAATTAACTGGTTAAAAGCTCGCGGACTGACTGAAACGTTATAATTCGATGTGCTATTTGCGCGCCCGATAAATTTATTCCTCTGTGAATAGCGATGCAAATTAATTCCTCTGGTGCATTCAGAAATATTTATGTTAGTGTAGGATGGCATGGATGAAATTCAACTACATCATATTTCATATGTACTTTATAAACTCAATGCGCTTACTCACACTCGAGTCGAGATTTGAATGCAAGATTCATATTAGTGTTTTACTACCTGCGGTCTATAAATCTACACTTCGTTTCTTTTAACAGAGTCACTTTAAGGTCTATTCATTTCGTCATTATTCATCAGTGAAAAAGACTTTCGGACGTTCGACTTTCGTACAATTCGCTATTTCGCACATTTAAAAAAAAAAACAATTTTTTTAAATTAAATTTTTTTTCAAAAAAAAAATTAAATAAAATATAAACACGAGTGAGAAACGGAAAAACTTGTATTGCTACGAACGAAAATAAATCAAGGACTCATAAACTTCACACGATTCAAGACAAAGATGGAAATTATTAGACGTTCTGATAGCGGTGAATCTTTTGCATCAATCGGACGTTCGTATGATACAAACAGGTCTACGATGTGTTCAATTTTGCAAAATAAAAATATAATTAAGAAATACGTTCAAAATTGTGGAAAATAAAGATATATTTCCGCAATCTTTAAATGTTTCCAAAAAAACACCGCAAAAAAAACATGGATGAAATGGAAAATCTTTGTAATCGTGGATCGATGACCAACATCAAAAATATGTCCCTCTGAGTATTTCAATTATTCAAGCAAAAGCTCTTAGTTTGCACAAAGATTGGAAGGATAGATTAAAAAAAGATTTTAACACGGTTTTTCAAGCAGGTAACGGTTGATTTTACAATTTTAAAATGAGGTATTCTTTTCATAATATTAAATTTACTGGAGAATCGGCTGATGCGGATAAAGATGCTGCAAAAGAATTTATTTCCTAATTATCCAAAATTATTGAAGATGGAGAATATTCCTCTAGCCAAATATTTAATGTAGATGAGACAGGTTTATTTTGGAAAACTCTTTAACAATGAAAAATATAAATGAAGCCTTCAAGCACCTTGACAAATTTTTAAATATTATGGAAGATTGTGATCCCAGTGGAGAACGCATATCTCAAGTGCGTAGGGCGATCAATAAAGACATAGCATGTTATAAAATACTATATGAAGAAACGAAAAAGAATAGTAGAAAACAGTTAGCTCTTGATAACTTTTCAAAGGAAACACCCGCAAACCTCACTTAAACGTGTCTCTTAAACATATTATATTTACTTGATAAATAAATATTTTAAAATACACACAATTTCAATTTTTTTACTTCCCTCGACTTTCGTACATTCAACATTCGCACACATTTTCAGGAACCAATTATGTGCGAAAGTCGAGGGCCGCCTATATTTTTTATGTTGAAATAGCGAAAGTTATAAGCTATAAAAATCAATAATTTATCAATCGTTATCATTTACGTATGTACAGCGATAACAATTTGAAGACGTCCGTGCAATGCGAGTGTCGGAATAACAATGAAGTAGTTGGAACGTACGTGACAACTTTGCTCGGCGCAAGCGGACCAATGAAATATCACTGTGAAATACTAGATAAGCCTCAAAGTGACTCTGTTAAACGAAACGAAGTATAGTACAATATATTTTTAGTTGGTAACAGAAAAAATATTGTATTATTTTCCAATGAAAAATGTTTTTTTCAAATAACACATTTCACGCCTTTTTTTTATTTAAATATAATTATTGACATTTACTCATTCCTAATATTTAACACCTATGTTTAGTGAAGCGTATTCCGTAAGACTATTTGGGTTATATGTCAGATTGGAGACAAAAATGTACAAATAGTAGAAAAAAATCGGGTATTCAAAACCTGCTTTGTTTATCCTATCATAAATAAAGAGCCGGTAGGCCGCGGCGGCGCGGTCATTTCTCTGTTACATAACAGAATGCATCATAAGATTCCCTATCGAGCTCGACGGTTTAGCGTTACATTCTAATTAGAATCCAATACTATTTGCCTCTCAGCCATACACCCTGCGCTTCTAAAGATTCGCCATTTTATTTTTATTATATAATAATGCTCTTTTCTTATAATAAATACAAATATTTTATTGCTTTTGGAAACAACAATAGTAGGAACACGTTTAATAATGACTATAATAATTATATTTATTTAAAAGATCTTTGAAATTCTGCGCAAAATTAAAAAAATCAGATACATAAGTAGCAAAATTATGGAATGAAGTTAGTGGTATTGTAGGTTATTCAAATTTATTCATTTAACAATCCAGAACTGACGCCGATCTCCTAGAAATAAAAGTAGGAGGGGTGTCGCACGCAACGAAGAAAGAGAAAAGCATGCTATTTCGTGTAACGGTACTTCGTCCAGACGACATGGGAATCTTATGAGGCGTACCGTTAGACTTGCCTGCTATTTATTTATTTATTTAGATTAAATTAAGATCGTCGTAACCTAAAAGATTAACCCAATGCGTCACGATGGTCGAAAACAATAATTGTATTATTTATTGATTTAGATTCAATTCGGATCTACGTAACCCCAATGCCTCACGATGGTCGAAAACAATACTTGTAGTATTTTAATACACAAAAATATATATATACATAATTAAAATAATAAAATAAAATAAAAAATCATAAAATATCAAAATGAAATGACGAACTAACATTAAACAGGTCAATGTGTAACGCCCGCGTAGTACGGAGCCGGATGGCCACAGCCATAGGCGAGTCGGAAAGTGCAGACGTCCTAACCCCATCGGCTATAAAAGAGGACGCGATCGTGATTCTCTAAGACGTTCTGGAATCCAAAACTGGAATTACTCGAGAATAACTGGATTGTCGACAGCACCCTTCAGTAATTTGAAGAAATGCTTAGCGACATACGACTTTCTGCGAGAACTCAGACTTTCTGCGAGAACTCAGCGAATCGTTTTCCAACGCTCCTAAAAGAAAAGCGCTGGGATATAAGAACGGATAATAACCAAATGTCCTTTTGTAAAAGTATCATAAAAAACTTTTTTGATTTTATTCCACTAAAAAGGAATATTTGGTTATTGGGGGATTTCAAATTATAGATTTCGATTCAACAATGCTACAAACTAAGGTGTCAAAGCTATGCTACGAATAACTGACGGATCGTTAAAGCATGATTAAAGCGTTCCTCATAACAAAGCCGAGCATCTTGGAATATTTATCACGTGACGTCGTGTATGTGTAGAGAGAACCTCCACTTGCTCTCAGAAGCGATTTCGAGATCTTTAGTGGAAGTTTATCTAGCCAAAATGTTCCCACCGAGATCGTAGGAATAAACAGGCACTTTCCGACACTAAATGGCAGATGGTTAACCCTTTGCACTCGTAATCGTTTTCGTACTAGGTATGTCGCCAGCTCGGGAAAAATGAAAAATGTTAAATTCTTTTTAAAAATTAAAATTATATATGTAGAGCATAACTATGAATAAACTAATATCAAAAACGAAGAAATCAGAACAAATACTTGCATTTCTCTAAATTACATTTTCATTTTTTTTGGTTCTCTAAAGTACCATTGGTTGGCAATCCATAACAATAAATTAACACAATAGGGTGACGACCCTTTTTAAAATATTTATGGGACCGAAAAATGTTTAAACCATAAATATACACAAATAACAATATGCCGCTCGGTTTTAGGTTTAGATATATCTACCTGCGAACGAAGCCAGCTTACATCGCTCACAGAATTACAAATTGTACGTTTTTTCCATAATTAAAGAAACCCACAAGATATCTATATTTATATAAACTAATATTAGTCTCATCTCCCCATCGAAGGGCAAATGGAACGTTGCAGTTAGTGTCATATTATTTTATATATTTCTTAATTAAAAATAGACAAAACTTTTATTAATGAATAGCTGTATGGTAAATATGTATTTGTTTGTAATTTTATACGACGACGACGGTCAATTGGGCGGTTTATTGGGCGACAGAAATTAAAAAAAACTTGCACGCCTTGCTTTATTGTAAATATTAATAAAATATACATTAACTATTTATAGGACACCTTGAACAAAGTGGTACATGTATATACCACCAAAATTAAGGTTTATTTTTCCTGTTTTTTTTTTTAATAATGAACCTAATGTTACAAGAGCACCCGTGATAACGTACATTGGTAGGTCAGTTTACCATTCAATATAAAGTTGACTTAATTTAGAATATTGCAGCATAAAACGACAAATAAGATATTAATTCATTTTTAAAAAATGTAAATAAAACAAAAATATGTGTCCTATAAAGGGTTAAAACGAAAAATTATATTGGAAATTCCAAAAGTTTGTTCTCACAGTAATTTATAATTCTCAAAATATAAAAAAATCGCGTAAAGGGTAAAATCTGCGATAAGCACTTATCAGCGCTAGTTCTGGGTTATTATATTTATATATAACTACCCTATCCAGTTTAAAATAGATAACGGTAAAGTATGCGATTTTTGGAAATTCCAAAAGATTGTTCTCACAGTAATTTATAAGTCTCAAAATATAAAGTGTTTTATGATATCGAGTAACTCTCTTAAATTCTTGAATAAAAAAATCAAACTGTTTAAGTGATTAATTTTATGATTAAATATGCACAAATGATAAGTAAATATACATATACATATATCTTATGTAGGTATATTATATTTTGTTTAGACCGAATAATGTTTTCATCTTTTAATTCTTTTCTAAAAAATATTACTTATATTTTCGTATGTATTTAATTACGTTAATTATTTAATTAATTATAAGATCATGATTTGCATCACATTTATTTGTAATGCATTATTATTGTATCGCCCAAAAGACCATCGCCCGTTTGTCTGTCGCCCATTTTGAATCGCCCATTTGACTGTCGCCCAATATACGATTATAAACTATCATTACAAAACATATCTTCACAATCTCTATATTTAGCCATAGCACTATTTTTTCACAATAATATTTAAAAAATAACTTTACAATAACTTCACAATAAAATTACAAAATAAGTAATTAAACAAAATTATCAGTCACTATATATAGTTTCACTTAGACACAAATTACGGATAACCGAGCCACTGTCGAAAACAGAATAGGTAATAAAAACGTCACCGACGCGTGTCAACCGAAAGGCGATCGCCAACTGTTGCCTTTGGGAGAAGCTACGGCAAATCTGCCGTTAAATTTAGTCATCAAAAAAACCCCGACTTATCCCGATAAATAAGCTCTCCCCGGCTTGATTCAGGTAAAAATGATATTTTTTTGATAAGGTATGACTCTTGAAACTCTTGTCTACAACACTGCAAAAACGCCATTCAAAACATGCACAGGAAATACCCAAAAATCGACGTTATATTTCATTAATTGAAATGGTGCGTCTGATGCGCCTGACGAGTAATATAGACCCAAGTACTGGTGCGTCTCACGCACCATACGAGCGGAAAGGGTTAACGGAAGCCCATCTCCATAGTCTAAATCACTCTGTATATAGAAGGATTCCGCAGCAGATCGAATGCAGTTATGCAATTTTAAATCATCTGCATACAGAAGAAAACTTGAATTTGTAACTGCCGTATTTATGTCGTTAATAAATAACATAAAGAGCAGAGGCCCAGATTGGACTCTTGAGGAACCCCCGAAGGGGTGAAATATTCTTTCGACAATCGGCCGCCGTGTGTTACAAACTGTCTAACCGAGTTAAATCATCCGAGCAACCGAGGTTTGACATTTTTTTAATAATAACCCATAACAAATCTTGTCTAAGGCCTTCTCAAAATCTGTATATACGACGTCTACTTGAATTACATTGAAATACATTGTAACGGGCGGAACGAAACCATGCTGTTGTTCCAACAAAAGTGATTAAAGACATATATGAATAATTATTTCAAACAAGTTATATTTTTAATTATTATCTGAAACTATTATTTTTAAGTTTACTTAAGCTTAGTTGAAATGTTGCATATTCAAGTGTATCTTTAAAATTACAATATATGTACAATACGTTTATGCCGCCTTTTTAATATTGATTTTTTTAAATACATTTTTAATTTTTCGTTCTGTATTATTTTTCACCGCAACAAGTAACACTTAGAGCATCGATTCGCAGTCGGGAATAATCAGGTAAGTCTTTGTCCGTGACCCATTTCGTGCCCACACTCCTTCGGATCGATCTGTAAAACAATACGTTCGAAGGACGAAATTAAAGAACGCAATGCAGAAGTTACGTTCTTATATACGGAGAAAGAAAATAAAACACCCACACATTCTACATATGCTCTCACTTTTAAACGAATTCTCGCAAATCACCCGGGGAAACTCGAATGGGGAATTTTGAACGAATAGTTTTTCTCGCGACTTTGAGCGCACGCACGGTTGATAATGTTGCGTGTCGGCATGTGGTAACTCTCGGGGAAATTAAAGCAAAAAAAAATGGAGTGTTCGAATGCGAATCTACACACACATGTCACACGATTAATGTCGATTTTAGAATTTAAAAAAAATATGCATTTAGACATAAGATGATGTATGTATGTACATAAATATACAACTGTAATGACATGTGAGCGTGTAAAAGAAATTCCACAAGTATCGTTTAATGTGCAATTTCGACTTTCAACGGAGCAATTCAAACATGCGAAATAGTTTCAGTCTTTCGTCTTCCCTAGATAACTTGTGAAACAGGTGTTTCGGTAGCGCTTTTTCAGAGAGTAAGTTTGTTTATTCTGTTCTATTAGCGAGCGATAATTACAAAAAATATACGACTGAACTGATTATTTTAAAACTTCGCAACAATTTCATATTACCATAGTTTCGATTATTGCTGCATACGCAGAAAACGTAAACATTGTCGATACCGAGTATTACGCCGTAGCTGACTTCAGCAAGAAATGATTAAACTGTTAAAATAAATCTGCGACGTGTGCGTAAAAAATCACATCCTGATCCTGCTGAAATCGCGTACGCTTTCGCATGTACTATCACAATTCGCATAATCGGTCAAACTGACATATTCGTGTCACATCATAAATCAGCCCAAAACCGGTCAAACGACAAAGGTTCGCGGATGTCATACACAACGTACTCCCATAAGAAATTCGATACGGTGAAGCCCGAAAATGAAACTTGAGCAGAAATCGATGCACTCGATGACGATAGAGGGCGTGAGAAAATAATTATACTTACTATACAATAAAATGCTAGATATGTATATTTAATTTCCTGTTACATTTTTGGTTCAATTTATGAAGAACGTATTAAATAATTCAGTTACAAAGTTTTGATTGTACGTATATAATTATCCAATTGTGATAAACAATATTACGCCCAATTGAGTGATATAATAAGCAGTAATAAGAATGTTTTAACAATGACAATGTAAGGTGACCATAGATGATATTTTCGCTTTTCAAATAAGCGTACTATTGCATTAGTAAACATAATCATAGTTTGCACAAATGTTGCACTGTTCGCTCTGCATTGTAAGTTTAACGTTACGTAACGTTAACGATAACAAACTCGTGTCCCGCAAACGGTTCGTTTTCTAGACATGTGCAAAATTTACACGCGCGTAAATAGACCAATAAACCAAGTCACACGAGCGAGAAGGGTTAGAAGCGGCGCTATAAATTAATTAGAAAGGTACTATGTGTACGTTTATCAGTTAAAAGCGATTTTCTTATAGGCGTTTCGTTTTAGTCAATCAAAACGTGACAAACTGGACAGGTAAATTTAATTACAATATGTAAATAACTTCCTATCACTTTGATAGGAGCAACTTGTGTAACATAGAATGGTTTATTGCAAAACTAGCTTTCATTCCCGACTTCCCCCATTTATATCGTATCCTTTAACACCTGAGCGCTTGAATTATGATATTTCCATCTGCCAGCACATAAAGGTGTTTGAGATGAATTAAAAAAGCATTCATTGAACGACTATTATTGTAACTAACTTTGAGAATTAGGAATTAAAATATGTCCGGCAAAGTTATGTATATGTGAATTTTGATAATTCATACATTAACTAGATAATGTATACACTGTAAAATCACTAGTTACAGTACACATCAAATAATTTATGAACAATGTAACTAGTTTTTCTAAGCTTTCACTGTTCGATGTTTGTCAAAGTAATCAAAATGTTTACCTAACGTACACTAGTAGTCATATTAAAAAATATTTTTTTTAATAGAACATGCAAATCTAGATTCTAGAAGAGATATAATACATGAAAAAATCATAATTATCTGTTTAATTACATGTATATAAATAAAATAAACAACATTTTAATCATTGTTTTTTGGAAAAATTTAAAGTAGAAAAAATATATAATTTTTTAATAAAAATATACATACAAATAAAATAAAGAATGTTATCGTTTTTCAACATGTGTATTTGCTTTAATAAAAAAGTGAGCATTAAATAAACATATCTATGTTCAATAAAAAATATTTTATTTGTAGTGTGACCTTAAACGAATAATATGTGCATTAAAATAAATAAGCTGTGCATTAGCGTTGATTTAGCTAACGACCTAAGAAAAGCAGCATTGGATGGGTGACCGCTTGGTGACACCAGGAGTCGTTATTAGTTAATTATAACATTTAACTGTTGGACAGGTTAGGTGCGAGCGAGCGTTTGTCAGAACAGTGAACACCCCATGAATAACTCTCAGCAACGAATATATTTAAACGGAGGATTATATAAATTAGTCATAAGATTTACTTTACATAAATGGTTTAAAATATATATTAAATATATATACTGTTCTGACTAACGCTAGTTTTTTTTATTGGCTCTACGACCTTTTTTTGTAATGACAGGTGATTAACTTGTAGAATTATGCTCAGTGACATCTGGTGTGTCATTTTTATATTTTCATTTTTACATTTAAAGCAAAGGTTTACCAAATAAACATCTACGTATATAATTTCTTGCAAATTTATTTATTTTTTCAATCCAAAAAATCCTAGATGGATATTAAAAATCCCTCACATAAATGATTGAAACATACACATTATCATATTTCTTAGCAATAAAAAATAACAGCAATTAAACTTTATTTTAAAAAAGTCATAAAATCAAAAACGGAAAAAGCTGTTCTGTAAAATCACCACCAGTGTCTAAATAACTGTATAATATCTTAAGCACTTTAAGATGTCATCGATTATAAAACCCACCTCAAATCCTTAGACCAAAATAGATGTAGCATTGTAAACTTTAACTAAAACTCATAATTAGTGCATACTTTGTCTAGTCATTGAATACTTTATCGTAATTTAACACTTTAACTATAACATATATAAAATCTCTAGTATATACTATTTTTGACATTACTTATTTTTTCTCTAGGATTTTTAAACACGGTTGATATTTTTTAAATTTAAATTTTTAAACGTTTTATGTTTTTTTAATTTTCTCTACGTTTTATAACGAAGCAACTATTTTTATAATTTTTGAATAGCCGCTGTGGAGTCTTATTCTTGAAACTCGCGACCAAGTGCGATCATTCGTAATAATATGGATGAATTAGACAATAGGACGTAAAATATGGGATCACACAAAAGTCCTCGTTACGTACAGAAAAAAAGGTTCACATAAATAACAAGCAATTATTCTCCGATGCATTGAAAGAATATTTCTTTCTTGTGAAACGGTCACCGGAAGATAAAAAGCACCGTAAGGACACAATAATCCCGTTGTAAAATTCGACCTCGAAAAGATTTCCATCAAACTAATGTCACTTTCTAGAGGCGTATACATATTAACAAGCGTAACAATTGTCTGGATGGTAATTGCATGATTATGATTCGTTAGCAAGCTTTGCAGCTCTTAATACTTAAGGTGAGGACAGACGCTCAGACACGAAAGGAACTCCACAATACTAGCACTGACTTTCACTAATCTGTCGCTGCCACAACCAGAAGACATCTGACGTCATCCCTTCGCCAGTTTCTCCATCACCACTCGGAGAAAACGCCCATAATAGTAACTCGCAATGTGTAAATTTAACTAATAAATTATTACCAGTTTCCACCGGCGTCTTTCTGTTTGTGAAGTTACATATCTTAGGGATAGAAAACCTTAAACCGCCATTTTGAAACAAGAAAGCGAATTAGTTTGACTAATAAACTTAGCTAAAATATTTACAAAAACTATTCCATGTCTTCAAACATGACAAAAATATATTTAATTTTAATTTCTATTTAAAAAAAAGATCAGACTGAATAACGAACTTAGCCGAGATATTTACAGTATCTATTTTTAAAATAAGTTTCATGATCATATTAATAAAACTATGGCAGTTAGTTAGAAAATCGTTAATCAGCGAGATTCTGGGAATAAATACATACATGCAATGTGTTTAATACTTTTACAACCAACCGTGTTTCATTTGGTGATTTCAAATTCTTCATCCACGAATATGGCTACCAACCTTAAAGGTTAGTTTGTATGTGGTTCCAAAATGTCATTGAAAAATTAATAATGAGCAGCTTATCTTACAAAAATATATTAGCTGCGCAGCGAAAGTAGCTGGAATTAGTATCTATTCAGAAACTTGACTACACAAATAGCAAAAATAAATCACTTGTTAATAACAAATTTCATTTCCTACAAAATCGGTACTGCTCGAAATAACTTTCTCCACATAAATGTAAACGACTCTTATAATTAATTACTTTTCTCCGCACAACGTTCCAAATGTAAACGTTTGACATTCGACTGAGTGAACTTTAACAGCAAAAGTCAACGAAAGCGAGCTTTAATACATTGCACAAAAATTCGCATGACAAAATATACAGTGCGCCGTTAGATGATAATAATAATATTCGACCAAAATTTATATCGTAATAAAATATTATTACAATAATATCGTTTGGTCACGCGACACGCTTCGGTCGGTTAGTCCAAAATTAGACACACAAAAAATGGATAACGCCCTTTTATAATATATAAAACCCAACCCACCGAGGAAATGTTCAAGTATTCAAAATGCTGAAAGGGCTGAGGGACGAGTATAAGCGGTTCAAATCTGTATGGTTTAAGAACGAATCCCCTATAAGCACTATAGAGAAGAGATTATACGCCATCGAAAAGACCATGGCAATTTTCGGCTGGGATACACAGAGAGAGTCGTGGAGACCATCCATTTTAACCATCCTGACGCCGACTATAGTCTTCACTTCGCTGATGTTGGACGTCGATCATTCCATTAACATGTTCGACAACAGGGAGGATAAAGATATACAAGATATTGTTGAGACGTTGGTGTTTATTGTTACGCAATCGGTCTGCTCCTATAGAATTTATCTTACGATAAGATATAGGATGAAGAACAGGTATGCGAATGATTTAGAAGTTAATTTTAAACCGATTAATCACACTTTGTTACATCCTAGAGCCATAATCAAGAAGCTGACTGAAGACTTTTGCGAGTGGATCGTTGACGACAAGCGGCGCGAAATCATGAAAAACACTTCCAGAAACGGATGGTTCATCTTCATGATAGACACCCTGATCCTGTCCATGACAACCATGTTCTTCTTTACCAGGGCTCTGATCGGTCACACTTTTCCTACGCCGGCGTCTGGATTAACCATACCGTACGTGGACAATCAACAGTCTCCCTACTACGAGATCTTGTGCGGATTGCAGGTTTGTGTTGTGTACGTATGTTATGTAACAACAGAGAGGGAGATCGATACAGATTTCATTTATTTAATGCGTGCCGGGATTTATGGGCGTCGGTACCCATATCTGCAAGTATAATACGTATAGAAAACGCTTCGATTTAGAAACGACAAAAGCGCGAGTCAGTTTTTATTATAATTAAGTACTTTATGATATTCCAATATTGAGTGTTTTAATCAATGAATCTCTCGATACTCGAACATAAAGAATGAACGATATAAACCTACAAAATATAGACTTAAAATGGAATCATGACTAAGTATTTCGTCTATAGATTGCAATCGCGAACTTATTATCACTATAACCAAAATAAACCACCAAACCGCTTCATATATATGTACATATGACAGCCAAGCACCTACACCTACAATTTAGGCGGCCCTCAACTTATGCACAATTCGCTATTTCGCACATTTAAAAAAAATTCTAAACATGAGTGAGAAACGGAAAAACTTCAGTGTTGATACGAACAAAAATAAATCAAGGACTGATAAACTTCATACGACTCGAGACAAAGATGGAAATTATTAGACGTTCTGATAGCAGTGAATATGTTGCTTCAATCGGACGTTCGTATGTACAAACAGGTCTACGATATGTTCAATTTTGCAAAATAAAAATATAATTAAGGAATACGTTTAAAATTGTGGAAATTAAAGATATATTTCCACAATCTTTAAAGATTTGTTTCCAAAAAAATGGATGAAATGGAAAAATCTTTGTCATCATGGATCGATGACCAACATCAAAAAGATGTCCCTCTGAGTATTTCAATTATTCAAGCAAAAGCTCTTAGTTTGCATAAAGATTGGAAGGATAGATTAAAAAAAAAATTTTACACGGTTTTTCAAGCAAGTAACGGTTGGTTTTACAATTTTAAAATGAGGTATTCTTTTTATAATATTAAATTTACTGGAGAATCGGCTGATGCGGATAAAGATGCTGCAAAAGAATTTATTTCCTAATTATCCAAAATTATTGAAGATGGAGAATATTCCTCTAGCCAAATATTTAATGTAGATGAGACATATAGAACGCATATCTCAAGTGCGTAGGGCAATCAATAAAGACATAGCATGTTATAAAATACTATATGAAGAAAAGAAAAAGAATAGTGGAAAACAGTTAACTCTTGATAACTTTTCAAAGGAAACACCCGCAAACCACACTTAAACATGTCTCTTAAACGCCTCTTAAACATCTTATATTTACTTGATAAATAAATATTTTAAAATACACACAATTTCAATTTTTTTTACTTCCCTCTACTTTCGAACATTCAACATTCGCACACATTTTCAAGAACCAATTATGTGCAAAAGTCGAGGGCCGCCTGTATACGAGAGTAAAAAGTTAAAAACTGAGATGAATGAAATGACTCACACTTTATTCAAAAAAAGTGATTCATTAAAGTGTAAATTTTGTAACAATTCCTTATCAACTAATCAGCAAATAAACACATCAAACCGAAATCGAGAATACATCGTGAGTAAATGTATTTATAGAAATTTAAAAGTTATTCGTGTAGTAAGGGAAAAACACCCTTAAACTATCTCTCTTGGTTCAATAGGATAATCTATAAGTGGCATGGACTCTTTAAACAAGACTTTTAAAAGACGTAAATGTAAATGTCGTTACAACCAGGGCTGTGGAGTCGTTAAAAAAAACACGACTCCGACTCCGATTCCGATATTTACCAACAACACGACTCCACTCCGACTCCGACTCCGACTCAAAAAATTTTAATTTTATCAGGTATTTTTGATGTTTTTCTACACGTTTAATATTCATACGCTATACACATTCATTATTACGCAATTAAAAATTCATAAATTTAATAATTTAAAAAAATGCTCGGAGTCGCTCATTTTTCACGACTCCGACTCCGACTCCAACTCCGGCCAAAACACCACGACTCCACGACTCCGACTCCAACTCCGACTCCGACTCCGACTCCACAGCCCTGGTTACAACACATAGCAGCAATTAAGTAGAGAATTTTGTATATTTAACAACTACAATTAAATAATACAAAATCATAAAAAGTAGACACAAATATTTTTTTAACTAATGCATTAAATAATTATATTTATAATTGTTTTTTTTTAAATGAAACAAATTAGTATTTAGTAAAATAAGGGGTACCTATATTAAACGTCTTAATAGATCTGTAAAATCTATATGATTATTTATGATTTGAACAAGTAGAATTAAATCTCTTGTGGAAATATCTGAGAAACGTATTTTGAATCCTGCTTAATAACAAGTACTTCGCTTTACTGGGATTCCAGGTAATAGAGCAATATTCAAGAACGTTACGAAATAACACATAGAACGCGAATCGGCGACAAAAAATTAAAATGACACGCGCTCCGCACAACGTAACCGAGCATCTTGGATCTCTTTCACTTCCACTAAATTTTAAGAACAAGTGAATGTTCTCTTTACATGTAAACGACGTCTGCGAAAAATCTTGATTATAAGATGCTCGGCTTTGTTATATCTTTATATATTTTTTCTTATAAACTATGCATTATTTTTGACGATCATGGCGCATTATAAATACATAGAAAGGACGGAATAGCGCAGTCCGTAATTTCTCAGACAAGTAATCCTGAGGTTATGGGTTCGAGCTCCGGCAGCGACACTCGAATTTTTATTTTTTTAAATTGCGCTACAGCTGCAGTGACGCTTATTGAATAAAAATTAAATTACACATAATAATTTATAATTAATAATATAGATGTCATCGATTCACAGATTTTTCAGTCTGGTGATTAAGACTTAATTGTATGTATTTATTATGTCTGATTTGACTAATCAAGTTGGTACAGATTTACCCTGTTGTAACGCATTGGGCTTACGCTTGTAAGGTTACAACGTAAGATTTTAAAAAAAATACCCTATATTTGGGACAATATTTAATATGGTTATAGCAACCGATTCGAAAAATATAAGACATGATAAAGCATTTGCTTAAAATTTTATGATAGCTTGTAAGATAAAAAAACAGTTTTTAGTAGTTATGCACGCTTCTTTGTCGTTAATATGAACTTCAAGCGACCACACAAAAGTGGTTCGCTTGTGGTTGGTTCCGTCGACAGCACAACCGTAAAATAATCGCAAATATGTGGTACGTGTGAGACATTTTGAGTACTACGATTAAGAAATCTCAGGTTGATGAAAAGTTGACACGCTCACAATATAGCATTTTAATTTTCACCCGTCAGACTTATGACTCTCGCCCCCTTTGTAGGGTATGTAAGATATGTAACTATTAAGAAATTTGAAATTCAATCCGGGAATATTAAATTATACGGTCTTATAGACGCGATATCTGATACGTTTCTTCCCAAATACTATGGTGTGAGAGATGAAAATCTCAGATGTAGCGTGTCGACGCCCCCGTGGGAGTATCGGGAAATATCGTTGTTAATTTCCCATTCTGCCCACGTCGTCAATTAAGAAATTCGACTAGGGTCAACACCGCCGCACCGGGACCCGCTACACACTAATTAATTACTTCCCCGCTCTCCATCAGATATGGATTTTATCGGCTCAGATTTCCATGGCTCTGGCCATGAATAATTTGTTCTGCACGCTGGCCGTGATGCTGTGTGGCCACCTGGACTGCCTTGCGGCCGACGTGGACGAGCTGGACTGCGTCAAGGGTGGCGATTCCCGCGAAGTCATAGACGGAATATTCGACACCATAATCAAGAAGTACAATAAAATCTTCGAGTTAGTATATTTGTTGAATAATTTATGCGAATACACGTGTAACGCACGAATCTCAATTGCAAATGAGAATAATGCGGCGTAGCGTGAAAATAAAGCGCTAGACATAAAAACGTACAAGATATTATATCATCGCGTGAAACGTATTTTTTTATTCAGAGTTGTAAATGACATGAACGAGCTGTACGGTACTGTGTTGGGATTGCAGCCACTTTACACGGGAGCAGTCATCATCACCAGTACTTTGTTGTATGATGGAAATCAAAAATCGGCAAGTTTAATAATATAATAGATTTAAATAAAATTATCACATTTTTTCGCTGCACGGCTAAATATATTTTAATACGTTATCTTTAATTATTTTTAACGCTTCTAATATTTAGATGATTTAAATGTGAAATATATCCGACTTTTTACAGAACGTATTCCTTCAAATATCCTTCGATCACATAATAGAACTATTCATATATTGCTACATCGGCGATTTGGTGTCCGTGAAGGTGAATAAGAATCGCGCTTGCATAAATTTGATATTGCGCCATTACTACTTTACAATGTATGAATATATCGATTTTTTAGAGTTTTGCCTTATCCGAACGCCTGTATTCGTCGCAATGGACCGGAATGAAGGAGACCCACAAGAAGACCCTATTGCAAATGATGCACAGGTGTCAAAAACCTTTTACACTCAACGCCGGAATATTCGGACCGTTAACTATGGAAATGTATTCTACGGTACTGCTTAAAAAAGAATATACACGTCGTTAATCATACTTTTTTAAATTGTACATTATATACTTTTTTTGCTTCAGAGCATGCAAATGACGTATTCTATGTGGACCGTGTTCAAAGGCAGAGCTGCTAGAAAATAACGTATCCCTATCACAAGAAAGATATTAAATAATACGCACGTACAAATACATATATGTACATATACGTAGATGTTTATAAGCCCACCCTAAAGTAGCTACGTATAAAATCTGACAAGAGCCGGATGATACTCGAGTGCCATTCACTAAATAAAAATAGCCGCAAGAATCAAAAAGATTTCTGTGTGAAAAATTTCAATTTCACTTAATAAAATATATGCAATATAGAAAACTATTGATTTTTTATATGGCTGCCATTTCAAGAAAATGTGAGGGATCAGACTGGCTAACAAACTTTTCTGATATATTACCATGGCAATTTTTCGGAACAATCTGAAAAATATCCACAAAAAAATTAAATATTTTAAAACTTTAATTTATAATTAAAATTATATTTTTTTTATTAATCACTATTTTAACAATTTAAATACAAAGGGGCCGTAAAATCGTCCCACATTATTTATGCAAAATCTGTGACATCCGATTTTACGGCCCTGAATTTAAAAAAAACATATTTATTTATGTACGATTTTTTGTTATATGTAGAGTACGCTCGGGATAAGGATTCCGGTTTGCTATTGTGTGCGTGAACTGTGTGGCTCAAAACAATTTCGCTCAGAATATTTATTTTTTTATTTTAAAAGAAAATATATGTTTATTTAACATACATACATCTGAGTTGGAAATTTCAACGGACAATTAAAAATATATTATATAATCGAAGAAACCAGACATTGATGTCATTAATTAAATATTTGCAAAATTCAAAATCTTTCACTAGTCAAAAAAATAATGAAGTCTTTAGCTATTCTTCAAAAGCAAAAAGATATAAAATGGGGAAAGAAATTATTCGCAGATTGTTTAATGGCTCGACGACTCTATTAAATCATTAGAATCCATTGAATAAATTAAAAAATTATCATTGGCGCAACGATAAGAATATTAACTTTTTTTAAGCCTTACAGAGAATAGTGTAAAAAAAACAACAACGTACGGATTAATGGAAAAATGATTAAAATATTTTAATCCACGGGTAAGAGAACGAATAACTTACAGTGTATATTTGAAGCCTTGATATCAATTAATGCAGATATGCCCAAGAAATTTTGTTCTCTTAAAATTTCATTTATAAATAAAAAACAGTGGCACGAGTTTAGTGACCTACCCATGGGACAGTGGGCATATCTGGGTTAAACCAATTTCAACACGAAATTATTTAAAATAAATCACTAGAGAAGATCGAACTTATGTGCCATACTGCACTTTAATGACGAATACCAGCGTTGACGAATCAGCGACTGTCCTTAAAAGAGAAAGCGAGACAACGAAGTACACGCTACATCGCTTCTCCCTCTCATATGGTACATGTACACGCACACAATAACAAACCGGCATCCTTATCCCGAGCGTACTCTAAGCTTATTTAAAGTATAAGGAATACATTTGCTCTATATATAAGGTAAGTATAATGCATTTTATGACGTTTCCTGCTCTTTTTTTTGTGTGTGACAAAGCAACTAGCAACTGGGCATGTTCTTTTGCAATGGGATGCCAGATAACAATAGCGAGTATCGCAGATATCTTTCGACAATTTACATACTCTAGTCCCCATTTAGATATTTCACCCAAAACAAATGTTTCATATTCATTACCGTGCCAGTAGTATTATATGAGTATTATTTCCTTAAATTATATTGTTATTTTTTTATCAAATTTTAGCTAAAAACATGAAAGTAAATATACACCAGTAACATGTACATATGTCATTATATGTTTGAACAATTATTTATATTATTGAAATAAACAATTTCAGATATAAAATGTTTTGTAAAATTTAAGCAAATTTAAAAAATCTATTCCTTTGTAAATTGATGAAATAGCTATGTTTTCTTTCAGCAACTAACAATATATTGTACTATATAATAGGACTAAATTTTATCTAAATAAATAAAACGTGTTAAGAGATGTTGTATTTGATAATAGATTGTATTTTTTTATTGTTTTATTTTTGTAAAATATTGATATTATTATGCCTGTACTACACTCTCTGGAAGTTGGCCAAGGTTGGCCAAGGACGGAGAATATAGTGGGTTACTTCGGTCGAGTTCAGTTCTGCCCGCTCTAAAATCTTTCGGAAGTTGTCCGAGGTTACCGAGAACGGGAGGTAAAGTGGGGGTAATTCAGTCAACTTGGCCAGCTTCGAGCGCTTCTGAACATTGTTGGCAAACGGACCAAAGTCAGAGCTGCTCTTTCGAGCGCGAGCGGTAAGATATTTCCCAACAGTGACAACAGTGAGAGAAATAATAATATGGTTTTTCGCAAACTAAGATAGAACGAGTAACTCGGCTCAATTTCAGTATGCGCGTAGGCGTCCTATGGTCAACACGCATGTCGAGCGCTGCATCGCAGTCACGTGGTCAAGTTATAATACCACATGCTTATCGGGGGACTTCAAGACTCTTACTGACATCTTTGAATATTTTAGGACACCAAAAGGAATTAATTATATTTTTGATAGTATATTCTTCTAACAGATATCATTATTATATGTTTTTCATATAAAATTAAATAATAATTAGTGGTACTTGATTTTGTTAAAAAAATCGTTTCGAATATCCTTATGTATTTTTCTAGATCGGTTTATATAAATGTCACACCATAACGAATTCTTATTTAGAATCGATGGCGACAAATTCTAGGATAGTCACAGATGTTGTGTTCGTATTCTGAAGTAGCATTTTTATGCCCTATGGCATTTTGCAAAAGCCGACAAAGATTTTGCATAAATTGAATATATACGACCGAAAAGTTTTCACTGATATTGTATTGGCGAGTGCCCACACAAACATAATAAAATGACAATTTAAAAATTACATTTTTCGATCGCGCGCAAATATGCCATCTGTACGTGACAGAAGCCGCCGTCCGGACGGCATATGAAATTTGTGGCAGTGTGGTCGCTTACTCGAAGTCGAAGGTCTCGGCCGACTTCAGTTGTAACTTCGGTTCGGACAACTTCCAGAGAGTAGTGCAGGCATTAATATACACATCATAAAGCACGCGGATTTTTTTAAATTTAAAAATGTACGTATATAAGCATTTTTTTTAAAACAATTTTAGCATATATAAGGCATTAAAAGGGTTAATATTATCCCGAAAAACTCCGTGCGAAAAAAATAAAATATTATTAGTGACATCTAGAAATGATAAATTATTTTTTAAATAAGTAATTTCAGTGAAATCATATCGGAATACATTTTCAACGGTATATTTTTACCAGTGAAAATATAATTTATCTGACACGTGCTAGTATATTTATAAAATTCCAACCTTCCATATGTATGAATATATACATTTAGATTTTTATCATTATTTATTTACGTTTAAATGAAATTGTATTTTCGCTAGTGAAATCCAAATACATTTTCACCAGTCGATACATATTTCTACCAGCGAAAATATAGTTTAACTGATATGCTGCTCTAAAATGTCTATGAAACTCAATTTGACAATTGCGAAACATCCATCTGCTGTTCAAACTTAAACATTCTAAGACTAATTATAGTTTTAAAACTTTCATTAGGTCAAGTGCACTAAGCCAACACAACTCTCAGGGGAAAATAAGCGGGAAAAGATTCAAAGACAGACGTCGCATCTCACATATTATATTACGTTTCAAAAATATGATAGCTATCCGTACCGATATTACTATGGATTTCTAATATGGGAGTGTTGGTCGAAGTATACTCAAACCGAATTTTGATCAATAGGAGGGCGCAAAAACAATTATCACTTCTCAGAAGTCAAAAATTCACGTCAAAAGCAATCAGTGCGAACGCTCGGTAAGTCTGTTCATGGTGAAATATCAAACCAAACTGAGCACAAAACAGCTGTCAGCTGAAGCAAATTCGATAAACAAAACTAAAAAAAACACCTTTATACAATATGTTGAGCGTTCAGTATTCGTACGCCCGCCGGCTATGGTACCTCACCACAGTGAGAGAGCGACAGCTAGTATAAATATAGTATAACGTATTAAAACATTTATTTACTATATTTAAATATTTGTGGATACATTTTATGTATAAGTATGTCTATTATTTTTCTATTACCTAATTTTTTTTATTTTGTATGAATTTAGACTTTTGACTGAAATTTTTCCTAGTAGTGAAATGTACAAGAAATTATTTTAGCTGAGTTCAATTTTTTAACATATATGTGTATTTTATATATAGTACATATGTGTATGTAGAATAAAACTGCAGCACCACGATGCATGTCAATTGGCAATTAAATTAATTGCTGCAAATTAGAAAAATATTTCCGAAATTATATCGAATTAGAGCAAAGTAATTTGTGGTAAGTATAGACTTTCAGTGATAGCTTTGCAAGTATAGCAGAATAGCAATTACAGAGAGCATTTATAAGGGATCGCCGTTTAATCGAGGCCAATCAACATGGGAGTGCAGTGGCTGAAAGATCGCTTCGCGAAACTTCGCAAAGATTACGATTACAACCCTTTGATGCTGGTCAGTTACGTTCTGAACATCCTCGGTCTATGCACGTTCAAAAAAGGATGGCATTTCAAACCCATTTCTGTCTTATTAATACTGTTCATTAATCTGATGTATCTGAACGACTTCACTCTGGTGCTGGCGAAGTGCATCAAAGGAGATGTGAAAATATTGCAAGACTTCGAGATTCTGACCTTTATACAGACGCAGGGCATAACCACCTATAGGATATTCCTGCTGATCAAGTACAGGGATAGCTTCAGAGCGCTGGTGCTGGCTGTCACCAAAGAGTTTACCTCGTGGAAGTTCAAGAGCTGCGACATAACCAGCTTGCTGGCGCGGAGCTTTAAGAGGGGCAGATGGATTTTTAATTCGCAGATTATACAGATGTCCGCGTTATCCGTCATCATAATTACCAAGCCACTGTTTACTAGCCACTTATTGTTTGAAAAGTCGATTGAAAGACTGTCTTTCTTGCCGATGTATCAAACGCCGTTTTTTCAAATCGCATATTTTATACAGGTGAGCTAATTAAAAATATACAACTAATATACTATTAGTTTTATGACGTTAATATCCCAATGTAAGCGTTTCTTGTCGACTAATTAACAAAAAATGGTAACATACATCATAGAAATTAATATATAGATTTTCCCCGAAATATAGACAATGCGCAATTAAATTGTGAAGTGGGTCATAATAACCATTTATTTTTTTCATCTCAATAAAAAGTAATGTACATTAATTGATAACTACTTGAAAACATTGTTGAATCTTAAAAAAACACCTAATCGATTATTACGCGTGAGAATATTATTGTTTATTTTATAAACTCATATTAGGGTTCGCGTTCACGCACCATTTTCATATATTATAAATAGACACAAAGAAACATTTGACACGAATCGAAGGTAGTTTTCCAGCTGAATTAATAAGGAACGAGAGGCATTCGTTTTTAGCACCTAAATACGTATGTGTAAATTTAATTAATAACACCAAACTATCGATCCGCTTCCCGAGTAGTTAATACATAGATTGTGGTACATGTAACTGAATTTCTCTCATACAGATATGCTACTTGCTCAGCGCCATCTGCATAGCGTTCAGCACGAACATGCTGTTCCTGACTCTGCTGGTCAGGACCGCTGGTCATCTTGAGTACTTGACGGTGGACATGGTGGCGATTGAGTTCGACGGCGCTATCGGAACCAACGAGGCTCACGTGGTTATAAAGAATGTTGTAGACCGTTACAACAGGATAAGAGAGTGAGCTATGCGCTTCCGATATGGTGCGGTTCGAAAGTGAAGCGTGTGAAAGTATAAATTATTTCTACGAAACGGTTTCAGGTGCGTGGATCTGTTCAACAAATTGTTCTCCACTTTGACTGCAGTACTGCCACTGTACGCCGGATTCTCTATCATCACCTCGCTGCTGGAGATCGACGGGACTGACAAAGTATATCAATCTTCATTAGAAATACTGATACATTAATAATTTACAATAAACGCAAATAGATAATATCTCGTTCTACTTAAGGCCGGTATTGACTTGTTGCGTATTCACAAGTAAGGGCGCAAAGATATTAATTTTCATGATTAACTCATTATCATATAGAGCGGTGTAAATTCAAAGCTGTCAATCACTTATAAACTAGAAAAGAAGTCATTCATCAACTTCATTTTTGATAATTTGTAATTTGCGTTGTTATATCGCGAAACTACTAGGAACAATCACCGCTGAGATTAGAGCATTCAGAATATTAAAGGCAGACCCAACAATGTAATTTTATCGTATTTCGAAATATTGCAACTTTTCACGCAAGTGTGGCAAGTTTTGATAAAACCATACGTCTTCTACATCCATATCTTCGATTTCGTGCCAAAAATAATCGACTATCAAGTGCATATAGCGCTCATTATTGACTGTTACAGTCCGATCGTTTTTAAAAAGTAAGGCCCAATGACGCCGCCTGACCACAATGCGCACCAGTCACTTTTTGGGACATTTTCTCGTGAATCACATGAGCATTTTCCTCGCACCAAATGCGACAATTTTGCTTATTAACGCACCCAGAGAGGTGAAAATGTGCCGCTTCAGGAAAGATTTGCTTTGAAAAATCAACACCAACTTCCTACTCTTCTAACACCCAATCTGTGTAAATTTTTGCGTCTTTGAACTTCTTATTTCCGTAGTACAATTGAACAATTTGAACGCGCTAAGCGATCCATTTCGTAAATGTGTAACAAGCGTGATTATTGACAGCTGTCAACATAGAAAACTCGAATTGGAGCAGCCTGTAAAAGCTGTATCGAAGATACTGACCTAACCAACGATGAACTCATTGATCTTAATACAAATTCTGATATTTCGTCTTGTAAAGCGAGCTATGGAACTGTTAATTCCGTTTACAATATGCTTTCAATATTTGGAAGAATGAAAAGTAAATCTCGAATGTCCAGGTGTGATGCCTAGTCATATACTACAACACAGTTTACTGTTCTTATTTAGATACACATTGACATGTGTTTAAAAATAGTTACTACTCTTTTAAAGAATGGGTCCGTTGCTTTCATCTGACTATCAAATTATAATATCATGGTTAAGAAACATTGCAGTTACATTTATTTTTATCAAATCTTCCGTTGTAACCTGACAGGCGTAAGCCCAATGCGTTACAACGGGCAAATCTGTACTAACTGAATAAGTCAATCAGACATAATGAATACATACGAGTAAGTATTAACCACCAGACTGAAAGTCTAGGAATCGGTGACATCTATATTATTATTTATAAATTATTATGTACTATATAATTTATAATCAATAGATGTCACTGCAGCTGGGGCCAGTTTTTTCAATAATAGCGCTTTTTTATGAATAAAAATTCGAGTGCCGCTGCCGGGGCTCGAACCCGCAACTTGAGTTACTAATCTGAGACGTTACGGACTACGCTATTCCATCCTTAATATATGTATATAATATACGTATATCCGAAACCGAAGAGTGGGGTACTATGTAACCATATTCAAATTTGAGTATTAATGAAGTAATAGGAAATATTATACTATTTTTTATTTTTTCGCGTGCAATACATTGGGATATATTCATATATACAACAATAAATATCATCTAGTTTAAATAATAAGAATTTTGGGGTTTAAATGTACCCCGCTTAGGGTGTGACGAGTTCTTCCGTGATATTTTTCACGTCTCAATTGAAATACATAAAAATGGGTTATTTATATAATTTATCAGATTTTGAATAGTATTTGCCTTTAAGTTTGAACAAATAATACGAATAGGTACAGCACATATAAATTATATTATATTATAAACATGTCATGTTCTTTTTCGCTGTGAAATAATATTTATATGAAATGTCTCAGTGATGATTTTTTGGGATCTGTCGGCACTGAATACCAACGTTTTTGACTGATATTTTTGGGTAGTATAACACATGTATTATTAATAGAGTATTAAAAAGTATATCGCATTAGTTTATATAATCTGATCAGACTCAAAATTTATCCAAAAACACAGTAATAATCGTTAAAATTAAATCTGAGGTGATCAATTTAAATTGTAACTATAACAATTCAGGTTGTTCTACAAGTCTGCGTTTTTAAGGTGCGGCTTAAATGAGTTAAAAATTAAAACGTATAATACTTTTACTAATTTTTTTTGTTTTTCACAGTTTATATCTGAGTTGAAAAATTATGTATTTTTGAAAGTAATAAATTCGAAAAAATCGTTTTTAAATCCGTTTTTGTAAAATATTATTTTTCACCTTAAAACTGTTGCAAGGATCTAAATAGATTATGGTCGTTTGGAAAAATGTCTGAAGTATATGGTGTGGGAGAAAAGAGTTCCCGATAAAATATATTGATTTTTTATTTCGTCTTCTTGAATCAGTGTCGTAGCCAGGATTTTGTCAAGAAAAAAGGCAAGATAATTTTTGTAATTTATATTTAATTATCATACGCGCTACGCCACTGTCATGGATACATGAAGACCGCCATTTTGATGCAAAATAAAGGTCTTAATTATGGCTTGAGTCGCTTTTAATCGAATTAGCTGAGCACACTGAGTGTGAACTGATGTAGACGAAACGATGAGCTTTTGTGCTAGACCTGCTTTGATAGTATCCCTAATATACTCACTAACAACCCGCCCCTACGTAGATTTGAATTGTCAAAATTCCTGAAATATTTGAGACTTTATAAATGTATCCCTGCCCATTGTAATACATATGTTTTTAACAGTTATTGTCACATTATGACCGAGTTGAAACTATCAAGCATAATATAGCTTAACTGAAATTATTTTATCTCCACTGCTATTGTTGATTTAGTGTTGAAAATATTGAAACAAAAAATATCCCGTTGCTAAATAGCATCATTGATACGTCTATTGTTAACAAATTAATTACAAACACCGAAAGAATAGTGAAATTATCGTTAATTTATGAAAAGTTATACATTTATGCAAATGTAAGAAAAACCGCAAAGACTAATAGGACAACCTGATAAGCTCGATAAATACGATAGTAATTTTAAATCTTACAGATTTAGAGAGGACAAGGACAATAAAATAGTACAATAAACTACTGCTGAAAAATAGGTCAATATACCATATTTTATTTTACGTATAGCCATTATTGTTGCTATTATATTTGAATCATATGCGAATCCAGATAATGATCAAGGGGGTGGCCATTATATAAATAATCTCTTGTGGTAAATATTAATCATGGCCACCCCCTTTGATCCGCCTCTCCATATTAAGTGATCATTAGCAGTTGTACTACATTTTACACTGATTTAAATATTACGATAATCTTTTGACAGATCATATTCGTCTTCATAGCGGTGGGTCACATATTTGAGCTCTACATATACTGCTACGCCAGCGATCTGATCGCCGAAATGGTAAATCTCATTCGCTTCAACGAAACTTTTTAAGCATTAAAAAATCTGACCAAATTTCAAGAGTGTCGCACTGAGCGATCGCATATTCGCGACCCACTGGTACGACTTCACCATCAGGGACCAGAAGAGCGTTCTTCAAATTCTACAGCAGTGCAACAAGCCGTTCAATATCAAGGCCGGATTCTTAGGAGTTTTCTCCATGCACATGTTTACGGCGGTGAGCAAAAAATACACACATATATTGTATATAAACACTACTTAAAATATCGAACTACAATACACCATGCGTATTTGCAGACAATGAAGACCACGTATTCGATATGGGCGGTCATAAACCAGGCGAGGTGAAGAGATAGCGATTGTCGGTTTACTGGTCACGGCCAGCTGGTAGATTGATTCCCCCCCCCACACACACACAAAATAGATAATTAGCCATGCGTTCACATTGCGAATCTAACATTGGTTCTTAGAAATAGTTGGAGGAAAATAAAGCAAAATTACAAATCAGCACTGATCGTTCTCTTCTGGGAAAAGTTAAGTATGTATAAACACATATCTGAAAGTATACAGTTTATACATAGGTTCCATGATTTGGCGAAATGATGTCGAAGAAGCAATGTGGCAGTGTTTATCTATCTATCTTTTCTCAGTATTACAAATTATTATACAAAACGTCTATAAAATTGTAATAAATCAAAACGATCTGTAGATAAATTTAAAAATAAAAAAATACAAAAACATATATTATCTTTACATTAATTTTAATTTAAATGCTGACATTGTACTGGAATATATGATAATATTGTATAATTTCAAAATATTAAAATTGCTGGGGAGGGAGTACTCACTATATGGAACGGACACTAGTAATGGATATTTTCGGCAGCCGACACACCTTCAATTTTCCTTATAAAATACATAAAAGCACAAGCCTGTATGTATGTCTTTATATTTAATAGTATGTATATTTTATTTCCTCACTGTGACGTCATTGATACAGTTGCGTATTACGTTTATAATTAAACCACAATTAGTATAGATTTTACCTGTTGCAAAATACTTATTTTTGGAAAACAATCGATTTTTACGAAATATAACAATGCACATTGAGTGAAACATAATTTCCGGTAAGATACCATTATTGATTTATATTTAAGAATCGATATATTGATATCTAATCTATTAGTCAAAACGAATAAATAAATGACATATAAAGTGCTATTTTGTGTATTTTATGATAAGCATCTTATAAGAGCAAAATCGACAACATAATCATAAGACTAAGTTCTTTATCTAATATTGTATTTGAAGGGTTTTTAAAGCAAATCTCTCAAAGTAATTTTTTAAAAACTACTTTATATTATTATTTCTAACTAATCATTACTTAAAATGTATTTTTTTGAAGGAGTTTTTTTTTTTAAATAAATAAGTTTTGTAAGCTACTCCATTCTTTGAACCCAAAATAAAAAATAATTCATGGAGAATATAAATGTAATGGTTTTTTATAGGCACGCGCGAGCATACCAATACTCAATTTCACGATTCCCGAAACGTCGACAGGCGGAAAAACAGATCCGCTCTCGGCTCGTTTACCCTGAATCAGTCGATGAATCGGGCCGTTTGCTTCCACGTAGCGCCAGATCGTTGATTTTTTGGCACCTCGCTACATTTCGCACCGTTTAAACTCGTCTCTGAACCAAAGGCGAGAAAGGATGGCGACGAACAAAGGAGGCGAGTCCGCATCAGGTCACGCTCGCTGGACAAAGACACGCGCCTTTGTTGCTGAAGCAGTCTACTGGAAAAACTACCAGCTCATCGCGAGTTACTTTCGACTCCAGCTGATTGAATCCAAATTGGATAAGAATCGGATCATGCACTTTCGGCGGGTCGAGGCCTCGATTTTTTGGTGAAACTATGGGAAAATCGAACTGCTTATTGCTTTCTGGAGTAAATTAATTATGAAGATGTTCGACTATTAATCAGCTCACAAGAATTGAGCCTCCATTAACATTTGAATGCACAAATAATATTATAGAGAGCTAAAAAGTTAATTGGGTAGTCCCGACTTAAGAGCTAAAAGATTTATAAAAGTGTTGCACAATGCTTATGTCGAGAATTATAAAAGTACTTCTCAACTTTTGTCATTTTTGAAAAATAAACTTGATAGCATCCTTCAAAATTGCTCTGATAAAACACGCAACACTTTATTTATTCACAATAAAAAAAATGGGTTTATTTTCTGACTGTATGTCGACGATTATTTCGAGAATTAATTGTCCGATTTCATGTGGCTACATTAAAATATTGCGTCATCAATTTGCATGTATGACGCCATACAGAAATAATTCTAACCAAATTTGATCAAGTACCTAAATTTATAAATGCTATGATGTTTTTCAAAATTCTGCACAGTCACATATTCATAACAAAAAGTAACAATACAATTAAATTTATATATAGTAGCAAGTTCCATTTTTTAACATGACGTCAACAACGATCGTTGTTAGCATTTCTCGGCTATTATCACGAACATGCGCGCGTATGTCTATGAAAGACTTCGCTTCATTACAAATGTGCATTTCGATACACATCTAATGAATTAAAACTTATATAAGACTTTTCAAGTTGTATAAATGACATATTATAAATTTGAATTTGCCGTCATTTGTGCAGTAAATGTTTGCAACTTTGAAAAAAAAATTGACAGCTGAGAGTTTAGGGTTAGTAAAAATGAAGCGTTACACGATACAACAACGTGTTTTCATTATTGAACAATATCACAAAAACAATAAAAGTTTGGCGGCGGCAATTCGAAAATTTAATATAAAATATGGTCAGAATAGTGTTTTAAGTTCGTCGATTTATTGAAAAATTCAGAGAGACTGGATCAGTTGGAGACGTTAAACACACTGATCGTCCAAAAACAAGCCGTTCAAATGTCAATATCGAAGCAGTGCATGAGAGTGTTGGTGAAAATCCCGGAACATCAATTCGGCGTCGTGGACAAAGAAGCTCTTTCAACAATCGAAGCCTAATGACCATGCACAGCGAAGAGAGTTCGTTGAATTTAATTTCGTTCGTTAATTTTGGGACACCCAATATAAATGTCTATATATGTTTTCAAAATTTGCACATATAACACCTGACTATTTATTTAGTTTTCAAAAATGAAAACATTTTGATGTAATTTATAACTATTTTAAAATTGTAAAATTCGCACTTAATACAATTACTTATAAAATAAAAAGAGAAAAATAAGTAGCTATATATATGTGGATATAAATTTATGCTTTAAATATCATAAAAATCCAACCAGAAATTCACAAAATTGTTTAATAAAATATAACAATAATGTTATATATTACACATATGTGTAATTAAATTAATAAATACAACCTTACATATTTTCTTAGTGCTAAACCAGTATTTATTAAAATACGGTATAAACATTATATACTATTAATGATATAATATTAATTTTATCGGCACAATACAGTTAAATGGCATTCGAAAGGTTAGCTTTCAATTTTTACATAATGACATCAGCTGCTTATTGCACAATAGTCGAATAAAATTCCATTATTTATATTGAAATAAAAAAAATCTTTCTTTACTGATAATAATAATCAACATTTTATAAATGTAATCTCCATGACATGACTTCAAGTTCATTATTTAACATGTAACTAATATGGCTTTGTGGTTACAATGACCTTGAGTGAAGGAAAATGCCAATATTAATTAATAATAATAGCAGTAACACAACGAAGTTGTAATCATTATACTATATTATAATTATTCTTACAAATAAGATACGAGTATGCATCAAATCATTACGGCAAAATCTTATCATAAATCACTCGAAAAAATGATAAACTAATCTTTTAAAATGTTCAATTTGATTCAGATAACAAATTTTGACATTTTTTTAGATCGTGTCATCTATGAAGGATTATAAACATTGATATAGGTCATAATTGCTTAACTTCAATAAGCTGAGTCATATGACATTTAACATTTTATGTTCAAAAAAATGCATAAAAGTGCAATAATATTCAACATAAATTTAATATGCATTATAATATATTTAGTTTATCGCTAATATATTGAGGCGATAAGCTTTGAAAGGTGGAAAAAAATAAGGAATAAATGTTTAATTGTTTTAAATTCTCACCTGAGGAAATTAGTGCGTTTCGTTCCACAATTAGATTGTCCATTTCTCACAGTTTCTCACCGATGGGAACTGAAAAAAAACAATAACAATGTAAAGATCAGATTAAGAAAAACACAATAATGGCTCAACAAGTAACGGTTATCGCTTTAGTTTTTAGATTATGTATAAAAAATTAGGTAACTGTATCGTACTATATCAGTATAAGTAAAATGAAATATTATCTAGTTTAAAATAGAGTATAATATACATATATCGACTGCGAGAATAATATATGTATGTGCCACAGATTTTTATTTTTATCCATCAGTATTACATACAATTTTCAATAAACAGAGATTACGTAATTTGTGGTAAAATTAGATATATGTTCTAGTTCTTTAAAATAATTAATAATTGTAAATTTATTTTTAAAATATGTACTTAAGGAACATATATTTGTTAAAAAAATCTAAAGAAGACAATTAAAATGAGTAATATATATAAAATAATTGTTCCTTAAAATGAATAGTTTGTGCATTACTATTATAAATAACTGTCTGCAATAAATCCTCTTCGGAAAAAAATCTATAGATCTACTTTACATAAATGCACAAATAATTCGTTTTATGGAGCAAAGTATATATTTAAATGCACATATCTCTCAAAATAATTCACTGTTAAATAGCACCCTTGTTATTTTAAATTACAAAATACATGCTTATGTTTTTGACAGCAAATTTATATATTTTATATCATGAGCAATATAGCTTTTATAGCAATAAATATTATTTTTTTTTAACTTAATCAAGTCAATCACTTATGCAATAACCTCGAAAAAGAAACTAACTCCTTCAGGATAAAATTAAAAATAGAATTCTTAGATACACGGATATAAGAAATTCATATACTATTCATAAAAGTTTAGCAAGGTTGAGATAGTCGTTACTTGAGTCGCCTCAACGTGCGTACAAAAAAACACTTCAAGTGGATTTCTGATTTTACACAATCTGGAAATTATGAAAGAATATTTACGTAAAGGACAGATCATATAAATCTCTGATAAACGGGGCTATCTGACTTTTATCCAACTTTATATGAAAAATGTACTATGTATTGATATTACCATACCAGCAAGATATGTTCAGATAAGAATCATCCGCATTACACCAACATTTCATTAGCAGAACTATTTTTGGATACCACATAATTAATGTGTATCCTAGTATTGTTCAAAGTACCGTTTTAAATATTTTTAACTATTTGATTTAATAATGGAGAAGGTTTAAAAGTTAATTCTCAGAAATACACAACTAAATAAAAAGCAGAGCTTTTAACTTAAAGAAGTTAAGAGCTCTGCTTTTTAGTGCAACATAATTAACATAATTTGTATTGTTAAACCTTCACGAGACTAAGCGCAGTACATTCGTACCCCAAAATTCTTGTTATTTCAACCATTTGTTAAATGTTAATAATGCCTATCTGATATTTATTGTAATCTATAAAGATATCCCAATGAATAGAACGCAAAAAATGTAAAATATGTTAAGAAATAATAATGATATCGAAATTTTGAGATTATAAACAACTTTGAATATTGTATTTGATGCTACTTAATATGGAATTATTTTGCAAGATACGTACATTTAAATAAATACGTTGTTTCATAAAACGAATTGATTGTGCATTACTGTAAGGTTGTGCATTAATAAAGGGTTCGTTGCATAGTTGTTCATAAGGTGTTCACTGTTCTGACCGTCAGTAATGCACAAACAATTCGTTTTATAGAATAATTATTTTATATATTGCTCATTTAAATTGTCCTTTTATATCAACTTTTAAATCATTAATACTCATTTTGAATTTGGAGTTACTTTGTACTCCATACCATTTTCAATTACATTTTTGAGATCTTAGTATGCGAGGGTTAAGAAATCTGAAGAAACATGAGTGTTATATAGTTCTCCGATGAACACAGCTATTTGATTTTTAAACAATCTTTATGTTTCTTATATAGCTGTACATAAAAAATGCATATACTATACTATAAAAGAAATGTTACGGTAGAAATGATTAGAAAAGCACTCATTATACTATCGGTAGGGATTTTACACAACATGCGAGATTCTAGATTTAGAACTATATTTTTGAGTTCCACCTAATTAGCAGAATTTTTATATGCAAGTTTGAAAGAATATCCAGATACGTGTATATATATTAGAAATTCATATATCACTTGAGTCACATTAAGTAAAACACTTTAACGAACTGCTGTTAGGAATTTCATATAACTTGATTTTTTTTGGTGGCCATATATATTTATTTTTGGAGGTACTGTTTGAAAAAAGCCGAGTATTAGATAAGACTGCACAGCTGTCTGACTTTTCGACCTGTTTTATAATGGAGAAAGTTTAAAATAAAATTCTCATACACCATCCGTTGAAATGAGTTGTTGAGAATATTAACGGCAAACTCAACAAAAGCATGTTTTAAAAGAATCGATTTATTTGGGGATGAACTTATGTATCTTCAACCAATTAGGTAATTTAAAACTGAGCTTGTCAATAATATTCTTAAAATTTTAGCGAAATTTCGAAATCCATATTTTATGAACATTTAGGGATTTAGGTACTTTTCTGTTATCTGAGGTCAAATTTATTGTAAAAAATATTTTTTTATATACAATTATTTTTACTGAAAATGAACGTGCTCTAACTGCCTCGTACCTGTTTTGATGTATTGGTGGGGTGTTCATTGTTCTGACGTTAGTCAAAACAGTGAATAACTGCAACGAATCTACTTGAAAAAATGTAATTTATAATTGTATATAAATAAATATTGTTTTAGAACAAATTTGACAGAAAAGTAGCTGTGTTTAATTAGTAATGTTAATACAAAAATAACCTTGTTGAAATTCCAGTAAGGTATGTCGAGATAGGGATAAGGATAACTTAGGAGAGCACTTTTTAACCAACTGTCTGATAATGTTTGTTTATATAAATATTATTGTTATTATTTTCATTTTGTGCAACACCAGAGACTAGAGACCACGCCCCGACGTCGCAATATTATCAAAACATTGTAGATGTAAAAGTTGTAAAAAAAGTTTTGCAACAATAAGCGTCGGAGAAAGATCGACTGATCGACTGGTCGACGGATCGAAGGGGGCGCGAACGCTGCGCGGCGAAGAAGCGAACTAACTTGGTCGTCAGCCACGAACACATGTCTCAGGGGAGACGCGTATGCCGATTTTGACAGATCGGCGCCGACATCGCTCACGGAGCCGGAACCGAGCCGCATTTGACAGGCGGCGGTCGCGCGGCGTAGTTCGAGGGCCACTGAGCGCTGACGCGGCCCGCGGTTGTCGTTTGCGGCCCGCCGACGCACTTTCACTGCTGCCCACCGACAACTTTTTGAAAACTATTCTCTTTTTGGTCCCAGCGCGAACGTCTCGTAGACGCCGGCCATTGACTGTTAAAATCCTATTATTCTCTTAGCTACTATTTATTAAATTATCACTTATGCCAGACATTTTTATAAATACCTAATGCTCATTTTATTTTCGGGAATAGGGATAAACCACAGGGCAAAATCCAAGAATCCACATTTTTCTTATTTTCTTTAAATTTACACAAGCGGCATAAAAACGCTTTATAAGCATTTGTAGTGTCATATATCGTTATAACCAGAAAAAATAATTTAGAAACCCTTGACATTCGATCAAACTTGACGTGCTTTTTTAGTCTTAGTCTGATATTTGGACCTTTATTTCGATGCCATAACCCATGATTACAAATATGCCCAAATCATACGTCCATTATTAATAGTTCGCCGATTACTAATATATACGAGCATTTTTTTGAAATTGACTTGACAAAAAAACATATTGCGTAACTTCAAAATAAAATTAATCATTAATTTAGGTATGTATGTTTGTATTTACTATTTCAATTGTCATTTAGTTATTTCTATTTTCCCTATTAAAATGGATTAATTGCATTTAAATTTATTTTAATAAAGCAAATTTATTTTACATAAGATTAATTTGAGTTACGAACTTCATCACGAAATAAATTAAACTCTAAGTCAATACATCACTGTATCTTCATTTTTTACATTTTCATTGGTCGACGATAAATTGAAGTTGTTCGACGTCTACGCGGCTCTCTTAAAAACGTATATTTTTTGTTTATTATTCGCTTGTACATATTCTATTTTTATTATTTTATTTTAATCTTTTTATTGTTTATCTTATCGTAATTCTTATAAATTACTACTGAGTAAAACAATAAGTATACAATCAATAACCACAAGTATTAGTATACCAGACTGAAATCAAAATTATTATGAACTATACACTATTATTATAGTTTACAATCATTAGATATTACTTTTCAGCAAGGTCGGTTTTTAATGATGCGCATTTTTTATAAATAAAAATTCAAACTGGCGAACTCTGAATTAATATAAATCCAGCACCTTACGAACTACGCTATTTCGGCCAATTCTAAATTGTCAGCGACTTCATTCAATAATTGCACAGCAATTTATTTACGTGCTGTTTTACACAAACAATGTCTTCAATATAACTAATAATTGATATGCATATCACCAGGGCCAGCTCTAGTGAGAAAATTTTTTCAATAATATATAAAATACACTAATATAGTACTGTAATTCCAAATAAAATTTTAAATAAGCAGTTCGACATATTATTTTTTTGATCACAAGTAAATTACTTAATTTATTTATTTTATTACTTTATTTGGCTAATATAGCTAATTGCTTATGCAATAAACAACTATGATCAAAACATACCATAAAATATAATATAAACATAAACAGAATATAAAAACAATGACTCTCATTTTATTTTTATTTATTAATAAACGAATGTGTTTCTTTATTCTGATGAGAAAGCCCGCTACATTTTCATTTTGCGGATTGTCCTAAGAATATTATTATACAAACTCACACCTCCGTACAATATTCCTCTGGCCGTACTCGTTTTCTTATACGTACTTAAATCCTTAAATTATATCTCTTTCTATTTACTTTTTCACTTAAATCTATAATATATAATTTCATTAACACTGTACTTCTGTCTATTATTTAGAAAGCTCTCTTGAAATCCAAAAAAACTGCTCCATTGATCTCGTACTCGTGGCCAACTACTTATCATTTTTCACTACCTGTAAAGCAGTCTCAGTGGAATATTTTTCTTTGATTATACATCATATAAAGTAACTAGATTACACAAACCGTAATTTCCTATGTCAAATTAATACACTTTAGAACTATATATTATATAGCGACTAAATAATCCTTATGTTATTGAAACTTAATAAATTTATTAAAGAGACCTTATTTTTTTCATACATTCCTTGCATTAGATAGTATGCCAATGTCCAACTCAATAATAATAAATGCCAGTTAACAAATTATCAGATTTTTATTGATTTTTGTACTGGGTTGTTTAACCTGAAGCTCGTAAGCCACACACAGTCTACTATGTAATAATTTGCAGCATGTGAGTTCATGTGTATAAAATACCATGTTTAATAAAATTATTAATATATTTTGTGTGACCCGAAGTGAATTTTATATAAAAGTTTTATAGAGTTGTACCGAGACGTGACTTAATAAAATGACGATTAAATATTTAAATTGATATCGGAAAAATAGTGATGATTGATATTTATTTGAAATAAAACAGTTTTAATACTTAAAAAGCAGTTTTATTTACTAAAATAATTTTAGCAGGCATAACAGCACATCACTGCTGATATAAATTCAAAATTATTAATTTGTGTAAATATGAAAAATTGCGTTCACGAATACAAACGTTCTCGAACGCACGTCTTTCACCAATCGCGTGGTCTTAGACGTCACTTTGACAACGGCAACTTGTTTATTAGTTTATAACCTAATCGAATTTCAAAAACTGATCATCGATTACTATTGTTTATACCGAAACAAATCAGACCTAATGTCCAGACGTTCGTTGTCAACCAACGTGTGGAACCCAAAGTTTAAAAGGCCCAAATTAGATATTTTAATAACAACACAAAACGACCCAGACCCGCCTTTGCCAAACCGCCAAAGATCGAACGGTAAAAAAGTTTTTAATAAAGGTATTTAGTTATTGCTTATTTTGTCGATCTTTACAGATGGGGGCGATTGGGGAGACGATTCTGACGATGAAATTTTATTATTGGCTAGTCAAGCATGCGAAAAAGCGGAAACAGACGTGACTTCACAACCTTCGTTTAATATAGACCCATGTCGAGCCAGCACACAAGTTCGGCCAACGGGTAGCGTTAGTTATTCATCTCGTGTGGAAAAATCGACCGCATCTCTTGCCAGTTCGTCTTCCAAACAATCCTCTAGCAGCAGTTTAAAGTTATATTACAATGAATCGAAAAGTTCCGATGCCGTTTTAGAAAATAAATCGACTGAAAAAAATATTAAACATTATCAAAACAAGAATAGAAATGCTAACTTTGTAGTTAATACAAACGATAATGTCGAAGTAGTGACTCCGAGCATCTCTCACATGGCCTCTAATGGGCATATGCAAAATTTGTTGAAAGAACTGCACGGTTTGAAGATACAGAATGAAAAATTGAAGACTGAACAGGAATCGTTTATGGAAAAGTGTTCGACCAAAGAGGGCGAAGTGTCTATATTGAGGATGCAGTTGAAAAATATGCAATCGCAAATGTCGATCCTGAAAGTAGAAAAGTTAAAGCATCAGGAGAAAACTCAGATGGAGTGGGCGGAGAAGTTGCAGCGAGCGAATACTGAAATTAACAGTATTAAGTCGCAGTTAGATTTCAAGGTATTATAAAATAGATAGTACTCATGTTTATACAATACAAACCATGTACACATTTGACCTTAATCATTATTTTTGAGTTTAGAATCTAGAAATTGTCAATATCAAAGAAAAATGCAAGCGTTTAGAAACAAGTAAGATTAAATTTGTCGAACCTGCTCCTTCGACAGTTTCAGAAGCCATGAAATGGACTAGGTAAATATTAAGTTTTATTATTACTAATACTTTTGAATGTGAATGTTATCTATAGTAACTAAATACTAATCAATATTCGCTTAAACATTAGTTTCAGTCAAAAGTTCAACTCGAGCTCAGTAAAAGCAGAACCAGTCACTAGGCAATATGTCACCACAAAAGAAATGTCTTCTCAAATGGAACAAATAAATAAACCGTTCACTCTATCCTCTCGATCCAGTATTTGTATGTTAAAAATTATTGTTATTCATTTTTTTTTTAATTTAATAAATAACTTTATTAATTAATATACAGCTTATCCAATGAAAGACGTTATTGAGAAATCTTTTTTCCACCATTCGATGCCTGAAAACCCCGTTATTTTCAATTCTAATAAACACCTAAAATTGGTTGAGCATTCAGACTTTTCGCACATCAGAAAGAGGATGCTCAAGGAGTTTAATGGTAGAGAAATCAAGAATAAAAAAGAAGTTATCAAATTGGATTGCATCTATGAAGATTTGAATGTTTTGATGAGACTCTCAAAAACCGAATTGATATATGAAAGATACGCTCATAATGTGATAAGGGTAAATATTTATTTTATTAACACTTAACCGACGGGTTAAGTAGTACCCACCCGTCATGATCGGTGATAGTAATCCACGAGATGTGTAAAATCATTTTTGACATCTGATGTTTAACAACAGGTTCTATAGTATTTACTCGCAAAAACTATATCATTGTGCTGCCATTTATGGAATGAATGTTTATACTATATAAAAAAAAATATTACGACTTTATTTCTACCTTGTTTAGAAATCTAAGCGTCTATTCATACGCGGAGATTGTGAAATAATACTGTGATTTTTTGGCGTGACAAAGATTTAAATTTTAAATTTAGTTTAATTAAACCCACATTAGCTGTTATAACCTGCTGACGACTGTTAAATTTTGATTTAAATATTTATTTAAAATAAAATTAAAACACAATTTAAATGTAAATTAATTAGATTTCAATTTTGATTGAGAACTATTGATAAAATAATTCTAGCAGATACAAGTCCCTTGACCAATTTTTATTTATTTGTTATTCTTTTTAATTCAAAAGTTGTCATATTTTTTTTTAACTTCGAGTTGCACGAAATTCTTGCAAAACTACCTGTTGTTATACAGCAGTCGGAAAATAAAACCCATCAATTAAGTATTTATTACGACAATTGTAATTATTTATTTTCATAGATTGTTTTTATATCGAATCAATTACTCTTGAAATTACACAATCAACTTAAAGAGATGTCAATGAAAGTTTCACTGCTGACTCTTCGAGAGATGGATGAGAGGTATTTGGAATTCGCCAGTAAGAAAAATAATTTGATGATCGATTGCTCTCTGTTTGATGGAAGGTAATTATGAAATTTTTCTTAAGTAGTAATATTGTATATTAATTACCATATTATTGTTATTATAGATGCTGGCATGAAAACGAACAGGCAATTGATGCCAGAAGGGCTTTAGCAGTTGTGACCGTATTGTGCGATAATTTTAAACCTTTAGTCGATATTATCTCGCAGCCTTCAAAATGGATCATGAATACTTTACCGGAAATGGTAAATTTCTTACAAACAATCAGATCGTGCTGTAAATATACAGTAGAAGACAAACCACAGGACGTTGACATTTTGTCAATATTGGGAGATATTTGTAAAATCATTGGTAAAATTGTATGTTTGTGTCCATTGTCGTTTTATATTGTTAATTGATTACAATTTTTTTTAATAAGATGTGTCTTCATATAGGGCTGTTCTCATCTGTACGTAGGAATCTTGTGTTCGCTATGTCGCTTTCTAAGTTCTTGCATAAAGAATGTTAGCGATTTAAATACTATTTGCCTAAAGGTGTACAGAGCTATGAGAGAAATCTTATTACTTAGACCGCATGCTAGAGTTGTTGCAGATGTGATGGATATGCTTGCTCTATTGATGCATAATGATGAATTCCTCAGAATGATGTGCGATAATTCTGAAAAAGGAAACATCAAGTTGGATTATTCCGAAGGAGTGGCTATGTATAGTAAAGGTACAATTTTTATAATATATATTACAAGTTAGCAGACTACTGTAATATTATTTTACAGATACATGTTCGATACAGTTATTGTGTAACAATATCGAAGTTTGGACGACGCATTTTGTAGATATGGAACACATGGAAACAATGTTTTCAATTACTAAAAATCTCATCGAGACATGCCATTGTGCTAGTCAGCGCAATATTAAATGGACCAAATATACCCCCCAACACATGTTTGTATAAGAATTGTTATTATGATTTTTTTATAAATAAAATGAACTTATTACTATTATTATATATGATATTTAGATGCCTTTGTCCGATCAAGATCAATCGATGCATCTGTGTTTGTCTACATAGATGTGCCTATCTGTATTGTGAATTTGTGAACTGTTTAAAAGGTAAACGTTACTTAGAGTATTATATTATAGTGCTTTGTATCTAACAATGTTTTTTGTAGATAAAAATTTGCTTAAGAAATTTAATTCAACAATACGAGCTGGAATCGTACTGTTGAATTTTCATATTTTGAACGATATTGAGTATATCCTGCAGCTCGGCGAGTACGAAGAACATTACCAGATGTTTGTGTCAATTTGTAATAAATTTGTCGATCAACTTGAACTTCATGATATGCATAGTAATTTCCCAACTACATATTGTAAAAGTAGAAGTTTCACATTGTTGATTATGAATTATTAATTTTCATTACAGAGGAAGCGCTCGATGGTCTATCTGAGAGTTTCATGCCGGCATTGGAGAATTTAGAAAACCCTTCAGCTGAAACCGTGGCGCTTTGGGAGAAATGCTTTGAAAATTTTTCTGTTTATGATTAATAAGTATTGTTTAACGTGTACAATTTTGTGTTATTTATTTAATATGAATATTTTTAATAATAGTGTTTTTAATTACACTTCATATTGATTTGACATAATTATGGTGTATTGAGGTGCGCGGACTTTTGGTACTTCTCGGGCACCACGCCCTCGTGCCGCAGTTGCATTAGGCTCGGGAGTATCAGCCCATGAGCAACTGAGATCCAACCCAGCCTGGCGTTCGCACTGGAGTACTGCGCATTCCGGCGCTAGGCCAGACCTCCTTCCTTGGTCGTCGCGAAATGCTGTTGATGGTCTCCGGCATCACTAACCGATTGGAGACGAAAATTGGATAGGGGAAATGGAGAGGAGGAGTGGTTTGCGGGCAGTCGCGCTCCGCTCTTGTCTTTTATTATTCTCTCCTCTCGGGAAAGAATAATAAAAGACAACCTGAAAAAAAGGGGTTCTTTTTATAATCTACTTTTTATTTTTAAGTTTTTAGTTCACCGGCTTAAGGTGCGCAGACTATTAATAGATTATTAAAACTCAATTTTTTGCGCATCGATCGGTTTTATTTGAAAAGCCCGCCATCAAAAACGTCAGTTTTTGCTGCCCGTTCGCTTTGCTGTGTTCACGAACACAAATTGCATGCAAAGTATATAAAATATTTTTTTAATATAATTTATATTAGATACGGGATTGAAAATAAACTTATTTAATAATTAACATTAACATAAATTTATTTATTATAAATATATTTGTATTTGGAAAATAAATATTCGGTATTACCCCAAAGTGCAAATATTTAATAATATTTGTATTGTTTTAATCTATCTACATAGATTCAAGAATCATAATTAGATAATACACTACATCTGTAGTCCTGGAAAATCATCAATTGATTAATTCAGCCCTTTTCGAGTGAAGCACTAAATTCACCGAAGTTGTGAGAGGCCCTGGATGCTGGCTAGCTTCACTGATTATCAGTATCGGCCAGAGGGGCGGGCTGTACATGCGACCACCCGGAGACAGCAATTTGATGTTCAAAAAATGTAAGCACGCTCGAATTT
This sequence comes from Plectrocnemia conspersa, assembly GCF_051122295.1. Taxonomy (NCBI): domain Eukaryota; kingdom Metazoa; phylum Arthropoda; class Insecta; order Trichoptera; family Polycentropodidae; genus Plectrocnemia; species Plectrocnemia conspersa. The sequence goes on from NW_028277169.1 coordinate 28,771,682, forward strand.
TTCAAAGTAAAATTTTAATGCTTTTATCCGATACTGAGTTAATGTAATGATACAAAAAACATTTCTATGTAGTACGGGCGCAGAACTGTGCGCTTATTAACGATAGTAATAGATGTTTTAAAAATATTATGAGTGAAGTCTACATCTCAGCCCAGATAATAAGAGATCGCGCGAGAAAGTTAATATTTTATAGTAGCAATTATTTTTTACTGTACACCATGCACCACAGTCCTCTATTTTTTAAGAGTTTGTTGTGTATATGAAGTACAGGACTGGGCCAAGTATAGATCCTTATGGTAGTTTAGCGTGTGCAATCTTAACTGTTTAAATCTAAAAAACATATTTTCGAAGAAAGCTTTTATAATCATAATGAACCATAACGAGCGATTACAAGTCATAATTATTTTTTCAATCCTAACAAGCTATAACCAGCCACAACGAATCATAAGGAGACATAACGAGACATAACAAAGCACATCGAGCTATAACGAACCATAACGAGCTTCAACGAGCCTTACCGAGTCATAATGAGCTAAGACGAGCCATAAATAGCCAAAATGAGCTACTTAATACGAGCCATAACGAGCCTTAAGAAGGCGCAATGAGCCATTACGGGCTATTACAAGCCATGAGGAAACCCAGAATGTATTATTTATAAAGATGTTAAGAAATCCTGGTCGTTAGGATTGTAGTTGTGTTAACGTTTAGAAAATTTGAAATTACCTTATATTTTACAATTTCATTGTTGGTTTTAATATATGCAGATGCAATTTGAATATGTACTTAATTTTTAATTGATATGCAGATTTTATTGGGGTTTTGCACTCTATCATAACAAAAAAGCTTGAATTAGTCTTGAACAAGCCTTGAAAGGAAACTGTAAGAAAAATCTCGAAGGTCGTTAATACAAGGGGTAGACTACAATAGTGGTTTTACTTCTGTAGACGCATTGTCTATAGCATATTTACGCATAACTGGGTTGTTTTTATAATACTCAACGGGCTGATGTTGACAGAGAGGTGAAATCTTCGATAATTATGGTATTGGTTATTATCTTATTGTAAGCAAAACGCGTTGATATTTCCTTTTAATAAGTTTGAAATTGTCATTTAAATGATCTTCCTGTTAATAATTATGCAAGTACACAAAATAAGATCTTTAGTTAAAATGAAGGAATAATATTTTGTGGTCTTCACTGAATATTATTCCTTCTGGAAATATAGCAAAAAGTCTATCTTTTATATAAACTAGACTCATATAATAAAAGTATTTATTAATTATTGTTTAATCTATTGCAGTTTACTAAAATGAACAATAAACCCAATAAGTTTTTTATTTTATATATTTTATGGTCGACCTATCTCGTGTTAAGACAAAAAACGGCATGTGTATGCAACATAACCTTATCCTGTGTTGACGTTTGTCAATACTCGTGATTCTACAATGAAGCACATAAAGTTCGAGGAAAATATACGCGAAGATGACTCTTACAATGCTGATAAAGTGTCAAAAGGGTCTCTCGTGCAGAAAGTCGCCGATAATACACTCGAAAGCGAATTTGAAGTGACAGAAACCAAAAAGTGGTATAAAGACGTATGTATTCTTCAATATTCGTCAGTAATGTTATATTTAATACTATGTCTATAACATATAATGAATATTGACAGCTTCCAGAAGAACCTATAGATTTGAAACCCTTAGACTCTGAACAAATTGCAACGTTGAAGAAAGAAGCCGTCAGTATAATGCATGGAGAATCCTTAGCATTTGAGACAAGTAATATATTTTTATTATGTACATACTCTACATATATAATTATTATTTGACTTATATGTGCCGAATTTATTAGAAATGAGTAAGAGCGGTACATCGGATCAAAAATGGGCGCATTCTCTATTATCGAAAGGAGCTATGGGCGATCGTGTTGCTGCTGCAACTGTTTTAATACAGGTATATAAATTGTGCACTTATTCATTTATTATTGTATTATAATAATACAATATTTTTAGGATAATCCAATATTTAGATTGAGCATATTGAGGAATTTAGTTGCAATGGTGAAACCGGCGAAGAAAAAAGACAGCTTAACCGTTATAGAAACTCTGTCAGAACTCTTTCTCTGCGATCTTTTATTACCTGAAGCAAAATTGAGAGTTTTTGAAAGTAGACCGTTATCAAAGCTCGAAGAGATGAGTTCTGGTAATAGAAATCATAGAAGAAAAATTCTGACTAACTGGATATTTGAAGATCAACTGAAAGAAGTATATGGAGGTAAGAAAACCCCTCTATTCTTCGATTGTAATATCTCAAAGGTGTAACAACTTTTTTTATTTTGTAGAATTTATCAAAGCTTTAAATAATTTTGCTCATGATACAATAGACACCCATAAAGAAAAGGCAGTGAGTGCCATGTCGAAATTACTGATGCACAATCCTGAACTTGAAAAGGTTATTTAATGTTTAAACTTGTACCTAGTCAATAAACATCCTTGTTTTTAAATATTCATATCTAATTTATAGGTACTTTTAGCGAGTATTGTCAATAAATTGGGTGACCCATCGCAAAAAGTGGCATCTAAAGTCATATATCATTTGTGTCAAGTTCTTTACAATCATCCTAACATGAAAGGTATTGTTTTGGATGAAATTGAAAGAATGCTTTTCAGGTAAAATATTATTTTAATTGAATATTTCATATATTATGATGAAATATTATACAAATAATTTCATTTCAGGCCAAATATATCATCAAAAGCCCAGTATTACGGCGTATGCTTCCTTAATCAGTTTTATCTATCGAAGGATGATACTTTGGTTGCTGAGAATCTTGTCAGAGTGTATTTCTCATTCTTCAAAGCGTGTATCAAAAAAGTATGAATATATTAAATATATAGACTCAGATAAAAACAAGTGTATTTTTATAAAGTTACTGAATATGAAAATTTCTTTATATATATTTTATTAGGGCGAAATCGATACTCGTCTGATGAGTGCCATACTGACGGGTGTTAAGCGATGCCAGCCATTTTTGGGTCATCAGAAGCTTGAAGAGCTCCAACAGCAAGCCGATGCTTTACATCGTCTTGTGCATTTAGCAAGATACAACATTTCTCTTCATGCTCTTGCTTTGCTATTGCAAATTGCACCTGTGGCTTCACAACTAAGCGATAGGTTAATAAATAAGTTCATATAACTTTTAATATTAATCGATGTATAAAAATCATAACTATAATGTAATTATTTAGGTATTATTGTGCACTTTATAAGAAGTTAGCTGATCCCGAAACACTCACGACTACATTACCGGCTCTCATGATGAACATCGTTTATCGATCGATCAAAGCTGATAGTTGTGACGAGAGAGTTTTGGCTTTTTTGAAACGATTGCTACAGCTTTCTTGTATGTGCGATGCACCAAGGGCTTGTGCTTTCTTGTTACTCATCAGCAGATTGTCTCGACGTAAAAAAATACCAAAAAAATGGATAGTATACCCTGACGAAGATATGGAAGCAAAAGTATATTATTTTTATATTACATAATTTTTTTTATATTTATTATTATTAAAAATATATTGATTTCAGATAAAAGAAGAAGAACTAAAGCTCGAAAACGACGCTAAAGAACTTTTAAAAGAAGAAGAAAATAAAATAGAAGAAGTTGTGGAAGATAACGAAGAAACAAATACTAAAAAAAAGAAGAAAAAAGATAAAAAGCAAAAAAATAATGATGTTAATGTATCGGAAGAGATTTTGGACGATGAAGGGAAAGCTAAGAATGATTCTTCAATGAAATCGCTATGGAGAGGCGATAAGTTTGATTTGTTAAATGGTCAGTATTTGTTTGATTTTATTTGCCATATCTATGTTATTTTGATTATAAAAATAATTTCAGACGATGATGAGGAGGTATACAGTGATGTAATATTAGAAGAAGATGAAGAAGCACATAAGAAGAAGTTAAAGAAAAACATCAATCAAACTAAAACGAAGACTAGTTGGCTTCATCGTACTTCTAATTTGAATGATGAGGTTGAGACTGAAATGAAGGATGTCGATGAAGTAAAAGAAGATGAAAAACCTCCGATACCCGACCCTGATAAAGATAAAGAATTAAAAATCCTTTTGAAGAAAACAAAAAATATGGAGAAGGTATTTTATTTATCAAGTGATTTGATTTAAACTCAATTTTAATTGTCTTAATAATATTTTTTAGGTTATAACTTCATATAATCCGTTCAACAGAAATCCGGCATATTGTGGCGCTGAACATTCAGTCGTATCAGAATTACTATATTTGATGAATCATTATCATCCAACTGTAAAACTATTCGCCCAGAAAATTTTGAACGGTATGTTTTACATGACTTCAAAATTGTTGAAGAAAAATTTGTAATTCTTGTCTCTCTTCAGATTCGTTCATTCAATACAGCGGAGATCCTTTAAAAGATTTTTCAATAGCAAGGTTCTTGGACAGATTCGCTTTCAAAAATCCCAAGAAAGATGTTCCGAAAAATGATGAGGCTGTAGAACCTCAATTCCAAATCAAGAATGTCAAAGGATCTCATCCAAAGTTTGCTCAGCGTAAGAATTATCTAGCGAGCGGATTGAAAAGCTTACCTGTTAATTCTGCTGCTTATCTGAACGAAGACGCTTCTCGCATACCTGTCGATGAAAGGTTCCTTTACGAGTAAGTTTTTAAATGTTACACTAAAAATTACTTGTCTATAATTATTTGTTTGAATTTTAAAGTTTTCTTCAAACACGCAAGTCTGATAAAGAAGAAGATTCCGGTGAAGAATCTGATGCAGGATCAGTCGGCAGCGAAGATTTCGAAAGTTATTTGGATAGTTTAGCCGGAAAGAAGAATTTGGAAGGTAATAATAAAAAAATATTATTAATTATAGTAATAGCATGAGTAATAATTTGTTTCTCAATTTTAGAATCAGATGAATCAGGTAACGAGAAAGAGGAAGAAGAAGAATTTGATTTCTTGAATGAAGTTATGGTTAATAAATCTAAGATGGAAAAGAAGAAAGGTAAATCTAAAGATGACAATGATGAGGAAGAAGATGACAACGACGATGAATTTGGATCTGAAGATGAAATGAGTGATGTTGGTATGTATACATCATAGAGATGTGAATTTAGTAAAAAAAATGACAAGCTTAGAATTATAATGGAAATTTTGGAGCGAAAAGCGTAAGATTATGTGCACATAGCGCTAAATTATGAATCATTTGCAAAATTATGGAACAGCTACTAGTAGGCTCTCTTAGTAACATATATTTATGAAAAGAAATAATATACAATTATCTAAGAAAGTAATTTGCTTTACGATTTGTAAAATATTTTTGTTTTTACTAATATTTTAGATGACGATTCAGATCTTGATTTTTCTGATGATGATATGAAACCTAAGAAGAATAAAAAATCAAAAGATGGTGAGCTACTATTATTAATTAAATCAATTATAAGGTTTTATTTCAACTTCTTATTTTTTATAGCAATCGATTCTGATGTGGAATCCGATCTAAACTTTTCGGATGGTGAAGATGACGGTTTTGATGTACCTAGCATGCCCGGTAAACCCAATAAAACGAAACCGAAAAAGAAGAGTAAATATTTTTTTCTAAATGAATGAATAATATTATACTATTTAATTAATATTAAATTAATTTTTATAGATGCTGAATCTATGTTCGCATCAGCTGAAGAATTTTCTACTCTTCTCGAAGACACTGGTGCCGTGAAAGGCCACGGTACTAGTCAAGATCTTTCCAACACCGATAACTCTCATTTGAAACAGCTCAATTGGGAAACAAATAGGGATAGATGGGTAAAGGGTTATAATGATAGATTCCAATCTAACAAGGGTAGGCAAAACGAAAGGAAACCATTCGGAAAGAGAGATGGCAAGTTTTCAAAAAAGAGTAACGATTTTAATAATGGAAATAAGAGAAAATTTAATCATCCGGCAAAAGGGGGAGCAAAACGCCCGAGGCGCTAATAATATAATTTGTATTACAAATTTGATTTATAAAATATAATATTAAAAAAAAAACATTTTTTATTTTTAAGCCATTAAAAAATTTAATATCACTAATCTGATGTTAGATCAGTGGTATAAATCGGCGACTAATACCTCACTTGGTGTTCGAATTCCCTTATGGGTGCTGGTGTTTTTAAATTTTTATCGTGCGGGAGATCGAAATTAGTGATTATTGTATAATTATAATTCTGATCGACCATCACAGATTATGTTTTCTTAGATTTTCCTAATCTCACGGAAAAATATGATCAATAAACAAAATAAAATTGAGCTAGGTCGTGCCTAGTGGCATATGTCGATTGTAAGCTGTAATAATAGTTTATAATGAATTAAATATATGTCAACGTTGCACCTAATGTGTGACAAATTGTGCCGTCTTGATGGAACCACATGGCTTCCACATCTATATCTTCGATTTCGTGTCAAAAATAATCGGTTATCATGCGCTTAGGCCGGTTTCACACGTGCCGGGTGGATTTGCCCGGCACCGGGCCGGCGCCGTGTAGTGGGGATGGTGTTGTATGGGCTAGTACCTATCATTTCAGACGTGCCGGACAAATCTACCCGGCGCCGGCCCGACGCTGACTGCCGGGTTGTCGCCGGCTGCGCTCACTAAACTGTCCTTCGCCGGGTACCGAGTTGAGTGTGGTGGGGGTAAAACTCAAACATGAACCAGGCCGTTGACAGTGATTGTGGTATCTTGTAATAAAATTATTAAATATATTCCTCGTGTTTAGACAATAGCAGAAGAAATAGACCTCGAAATTTTAATTATATTAATGTAATCTCTTTTAATTATTTTAGTAGAATACATACAAAAATAAAAAAATAACGCGAAATGTGTGGAAGGACTTATGTGAAGCCGTTAATCCTAAATTACTGGCACCAGTTGACGGGGTATAGGTCGGGCTGGGAAGAAACCGGCCACGTGTGAAAGCTTTGTAAACGGCGCCGGCCCGGTGCCGGGTGAATCCATCCGGCACGTGTGAAACCGGCCTTATAGTGTTCACCATCGACGGTTGCAGTCCAACCTTTATCGTTTTCAAAAAAATAGGTCCAATGACGTCACCTGACCACAATGCGCACCAAACCAAAGCTTTACAGAGAAAATGTGAGGCCCGGGGCATCTAATATTTTAGAGACCCTTCAAAATTTAAAATAAAATCGTGAACAAGAAAATAAAGTCAACAGTATTTAATATTTTTTGGATTATTACATTTAATTATTTTACTGAAGCTTTGCACTCTTTAATATTAGCAAATTCACTGATTATTTCAGAATAGTCTAAAATACGCGCTATCTGGTAGTTAATGTTGAGTGTTGCTAGTCTATTAAATTGATCCTGACACATTGTCGATCGCAGATAGTTTTTAATTATTTTTGGAACACTAAATGATCTCTCATCTTCTGCTACACTCACAAACACAGTTCGAAGCACAATCATTATATTTAGAAATATGTTTACGAATCCCATGTCGATAATTTCCTTAAGTAATTCTGCCGGTTTCGTGCTTAATTTAAAATTGGATTTGTAAACACGCTTCAGCAGTATTAGTTTTTCTACAATTTTGTCACTTTTATACTTCTCTAGAAATAATTTCGCCTTTAAATTTCCATGAAACTATATTCTCTTGATTACATCAAGCAGCTTGAAATCGACGCGTAAGTTCATCTATTATCAAATTGATAATTTTGTTTAAAACATTTGAATGAAATAATTTTTTTACATTCATTAAGAATGGACTTCCATGCTTCCTTAAATTGTTCTATATCTTTAATTAGGTTTTCAATATCTTTTTCTGCATCTAATGTTACTTTACGAGATTCGATAATGATATCATTTTTTTCACTTCATCTTATTCTACTTTGCTTAGTGATAATTTTGTTCCAGCAGCAGCTACTTGTTCACAATAATCTTGACACAAAAAAAAGCGATTAACCATGGCATACGCTGAACCTCATTAAGTTACTGTATTTAGGGATTGAGTTTGACGATAAATGAAAGAGAAAACTGAAAAACAATACTTTATTGCAATTGTTGTTATAAATATATTAAAAAAAAGTTCATAACAATATTAAACATTTATTCTTAACGATATACACTGGAGCATTCTAGTAATTTAAATACTATACATTATATGGTTAAACCATGGAATGATTGTGCTCGTTAAGCAAGCTCTATAATTGATATTCGTAAAAACTTAACAATAATATAAAAAATATTTATTTGATTAATTAAAATATTTAAAAAAAATATAAAAAGGAATGTTATCTATGAATATTGTACGTCATTTACTCTGATCACATATATAAAAGTTTATAAAATATATTAATTAAGTACATCTTGACTAAAACTATTCATACTCTTTATATAAACTTGTGTATAAAATGTGCTATAGTAATTTTATATTAATGTAATATAAAACATTTCAATCTATTTATAATAAAATTCATAATCGATATTGTCCTGTTTATGTGATATAATACATATAAATTCTTATAAAATAATACTTTTAAGAGTATTTGCTTTTCAATCAGTTGAGGGTTGCGACGAGAGCTGCTGAAATGCAGCACTCCACTGCTTTCAATATCATTTTCATTTCAATCTGCATTTGTACCTTGTGAATGGAGATGAGGTAATATTATTTACTAAACAAATATGAACAAAAACCTCAATGTGTAATGTGAAATATGTACATAGACTAACTTTCATTTTCTTCTGTTTTTAAGCGTTTACGTCTATCGTCGTAGTCTTCCGAATTGTTATTACTGGTAGAACAGTGTTCTCCGTTTCCGGAAGAGTGACTTCTCGGTTCTTCAGCTTCCAAGACCTTGATTCGTATTCCGCATATCTCAGCACCGTGTAAAATCTTGCGCGCTTCTTGCGCCGCTTGTATCGAAGCGTACTTAACGAATCCGACGTTTTTATGGGGAAGCGTATAGACATCGATTAAGTCTCCGAATCTTGAAAATGCATCCCTCAGCATGTTGATCGGAGGCGGATGAGGATGACAAACCAAGAAACACCGTTGAGCTACCGCCGCGTCTATACTAGCCAACGGTTGGGCGGTTGGAAGTTTAACACTGCAAAAAGATTCGTCTGAAGATACTTTTTTATTTTCGAACGTTCCAGCGGTCACGGCTTGTATCAAACTCGTAGCTTGAGCTATTGTTTCGGCTAATTGAGCTACCGAAACACCGGGAAGCATAGCTGCTTTCATATTAGCTGTGATAGAAGGTATTTCAGACGGAGACTGATTTCCACCGTACGAAGATCGGCAGTTATCGTATTCGGGTCGCACGTTTAATTTCGATCCTGGAGGGTATTCCAATCCGTGCAATTTTTCTTTAGCGTACTTCGCCGATAGATGATTTGCGAATACGACTTGAGCTACTCCCATGTGTCTCCTGTCGTCAATTTTATAATGGCAATACTCTAAACCGGGTACTATGTCGAACAACTTCCAAATTTGATTCTGCTGACAAACGGGATTACAAACGACGCTCAATTTAGTATATTCTTCTGAATTAGAACCTCCGGAAGATATAAAAGACGACACGCGCGATAAATCATAGTTGATATCGTATGCCGTTTTATTCCGTTTGGGTTCCGCAAAGATAGCCTTAAATTTCTTATCGGCGTTCTCAAAAGCTCGCGCCGCATCGGAGAAATACTTATACTTAACATAACCGTAACCCTTGTTATCTCTAGTTTCTCTATCTCTAATCACATTAGCCGATTCGATCTTACCGAATTTACCGAATTCGTCGTTCAATTCAGAATCGGACATCGTTTTCGGAATCATAACGAATAAACGCACATATTTCTCTATATCAGTGTTATCTCTCACAGGTCCTTCGCATTTATTCGAAGCTACCATTACTTTAATCGGTCTAGCAGTGTTTCCGATCGTTTTACCGTCCATAGCTTCTAAGGCTCTGGCTGCTTCGGACGTTTTAGAAAACTGTATATAAGATATGCCTTTCTTTTCGCCTGTAGCGCGATCTTTTACGAACCATACGTCTTCTATGGTGCCAAATTTTGAAAAGTGCTCTCTGAAATCGTCTTCTGTAAGATATTTATTGCATATAACAAAGAGCCGCGAAAACGGTGGATAGTCCTGGTAAGAATGTGAAAAGTTTGAAGAGTCGTTATCATTGTGACCTCTGCGCTTCTCGGACATCTTCAACTTGTACAAATATCAAGTGTAAAATGACGTAAAATAGCTTCTAGAGACACACATGGGTGTGTTTTTTATCGTTTTATTGAGATACAGTCCTTTCATCCGTTTGATGATGGACTTTCCTTTAGACGAGCTTTCATAACCTTGTGTTGTATATGCGCTCGTCCGTGTCGAATGTAGTATTTTATAAAAATAAATATCTGAAATTAGAAAACGAATCGTTGACTATGTGTTAAGTTGCAACTGCTAGAGTTTAAAAGTGTAATTAAAATTACCAACGAGAACGCCCGATAGGAACGACGGACGAACCACAGACAGCTGTTGGGATGTTCTAGTTACGTCAACGTTCGTTGCTCGTTAGCGTTTGTGTACTTACGAAATTAACGAGCGTTTATGTAAACATTTCAAAATAAATGCAAAAGTAATTTTCATGCAAGGATTTATATATTTGTCAACAAATTATTCTTTACTTATTAATATATGATAAAGTAATTGTTTTTTAATGCAAATAATCTTATTCAAAGAGTGACAAATAATAAAATACCACGAAAAGTTAACTGTCGAAAGAACGACATATTTTTAATCAAGTGTGGAACGAAACCACGCTATGCCATTTTGTCATTGTTCATGCACGCACACAAACGCGTTTCCTACTCTGACACGATGACATACAAATAATAATATTAAAAAATAAATGATAAGAAACATATCTATAAAATTTAACCTATATTACTTAAAATAAAATATACATATATAAACATGACAAACAAAAATAATAAATTAAAAAAATTGTAAAAGCAATCCGGGCATTTTATTACTTTATGCATTTGACACACAGCTCTGTGAAAAATAAAGCACGATACACGTATAATTTTATTATCGGAACAAAAGTTACACGTACGTCTTCGTCCAATATTACGAGTACAACTGGTCGAAGACAATATAGGAAGATTATCGGGGGGCAAAATTTTTCGCGAATAATTCTATCGCTGACTTTTGCGGTTTTTGCAAATAAACATTTTCCTGTAGTTCAATTACAGTTTTTTTTACTAAATTTACCGATAGGAGCCGTATGAAATACTTTCAACGGCATCGATTGTTGATTCGCCACTCATAATATTTATGGATCCATATCATATAGATATTGAAAGTCATAATATCAATGAGCTCCATAAATATTCTGAATGGCTGCCGCCTTCTTGCCAATACGCAAAAATATTCACAAGTCATTTTGTTTCTTAGATAAACTCCGCCTTTTGTTCCGTTATGAATATGAATCACCGGTGGTCGTTTGTTTTTGTTGCATTCATTATCTGCGTTAAAAACTTTTGTACTGAGCAACAGATATTGTCCATTTTGACACATTTCTGAAATAAATTATAAAAATTTCAACTAAAACATAACTTCAGGATTACTAGTCTGAGATGTTACGGACCGGGCTATTCCGTCCTTCGATGTCAGCTTACAGCTATTTTTGAGTTGAATGTTTTGATTCAACTTCTCGAGAAGTTGGCTGTTTGGTATCATAATGAAAGAAAAAAATAAGAAGCGAAAATATATTTTTTAAAAAACAAAGTTTTAATAATGTCACTGTTGCATCTTTGTACTATATTTACCGTTACTTGTTAGAGCAATTTTGTTCTGATTTTTAATAATTAGAATCAAATAAAAAATGAACTTTCTATCGTAGGAATGATTGACGTACAAGTTTTTTTCTACTAGAAAAAAAATGAAAGTGTTGAGCAATCGCTTCGGTCATGGCCGCTGAAAAGTGACGTTGAGACCAAATATCGAGAGAGTGACAGGCACGGGCGGCGCATTGCGAGTCTGCGCTCGGGATGTTTGGGCAGCCGCGCTGCCGCGAGTGGACTCCGCTCGCTACGCAGCAGTTGCGGCTGCGCTCTTTGCTCCAGGTAATCGTTCTCACCGTCCGCGTCGCCTTCCTATGCTCCTTTGCCCTTTGTTTCATCATCTTACTTCGACCTTCCTCATCTCTAGTGTACTATCGAATATTTCAATTGCCCCAACTTAAAACTGTCTCTGACACTTTCTAATTACATCATCCGCGTCTTTACTATGGTAAAGTATCGATGTAATTTCTTCGTAACTTATGTCAACATGACATATCGAATTAAATCACTTGCATAAAACAGATTCATCAATATTTTACATTTATGCAAAAGTACATGACTCATCCGTGTTTGTTATGTCATCAAACCGATGAGGCAAAAATAAATAAACATTGCCTGATAAGTAAAAAGCTAGACTGCTATCGTAGTTTATTGCCATTTGATCTTATTGGTGTCAATTTTTTTATAACGTATTGCGACGTTTAATGTGTCATATTTTTGTGGAATTAGATTGTTGGATACAATTTGTACGGAAACGATGGATGCTGCGAGCCGGGAAGTCTTTATTATACGCTTCACACCACGACCATGTCGGCGCCGTTTTACACTAGCGAAAAACTACTTTCAAATCATCCGAAATGGAGAGAAATAGATTCAGGTAATGATAATAATTTTCTAAAATTAAATGATAGCAATGACGACGACGGCGACACGAGCAGCGCAGTAAGTTCGCGATTGAGATCTACAGAGGAAAGTCCAAAAAACACTGCTTCAATGCTTAAATTCAACTGTCTGGAAATATTATATTTAACTATAAACTATAAAGTGAAAATTTCACAAAAGAAACTATTTTGTAATTTTTGATTTCAAAACTACAATTACAATAAAATTAAAAAATAGCGATATGTTTATAAAGGGCAAATATTATTATCTTCTAGTACTGTGTTACTCCACTGGTCCGTGAACTATTTGTTGCTGGTCCGCGGAACATTACTAAAAAAATAAAATATTAAACAAATTTCATGACGTATTTAATTTAATTATATAAATTACATATTTTATTATATAAAAAAAATAATTAATTTGATACTGGTCTGCAATGCAATAGAAAATATTGCTATTAGTTCGCTAAATAAAAAAGTTTGGGAAGCATTGTTCTAGCGAATATTATACTTCATTTTCAATAGGAGTGCCGTGTTTTGTCTTGGGGTCAGATTTTACGAGATGATATAACTAAAATCACAGTTGAAGTTTACATATAAATTATGTAATTTTATATATATATTTGGCGAAAATCTTTACAATAAATCTAGAATTTAAACCAATACGTATCATTGCTAAAACATATTTTGTTAAATTTTGTGTATTGCATATCACGCATATAAAATACGGTCAAGTGTTACATTTCTTATCTAATCATTTTGTAACAGTGACCTAATGATTTTTTTATTAAATTTTTATACGTATTATTTTCAGAATGCATTCACAAAATGTCTTCGTTGAACGTCGTCATACGAGTGTGGAAGCACATTCACCACGAAGACAAGACTACGACGGAGAAAGCTTCTCAAGATCTCTATAAACAGACTGATAAAGTTATTCAAACATGGGGCGTAAACTTCAGTGGCCTTCTTCACATTGGTGCCAATTTGAGTCTAGACTTTAACTCGAAAAGCTTCAAAGAGAACACTCTGATATTCCAAATGACCGGCGGCTATTTTTGCTCTTACGATAAGTTGAGAGCGCAGCCGGTTCCTAGAGGATTGAACCATAAATCGAATTCTCCGTCTAAAGTCATACCAATAGACAGTAGATATAAAGGTATTAAAGAATCGAAATCAGTGTCTCCCGGTATAGGTCATTGGAGAAGCGAAGCTTTGGAGGGTAGATACGTTTCGAAGAGTCACAGTCCTCCTGCGGGAGGATTCAGGCAAAATACTGTGAACGAGAAACGGGCGCTGAACGTGCACAGAACCCATGATTCTTATAGCGATTCGGTTTATGAACATTCGCCGAAGAGCGAAACTGGTTTCGAGATCAGAGAATATTCTGGAAGCGAAGGTAGTAAATCGTCGAGCTCTTTGACCGCCTCGAATCGAGATTTGACAAGCGTCGAAGAGAGCGAGACTGCTGAGCATTACGACGCTAACATAGCTGCAATACCTAAATACAGGTATTCGAGTATGAAGTTCTTGAACTCTGAAATTCGACCGAGTTATAACGCCAAAAAGTTGAGGATGCTGCATTTGTTGCAGTTTTCCATCGGAAAGAAACTGCAGGCCGTGCAGGAAATCAAAGAAAGGATCTATCAAAAGTCGGCAATGGAAAACTGCGAGAATCTCTCACCGGGCGAGACGAGAGCCAGTTATGAAGATTTCTCTCGTTCAGAAAATTTGAGCGTATCGTGTAGGGAATTTTCGTTTTTGACTGGCAAAAAACATCAAAAGCAAAATTTATTTTTAGATAATGGTAAAATGTTCAATAAGAACGATGAAAAAAAAACGAAAAATGAAACAGAATCGAATACTGAAGTAATTAAAAACGAATCCAAAGTCAATAATAAACAACGTTTAAATAAATTAGTAGAAAATACGTCGGCCATAGATAGGAGGTTTACCTTGCCATTGAACAAACTATTAGAATTTAAGGTATTATTAATGTATTTTTAAATGGAATACGCAGTAATGACATGTAACTAATTGTTTTAATTTCATAAGATGCAACCGTCGCCGACGCAAAGGTTAAAGTACACGTGCCTCACTAAACAGTTGGAATTGAGTCGATTCAAAGTGCGACTGTTAAAAGACGAACGAAATAACTCTTTGATTAAAATTCGTCAGTTGAAAGAGAATCGCGATAAGCAGCAAGAGGAGAATCAAGACTTTGGTACGATTTTTTGTTGTAATAAATCGTTGCTGATGGTTAATCGATTTTTTTGTATTGTAGGTAGCGAATTGATGCAAAAGTATCATTCCTTATGTAAAAAGTGGGATCAGTTGAAAGAGCTGCGCAAATCTGAGTCGGCTCTTCGTGAGTTATGGCTGAGATCTGCTCATTTGTTAAAAACCCGAAGATGGCAGTTAGTGCAAGATATACAAACTATTTTTCCAATCACAGAGGTTTGTATTTTTTTATATAATTTTTGTGACGGCTTGTGCTGACCATACGTGACAATAGACGGAATAAACTTAATACATCACAATAGTAATGGAAGTGTGATTATAATATAACACTGAGATATAAAACAATTGGTCGCGAAGTTGTCAGATCTCAAAATTCAAAATATATAACAGCCGTTCCAAACTTGTTCATGCGATGAACAAATTTGAAATCTATTTAAACTCCAACGCAATCATCAAATTCCAGCTAAAAGTAAATGAGCAATACACTTACCTCAGAGTGGCTATGTGTATAAAATCAGATACACAGCGCCTTAATCAAGTACTGTTTGAGACTTGCTTCCGACAACACATCAAAAACTTCCTTATTTGGACACACTAGGGTTCGTACAAACTCGATCATCAATTGACGAAATCAAGAAAGCAGCTGCTTCCCTCTTCACGGCCGACGTTTAGAATCCAGAGTTCAACCCGCTTTGCAGATGATTGAATCCTCTGATCCTTTTTAAAAAAGGATCTGAACAAAAGTTCTGAACATACAATCGGTGCCAAAATACAAAATAAAACTATATATTTAGCGGGCAATAACAAAGTCTATTTGCGCCCCCGAATCATTGCATTGGCCAGATCGAGAATGGAAAGGCGAAGGGCTTTCTCAAACTTGAACCCTTTGCGATCAGAAAATTTTACAATACAGTTTGCAAACCAGTCGAAAATAATTATGCGCAATTTAAAGATCTTAAAAAAACACACAAGTTTCGTATTTTTTATGTTATTTTAGTCATTTATTTTGTAATATGTTAAGAAATGTAGTACATATTTATATTCTAAAAACATTTTTTATCATAAAAAAGATCATATATAAACAGAAAACATTATTTCATGATTGAAAAACATTTTTTTATTTAACATTATTCACTTAACATCTATAAATTTCAAAATATAAATGATCTTTAACAATTATTATTAATAAATAAATGGTTTTATTTATAAGGATTTTTGTAGGTTAAAAAAAATTATTTGCTCATGCGTCATAGAACACAAAGACAATGGAACTCGAGCGTTCAATAGTTCAAATTGACCCGAAGTTTTAAATTGACGAAAAGGATCCTTAAGTACAAGAATATTGAGACGCCCTGTCACATAAATTTCCATATATATTACTTGGATGATAGCTCTGTAACAATGCAGTGCATAATTTCAAAAGATTATAGTTTTTATTGTAAGCAAAACACCTGAAACACACACACACATGTTCCAATTCAAAATAAAAATAAGCAAACCTAAAATGAGTGAACAGCAGTAATAAGTCATATTTATTACCTGGACAAACTCAGCATTGATAAAGTAATCATCCATTTATTGAAAGATTAACACATCCATTACTACAGTAATTATTATTTTTTTCTTGTTGGTTAATATGAATAATATATTTTTTTATAAAATACAAAATAAATTGAATAATTTAAAACAATAAATAACATTAAAAATGCCACTGATGTATCACATATGAAACGCCGCTACAGCAGCGGCTTCTAAGCGTAACGGAAAAACGACCATGCCACCATAGCGGCGATATTAGGTTAAGAGTATAAACTCGAACACGGCTTACCGTATTCACTTCCGTCAAAACTTGAAACTAGCACTTCGTTCCTGACTTGGAACAAACGAGAGTTCACGAAACAACAAATCAAACTGAAATGAAGCAGCCGCTTTCTATTTCACATTAGATCTGGTCCAAGAAGTCACTGAAATCCAAGAGTTTAAACCAGCTTTTTAGGACGACTTAAATATTTTGGTCAGATTGTGCACAACTGAAAAATTATGCCACATTTTAATAAGCGTTAAATAATTTTTGTATGTCCCATTTTCACTACCTTACAATTCTTTAGTGTATTTTTTATATATAATATAATATAAAGAACATAAGTCAGTTACGAAATTATATATATTTGTATATAAATTTTATTTTATGTTGTAGAATGAAAAAGGTGAATTGTTCATCTTGGGCATACACTTGCCGGCATGTCAAGGCGACGGCGATGGACTCCGTCAAGTTTCCGAGGCTAATCTTGCAGTTGCTCTTGGTCGGGTGGCACACGTTGCTGCTTTGGCCGCTGCATTATTAGCCGTACCTCTGCGTCATCCGTTGAAGCTGATGGGATCTAGGACGAAAGTCAGAGACCATCTCAGCCCACAGTTGAACGAGTAAGAGTTTTAACTACGGTGAAAGCCTTGCTTATATGTTTCGCTACATTTCAGTTTATAATATAGTATATACATAAACATAAAATCAACAATAATATCTTAAACACTACAATGAAAGATATTACTTTGACGATATACATCGTTGACCTTGTACTTAAACTCCATTGTTGATTGATAAGATAGCATCATCATAATACACACCGAGATACCGGGTGGTCTAAAACTCATGACCTTAAACCGATAAACTTAGCAAAACATTCAAGGCTCTTTTATGTTTTATGCTTTTATTTATTATTTATTTGTGTTCGTTTTACATTTTAGGATCTCTTTATTCGCCCGAAATAAAGATCCGATGATGTTTCGATATGGTTTATTTTTGCTCAATAGAAACATTGCTCAGTTGCTCTGGGACACTCATCGTTTCATCACGCCCGATCCTAGGAACACGCTCGGCAACCTTCAAAAGTTACTCCACCCGCCGCAGATATCCGCAAAGTATGTCAATGTTTAAAAAATTTTTTTATTATTTTTATGATTAAGTTCCTGTGTTTTTGAATATCTAGTTTGGAGTCGTTAAAGGCCTTCGGTTCAGTATCTTCGGTGGAAACCGAAGGCAATGCCATATATGGATTGTTTCATCCGTTTTCCGCATCGGGCTTGACAACCGAAAATGTGACCGCACTGCAACATTCGACTTCAAGTTTCAATAACCTGACGGGTGCTATGCGAAAGACGCCACATAGTTTACGAAGCTTGGTGGCTGTCGGAACCGATAGATCGACACGGAGTATCATGTCGGGCGGCTTTAGTAACACTGGAGGAAGGCCATTCAATAGATTTAAGGTATGTTATATACGTAAGGACAGGAAAGCTTGAATAATAAAATTTAATAATGTTCTAATCTCTATTAACGTTCTTTGACAATATTAAATTGATCAAATTGTCGTTCTAAAATGTAACCGAAGAACTTAACAATTTCACTCCGGGTCACGTGGAAACGACGTGTATTCCGTGTCATTCGTTGTATGAAAACTTACTGCGTAAAAAATATATAAAACTTTAAGTTTAGTTTCAACCTTTGATAGTAGGTGATAAATAAAATATTAAATTCATAGAATATAATTATTAGTGGTGGTTTTAAATATAGTAACATACTCTACTTTCATTTACTCTTTACTCTGGTGAATTCTTACATATTATTTGAGTTTTATTAGTTCCCACAAATGGTGTTAAATATCTTCGGATATTTATTTATATTTTTTTCGTGTCTTATGATTTTTACTTATTGTTTTTTCTTCAGATTTGATTATAGCTGCTTAGTAAATTATTTTAATTCAAACAAATAAATATATTTATTTTTTAACCCACAAGTGATTCTGAACTATTGATATAGTTTTTTTAAAATTATTATCATATTTTGATTATTCACAAAAGGAACTTTTTGAGGCGTTTATGGACATTATAAATGAATAATAAGATATTTAAATATAATATTATTTAACACTACCTTTGTGAAGCTCGTCAAAATTATGGGTTTCTGCTTTAAAAAAATAATTTATTTAGATACAATATATTATGAAGAACAATTTCTTACAAAATTTATAAAAATAAATATTCGACTTTTATCAGAATTTAAACTAGTTCAAAAGTTTCCCAAAAACTCCAAAATAGTATGCAGAACATAAATTGAGAACAATCCAAAAAGTAATCTATTTAAATACATTAAATTATGAAGATTCAACATAACATCATTTTTTTCAATATACCGCCTAATTTAAAAGTTATCACTGTTTTTCTAAAAATAAACTTAAATTCGTGGAACACAGATTGAGAACCACTAAAAAATAATTTATATAAATACATTCAATATGTACATAATTTAGACTAGTTTTAAAGTTCTAAAAAAAACTAAAACCCACAGAACACAAATTGAGAACCACTAAAAAATATTTTATTTAAATACATTCAATTATGTAGATCAATTTCTTACAAAATTCATAAAAAAAAGTATTCAATTTCATCAGAATTTATACTAATTGAAAGTTTCTCAACAACAAGCAAATACAGATCAAGAGACTTCAAAAATAAATTAATTTAAATGCATTAATTCTAAAGATGTAACTTTCTAAAAAAAAATTGAGATGTAGTTTTCTAAAAAAAATTTAAAATATTTTATTATATCAAAATTGAGTTGTTTTAAAGTTTCCAAAAAAAAATCTAAAATAATATACAGAACACAAATTGAGAACCACCGAAAACGTATTTATTTAAATACTTCAAGTTAAAAAAACTGACGATGTATCAATATAAAAACTTTGTAGTATATAATAATTGCTATATGTGCAATTTTTTTCGTTTTTTTATAATAAAAGTTATGTTGGACACATTCTTATTAGACACACTATAATTATAAATATAACCATGAATCTTTATTGATGCTGTAATATTTCAATATTTTTATCTTTGTTAGATAATTGAGATTAATTTATATTAATTAGACAGACATATCATTGAAAACCTTTACATTCAGAAGATGAGTATAGATTGTAGTATTATGGCTTTTTATTTGGTTTGTTGTGTTATTATTATAGTATATTAATGTTCAAAGATCTATTCTCATCTTAACACTTTCATAAAAATAATATATAGCATTGAAGAGGAAGCATCCCTATCGTATGCCAGTATTCTGAATTTTAAGCTATAATATATGATTTACATTTTAGGATTCTGTAGATGGTCACAGTCCAAAAACAGCAATGGTTATCAGAAGACATAGGTATTCTAGGAGCGTTGGTAGTTATTTAGAAGAACAGGTATGCAATATTAGACATTTATTATTAGTTCTATTAAACCCATATTAATACTATTTTTCTTGTAATAAAGTCATTACAGAACCTAGAACTAGGTGCATCTACAATCGGAAGTGAGCCATCGTTACTCATCCACGCTCCGAACGGTGACGCGCAGTTTGAAAATCCTTCAAATTCACCAAGTGAAAATGTTGAAA
Organism: Plectrocnemia conspersa; assembly: GCF_051122295.1. Classification (NCBI taxonomy): domain Eukaryota; kingdom Metazoa; phylum Arthropoda; class Insecta; order Trichoptera; family Polycentropodidae; genus Plectrocnemia; species Plectrocnemia conspersa. The sequence goes on from NW_028277169.1 coordinate 28,792,099, forward strand.
ATGTCATGTCTCTCTCTGAATCTGATCTCACAAAAGTAAGCGACATTACATCTCCCGGAAGTAACGATTTTTCAGCTAACACTAATCATGGAAAAGTTGTCTTTTCATTGGGCGACGATGGAGGAATTCCAAAACAGAGGAGCTTAGAAAATTCGCCGAGCGACTCTTACATCAAACATGATAATCCGAGTATATCAATCGAAAACGTGGAGATTAATAATCTTAAATCGGACGTGACTCAACTGAGTAAAGAGTTGGAACAGTTGTGCGTCAATTATACTTCAGATATAATTGATCAAGTCGAAAAATTTACTTGCAATAAAGTAGTGGATATTGAAAAGCTCGACGATATTATATATTGCTCGGAACCGTGTTCGGAAAACTGTCAACAGGCATTTGAGGCCATATCGCAAGCTAAACATTCTTCAGTATTGAAAGAAAGCGATTCAGAGGAGGTGATGCACGATGTAATAGTTTTACCGAGCGCCGAAGCTGTGATGGCTTCCAGTTCGCATTTCACCGATTCGCTGCGTCTCGACGAGATCGATTATGGAGATTCAGAAATCACCGACAACACCAAAAGTGGAATCGACGAAATCAGCGATCAATTGGAATTACCTTGTGATTGTGCTAAATCATCGAAGGGGTGCTTGAAGTGTGCGAAAAACGATAGTGAAGAATCTTCGAGCAATTGCCTTCAATCGACGGACTGCGACGGCAATGATTGCGATCTAATTTACGAAGGAAGTTCGGCTTCTAGAGACGCGAACGCTCTTTTGGATAACATCAAGCAGATAGAAGAGACCGAAATGATCGGCAGAGTTTTAAACACTTTAGAGTTGTCGGCGGCGGACGTAACACTAGCTAAAAACGACGAATTAACGAAAGTGGCCGGCGACGTTAGATAATCATGACGATGCAATTTCTAGACAATTTATTTATGTGTTATTTATTTGTTATTATGTCAGATTTTCGTCGTCGAAATCTAACGTGTTAAGTTCAAAGATTTACATGTATTTATCTGACGTGTATTGCTAAGATTGCTAACGAGTCTGTAACCAAATTTTAATTTATTATCAAAGTGTGATGCTGATTCAATCTGTGATCTTATGTGTGAATACACAATACATATAAAATTCCCATAGAGTTTAATTTATGTATGTTATATTTATTGTTATCGATGATCTAAAGTCGCCGTTTATTTATTTAAATTTATATAGAAAAAAATATCGTTGCCATTATTATTTTAGATTAACGTAATACATTAAATAACAGTGATATAAAAACATGTATTATTTTTTTCAAGGAGGTCTATCAGAGTTTCAGTTAACGTCATGGTCCCTTATTTACTGTTTGTGTAATACTATATGAATAATATTTACGGCTCTTATTAAAATTCTTTAAATATGTTTAATCTCGCCTTATGTGTGTTTCGAAAGCAATTTACTTTTTAAAATAGCAATAAAGGAGCGATAGGTTAGAAAATATAGCATGGAAGGGACCATTATTAAAAACAATCTTTTTACAATAAGTAAAAGAGTAAGGTTAGATAGTTGCGGGTGTAGCCTCCGAAGGACTTTAGCCAGATATGTGCTTATAATGTTTCGCTAACTGTAAACAATCATGAATAGTGCGGCATGCTTAAAGTTTATTTTTATACGATGTTATGACTAAGAGTGCATGTGTCGAATTTTCCTGTTGAACTGTTATTATATCAATTTATAATATAAAGATGTATCTGTGATCATGTATATAGTAAAGGTATGTATTTATAAAGCGCATATGAAATATGTTTCAATTATGAATAAACACAGATATCAACATAATTATGTTTGTTTTATTTGAACATCTACTGTGTATTGCGATCGGTGATCCTAAATGCACATGATAATAATAGACACAATGTAAACATACTTAAGTTTGCTTTTAGAATAGACTTATTCTTCTTTATTTATATTATTATCGTATGAGTTTATATTTGGAGATCGGGGATACTATTACACCTCTATTTAAATGTTAGTTATAGCTAATTTTGCTTCTTTTTTTAAGATCTTTCGACCAAAAATATCTAGAGGTTGACATAAAAATTATAAAAAACTTGTATTATGAATTTATATTTTTGCATAAAATATATATATAATTCAATAATAAATGATACTTTACAAGTGACGTTGCAGCATAAGATTGACTACGAGAGAGGCATTCAAATCGCAACTCAATTCATGTCTAATTAAGCTTTTATTATTATAAAAAAAAGAATAAAACCAAACCTAATCAAGTAATTGATTTAACTTCATATTTACTTTATTATAAAACAAGAAATAAACTAAATTTACTAAAATTAATATTTTTTAAATTTTATTTGGTGTTCCCTTTTTGAAAATATGTCTTAATAAAAAAATACAAAATGATCACTGAGGAATGTCCTAAGTTTCATTACAAAATTTCCTGAAATGGAAAATACTCTCGCTATGTAACGAATTGGGTTGAATACTTTTTAGAGTATACTAAATGGCATTCGACCTTTATCAAAGATTTTTCTATCCCAAAACATCGGTTACATCGTTTTGATAAATTTCAAACTTAACGGGACTCTTTATACCCGATCCTTGAGTTGTGTATTGAAGACAAAATGCACAACGAACGACAATATTTTCAAATCGAACCTAAACATAATATGTATGTACAGTTGAAACTGTAGATTAGGGGCTTGCTAAGTAGGAGCGTGTACTCGGGGATTAGAAAATACATATGCATATTGACTTTTAAAATATTTTATCTCGTTTTATTTGCAACTAAGGTGACTCTTTTAGAATTCATATTAAATATATAAATTGTAGAGAAACACACTTTTTTACCGATTCTTATAACATGTAAGTATGACAAACAATGATTTTATAGATAAGATAATTTAATCTTTCTGGTGTGCAATAACATTTCCTTTACTTCATTTTGGAAAAATATGAGTTTGTTTTTCAGATTCTACATTTAATGATTCTAAATTAGCGTAAATTTGACAATCGACTCTCCTAAAATATTTGATAAATAACCTTGGAAAAGTTTTTAATATAAATCGTGTTGTTTTTCTAACCATAATAAAAATTGATTTTTATCGACTATGTATTAGTAGATTTTATAGTAGCAATATTTAAATTTATTTCTTTCGATGCACGTAATATTTTTATTGTTAGAAGATATGTTAGGTAGGTATGTCAGAATTTACTGTAATAGTGTTTATCGGAATTACACCATCAATAGTTTTTTCTCTTCGGATCAATATTACTACAAAAGAAACTCGTGATATTGCTCTGCTGACGTTTCATTATTAACGATATGTGGGCCAATATAGATTTGTTATGGCCAAAACTGGTCGGCGCTAGAGTGGCATTGCGTGGCGGTTTTTCTCTCTACCGACATGCCCGCAAGGGTTCGGACGCGTGCCGTCGCGCGCGCGCCCCTTGTAATGTAAGCACCTGTAACCGTCAATAAAGTTACTACTGCAGCGGCTCAATCTGTGTCTCATTGCCACCCGCCATCACCAACAGCTCCGAAAACGAGTTTAAGAATTCATTTTAAAGTTTAAAATTACGTATATATTAATTCATTTTAAAATGAACGCTATTTTATAATCATAAAATATAACATATTTGTATAATTAAATTAAACTATTTAAACAGAAAAATAATATTAATTTTGAACTGGAAGCACAGCATGTAAAATTCAAATTAGATGATGATTTTAAGGGAAATAATACAAATATTATGGGGGCCAATTTAAATTTGTTATGGCCAAAACTGGTCGGCACTTAAATAGCACTGGCGTGACAATTTTCTCTATACACTGGCAATCTTCCTGACGTTCGGACGCATTGTCTCGCGTTTTTCCTTTTTAAAATGTAAACAACCTCAAATATCACCAATAAAACATTACTGCAGCGGCTAAATCTGTGTATGATTGCCACCTGTCACCATCGCAAATTTGCGTTCTTTACACTCGATATTGCGGTATATTTGATGAAAGGTGTACGTTAATGAAAAAGTTATTGTGTAAAATAGAAGTTAAATAAAAATCAAGATAAGTCAATAAAACAACGAAATGAAAGCGCAGTCGGTAAATTAAATTATAGTTCATAAATCCAAAATTTGAGAGATTTAACACGAAATAAAGATACTTGTACGGAAGTAAAATATTATTTATTATTTTTATTAATATAGTCGATGAACGTGTATGTTTATAATTAAATTAGATCAAGTATTTCAATTAGAAGTAATAATAGAAAAAAACAAAAAACGTAATACAAACCTAACAAAGCTACGTTGATACAATTGATAATATATTATTTTACAGCTAATCTTCAACAAATTAGAATGTCATATAGGGAATGAAAGGATTCCCCCTTTTAAATTTGCACAGAAAAATGCATGTCATTTAATGAAATATCATGAATTCTAATGAAATCGAAATATTCAAATAAACGAGCTCAAGCTTATCTACTTTCCACCCCCTGGAAAAAAGCTGAAATGATGAAAAAGATGAAAATACAATATAATTCTGTGATATAAATAAAAAGTGATAATAATAAATAGTGGAAAAAAAAGAAATGCAATATAATTTAGAAATAATATTGGTTCACAATCGATATTCCACTAATAAGTAGAGTAAAGATTAAATGAAATTAAAATCTTTATCTAAAAGTGTTAATAAATGAAAATAAGATCTAGTATTTTAATCTGGCGAAACCACCGAAATAAAAATAAAAAATATGCTAAACTGAAATTTGCATGTGCTTTTATATAGATAGAGGTCGTGTTGCAGAACAGGGTTGCTAATTCAGCATCACTGAGTAGTGTAAAACTCGTAAAATATTTTCATGTTTATTTTGTGTACAATCAGACGCGCATTATGTTTTAACGCGTGGCAACACTGACTTTGTGTATCTCATTGTTCTCCGCCTCGCTGGAGTGGTTGGTTTCCTTCGCAGTTAGCCGAGCTACTTTCGCCATGGAGGCCTCTTTTTCGCTGCTGCTATGGTTCTGCGTGGCCCTCGGGGTGAGTCGCTGTCGCTTTTCGAATCGTCTGCCATTTCAATCGTATTATCTTTATCCCGCATATCGCATCCATATGTAATGCAACAGACCCCTCTTTGCGCGTGACGTCACACGCCCGGCTTGTGACATTATTTACCGTTGACGCCGAATACAATTGAATTTGATTAATTATTGCATCTTTTACTTTTACGTCACATTCACATTTTTTAATTAATTATTTTCCTCCTACACTTTGTATTTGAGTCATTTGTTCCTATTGCGCAATTTTTTTTCTTTTTATATAATTATTGATAATTGTCAACTTTTGACTTCATGACAATGCCAGCTAACATAAGAATTTAAATCAATAAAGCGATTGAGTCATTTGATGCAAGAGCAAGTTGGAGAAACAGCTGTTGCAAGATGGTGGCGCCTCTCAATAAGCTATTGTTTCACTCGTATTTTCTCGTTATTCATTAATAACATAAATACTATTCCATCAGAATATTCCTACAAACTCGGTAGGTAGGGAAACTTCCACTTGAGACACTAGTTCGCAGGATTTACTTTCTTCTAGGATACGATTCACTGAGTTATCGCATAATCCAGCTTGTGATGGCCGGATGAGCAGGACTACCCCTCGTAGTACTACATATTTTATTGGAGTTTCATTAGTATTTTATTTATAAACGTGTTCTCGTTGGCTGGCCTGCATTGCCTATCATCCGTATCACAACATCACCCCCCTGAACTGAAAGGTTCATCAGGGGTCACTATCTCGTCATATTCCGATGCCCATTAGAGCTAGGATGTCTGCACTAACCGACTCGCCTATGACTATCATCATCATCCAGCTTCTTAAATAAATAAATAAATTTACCGCTTATTGGTAAAGTATTTGCTTCAAATTTTATTATAATTTCAAAGTGAAGGATAAAAAAGATAAGAAAACTATTTTCGATATGTAAGAAATCAGTCTTTATGAATTTTAAGCGAACACTAAATAGTGGTTCGTATGTGATTGTTTTCGCCGCAATATAATCAAACAAATAATGCAAAATAATCACAATTATATGGTATGTGCGAGATCATCCTTATGTCTAATCAGCTATAAATTTCTTTATAATTCTCAGTTCATATTTGTCCACTGTGTAATATAAATCCTATTCTTCAAATTTACCAACGGTCTATTCATTCAAAATCATTTCTGATAAAGTTTGTCATACGATTATTTCAAAATGTCTAATACTTGCGATTTATCTCTAAAACAAAATAAATAAATCGACTGCCTCCTTATTTTCTTAAGATATTTATGGCTCAACTTTTTCATTGAATATTTATAGGACATGCTGATATATTAGATGTACCAGACGAAAATGACACTGTTTTAAATAAGACATCGAAACAACCATCTACCATCTTTTTATTAACTTTTTGATTCCGCTTGAATAAAAAATTTAGAATTGTTGATGTAAAATACACTGATTTTACTAGCTCAATATTTTTAATTTTACAGTCAAATAATGTTGCATCGATTTGAATAGGTAAGGAATTATGTTACATCCAAATTCCTTTAGCCTGGATGGGGTCTCACATTATCATGTTGGAAAACAATTTGTCTTCTATTGACTGCAGCAGGCCTCATTGTTTTTATCGCAACATTTAAACGCTCAAGCTGACCACACTTGACCACAGCTGTTATTGTGCGATTATATTTAAGCACCTCGTAGTGGATGATTCTTTTACAATCCTACCATACCGACAAAAGTACCTTTTTTACTGTTAGTTTTGCTCTAGTAGTTGGCTTTGCTACCTGCCCTTTTGAAAGCCAATTTTTTTGCAGCTTTGGTTTGTACATTATCCACTTCTCATCTCCAATTACATCATGTTATATAAATGGCGACTTTTCTTCTAATTCAAGATAGTTTTATGAGGTATTCATACTTATTAATTTTGCCGATTTTTTAAAAATGTTCTTGCACACTTGACCATGAGTATCGAGTGAATCGGCAATCTGTTAAATAGATTTGGTCGGATTTGCCTCGACTTCACTACATAAAATATCATCGTCCACTTTCACTTCTATGTTGATTTTTTAAATTAAAGTTTCCACTTTGAAATTTCTTAAACCGCCTGTGGCATTGGCGAACGCTTATCTCACTACCGTAAATATCGCAAATGTTTGTAACTGCAGTTGTTCATTGTTTTTTTGTGATATTTGTACAAGATGCAACTTCGCAAAAACTGTTTGAAAGCCCTCCATTTTATAAAGAAAAGAAAAAAAAAAAGTATTATTTAAATGCTATCCTAAAGGTGTGTGAAGTATATAATTATGACCAGGCTCTTAATAAACTCTGACTGAAATTTGATTTTTTTTGACCATTTAAATTTGTAAAACTTTTTTGCGTTTGACTAAAAACACATGCATAACCTGATGCGAATGTGTTAACTACATAGTATGTCACAATCATGCCGTAAATAATATATTTGGTTCCCTCCCATAGAAAAGTGCAATTGACACATTCTTCACTTTCTGGTTTTATATTATATCATTTAATTGTTTTCGATCAATGCATGTGCTAAACTTATAACATCTAAAAAAAATGTCTATTCATTTATGTATTTATAATAATGTTGCTGCCCCACTTTGGAGATCACTACTTTCGAGTTCTAAATGACAACATTTTCGATACATCAATAAACTGGTTAACCCATACGTCACGGTGCCTCGAAATGAAAAATGATATCCGATGGGGTCGCTCAACTCCCCCAAACATTTCAAGTCAAAATATTGATGAATTCTTCATCAAATATATTTAAAAATGGATAATTCTAAGTATAAAATTTGTTATTCATGATAAGCTTCATCATCTGGTCAATATTTAAGATTTTTTAATTAATCATTACGATGCAAAAAGCGACGACGTAAACGCCGAGATTTCGCTGCAGACTAGCTTTGCAGGTATACGAATGACTGCCGCGCGCTCGGTACATAAAACTACGGAGTAACCCAAAAAAATAAACAAGTATTTCATTTATTTATTATTTCAATTTTTGAAATAAAAAATTGTTGCAACATTTATGTTGTTATTATACAAAAAAGTCAATATATAAATACTATTTTGAAATTAAAATAAAAATTTGAAAAAATAACACATTTATTTTATAAACACAAAAAAATTCTAGTGTAACACTAAAAAATATGTTTATTTTATACATAATAATATATTAACATTTTATATTAATTTCAAATTTGTAAAAACTTTTTTCAAGCACACCTTTCTTTCGGATTGTGATATTTTGTGCAAATGATAAAAGTGAGAAATGACATTTTTGCTAATACGAGTTTATTGATATATAATTCAATTGCAATCAAATATTCACTCATCATTGTAATTTTCTCCACCGTAATGGGAAATCTTCCAGGCAAACTGAATTCTTATCCATAAGTTTTTATGTGTATCGTGCTAATAATTTAAAAATAATAACTCGAAAAAATTCTCATTTTCTAAAAAAATGTGTCATTACTGAGATTCGGTACTTCCAGTGAGCCAGTAATATCTGACGGGAGATAATATTTACTCAAAAAAAATATGTTATGATTTCCTTATAACAGGATAGAAAAAAATACAATATAATCTTACTAATCTGACAATCTTTAAATTCTCAGTAATCCAATATTATCTAATGGTTAATGGTAAGATAAATTTTTAGTGTCTTGTACTTTTTGTATATGTACATCGTATTTTTTATTTTCTGTAATTTGACTTCATTTCTAAATAAACCCTTTTACATTGGCATTCATGTCCTTGACAACAGTTAGAGGGCGAAATATTTCCCTGATTGCGGCTATAAAAATTGAAGGAATTGGCTAGCGAATCATTCAAATCGATTAAATTTGGTGGACGTTATGCATGTATATGTAAACGAGTATGTAGCCACAGTTACTTTGGCAAATTGTAATAAATATTATATGAATACATATAAGAAATAACCTGCAGCTGCTCGGAAAAATAAACTATAAATTGTGATTATGTACACGCGAGTACAATAAAATGCATTTATTAAAAAATATCTTCTCTGGTCAAACGATCATCAAATCTGAGCATCGAAAATCTATCTCTAGTCATGGCCGCTGAATAAAAATATTGTTTGAACAGTTCGCTTGTTGTCCATAATTCTTTGAACTGTATTTTACCCCCATTCAATCCTCCAGAAGATAATAGGATGCCTATAAACGCTTCAACTTCGATACGATTTACGGGAGAAATGTCTTTTTTGAAATGTATTATCAATATCGATATCGCTATCATATTTGCTACCACTTTCGTCAGAATCTTGCAAAATTCTTAGCAACTCTTCGTCAGTTACAAGCCGATCAGCCATTTTACAATTTCAAAAGTAACGTGAGAAATAAAATAACAATAACGATCGAATTTGGCGGTTCAATTCATACTGTATGTTTTTTTGGGTAACGGTGTAGTTTGCGATAAAGCGTTGAAGGAATCGCGTGGAGGGGGCGCCGCGCGAAATTCTTAGAAGGCGAATTTCTCTAAAAACTGACTCAGGTATACAAATCACGCGGCGACAGTAGCGATTAGAGTTGATTTTATTTTTTTCTCGCGATTGGAGATAATAAAGTACAATGATTATTTTTAATATTTATTCTTTCAACTATTTTTGACAAATACAAAAAGTTTGCGACAAATAGGATTTATATTAAATAAGTTATTTGAGAAAAACCAAAAAGTTGGGGGAGTCAATAGACCCCACAGGCACGGATGGGTTAAAATATGGCACTGAATGACTCGGTCCGATTCAAACACCACGTTTCTTTTTTCAGCTGTTCGGTCTCGGAGTGATGACCATCGGGATTATTGTTCAAGTTCTCTACTTTAACGCGACCAATCTCATCGAGTCCAATGTTTTGGCTGCTCCGACTTTCTTGATCGTAGTTGGCGCCGTGATCTTCATCGTCGCATTCATGGGATGCTGCGGCGCTTTAAAGAAAAGCTTCTACATGCTGATGACGGTGACCTAGAATCTTGGGAGATTGTAAATATTATTTTTAATGAATATTTAATGCGTGTGTGTATAAAATGTTTTCAGTTTGGGACTTTCGTTATGGTGTTGTTCCTGGCTGGATTCGCAGCCGGCGTCGCAAGCTATTTGAATCACTCCGGCTTGGAGAGTATTGTGGCAGACAATCTAAACAGTACCATGTTGCAGTATCCTAACGATGAGAAAATCCAGAAATCTTGGAATGTCATGCAACACGAAGTATGTATAACTAGATCTGCACATTTATAAATTGATGGCAGTTATTTTTTCGGAATTTACTGTGTCACCGATGAGTTATTATCATTGTGGTTTATTGTTTCATTTATTGTAATAAATTAAATAACTGATAATGATTATTGGTTTTTAGTTGCAATGTTGTGGTATCAATGGACCTAGCGATTGGAGTCACATCGGAAACGGATCGATCCCATCTTCGTGCTGCAATGAGATTCCGTTCGATGCAAACACAAATACCTACCAATGCGTAGATGCTTATCTAACAGGATGCTTACAGTTGGTAGTTGAGACTATCAGCAATAAAGCTACGATTTTGGGAATAGTGGCATCTTCCATCTCATTTGTATTGGTAATTATTTATTTTCTACATAAAACTATGTTTATTGGTGATAAATTAACATCGATTTTTATTTTTCAGATCATTATCGTCATCTTTACGTGCTATTTGGCTGGATCAATTCGCCGCGAATACGAAACTGTTTAATTTGCCTTCAGATTAAACACTTTCGTATTTGAAATTTTGCTATAAATTTATTATTGATTTATATACGTATACATTTATTAATAATTAACAATTAAGATTCATTATAGATTAAATATTGTTTGAAATCAACTAACTTTGAAGCGGTGTTTGTAGTGAAAAATTATTTTTATATGATAAGATCTCTTCGTCTTGTTACAATTTCTGCACTGATCCACCAAAGACGCAAAACATAGCACCTTAGATTCGTTATTAGATAAGCAAATTTTGTTTAAATCATATTAGTATTTTGGTATCATCATCTGTGTCGTGTATTAATGTATCCACTTCATTATCGTTTTATTTTGTCTGTCCTTTGATTTTTCCTGTTTAGTATTTATTTTGAGTAAAGCGGAAATACATTTTTATTGGTTTATTTTATAATTTAAAATTATTTGCTCTTTTTGAGAGGCTGTACTGATCGATTCATTTGTGTGGGTGTATTGACATATATTATATTTCATAATGTCTATTATCTATGTTAGAATTTAATGTAATACATAATTATATCTTCATTATTGTACTAGTCAATGAATCTTTTATTTTTACATCCTATTGCACAAATTAATCTAACCTTTTGTGTAACACTCAAATGCCAAATCCTTATTGTTGTGTTTACATCAATTAACCCCCTTCAAATAAATCCATTTCGCATAACTACTACAATAACACTCAGATAACTTTTTGACAGTGAATTTGAATCATAAGATATTTACTCACCACGATAACCTTAAGTTGTGAATTATTTATATCATTTTTATTTGAGTGAATATGTGATTAATAGCATTTGCAATTATTATCAAAAATGTAATTTTTCATGAAATTTTGACATGATCCAAAACCAATAAAAACATTGTCTCAACATTCTTCTCGCACTTTCTTTGTACTTGACCTATGAACTATCAAATCGTCTTAATGCATAATTGCCGAGAGTGTATTAAATGAAATAGTTCATAATCATACATATATTATAGATTTCTTCAAATAATTATAATACAATATCTTAGATGATTAATTTAATTAACACCTTATTTACCAGTCGTTTTTTCGCTGCATGAAGCATGGCCACGGGCAGTTTTGCAAGGATATTGCGCTACGCAAAGATAAAAGAAAAAATAGGTTTCCTTTGAATTAAAATAAATAATTGGTAAAAAGTTTTGACCAAGTTGCGTACAATCAAAATTAAAACCTTACTAATTTACATTTAAAATGTTTTATTTTTATTTACAAAAATATTTACAAAAACTTTATAGAATCTAAGACTTCAGTGGGTTATAAACAGCTAATATGGATCAAATTTAATTTATTTAAAGCTTAGTCACGCTGAAAAAATATTAGTGTTACTTTAGGGTTTGAGAACTTTAGTGGGGGGTGTTGACTTCGAACCCAAAGATTCAGAGTGGAATCTACAGTTTTATTACATTATATTTATATATGTTGAGACAGACAATAAATGGCGAGATGTTTTTTCCGAGCGGTGGTGGAGAAGCTAGCGCAGGGATGCTGTCCATGGGAGGCCCTCGAAGGTCTTGTAGGTGCATGCAGCGAGTGTCTGCAGGCAGTTCCACTTGCTGCGATAATCGTGTTCGAGAGGCTCAGGTCGTATCTTCGCGTCTGCCAGGCGGGGTGAATCTGCTGGTCTCTTCGAGGGCTGCTGGTGACTGCCTTCTCTTCATAAGAGTCCAAGGTTGCAAAGCTTGCTGACCAATCGCAATTATGCAGCGATCATCCAGCCAATCGCTGCAGTCGCTTCTTAGAATGGCGAAATATGTATACGCCTTTAGAAAGCGACGTTCGCTTGATGGGCGTTGTCCAAGGTTGTATTGCATTGCAGCGAGAATCTTGTGGATTCGGTGATTTATTATATTCGTGATTGTTTCGCAAAAAAATAAATAGTCTTTCAGTGACTGAGAATATTTACAGTAAGAACAAAACTCGGTGTTATTTATGGAGTCGTAACGAGGGCCGTGTGGTCTTGCCTTGCCGATGGATGATCATTTTGGTCACAAGTTTTGTGACAAAGACCCTTTCAAACGTGGTCATCTGTATGTGGTCACTACATCATTTTATATTTTTCATGTGTATACAACAAAAAGACGTTTTGAAGGATTTTTATTAAAAAATAAAATAAAGTATAATTATTTTTATATAGTACATTAATTTCATAGCTAGCAGTGCAATAAACTTTAGTTTTTGCCGGTAGATACTACACAGGCTGTCCTGTGGATTACCATTAGCGAACATGACGAGTAGAGACTACCTAACTCATTGTTCAAGTTTTATTATGAATGCATTAAGTTATATTAATGTAGTTTTGATGATCTAATATGAGTGAGGATTGATATAGTTAAAAGCATTCATCAAGAAGAAAAAAATTCTAAGTTGCAGACATCATGTGAGCAATTAAAAACGGCAAATTCCTATGTATAGTTCTCAGAATTATGGTTAGAACTATCTGCCATAATATTTGTCAGATTATGCACTTGTAGAGAGCTACACACTGTTTTAAGGGGTGCCCCATTATTATGGCCAAGGGTGTATATGATTGGTATTGCTTTGTGAACGTTGCAGGTTAAATTAATTCAAATCCAAATCAAAATACAATTAAAAACTGAAAAAAGTAAATGGTTTAGAATATCGGCATTTTATTTTCTTCTCCACGTACAAATCACATACTTTAAATTTGAGAGAAATTCGCTTTGCAGGCTATTCATAATTTACATCCTAAAATGCACCAAGTCCAATGAAAGATTTTTCAGGTGTTAATTCTTTAGAAATTGAATAGGTAGCGCACATTGTAGTCTATTATCATTTTTATGTTTGTAGGTTTAATCCTATATGTGGCATAGAAAGAAATGTTTTCTTTATATTTGTGAGGAATGTAAGTGTTTTCTTCTAAGAAAGGTTTGATATGTAAATAATTTAATTAAGATACTTATGAAAGGAATATATTTTGGTTTAGGGACAACATAGCACAAAAAGGTCTCGATTGTCATTATTGTCAAACACAGCAGCCGAAGATCAAGCAATAGGTTTCTGTGCCAGATGTTTACTGGTCACTGATTTGCTTCATGTAGCAGTATCTACCTTTATATCTATAAAAAATAACCTGATTCCATAACACGAGTTAGCAATACGATCCAGTTTCGGGTTTACGTCTGCAAGACAGCTTTTTTGTTATCCATCGGATCTCTTTACAAAGGGTTAGGTACAAATTAATACACACTAATTGGGACTGACTGTGATATATTTGGTTGATAAAGGATCTGGAGTAGTGACAGGTAAAATTAACAAGAGCATTTGTGAAGCAAGTTATTTTATTCATTAGAGATGAAATCGATAACTAGATGTTGAAGTTGGCGCACCTTACTAGTGTAACGGCGCCATTTCCGAAACCCCAAGAGTTCGACACCTTTCTGTCGGCGCCGGCCGAGTGCGTTCGATATGAAATAATATCACAACTAAAAACATCACATTCTCAACCATTACACACACTGTACAATCATACTAAATAAAAATAATACATGTAAAACTAGGTCTCGATTTCACGTTTAATTTCCGGAGCGAAAGAGACAAACTCAATTATCAAGAAATAAAAATATAAAATAATTACAGTGCGGTAAACGGAAAAAATGATTAGAAGCCTTGGATAATAAAAAAAGTCTAACGTATATTCTTTTTTGATTATCAGTAAAAGGAATTAGAGGAACATCAGTCACAATATTATTTAGCGTTAATCATTTTTAACACCAGTAATTTTTATATTAAATAAATGCCTACATATTGTTTTAGTTTGTTGCGTCAATATACAACACCTAGACTAAAAATATCATACTTTTAATTAAATACTAATTCATAACTATATGTATAGGGAGTTAAACCGGAATTACATGAAAATTATAAGACCGTTATGTATACAGTTATAGACATATTATTTAAACATCAACTGATATTTTCCCCACAACATTTCGTAACTTTCACATGCGAGTCAAGCGGAAACCATAAAATCGTCTGTCCATTCAACGAGTTTGGCACACACACATACACACTTTAGTATTTATTGAATTTCGGTATTCGAGGAGTACAGCTGCATTACATTCACATACTATCACTGTAAGACTACATATTTTTTTTATTTATTAAAAAAATTACATTACTTTCTTGAAATATTTTATATTCTAAATAAAATTATTCACTAATAATCCATAGGGAAGATATGATGATGAAAAATAATTATAATAGTATTATTGTAAAAGCATATGTAAAAATCAGTCACGGTTGCCACTCTTTACCCTCGTTTCCCTCCCCTCCGGCGGCAGAAGCACATCACTATATCAGAGGAACTTTTCGATACAGATAATATTGAATTTACATACGAATAAAATAAAGTTAAATCATAGTATACGCTAAGTGAAATGCAAAACACAAATCTTCCACGATGTATAATAATAATGGGGGAGAGATGTTTTAGATATAATTAAACGACTGATAAAGGGTAATACATATGGAGCTCGTATCGACAGCAGCGATAATTTAAGCAATCGAGCTGATCATGTTGCATATCGTTTCGTCCAGAGGCGAGCGATGCGATCGTGTTCTTCTCTGTTTTGCAAATATTGTGTGGCAATGCTACCGACGAGTGGATCGGCTGGAAGATTAAAATAAACACATTAGTCCATTATTCTTATTTCAGATATACACATTTGTATTGCCATTTCATGCAACGTTAATTTATGATGTTTAGTATAAGATTAAATTTTAATAATTACAACTGTGACAAACGGGAATAGAGGATTAAAGTTTTTACTATATAAACAAAAAACAAAAATTATCACATACCAGGATTGCAATCAGTGAGAAGGGAGCAAATTGACAGCAAAACCTTCGATATAGTAAGAGCCGGCGACCAGTTATCTTTTAATATATCCAAACAAATTACACCTTGACTGTTGATGTTACAGTGATATATGCGAGTGCGGAACGTAACCTGAAAAGCAATCAATATATAAAAATCGGATACAATTGAGCAATAATAAAACATCATGGATTATTACCTTTGGCGGTTTGAACGGATATTCAGGGGAAAAGTGAATATCTAGGAAAAACACGCCACCTTCGTATACAGATCCGGGCGGTCCGAGGATCGTGGACACCCATTCGTATAAATTGTCGCCCTTGGGGCCGGCGCTGCAGTTCGGCGGCGGGTCCAGGGTAATTTCTGCTAATTCTTTTTGGATGCGTCTAGCGGGCGCTTTGGACATTTTCGGATTCGGTTTCGACTCTTTCGTGTCGGGTTTGTTATCGCCCATAGCAGGGCAACTGGATCCGCTCGAACCACCTCTTCCTCGGCCTGTACCACTCCCTGATGAGCCTGACGCACCTGACATTACTCAGGTACCTGCAAGAAAAGTTCCAGTTATTTAAAAGGCAATAAAAAAATAAAATTGTAAATAATAGTATATCACTAGATAATGAAATAAGTCAGATTTAAAATCATTTATTAAGAGTAAAAACAATGTTGTAGGCGTTGTATATTACCACTGATTTCAAATGTTATAAATGCTCTATGGTTGCGACTTTATTTTACGACAGCGAGCATAAATAGGTTTAAGGCTTTTAAAATGTATAATAGATGGTTGTTACGGATTTCAAGAACAAAAATCTGTTTTCTGAACAAAATCCATTAGCAGAAAATATTTAAACATAGGAAAAGCATCACATTTGAAGCTGTCGAAAAAGACTTGATTTCGATCAAATCTTCCACTATAGCACAAGTTTTGGAGATACAGCTTGTTTAACACTTCACTGAGATGGATGTTATTGGTAATGTACTTTAATTTCATGAATCATATGATCCACATGGTTTTTCTATTCCAACTATATTGTATCTGGGAGAGCAAAATTAGCGATTTTTATAATTTCAATTCCAATCAATCACCTTTAGCCACGCTAAGATGCTATACCAAATGTAATGTAACAATAAAAATACATATTTTTGCTACATGACATGTGGTATAATTTCAATGACCTAATAATTCTGATAAAAACTATCCTAATTTTTTCCAAAAAAATCCATTGTTCATTACGATTCTTGTAAGAGTTAAATAATAAACCACAACGCTGTACAGCCCGTCCAAGATATGAACGACCATCGTCATAGTACTGGTGAGAGAATTTAATAGGGTGACCATGTGAAATTACAAGTGCAATTAATTTTTACTTTTTTAATTTTATTTGTTGAGGAAAATGTAAAATAACACTTGCTTACTTATTTTGCTTATTTGTATACATATTTAACTCAAAAACATGACAGCACTCACCAAAATATTATTTAAGACGTATACCGATGGCGGCAACTTTGGCGCAAAATAATAAAGGCGAGCGAAAATGGCCCGATTTTATGACCCGTCATAAAATCACTTAAGGGACAAATTTTTACAAAAAATACGGTTAACCATCGGGTGCGGGTATAAACGCAGAGACATCTAAAACATAATTTATGGGTTGTACGGAACAGAATGTAAATATTTAATAATATATGTAAACAAAGAACAATAACATCGCGAACGTGTTTGAGCGCGAAACATTATAGTTTTTAATGCAATTTCCAACGCATGGTATGCATTAGTATTGGTAACGTTCTCATATTGGTGTAAAAAAATTCGTGGGAAACTGTAGATGTGTGCATGAATGCGTACACGCACCCTTATTTACAATACAACGACGATGGTCGTTAACATCTTGGACAGACTATACTACATTCCCTAATTGCGTTTTTTAAACTAAGATCTGCAATTGAGGAACAGTGAATATATCACAAATTAATTTGGCTTGTATTATTCTGGTCAGTATTTTAATCAACATTTGGATTATATAGTATTATGTTGACAGTCAGTATAATAATACATGGGCATTATTAACGTGTTTTAGGGCCAACACAAGCCAAGTATGCTCTTCGTCGTCGCTGCATCGTTCGCCGCTATGAATAACCTAACATAATATACTGATCTTTCTATGTTTATAGTATAAACATATGAACATTATACTGACCAATAACGCTATTTATACTCAGCAACAAATCTATTTAAGGGTTAACCCTTTGAACGCATTATCAAAAATAATATTTTGTTGTTTTTTTTGAAAAATGCAAATTTGACCTTGATACTGTGTTTAAATGTTCTGATTTTTTAATTTTTATTCATTTAAAATGATATTTTATGTTTATTCACAAAAAAGTTTTTTCTTGAAAAGCATTTTTTTTACTGATTTTTGCGTAAAGAGATAAAAAAATCAATTGGGCGACTTTAGTCGCTTTCCGCGTTCAAAGGGTTAAATGCTGACTAATTAAATATGTCGTTAAAAGTTTAAGCTATTTGCTATTGTTGCCACATCCCTTTTTTACTATAAATTACTAATTAGGATTTAAATTTTTTTTCAGATCTATAATGTGTTCTAAGGTGTTGGCATCTGCAGGTTGATCCTAACAAATAAATAACAATTCTGTAGGTACTGTGTATCAAAATTTACAGGAAGATTATCAATTTCATCGTTCTACTGAGCAAACAATTCGCAACTTAGTGAAACATTTTGAAGAGAAGGGGAGCGTTGTAGATAGGATAAGGCCTGTGCATCATCGTGGCGCCCGTTCAGCTGAGAATATTTGTATCTGGACTTGAACCTAAATCCATATAAAATTCAGATAACATAAGAACTGAAGCCCAGAGATAATTTACAGCGAAGAATTTAAGCAGAAGTTGATGCTGATTTTTCAAAGCAAACCTTCTCTGATAATGCACATTTCAATAACTCTGGGTATGATAATAAGCAAAATTTCCGCATATGGTATGAGGAAAGTCCTCCTGAGATTTACGAGACCATTATATGCGCAAAAAAGTTTGGTGCACATTGTGGTCGGGCGGCGTCATTGGCCCTTACTTTCTTGGAAACGATGAAGGCCGGACTGTAAGTCAGTGGTGAGCGCTATAGGCGGATGATAACCGATTATTTTTGGCACGAAATCGAATATATTGATGTAGACATGCGGTTTCAACAAGATGGCGTAACTTGACACATATCGGGTGCAACGTTGGAAGTTTTGCATGAAAAGTTGGCATTATTTCACGTTTTGGTGACGTCAACTGGATCATCCGATTTAACGGCGTTGGATTTATTTCGTGAGGTTACGTCAAGTCATGCCTACGTCGACAAACCCGAAACGTTGAAGCACCTAAAAACCAACATCCTCCAAGTTATAGCCGAGATACTGCCCGAAATATACGAAAAAGTTTTTCATAATTAATGGAATAGATCAAATGTTCGATTAATAAAAAAAAAAATCCGAAGATATCCTTAAATTTGTGTTATTTTAAATATCGGAAACTGAAGTTGGATCACCTTTTACTTCTTTAAAGCTCAGAAAGTTAAATAGACACATGGAAACGATGAATCCCAGCTCAATAAACAAAGATTCATTGGTCAACCAGTTCAATTCTACATACCCCTTTCTCTGGGAAAATTATGTCGAGACGAAGATTTGAGAAAATTGGACAATTTCTAAATAATAAAACACACAATCCCGAGAAGCATCCAGACCCCAAACTTAATATTATACATTACACATACAATCTTAAAAATTAAAATAAATTCAGCAAAATTATTCTTTTAACAGTATTCAAAATAAAGTGGTGTGGCGACCACCCATTTAGAAGGGCGATTGTCTCATTGTTAATGACCGTGACCAAAAACGTTCATTCATTAACAATGAGACAAACATCATGGCACAAGAGGGATTTCTCTTGACCACACAACACGGGTCGTTAAGAGAATCCCTTTTGTGACAAATCAGTATGGACACAATCAATCACAACAATGCAAACCCTTTCTTTAGAATTCGAAAGTCTGGAGCCAAGCAAAAAAACTGGCTTTCGAAATACACATCCGATTTCTCGAATTCTAAGAAGCTACTGCAGCGATTGGTTAGGAGATGGATGCACAATCGTGATTGGGCAGCTAGCGTGCATCCCCCTAAAGGATATAAGCCCGGACTCCGACGAGGAGAAGGCAGACGATCAGAGACACAAGACGGCCCAAGTCAGACGGAAGAGACGGCTGAGGCACGAGACAAGAGACATCACCGGCAGAGCCAGCGACGCAGACAACCAGAGAGCCAAGATCTACCAGCAGCCGTCCGGAGGAACCAGCCACGCACCCTCACCGACAGACCTGCAGATCACACTGTACACTCGTTGCACGCAGCCACAGAGCCCTGAGACATCATCACCTGCACACCTACATCACAAGGTATGTCACGCCGTAATCGTCCATAACTAAAATTGTAATTATAACTTAGTAAACAATCTAATAGGATTCACCAAAGTCTCATTGGTCGCGAGGTCAACCTCCCCTAGGGCTACGCCCCCTAAAGTGGCATTATTTTTATATGTTTATTGCTAAATATTGATAATTTTTAAATCTGTATTATTGCATAAATAAATAATAAAAAAACGCTTTTTTTACTTTATATGTAAATTGACCGATTGAACTGAATAATTAAAAGAGTGACTTATTTTAAACATTAAAAAACAAACTGAGGGTAAAATGATTATAACAATAGCACGATGTTGATTTAAATTTTAATTGTGTTCCCGAGCCTTCAATTTTTTTAGAGACTGCCCCGCAACAAATTTAAAAAAAGTTTGAAAAACAATATTTTAGTAGAGGAGTTTTTAACATTTTGACTTTCATGCGTAGATTGATTGCTCGAAAACCTGGAGGCCAAAATATGGTCATTTATTATTTTATAAAAAATTTGAATACAGGATTTGATATATATTATTTAACTTAATAAATATAGTCGTTAAAATAAAAATATTTATACGAGGCCGTCGTTTGGCCTGATAATGAATAGAGATCATCATATATGTATCAACGTATTGTTCACATCCGGTAAAACCAGCAATGTGTGATAATTGTTATAAAAATACCATCAATAAATATTATATATATCTATAGCAGTGGCGTGCCGTCCATACATGCGGTAGATTCAAAACGTCAACCCGCATGCACGATTGATCGACTATAAGCACGAGCATGTGTAGCGGCTGAGTCGCTCGCCATCAACCGTGCATGCGGGTTGACGTTTTGAATCTACTGCATGTATGGACAGCACGCCACTGATCTATAGACATGTCATCATTATATTCATTAGCTACTTTTTTATTTATATTCTGATAAAACTACTTAAATGTTTTATATTATTTATTTACTTTTGTATAATTATAAAAGGAAAAATAGAATCGTTCTGTACCATTTTATTGTTTTCAATTTTTTTTACTACTGAAAATAAACATTTGCAATGAACAAGTTTTTCAATATATAAAAGGCCATTACAAGGACCAGCCGTTGCATTTTGCTTCAAAAACATTCACAAGATACAAGACAAATAATTATAGAGCCATGATAATTTTTAGTTGTATAAACTAAGTCATATTACGACGACTGGTCGTCATATGGCGCATTCATTCAGAAATACGTACGACAACCGGCGCGTCCTTTGACAGTCAGTGTTAAATTAATGAACTCCATGGACCCGTTATTGTACAATTTGTTTTGCAACCCCACCGTAATTATTTTACTCTTGAGACTTAATTTCTGGCTCAATAATGTCATAGGTACTACATTTTAATAAATATTGTTAAAAATGTATTGTTGGTTATTTATATTGATGGTCTTGTGCATTTATAGAAATGAACATATAGAAGAAAAAAACGTATAAACCATTAGACGTTCGACAAAAACCTGCCGTCTTTCACTGTTGGAAGTGTTGAATAAGACTCATACAGACAGTTGTTATTGCATTTCAACCACAAGTCGATTTTTACGCTAATAATTGCTTATATTTTATCATTAACTTTAAATATATTTGTAGCTGGACCTTGGGAGGTCTGAATTCAGTTCATTCAGATAAGTAAACATATCAGTCAAGTAAGCAATCTTCGTTATAATTCGTTCAGCTCAAATTTCGTATCCATTAAAAAATACTATTTTGAGCTTCATATTTTATCGTAAAGCTTAAAACTTTTTCAGGTGACAAGCAACCTACTTTTGTGTTTGTTAATTCCCATATATTGGCACAAAACTTTAAAAATTCAGTAATTAAGTGGACAAGCTTTAACGAGAGATTAAAATTCCATTTATGTACTTACATTAATATGTTCGATAGGACAATAACATGTTTACAGTACTAATTGGACACGAGAACTTTGTTACCCTTAGTTAGTCGCGAGTAGGACTTCCGTTTAGTAAAAGTTGATCTCGATCCATGCAAGTGTGACGTTAATTCAACCAAATTTCAGCCACATTTTTTTTATTTTTCTCGTACTATTGGTTCTAATTTTGTAGAAGTATGATTGAACATAGCACTCAGTATTGAGAAAAAGATGGGAGTTGTATCTTTAATACAACTTTTCACTTTACATGCAAGCGAGCGAAAGGATCTCACCATATGTGCCCGCTAAGAACAACGATGATGCCTTAAGATGGATCGACTAGTTGTGAGTTGTGATTCTTGCTCTGTTGTTATGGACTTGTCTCCAAAGTGGGCACAAAAATTGATGTGCAATCGGTATTGATTTACAGTTGACTACGGTTTCAAGGCAAGCGATCAGATTTTCCAATGCGCCAGGATACGATCCGTCATCCATCTCTTTCTAAGACGTCACACAAAGAAGACGAGGAGATACGAAGAGGAGAACCTTCGCCATTTTAGGAGTAGTCGTAGTCGTAGTCGGTTGCTATGTCGCGTTCCGAAAGAGCAGCAAAAACGGATGAGTCACATTCGTCGTAAGACGCAAGGTCGGAACGCGCCACAGCGAAGGTCGATCCTAAATCGAGTCGAATCTGCGAGGAAAGCGCGAGCGAGGACGAGGAGGAGCCGCGAGCGGCGAACGGTGAGCGGGGAGCGGGGGCACAATGGCGCCGGCGGTCGGAGAACAATGCCGCGCGCGTCGAGCGAACGATCGACCGAGACGCCACCTGCCAGAGCGGCCGCCGACCCCGACGCCGGATCGGATGTCGCGAGACGAGCGAGCATCCGTTCCGAGGCTGCGCCCCCTCGAAGGCCGACCGACGCCCGGTCGGCGGCGTCGAGGGCGAGAGGGGCGAAGAGGGGGCGCGACGACGGAGGCCGCGCTGCGTTGCGGTTGCGTCGCGACGGAGTTACGTAACGACGGGGGCTCACCTGCGGGGCTGACGAGGCCGGAGACCGGCGACTCGGGGCGACCGACAGCGACGCGCCTCGCTTCGGCCAAACTAATTTAAAAAAACAAACCACAAACGGCCATTTTGTACGGCGACGGACTGTACGCAAACTTGTCCGGCCGGCGACTGGCGTATCGATCGAAACGTTCGCGAACGCGCGATTTACTCTGTTCGGTATATTTCAAAATTTAAACGAGAGTCGACAAATACGTTTCATTGAAACCCCCCCCCCCCCCAAAATCGTAAACAAGTAACCTAATTATCAACAAAGCTAATATCGAATAAAATACTTTGAAAACATCGGTTAACATATACGCGCAGATATTCTTATTTATAATAATAATATTTATTTATTTTTAATAAATTTGCTACGGTTCAAACAAAAATAAATTGTATACATCTTAGTGTGACAAATTATTTTACTACAAACTGACAATCTACAAATATAAGTTATAGTTATTTCGTTGAAAAAAATACTTAATTGACCGTTATAGGTTTTTCGTAATTTTTTTACCTCCATCACTGTCATACTTTCACTGACGCTCCCCTCTCTAGACATGTGACATAACTTATAGACATTTTTATAGAGGGTAGAAATTTTAATTTGAAGGCGGGTTACATGCGATGCTTAAATCGTGCTTAAAGTAACTGCTTGATTTTTAATTCAAAATATACATAGGCGTAATTTAAAATCTAGCTAAATTCACAAAATTTAGGGGGGAGTGAGAAGGTCATAAATGTATTTTGCATACAATAAAAATTGTTATTAAATATTATTTCCTAAGAAAGTTCTTGTTAATTCATATATGATAAAAGTTTAAAATTCTGTTACAACTAATAATAAAAATAAAAGGGTAGAAAACTGTCACGATATTTGCGTAAGTATCAGTGGCGTAGCTATGGTTTCTGCTGCTCAGTGTGATTTATAACGTTTCCCCCCTCCTAATACAATTATCTAATATACAATATCTGTAACTTTAAACAAGTCTTCAATATGTTATAACTTTCTAGAACAAGCGGTCCCCTTTGACCTTCCCCCAGCACACATAATATGCATATAAAAAAAGATTGATGAAATATGTTAATGATTATTAGGCATTTAATTATTTTAGTAACTTCAATTTTTACCGATTTCAAGAAATTAGCCAAATTTGCGCTGGCCAAAATATTTTTATTTATATGGGCGGCATTTTATGACCAGTAGGGTTATAAAATCAGCATTTGTTAAATTGTTGTTTATTGTTTTTACATATTTAATTTAGCGCTTAGCTATTCGTGGATATACATATATATATTTTTATCGCATTCAGTTTAAGAAAACGAACAGTCTTTCCGTCGCAAGAATGCCGCCCCCAAGCAAGTGCTGCCTGGGACGGTTCGCTCCCCTAGCTACGCTAATAATAAGCACACTAACCAATCTGATTCGCCATATTTTTATAAAAAAAAAATCATTTTAGTCATTCGTTTTATATTAAAAAATCCACAAATATAAGGCTACCTAGTACTTGAATCAGGTGCAGAGAGTACAATTTTCAAAACAAAGTAATATTTTACTAGTACAACATCCCAATTAGAAAAATCAAAATAATATTTATATTCGTATAAATTATTTTGTTACGTTCAGACAAGGGGGGGGGGGGCGTATTCTTTTTTCGGTTTTACTACCTGCTTTAGGGGGTAACCTATTTTTTTATGAATTAATAATATTTGGAGCACAAAATCTAAAAGTTATTTTGAAGTAAATGCTCAAGTTTTTTTATTAATACACAGCAGGCTTGTAATATTAAATTTATGAGCGGTTTATTGTATAGGTTTCAATAGTGTAAAAAACGTAGCTAATTCGATCTCTATAGCGAATAGGAAAATCATAGCTATGCGAGAGAGCTGGCAATTTCGATGTAACATATTGTACTAAATTATGATATTGTTGTAAATGCTGATAAATTAAAACAGCATTGGAAAATAAATAAATAAAATTTGGCATTATTATATGGAGTTATATAAAATATATATTAATTAAACAATATAATATAATACAAGTTACCTCTAACAGTGATTCACAGGTGGCGTTCGTAGCACGTTCGTTGAGCTCAGTAACGCCGGTCGATCATTCTCGATGTTTATATAAAACTAAGACAAATCCAATTTGAAAGCGATAGTTTTAAATGTTTAACGTATCGATAGCGTTAACCGATGGATGGCGTATTTTAAACGAGACTTCCATCGACCGGCATCCGCAGAAACGATCAAAACACGAATATTACCTACCAGCTGTCAGGTTGACAGTTTGAATGAGCGAGCTCGCGAACGCCATCGTCGGGATGCTTGCGAACGTTCCGAATAGGGCAACATCTTTGATTAGACGATTGGATATGTTTATGAATATACTTAAATATTTATATATATACTAAAAATACGATTATTATTTCTGTTTGGTTAAAAAGGAAATATTTTTAAAATTGTAACGCAATAAAAAAGGTTTTTATTTATTACACGTATTTGATGAATATGTTTTTACGATGTTGATTATATTATATATATTTATTTTTATTTGTGAATTTTTCGCTTCATATTAAACACTATTCGTAATAAATAACATGACTAGAACTTAAGAAAGCGCGAGGGGATAATTATGTATTAGCAAATTCGGTTATTCGGAGAAGTAATATTTTCATTTTGGTAATCACAGACTTGATACAATTTTATATGTTTGAAAATAAATAGTTAAAATAAAAAAAATATAATTGTAGTTGTTTATATATACATAATTAATACAATAATAGTGTTATTAATACTTGATATGTATAAGTAAATTGTGCACAGTATTTTATGGTTTTAGGACCGAATTAGCACGACTTTCTCAATTAACAAAACGTTTGGTGGATTTGTCTTGTATATATGTTTATTGAACAAATTAATTTATGTATATAAATTTTAATCGGGTGTATCAAGTCGTCGGTTGAAGTGTATTCATATTTACTTTATTGGTTAAAGTGTATTCAAATCGAATTTTGGTCAATAGGAGGGCGGAAAAACAATGATCACTTCTCAGAAGTTAAAATACTCTGAAATAACGAAACAAACGCTAAATAGTAAGAGTGACGAATATAATTTTGCACAGTAGTTTATGTATACATATTCATATGACACATAACTTAAGATTTGGAGTTGTTAGCACATATTATTTAAAATATAAAAAAAATGTATTAAAATGTATCTTTACTGGAGATAAGGTTGAACTAACAAGAATAAGTGCAAATCTTTATAACGTAATAAAAGTAGTGTTTTATTTTTTTTCAGCATATGTAGTAATTTTTTGACCCAGAAGTAACATAATCACCATTTTCTCTACAATATCTACTGTGCGCTTGTCACCGAAATATGTTCTATGGCTATCAAACAATATGGGCCGATTTCAATTACAGATACCGCTATCGAATAAATTGGAAGTCGGCCTAACTCAACGCGCAAACGATATGGTGCGCTGTGTACCTTGATTTATTACGCTCGCGACTCTTAAGAACATTTTTTGCACGACTCTCGCTCCCATAATCTACTTGCGGACTGCTCGGATCTAAAGGGGGTGGATTATCGTTCCAGATTTGTTCCGGAGTTAATTTCGTCAGGAAAATTCCGAACTCTTTTTTCCCCCAAGGAAAACTATAACAATGGTTGGGGGATTTTCGTTGGCGAAGATTGGCGTTGGCGTTTTATAGTCATGCAAATTACTTGTCAATGTATGTGTGTATCAGAATATTCATTTTATAAATAAGTTGTTTATGTAAAAATATTCAACATTATATCTCGCATAATTCCTAATTAATATATTAAGTATTACTAAGAATGACATTTATTTTATGTTTTTCAAGTCACAGAATAAAGAATATATTGAAGCGGCGTTCGCGGTGAAAAACAAACTGTCCACTGAGTCAGCTGTCCTTGTCACGCCATGTGCAACGGATCTCCATATTCATTTTTTCAAAATTCGGTTGTGTATTAAATATTATGGGGGGCTGTTCAGTTACAGGGTGAAAAAGTCATAGTAGAAAATTACCAAAGAATAAAAATGGCATAACTTTTCAAGTGTAAGCAGAAATTAATACGTTTACATAATCCAAGTAAACGGGTTTTTAAGCGTCACTCGATATGTCTCGCGCGTATGTTCGACAGGGCCGAACTTAATCGATGTTTAAAATATACGAATTTATGTATAATACATATACGTTTATTTGATGAAATCTGCAAATACAAATTAAAAAAGGTATAAAATCAACCATATACTGGACTTAGTACCATCTTAAAATAATAATTATGTTAAATATATCTTCAATGAAATACTTAAAACACGTTTTTAAAATTTTGTGCGAACTGCGTTTTTTTGTAATATCGTTGTTTTAATTTCAGATTTCCCAAGAAAAAATGTTAACGGGATAAATGGAAGACTGCCATTGATAGGCCGCTTTGGATTCCTACGATAGAAACACAATTTGTTTGAAATCTTTTTCATTAGATTTATTTTACACTACAAAAATTAGTTTTTGAAAAATTAAAAAATATACAATACCTTCAATTAATTTACCATTGAATAATACAAATATAGATTTTGCATCCTCGGCGATGGATACTGTTTCAAAACCTCGGGAAATAAGTTTACAAGATACCTCAATAAAAATACGTTTACGCATAAAAATTAAATATTTACATTCTCTTTCAGAAAATCGGTTTAAAAAGCTCATATGCCTTTAACAAACACAAAGACTGAATACAAAAAATACCGACCTTAAAAATCAATAATTAAAATAATACAATGTGAAACTTGCTGAGATGTTTTATTTTGTAAAAACAATAGTTTTTACAAAATAAAACATCTGTTGTTGTTGCCAGACAATAATCTTTATCTACTACATACCGGTAGCTTGCTTTTAAAAAAACATTTATATAAATGGATATTAAGCCATTTTTTAAATTGATTTATCTCAGTAATGAGTTTTTGCAATTAGTCAGTACATTGTATATTTATTAAGATATTGTATTTAAGAAATATTGCCAGTTTTCTTTGCGGTTCTTTCTGTTAAAACTAATATAACTTGCAAATCTTAATATATAATAATATAGCGGAAATAAATAAATTTCAAACTTTATTTTATTCTTTTATTTAAATTAAATAAAGCTATTGATGTTCTCAAACGAAATACGGTGGTGCATAGGAAACGCGTGTGTGAATAAATATTTTGTTTTCGGAATTCAAAATTAAATATTTTGTAAGTTACATTTGTTTATTTTTATTTTAGAATAATTATAATAACGACAAAACTCTAACTTAAAATATTTTCTCTTAAAAAAATGTATATGTATGATGATACGAGTACGGTCCTGTCGGGTAATAATTCAGGCTTTCGACGCCTAAGTCAAATTGGCGCTGGAAACGGCTTAAATTTTTATTTGCGTACTTGTACGGAACGGCCGTTCTAGTTAATTCTCTGTTCTGTGGTTCTAGTCATTTTAAATAGTTTTAGGAAACGGGTTGTTAATAGTTTAAGAAAAAAGTCGAGGGCGTGTTCATTGACGTATTTTCATCATGTTAGAATTTATTATAAATGCAATATAAAATTATAATAAATAAATGAACAGATATAGTTATGAAAAAATACGTAACAAATAAAAAAATGTGTATAAATTAACTTCTTTTCTGAAAAGCAGTTCTCTTATTTCGTTCCGAAAAGTGGTATGGTATTACAAGTGGTCGCCACAAAATAATACACAATCGTACAAAATTATGCTATTATCACATAGTAAATTATTTATATTAGTATATAAACCTATATGGCATAAACATGCGTATATACACATGTCTGGATTAGATTTAATTCCAAATTATAAAATTTATGAGAAATAAAATCATATTCAAGATGGATTATTTGATTAAAAATACATTCATTGAATTTTTGGTTTACTTAACACTTGTGGGTGTAGAAAAAGAGACACAGTTAATAACAATCAGAAAACTGTTTCCTTTATTTTCAAAGACTCGTCTTGGTGCATAGAATAGTTTCATTGATAAATTCTGGGACCGTATATTCTTCGCCTTTCTTCGCTTTTATCTTATTCCTAATTCAGCGTAAGATTTACCAGATGTTCCCTCCGAGCTGCAATTGGAAATATTACGTTCTCTCAATCATGATTGTTAACGAGAAATCTGTCAGTATTCCTGTGGCATTGGCACACTTTCTTATAAGTTCAGATGAAAAAAATAAAAGCTTGTAAATTTGTTCTTTTCATATGATTCAATTGAATCTTTCACAATGTTATATACCTGTCTTGTAGAGAAGTATATATGTTCAACACTCGACTCTGTAATATAATTTTTTTTTAACATTTTACAATTTATATTTTCATGTAAAAAATAAATACATTTTATAGATCGAATATGCAAATAAAAATGTTTTATTTATAGTAGCTTTTTAATAAATCGCTTTCTTGTTAAATATAAAACGGTCCTACATTTAATGAGATTGGAATAAATCGCATGTAAAAAACTCGCTTTCCTTCACGGGTGAAAGTTAATTATTTTTGTTCATGCTGTACATTTGGAAATAGAGGATATATATATATGAGTTTGGAATATTTACGCTAAATTCCAATTGAGGACATGGAGTAGGGTATTTTATACATAGTTTCTACTATTCGAATATTAAATAAAAAATGACAAAGTATTCGAATATTCGAATGTATTTATTTCTTCTGTTTGTACCGATATTTTTTATTTGATCAATTGATTGCCTGTTAAATGTTATTTAATTAAAATAATTATTTGTAATAATCATTAATTACTTTCATAATCGTTAAGCTTTTTGAATTTTATAGAATATGCTAAAATATCTTGGTTGTGTCTACTATGACCGAAATTCGCAGAATTCGTTAATTGAACGAAACAAAATATTAGAAAGATCCACTTTTTATTATTTTGTGTAACGTTTTTGTATTTGCTGTTTTAAAACGCAAAGATTTTTTTTAGTTGTGTCTACGTTGACCGAAATTCGCAGAATTCGTTCATTGAACGAAACAAAATATTAGAAAGATCCACTTTTTATTATTTTGTGCTACGTTTTTGTATTTGCTGTTTCAAAACGCAAACATTTTAATTCACAAATGCTTATCGAAGGAGTAAAAGCATTATTTTGTTATAAAGAAGCGTCTCATTGTCTCGCATTTCAAAAAAAATGGCACATAAAGGACCATGAATTTTGGAGCGGCACTAGTCACTCGGGTATATTGAGAAAAAAACGATTATCTGTGCTGCTCAAGTATATAAATTGTTTCATTCTACGATTTTTTCACGAATACTTTACGAATATTTGATCTATTTTTCGTATATTCATGTAGTTGAAAATCGGACGAATAATTCGAATAATCGAATATTCGATTGATCAGTAGAGGATGTCATTCGCAGAACGAATTATTTTTAGTACAGAGTTACACTTAAAGATTAATCATAGAGTACATATATGTGTATATTTATATAGTTTAAAGTCTCCTGTGCATATTCTAAGAAAGTGAATTGTAATTGAAAGTTATGACATTTCATACATCAGATTTCCTAATCAACTAATAATGATGACTTTTCCCATTATGTTTTTAAAGAGTGGTTAAGGATGTTTATTATGCGTACCCTAAAGATTATTTTGTTTATTAGGCTATCTACAGTGATAATTATTATATATCCATAATGTTCGCAAAAGCCAAAGCTCTCTCTGTGTACGTATTCAGAAAACCTTTATGATCCGAATAATAAGTCTGCGTATAAATCAAGCCGCGCTTTTAATCTCTTCGCTTGGCTCATAGAAAGCTTAATTAAGCTTAAGAGCTTTAACTTTTATTTAAAACGCGTACTCGAGTCGACCTTTTTTCGTACTCCTTTCAGGCGATTCAGGTGTTGAAACGACTGTTTAAGTTTAATGTAATTGTGGGTCCGAATTAAATAAAATGTTTATATAAAAAAAGTTTCGAACATTTGTCTCGCCTTTGTTTCGCCCCCTGTACGCATTTTAAGGCATATTTATTTATAGCTGCTGAAAACGTATTTATGTAGCCATATATGTAAGTAAAAAAAATATATTTATGTATAAATGTAGACGTTTCGATTGTGGACCGAGCATCTGTAAAAGTTTTTAGTTTGATAAATCGCCCAATCCGCAAAATTCCATCGATCGATAGCTATTTTATGTACTCGTATGTATTGTGCTTTATTTTTACTTTTCGCATTCGAAGTTCTGATACATATAACGATATTGGACGTGTTGCAAAATTGACATAATCAAATTTCGGTGAATTATGTAATGATTAATGTGTCTGATCTAATCTGTCTGTGTGTTCGTATGTCATATAATTTTAAGGTCGCAATAAATCGTATTCTATGCAAAAGTTATTGCAATATTTTATACTAATTGTTATAGTTTCGGACAAATAAAACGCTCCAACTCGATCTCTAAGTAGGTTATGATTAGCGGATTAGATTAAAAAGCCACAATCGTCTGTGATAAAAAGTTTCAAGCAGAGGCTTTCAGCCATTAAGGCAAGGTAAAGATAAAGTAATATGGCTCTTTACGAATTAATACTTTGAGATAAGTAAATGTTAAAAGGGTACGTAAGACTCGAGAACAATTGAGTTTAATACTAATAATAGATATCTCTATTTATCTTTTGATTATGTTCTAACAGTTAATAGTATCACATCTAACAATGCAACTCATTCTTATTTGTTCACGATTTATTTCAGAAGATGTTTTTTATCAATGCGGCAAAAAACCGCAATCGATGACCGCGCAATCTCTGATTTTATGATAATTCGCTCAGCTCGGTTCGGCTCACAAATCTGTGGGGTTACCAACCATGCGCGATGTGGGATTGTCAACCAAGCGATAGAGCTCACAGCGTCCTCGGTAAAAAAACATTTTTTTATCTTGACATTTTTATGATAAATTTTCAAAGAAGGCATTTGTAAAAATTAATGGCAATTTATGTTAACTTATTAATAAAGTACGCTAGAGCGGTGTAATCAGGTTGTTTCATTAGTCGTTTTTTCCCCTTACATCTACAAAAATGTATAACTATTTATAAATCAATGATGATTTCACTATTATTTCGGTGTTTTTTAACAGTAGTTATATATATTAAACACTAAATCAATAATGGCAGTGGAGATAAAATAATCTCAGTTAAGCTATATTATGCTTTATGAGTTTCAACTCAGCAGTTAAAAATATCTGTAAAGAAATAGGTAGGGATGCCATTAAATGTGTCAAATGTGGTTCTAAAAATTTCGTTTTAGGAAGTTTTACACTGATGGTTTGTTAGTGAGGATATTAGGGCTGCCATCAAAGTATGTCCGAGATTAACGACACAGAAGCTAACACAAAAGCTAGCACAAAATTCGCATACATTTAAAAAAAAATAGGAAATGCGTTAATTTTCAGAATATTGCGTCGAATTATTACTCAAGATCAGAAGTGGGTCGTGTACTTTAACACGTAACGTTAAAGTCAGTGGTTGGATGCTAATCAACCCCCAATTTAAACCTCAAAAATATAATTACACCCCAAAATATTGGATATTAAGGGCATAATTCATTATGAGTTATTGGATTATAGGGAGAGAATTACGATAGACACATAGTGTGCTTATTAACCAATTCACTTTAAAGCGACTCAGAACATATAAAGACTTTCCCTTATAAATTAAAGAAGGGCAGTTTTACACAAAGACAGCGCTCGTCCTCATGTATTTTGAAAACTTCCTCAAAATGGTTAGTAAAAGTGTTGACTTTTTGTTTATTATATCTCGCCCAATCTCCATTTATCGTTTTGATTGGCGGCATTTGAGTTATAGGTCTTTTTAATGCCTGCACTTCACTCTCCGAAAGTAGGCGACGGTTGGCCAAGTACGGAGAATATAATGTGAACATTCGGGGTTACTTTGGGTGAGCTCGGTTCTCCCCGCTCTAAAATCTCTCGGAAGTTCTCCGAGGTTAAGTGGGGGTAATTTAGGTCGACGTGGCCAGCTTCGAGCGCCTCCGAAAATTTTCGGCGAACGGATTGAAATCAAGAGATTGAAGGCGGAGCTGATTTTCGAGCGCGAGCGGTGAGATACTTCCCCTTTCGCTCTCTCGCGTGTTAAGTGACGAGAGTGAGAGAGATAATGATATGGTTTTTCGCAAACTGAGATAGAACGAGTATCTCGGTTCAATTTCAATATGGGCGTAGGCGTTCTTCACGATCGCTGCACTGTGTGGTATTTGCCCGATCTGGACGGCCAAAACTATTTCTCCACTTTAGTTGATTCCATAAGTGCTCTTAGTCAAATATATGATTTTATAAGTGTTAAAAAATACATTTGAGAAAAAAAACTAAAAAAATTAACTTTTTTTTTATTTTTCATGATGAAATAATTCATGCAATTTTATTTTAAAAAGTATTTAAAGTATTTCTTTAATTGTAGGCCCGAGGAAGAGGAATTACGTGTTGAACGGCCGTGTGTAGCGTAAAAAAAAAATTTCGCTGTGTAGCGTAAAAAAAAAAAATTGTATCTGTCACAAATTTGCTGTTTTTTATTAAGAAAAAGTATTTGACTAGCATTTTATCATACTCGATATCGTTTTTTTTTTAAATATGTGTATATTTGGTGATTCTAAACAAATTTTTATTTTATTTTATTAATACGCGATCCACAATTTGACGTTTACTGATTTTACCACGGTAACCATATTATTAAAAAATTACAATCATTACAAAACTGTATTTTAAATTTGACGTTAACACGTTACCTATTTAAAAAGTTATAATGGTTTAAAAGGTTTAGGTCCTAACTTTCGCGACTAAGACCCGTCCCATTTTTAAGAATAATGCATTTTTAAGGTATGCAATGTGTTAAAAACCGCAGTCAATTTTACATGTATCATAAAGAGAAAGACCTAAGCTATATATTGTATATAAAATCTCAATTCAGCAAATTGATTTTCCATACTTTTCCTTAAAAAAGAATAGAAATTATTCATTAGTTGCACAATTGAACGTTTCCTGTTTATTATTTATTAGTGACAGTGAAGCCTCGATTCAACATAAAATGTCTTATTTACTAACATTGATCTATTCCGGTGCATTGCAATCATCCACCATCTCCTTTTTCTCCATTTGGTTTTAATTTTTTTTGTGTTTAAAACACGCACATAGTTATAATACGCGAGAGCACATAGAGCGGTGACAGCTGCGGCCTGTACGTCCTCCATGTCGGGAAGCACGCACGCGTATGAAATTCCCGGCTGTGCGGACGCTATTCGGAAGACGGCAACCTTGACCGACTTCAGTCGAACTTCGAAATTCCCGGCTGTGTGGACGCTATTCGGAAGTCGGCAACCTTGAGCGACTTTGGTCGAACTTCCGCTAGGACAACTTCCAGAGAGTGAAGTGCAGGCATAACATTTTTGTTGCTTTCTAGAAAGAATATTCTGTATTTGTATATACTGTTGAATTATTCAGGTAATTATTTATTTAATCTTTTAGTTTCTGAATTTTTCGTTTTAATTTTTGTGCTTTATTATTTAGAATATTTTTATTCTTAGAGGACACCATATTTTCCTTCTATTGTGTAGTTATTGTTTACTGACTCATAGGTGAATTCTTTAAAATTTTCTAAGCTGATTTTTGTGTGTCCTTAAAGTAGTATTCAGTTAGCTAACGTGATATGTATATCTTAAATATATTTAGGATATATTATATAATATGGTAAAAGATATACCAGGATCAATGAAGAATAAATAAATAAAAAGTCATATGTTTATTTAGTATAACTGTTGTGAAAAATTCGTTATAGAAATATAGTTTGATACAAACCCCAGCTAAAATGTTTTATTCAGTCGGACTACGTAATTTATCACAAATTAAAGCCATTATATTCTCCATTATGTAAGAGTATTGTGTACGATTGTTTCTTATCTAATACGCTTTTAAGATTGCATCAACATGTTTTCGTTGATATATTATTTTTTTAATAATTAATTAAATTAACACGATCTCCCGAATGATTGAAAACTGCTTTATCCTTGACGGTTAAATTATTAAATTATTTAATTAAAACCCTTGTCGACTTCACTTTAGGTAGTCGTTTTGTTTTAGACTTCAGTTGAAGCTTTTCATTCAAATCTAACTGTATAAAAATATAGGATTGAAACTTTGCGTTTAAAGTGTTATAGCGCTCAAACTTCTTTAAGCCGGAAAGGAAAATTTCAACCTGTTCCATTTGTCCATCGTCAAATACCTGCAGGATTCTGGGAAAAATAATAATGTAAAAAATTCTTCCGTCGAACGACATCGTTGGCAAGTAGTACATCTCTTTAGCGTCTTTTATCTGAATCAACTTTTATTTAGCGTATATTTTTTCAGTCGCTTTTATAAAATATGCTGTACAAGCTAAGTTCGCTAATTATGCAGTTATTTCTAGATGCCAGTAAAAAATAAATATTCTACAAGATACACGTTCGTTACATAAACTGTCGTTGATGTTCAAAGTTTTCCGCTACGGACGCTTAACGAACGACTTTCAGGTCAGTTTTGAATATTAATCGCAGTTTCTAAAACGGTGTTTACTTCCACTGCTATGGGATTGAAAATTAGATGCGACGTCGAAGATTATATGAAATTTGCGTCATTTTCGAATTTTCGAAAGGCGTTATCTAACACCGGACGAAACAATAGCAACAAGGGTCTGTATTATGCAAATCAGAGGATTGACTACAGTTGCAGGGTATATATTATGACCGGTGGTAACGACGCCATAAATCACCAGATGGAACTCCCTCTTGCGTACATCAATTATTGTAGTTGATCATATAGTGCAGTGGTCTTCAAACTTCCATTGTACTCGAGATATAATTTTAATATAAATCGATTGTAGTTATTGCTATTAAGAATAGCAAATACAAACATATATGAGCTTTAAATGTGAAATGCAAAGTCGATATTAAACACTGTCATTTTAAAGCTTATCACTTTGGATTTGTGGGGGACCACACAGAGCCACGTTCGTGGGGACCCATTCTTGAAACTCGCGAAATTACTCTGACCAAAAGTGATTATTTAGACAATAGGCTTTAATGATCCCCTCATTAATAACGCGCGAGGATTCTCCGGTGTATTGAATGAATATTTCTTTGTTACGAAACGGTCACGGGAAACAATATATCACCGGAAGATAAATATCACTGTGAGGCAATGATATATTTCTAAAGCGAGTGCAGCGATTGGCTAGATCAGGGTTTTCCAAACTTTTTCAGCGACGGAACACTTTTGGTAAATCACAAAATTGGAACGAAACACTTATTATTTTGCTGTACCCAACATCTAGGTACTAAAATCTTCACCTTCTCTTGACGTCATAAACCTCAATTAAGTTTAACCGTCGCTCCCCTTTCATTATGAAGTAGTATATGTTCAATTTTTTTAATTTAC
Source organism: Plectrocnemia conspersa (assembly GCF_051122295.1). NCBI lineage: Eukaryota > Metazoa > Arthropoda > Insecta > Trichoptera > Polycentropodidae > Plectrocnemia > Plectrocnemia conspersa. Next base: position 28,828,701 of record NW_028277169.1, read on the forward strand.
TCCAAATTTTTGTGAAATATTATTTAGGCTCCGCGGAACACCTATTTTGGATCCGCGGAACACCAGTTTTCACATAGTTTGGGACACCACGGGCTAGATGATCGCTGCATGATTGTGATTGGTTAGTAAACTTTGCAGCCCTGGATACTTAATCCTTTGAACGCGGAAATCGACTAAAGTTGCCCAATTGATTTTTTTATCTCTTTACGCAAAAATCAGTAAAAAAATGCTTTTCAAGAAAAAACTTTTTTTTTTGTGAATAAATATAAAATGGCATTTTAAATAAATAAAAATTTAAAAATCAGAATATTTAAGCACAGTATCAAGGTAAAATTTGCATTTGTCAAAATAAAAAAAAGCAATTAAATATTATTTTTGATTAACGCGTCCAAAGGGTTAAGTCTGAAAAATACAATGAGGCAAAGGCAGTCACTTGTCAGACTCCGGAATCACCTGGCAGTCATATGGCAGACACCGGCAGACACTCGAATATACTAGCAGACACCCGCCGCGGACAACATACGATACTGTCGCTGCCACGCTACCTACAAGACCTCTGAGGATCTTCCACTGACATTATCCCTCCGCCAGCTTCTCCACCACTGCTTGGAGAAAACATCTCGCCGTTCATAGTCTGTCGCAGTATGTGATATAATATAGCAAAATTCTCACTTGTTTCCACCTGCTTCTTACTGTCTGCAAAGTCACACCTCCCCAGAGTTTCAAATCCTTAAAGATCAATTAAGTAATATCTGATTATCGATTTAGCTTTTTAAATATTTCTCTCTTTTCTTGCTTTTACTTTTTAAGGTGAGAGGAGTTTAAGCAAATAAAAAAATATAAGGATTATTTACGATTGATTATCGGACAGAAATTTAATACTTATTTATACATTAGATTTTGCGACATGAATTTTTATATAATGTTACGGTACTATAAAACATGCATTTTACTTTAGATCTTTCTTATTTAAGGACAAAATGAATGAGATAGTTCTGGTTTATACTATTGCAAAGCGTATATTATTTTTGAGGAAGAAAATAATGTATATAATCCATTTAAGTTAAAGAAAATAATTTGCATTCTTTTATATCAGAAGGACTTTGCTGTTATATTTAATTTAACAAAGGACAATATGATAAGCATAGAGTACAATAACACTTTTGAATTTCATCTTCATAAATAAAACGTTAACTCTCAAGAACTATAGTTTAGTTTAGTAATTATAATGTTGTTATCAATACATTTGCTTAAATGAAATCCAGAAAAGTAAAATTACAATATTTATTTTATTTATATATGTAAATAAATTGTTTTATCAGGGCACTGCACTGCATCCATATATCTACATTATCACACTATATAAATCGCAACTCCTTGCATTGTTGAATTAATGCAGTTCGATACGTCTCTTAAGTGCATTTCGGGTACAATGATTCACAAAATGTCGCCTGTTTATCGGAAAAGCGGCGACATTCATTCAACTAATGGACGTGTTTGTCTACGTATGTACATATATGTTCACACCCATGGGGTGTGTAAATTTTCGGCGAGACGAGATTGCGATATAGGACATGTGCCGGTTGGTATAATATCAGGGTGCATTTAGTTTGTTTAGCTTCGCTGGTTCGAAACGCTTTGTAACTTGATAATAACCTAATATAATTACGGGAACATTAGCGAGCTGTTCACGTAAGGATGCTGCTGCCTGCTTGGTGAGACGTTACAATGAATAGCACACATCCAACTTTCGTTAATCTTCCGTTTTGAACTTTTGAACGTAGCTACCGCAGTAACGGTTTAGATAGGTACTGAATTAACTACTTGCTACTATTGTGTGACTATTATTTAAAGTTTGCGAATATACACAGGCATTGTTTCACAAGCTTCCTCTGAAGGAAATCTTATAAAAATATCAAGTTAGTCCATGAATATATGTGTATGTATATAATTAGGGTAGCTAAGAAACGCGGAACACAAGGCAAGAATCGGGTGAGGAGCTCCCCTCCATAAAACTATATGTATTTTTCAATACTGTAGATTTTGCGCAACCCTTGCGGAAATTCATACTAATTTATCTTTGCAGAAACTCAAAAATATGTTTATTATTACAAAAATAATATTATTATGAATTAATAAATTTATATTCAAGGTTTGGTAACCTTAAGGGATGTGACTTCGCAGCTAGTAAGACGCAGTTGGAAACTAGTCAGAATTTTATTAGATTATATTACATTTTGCGAGATGTTTTCTCCAAGCAGTGGTGGAGAAGCTGACGGAGGGATGATGTCGGTGCAAGATCCGCAGAGGTTTAGTAGGTGGCGTGGTAGCGACAGCTTTGCGGAAGTTGCTCCCTCTCCGTTGCGGTGCTCGTATGGTGGATTCTCTCTCAGGATGTGAGCCTCCCAATGTGGATTCCCGTGACCGTTTTTTAACAGAGAAATATCCATTCAATGCATCGGAGAATCCTTGCGTGTTATTTATGTAAAACTCTTATTTTTTCAAGTCGTAACGAGGGCTTTGTCTTATTTATCCTTATTGATGAATGATTATTTTTGTTCCCATAGCTGGATGCCTTAAGTACAGAAGTAGTTTGTTTTTGGCAGACATCGGCGAGTGTCTGCCCATAAACCAGTACATCAGTAAACATCAAGGCTTCGAATTTTTACACACACACACACACATTCGCGCGTGCTAGAGCCGAGTCACAAGAAAAAAGTCATCGCACGAAAATACGATTGTGTGTTGTTTTTGCTTCTACCTGCGCTGCAATAACGGTTATTATCAAGAAATTTCGGAGAATGAGGTGTTTAATTTTTTGATTGATTCTTTCTCGTTTCTCCCAGTTGCGAAAATTACCGTGTGATGGTTGAAACTTCTGATAGATCATTGGTATAGAGAAGGTAGAGACATCGGATCTCATCATTTTTTGTACTTCTTTGACTGTGGCTGTAAAGATTGTAATTTCTGTGTCTTGTAGAAGAACACTGGTGAGCGATTATCCGTTTACTTCTCCTGGGTTGAGTGTGAAAATGTCAGCTGAATAATTTGTGTAGAGATCAGCTTTAATTTGATTGTCTTTGATCCATTTTCCTTGCATATCCTTGAATGGCGGTGCTTGACGTTTGATCGATTTCGTAGCTTTCAAAGCGAGTAATTTGTGAAACGTTCGGCTGACAGTTCGTTTAGGAAAGTTTTGACTGATTTTGTTTTGATATTTCGGATTTCTTCATTAGGATTTCGGATATCTTGATTCCAAGCCGTTTTGTGGGTCGGCGCTTGTCTTCGTTGCCATCTCTTTTTAACTCTTCTTTTTGTTCGGATGAGGTTAATAATTTCACGCAGATAATTAATACCATGGAGTTTTCTTCTAATTACAAGGATATTATTACACGCTACCTTTTATCTGTCGATTGGTGTTTTTAGATCGATTTCTCGTGATAGTTCCATCCTGAAACTAGTCCAGTATTATTTTCTTGGTAATTAAAAACGGATTTTGTAATTTTTGTATGATATTTTCACTAAGCGTGAGTATGATCAAAACTTAGTTCAATATTTCTTTATATTTTCATGAGGTTGACTGATATGCTTTTTATTATAAAGAAGTCAATTAGATTAGATTTTTTGTTATGATCCCTTGGTCACGCGTTGTTGAGGGTCTGCGCTCTAGTATACCGTGTTTAAGCGGCATTAATTATTAGTGCTAACTAATGTTTTATTTTTGTGTTAAATGTATATTATTATGCAATTCTTAAATCTACAATTTAATAAAAATATTATATAGATTGGATTTTGTTTCCAACATAGACTTTATTGTTAAGATTAGGAGTGTATTATCCTGTAAATTTCTGCTTACTTTTTTAGCATATAAAAATAATTCCAGTTCCTTTCTTGCCTTCTTTAGGCAGTGCTGTCATCCCAATTCAAGACCAATGGGGTTCTGATATATATTACGCGGTTTCGCTTTAACGCGGTACAGAAATTGCTGTTAAATTTATTTTTAAATCAAGAAATTTACAAGGATTTGAAAAAAATAAAACGCAAAAATTGTTTAAAAAATGTAAAACTAAAAATCCTAATTATTAAAAATAATGTCTAGCAATTCAATCAAGCAAAACTGTAAGTAAGTCTGCATATTAAAAAAAACATTAACTGGTTTTTGGGTTCCGTTGTTCTCACAGTTAGGAAAATCAAGTTTATGACTTTTTCTGGGAAGGACTATAAGTGCACTTCACATTGAATGGCTAATAGCTAACTTCGCATAAAAATGACTTAAAATTTTCTGATTTCGAACAATATGTTTCCAGAATCTCATCAAAACTTTCTAAAAATATTCAAGCTTAATAAATAAATGCCATATGTGCTACTGAAAGGCAATATCCAGCAAAGTATAAATAAATACTATGGATAATATTAGGTTTCTTTTCCGCATTGTGATAGTGATAAAAAATACTGAAGCACATAAGAATAAGTATCATTTCACATTAGTATATTTATTTTGTGTGGTGGGATGTGTACGATGTTATTCACTTTGAGTACTTATACTGTTTTCTTAAAATATACAATAATTTATGGACTGACTTTTGTACTTAACCTTTAACATATACTTATATAGAAGAATTAAGAGCTTTATTAATTTATATTTACAAAGCCATTCATTATTTAAAGCCTCTGCCTGCAACTTTAAATTAAGATATTATATACTAAAAAATACATTTTTGGAAAGGTTTTAAAGGATCTAAAATTTCGTTAATAAAATGTTATTTTCTATAGTATTTCGCGAAGCTATGTTACCATTGAATATTCAGTTCATTTATTATTCCACGATTACGAGATTCTCCATCCATTGTGGTTATCGCTTTTCCACGTAAAATAAATATAGTGAGAGTGGAATTTTATTTATTTTCTGTATAAAAAAGGGTTTTATATATTGTAATAACATTTATTTAGGTATAAAAAAAACAATGTATCATTCCTAAAATTTATATTTGACAATATTTACAATTTTAACTAACATGTTTACAAATATGTGTTTATGATCATTCACCATGTAAATACAAATCCTTAAAAGTACTAACAATAGAAAAAATACTATTTTACATAATAATATGATGTAAATGTATCGATTTCCCTTTTTTATTTAAAAATAATTATTATTGGAGTCCCAGATAAAAATATGCATACATTTTTGATTAAATGCAATTTTTAAGAATTACGAATGTGGCTCATTAATACATAATAATTTATAATATTTTCACACATTGAAGCACTTTAACACATGTTTAGTTTATTATACAAGTTAAAATATTTATGGCACAAACAGAACTTGTAAAAATAATTTAGTTCTATAACACATATAATTTTTTGCTGAATATATCTATTTATAATTTTAGCATAATATTTTACACACATGTAGATAGATAGCACTTTGGCGTTTTTTCCTATATAAAATAATAAAAAATCATAAATAATTACATGTTTATTTACATATGTATATACATATAATATTTACATAAATAATATATTTTTGGGGGAAAAAGCCCAAATATTACCTGACTTTATTTAAAAAATAAAAAGAACACCATCAAAGCTATTAGGAACATAGAATGGTCAGATTTTAAATAAATAAATAAAATTGAGAATCTAATGTGAAATATGTCACTGAATGGTGAAATACTAAAAAAAAAATCTTTCATAAAATTTTCATATCAAAAAACATTTAATTTTTTTTATTGTAGTAACTCAACCTATGAAGGCGAGGGCGTATGTTCCAGGGACAGGATAGCATATCCTAGTGTTGATCATAAGGTAGCATAAACTAAAGGAGGTAGCTTGCGCAGGTACTGGTAAGTATGGCACACTAGCTCCTTTCGTTTTTGCAATCATAGCGATTGATAAACACTTCAACATCCAAAATTCCTTAATTCATATTAAGATTTTATCATTACCAAATCACATTTAATATTATATATATCATAATATAATACACTGGTTTATACATTTATTAATATTTTTAATTTAATTCACTCTCCCCTTTTGGGCGGGTCATGGCCGAACAGTCGTCGCTTTTGTCCACGCGCGCCAGTGTTGCATGCACAAAAAATATTCATTCTCTTCACATACGGCGTCTTTTTATTTTATTATATTTTTTTTACACAATAAAACACCGAATGGGTGATTTATGTTCTGTATTGTCCTTTTCGATCAAACCGCCCCGGCGATCATACACCGACAGCAGTAGCTGACGCCAGCGCGACGATCAGGATTAATTGTCAGCTGATGATGGACACGACGGAAGGTTGAAGACAATGGCCTGCCCCCCTCTGCATGGCTAGCGGATTTTCACCTGCGGACATACGGGAAAAAACAATTAATACTATGATAGCCATGTCATGTCGACATCACGCGTCCTGCTGTCGCACTGGACCGAATTGGTAAAATATGACATTTTTTCAGATCATATTGATTTATCGCATGAAAATTGAATAATATCATATAAACGGATCAAGTATTTATTATATAAATATGGAACGTTGCCAAATCTTAGTTGGTTAAGGGCAATGGCGTCACTTACTTATTTGATTTATTATTATTTATTAAATCAATGTTTTAATCATCTAATTATCAGATTCTAATAAATAGTGCAAATCCGAGTTAGCTATATATTTTTCAAAATACTTATTAGAATTATAGTCCTATAAAATTTTTTGGCTTTGAAAGAAAAACTGACATGAATTTAAAATCGTTTTATAGTAAAACGTGTGATTAGTGTTATTCGATTTTTTATTAGTTAAAAAAATCAAAGTGATAAAGTAGATTCTTGCTCTAAATAGTTATGAAAAATAGACAGCAGATGAGCGTAGATAAATAAAATCGCAACATTACAAAATAAGTTTCGTCCTCGTCTCCCGCTTTAAACAGATTCTCGTCTCATGTATGAAAGTATTAACTTATGCTAAAAGAGACGCAGCATAAAACTGATAATGGAATAAATATACTATATCACATCCGTGTTCTTTGATTGAAGCAATTTTCTGGTTCAGAAATTAATTTAAAGTTGTCTAATTTTAATGCGATTTGTTTTGCAGTTATTCGTGTAAGTGAATCCTTTTCCAATTAAACTTTTATTTATCTTTCAAGTCTCAATGGAAATGGTTGTATTGATCACTATATACACGCAGCCAGCTAAGTTGTTTGAGCAACACTAATAGTAAGTCCTTTTTGTTAGTGATTACTTCGTGAAGTAAATATAAAGGGGCGGATGAAAAATCTCCAGCGCCAGTTTGGCGTAGTCTTAGCTACCATACTCAAAAAATATCCCTAGAATATCGAATATTTTTATTGAATATAAATATAAACAATGTATGAGATATTATATCTATAAAAGCCATAAACTGCAAGCTTTTGAGGGGAGTTCCGAGAAAGATTTTTGGTGATATTCGGCGGCGCTCCTATAACAATTTATTAGATAAGGTTGCCTTATAAGTCTCTGCGTTTTTTTCTTACACTTGCAAAAATGTATAAGTTTTTAAAAATTAACAGTAAACGCATTCATGATGCTATTTAGTAATGGGATATATTTAATGTCGATATTTTCAGCCCTAATTCAAAAATGCTTTATGAGTTTCAACTTGGTCATAATGCGAAAATAACAGTTAAAAATATCTATGATGCAATGGACAGGGTCCTAAATGTAGTTTTAAAATTTCTGTTCCATGAATTTTGACAATAAATTATCTACGTAAAGGCGGGTAGACCTTAGGGGTTGTTAGTAAGGATATTAGGGCTGTCATCAAAACGGGTTCGAGATTATCGATAGCTAGCAAAACAGCTCAATGTGTCGTTTACATCAGTTAACAGATATTTAAAAATTAGGAAAGGTGTTAATTTGAAAAATATGGGTATCTCATAAGTCGTTTGAGAAAAATCTGCCGAAGTGAATTTTGCAGTGAAGTGATATCGCAATTTCAACCTCGAGAACATAATTGCACTCCAATAAGATAATGTTATGCATTTGGTGAGATATGAAGGGCATACTTCATTATGAGTTATTGGATTATAGGCAGACAATTTCGACAGACACATTCGTTTAAAAGTGACTCAGACCATAAAAAAGATCGTCTCTTATAAATTAAAAAAATGTAATTTTACACCACGATAACACTCGCGCTCATGTATCCAAAAAAACTGTATTCTTCAGACATTGCTCCAAACGACTTTTATCTACTTAGATCCCTGTAAGAGTTTTTAGGTGAAATAAAATATTTTATATAAACCGATATAATAAACGACATTAAAGTATTTATTGCTTTTTTAGGAATTGAGGCTATAGGGGTGATTGACCTCGTGGCCAATAAGACTCAATATGGAATCTAGTAAGACTTTTTATTGCAATATTTACATGCGTGTTACAGACGATTATCGGCGAGACGTTTCCTCCAAGCGGTGGTGAAGCTGATATAAGTGATGATGCCCGTGGATTATACTCAGAGTTCTTGTGGCTGTCTGCAGTGATTGAGTGTCAAGAGTTAGTTCCTCTTGCGGCGACGGTCGTTCAGGAATTCCAGGTCGTCTCGGTGGGAAGCGTCTGCTGGTCTCTTCGAGTGGCTGCTACTGACGCTGACTTCATGTCTCCTGACTGTTTCACTTTTCGACTGTCTTCCTCTCCTCATCAGAGTCCGAGCTTATATATCCAGGGCTATAAGACTTGCTTGCCAATCGCATTTATGCAGTGATCTTCCAGCCAATCGCTACAGTTGCTTCGTAGAACGGCGAAATAAGTCTACGCCTTTAGAAAGCGACGTTCGTTCATCCAAGGTCGTATTGGATTTTCAGAAATGTCACGGATGTGGTCACAAAGGAATTCTCTTAATAACGGAGAATATTTACTATATGTTCCCAAATCCTTTACGCTATTATGTTGTTAATAAATGATCGTTTTTGTCAGGTCTTAGGGTTTGAGACAATGACGCTTTGGAACGTGGTCATCTGTGTGTGGTCGCTACACTTCCAAAAATACATTATTTTTCGAATCAGATATAAAAAAATGATTAACTTGTGGAGAATAATTGTAGGAAAAATTCGAGAATATATAATTTAGTAAAAGGATTATAACTTATAATTTTTAGCTCATTTAACCAGCACTTTAAAAAACGTAAAGACTTATGGGACAACCTGATATGCTTTGCATTGAGAGCTTGAAGCCGTCAAATATATCAAAATACATTGCCGCACGAGAGCCGGACATTATACCGTATACGACATTTTAAGCTTGCAAAGTGGTTAATATTTAATAAGCCTGCGGGTAAGATAAGTTCTGCGACTTTCTAGTGCATGTCATCAGCAAATATCGCTTTAAAGCCCAGGATAAATCCATATGGAGGACAATTCCGGGAAATTAGAACGCTTATTATATATTTTTTTATATTTATAAATAACCTCTCATTTTTTTAATCAAAGTTTTTTATAAACTTTTTATACATTGCAATTTTTTATGATTAGTATATAATATATAAACAATTATTTATTGAAAATATATTAAGTAAATGTGGTTCTGAACTCGATATTAAAAGCACTCAAATTATTATGGGACCTTCTATTACATCACCAAAGATATTAAATAATAGTAGCTAAAAAAAAATGTTGGAACAATAAAATAGAAAAGACTTTCCTTCCAGCAATACAATGGGCGGTGGGAGATAAAGACAGATGATTTATTGTCGGAAGATCTGCGATGTCAGTGCGTGTACGCGCGAAACGAAAAAGAGCTAAAAAAATGAATTAATCGCAATAAAGATGCGTATAATGTTATTTTCATTATTAATGTTCGACGTGAAGAAAATTATTTAATAAAAAAATAGTTCTGTGATATTACAAGTAAAACATTGACAGCTGACAAACGAAAAATACAATACAAAAGAGAATCGAATGAATAATAATAGATTTTCATATTATGTATAAGTATAATATAAGCTAAAAATGGATGAGATTAAAATAAATATTAACAATTATCACTACAATGCCTATTAATGATATTGAATTAAATTTTAAAAATTAATAAGTGATCATAAATATCGAAGAACATATGTGGAAAAAATATATTGTTAAAATGTCAACCGAACTAACGATTGTACTCTTCAAATGGCAGACGTAAATTTTGGAAAAGCCTTTGAATTTCTGCACGGATTTTATCCAGTTAGATAGTTTTGGTTAGTTATTATGATATAATTCGTTTTTGAGATAACCTTACTATAAATCTATTGGCTTTGAATTTGTACTCCTAGAAGGAACAAAGGAGAATGCAATATTTTCAACTAAAGGCTTTATCATCTACTTATTTGAACATGTGTACATAGGACTAAAGTACACCGTTTAATTCGCTTACACACTTGAACTAACGTTTACATTTCCATGTAATATTGATTGTGACGGAATAAGAAAATTATATAATATATGTTTGCTATGTTGAAAAATTAACTATTGTATAAAAGTATTATAATTTAATTTTCGTTACCCGATATTTTAATAAAATATTTTCTTCTTCTGGCTCTTATAAGTGTTTAGTAAAATATTAAAAAAAAACTTATAGAATAAAATTATTAACGAGCAGTTAATACTTTCAAGTTAAACACTCAATCAATAAGAAAAATTGAGTAAAATAAACGTACTGCCAACTGGCATTGTTTATTGTAGCAAAAAAAAAATTTCATTGCTCTCACATTATTTGACGCAATATTTTAAGGGTTGTCTCATTCGATTCAATCTATTTGCTTGGTGCAAGTTTAACATTTTTGTTATTTTAGGAGACAAAGTGTTTTGTGTCGAACTTCTGAGAGGAAAATCTTTAATGAAATTTTGCTCTGAAAAAAATACTGCAGTGTTCTGCCTTGTGTCTTTTCTACTCCTCGATACTTTAAACAATGCCGATGATTTGGGGGTGAAACCAGATTATTTTTATCTGACTCCTTGGCGTACGTAACGTTGTTATAGTTTATTAGAAATCGTTACATTCGATAAGGTAGTTATCTTTTGATTTTTTTTGTTAAAGTAAGATCCAACGGTGCAATTGCTTCAGAAGTAGTAATGTATACCGTTGATGGAAATAAATGTTATTTTTGCTAAGCCGAGAAAAACTTCGATTCTAAAGTAATTAGAGGGACACAAATTCTCTATGACCACTATTTTTAAAACAACAATTACGGTGGTCCTGACATTATGTGAATTTTTGTTTTTTCAAATGTCTTATGAATGCATACAGTGACTAGTGCAAGCATAAATAAATAAAATATTGAAGCAATATTTAAAATTCTGGTAAATCAGAGACCAGAGTGGCTTGCGTTTTTTTTAAGAGGTATCTATCATATCAATAACAGGATTATACTACTAATCAACCACCGCAAGGAATACTTTATATTGCTCCCAATCGCACGTGATAACCCTTTTTGATCAAATATATATAAAAACAGCAATACCCAGAAATATTTGTCGTTAAATAGTATCAATAATAATGTGTCTATAAATACTTTATTCTACATAGACTGGCACAAAATATGTAAATTTAATTTATACGTTATATAGAGAATAATATCATGTGTACTCTAGAGGATAATATATATTATTCACTAAGTGGCTTATTTTTCAGAGGGCTTAAAAATAATTAGATTTTTAACAATAAGGGTTACCTTGACGTGCAGGTCATACAAAAAAGGTCGCAATTAAAATATAAATCTGTTATGAAGAGCAATACTATGTTATATTATTAGCTTTTGTATAAAGCTCTGTTTGAATGAAAAGGAAATTTTAAGTAGTGTAGTAAAATTAAAAAAAAAAATAATGAGTAAGATACGCTAAAAAGAACATTGCTGCGAATTAGCACGCTCGAGACGAAATGAGATTTTTCCCAGTCGATTCTAAGTGTGTACCTTTACCTTACTTTTAACCGTAAAGCAACTCTTCAAACATGGTCCGAGTTTATTTCAAGCCTTCGCATAACCATTCCTGGGAATCTTTTATTCCCAAACACAATAAAGGACCTGAGAGAAATCATTTATCAAACGCTCTACACAAGCTCTGATACAAATTTAATATTTCCCATGAGGTCTGTACGTACGTACATATAATATACACATATATATATATATATATATATAGATACACACAAAGCCCTTTGTATTATGTATACTTTCGGGTTCGCGGCTAGTTTAATTGGACGATCGGCGCAAGTTTTGCAAGATGATAGTTTAAAACTTAACCGGAGGAGTTTGTCAGACAAATTGTTGCCGAAGAACTTGAGAACGGTCAGATTTTAATTGTTGGGTAATATTTAAACACAAGTGGCAGCCCTGACTTTGCAGTATAGTCGTAGTAGACTGCAGCTTTTCATAAGTGGGAGAAGAGAGGGCAATAGTAGGGTTGTCTCTAAAGATATATTAAATGTTTAAATTGCATAAAATGGAAAATAATCCAATTTTTTTTAATAAATAAGTACTTAAAGCATAAATATTGGAAAAGCGGAAAGTAATGATAATAAGGGACGATTTTGAAATTAGTTTGCCGCCGGCTGTCGTCGAGTTGACACGTAAGATTTGATCTTATTTTGTAGCGCTGTTAGTCTACTTTTGTTAATACTCAGAAAGTTTTTTTTTACCATACAGAAAAAAAAGTCAAGGCCAGAAATCAAGGAGATCCATTTGCGTTATTATATGCTATTTTTGTTCGATCAAGGAAAGAAAGCAAAAGAAGCTACTCAGATCATCTGTGAAATTTATGGAGATGTATTGCATCTTCAAAATTGTCACAGGTGGTTTAGAAAATTTAAAAGTGGTGATAGGGGTTGAAAAATGCATCTAAATCGGGAAGACCTACAAAATTAGACGATGAGGTGTTAAAATCAGCAGTGGAAGCGGATCCCCGAAAAACCATCAAAGAATTGACCGTTAAAGACCATCTCAAGCGCATTGGAAAGAAACACAGGCAAGGAATTTGGGTACCGCACGAACTTTCACAAACGGCCATTGAGCAGCGAATTACCATCTATTCGTCGCTATTGTCTAGGCACGAAACGGCATCATTTCTGAGAAGGATCGTTACAAGCGATGAGAAGTGGATCCTATACAACAATCCAAAGAAAAAAATCAATGGCTTTCTAAAAACGAAGTACCCATATCTACCACTAAGCCCTCATTGACCTTAAAAGGTCCTTCTTTGTGTTTAGTGGGACGTGATTGGCGTCATCCATTACGAGTTATTAAAACCTGAGCAAACAATTACCGCAGTATGGTCAATTAGTCAGAATGAACTCGGAGCTGTTGAAAAAACGTTCAGTTTTGGTCAACAATCAAAGGCGAATTTTGCAGCACGACAATGCCAGACCACACGCGGTGAAAAAATCAGGGAGCTTGATTTTGAAGTTTTACAGCATCCCCCATATTCCCCCGATATCGCACCCTCTGACTACCATATCTTTAGGACATTCCCTTAAAAATAAAAATTTTAATTCATTTAACAATTTCGAAAATCACATAGAATCATTCTTTAACGAAAAACCTGCAGAGTTCCATAAGAAAGGGATTGAAAAGCTGCCTGATCGTTGGAGAAAAGTAATAGAAAACAATGGAAATTATTTTACTTATTAAAATTGTATATATATTTTTTTTTGTAAATTTTTTGTATGTGAAAAAAAATTATCATTACTTTCCGCTTTTCCTATATATTTTTGTTATAAATTTTAGGTATCACTATATGCATGATTTTGTAGTATTTTTAATGTATATGTTTATAATACTAGTTAATCTAAAAATATTTTGCATCCTAAATATGCCTACACTTACTGATAATCTAATTAAATGTATTAAATGTTTGCGATTGTTGGGATTTCTAGTAATCATTGTAGTGAAACTAGTCGCAGTAGACTTAATAAAATTAAACCAATTCGTGTCCCTTTAATATTTCTTAAAACAAGTTATTTTTTGATATTGCGTACACAAACGGACATAAATTTCCACTCCATTAACAGTTTCAAAGCACTTGCATTAAAATAGTGAACAATGGTGAGAGTCGGTACACATATCTACCGAAAAGAGTGCCAAGCATCACTGAATTACCCTGGATTAAGCCCCTTAAACACTAACACAACTATATTAGGCGATGCATATTAAACATAAAATTGGTCTTGCACTTGAGATTTTAATTATAAAATTTTAAAGTAAATAAATTATAAAAAATGCTGAATAAATAATATTTATTTTTTACATAATGATATTTTTTATGTATAAATTGGTATAGAAATTATATTGTTATAATATATTTATAAATTAGCTATGCATCATAATTATTAAAATAATATTGAATAACGGAACCTTATAGGAAAATAATCACATATAAAATATAGAATATCAACGAATTATTTTCCATCTAAATCTAAATCTAATATATATGTATAGATTATATACTTTTTAGCACAATTGTGAATTTCAAGCAATGAATTTATTATACGACCAACTTCTATTATGTTAGTAAAATTACTAATTTCTGGCCGTATTATGTTTAATTAACAATTCATTAGAAGTTGCCAATTGTTTCATTAAACCAAAGAAAATTTATGGAGAATCCAATGCATTATTATTTTATATCTACATTTATATCTGAAATATATTTAAGTTAAATTATTAAAAATAATAAGTTTGTTATTATTTTAAAATACGGTATATTTCAATGTTTTATAGCAATGAATATAAAAGGAACTGATTGAAATTTATTGTTTTTATAACAATGAAAAGAAAGTACGATTCGGTTACCGCAGGGATAAAATAATATTTTTCTTATATCTGTTTTTTTTTCAATAAAATTTATTCGACTTCCAGATCCGTTTTAAAAAAAATATTATTACAAGCATTTAATAAATTTAACAAGTTAATTGGAATCATAATTAATTGTCAAAAATATTAATATATACGTAAAATAGTTTTGAAACTTTAAAACAACAGCCACGAATTAAGAAGGTTGTCGAGATATTAAAATAAAGGCTTTAAACACGAAGCATATTATGATTTACAATATTTGTTAGATACATAAGTTGTTTTATTATAACAGTGGGCGGTTAACCAAAGTTCAAGTTCATGTCTGAGGTTTTCTTTATTTAAGTTTGCAAAAGTCGCTAGAAAATATGTAATATATATATAAAAATTAACCGACATCATATAGGCAAAAACTAGTTTATATTTATGATATTTCATAACGCTGCGCTTATGAATTGTTTATAGCTAAAAATATAATATAGTATGGTATGAATTGGACCAGCTCCTCGTAGCTGACATTAAACATATAAATGTGCAATGCTAGCGTATTAAGGAGTCGGATGGAAACAGTCATAGGCGAGTTCTAGTCTAAGAGGACACGATCGTGATTCTCGAAAACGTTCGGAAATTCCTCAAAAATAAGTTAAAGTAGCGAGAAATGATCTGCACATTTCAGATAAAAACATTTTGTATGTAAATGAAATAAAATATTGATTTAAAAATATGTTATAAATGGCCTTTTAAATTTAATTAAATCATATTGATTATTTGTAAAACATCAATGTCTAGCATTAAATTTAATTAATGGATTTTCATTGTGTGTGTATTTAAAAAAATAAACACATTTTGTATTGTAAATATACATACGTTTTCTTGCGATACTACTAAAATCATTAATATCCTTACAACTATATTAATTTATCACTGTCTTGTCACCGTTGTTTGAATCGCTTATAAAATTAATTTAGTCCCAGGCTTATTTATTAAGCTTATGCTCAATTATCTTCAAAATGTGTTGTAGAGCTATTTTAAGTAAATAAATTATTGTTTAATCTCATATTAAATAGATTATTGTTGTTTACAGTAAGACATACAAAGCACGCACTATGACTCAAAATGCCTTAACTCCTTTTCACAAGCACTTATTCCTCACAAACAATATACTATACACCCATACCTCGCTATACGGCCGCTCTTTATACGGCCTTTCGCTATAACGGCCCTCTTCAATTAAGGCACGTTTTCGATTTACGGCCTAAAATGTTTCGTTATAACGGCAAAAAAACTTTTTTTCGATGTCAATTTTAAAAAAAATTTAAAAATAAATTTAATTTGCATAATTTTAAAATGAAAGGTGAAACAGCTAGCGCCGATGAGGCCGCATCTAAGGAATATTCCAACATTTTAAAGGGAATTATTGAAAGAGGTGGTCATAAACCTGAACAAATGTTTAACGTAGACGAAACAGGGATTTTTTGGAAGCGAATGCCTGATTGCACGTACATTTCAAAAACCGAAAAATCTGCGCCTGGTTATAAGGTGTCTAAAAAACGATTAAATTTGCTACTTGGTGCAAATGCCGCGGGTAATTTTAAGCTAAAACCACTTTTAATATATTTGTCCAAAAATCCAAGGCCTCTTAAAGGACTAAGTAAAAATGAATTACCCGTCATATGGAGATCCAACAAGAAAGCTTGGATGACTAAAGCTACTTTAGAGGATTGGTTCAAAAATCACTTTTGCACAGAAGTGAAAAAATATTTGCGAGACAATAACTTAAGCAACAAGGCTTTGCTAATTTTGGATAATGCACCAGGGCATCCTACTAATTTATCCGAACTATCTGAAGATGTCATGATTGAGTACCTTCCGAAAAATACAACAGCTCTGATCCAACCAATGGATCAGGGGGCAATAGCCACTTTTAAGGCATATTACCTACGCCGAACTTTCCGACAACTTATAAGGGAAACCGATGGTAAATCTTCAATTAAAACATTTTGGAAAAACTATAACATCAAGGAAGTGAATCATGGAAGGAATTAAAATTAACAACAATGAACCATGTTTGGAAAAAAATATGGCCAGAATGTGTAAAAAGTACTGATGCAGAAGTTAATTGCCTTTCTGAAATTAGGCAAAACATTTTGGATCTAGCACATGATCTCGGCTTTGAAGGTTTGAACGAACGTGATGTGCTTGATCTACTTGAAGCTGATAGGGAACCCCTTTCATATAAGGAACTCATTCAGTTGCAAGCAGAATCGGCATTTGATGAAGAGACAGAGCCTGTTGTATCCAAACAGCTAACATCAAAAAAATTGTCAAAAGCTTTTTCCTATTTCGAACAAGGAATAAACATTATCCTTGAAAACGATCCTGACGTCGAACGTAGCGCTAAAGTTTCTCGAGGAATTAACTCGGCCATTAGCTGTTATTAATCACTGAAGAACGAAAGAGACAAAAAGGCAAGACAAATAACGTTGGACAATTTTTTTAAGCCAGGCCCATCCTTACCAGCGAAAAATAAGAACGACAGTGATCTGCAGGTTACCATTTCTTGATCGTCTTCAGATTAAAGCCATTTTAAAAAAAATCATGTATGTATTCATACACATATTTAATGTAACATGAAGTTGTTTCATTTTTGTTTATGGATTATTGTTGGTTTTTGGAGTCTGTTATTATTTTATGTACAAATGTATGTACTTGTTATGTATGTATTTTTGATTTAAATGAAATAAAAAGATAAAATGCATTTTAAATGATAAACCATGTTACATATTTAACAAATTTGGAACCGATCCCATTGAATTTGTATGAATTTGTATTGGAATAATTTATTCGTTATACGGCTTTTCGCTTTGCGGCCAAGTTTCGTGGAACGTATCTAGGCCGTAAAGCGAGGTATGGGTGTATTAACAGTGCTGAGTAATAATTATTAAAAATAATATGCTATAAATTAAAAAATCTTCGCGCGTGCTGTGGTGTGAGACGGTGCATTTTCGTCTTATGTAATATTTCCCAAAACACATAATTAAATTGAAATGAAACTATATGACTGCATAAAATGTGGGACACATTGTAAAATCTATTCAATTTAAGATGACTAAAGTTGTTAATAATCTGATGTATTATATGACATCTTTTGTGTCCTTTATCTTGTCTGTTCAATATGATGCATGCTGTTAGCTCGGAGAGCAACTACCGCGTTGATGTCAAACGTACATGGTTTATGGTTATAGTGATATTAATACAACCTCTCAGCACGTGCACCGACACCGTGGTTGCCGAGACGTCCTCCAGAGCGCAAGTGTAATTTCCCGAATCTCTCCTCGCGGCGTTCGCTATGTACAAACGAGATAGCGCTCCGCTGTTGAGAACCTCTGTTTTAACGCTGGAACACAAAGAATAGCACCACTTTAGCAGATTATGTGATACGTCAGGGGTTTGACTTATTATGCGATACGAGTGGGCGAAGAGCATAAACAAGATTTGATAATAACGTCTCTTATGTGGATATTAAAACGCTACATCATTAAATCGTACATAATATAATAACCATTTTTAAATGTAAAATAAGTACATAATATTTACTAGGCACAAATGAGATTATGTGTACAAAAAAAATAAACTCTAATATCGGTTTTATTTTTTCATTGCAGACACAAGTTTCGGCATTTTCACGATTGAGCTGATGACCGATCGACTTTGCTAGTTTTTCTTGGAATTTGTCTAACCAATCAAGAAAATGAGAGCAAAAAACGTTTGAAGACGCAATCAACCATATATATGTTCACTCAAATTACAATTATATTAAAAAATAATACGATATATGCTATCTTAACCAAGATTATTGTTATTTTACTTAGTTTAATTCAATAATATACAATTTTATTTTCTAAAATTATTATATATTTTTTACTTATATAAAAGTATAAATAAACATAGTAAGTCGGTAACGAAATAATAATTTCAGGTTTTGAGAGCGAAGGAGTGTGACTTTGCAGCCAAATATAAGCCGGAAAAACAGTTTAATTTATAAACTTATATTACCATATATATATATATATATATATATATATATATATATATATATATATATATATATATATATATATATATATATATATATATATATATATATAAATATATATATATATATATATATAAAGAAATGTAGATGCTGTTATCAGTCTGTGGAGTTAAAATAGCAAGTTTTAGACGTGGGAGAGTTTTTGCTGGAATGTTGCGTTGTATTATTGTCGGCTGTGATTTTGTGGAGCAGCTGGAATATGTAGTGCTGTGTTCTCATGATGATGCTGGACGATATCCTGATGTGTTTTGGTTTGTCTCTGCTGCTGTGACTCCGTGGCGTCTCTCTTCTGCGTCTCTTCTTCTATGATAAACTGTCACATATGTTATAAAAAAATAATAAAATATTATTCCTAGTGTAATATATCAGTTGTTGACTAAACTTAATTTCTATGTTTTTAGAGATAAAGTAATATACAGTCAGGCTAAAATATTTCTCATTAATTATTAATTGTAACAATTATATAATTTGATTTAAAAATATTTTAAATATTATACAATTTTTTAGTTATAAAATACTTTACGATTTCATTATATGTTATATTATATGTATTAAATATATGTATAATACACATCAACTTGGTTAAAATAGCGAATCGAGTTTATAAATTTAATGGATCATTACCGTAATGTGTTATTATTAACTCTTTATAATAATTAAATGGCGTAGTATATCCTAATTATGGTAATTATGTAAAATTTGTATTTTATCAATTGAAATAATTTAAGCTTTTTCGCTGTAATTGTGATATATTACTTTTGTCAAATAATTACCATCATTGAAATTTTAATTGGAGTTATATATAAATGTAAGTACAAGATAGATATACTAACAGAAATTATATGTTTTTAATTAGGTTTATTTATATTTTTATAAATTGGTACTAATTATTATAAAATGAAATTCATTAGGAGGCGGGCGAATTTAGATATTGCCTAAAGCAATAAAGCACCTTTGCAAGGCTCTGTTTTTATCAGGGTTTTATTATTATTATTTGTAAACCATATTTTGTTGTATATCTATAAAAGTGACCCGCAAAAAATAAATTAAATGTTTGCGAAACGCAGATTTATTGCATTGTTCTTAGAAAGAATTTTAATGTTAAATAGTTTTTATTTCACCAAAATCAAAAATAACATATAATAAATTTATTGTATTATTTTATATATTTATTCTTAGTAATTTATTGACTTATTTTTACCCAAATATATAACATACGTTGTGAATCGAATGTCATTATTAATTATTATTTTTATTATAAAAATTAATAAAAAAATACATAAAATGGGATAGCAATGAAAAAGGTCTCTCAAGTGAGGGTCAGTTTTATAGCTCATTTGAAAAATATTGTAAAATGTGAGGTAAATTTATATCGGTAAAAATACTTATTTGAAATTAATTTCGCTTAAGAGTAAAACTATAATATATATTATTGTAGAAGATGTAATTGAATTGTTAATAATGCTCCCCTTCAAAAAAATACTTTAGCTCTCCTTTTCATCTCACGTTTCGCAGCTCATGTTTCGAGCATCGTCGTGTATTTATTGTTTCATTTATTATTATTTACGTTGCTGACCGAGCCCCCTAGTTATTGATTTATCCCCGCGTGCGCTCGTCCCTTTGTAATATCGCATAATCTCTATAAATTTTCAACCCTTCTGGTCGGA
This sequence comes from Plectrocnemia conspersa, assembly GCF_051122295.1. Taxonomy (NCBI): domain Eukaryota; kingdom Metazoa; phylum Arthropoda; class Insecta; order Trichoptera; family Polycentropodidae; genus Plectrocnemia; species Plectrocnemia conspersa. The sequence goes on from NW_028277169.1 coordinate 28,849,259, forward strand.
GGAGATAAAAAAGTCCGCTTTGCATGGACGATAAAATATTTATTTTTTCCAAATCAAGGTAAGTGCGCACCTAGGCAGTTTGTATGGAAATTTTACTTTTCGAAGGAGAGGAGCAAAATTTTCGATGAGACTTTACGTGATTCGACAAGGACGACGGGATTCGGCACTACGAATTCGCCAAGGATTAGACAAAAGGATAATGGAAGTAGTAGGCCTATTGAACCTGGCATTAGTCGCGAAGTGAAAGGGATTAAGTTAAAATTCGCCTCTAATCGTATAGAATTCTTTTGCACAATAGGAACTAATGTGTGGTAGCTTAAATATATAGAGCAAGAGAAGAAAATAAAAGTTACCAGTTGATTAATTTTATCCATTAGTTTGGCTATAATATAATTTAAAAACATATTACTCGAACTAGGATATAATCAATTTATGTATCAAGTCAAGCGGTGAAATTTTGCCAGTCTGTATTTTAATCAAAGTTATCGATAATGCACGCAACATTGCACATCAATTACTTGTCTATCTGACATATGTACATACATTAACAATTAATAAAGAATATCTTAAGTTGATAATAAATTATATTTTAATATAGAATGAGCAACTGAGAAATATTATGAAAAACACGAATTATGAATCTGATGGATTGATTTGTGGCGCTTTTAACGCAAAATAAATATTTTCCCTTGGTTTATTTCCATAAAAACTTTAGAACTGTTGATACTCGTTGATGATACCTCTAAGTCTCGCATTATTCGGTGAAAACAAATGTTTCAAACCTAGAAATTTACGATTGCTTCTAAAATGATTTGGGTTTTCTTTACCGCACGAATCTACATAAAATAGTATTATATTTTAAATTGAAAAGCACGATCCAATTTTATGGGATCAACGAGATGCGTTGCCTTCATGCCGCAAATACTTGTTCTTTGTTCTGAAAGTAATAGTGTATACACAAAGAAAATGTCTATAGTTGTATCATATTTTATAGTATGCTTCATTCACGTCAAGTTTAGAGTGTTTTCATAGGATCGATAATGTAACTGAATCTAGTGAAGATACTTGTTTTGCTTTGCACAAACTCTCCCTAGTTGCCCCAGCTTTACGGCGGTATAATTCTAACTTTACTTGTAAATTTAATTGCTGACGCTTAAATTTGAGCATTGAGCATCTTAGCTAATCAACTCAAGTATATAAAATAAATTTTAAAATAGCAAAATATATTTTTAAGCAAAATGGGATAGCAATTAATTATTTTTCACGTGCACTGAAAACTGCTACATTTCCTGTAGTGATTTCAGTCTTTTAGTATATAGTTTTGGCCATTTTTATTTAAAATATACACACGTATTTACCATTTGATGTTTGTAATATTTCCTGGATTTTATTAGTGTTTTTAGGAAAAGTTTCATGATACAAATTTGTTTACTAAAATATTTTTTGGCATTGTTCATAAGTAATACACAGTCCATTATTTTATCAAATGATACTAAAAAAGAATGATAGTTTTCTGCAATAATATTATAAGGATAAACTTTTCTATAGTTATTTTATAGATGTACTGTATCTATTGTTTTAAAAAATGTGTTAATTGAGTAGACAATATGAAAGGGGTGTCGCGGATGAAGAAAGATCTAGAATAAAATTTATTTACTTAGATTAAGTACTGCGTCATCAAGAAATATAACAACTAGGGTTCTCAATTATTCGTAGTTTCAACTGTTTGAATATTAAATAAAAAATAGATGAAGTATTCAAATATATTCGTAATTTTTTTACCGATATTAATTTATGTAACCAATTTGTGCAAAATATTACCAGAATTAAGATTAATTCAGAAACATTATTGAAACATTTTAAATACACAGTTTTATCAAATTTATTGTAGATGATCAAATTTGAAGTATATAAAGATCGGCGTGTTTTATGTGGATTTGCATATAAATTAAATTACTAAAAATAAATTTACACGAATTTCACAAAAATTTGCGACGCACATCTGTTTATGAGATAAGCGTTAAACCGTAATAAAGTGTGTGATTTTAAAATATTTTTTTTTGTATTTGGTTCAACGAACGAATTCTGTAAATTTCGGTCATAGTAGACATTGCCAAAAAACATTAGATTCACAAATGATTTTCAAAGGCGTAAAAGCATTTATTCAGAAAGCGCGTTGCTTTGTTTCACATTTTGAAACAGAATTTAGGCGCGTAAAGAACCATGGATTTTGGAGCGGCATTAGTCACTCGGGTATATTGAAAAAAAAACTACTACCTGTGTTTCTCACAAAAGTATACAAATTGTTTCATTCTACCTAAGATATTTCATTTGATATAGTATAAACGAATATTTTACAAATATTCTATCAAATATTCGTATATTTATATAGTCGAAAATCGGGCGAATAACAAATATTCAATTATTTAATTAAAAACTCTAATCCTTTCTCATCTCGCTATTCCATAACATACGTCCATTGGAGACACGGTGCTACAATACCATTGAGTATTTAATTAATTATTATATACTTTTTGATCAGAGACGTCATTTTAGCTTTTTAAAATCACCAGAATTAATTCAGCAAAATAAATGGAACATTTTAATTATATAGTTTTATCGAATTTATTGTATATAATGTCTTAAACGAATTTTATATACATAAAGATTAGCGATTATTTTGTACGGATTTGCATATAAATTCATCACTATATTTGCAAAAAAATCTTTGAAATGACAAATACAAAAACGTAGCACGTACTTTACAAAAAAAATGTAACGCCAGCCTATTTTTGAGGTAAGCGTTAAACAATAATAAATATGGAGGTTATCAACATATTGTTTTGCTCAACGAACAAATTCTGTGAATTTCGGTTATATTAGGTACCGTCATTAAGCATTTTATTGACAAAAGTTTTCGAAGGCGTAAAACATTTTTTTTGCTGTTGTTTTTCGAAATGCCTTACTGTTTCGCATTTCGAAAAATAATAAAGGTGCATAAAAGACCTTGGTTAAAAACTACCACCTTTTTAAGCACAGTAATAAGAAAATAGTTGACGCCAAAATACAAATATGACGGGAACAAACAGGCAACGAAAACTGACGTTTTATTGTGCTTTTCGTAGTCGGTCGCCAGCAAGAAAAGATTTAGTTGGTCCACCGAACCATTATCACGTAAAATAAGTATTTAGATATGAGTTTTAATAATCAGTCTGCGCATCCCAAATTATTGTTCAAATCAGATAACAGGTAATATATTAAATATTACCGCTTAGTTATTGGTAAAAAAATATAACAGGAGCCAGTTGATATTATTTTCTATTGACCTTGATAGATATGTACGATTTTCTGCTATTAAAAAATATTTTATATTAACAATATTCTAAAGCTTACAAATAAATATATATTAATGTGTTAAATATTTTTTATTGAAATGTTTCCTAATGAATTTTAAGAAAATAGGAGTAGATATAATCATCCGAGAAGTATAAATTTAACATTAACATATTTTTATATGGATATCTATTAGACGCGTATGCCAAGATACATCCTTTTCGCTTGCTCGCGTGCTAAATTACGAGAGTGAGTGAGAAGAAATGGGCGTGCGGAACGCATTTAACTCACGCTCTTATCTCTCACTCACTTTCATCATTTAACACGCGAGTGAGCGAAAGGAAACGTATCTCACCATACGCGCCTGATATCTGTCACGATAACAAAACTACCTGACGTGTCTTTAACATGTTTTAAAAAATATACGTTTTTGGTCTGAAGAAGATTTATACGAGATAGTATTTTTTATCATAATTTAATCAAAACAGTGCAATAAAAATATTGAGTTTTTACAGAATATTAAGTGAATTGAACAGATCATATCATATGAGATCTTTATAATTGAAGAATAAATTGATATAAAATATTTTATTGTTATTTATTTCGATTACTATTTTATAAATTAAAAAATATATATTGCAGTTAATTAACACACCACACTTGAGCTACTGCAAACATGCTCAGCTCAGGCACGTCTACAACATGAAAGCGCTCCTCAAACATTGTGAAATTAATTTTTATTCACCGCCATGAGGCGCTCGATTAAATTTTACTATTCACACCCGAGTGAATTATACCATATAATTAATTTTGAACGCGTGCTCATGCAAAACATACACACGACATAAATTTAACAAAGCAAACTCTATTGCGATAATTATACCGAGGGTCGCAAACTATTTGAGATTAAATTTCTCGGAGTATGAGACAAGAAGGAACGAAGACAAAATTGATTATGTAATATTGTATATGCATTTATTTGCTTTTACATATGATATTTATGTATATCAATAGTGTTTCGATATTGAAAGCGCTCTAGCGTGGTGATAACACTGTTCATTGTCAATTTGTCACTGTTCTTTTCCCAAAGCGTAAATGGCTTATTTATTATTTGAGATACTTTTATATTAAGAATCATTTGATTATGTGATTATTTTCAGCGAAATAATTGTGACTTTCAGTTGCAAGCTATAGAATGCACGAAAGAGTCGCGATCGCGTCCCTTATTCTTGCCCATCGTAGCAAGGACATTAGCGCTTAATAACAAGATGTGGGATGGTGCTCATCTATTTTGCGTTAATTATTGTTTATATACTTATGTATAATGCCCATAATGACGCATTAAAAAATCCTGTTAAGTCACAATGGTTCGAGTTGTAATTAAAAAATAATATAAAATATTTTTTTAAATTTATTTTTAATTTAATTCGGATTAAAATTTTTATCATAGTTAAACTGTTCAATTATTTAGTAACAATATAAATAAAACACTAAGATCAGTATTAATAGATGCAAAAAATAACAAATAAAATCAGAGATATAAATTATAGTTAAAATTAATTTATAAAAAAAAAGACATTACATTATACGAAAATTCCATTTGGTCACCCTAATCAATTTAAATATGCCTTGTCGGCAAAAAATAATTGAACGCGATTAATTTCCTCTTTAATATTCACAAAGATCTTATAAAATATTTAAAAAAGACTGCCTATCAAATATATTTTTATTATAATACGTCTCTTAATAATTTACATTAATTTTTCCGTATATTCGATGGCGACAATTAATAAAATAATTTTATAAGCAAAATGATATATACATTAATTTTATATATATTTAATAATTCTATCTATAATATTTAAAGATTTTATTCATAATATTTAATAATTATTATTTGAAGTAAAAATTATATGACATTCTGAAAATTCACGACGTTTATATTATTAAAAGCCCTCGTACGTAAATATTATTTTTCCATTAGCTGACAGTCTTAAGTCCAATGCACTACAACGGGGTGAATCAGTATCAATCAATATCAGACATAAACAATACCTACAAGTAAGTATTAACCACCAGACTAAATGTATGGTACTCGGTGGCATCTATATAATTAATTATAAACTATTATGAATCACAATTAACTATCAATAGATACAACTTTGCAGCTAAAGTCAGTTTTTAATGATAACGCATTTTTATAAATATTAATTTGAGCTTCCTGCAGGGACCCGAGTCTATTGCCTTCTCTAGGAATTACAAACTACGTTATTCCGGTCTTTTTAATTGGCTCGATATGCTATATGTTATTTATTTAATTTTTTTAAATTAAATTATTATCATCGTGATATAACAGGGTACCCCAATGCGTCACCATTGTTAAAAAACAACACATGTTATTATTATAATATTCAATAATATATTATACAAGTAATATAAAATTTATTTCATATAATTAAAACAATTTTTAATGATAAGAACCGGACCAGCTCCTCAAAGCTGACATTAAACAGATCAATGTATAATGTCAGCGTATTAAGGAATTGGATGGCGACTCGTCTAGTGCGGATATTTTGGCTCTAATGGGCATAAAAATGGACGTAATCGTGATTCTCGAAGTCGTTTTGGAACTCAAAATTGAAATTCCTTGAAAATAGAGAGAATCATACCACAACGCTACCAAAAGAAAGGCGCTGGGATACAATAACAGATTATAATATTCTTAATAAAGGTAAATCAGGAACATTTTAAAATAATTTACATTAGAAGGGAGTATTTGGTTAATTGGGGATTCAAAATTATAGATCCCAAATCAAGAATGCTGTGAACTGACGGATCGTCAAATTGATATTTGTTCCTCATAAAAAAGCCGAGCACCTTGTAAGATATATCGTAGGCGTCGTTTACGTGTACAAAGAACCTCCACTTGCTTTCAAATGTGATTCCGAGATCTTGAGTGGAAGTTTATCTAGCCAAAATGTTCCTACTAAGATCGTAGGAATAATATTATAGCGAGCAGGATTGAGAAAATGGGACAATATGGCACTTTCTGATACTAAAGGTCATTTTAATGAATCTTAATCACTCAGTAGAAAGAAGCTGCGCCGGCTATTTCAGAGAGAGGTATGTCATACATTGGACTTGTCAGACCGTCAACGAATCAACATGTATTTAGATAAAAGATCTCATTCTGAAGTTAGTGAGCAGAGTTGCAGTTCATTTGGTAAAGAACAAGTCAGCTGACTTTCGAGGTAGGTCGACGAGAAGATTATTTTCTTGCTTATCGACCGGTTGTAATTCTTTGTATAGATCTAGATATAGTAACGTTTTGCTTATAGTTTGTTAATTAAGAGATAAATGTATCTCATAGTTTATGAACCGCAGATTAAAAAAAATTGTCTGTGACTTGCACGCGTACACCAAAGGTCGTTTTGATGTATTTTTCTGCTCGTTTCAAGATTACCACCGATATGATTTTTCGACGATAGTGGTTTTTGTGAAAATGCAACATATTATAATTAATAAGTTATCGAGATTAAGCACTATTTTATTAAGCGAATTCCTTATAAAAATAAAATAAAAAAATATTGGAAGAAAAGAGCACACTGTAAAGGTAAAGCGTGGGTACCTCATTTATAACGGACGTCTCCCGTTTACAGCGTACACGCGTATCCTTGCAAAGTTGCGAATAACGAAGGACGTGAGGCTGCCGAGTTTATTTTTATTGCCAATATGATATGTTACATATTTCGCAGCTAGAGAGCAAAAAAAAAATCTGAGGCCGGCGGACCATAAATAAAATTTGCGTTCCGCCAAGGGTCGCGGAAAGACTCACGTTGTCGGTGCCCCCCTTTTTTGTGCGCTCGCTGCTGTTTTTTTTTTATAGTCGGTCGTAACTTTAAAGTTTCGCGTCGGTAAATTTTTATCGCCAGGGCACTATGTGTGACGGGATTGATAAACACGAAAACAACTTTTTAATCGAAGCCAAGATGTAAAACGGCCGCCCGGGGCGCCCTCATGTCATTGTCACGGAGATAAGGAGAAAGAAAGACACTAAAAACTGATTTATATGTAAAATTACTCACAGATTTCAAATAAATTAAATTATCGCAATTTTTGATGCTCTTATTCGATTTAATTATTAATCACAATGTTTTATATTGTGTTATCGCGTTAACAAATGCCATTGAAAGATTTTACGCTTCTCCAAAGATTAATCGTTCATAACTCAAGGCTGAAGAGACAAAATATTTAATTGTCTGCTTAGTCTATGACGGCACAATAATTTCTAGTGACAATGCAGCTGCATGTAGAAAACCGACAAAGCAAGGGCGAAGCCCCGGTTGTAAACCTGAGTGGACTCCCACTATGATAACTAAAATGCGATAAAGTGAAAACTGTGTTCGTAAAGCATTGGGATGATGTTTCAACCCTTATATAAAACAATAAAACAAAAAAATCAGCTAAATGTTTTGCTATTTAATCATAAACACCGGTGACAAAGCTGGTATTAGCGTTAAATATATAAAAAGTCTATACCAAAAAGAGCTTTTGTTAAAATGGGGACTCCACTATAGGTTTTTTTTTTTTTTTTTTTTTTTTTTTTTTTTTTTTTTTTTTTTTTTTTAGATCAAATTAAGACCATCGTGGCCTAACAGGTTACCCCAATGCGCCACGATGGTCGAAAACAAATTTTAAATTTATAAAACAAAAAAAAACGTATATATACATAAATAGAACAATACTTAAAAATAATAAACATAACAAAAAATTATAAAATATCAAAATTAAATGAAACAAACTGGATCAGCTCCTTGTAGCTAACATTAAACAGGTCAATATGTAATGCAAGCGTATTAAGGAGCCGTATGGCCACAGCTATAGGCGAGTCGGCAAGTGCGGATGTCCTAGCCCTAACTGCCATCAAAAGAGGTCTCGATCGTGATTCTCGAAAATGTTCCGGAACCCAAAACTGGAATTCCTCGAGAATAGCTGGATTGTCGACAGCACCTTTTAGTAGTTTGAAAAAATGCTTAGCGACATACAGCTTTCTGCGAGAATTCAGCGAATCATATCCCAACGCCCCTAAAAGAAAGGCGCTGGGATATAAGTACGGATAATAACCAAATGTCCTTTTGTAAAGGTATCTTAAATACCTTTTTTGAATTTTTTCCACTAAAAGGGAATATTTGGCTATTCGGGGATTCCAAATTATAGATCCCGATTCAAGAATGCTACGAACTAAGGTGTCATAGAGGATGCGAATAACTGACGGATCGTCAAAGTGAAAGGCATTCCTCATAACAAAGCCGAGCATCTTGGAAGATTTATCACAGACGTCGTGTATGTGTAGAGAGAACCTCCATTTGCTCTCGAAAGTGATTCCGAGATCTTTAATGGAAGTTTCTCTAGTCAAAATGTTACCACCGAGATGGTAGAAATAAGCTGATGGCGAACGGGATCGAGAAAATGACACAGTATGGCACTTTCCGACACTAAAGGGCAGACGGTTAACGGAAGCCCATCTCCACAGAGAGTCTAAATCACTTTGTAGAGAGAAGGAGTCCGCAGTTGTTGTTGTTAAAAATTAAACATCAATCGCAAATGGTTTGAAAAAAAACCACGTGCATTCGAGATTGCCATTTAAACGGCTGTTTGTTCTCTGCTCAAGCGATAAATGATTGTAACTGACAGTTTCACCAAAATAGGCGGAAAGGGGTCATAGGTATAAATACAAAAGGCAAACAACGAGAATTTTCTTAGACACTTCCTCGAGGACTTTCTCAGACGCTATAACTGATATTCACATTTGAACATGCTTTTTAAAGTTCAAGACGTCAGAATTTCAAGGAAAATCTAACTTATACTAACTACATAAGTCCATATGCACTTCAACAAAAAAGAAGCCGTTCCAACTTCAGATTATCGAAGATCGCGGAAGCCGCCGCTTCTCTCTTCACGTCCCCTGGTCCAGATTGATGACCGAAATCCAGAATTAAACATGCTATGAAGACGCTTGCAGCCTTTGGACACTCAAACTATTTTTTTACGTATAAATAACATATACAAATTGTAAGTAATGATTTCAATATTGTTACATAAAAGTTAATAATAGAAAATTTTGTCTAAAACCTCTTTGATACAAAGTCAAGACAAAACAATTAACATCTGATCAATTAACAAACTAAAAAAAAAATATACATATTTTTAAAATCAATATAAATATTTTTTTCTGTTTTAATTTTAGTTATTTTATTGTAAAAGTTATTTATTAATCTATATACACACACTTTATTTAAGCAAACTACCTATTTTTAATAGAGTTAATGCCTCAATCAACGCGGATTTCTATTTTTTGAACATTCTCTCGATTTAACTGATATTTTAAGGAATTTATTTAATGCGCAAATTGAGAGATTATTGTAGATAAAATATGCATTTAGCTTTAATGGCTTCATTAGCGGACCATTTTTTGTTAGCTAATTTATATATAGTACATTTTTAATAGTTTTAATTTAGCACACTTAAGTTTTTAATATTTTTCAGGAATATTTGAAAGTTTTTGTTGGTTTAATCCAATTCACGTTTTTAAATATTTCTTTAAAATAGAATGGTGTTAAATCTATACTACTAGGAATTATGCTCCTCCACTAAAACATATACTGAAGGTGTAAATTTTGAAAATATTAAAGGAGGACACTAAAATAAAACGGCCATCCCGAAATTTTTGTTCGAGGAGGATAAATTGTGGCAGGAGCTAAAATAAAAAAAAAAGTAGCATGGAAATTTCTGTTCGAGGAGGACATAAAAAAACAAATTGTTATGGGAGCTATTTAGATTTTTTTATTTAAAAACAATGTCTGAAATTTTTGTATAAGGACGACAAAGGAAGATAAATTGCTACATGAGCTAAAAAAGGTCATTTCGGAAAATCTTATTTTGGTCATCTTATTAAATGTGTCTTGATTTCTAAAATTGATATTGTATACTATAAGTGGTATAAAAACAAACTTTGATATTAAAACTGATGTTTTATAAACGATTAATGTCCATTCAAAACTATCAATATTTTTGCTGTATAATATCTAGAATAAGTTGTTTAGAAAATAAATATAAAAAATTACTTTTATACTCAACTTTTTCCAAGCCATTTCCATTGACCTAAATATATCATAACACACTGTCTTTCATACTTGGCTTCTATATATAGTATTTTTCAACACTTTACCATAGGCGATGTTTTTGTTGAAGTAGTTTCATATGCCTTCGTAAAGTGTTTTGGGTGGTTTGCTCGTAAAACAAAATTTACCATGCAAGAAGCATTCATCTCCCAAGCGAATTCCCGTCATATTGAGTAATTGTCCTTGTGACTTTTGTATTACCATTGCAAAGGCAAAGCGAATCGAAGCAGCGTCAAGCGTAAAGGCAAATTACTCGGAAACAATGAGTTTCAGTAAAATAAATGTAATCTGACTTAAGTTAAGTATCAGTTGAAATAATATGCAATGCCTCAACAACTAACAAAGTTTTGGCAACTGAAAATTCATAAGAAGCATAAAGGATTTTGAAGGCTAGTTTGTGTTTTGGATTTAATGACTTTAAAGATCTAGATAATTGGTAACTTTTATATAATCTTTTATACTATAAATTAATTAAAAAATATATTTAAGTCGAAAAATAATTTAAATTATGAATTGAGTATTAATACACACACAAAAGTAAAAAAAAGTGTGTTTACCTAAAATTATTTACAGCAGAACATTTTTTGCAATTCATATCGCTTAAGTGTTTCATTTGCGGAAGTTAGTGAAACCGACAAAGGGAGGAACACATTTTAAGAATGGAAAACGTAGCACGAACAATGATAAATGGGACATTTTGAGAAATGAATAAAAATTAAAAAAATGGCTTTTATACGATTTTTCAATACCAATCTAGTGGTACTTATTTAAATTATTTATTACATAATACTAATAAATCATTGTTTATTGAACATTATAACGATATGACATTCAATACATTGTAAAGAGTTGTAATAATTATGCTAAAATAAAAACATTTTAAATTGTATACGTAACAGTTTTATAGCACACTTTGATAGAGGTATTATAAGCGTTTTTATTTAACCTTTCAGCTTAAAAACGTCTCGACAGGTTCTGTATGGAAAATCCCACATAAATTTAGCGTCCATAAGAATGCGCTCTTAGCAAAAGTAAACAACATGATGCCTTATTAAATGGAGAAAAGCTCGGTTCAATATGCGCGACCCCGTGCGGCGGCTTTAATAAAACGACGGAGGAAAATTTTCGATAATGTTTTCCGTTTATTTTTTCCATACCTTCATTAAATTTCCCTCTTTATTAACAAATACCCCGGAAGTTGTGCGTAGGACGTATTATAATTTTTTTCTTATTCTCTCCGTGTCAATGTTTGTTCGGTGGGAAATTCTCGGAAAAAGCTCAACGGCTGAGCTTTCGTTCAACGATCGTAGAAGGTCGTCGAAATGCTAATTTTTCCCCAGACGAGAGATAGGTTTATTTCTAAGCCTACGGGAATTTCCGAAACTCCTGTTGATATCAGTATAAAAATAAAGTTCAGAATTCGTATGGAAATAATAATGTTACATTCTTTATTTAGTTTTATCCATTTAGAATTTCATATATAAAAAAATCAACAATAAAACTATGTTAATTACATTAACAAATACAGTATGCTAATAGTAAATTAGGATAGTATGACTAATCTTCTATATTGTCACCGAATTGTATAAATAAAAGGAGGTTGTGTGATAGCTGTAAAATGCAATCATCTGAAAAAAATCTATATATATATGCTTTCTTAGTTTCCTTTTATACCAACATGACTCCAGATTTTTGCATCGGAACACACTTATGAGTTGCAATCTAGCATACTAATTAATTCGCCTTTTATGTATTTTATATTTTTTTTTATTATAACTATAATATTATCTTTACCTATTTAAATATAATATAAATTAATATTTTTTCAAGAAAACATTTTCTGGTTCTATTATATATATAAAAAAGCTAATTTTAAATATTATTGTAATATGCACATATTTAATAAATAAATAATTAGGCTTATTACATTTTCTTGTTGTTATTATAGCTACACCTATATTGCTTCATCACGCAACTGAAAATTGCTCTTATTACGTCCAGAAATTTCCGGAACTCGCAAGTCATATTCCGTCTGGACCCTAGCCAAATATCTTCATATTGCTAACATAACTCACATTTGATAAATTATAGTAAATTATTGATGTGAGACATTTTTGCGTATATCTCTCTAATATACGATTTAATGTATACAAATCAAATAATATATTTAAGTTATAATTGCATTAAATATAAATAAAATTTATAACCTCACACATTTGTTATCTAAAATTTAAGCTACACCATTATTTTATCCATATGAAATGAAAAAATCGATATTAAAAATCATTATTGAACCAAAAATTGAGGTAGACCAAAATAATAGAAACATGCTAATCATATTACTATAAAAAGCATCAACAACAATCACAAGACGCATTAGCAAAGAAAAGAAAAGCCTCCTACATATATTTGAGATTGCAAAGAGTCTGTGACGACCACATGTTTCACGGTAAGAAAAGAAAATAGTTTTCTTTAGGAAAGGCGAGATAAAAGGTGACTCATTAGTACGAGTTTTTAGTGTATTCAAATTTCTTTTTTATGTATAAAATCAATATTTTATACAAATTTAGTAAGGTTTATATAAATAAATTTGTAATTTATTTCTATATAACTTTTTTGTTAAGATTGCACTTCATAACATTTAACAGGTGTGTCCAAGAAGTGATGAAAATGACACGCCAACACCCTCATCTGTGATTCCACAGGGCTGTCTCAATGCAGCATTTTAAAAGTTACAGAAAGGCAAACGGAGAGACGCACCAAAAGATACGCTTTGGAGTCACACATGACATACATAATCACAAGAACACACCACCACTAAGACCAGCCATTTAGCTCCACCACCTGATAGAAGCATCTGCTTTTCTCTCTCTCTGTATATATATATGGTAATTTATATATTGTATAAAATAAACTGTTACTAACTTTCCCCGCATCTATTTTGTCTGCAAAGTTACACCCATTCTGCCGCAAAATTCAAAAGTGGTTGACCCTTACATTATTCAACACAGAAAAAATAAGCGAGCGCATTGAGCAAAAAAAAATTGCTAGAAGTACTTTGCTGCAAGTGCGCAATTTCTATGGCAAATAAAAAAAAATCAACTACACGACGCCACGACAAAGTATATTATTATCTAAGCACATCTTAAGAGACGAACCGTTCGAGAAGTTTACCGATCTACTTCCAGGTGATTACCGCTGTGACACCTGCAGTGGCAGAAGTCACTCGTCGTTAGACATAACACTCATTTTTTGGAAATTATCTACAGTGTATGTTAACCATTCGAGTTGAGTACATTAACAATTTTGTAAGTATATGTTTTTAATTAGTGTTGTGTTGAACTTTAAATTAAATGTAGTATATTAATTAAATATTAAAAATAACAAATTGCAAAGAGGATTTACCAACTTTTTCTCTATAAATAAAAATACCAAAGAGTTGACTATACAATATTATATAACTAGAATATCTGTTTAAAACTATGCATATTTAAATAAAATACTATTCTTAGCTCGATTATAGTTTTTCATCAATATGAAAGAAAAATATCAAAAAAGAGGTGTTGTAAAATAATTTTTTCGCGGTTTCTTAAAACGTTTTATAAAATAAGTTGTAAGGCAAATCTTCTACTGTTTAGTGTTCTACCCTTTTACCTTATTCCGCCTCTTTTGGTGTCGTAGTTGAGATGCCTTCCGGCATGTGTCCAGACCACTTGTCCACTTGGCTGGGGTACTCTGCTGATGACGCAGCGCAACTCTATTATAGATCCTTCCTTGTAGAATTTATCCGAGACAGAAACTCCTCTCTCGTCCACGATCTCCACCTTTGGAACTGTGAACAAACGATAAGCCGTTAATTTAGATCGAAGGAGACGAAGGAAAAAAAATTGCTCCTATCTCGATATTAATTGGCATCTGATAAAAATTCGTCCCCCGAGTAATACGGAAATGGAATATTGCGCAAAAAATTCTCTTTTCCCCACCACAACGAAACGTCGACACTACCATGGCATTATTGGATTAAACGTGTAATGCGGTGAAATTAATTATCGAGACGCTGAAAACGTAACGTGAAAATATATCGCTCGGAGATGTGTTAGAGATCGATAATTTATTGCCGAAACATCCGCGAAGTGCTTTTGCAACGCTGGAATCCCAATGTTGTATTTAATTGGAAATAAATAAAACGGTGCTGGGTACCATATTACTTTTGGATCTGGGGTAAGCCTTTCAATACTGGTATTTTTAATATAAAATACTAAATGACAAAAAATTCACTATGTTATTAATTTGCGCTACAAACCTGTTAAGTTTGAAAGTGCGTGAGTGCCTGCACGATTATGAATAATACCAACATACATACGTATATAATTATCTAGAATTGTATAGTTATTTTATGTTATTACAATGCTATACTTCAAACCTAACATTAGGTTATCGTAGATTTTGTGTTGTACCTTAATATTTTTTTCGACAAAGTATTTATAATAAAACACATATTGATTATAATACATTTTATACATTAGATTCTAATTCATTTCATATCCCTCTTATTTAAAAAGGTTCACAAGGTACTTAAGATACCTGATTATGAGAATATTTGGTTATTATTCGTTCTTGTATCGCAGCGCCTATCTTTTATGAGCGTTGGGGTAC
Source organism: Plectrocnemia conspersa (assembly GCF_051122295.1). Taxonomy (NCBI): domain Eukaryota; kingdom Metazoa; phylum Arthropoda; class Insecta; order Trichoptera; family Polycentropodidae; genus Plectrocnemia; species Plectrocnemia conspersa. The sequence goes on from NW_028277169.1 coordinate 28,864,429, forward strand.
GATTCACTGAATTCTCGCAAAAACTTGTATGTCACTAAGCATTTCTTTAAGCTAATGAAAAGTGCTTTTGACAATCGAACTATTCTTTTAAAATTTCAATTTTGGGTTCTGGAATGATTTAGAGAATCACGATCACGTCCTTTTTTAAGGCTGTCCGCTCTAGCCGACTCGCTTATGGAATTCGCTATCCAGCGCCTTAGCGACTCACCGGTGTGTCATTTAATGATTTTATTTTTAAAACAAGTTAACGAATTATTTAAGATTATTGTAGGTACTAGTTTCATTATTATTATATTTATTTAAAAAAAGACGCGTGAAGATAAATAACAGGTGACTCACTAAAAAGTCGCTGGCGTTTAAAGAGTTATTACATTCCACATCTATTTAATATGAGCCACAAAATTCTTGTCTGGTTCGTATCATTTAATTTTAATGTTTTATGATTTTTTCTCTTTTTTACATTTTTTTGTGTATTTTTTTGTATGTATTTAATAATACATATTTGTTTATTATTTTTGCCAGTCGTTGCGCATTGAAGTAAACTGTTCAGATAAAATAAATAATTATTTCATGATATTTTTATGTAATAATAAAGGAAAACAAATCGACAAATAGGTACCGCACGAATTAACATAAAAGTAAAAATAGCACGATTTGAAATTTATTTTTCATTAATTATCAAAAAAAATAGAAAGCTGCCTTAAAAGAGAATCATAACCTGCAATAAAAAATGGATTCTCTACGATGACTAGAAAAAATCATGACAATGGTAAGACAGCAAAGAAACTTCAAAGCCAAGTTTGCATCCGAAAAAAAATGGTTGTATTCTGGAGTAATTATTCAATGATCGTTATTTTAATCAGGGAAACTTTTACACAAGAATTATATTGCAGAGAAATTTAAACCATTCATATAAAATAGCCCACATGTTGGTTAAAAGACTTGGAGTGATAATACGAGATTGCTATTAAAAAATTAAGCGAATTAGAATCGGAAATTTAGACTCATCCTCCATTTTAATCTGATTCTTTTCATACAAAATATCAACTATTTTAAACATTTCGACTTTTTTCTTTGAAATACGACATTACTTAAAAGTATTTGATGACTTCATAACCATATAAAATTAAAATTTTTTTTTGTTAAATCGTAAAATATAGGGTTTTATATATTACTAAAAAACCCAACCATTTTATGTTGGCATTTCAGCAACAAAGCTGAGCTTATGTTTTGTTAGAATTTATTTAATTTTGTGAATGGACATTTTTTTATACATTAATCTCTTGATAAAAACGGCGAGAAATCTCGTCTTAAAAAATGGTATTTTTAGAGCATTTAATTATTTAATAATAAAAAATTTGGAGACCACACATAAAACAATCGTGTGCTACAAAATATTTTTTCCTCTACAAACAAAGAAATACAAAGTAATATGTCAAGACCATTATAGAGCGCAAAACTTAAATTGTAGCAATGAATTGTTAAATGTATTTAATTGCGATTTGTACGCCAGCGTTATTAAAGCGCACGTGACAATCGTATATTTATGCGGATTATGATCCATCTTAAATGAATCTATACGAAGAAATGCGATGCAAAGCTATTTTTGTTTGTTTTTATTTTAAAGCACCGTATTCTCAGTGAGAAAGAGCTAAGCACTAATCCTTATTTTAAAATAATATATATGTGCAAATATAACGTTGTCATGACACTTCCGTTAAATATTTTTATCAGGGCTTGACTTTGATATTAATTTGCTTTTGATTTGAGATACACAAGAGTTTATATGAACTTGCAACAAGCGAAGCTACATTAAGAAGAGCAAAATAAACTGCCGCTTCCCTCTATACGTTAACTACAAAGTCAGAAATTCAGAGGTTCAACCTGATATTTGGAGATAACTTGGAGACTACGCCACGTAAATAATTCTACAATAATTCATCGTATTTTTACCAATTGCACAAATCGTACGTAATTTTAAAACTTAATTGTTAAAAACGTATATTAATTAAAAAAAAACAATTTATCAACTAAAAGAAGTAGAATCTACTGTTCCTTAAAAAAATATTTTTTTTATATTATCTGATCTTATTTTCAAACTAAAAAAATGAACATGTATATAATTTGGATTTACAATAGAAAAAGCGTATTTATTTATGAGACTTGTAATTGTGGGAAAATTTCAGGTAGAACATGTAACAAAAAGGTTAAAGGTTGAATAAAAAGACTCTTAGAAAAAAACAAAGAAAATCACGTATTTTTTATGTACTACCCTTAGCATATTTTAAGGGTTGTATAATATATAAAAGGGTTTTGAGGAAAAATTTAATTGAAAAGCACTGCTCTAGATTATATTTATAAATTTTATTTTTGATACTAAATAATTATGAAATGTTAATTTTATGGCTGCCTGTCAAAATATATTAAAAAAAAATTTTCGATGCTGTGCTTCGCATTTTGAAAGTCATTAATACGTTATAGATTATCATAGTAACTAGATATGAGTTAAATAATAATTGAAATTAGTAACAATTATTTCAAATAGATATATTGTCTGTGTTGTTATTATAGAATGCTGTTAACGCCTGTTTTATTCTAGCAGTAGATTTACAACATTAAGTGAGTTAAATAAATTTTTGCGTTTAAAAAAATCTGATTTATTTCAATAATCTTTTAGATATCTAGATATATCTCACGACAATAATGTAATATGTTACAAATTATAGAAATGTGAATGTTTTTAATTAATTTGGTTTTATGTTTCCCAATAATTAATTTAATTCAGAATATAAATTTGATCTCATATACCTGAAATACGTGTAAGAGTGCTCCTGAAATTCAACGTTTCAACATTGTTAATTAAGAATGGTAATGATCCGTTGGCGAGCTTTCGTTTGGAAGTTCTTTACAATTAATTGAAATTTCCTTTATTAAGGAATCGTAGTGAAATTTAAAATTTACAAATAAAACAATGCAGAATAAAACGAATTATCATTTTAAGTATGAATAACTTTAAACAAATTATAGCAATAGTAGAAAAAAATAATAAACGGTAATATGTTAATTAGAAACATTTAAAAAAATAAAATAAAAATGTTATTTTTAATTAATATTGAGCTGCAATTACAAATTGAGAAGTTTAGATATATTTAATTTTTATATTAAAATCAAATATTGTTTAATCCTAAAATTGTAATATATATATATATATATATATATATATATATATATATATATATATATATATATATATATATATATATATATATATATATATATATATATATATATATATATATATATATATATATATATATATATATATATATATATATATATATATATATATATATATATATATATATATATATATATATATATATATATATATATATATATATATATATATATATATATATATATATATATATATATATATAATAATTAAATTGCAACAAATACGTAAGAATAAAAATATTACATAATTTAAAATCAGTGGTTTTCGAATGAGCCTTATTTAATTTGTACATTTTAAAAAATCAGTTTTACATACAACACATTTAAAAAAATATATTTTTTTGCAGCTTCTAAAAATATAAGTTTGGAAAGTGTATGATTTAATATAGAATAAAACAACGCGAATAACTTATTTGAATTTCACTTTGAAAATCAGTGTTTCATTGTTTTTATCCATATAGCATACATGCGTCATTTCAGTCAAAGAAGCTCTCTTTCAAATTTCTGCGTTTCCAGGAACAAGGATCAGTCAAGAACCTTCCACGAATATTCTGTTTGCCTCAGGCAATATTTAGGAAAATATAATATAGCATGTATAACCCAATGATGTTGTAAAGAGCTTAAAATTAATCATATTAATAAGTCTGGAAAAAATTTGGAAAATTAATCGTTCTTTTCAGACAATATTCAATAAATATTTTTGTGATATATCATATTTATTTTAAGCTGAATTCTACTATAGATTACACTTATAAATTTTTAAATAAAAAATAATGATTTGATTAGAATTTTCTGTGATTTTTTAAAAATAAATTCACGAATAATTAAAAAATTAACATGTAATTTATTTAACACTAGCGGAGCCGGAAATGCTTGCAGGCGCATACCGTGAGATACATTCGCTTTCGCTCGCTCTCGTGTTAAGTGACGAGAGCGAGTAAGAATTGCGCGTGCGGAACGCATGTACCGCACGCTCTTATCTCTCACTCACTCTCGTCACTTGACACGCGAGCGAGCGAAAGGGAATGTACCTCAAGGTACGCGTCTGTTTGGTATCCAATTTAACTCAATTTAATTTTGAAGGATTGCAAAAACAGTCTCGATCCTTATTTAAAAATTATTTTCTTATCTTAATTCTCAAAAATTTATTATGTTTTTTACAAGAATATTTCTTGCGTAACGTGAGTTTGAATGGGTGGAAAATTGGCAACACTTATGAAACACATTATATTGGCTGTCTGCAATTCAATATCTTTATTTTGTTTTTGTAAAGGTACTGAGCGGCCATCATCTCTCACTCATTCTTGTCACAAAACATGCGAGCGAGCGAAAGGAAAGTATCTCACCATACGCGCTTGATACTAAATCAATAATTACTATTCAGGTTTACCATCCATTACAAACTTTTATCAAAAAATTTTGTTAGCTACTCTCGACTTAACACTTTTAATACCGTGTGCACAAATTTGTGCTTTTCATCATTTCAATTTTATATAAAAAAATCACACGTTAAACTGCGTATTTACTGTACTCATTTAGTGCTCTAACCAAAGACGCTATTAACATTTATTCACTAAAATATTTGAAAAAAATCAGTATCCAAAATTTCAGAAGCGCAAAATTCGAATATTTTTTTTTTGTGTTTTTAGGCAAAAAAATAAGATTTTTATAGCAATATTACGACTTATAATAAGTGAGAATCGAATAGAGCATATCTAAACCGAATTTTGACCAATTGGAGAGCGTTAAAAACAATTATCACTTCCGAATATCGCCGCGTGTTAAAAAAAAAAAATATTGTAGAGGTCATAAAGTTGAATATTTGTTGTTTCAAAAATAACTAAAAGTATTTCATCAAAATCTGTATCGTTTATATTTTTAAAATATGTATATTTTATGATTCTAAACATAAATATATTTTTTTATATAATTGGACACTTTGACGTTTACTGATTTTAACACAATGAATATAAAAAACGATCATTATAAAACTGTATTTTAAATTTGACGTTCAAAATGTTAAATAATTAAAAAGTTATGATGGTTTAAAAAATATAAGTTTAGGTTCTAATTTTTACAAATAAGCCTAGGTTATATTTTTTGCAATTAAGACACAGAAGAGTTCATTCGAATTCACATTAAGAAGCTTGGAAAATAGAGGAAGCAGCAGCTTCCCTCTTAACGTCAACACTGCTTCAGCAACGAGACGCTTAAAACGTTATGAGAACATCGCGTATATATATATTGTACACAAATTGCACATAGCTTAAACATTGTAAACACACTTAATATTTTTTTATCTTCGATATAAATATAAACGCGTGGCTGCTAGGTTAGGGAGAAAGCTATTTTGTATTAAAGGTAACTAGAGTTATATAACGTACTTAAAAAATTATTGTTTCCTGTTCTGAAAAATAATCGCCTTATTAAATATATATTTTGATTTCACTACATTAAAAAAAATGCTAAGCAAATGATTTGACTGTTTTATTTATGATATGTATTAATAATATACAGAATTAAACCAATGTACTAAAATTTTTAAACCAAAAAAAAATTTGCAATATTTTAAATTCTAAAATAAGAAAAATTATAATTTTGTATATGCTATATAAAAATATTAAATGTTTTTTATATTAATTTATTATTATATTAGGGTGCCAGTCAGTATGCTTAAAGTTGAGTTCATTCTTAAAATTGCATTTTGCATCAAAGAGAATCATCCAAAGTTCTGACAAGGATAGGAGGATAATAATAAAGACGAGAAAGGGGAGCGTAGTGGATTCCAGTTGCGCACGTGACCCATTACGGCCCTAATCCGACGTCTTAATCCTCCAACAACAAAATTCTGTCACGGGAATTAATGCCAATTCGAAAGTGAGGCCTACGAAACAATTGCCAACAACGCCTTCATTTTTTGTATGTCGTTATAACGACAATAATAATAACGGCAAGTTGCGCCGTTAACGGGCGACGTGCTCCACCCGCGCCGGGGGCGTTAAGGGTGCCGTTAACAAACTTATTCTATTTAAGTTGAAAATTAAAAATACGCCCCCGACCGATTCCGATGACGAAGGGCGAACTGAATACAAAGCGGCCATCTTCGATAATATGGCGGGCGCTTCCGATAATGGCGGACATCGGTTCACGTGAAAGCCGACACCTTTTAATTGCATCACCCGCTAGAATATAAAGAACGTTTTATACAAAAGCGCACAATGGGCCTAATGAGCGGGTCTCGTGCCCAGGGCATTATATTATGTTGCGATACGACGCCGTAGACGCTACGCTGCTACGGAGTGCGAAAATTGCTCACGTCCTAAATCATGCAGTGGAAACACACGCGTTACTGAAGACGTATTACCCAATTTATTACAATTTTAAGACTCCATTGGATTTGAAAAATTAGCTTAAAAACGATCAGGATTATTTATTTATTTTATTACTTGAATAATATATATGTTTAATTATTAAAAGTAGTGTCACAATGTGCGCAAAAGCATTTCTAATTTATTTAATAGATTAAATTATAATACTATATTTCTAATCGTAAAAAATCATTAAACCTGACGTGAAATACAATGTTCCAAGTAAGCCGGAAATCTTTCCCGCTTGGACGATTTAAAGACTGCAAAGCGGTTAACTTGCAAATAATAAGCTTGAATGTAAGAGAAACTGAAGAAAAAGTATTTAATTTAATTTTTTTGAGACATGATTTAAAATTTGTATGAATTTTCATTTAAATGCCAAGGTCCATTTAAAATTTTTTTTTAAAAATTTTGCCTTTATAAAATATTCTATGACTTTTTGTGAGCGAATTTATTATACTATTAACTATTAGATAATGTTGAATTACTGAGAATCTCAAGTGTAAGATTAGTGAGATTCTATTGTATATTTTTTGTCCTGTAATAAAGAAATTTCCACATATAGTTTATGAGTAAATATTATCTATCGTTTACTGGCATATTGGAAGTGCCGAATTTAATTTTTTTAGAAAGTTGGAATTATTTTTGAGTCATAAATTAGAACGATGTATATAAAAACTTATAGAAAAAATTAAGCGTGAAGCGCATAATGTTTATATACATATTTTATATTTTATTTAATCATAAACAACATAAATTTTATTTCATACGTTTTTCATGTAGCTACTGCATTGATAACTTTTTATAAAATTTAATTAGAAAAACTTGCCATATTCTTACCAAATTAAAATTTTCCATTGAAAAATAATTTCTGGAATGTTTAAAAATATTTGGAAAATTGTAAATTGCCTCAACAATATACATATATATTTATTTACCGATCATTCCCTTTTAACACTTTACCTATCGGTTACACCAATTGGCGTATGTAGCGCGCCAAACATTAAATACCGTGGACGCCATTTGGCGTCATTTGTATATGACGGTTTTCATATAAAAATGTATTTTATTTGATTTTTTAAGACATGACTTTTTATTTTATTTTGAAAAAAATTGGATTGTATTTAGATAAATGCGAAGGTTCACCAAAATATTTTTTTATATATTATTTTCAATTTTGCCTTTTTAAAATATTCTTTGATTTTTTGGGAGTGAATTTATTATGCCATTATTCATTAGATAGTATTAAATTATTGAGAATCTAAGTGTAAGATTAGTGAGAGTTATGGAAGGAACGAAAAATACCATAATCAACTCATTAACAAATACAGTCAGTAAATAAAATCTAAAAAATGGGTGGATGTAACGGTACTAGAATAAAAAAAAGTGGTTTGCAATGATATTGCTGATGGGCTTGTAAAAAAAGCTGATTACATTTGTATTGGTACAAATCCACTAATAGAAACTCCAATATTTACAAAAACAATAATTCGAAATATGTTTGATCAAATATTGCGTTACTTGCATTATTCCAATAATGAAATGTTTCTGATGCTGGGCGGCTATTTAAATCAGAAAAAATAATTGATTATTTCTCTGAAAGATTCCAAAATATGTACAAACTAAGCCAAAACATATCTTTCCATGGTGTGGTAGATTGAATTTTCGCGTATACAACCCTAGTAAGCTCACAAAGTACGGTATATTGATGTGAATGGTATGTAAATCAGTGCCAGGATACATATCGAAATTTTGTTACAAGATTCAATATCAGACAATGAATACAAATGGCACCATCTTTATATGGATAATTTTTGTAAGTGTTAAAATATAAAACATAATATATTTAAAAAATTAGAATCTGTGGTACCATAAGAAAGAATCAATGTTTACTATAAAATTTAAAAAGACAAAGTTACGAATACTTTCAATTCATTAAAGATTTTTGCCGATAATGCAAAAAGAAACGATATTATATAAGGAAAATAATGAAGATTATTTAAACTTTTTGTTGTAACATGAAAGGCGTAAGCCCAATGCGTCACAACGGGTACATCAGTACTAACTGGGTAAATCAGACACAAACAATACTTTTAAGTAGGTATATTGAAATACCGGACTGAAGCATCTACATAATTATTTTATTATATAATTTATAACCAATAAATATCTGTTTTTATGGAAGATAAATGCATTTAAATGAATTAAAATTTGAGTATGTTGTGTGGGTCCGAGCCTGTGGCCTTTTGGATATTAGTTCATCGTTTTACTGATACTTAAAATTTTTATTTACTACCGTCTTTCGGATAATTAATTATGGTGAGAACTTTTTTAAAATAAGAGGTTAAAATTGTGGTGATAAGAAAATCAAAATAAGAGATAAAAAAATCATTTTTGAGATAAGCAATTGTAGTGAGATAAAAATATAAATCGTTACATTCCTGCCATTAAATATGCAAGTTAGCAATGAAAATATGTGTTTTATGCCTTCACAGCAGTTTTGGTAAACGATTTTTACATGAATATTGATTTTATTTATTCGTCGGATATATATTAATATTTATTTTAATTTTGTAAGTACAAAATTAAATTATAAAAATGTAAATAATTAGCATTATAATATTCTAGATATATAATGAAAACAGCGAATAAAAACACAACTTAAAAAATACAAAATAGAATGTACTATTAAATGTATAAAAATCGTTAATTTCACTGTGATTATGATAATGTATTTTGTATTATTATTGTGTTAATATTAGATTATGCGATTCACAAATATATTTTAAATGAAAGTAATCTACTATTAAAGAAAATTGACATCGTAAAATTTAATTAAGCACGTGATTGTTCAAGCAAAAAAGCAGCTTACCCTCTGGTAATAATAAATGTAATGCAATTATAAAAAGGCGTAGAATATATTACTCTTGAACTTCGTCGAATTTCCTTCAGTTTTGCTATGGGTTAAAAAATACAGAAAAAACGATGGAGATGAGTTAAAACTTTAAGAAAATTCCTAGAAGGCGATCTTGTTATTTAATTATAAGCGAACTTGCGCTAATTTTATATAGAAATTTTATAAAAGGTTATAATGAAGTTTTTCATCTGAAATTCACTGTAGTTATGTTAATTAAAATGTCGCATAATTAGGAGGATTTGAAAGAAATATAATACTAATTTAATACTATGTTTGTGAGTGCGGATTGGAATGTTTCGAGGGAGCAAAAAAATATACAAATTGCAAATTGGCAAGACGAAGGCGGTTGTTTAAATTATCAACACAAAAATGTTACAAAAATAAAGATTTGTCTTCAAACAAAGCTTTTGAACAACAGATGAAATTTACTACGAATCAGAAAACTCTAATGTGTAATATAAACACATATGAGAATCAGAATGCAAGCAAAGAAGTATTTGATGTATTTTTTAATATATTTAATTTAGATTTATGGCATACATATGAGGGATGTAAAATAATATTTTACGCAAAGCTTATATATTAATGAGACATGGCGAAGTGCTTTTTATGTGTGTGAGTAAATATTTTTATTTTAAGAACTGATCTATATATTTTTTGGTTTGAACAATGATATAAAAACAAACCGCAAAACCGGCTTAATAAAAAAAGGGCAGAAAAAACACAATATATTATTTATTTATACAATGACGTTGAAAGCGATGTCAAGGAAAAACGTAATACAAATGTGTATTACGTCTGATTATTATGAATTTAAGTAATTATATATTAATACGTTAAGAGTATTTATATATATTTATTTTTATAACCATGCGTTACAAACGGCAAATCTTTACCAACTGAGTAAGTCAATCAGACGTAATAAATACCTACAAGTAAGTATTAACCACCAGACTAAAAAAGTCTGGGAATCAGTGATATCTATATTAATATAAACTATTATATACTATACAATTTATAATCAATAAATGTCACTGCAGCTAAGGCCGTTTTTTTTTTAATAATAGCGCATTTTTATAAATAAAAATTCGAGTGGCTTGAACCCGCAACCTCAGAGTTACTAGTTTGAGATATTACAGTCTACGCTATTCCGTCCTTATAAATATAAAATCTTTTCTCTTTATAACTCAAAATACAACTCACCTAAAACGGACAAATTCACGGTGCGAACCAGGGGCGGATGTGTTGAAACTTGACACTCGTATGGTCCATGATCTCTGGCAGCCACAGGACTTAAAGCTAGTCTCCAATCGCCATGACCAGCTGCTTGAAGTGACCATCTACCATCACTAGCTAGAGTTAGTCCACCAGCTGATAGGAGCACTAGATCGTCACCTCGTCTTCTCACCCAGGATATCTGTAAATTAAGCGTTAACATTAAGGTCAAGTGGTTTTTATGAGATCTAAACTCATGTTATTTTAATATATTTTTAATGGTAATAAAAATGTATATCAATTATTTTATAATTTAAATACATTTATACCACTTTTACAATTTTAATGTAAAAAAGTTCATTTTTATTTTATATAAATATAATTTTTTTGTCGAATTTAATATATCTATCCATTTTTGTAATATTCGAATATGGCTCTAAGGCTTTACGATTTCACATCTACTGCTTAAAAGTATGCGAATGCTATTTACGTTGTAATCACGTGAAGTGTATAATTAAATTAGACAATGATAAGACTCGAAGGCAAAGTTAACGCACAAAATATCTATGTGCCTTAACAATAAATACATATTTATATTATATACTAATATATATATATATATATATATATATATTAAAATATGAAACGCATAGCTTGCGGCATTTAGCAAATGATATAATTCATACATTTAAATTTAAGAGACGTATTTAGATTTTAATTAAATTAATTAGACCAAAACAGCCACAGAAATTTATCAGCCGAATTGAAAGTGTATCGAATGCAGAAACCCAAACCTAATTGTTTACATAGCCAAAATAGCTATATTGTCAGTGAACTAATTGCTTGTAAGTGATACGTCTGTAAGCGAATTTAATTTGCATGTTTAGTAAAGTATGCATTAAATCAAACAATTATTTAGTTTTATATTGGAAAAATATAACTAACCTTAAAATTTGTCACGTTTATTTAAAAATAAAAATCAACACAATTACAAAATCAGATGAATATTATTACCGTTAGAAAAAACAATCGAATGAATAAATAGAAACGTTATAAATATTTAAAAAGCAACATTATTTAGTCCCGTTTGTCATTGTTTTAATAATGAGACGATTCAGGTAAATATTTATACTTTATTATTATTAAATAAAATATTTATACTTTATTATTGATTAAAATATATTTAATATAATATTTTAATATATAAAAATATTTATGCTTTATTATTATATTATTTTACTGGTTCGTATCATTTAATTTGATTATTTTATGATTTTTTTGTTTGTTTCTTTCTATTCATTCCTTTTTGTTTATTATTTTCAAATGTATTTTTTATGTACTGAAATAATACAATGGAGTGTTTTTGATAATCGTGACGCATTGATGTAACCTGTTTGGTCAAGTTGATCTTGATTTTATTTAAATAAATAAATAATAAATAAATTTACAAGAGAACGGTTCGTATCTATTTGCCTTTTTCTACAATAAAAGCGTTGTGATACAATTCACAGCATAATTGATTAAAAATTTAGTTAATAAAGCATGTTTTGAGGTTGCTAAACAGTGGTGTTTTTTCAGATTTTCATCTGCGGGCAGTATTGTACCCCAGAGGATCGCGATTGCGTCTCTTAGGCCGGTTTCACACGTGCCGGATGGATTTGCCCGGCACCGGGCCGGCGCCGTGTAGTGGGGGGTAGTTGTATGGGCTAGTACTGACCATTTCAGATGTCAAAGGCGTCAGCGCTCGAAAATGTTCATCTTACACGAGCCATTCAGTTTCTCAGTGATTTTGACGGACACATAGATGTTTTCGGCGACAGTTTAGAGGAGCTGGGAAAATACAGTGAGACGATGTGCGTTTTTTAAGGTATGCGACACAATCATTTTCTGAACATCTATTAGTGTAATTAAATTTTAATGATGATAGGTGTGTTAAAGCTGATTTATAGCTATTTTGTATAATGTCAATAAGATGCATTTATAAAATTTAAGTCTTGCAATAAATAAATTTATTGCTATTGTTTGTCACTTTTCACCTTTCAGAATTTCTTGTTTGTTGTAATACAGTTATTGTGGAAATATACAATGTAGTCTATATCAGTCGTCATTCCTTCGGCACCTACAATAAAGTTTTTCACAATTATATTCATAATCACTGTTGGCAAGCGGTAGTGAATCAACAACGCGGATTTCGTGAGCGTCATTCCATGGTCACTCGTGCCTTTCAAAGCCGGTGACAAAATCCCTTGATTTTTAAATCCTAATCAATATGGTCTATATGGACTTGCAAAAATTATTCAATAAAGTTTGACGTGAGCGTCTTGATTTTTTTTGTTTGAGTTACTCAAGTCTGCTCCGATGAGTATTTCGCTCATTCTGGACTACCGCAGGGTTTCATTTTGTATACAATTCATTTTATTTTAAGCGTAGGGTCTACTGAATAAAGTACATTTTAAAGTTGTTAAACAGTGACTTTTATATGTTAGCTTTAGAGCGCATTCGAGAGTCGCGATCGCGTCCCTTATTCTTAACCGTCGCGGCCAAGACGTCAGCACTTAAAAATGCTATTCTTGCACGAGCTATCTAACTTCTAAACGTTTGGGGTCATAATAGTCAAATTTAATACAACAAATAAATTAAATAGATACATAATTAATTTATAGCAAGAAAATTTTTGTATTTGATATTACTTCAGTACTAAATCGTACTTTACATCAAATAACTGAGAACATGGCGATTAGTCGTTGATAACTACTAATTATTTTACGAGATATGTGCATTTAAATAAATACCTCGTTCCATAAAACGAATTATTTGCACATTAATGTAATGTAAATTTTCGGAAAAGGATTCGTTGCAGAGAGTTATTTATAAGTTGTTATCTCTTCTGACCAATGCTAATTTGTACAACAGTAATGTACAAACAGTACGTTGTCTTTGATCCAACAGCTAAATGTTCACATGACAAAACATCCTCAAACAAAATATTCAAAATTATCTTCTTCAATTCATCGATGCGATGCTTAGAGACAGAATTTTTCAGAACACTCTTTCGCAGATTACTAAACATAATTAAGGCAAGCAAATCAAATTTGATCACGTAAATTAAAAAAATGTTGTAATAATACAAAAAACTTATACGCTGCTAAAACATAATACACATTTAAACACCTTTAATTATGTACTATATTTTTATCAGCGCTTTAATTACAAATACTTCGATAGAATTAGTTGTCCAATCATCATCAACAGATTCTTTTTTTACTGACAGTATCATATGATTTATCATATTATTATGGTACGAGGTTTACAAAATATGTATTTAGCGGTATGATATATTACATATACACATTTTCATGTTACAAAACATAATACATATTTTGTTTGTGGATGTTATGTCGTTGGACCAAATGGCGTGTGGACGATTTGTCGTGTAGAGCATTTGTCGAGTGGAGATTTTGTCGTGGATAATATAGAATTAAGAATTCTTAAAAGTATTTCATGATTAATATAATATAATAAATCATAAGCTGAATGTATAACTGTTCATTTAGTAACAAAATTTTTTTTGGCAAATTTTCTCATCAAACATACGAACAATACTTTTGATAAGAGATTTAAAACTCTACGTGCTTTTCTTGCAAGTATACAATAAGTAGTATTGTGTAAGAGTACATGTTGGTCTTCGTTAATTAACAGTATTTTCTGTGACTGTTCTACCTAATAATATACAGATATAACTATGCACTAGAACCAAAAATTCTCAAAAAAAAAGCAACTTAAACGTTAAATTAGAATTATGAAATATGAGAATTTCATTCAAAAATACGTCCTCTTACTGCAAAATATAATCAAATATAAATTTGACATTTCTGTCAGTTCCATTTCAGGGTTTTCTTGGTCCTTGACTTTGTATCTGTGAATCTGTCACAGCTGTCTGTCTGTGTTTGAAAAAAAATATGCACTGGATTTAAAATTTATTTTTAACAAAAAATGATTTGGAACGAAAAGGTTTATTACCCTACAATATTTAGTGTGAACACAATAAAATGGTGTAGCAATTTGGTTGACAGTCCTATAAGTCCATGGCTCGTTCACGCGCTTTAATCTTGCTAACGGAGCGTCGGATCGATGAGATTCACCCTTGCCGCACCATCGATTCTTTCCTTTCCATAAACTAAACCCTTCGTTTGGTTTACATAAATCTAACAAGGGTAAAAAATCGGTGCTCGTTTTGTTTAAAGATTTGACGGCTTTTCGTTGTTTATTCCGTCGTTAGTGCTGAAACAAAACCCTTTATTGCGCATAGGTTCTTAATTCTCGCGGATAATAGCCTTCCGTTATCAGGAAGAAAGGTTTATGACTGAGATTTTATGTTTCTTAGCATCGTAAGATATTGTCGTAAAACTTATATCTAGTACATTTTAGCATACAATAGTATCAGAATAATATAATATTATTACGTTTCATCTATGATTTACCATATAATAATCACACAGTGAATTTTCTTAATACAGATATAATTATTTAAGCAAAGATAAATTCATGAGCTTTTGATCGTGTTTATGTATATATTGTATTGCTTGTACATTGATTTTATTATAATATATAATACATTAGTAATTAATGTTATTGAAATTAAAATTATATTGAAGCAATGTTTTTGTTGAGCTGTTCGTGTATTCATAACATAAGTAAACACCATATATCCTTTCATTGCGGGTTTGATTGAGTTACCTAATATGTTGTGTTGTTTAACCTGTTATTCAAATAAAATGTTTAGATTATAAATGCAGAATTAAAATTATATACAATCCTTGAATTGAAAAAAAAGTAAATACCATTTACTGATTATACATTTGCAGTTAATAAACAAAAACAACATAAAAGTTGAAGATCAAAGTTTCAGCTTTTATATGGTTATAAATCAATATATTTCACATGTATTATTAACAAATTTTGATTCACCATCAAATAATATGTTTGGGCAGTAGCGGATTATCCATTAGGCACAAGAAGCGCGCTTAGGGTTCTATTGTTTTAAGGATTCCCAGTAGGATAAAATATAACTATATATAAAGAAAATTGATATTGTAGCGAATACCTATCATAATTCGACGATTTAATTAAAATTATTAATTTAACAAAATATCCAGGTTAATTATTTATTCCATAAAATTAATAAGCATAGTAGGACAAAAAATGATAAATATAATGAAAGATCTGTGAACTTAGAATTGATTTATTTTATCGAATATGATGTATGAGGCCCTTCTGAAGATAAGACCCGGTTATTTGCATACTTTATATCCTCTCGTCAGCCCTGACCATCAGCTCTCCATCTCAAATATATTGCGAGCATAGAGTACTCACAACACTTCCTTTCGGAATACACTTCGAATAAGAGTTTAACCGATCTCGCACCAAACAGAGCAGATCTAAGCGGCAAAGATGTTCAGCTTAACAATTACTTTAATCATGATCTTCGAAATGATTTAACAGCTATGTGACGCAATAAATATGTATATACATAAACCTATTTATATAATTTCAGCTCTGTACTGTAAAATTAATAAGTCTTATGGTTTCAGTGATGCAATTTGAGTTGATTGTTAATGCGAGAAAATGGTTTATACATTAATTGTATGTAATTTGAAAAAATGGTTAAACTCCATCTATGTACAATTTAATTTTTTTTATATCTACCATGTAGTAGTTTTATATGAGACCATTGTGGTCCCTTCCCATCACGATAAAATAATACGTTTAACAATATATTATGTGCACGAGATAATGCACACTTTGCTAAACGCGCATTCTAAATATTTTTGTATTTAGTGAGCTTAGGTAGTTTTGATTTAATTCATTAATGCTAATAGTTTTCGAAAGTCTGCGTGACTATTGCAAGTTTAGTTGCTTTTAAAATTCTTGGGTGTTCCAAAATCATGATTTCTCATTTGTTTTTGTTTTAATTGTAACTTTCTACTAGAATCGCTTATTATGATCGACGTTAAATGGCGAGCATTATTAAAAAGTGGTTTTTTTATAGCATAGAAAACAGTTTATTGAGAAACTTAAAAAAAAAATTCTCTGCTTATCACGCATATTTGAGTGCTTCTGAGAAACTCCTTATCCTATTGCCAAGTACCAGGGATAACGACAGTTTATAAGCCACTTCATTTCAGTTGATTTTGCGTCGTCAACTAGGGAAGATAGCGCATTTTCTTTTATTCTTGACATAACGTCGAGGGTTTATTTAAATATTTAGCAGGCCACTATGTCGGTAAGCTTTTGTCCTTGGCCAGGCGCCCCCATCAAAGAATCCGCTATTATTAAGGCATCCTTTGTAAAAGTTTTATATTTTAAACCTTTCAGTGCTCAACTAATTTGTATAAAAAAGTCACGTAATTAGCCAATTATACGGTAAAAAATAAATTGAAAAATTTAATTATGATTTTTAATATATTTCTATTCATTCTATGCTGCATCTATATTCACCTTCAGTATTAAATCTTTAATTTAATTTTATACTGTATAATTGACTAATTAATGGCTAGTGCTACATTATTTTTTATAAGAAGTCAGATAATTAGTCAATTATACAGTAAAAAATAAATTTAAAGATTTAATTACGATTTTTAATATGTTTATATTCATTTTATGTTGCGTCTCTATTCAACTTCAGAATAAAAATATTTTGGATTTATTTCTACGGTATAATTTACTAATTAAAGGCAAGTGCAAATTTTTTTATTAAAGTCACGTAATTAGTTAAATAAAAAATAAATTAAAAGATTTAATTACGAATTTTTGATATGTTTATATTTATTATATGCTGCATCTATATTAACTTTTAGTATTAAATGTTAAATTTTATTTTTTAATGTATAGTTAACTAATTATGTGACTTTTTATGAAAATTAACTTAGCACTAAAAAAATCGATAAATCTGAATTTCGCACTTAGGAGCTGTACACAGAGATTATGATTCATGGCACCTAGCACATAAAGGGTTAATATTAACAATACTATATTATCATAAATTAAATCACGCAGTTATAAGTAATGCAGTCTATTGAATCAGATATTTTATTTGAAATGTATTGTTAACGTTCTGTATATAAAAAAATATATAGCACCAACAAATCTAATGCAGATAATGTAATAAATGTAATTTTAAAGTAATGGTAAGATAAGAAGATCAATTTTTATTTGACATCAACGTCTTACAAATTAATTATTTAACGACTTTTGTGATGTGTCTTTAAAATTTACGTTTATAACTAGAGCTTAAATAAAATAAATAAATAGTGTAATCAGCATCAAAATGCAAGATTATAAAAAATACAAATTACAGTAGAGAAAATTATAATTTAATGAGCAACAAATAAAAATTATAGTATCATATATAATCTTATTATCACCTCACCACTATTTGAAATATTGAAATCTATATTAAATCCCTTTCAGCAGCTCTCAAACTTCACGTTCTTGGCGTTAAATCTCTCCCAAAATTCGCCACCCATAAATATACACGTTCGACTTTTCGAGGGCTTTCGCTCTATTTAACCCTTCTGAGCCGGAACACAGCGGGCCCTTTAAAAGTTACATTATTATTTATTGGACGAAGGCAAAAATGGGACCTTCGTCTTATCTGACGGAAGCGGATGCCCGAAATTCCTTCATAATGTTGATCTACCTTACGGTATGATTTACTGTTAAGGTATATCGTTATATTTTTTTGCTTACCTATGAAAAAGCTTTTCATTTTATTTATTTATATGGTTTTTATTATGACGATGATACACATAAAACACTCTTGATCCATATAGAGTATAATGACGTATTTATTATGGTATAATGTTACGCGTATAATATTTTAGTGGAGTTGGGACGTCGCTCCAATCTCCGGTTCGTTTGTGTGTACTTAAATAAATTTTATGTATTTTTTATAACGCCAAAATGGATCATTTGATATTGACAAATATTTCGAAAAAATGCGAATGACTTTAATATGTCTGTGAAAAATGGGAATATCAAAAACACGCCGAAATGAGTTTAATATATATTATATATCAAAAGCACCCTTTAAATACACAATTATATGTATTACAGATTATTAATATTTGTGAAAATATCAAAAGTCAAATTAGTATCTTCTTGAAAGAACATCTTGAGTTACTTATTAAGTAGGGCTATATATTTTGTTCAATTTATAAATAACGAAGCTGGCTAATATTTTCTTTAAGTTATATTATTATTTTATTTTTTATTATAATACAAAAACTGAAGGATGATTTTCTTTGTAATAAAAGCAATTGGATTGTAATAAAATTACAGTATTTTAAAAACTGTTTTTGCTAATTGAACCAATGTTTTCTAATAATGTTTAATTTATCGTTGTTTAGCTATTCATATTTTATTTATATATAATATATATATATCTTTTTTTTTTAAATCTCGGGATTCATCGCGATTTTCGCTCACTTTCTTTCTATATTTCGGCTGCGATACTCCAGCCATGGTCACGAATTAGGCGTAACTAAGTTAGCTACGGATAATTCGTGACCATGGCTGGATGTATATATATTATATTTACTTATATATCGTACATTTGTACGACAACAGTTTTTAAATAAAATATAAATTTATGAATCAAATAAATCTCATTAATTTAGAAGGTCGTTATTATAACACAATTTATTCAAAAGTCATAAAAAATATATAACGTTTGATTATAGTAAAGCATATCCTCATAGGACTTGTGCCATATTACACAAAAACTGTCCTTGACATAATAAATCCTAGTTACACGAAGTCGGTTTGCAAATTTCACCCGCCTTTAGGCTGAAACCGCCGTAACGTATGTGTATACATTTAGTATATACACATCGCGCCAAAAACAGTGGAACATTTCAAGAATCCTTACAGTTTATTTATGGCATCACTTGCGCTCCGAAAACTTTACATAACCTGCCTTCCCACACGTAAATTAGAGAAACAATGTTTCGTGGGTTGTTAGTTTAATTTGATAAGGAAACCTCCGACACCCCGAGGGTCTCCAACTTCCAATCTGCAAATACCTATAATAAATTTGCATTGGGGTCCCGACGACTTGACCCCTGCGACTAACTTAAACTTCAGCGCCGACCTTTTTCAACCGCCGTGGAAGCTAACTCTTCATTATATGCGGCAAAGGGTGCCAACCCTTCAAGGATCGTTCGCACGTTTTAATCTCGCTAAAAAGGACCAACAAATTGATGAGGTCCGAGCCTTCCCGCACCCGACGGCCGTTTCCTCTCAAATGTCATAAACTATAGTTATTCGTCTTCTACGAAATGCTCTAGAACGCCATTAGAAACCATATTTAGAGCACATTATGCTTTTGACATTTATAAACAGCATCAGAGATGATTTATTTATTATATTATGCTTAAAATTTTAACAGGAAAAACTCGAAAATGTATTCTATGAAAAGGTGCTCAATAACATTTATATTATAAATATATTTATTTATTAAAATATAGCGTGTCAATAATTTTTTTGATCTAACTTCCATCTATGGCTGCTTATATACTATTCTGATTGAATATCTTTCAAAGAAGAATATTTGACTAAAGCAGGGCTTCTTAAACTTTTTTCATTCACGACCCCATTTATGATTGTGAGTTTCTTCGCGACCCCTGATTTATTGATTAGGTAACAATATACATACATATAAAAAATATAGTTTTAGAATTTGCTCAGAAACATACAAAAATATAAATTTAAAAATTGCACAAAAAGTTGTAAAATTATATTTATTATAGTTACAAAAATTATATGCCCTATTTTTCATCAAAACTGCATTTTTTGCAAATACATATATAAAAGAGAATATTGAGCAAAATATTTTGTCGCTGGTATATATTCGAGCCCGGGCATTTTGGTCGTCTTAGTCCGTTCAAATATATTCGAGTGCAGTCGTTAAGTGGTTAAGTATACAAAAATTAAAGGGAAATCGTTTTTTAATGAGACGGATGTGCTTGTTTTTTACTGCAAAACACAGCTGGACGTAAAAACATTTTTAAGCGATGAAAAATATTGGGATTTAATATGTGTTAAAGCTGAAAAAGTAATTTCACATTAATATGTGGTGTTCAATGGCAGAAGAACACTTAATGCCATATCAGAGATTGTGGGAAATTCAGTTTTAGTTCCGATCCAGAATTCAGTCAAGGGCTTTTTTATGGAAAATCTAGTTTTAAGTTTGTATCACTCGAAAGCTCAGCAAATTTCTCTTGAGCTTTATATGGCAGGTGATTAATCACACTCAAGCCAATCAAAAATGGTTTTTGAATCCAAGATAACTTTTTGAAATCAATATTTGATATAAAATGTTGACGAAATGGTGTTTTTAGCGCTTTTAAGTGACCTATAATAATTTTTGTGATAAAAATTTTACAATGATTTTTCTCGATTATAAAATTGTCGATACTGGAGAACAATTTGAACGAATCCTTTTCTACTCTACTTTTCCAAATGTTGATATTAAAAAAAATATCTGACAGATAACACAGCTTGGATAACCATAGGTTATTTTAAAAATAGCAGCAAGATCACATTTTTATTCGGTTAAAAATATTTCGATTTCGTCCTTTAATAACAATAACCTTCTTAAGCTTTAACCTCTTGATATCCATCTTACTTCTGCATATAATAATAAATTTGTATAATTGGAATCCGTATCCTTACAGAGATTTGAAAATAAGCGGGTGTTAAGGGCATGGCTCTTAATAAAATTTATAATCTTAACAGCATCCTGAAGCACATCGTTCAATTCTGGTGCTAATTTTTTTGCTGCAAGGGCCTCCTGATAAATAAGTTAGTGGCATAATAAGCAGCTTGAAAAAATGATTTCAATTCATATATTTAAATATTTTACATTAAAATCTCGCGACCCCAAGATTTTGCTAAGAAGCCCTGGACTAAATAGTATATATTTACATACATACGGAATGTTTATAAATATTCTCCTTCCAATATCAGTATAGTTTTTTATGCGTTTTTTGTATTATTATTTTAATTTCCAGATCCATTAAGATTAGTAATCAGATCAATTGAAGTAATATACACATTATGTTATAAAAAAAATAGTAAAACGTATCAAAACTATTCATATTATCTTTTAAGATAATGGAACATAAAGTTTTTAACGCTTTAAATTAGTACGAAGTACTAACTGTCGTAAAGACAACAACTCGGTATGCTTATAAAATATAACTTATAAAAATATATAAAAAAATCAATAGCAGACATTGAGAAAGTTAACAGCTGCACAATATTAACTTTGAAATACGAGTATTTTTTGGAATTCAGAAATTATAAAGAGCTTTTACTTCATCATTTTATTTGTCGGCTGTAAGTTGCTATGGCCTCTTATTCATATATATAAGAGGATAAATTTTGCAAAACAAAAAGAAAACGCAATTTGGTATTAGATAATGCAGCATTACACAAAAATACTAATACACAAAGACGTAAGAAAATGTACAATGTTTTTTAAGAGTTAGTCGATTTTTGTTAAAATAATATTCTTTTTTGTAAAATTTCTCTTATAAAATTTAATTTTTGTAGCAATCGATAATCAATCTCAAAAGTCACAACATTTGATTTTAATATTCATTTTAGCAATCTTTATATATTTAGTTACTTGGAAAATCGTTGATGACTTGTTGCATGTAACAGAGTACTCAACTTACTCTGTAGTATAAAATTTTAATCTTGGCTCACTACTGATTATTTTTTAATGAATAACATAAATCCACAGAATATCAAAGTTAACTATAACTTTTTATTATATGTTATTTAGCGTTAATATATTCTATTTTGAAATGTTAATTTTTCGATGGTATTTAAAGATAAGACCGCATTTGTAATAAAGTACTTATTATGTATGTAAAATTGCCATTAATATTTAATGTAAAATGTATCAAGGTTTTACTGAAGTAATATGTAAAATGTTTATTTACTATAAATAACATTTTTTAAATACCCAAAAAATACATTAGCCGTTAAAATAATTCTAATATATAATCTGGAAAACAAATTCTTAGGTAATATTTTTAACCAGTTTCCTGATTGATTAGAAGAGGATTATAACGATATTTTGGTTATGTCCTAAAAAGCGACAACTCTTTGAGCTACGTCTCAAAGTTTATATATAAGTAATTAATTTTAAGATAAGGATTAATAAAACATTTTAACCAGAAATTTCGATTCGAAAGGTCAAAGTGCAAAAATAAATTCATTTAATTCGTTAGGATTATATTATATAATACATAGGATAGAAAATTATCCTTTTTCATTTGCCACAATTTTGCCTTAAGATATATATTACTCAGACATGTATGTATAAACAAAGTTTGATCTCAAGATCGGTGTTTGCATGATACTGCTAGCTGTTTGTGTATTATTTTTTATTTTGCGAAATTATATGTTTTAAATTAGGGCAAAGAGTAATAAACTAGTAGATTGGTGATAATATTAGTTATTCTAAAAATTTTGATGCTTACGATACTAATAAATAATATTAATATAAATTAGGAAGATAAACAGAAACTGAATAATTACTTGAAATGCACATCGAGTTATTATATAGCCGACCCTTATTACCATAATACGCCGAGTCACGTCTTCAATTTGAAATCGAAAAAATATATATAAAAAAATCGTCTTCTCCTTAATCACTTCATTTTTATTATCATTCTCTCGCATCGGAATCTCTCGTTTTATATATTTTTTCGTCTGGAGCACTTTCACGCACTAAATTAATCGAATTCGTCCTAACGAGATGAATAATCTGCGCGCGTAATGGAGAGCTCGAGGCGGGCAGTTGTTAAATGCAAATTTGCCAAAAGCGCGAGATGGAAAACCTTTAAAAACCCTTATAAATCATCCCTGTGCTACATAGCCGGAAACACGAGGAAAAAGGCAACGCGCTCCCTTTGTCCGAGTATATCGCGAGTTAGGCCCCTCGGAGCGTTCTGGTTAATTAAATATGTCAGACTGTACCAAGGTACTATTTCGAAAGGCAGGAGAGTGACGAAGGGTACGTTTCGGTAGGCTTATTATGAGTACCCTACGAGTTTCAGTCTTTTTGGTGCGTTAAACGTTAGCGTTGAAACGTCGGCGATTAACGATCAGCTTCCGAAGAAGAAATGTTAGAAATTTCGAGCAGTAAAGAAGGTTTCTCAAATCATAATATCTACAAGGGTCATAGTAGATTATTATGCACTAATAATATAATAAAATTGCTCATTTTTTAATATTCAAATTAAATTTTTAAAATACATTCGGATATTTCTTAATGTTGAAGCTGAAATTCTTCCTCGTCTTTTCATCATTGTTGAGGACTGTGACCCGCAATCACCGCTTGGCTGGATCTCTTTATGATTCTCCTCTAACTCTCCCGAAATTCCGAATATTTAAATGCTTGTGGGAGTGGCCGTATGGTATTTTTCATTTGGTTCTTTATATCAGGCTAGATAAACCTTCAAATTAATTAAAGTTTTTACATGTTGTCGCTTTATTATACTTATTATTATTAATATATAATGAAGATACTAGAAATTTCTTAAATGCGTGGGATCCAAATATTTACAAGATAAGGTAATATACAATATAAAAAATAATTTAATAATCAAAGCTGACAACAGACAATAAATACTTAAGACAAAGACAGTTAAAAACCCCATTAAAAGAACAAATCAATTAATCGAAAAATTGCATACAAAAATAAGCGACTGGTAAGAAAAAAAATTACGCGTTAAAAGCGCCATAAATATCTATCCATCGTGTTTGTGTTTCTTACGAGTGTCTGTCTTAAATCTAGAAGGATTTAGCTAAATTATTTGAGAATGGCAGTGCTTTATAAACACTAAATTGAAACTTTGCATAGGTTGACAATCATATAATGTTACTTACATTGTGTATTAGGATCAAGTTATAACAGTTAATGTTCATCTACTATAAATTTTGATTTCTGTAGGTGTATTATGTTTTTACGTATCGCAACAGCATCTAAAAATGGAATATAAAATTTTAATCAAAATAAAGATTTAACGATGATCAACTAATAAGTATAATAACAACATAAACAACTACATTTGATTTGTTTCACGTATTTATATTATCCTTGAATGAAAATATTATGTACATATTTTGATCATAATTCCAAATCGGTTTGTCCTATCCGGGTCAATTTTTTTTGTTCAGACCATCGTGCCGGGAATCTTTCTTTCCCTCTCTTTCTCTTAACATTAACATTTTTATTTTACTTTTACGAATATAATTTGATCATATACTGACTTACATACATATATCTAATGATGAATAATGCCGTATTTTATTGGTTTACACAGTCACAATGTGTCTTTCATCTCTCCAATAACCTAATAAGTACGGTTTCACTGATAACAAGAATGTAAATACTGAATTGGTTGTTTTTACACTAAAAAAATCTTTTTACCAATAGGGTATAATAATAATAATAAATTTCTCCAGCTTGAGCTGTGCTTGTTTTATAGCGTTAGTACTTGCTTATGTCCTTAAATCATTATAGCTATGTGTAAATTGATCAGGAAATTTCTGCTATTAGTTTATTCGGCAAAATTCTGTTTTATCAATTGTCACATCATTTTAAAGTTTGGTTGTGACGTGGCACATCGTTATTTGCTATATGTTAATATTGGAGCTATTTGTCATGCATCCGTATCAGTTTTATATTGTTTTGAATAGAAATGTGATAACATTTATTCAAAGCAAGCTAACATAACTTAGCAATAGTATCTTATTATAAATAAAGATTGCTTATCGATTTTTACATTGTTATTCGCCACCCACGTCTTCTCTAATCAAGAAGTGCAAACTTTATTTTACTAAAATATTTGCTTAAAAATCCCCTCCTAATGTTTTAATGTGAAAAAGCGTCATTGTGCTTCTGCCACCATGGAGGAAACATCGCAACTGTTTACGATCTTCAAGAAGGTTTTGCTGTTCACCGTCGGATTGCTAGGCTTAACACTATACAATATTTTGTTTTGGTACTTGCTCTGGATGTCCTATCACAGACGCCTGGATTTTGAACATAACGAAGAAGAATCCAACAGAAGACGCCGCGAACATACAATCGGGTCTCGTAGAAATGCTTCAGTAAGGTAAGTAAAAAAAATATTTGTTATATAAGTATGCTTAAGTCTGAAATCTGTTTTTTTAATTTATTCTAGGTCTAGACACACTTAACGATAAAGGATAATAAAGCTTTTCGAGCCAAATACTAACGAATAATTATGAATTGTACTGAAAAGCAATGCTCTAAAGTAACAATTGCTGTTTTTCGTAACAATGTATTTTTATAAAATAAAATATGTAATTTAAAACTAATTTATGTTTTTAATTTATAAAGTTCAATTATATACAATACACTAAGAAAACAACATTTCCATAAGCTTAAAGCATTTTAGTGTGTAGCAGTATTTCAAACAATCAAGCAAAGTCTGGATACGTTATTTATATTTATTAATAGTGTAATTTAATGTAAAATAAGTTCATATAAGCATTGTTTGCCTCAATCAATCATATAAAATCGTCGTAACTGGACCAAGATTGACGCGAAGATGGAAGCGGCGGCTATTGCGGTCTTTTCGGTCGTTATTGATGGTTTGGTTGAACTCTCGTATGTTCCAAGCTGGGAATAGAGCGAATACAGAAAATAAGTATTAAGTTTCATTGCTCGCCCATTTATGTCTGCGACGATCAATTGCGAATATTTTGTTTTCTTATTAAAAAATTGCGTTGCGTTGTCAATCTAAATTTTAATAGGTTAGCAATTTGGCAACCCCACATTTGTCATTTTACATTTAAATGTGCTGTCAGTACAATTTCATTCACATATTTTAAGGGCATTTTTGACGGATCATTTTAGTTATTCAAAAAAAAAAACTGTACAAAAAACGTATAATATGCGAAATAGCATTTCTCGGTGGGTTGTGAAGAATAATGAAGTTTTTGCTTATTGCGCTTTTAACGCGTTTTCACTTTACGATCAACCTTCCTAATAAAAAAATACTTAATAATATAAAACAAAACATTCCTTTAACGATTATTTTAATGCGATTAGCAAAATTTGTAAAAATACTATTATTTTAGATAGGCACAAAATATTTAATTTAAAAAATAGTGCAGTAATTTTTGAAAATAAAAAGTTAGTACTGATTGAATTAAGAAAAACATGGTAAACTTGTTTCATATGTACATGTTATTCCATTAGTTATTCATTTTTTTTCTTACATTCTCAAAAATGTATTTTTTTTATTAATTATGTATTGATAACACGATATTTTTGCAGTATGGCAGTAAATATAAAATATTCTCAGGTTAGTTATATTATGCTTAATGGGTTTCAAATTTATAGCAGTAATGCAATGGGCAACAATGTCATTAAATTTAGAAAGTGTCAAATGTGGTTCTAAAAGTTTCGTTCCGATAATTTTGACATTGAATATCTACATAAGGACCTTAGGGGTTGTTAGTGAGGATATTAGGGCTGCCATCAAAAGCCTACATCAGTTCACAGATATTTAAAAATTTAAAAAAGGTGTTAATTTGCAGATTATGGATATCTTATAAATTGCTTGAAGAAAAACTATCGCAGCGAATCTCAATATGATTCATGAGAAGAAAGATTTATTTTTGAGTCGAATCAAGGAGTAGATTCTTTACTTTAAAATGAGACGTAAAAAAAAAGCCAAAAAATTATCAATTTCAACCCCGAGAAATGGATCACAATCCAATATGATAATGTTATGTATTTGGTGGGATATAATTCATTATGAGTTATTGGTTCATACAGATAAAAGTATGTTTGGATAAGTTGTTTAAAAGCGACTCAAACTATAAAAAGCCTTTCCTTTATAAATTAAAGAGGGTAATTTTACACCAAGACAGCGCTCTCCCTCATCTATCCAAGAAGATGATAGAAAAAATCACTCCTTTCTTATCCATTGTATTCTTTATCAAATATTTAGATCCCTGTAACTGTTTTTAGGTGAAAAAAAATATTTTTAATAAATCAGATAATTATAAAAAAAAACATTAAAGTATTTATTGCTTCATTCATTATTTTTCAAATCAGATATAAAAAAGTGATTAGCATATGGAGTATAATCATAGAAAAAGATGCAGAATATGTAATTTAGTAAAGGTATTACACATGTTATTTTCAGCTCATTTAATCTGCACCTTAAAAAACGTTTATGGAACAACCTGATATAAAGAGTTATGTTTTAATTTATTAAATTCATATTTTATTAATGCGATGAAGTACCTATGAACATCTGTTTTTTTATTACATGGTAAATATTATAACCCAGATTTTTTTATGTATGTATCTACATATGTATAATATATATATTGAGGGCTGAAATAATAATGATTTGATTCCAGCAGCAGAATTAATTAAAATTTTTAATTAAAATTAATAAAAATGAGGTATGAAAAATCAATTTAATATTTATTAGTAGGCCTTGACTGTAACACGGTTGTAACTTTCTGTTAGCATGTAATAATATTAAATAATAAAAAATAGATATACAGCAATTCATCCTTTTATTATTCTATAGTAAATTATTAATGGTATTCAACATTAGTTATTGAAAAGTGAGTTTGATAACAAACTTTAAAAAGTTAATGTATAAAACGTTAGTTCAGAATTTATCAAGTATTTTTTTTATTTGATACGACCACAGAATTTCCAAGAATTAACTAGTTTATTATTTAAAGTGTTTATTCAGTAAAAAAAAAATAGTATCAATTTTTATTATCAGTATTACTTAATACCATTTTTCTTTCGCTCTTCAATAATAAATTAAATCTGACAGCATTTCAGTAACTTAATCAATACATTATCTCATGGGAGTTGAATTCAGATTTATTGACTCATATTGCGTTACACAAAAACAAGATTGTATATGTATACAATATACTACGATAGTATGATAAATGTATCGGTTTAGTAGATTCATAAGAAAAATATTATTACATAATGACCATATTATTCGTAACGATCGAATAAATTATTCATAAATATAAAAGCGTTTAGCTGTAAGAAAATAAATAGGGGTTTGATATATGGTAAGCCATTATATAAGTATTACTTTAATAAAGTGGTATTTCGACACCTGCGAGACCCTTGTCACTAAACCTCACAAAACCCTTATTAAATGTACACAAAAATGAAATATAACTTTTCAAATTGCCCAAATTATCAAAATTTACCTTCGGATATTCGCTGTGTGTTTCAACAACGATAAGATTCTTTGTATTTGCAGTATACTCATAATTTCATTATGAGGCACATAAAAATCTGTAAGGAATATTTTCAAGAAAAGAGATACTTATTTACATGTTTTGAGCCGCAAATGTTAATTAATCGCTTTGTTAAGAAAATGTTTTTTTTACTGCTAATTAATTATATTTTACATACGAGAGAGAAAGTCAAATATCTCATTTATGAAATTATTTAATATGCGTTTATTTGGAAAATTCACATAAATCTTAAAAGGTTTTTTTTTAACTTAATTTGAAGTAATGTTTCTAAAAAGGTTAATATTTATTTTAGCTCACGGCAAACATGATAAAAGTGTGTGACATAGCAATGTCACATATACTATGTAAAACTTTTTTAATTTATATTATATTATAGTTACTTTGTATATTTCATAACCAAGTTGATAAAATAGCTAGCAAAAGCAATGTAATAAAGAAGCAGCTGACGTTATGTCAGAAATACTTAAATATCGTTAAAAAATGACAAAGTTTGGTATAACGTGTAAATATGTATAAACTACTTAGTACATATAATATTTATACGTATGTATTATACACCGGTTCTTTTAGTCAAAACGCCGAAGCGGCGGAAAATTGGCAAAGTAGGTCGTTCTTGGCGGAAATTAAATTTTCTTATCATGAAGACTTCAACGTTAATTTTTGTTTAATTCATTATTTATTTATTACTACGCGCAAAATGCACAAGTTTTATATACAAAGTGATTAATGCATTAAAAATTTCTGCATGAGTTTATATATGCTTATGATTTTATTCGCTTTTAATAATAAGAGCGGTCACTTTGTGTCTTAATAATGATATTTATTTATTAGAATTAAATTGAAACCATTGTGACCTTAAAAGTTACCATAAAGCGTCACGATGGTAAAAAACTAATACAAGTAAGATTAAAAAAATATATTGTAAGAAAGCAAAAATATTTCAGTTAAATGATACGAACTGAATTAACTGAATCGTGAATTACCACTTTTATTACACAGTAATTAGTTACAATAATATTAGCACTAAAAACCGTGAAATTAGTTTATAATTAAATGAGTTCGTAGTCTGATTCGTGGTTTCATACACCTTTGATTTAAGTTTTCTCATTGATTTTATTCTTAATTACGATCCTAAGATGTATAATATTTCAATTAAGAACTATTTCTGGACCAGCTTAATTTTTTTTTAATTTTTTTACTCATCTTTACTGTTTTTGATCGATGAGAGAATGCCTGTAACATACTATAAAACTACAGTTTAAATTTGAATTCACGTACGATGAAAAAAAATTGCGAGTAAATACTTTTTATTACACAATATAAGAAACAGGCGCGTACGGTGAGATACTTTCCCTTTCGCTCGCTCGCGTGTTAACTGACGAGAGTGAGTGAGAGATATGAGCGTGCGTTCCGCACGTCCGTATCTCACCGCACGTGCCTGATAAAGAAGCAAACGCACAGATCATTTTTTAAAGTTACCTAAAGATATTTTCGCTGTATTTCTTGCGACCTTAACAAACGTTGTGCATCACATTTGCTTTTTATAATTGTTTTTTAATATTGTATTATTGTTTTTTTAACACAAAACAGATAAGTTTTCGTGTTGGGGAATAATAACAGGCATACGAGAGCATACATCCTCTATCCTAAACCCTTTTCTAATAAAATATGTTTGCATTTATTCCTTTAATAAATGTTTTGTAAATATTTATTCGTATAATCGACGGCAGTTTTACGCTTATTATGTAAGAATATTTGTATAATCAATCTTCAATAAAGGTAGTTATTTTTACTCTAAAAACAAAAAAAAAAACAAATAATCTTACATCTACAAATTTTAGACATTTTTAGGCTAAAATCCTGAAAAAGAGGTGCAAATTTGTAATTTTTTTTATTTTTCTTACACAAAATAAGATCCTGTTTTAAAGCAAAATTACAATCAAAAGGCTGAAAATTTGTGAACTTTTATATTTTTTTCAGTTTCTCATGTTTTTTTTTATTAAAACCGATTTTAAAAGGTTTGTGCTCAAAATCTATCAAAAATGTTAAAAATTAGTTTTGAGTTCAAAAATTTATTAAGCTTAAAAATAACTACTTTCATTGAAGATCGAGTATACAAATGTCCTTACAGGATAGGCGTAGAGCTTAATATAAATATCTTTATATTTATCAAGTGGTTTAATGTTCATTTTAAAGCACCCTTAAAATAAGTGTATACAAGCTTATAATGGAAATAATGATAAATAAGCTTATAAACATTATATACTTATTACGAAAATATATAATTAAAGAGCGAGAATCCGCTTAAAATTACTGTGTGTAACTTGAACTCAATAAAAATGCATGTTTTAAGAATTTTTACTGATGCGTATTATCGGATTACATTATTGATTTCGTGTTATTATAAAATTAACTGTTATTAAAATTAATCTTACACGAAGCAATATATATATAATAGTTAAACCAGATGTTTCCCATCCCATCGATTCGAGCATGTGTAAAATAATGAAATGATGCCTGAAATTAACACATTTCATCAAATATAAAAACGGAACATAAGAGAATGCCTGCCTCGGAAAGTTTTGGCATATTAAAGACATGCATTAAGTTACAGATTTCGTAATAGACAATGGCAAAATTAAGTATTTCTCCAGGTGGCACAAAACCTAGATACGCCACTGTCTGAGAGATTGGGTCTTTGGTAAGGCACAGGACACAAATTCGATGCTGTACAGTAAAAAAAGTGTTTCAAATCTCGTGTGAAGATTGCAATAAAGTCTAAATAGAATAATCAAATATTATAAATATATATAAACAGAGGTATAGATATAAACGAAAAAAAAATAACATGTACAAATGTGACGACAGCCTTATTAATTTATCGTAAATTATTTGTTGCAATATGACAGCCATTGTTCCAATGGGTTAGAACAAGGTAAAAGCAATCAAAAACTAAGTAAGTAGTGATACATTATATTGAAACAAAGTCTGTATTTACAGATGATGTACATTTTATTAAATACAGACTATTACTATAGGTTACATTCAATAGATGTCACTCTATCACTTTAATAATAAGGATATGGCAGTGGCGTAGCTATGGCGGGGCGCCCCGGGCGGCACTTGCTTGGGGGCGGCATATTCGCAATGGGATCGTCTAGTATCGTCTGGTTCTTAACCCTGAATACACTAAAATATATATAAATCCACGAATAACAAGAGCTTAATAATAACCAATTTATTATTTAAAAAAATGCTGATTTTATGACCCTGTAAAAATTGTATGGGGGGGCGGCAATTTTAAGGATCGCCCTGGGTGGCACATACCCTAGATACGCCACTAGGATATGGATTCGCAAAATTAAAATAAATTAAGAAATCCGAATCTGTAATAATCAATCGAAATTAAAATTAAATTATAATTGGTAATTTCAAATTAAGAGACACGAAAGAAAAGGAGAAACGCAAGGGTCCATATGGGTCTATATTAGTCACCGACTTTTACTGCTGTGATTATGATATACATATAATGGCTTTTGGTTTTGGAAACTACATTAAATAAAACCATCGACAAATTGTCATTTACCGTATCACAAATTTAAACAAAATGATTAACATAAACACGAATGCTACTGAAAAAATAATTCAAGTGGCATTTATTCATAAGTCATGACAATGTCAAGATTATTGCTGTCGAAATATTAAAATATAAATAAAATTAATATATATTTTAAAACCATTTATTATAATATAATATATTCAGCAGAGCATATTTACTGTTAAATATAAATGCACGTGTTTTCTATTCATCTGACGTTTTGAATATATTCGATCGAGCAATTTCTACAAGCCTGCGTTGGCGACCTAATTAAAAGTTCCTATAATTGGCCGGTCACACAGCTTCAAAGCTTTACGGGCTTTCTAGAATGGGTTTAAAGTTACGTTCACGTCGCTTCTGATTAATGCTGCAAACAAGCCAGCGTGCAACGAAAGCAAAACCGTGTTTGTATTCGTAGGCAGACCGAAGCCAATCTCCAATTCCAATGTCCACATTTTGTGATTGGATTTGGGTCAAGAATTGATTAGGCCTATTCTCACCGTTTTGTCTCCAAGCAGGGCCACGCGGCAGTGCAGCAGAACTCTGCCGCCGAGCTGGGCTGTTACGTTGGAAGCTGGACCGTCCAAGAAGTAGGGCAAGGGCTCTGGTGGCAGCGTGGTGCTGGTCGTTTCGAAGATGATCTCATCTTCGATATCTTCATAGGACTCAGTGTAGGGCGAAAAGTCGGGCCAGTAGTGGGCGGGAATGGCACCTGGGATAAATTTCGAGCTCTGATCGTGATGACCTGAAACTAGAAATTTTACATTTAGCAATGGTTATGAATTTATGAGCATATGTAAATAAATTGTTTCCGGATAGTACAAGCTCAATAATATTTAATGAAAAATGTATGACGTATTTTATTTTAAGCTTATAATGACAATGAGCCATTTTCATATTTGTATGGACAAAAATAATTAGTTACAATAAAATTACAGTCAAATTGCCATTTAATAAAAATTTCAATGAAAACTTGCGTTAATATTGCGATGCGCAAACATACAAACATTGATGTGATATTATGTTTACGGACAAATTCATATAAAAAATATTAAATATTTTGCGGTAAGCAGCCAAACGAGTCATTGAAAATAAAATAGAAGCAATTTTAAAAAACATGTATTTAAACTTGTAAAAAAATAATAATAATAAATATACAAGTGAGAAACACAGAGCATATCCTTAAATCAAAACACGTCATCTAGACATTGACTGAATTGCCGGAAGATTCACAACTTGCGAACGATTCATACGCGCAAACTTAGAATATCGTCAGATATTGTATTGTTTGCATACTCGTTATAAGTAGTGCTCCTTATCAGGACTTTTATGAGATAATTGCTGATTTCTTATTTAGCTATTCGAATATTATTTGTTATTATTTTGTAGAGAAATATTTTTGTATTAAAATAAACTCTAAACACAGTTATTTATATTAACGTAAGTAATGGGTTTGTACTTCAAAATGCAAGTATGTACCTAAGGACTATTGGACCTTTGAAATATCCTGTATTACAAAATTAAATACCAGTAGTAGCAAAAAATCTATTTTTTAAATTCGTGTATTTTATTTGTTGAAAACGATATTTCCATGAAATGATGCCTATATTGTTTGAGAGCAGAAGCGAGGGAATAAAATGATGCTTCTTATAGGGGTTTAACCTAAGTAGTCTTATCAGCATAAGATATCAAGGTAGAAATATATTATGCAGTATTTTCGTATTTTTTATTATATAATATTCACATACACTTTTATAACTTACGTTTAATTAACGTTTAACATGAGTAAAAATAAATAAATATACGAGAGATAAATCTTTTGAAAATTTATTAAAATACTCTTTAATAAATATGAAAAATGCAATAATTAAAATAATAATATATAAATACATCAGATATTAATTACAAAAATATCACAATAATTCAATTTTTTACCCACTCCTTCAACATAAGTTTCTTTCGGATAATCTAATAAAACTGACAAAAATAATGAGTAATATAGGAATATATATTATGGATATAAATTGACTAGTGGTGCTCTGGCCCCTCGTATAAAAATTTAGGAGGCATCGATGGAAGGCGATATTTTGTCAAAGATGATGTTTTTCTTAACTTATTGCTCCAAAAGGTAAAAGATTTGCTGTACTCATTTTAAGAAATATTTTTTTCGACAATGTAATAAACGAATAAAAGTAAATAAATAAATGGGACAAAAATGTTTATGTACACAGTTGTAAACAATATAATAGAGAATCAGCATATGAAGTATTTTTAGAAGCACTTAAATGTGAGGAAGATTGTCTAAACGCTTTTATTGTTTGAAGCATGTAATATTCATATATAGGATAATTAGGCATAAATATCGGTAGCTTTAGTGAAAATATCACTTGCTTGTTTATTATATTTCCAAAAAAAGACAATACACAAAGACAACATTAGTTACTACATCTTCATTCAATATTTTTAAGGAAAATGTTCCGACTTTCGAATCTTTGAATTTTCGCAAAATTTTTTTGACAATTTTTTTTAATATGACGTTAAGTCAATAAGACATAATAAATACTTACTAACCACCAAAATTGGGAATCGTGGACATTAGTATATTTATTTATTTATAATATTAATTATATTTATGGATGGAATAGTGTAGTCCGCAACGTTTCAGACTAGTAATTTTGAAGTTGCGGGTTCAAGCTTCGAGATTTCCAGATTTTCAGTCTTGTTGTTAATATTTACTTGTAGGTATTCATTATATTTGATTGATTTACTCTGTTGGTACAGATTTACCCCATTGTAACGCATTGGACTTACGCCTGTTAGACTTTAACGAAAGATTTAATAATAAATAAATAAAAAATACATAAATATCATTAGGTGTAATTTAATTTATAATAAATGAACGTCACTCGACAGCTTTAGTATTTTTTTATAAATAAAAAATAGTCTGCTACAGTCGAACCCGCAACCTCGGCGTTATTAGTCTGAGACGTTACATACTGCGCTATTCCGACCTTAACAATATGTGTTATTTTAAGAATGATCTGTGATAATATACCCACTTATATATTTTATTAATTAATAATATCAATATTTTTTTATTTTAATTACTAAGAATAATATAATTACGCTGTTTAAATATTAGCGAAAAAATATTACAAAATAAAAAGATTTGAATATATCTACAATAATACATTGTATATTTATAAACATATACTATACATTTATTAAAAAAATAAAATAAGAAAATCATTAAGAACTCAAAATACCTATTTATAACATAAGATCATCGTTTACTGTTGTTGGCGATCCAACTCTTAGCGTTGAATTGGATCATGATCCATGTGGGTGTGGATAATGACTTAAAAACGATATAGTTAGGTATAAAGAGCACTTATTGAAATTGGTGCATTGACCGCGAGAAAAGAACTTGTAGCATATACATGTTAAAAGCGCAATAAACTAAAATAAGAAATAAGCATTAACGGTCGTTTGAGTATTGCAGGTGCAGCAAGTGAAACGCGGGAGATGCAGTGTTACCAAAACCACCTGTTAAAACTTTATTGTAATTTTTAAGATGATCTATATCAAATATAATTTTATTTATATAAATTATTTATATTTTTCAACGATTTTTATAAGAAAGACTGTAGAAATTAACAAATTTAATTATACCCCCAAATATTTGTAATTGAAGTAAGGAATTGAAATAATCTCTTCATAGCGTGTATTAGTGACTTCTATGCTTAATTAAATTCCGTTAGCACTTTCATTTTAAATCCACTTCCGACAAAAAGTTTCATCAACAACTTTCATTAGCTAGTTAAACTCGCATAAGAGAAGCTACATCAATCATCGACCGAGGCAAAATCTGAAGACAGCTGCCGCTTCTCTCTTTACGTCAAATCTGGTCTAGCTACGAAGTCGGAAATTTAATTTCAGACAACTAGATTTTATATACGCTACGAAAACATCACGTATTCATAGTAATTACACAAACTGTAAACAATTTAAAAAATGTTGCATAATAATAAAATTTTATAGATTATTTTATATAAAAATAAACGCGCTGTTACCTGGGTCACAACAATTTATTTACGATAGGTTACATTGTTACGGGTGAAAAAACTGACGGAAACGACCTTTATTTGTCGAGCAAATGCTATTTATATTATTTTTTTAACCTGGTAATATAAAAACCTAATTTTATTGCGATCCCAAACATAAATAGCAAAACAAAAAATGGCAAATGGTGAACTATTTTTTTTTTGTATTAACGGTTAAACGTTTCCGAGGAAATAAAATAATTAAATTATTAGTATTATTTTCTTCGTTTTCACTGTTTATACTACCTATATCCTCATTATGTCGCACTAAATTAATACAAACGATAGTGCACCGCGTGCCAGAGAAACGCTTGTGCCAATAGATATTATTTTCTTACGCTAAAGAAATGAAATTGCCCCCTAAATCTGCGACCCACACACATAAATTTAGATATAATTTTTAGCTTCGAACGTTACGGTATACGTTTCCTTGCAGAACGTTCTAAAATTGGATTAAGATAAAAACAAAATGATATAGTATGGAGATCGTCGGGCTATTTCGCAGATAAATGCGAGACATTACTGCATCCTTTTGGCAAAATAATATTATTATTATTACACACGTTCCATATTTCTGGACATTAAATTATATATTAAGAAAAAGGGTATATATAGCATGTTCTATGAATTTGTGTAGGAAAAGGTTAGTCGAGAAATACAACCAAATTGACATCGCTTTTGTGTAAGTTCGTATATATGTAAATATAAAAGCAATCGTATCAAAACGGAAATGTAAATATAATAAACATTATTGCTTTATAACTCGAAATATACCAATACAATTCAAATATGATCGATATAAAGTATCAATTTACTTTTAAATGGTATTTATATTATTTGTATGTTATATTGTATTTTTCTTTTAAAGAGTCTAGGGAGTTGAATTTCAAGAATAAACAATAAACGTCAAAAATAATAAGGTAGTTTTTTTGATAGAGACTTCATCCCAAGCGAATTTCCTATTAATAAGCTTAAAAAATTGGTATCTAATATTTTCAACGTTAAGTTATGAAACATCGTTAATTTTGCGTTTGAAATATTCCACTTTTCTATTAAGATTTTATACGAATTTTAATCTTAGCTCTTTATTTATTAAAATTATTTTAAAACCTTTTAATAACTGTAAATAATATATTTATATATATATAAATTAAAGTATATTTTGATCAACTACGTTTCTTAAAATATGTCTGAATATGATTGTATTGTAGTATTAAAAGGTTTTATTTAATTATAAACTTTAGATTGTTATGAAATTTTTTGCTTATTTTTTACATTTTTAAAAATGAAATAAATATTAAATAGCGAGAAAAAAAGTGCAAAAGTACAATAAAACTGAGCTTTAAGTTTTTTTATACTTTTTGAGATTATGTTCTCACACCAAACTTATATGATTTGTAGGAAGAAAACTTTGTTCAACATTACGCTTGCATGAAAAAACTTGGCAATTAGCAGATTAGATCTTATAAATAGAACTTTCGTGAGAACACGAATATACCCACTACATATATATTTAATTAGTAGGTTGTGCAGAAAGTTATGTTGTGATATAAAACCTACTGCACAATAATAATGCATTTCATTGAGTGGTCTATTCTATAGACATTATAAATATTTTAATTTTACTCTATAGCCTCTTAAATATTTTTTATTTTTTTATATAATACAGCAAATTTGAAATAATACTGAAAAATCAAAGACAAAATATTTTTTGTAGGGCGTGTCGTTTGATGTACAATAAAATAAAAAGTTAAGCTTCTGTATTACAATATATGAGTTAATGAATAAAAAGGCATGTGAGCCCCTTATATATTATATTAATATAGAACTGAAATAAAATTATAAATAGCGATTAAAGGAGATTGAAATGTTGTTTAATGTAAATAAGGGAGAATTAATAAATGAAGTTTTTAGATGAATTATAAATATATATTAAATAAACGCAGTCCATAATAAATTATTTTTATTTAAAAAAATACTTATTACATTAGCAATCAATAAGCTTTACTTAAAATAAAATAAATATCTTTTAAGTATATTCAAAAAGTCACGCAATACTAAATAAAAAGCAATATTGAAAACTTCGACACAGATTCGACACACTCTTAAGACATTTTAATGACGATTAATGGCAGTTTAAATTAAAATACGACTGTTTCAGATCTCATTTAAAAAAAATTATTATATCTGTATTATTAAAATATTTTTGTAAAATAAATCTATCCTTATTAGTTAAGTTTTTTATTATTTTAGGGAGAGCCAAATTTAAAGTTTTGCCAATGGTAGAAAGTCCCCTGCGATACCTTAAAGTTTAGTCACCCTTGAGTTAGATCAGGGATCGGAAAATCACGGTAAATTACCACAAATAGGGTAAAAACGAAAATCTCGAGGGCAATGAAGGTTCAACAAATATAAATAAAATTGCACACAAATTAACATTATAAATGCAAGGGTTATTATCTAAGTTATACTTTTCAAGTAAATTCCTAAAAAGATCACTTCTTGAACTACATACTATTTCTTAATATTTATTTATTTATGTAAAATTTAGACCATTGTGACCTAATAGGTACCATAATGCTTCAAGATCAACAAAATAATACGTTATATTATTACAATACACAAAATTATACCAGTAAGAATAAAACAAATAATAAAATAGCAAAACATTTACATTTATTATTAAAAATAGGTATTAGTTA
This sequence comes from Plectrocnemia conspersa, assembly GCF_051122295.1. Taxonomy (NCBI): domain Eukaryota; kingdom Metazoa; phylum Arthropoda; class Insecta; order Trichoptera; family Polycentropodidae; genus Plectrocnemia; species Plectrocnemia conspersa. Next base: position 28,903,935 of record NW_028277169.1, read on the forward strand.
TATTTTCTAAACTTTCATTCTGCATATTTTTTAATATTTATATATATTTTGTATATAAAATTGTAGTGAAATATCCGCAAATATGTCTAATGGTTAGTCATATATTTATTTTTATTAAAAATAACTATAATTATATCCCATTAGGTTAAAAAGTTAATAATTGTGGTTGTCTGTCTGACACATGTTAAGTAAGAGTTTCAAACAAATGCTATACTTTATGACGTTTATTTCTTAACACTTTTAATGCCTATATTAATAATGAAAAAAACTTGTTAATGCACACTAAATTTTTATAAATTCACATAAATTGCAAAAAGATACATATGCACATAAATATATAAAAAATCCTTTTTCAACGTAAAAACTAAGTAAATCGATCAGTTTTATGATTGCTGAAATTTATTATCAGCAATTTTGTTACCATAGAATTGATAAATATTTTCAGCAATAAGTATTTTTTCTTGTTATTTGCGATGCTTAAAAATTAATCTGAATTTTTAAATAATAAAAAATCTTCTTGTTAGAAATATAATACTATTGTTAAAGAAAATATTGTCGGGACCATCCATAATGCTTAAATAAAATTCTAGTCTATAAACAATTATTCAGACCTCTTCAAACTTACGCTTGTAGAGTGTGGAGTAACTCAAGTAATACTAATTACAATAAAAATAGCCGTACAGCAAAACGATTCTTACTAGAAATATAACATACAAAAAGTCTGATTTCGCCCTAAATATTTGCATTGCCCAGAGACAAGAATAGAAGAGAGGCAAGCATATCCCCATATCTTAAAAATGCTGTATGAGCGCTTATGACACTTCCTTTCGGAATACGCTTTCATCAAGATCTTCCACCTGGAACTTCCACGAGTCAGATCTTTACTTTCGTACTATTTTGCTTCCGAAATCCAAGAATTCAACCCAATATTTTGGAGACGATTGCATACTATAAGATGCAAATCTACGAGAATAGCACGTTGCAAAAGTTAAAATAATTTAAAATATAAATAACCTTGTATTTTTAAAATAATTTACATTAATGAAAAATTATTTGTAGTTTTATACTAATAGTATGTTATTAAAAAAATGATTGAGTCCTAAATAAAGATTTACAAAGAAAAGGAATAACATTACGCAAATAAAATTGATTGCAAAAAAAAGTTTAGTATAAGAAAATCTGAAATAATATTTTCCGAATATGTAAATTTCTTTCTATGTGCATAAGGGCCACAAGAGGTCCACAGGACAACATTGTGAATTCGACTCGCGTGTCGCTTAATTCGTACCGAAGGTACTAAACGAAAAACAGGTCGAACCAGCATATGTCGCCGGCGTTTTGCTTGAATAACGGCCAGCGGCACGTGACCGCAACGCAACGCAGCGCAACGGGATGCTACGCGGCACGACGCAAAACTACAGCCGCCGCGCGACATTTGCAGCGTCAATTCGGAACGGTATTATTTTCTTTGCCGCAAATTACCGCAGTGGAGCGGTTAGATACGGCGAATTTTGCACATTGTACGAGTAAGCGCACGCACGGAAGTTATGTATATGTACTTTGTAACTAGCGCTGTGAAATTATAATGTTGGAATGGTGGTTGAATCGACGGTTTATAGTTTTCATTAGGGATATTAAGTGAAACTATAGAGGGCCATAATTTTAAATTTGCTAAAATAATATATATTTTTTTATATACATATATACAATAAATTCCGCTTAATCGGGGTAAATTTGGCCCCAAGCACTTTGCCCTTAATAAGCGGCTGGCTCTAATAAGCAAAGATTAAGGTAAAATTAAAAATTATTATAAAAATTTAAACTCAACTATCTATAAAACTAAAAAAATCTTGAACAAAAATTGTAATAAGAGTCGTAACATATGTATAGAAATAATAAAAAGAACGATATTGTTCTGTTGCATTTTTGGATATGACACAAGCTTTTGATAAGGTGAATAGATGAGCGTAGATTAACGAAATTCTAACATTGTGGTACAAAAAAAGGTTCGTCCCCTCCTCCCGCTCTTAACTAATAAACGTTGCAAAACAAAGATTCTTGTATTTTACTTGAAAGATTAATAAAATTAAGTGTATACCGCAGAATAGTAACGCACAATACACATATGGGGCGTTAGTAATATTAAGAGCCAACTTAATAAAATTATATTTTAAAATTGTTTCAAGACACTAATTTTTTTGAGTACTTGAGATTAAGAGATAGCTAACTCATGGTCACATCACGTCTAGTCGCAGTATGTCAAGGTCGGGTCATTACGCAAAGGGAGAATGAGAGATAACGCGTTGTGAGATTATAATTTATTTCATAAGCCTTTGGGGATTTATTCTGAAGTCAATTTTTTTCTATAATTCTCTTCGATATTCCAGGAATATTAATATAAAATATAAATATGCCACGTTATTAAATCTACCATTAATTCTGTCAATGCAAAAAAGTGTAGCCCTGGTATACTATATAATACATGATACGCATCAATTTTATGGGTTAAAAAATAAATAGTAATAATTTTAAATATCACGAACTCAATCTGCTATAATAAAATAAATCAAATAGTTAAACGTTAAGTTTATCTTTCACTGCTTGCGAAGTTTTCTGTAATTAATTAACCATTTCGTTCTAAATATTTTTTGCAAGTCAAACAAAAAGCGCTACACTAGCTTGTAAAATATCTGAATGAGAAAAGTTTCAAGGAAACACTAATAAAGACATTGTTTGCTTTTAGCTAAAAGCGTACTACGTTGTAAGCTTGCTTTGCTGTAAAATTGCATTTTATTTAATTGTTTTGTGAACATTTTCATTGCACTTCACAAATTGCTTGCATGAATAAATCTCAAAGCAGTGCTCTAAAATATTTTTTTAGTTATTATTATAAAATAGTATTTTATCATAAATTAGGTTAATTAGACGTTTTCTTTAGTAAAAAGTAGCTTAAAGCGCCCATTAAAAAGTTATAACATAATATAAAGTCTTGGAAAATTAGGTAATAACTTGTTAATTGCAAAGCGAGAATGTGTATAATTATATATAATATGTTGTATACTATATGGGTGAACAATGAAAAATCTTGCTTTAATTTTTCCATGGCAAATTTATTTTATACATATATTAGGGTTGATAGAATTTAAGCCTTTCAAAAAGCATATAAAAATAAAACATCAGTAAAATATCGGTAATGTCAATAAAAAAAACGGGTTAGGAGGCAAATTATCCAGGGACACAGATTCTTTTGCGATTTGTGGCAATGCTGATCCTATTAAGAGACCCCTAATTCATAAATGTAGTTTTGAAAATGTCCCTCAACTAAAAATGCCTTAAATGTCGGACTAACTAACTAAAGTTTAGGCAGGTGGAGTTTTAAAATAACAGGGTTGACCGGCCAAGGACGAAAGCTTGGAGAATGACGGTCTGCTGTGGTCACTGGTTTCTATAAATAGAGAACCTTGACATCGGACCAAAAAGTGACTACTCTGGTCGATGACTTAAGGTTGGCGAGACTTAAAATATTATACATGGTGCCTGGAAGAGCTAAAGGGTTTCCCAAAATCAAATATCTCAAAAGCATTACTAACCATTTTTTTTCAAAAAACCAGTGCTATTTTTATGTATTAAATGATATCAAATGCTCTACATTAATGCAATAAAAATCGTTTTTAATAAGTATTGCTTATATTAATAAATTTTAAATATGAATAAAAGATTATTTTTTGAGTTACTAGACTCGCAGAGTGTCTGAAAAAATTATTGCTTGAAATTGACCGCCAGCAATTAATTGCTTAATTGCATAAATAAATTGATTGCATAAATAAGTTATACCGTATGATTGCTATTTTAAATTGAAAATAAGGTTTTTTTATAGGGTTATTTTTACCATCCAAGCAGTAAATAAAGTTTTACTGATATTGCTCAGTAGATTTATAAATCAATTGCTGGCCCAGTAATAACAATTGTATACATACAATTGAAAATATAACTTCACTGTAACAATTGTAGTTATACATTGTTATGGGATAAATTAACGCGGCGGTAAACTGCTAGCAATTAATTGCTGGCGGTGAATTGCGGGCGATAAATTGTCACTCTGATGAGTATTTTGCTTATTCTGGAATACCACAGCCATTTAATTAGGGTCCTCTGCTAACATCGATAAGAAAATTAATAACTCGGAGTATTTTTTATATGCTAAGAACATAGAAGTGTTTTCAGCAAAAAATCGGATTCATGTTCTTTACGGAAAAACCTAAAGTCGATCGATAATTGACTGTAATTGCCATGTGTCACGTTGTCACATTTTGTAAATACTCTTACAGTGTAGATGGGAGTGTTTTAATCAAAAATGCTTTAGTCGATAACTTGAAAGTGACGTTTGAGCAGAGATGGAGATTTTTATGCACATCGCAAAGTTTGCGTTAAAGATGCTCGGCCTCGTTATGCGGAGCGCATGTCACTTCAATAGATTATAAGCGATTTACGTTCTGTACAATGCGCTGGTTTGTAGCGTCTTCGAATTTGGCTTTAATAATTAGAATCCGAGTGAAGCAAAGAACTTATTTCTGAACATTTCTGAAATATATCTACAAGAGGGATTACGGGTCGTATCCGTATTTGTATCCTAGCGCCTTTGTGCTAGCAGTGTTGAGATACAATTCATTCTTAACGTAGCGTTTACTACATAAAACACTTTTTAAATTTGATAAGAGAGGCAGTGTTGACAATCTGCGACAATATGCTCAGCGATTTTCAACTGCAAGCTTAAGAGAGCCGCGATCGCGTCCCTTAATCTTACTTGTGGCAGCCCGGACGTCGGCGCATTAGAACGCTCCTTTTGCACGAGCCATCCAGCTTCTCAACGAGATTAACAAATTATGTGGGATAATGCTCATCTATTTTATGCGTTCACGATAGCATTTTTTTTATATTTAAAAAAAATATTATTGTTTGTATAATGGTCATCATGACTTAATAGGTTTTTTTAAGTCATGATGGTCAAATTCAAAAATAAAAGTATAAGTTATTAATAATAAATATATTATGTAGTTGTCCATAAGTGACTTTTCAACTAAACTGCTAAGGTCAACTCAATAATGGAACGATCTCTTATTAAATCTTATTTTCTTGGATATATGTACATTATATAATAAAAAGTTCTATAAGAAAAATATAACTCAGTCAGCCAAATAATAGCCTAAAGGTTATGTTGGAATTGAAATACGACAAGAAAACTAAATATAATTATTATTATTGTATGCTTTAAAAAACACAAAAATAATATAAAAATTGAATAACTATTTTAAATAAAATATATAGTTGAATTTTATAATCTGCCTAAATAAATAAAAAAATAATGTACTTTTATGCATTGTATTATATAAACTTAAAAATATTTGTTTTTAAGTAAATTTATTTAGGTTCAGAAATATTACTAAAAATTAAATTACAATTCACATACCTTATGGGTTTGTATTATAATTATATAATAAACCTAAAAAATACAGTAATAAACTTAAAAATAATAAACAATTCACAACGAATTTTTTAACTGTTTTTAGTCATTTAGTCATTTTCTTACGCACTATTGCAATATTTAATTTTTGGGTTTTTGACGTATTTATTTGTGCTTTTACTAAAATAAATATAATTGTCGCAAATAAAAGATTATTATTTTAAAAATACAAATACAAGTGACTATTGAGTAAACATATATATGATAATATAAAAACATGTAAAAATTAAAATTTTTAATTGATTTTAAAATGTATTTTTTATATTGATTTTCATTTAATATCTAAAAGAATATTTAACATTTAATAATATTAACATATTATTTAAATAATTCAATTACAGTTATGTTTGTGAAACATTTTCTAAATTCAAGCTTTTTATTATGGTAAAATGTATTTTATAAGTATCATACAGTAATGTGAATTGTATTTTAGTGACTATCTTGAAATTGTCATAAATCAATGCAATCGTTGCGTTGTAATCATCATAATGGTGTAAGATACAACAAGAAATTAGTCGCTTAAAAATGGCATGTTAACAAATAAACATTTAGTTTTTTTACGTAATATAATGAAAGCAACATTATTTAAATACAGCACAAAACAAGATTTTTACTAATGAGTATGAGTATTTATTGTTGGCCTAGCATGTGTTTAAAACCAGAGGAATGCAATAGCTAACCTTTTGCAAAAACAGACAAAACCCATATAGATCCTCTTGTTTTTTTTTATGTCTAGAGATTATTATAAAATCGAGATTCCGGTGGATAAAAAAATCACACTGAATCAAAAACACAAACAAGTAACAAAGCCTATAAAAATCACCGTTACATGTTTAAAGTAAATATTCAACCGAAGTGCACCTGCAAGAACCAAAACATTTTTTTAAATTAGAACGGATATTCCGTCCAATTCACTCATGATTGAGCAAGGTAAACAAAGAAGATCACTTAAAATATCATATTGATTATATAATAAAAAAAATTTTACCAATGTCAAAAATTTTATACAGGTTTCAAAATATTTTATCATATAAAACTAGATTAAGCATTTATTTTTCACACATTCATAGTCATCTAACATATATGTCTTGCGTCTGGGGGTTTACAAGTAAGTTTAAAATAAAATCACTTCAGGTGATTCAAAATAGTGCCATAAAAAATTTATTAAATTTACCGTTTGACACTCACACTAAAGACATATATATAAAAACAAAAATTTTACCTATAACTATCCTTCCAAAATATGAATTAATAATTATAACAAAAAAAATGATAGAGGGAAATTCAATTATAAATACTAAATTTAATATTAGAAAAGAATTACACAAATATGAAATTAGATCTGCATATGATCTACACATCCCTCAACCATTTTCTGTTAAGTTTGGAACAAATTCTCTAAAATATATAGCTTTCAAAACATATAATGATTTACCAACATCAATCAAAAATAACTTTAAAGAAATTAAAAATTATTTTTTAAAAAAATTCATAGAACTATAAAAAAAAAAAAAAAAAAAAAAAAAAAATGTATATATATGTTTATTGTTTGTATATTTGTATGTATATATGCATATGTATGGATATATGTATATGTGTATGTAGACATGAAACTGTAAAATAAATGTAACCGTAGAATGAGTAATTTTATACTCATGCGGTATTATGTTAATAAAAAAAAAAAAAAAAAAAAAAAAAAAACATATAGCTCATTACTTTTAATTTAAAATACACAAGAGCCGTGATCTCGCTACCAGTGGAGCTCATGCCAAATCGACAGCCAGTATAAACCTGACAAGCCAGTATAAACCTAGACCTTAAGGTTGACACCACCGAAATCAGAAAAAGCAGCATTTACACTTATCAGATTTGTTTTTGAGTTGATATTAAATAATTGAAATTAATTGTTATTATCAAAATATATAAATAAATTATACTGTAATATAGACTTAAAAATATATCGGTAAAAAAACCATTATTATTATTGTTTAAAAAACAATTTGGATTAATCAAATAATTTTTATAGTCCAAAGATTGTTTATTTGTTTTTACGTTTTTTAGGTAAGTAATGATTAGAAGTGAATTGATTAAGAAGTGAATTTATACTTAAAATATTACTTTTAACGTTTCCGGTCTATATTGATAATATCTAATTAACAGCTAAATAACAATATGAGCCTTCAATTAAATTAGAACGATATTAGAAGTTCAGAAGCAAATTAGTACAAGTTTGGCCTCTTAGCAGCCCTTAACTCATTTCTCTTGCAATGTCTCGACATACTTTATTATTGCATACCATTTCCAGCTATTTCATTTCGCACGTTCCTCGGTAGTGACCTCATTTTCTCATTATTTGTCTTATTTCTATAGCCTCTCTCTTAACGCGATGATAAGGCGCAAACAGGCAACAATGCAGTATACCCAACCGCATATTAAATTGATAAGCATAAATTAATTAATACTAGGTAGCCATGTTTTTATATAGGATACATCATTCAAATTAAAAAATAAATAATTGGATCTGTGTTTTTCTCTTAGTTTGGATCAGCACAATGATTTATTTTTTGCACGGTCAAGACTTTCCGAAACGTGACGGGGCATAATTGGAAAATTTGTAGCGTGTCACATGTCACGCGCCACCTGTGGACCCAATCCAATATTGAACAAGAAAGGTTCGACGGTTGTCCATCCCTATTACAAAATTGTTGTATAAGTCTAGTATTATAGATATATTATGAATATTTATTAAAAATTATTGAATTTTAAAATTAGTTATTCTAATTTAGAAAAAATAATGTTGATTTTTGTGGTAAATCAAATCAAATAGAGGTAAGAGTAGCAAAGTACCTGTGTTTTTTTTAACAGCTTTTAACAAACGAAAGCACGTCTCAAAAATAAGGCTACACACAGAATTTTTCACAACAATGGAAGAAAAATATCGATGGTTACGAGATGCATCCCTTTCGATAAAGGCGTGCGTTACATGCGTTCCGCACGCCCACTTCTTCTCGTTCACTTTCGTCACTTAGAACGAGCGTGTGAAAGGGAATGTATTTCACTGTAGGCGCTTGCTTATATTAAGTGTTTATATTATAAGCCTTTAGTTGCCATATGTAAGTTAAGAAATAGCTATTAAAACCGACAAAGAAACGAGTATTCCATAATTTAAAAAAAAAATAGATTACATTGACATGGATTTAAGAATCGACGCCATGGAACGATGCGAACGAAAACCGTAATGATGGTATATGTATCTCACTTTACGCGCCTGCTAAGATTTCATTTAAAATTGTGCATAAATTAGAGTGTTTTACTTAGATATTTTTTTTATAAATAATTTGAAAGAGTCATTAATACATGCATTTGCAATTTCTGTTTTTTTACCAATTAAATAATAATAAATTCATATACCAAAGATTTTTCAAAAATGCAATCTATTAAAAGCTAAAATATGATTTTATTGATTCTTAGCTATGTTTACTATTAAAATTGTTTTTATTATGACAATTTGATTTTTAGTGATATATTGGTTTTAATTACGCGTTTATCAGTGATTTGCTAAAAAGCTCGTCAAAATCATCGAATTTATACTTGTACGATTTTATTCTTTGCTCAATTTATGTTTTAATTTAATGTACTGAGTTTTAAATTTATTTTTTAGTACACGTTTGTGGTTTAACACATGGTTAAAAAAATGAAAAAATGACTTATGCACCAAATATGATTTTATTTTTATGGGAAGCGCGAACATTTATCGAACATTTCCCAGGGGTGTTAAGCATAGAAAATGTTGGAAATAGAGCTTCCAATTTCAGTGTACCGAATACCGATAAAAACATTGTTTTGATCAATTTTACAGTACCGATATTTCAGAATTAGTGATTTAATGTATTTTGTACAATGTAAACTGTAACGAGCATTTTTGTTAGCAACTCTCTGAAAAATATGAACATAATATCTCTCGTACAATTGTATTATTCTTATCATTTACCCTTAGAATGGTGGTATTTATATATTATTCCATATTATTTGTATTTTTATATTATTTCAATATAATAATAGCATTCATTAGCGAGTGAGTTTGATAAATATTATTTACCGATAAGTAAATCATACAAAACGGATATTCTATTTTAAAAAAATAGATATGCTTTGTAGATTAAGTACTGTTTGCTATTTTTGGAAAGTAAATAAAAATTCTGTGATGCTTTAAAATTGACAGGCCTAATCTGGACTATAGAAAATAAATCAGGTGTATGTTTTAGCATAAAAATGCTGAGAATTGTTGGCAACAGAGAAAGATTCACCATTGAATTTTAAAATCTGTTGTTATTTGTTAAGATGTAATTGAATGTCGAAGGGTTTATATATCCAATCCATAAAATTGTGTATTTGTTTGTATTTTTATGTACTGTCGGGACTAGGGATTCCAATCCCGGGCCAAAATTTTGATCCCGGGATTTCGGTATTGCAATTAGTCGATCCCGGGATCCCGGGACCAGTCCCGGGATAATTTTCATGTTATTTTATCGATAAAAATAATTTAAAATGAATAATACAATATATTTTTACATCTGTTTTTTATAACGTACAATGTATAAAGTACGTATAATTTTAGTCTTGGACTTAAAATAGAAAATAATTAAATAAAAATAAAAAAGGGAAGGTCTTATATATTTATTTGAGAAGAAAAAAATGAACTTTTGACAATGTATGTACATACTATGTACATTCATAGACACAATTAATTGAAAACATTATTTTGAATAAAACTCACGAAGTAACATCAAAGCATCAAGTGTTTTATCATTTAGCCTTGATCTGATTTTGGTTCCTAAGCAGCCTGCTGCTGAAAAAGCACGTTCAGACTCACAGCCTCAAAGATTCACAGATGACACTTGCAACTTGCGCAAGTTTGTACACGAAATATAACGATGTTGTCAATAATAATTCGATTGTGCTTGATAAATCAACCAATCCGAAAAATTCGGGATTATGTTTTTTAATCCCGGGACTCATCGGGTATTGAAAATCGTCCGGGATCCCGGGATCCCGGGATTCGGGATCCCGGGATTGGAATCCCTAGTCGGGACCATTTATAATCGTTGCAATAAAATTAGTCGGTCAAAACGGTTGAATTTGTGTCCCTTTGCCTTTCTGAGAATAAAGTTTTTTCTTATCAGCGTTAAACTAACGATTGTATATTAAAGCAAAAATATATAAAACGATTATCATTGACAGTTTTAAAAGCACTTGTATAAAAATGGGACTTAACAAAGGCACTAAAAAAAGTACCAAAACTCAGATTATACACTTCATAAAATGACAATATACTATTTTTTTAGTAATTTATGTTAATTGACTAAATTAATATTGTTGTGCTCTGTGTTTCTTTTACATATTTAAGAAAAAAGTTATCAATAAGTAATTAAAAATATTTAATTTATTCAAGTATTTAGTGAATTAGCTGTAGAATAGTTTTTATTATTTTCGTCCATAATGAAAAAGTGGATTGAAAAGACATTTGGAGAGCTTTCATAAGGAACAAGTTAGTGATAAAAGACCTAAAGATGTAGTAGTCTATTTAAAATAAGTTAAATCGGATATTAATCTCCAATAGCAAAATTTATATTAAGGAAACCGCTTGCGGAAATTATGTACAGTATATTAAATGTCTATTAACATAAAGCGTACATTTATGAGAAAACCCATCTCTGATAAAGGCTATAAATTATAAAAAAAATCTGACATATTGAAACTATATATTTATATAGTTTTATAGTCATGAAATATGAAAAAAGCAAGAAAAAGTATTTTTGACCATTTTAAAAAATTCGAGTACCTGAAAATTTCTAAAAATGCTTGTGTTTTAACTCGTGCCGTTAGTATTTTAAATGCTAGCAATCGGCATAATATTTACAACTCGCAGAAAAGTTTATAACGGATTTTTTCAGTTCATAAAAAGCTCATTTAATAACTACATATAAAAAGCTATTTACTGATAATTAGTCATATAGCCACAGAAATTTGTTCTAGTAACATAGATTTATTTCAGTTTCGGTAGAGCAGTTGCTAGATGGTTTGAGCACATTGTGAGTAACATCAATAGGCAATTAAATAGTATAGAAAATGCTTTCTAGTGTTTTTTTTGTTGAGTCAAATAGCAAATGAATTTTGCGAAATAGTAAATATTTTATAAAAATGAAGGCTTAGGTAAAAATAGTATCAGTAAGAAAAAAAAATTAGAGGCTTATAAAAACAGTTAGTTACTATGTAAATCACTGATTTAAACAACATTTGATTTAAAATTACAGTATTAGTTTTATTCAAATTTTATAATAGTAGCGTTCCTGTAAGGAAGCCTCACTTAGCGACCCATTGGTCTCATCAATACTGATCTGTTACTGCTGTTTATTCGATAAGTCAATGCTATGTTAGAAGTGCCTGAAAAATTAGTTTTCATGAATAGTTTGAATGGAGCAACTACAGATAAAAATTAAAGTTGAGAAAACGTTAAGTACAATTAACAGTGAAGTCAACTAAAATGTGTTATATTCAATACTAGTTAAAATATGTCTTGTAAAAATATACTATAAATATACATTGTAATATTTAGCAGCGGGTGCTTTGTGCGAAATATCGCAATTTATTATGTATTAATGAACCAGTTGTGTCAGCGGTTAACTTAATTTACTGTACTAGTTCGTAAAAACATTCAAAATCATTAGTGAAAACGTTTTATTAAGGTTTTTAAGCTAGATGAGCGATTGAAATATTTTTTAACGATAAAACCTGCAACCAGCAGCTATTTTGTGAATCTGAATGATTTTAAAAGTTAGCCGTTGCTGATTATATTTGTTTAGTGAATAACAAACAATAAGCTATATTAGCTATATATTAATAATAAAAATGGAGGACGCGAATAACTGACGGATCAAATGCGTTCTTCATAACAAATCAGAGCATCTAGGAAGATTCATCACAAATGTTGTTTAAGTTTAGAGAGAACATACACGTGATTTCAAGATTTTAATGGTAGCTTCTCTAGCCAAAAAGTTTTCACCAAGATTCTAGGAATAATATGATGGCGAACGGAATCGAAAAAATGACACAGTATGTTACTTTTCGACACTAAATGGCAAGCAGTTAACAAAAGCCCATCTTAATGAATAATCTAAATCAGTGAGTCAGCGACAGATCAAATAGATTCGAACATTTTTAAATCATCTGCATACAGATAAAATCTCGAATTTATAACTGCCGTATTTATGGCATTAATAAATAAGGTGAAGAGTAGTAGGCCCAGACTGGACTTTTGAGGAATCCTTGTGGGGGTGAAATATTCTTTTGACAATCGTCTGCCGTGGGTTACAAACTGTCTATGATCGCTCAAATAACTTTAGAATAACCTAGTTTAATCATCTGAGCAACCAAAGTACGACAATTTTTTTATATACTAACCCATGACAAATCTTGTCGAATGCCTTGTCAAAATCCACCCTTTTTTCAGAATTTTTGCATGGAGAAATTTCATCACTGTTCTGGTGAAAGACAGATGATTAGTAACAGACAAAACAACAAAACTTGCCAATAGTGATTAAATACGTATTTATGGATAATTATTTTAAACAATTTACCAGGAGCTGATTACTTTGCGGCTGGTCTATGGTTATTTATTAAAAAATTTTGGAAATTCGTTAACTCAAAACGCGATGGCCAATCATTACTGTCATCGATGAGTTGGAACAACATCAATTTTGAAGGTTCTGAAGAGATTGCAGATGGATTTGCTAGGTATTTTCAAACCGTATACCATAATGATGGGTCACATTTAGAGTTTAATTCTAATTACGATTAAACTCATCGTTCATGGTCATCTTTGTTATCAATCAAAGCCTTTAGTCTGGTTGATATGGAATATGGATTTAGCAGACTAAAGTCCATTTTTACATCGGGACCAGATTTTATTCCAGACTACATTCTGAAAGGATGCAAGTCTGGTATTTTACAGCCTCTAAAATTTATATTTAATTTAATTTTGAGATCCTCTTGTTTTCCAGAATTGTCGAAATGTTCAAAAGTCACTCCGATTCATAAAAAGGGTCCCAAATCTCAGATTGACAATTACAGGCCAATAGCTTTGATCTCATCACCTGCAAAATTATTTGAAATTGTTTTGCATAAATACATTTTTAATCATTGCAGGTGTATGTTTCTCGACCAACAACATGGTTTCCGTAAATCTCGATCCACTGTCACTAATCTAATGGTTTTGTCTAACTATGTTTCAAAATCATTGGACTCTGGTGTACAAGTGGACGTCGTATACACAGATTTTGAAAAAGCATTTGATAAAGTTAACCATGATTTACTTGTAAAAAAGTTATCTAATTTCGGGTTTTCTGAAGATCTCATAAATCTATTCTCAAATTACTTGACCAATAGATATCAATTCGTCAAGTATAAATCTCTTTTTCAGAACGATATAAGACCCCTACTGGAGTACCTCAAGGATCCAATTTGGGTCCATTGTTGTTTTTATTGTTCATTAATGACATAGAAACAGCAATAGAGCATTCAGATTTTTTATTATATGCAGATGACTTGAAAATTTACAAGAAAATGCATTCGATTTCTGATTCCCTCGACCTACAGGAGGATCTCAACTCTATATGGAAATGGGCTTGCTATAACCAATTGCCTTTCAGTGTAAAGAAATGTCACACAATTTCATTTTCAAGGTCATTAACGCCGGCAAAATATTCATACCATCTAGGCGGATATATTCTGGAAAGGTTTTCTTCAACTAAGGATTTAGGAGTGACTTTCGAAGAACGTTGGAAATTTAGCCAGCGCATTGCAGAGACCAATAGCAAATCCTTAAAAATGCTCGGTTTTATCTTGAGAAATGCGCGTTACTTCAGGAATACTTTAGTATTGCGCACTCTTTATGATACTCTAGTCCGCAGCATACTAGAAACTAGCTCCATCATTTGGATCCCAGGCGTAATGAATCAATGTAATGAATTGAAGCTGGAAAAAGTACAACGTAAATTTCTTCGATATTTATACTTGAAGGAATACGGGTATTATCCGTTCTTGTTTCCCAGTGCTTTTATTTTAGGAGCCCTGGGATACGTTTCTTTGTCGACTCGCAGAAGCGTTTATGTAATTAAACACTTCTGGAAATTGCTCAAGGGCATCGTAGACAATCCTTCAGTGCTCGAGCAGCTTCAAATGTGGGCTCCTGAAGGTGGATATAGTTCTCGGTCGCGTCCACTATTCTTGCCTGTTAAGTGTAGAACTGGAGCACTTGCCAACTCTTCTCTGGCCAAGGCTATTTATCTGCTCAATTCTGTCCATATGACATTTTCTCTTGCACTTATGGAGTTTTGGTTCAGTTCGTATGGGACAATGCACACTTGTTGAGGTGATTTGTGTCTGTTGTTTTGTCTTGTTTATATTTGTATGTATTATGATGTATTAGTACTTTTGACTATCGTGACGCATTAGGTTTGCCTGTCAGGTCACGATGGTTATAATTTTAATAAATAAATAAATAAATTTATTCACCCTTTTCAATAATTGGGGTGACTTTCGTGCATTTATAAAGATCGGGATTTGATGTCTTGAGAATCAAAATTTTAATTCATAAATTAATTACCCCATGTATCTAATTATGTTAATTGTGAAGCTTAAAATGTATTTTATTTTCTAATTTACATATGGTATATATTATTGAAAGCTCTTGTAAAGAACTTCTACTTTTAATTATAAAAAAATATCCTATTATTTTATAATCTGATATTTATAAAGTTCTACACTAAATCTAACACCGATACACAAATCTCACGTTCCAATGTCACTTTAATCGAACTCGTTTTCCGTGGTGTGGAAAAACGGCAACCAATTCTTCCGCCATGTTCGCCACCCGCGCCACTACCCCGGCGCCGTGTTCCGCCATAAACAGATTCGATATCAATTTTCGAACCCTTCGCGACTTTTTATCGGGCGGCAGACGTTAAATTGAGTGATTAATACCCGAGGCGGTTAATGGGCCGGCCAGTGGCGGCGCGTAAAATAAATAAATAAAATAACATATTACGCACGCTTTTTCACCGCATTTCGACCCACGGGTCCGAAAAATTGGAACCCGTGTTCCTCGTGCGATACACGGGCTTTTCATCGATCGCCTGGGAGCACACACGGGTAAATTAAATATTGACACGCAATTTAGATACGCGCTCCGGGAGCGTAATGCCCGGGTCCGATTTTAACCGTCGAGTTGTTATTCCGCGGGCAAATGTTTGCACAGCCGGTTATTTGATTATTGTTATTGTTAATACAACATTAAGGCTTAGTGGGGGTCGACTCTTGACTTGTTTTTTATGGACGATGAGTGTGTATTGTGGCTTTAGTAGAATAATAATTGTTAATAATATTGCGAATCAACCGTTGTAACCTAACGCGTAACAACGGATAGGTAATTAAAAAACAGTGATATCTGTGAAATTAATTAAGTATTAATAGTTAAGTGACATATACGTAGTAAAGAGATATGAAGAGATATTTAAACATTTCTGACTGCCTTGTATGTTTATAATTCATAACAAAAGTAAGAACGATGATTGAAATATGGTATTTAAAGTATTAGTGATAACCTGAACAATTATACTATGTTTTTAATCTTGACGAGTATTAAGATAAAAATGTAATTAAAGAATAACTAGATTCATTAATGTTTATATAAAAAAATGGTTTGTAGCTCCACTATGCTAGATGGATTTTGTAAATACTAAGACTTATTAAATATAGTTTTAGACCAATTCCCATTATAGAGATTTTATGATATTTTTAAATGCTGTATAGCCACTGCATAAAAAAGGTGGATCCGTGCCAGATGCTTAAAAACATGTTTTAATTTATGTAAGTGATCTAATAAGTTTATCAGTAATCAGATAATAAGAAACCACCTGCGTCGGGATCAAAAGATTGCAATAATAAATGGGGGTTTTCCACAGAATTGATAATAATTTTTTTGATAATCCAAAAAAAAATAATATTTTTATAGTGTTAAAAATATGCAAAATGTAAAGTAGCTATAGCTGTTGTTGTTAAATAAATACAATATTTCTTTAAAATTGAGCTGAAGTAGCTCATTATTAGAGAATTTTCAATATCTAATATGTACGACCTTGATTAATTCTAATAAATCATCACGTGGGATTAGAAAAATCTAGGTAAAATTCATTTTTGATGATCGATCAGAATTATAACTAAATAATATTCACTAATTCCGATTAAAAAATTACAAAGATCCATATTGGATTCAAATTTACGTCTTTCAAGTGAATAGTCTTTATATAAAAAAAATCTGTTTGAAGTTAAAGAACCACTAATCTATCGTGCTAGTTGATATTATGTTAGTTACTGACAAGTTTCTAGTCCTTTTCTGATATTTTATTTATACGGGTCTATTATAACAAATCATTCTGTCAAAGTTTGTTCTTTTCAACAATCATTTATTTTTTTATTTCTTAAAAGACATACGTATATAATAATATACTGTATTACTATAAACACATACTTTATGACATATATTTTTTTAATATTATTTTCTTTGAAAATCGAAAATCGAAAAGTGAAAACAAGAATTCGCATTTGTAGAGAATTTTATTAGTAATGAATTAAAAAAATTAGGAAAAAACCCGCTATGTGTGCCTGTACTGCATTGGCTACAATGGCTTTGCCTCCAGAAGAGACTAACAAATAAAACGTTTCTCGTATTTATATTATTCAAATTTTTGCCGTTCAATATTTTCAAATCTTTAAAATCACTCTTTGCGTGGCATGCGATCACGGTTGTGGTTTTTTTTACAACGAAAATAATTTTAATTTTTCAATGAAAACTTTAATTTAAAAAATATTAGTTATGGGTAATGGGGTCGATTTTAGTTTTAATGCCATAAGAATTTCGAGCTAGGCTGTGTTAGGGTACAGTATAACGTACACTAACCTAACCTAACCCATATTTATTTGATTCAGAAATATAGTACATAATTTATTTTGTCATTTTAAAAAATACGTAACAATATTTGAATTGATAATATATGTATTGATAAACAGTAAATAATAAAAAGTTAAGTGAGGTTTTAAGAGAAAAATTTATATTCAAGTTTGAGTTAGGCTAGGTTAGGCACAGTATAATGTATATATATAACCTAGCCCAACTATTGATTTTTTTTAAAAAGGTAATTGCAAATTGTTTGGCAATTTATTAAATATTTATTAATATAAAATTAAATTATAAAATAAAATATTATTTGGCTATAAGAAATTGTGAGATTAGATAGTCAACAATGAAAAATGGATTCATATACAATATTTTGCTGTGCTAAGTTAGGCTATATATTAATGTACCTCAACTTAGCTATACTCATATTGATTTTCTATAATAAAGGTAATTTTGAAACACACCGAACAGTGACAAAATGAATTTAATATATAAAAATATTAAATTAATTACGTCAAGTTTAAAAAAAAATGAGTTTATATGCAATTTCGAGTAAGGTCAAGTTAGGTTACGGTTTAATAAATTCTCACATAGCTTAATACATTGATTTGGTTTATAAAAAATTAATAAATATATTTGATTGTTTATTATATTTTAATTAACCGAACATTATAATTTTAAATTTTAGTAATAAAAAAAATAATGTTGTGGTAAATTTGATTAAATTCACAAAAAATGAGATTATATACATTTTTAAGTTATGCTAGAAAAGTTTATAGTAAATGTACCATTACCTAGCTTAAACTTTATCGTTATGATTTAAAAAAGGTATTTACAAATGTTTTTTTGTTAGATTTATTCTTAATATACCTCAGAATGTAAAATAAAATTTTAAATAAAAAATATTATATATATAAAATAATACAGCTTAGGCTAAATTCAATAAGGTGTACAAAAAAGTAAATTTAGCTAGGTTAGCCTACGATATATTGAACCCTAACTTGGTCTTACTACCTAACCATATTAAATTAAAAATTATATATAAAAAATATTCATTATAAAGAAATAAATTAAGCTAGGCTATCTTAGGTTTTAAGAAAAAAAAGTTTATATACAATTTTAAGTTGAACAGAGTTAGACTACAATATTATGTATACTAACCTAGCCTTACTCATATTGATAAGGTAATTATAAATATATTTTTTTTGCATTTTTTAACATATCAAACATTATAAAATTAAATTATCTACAAAAAAAATATTTTGCCTTAGTTAAGTTATCTTTACAAAAAAGAGTATGGCTGGGTTAGGCTATAGTTTGTGTGAGCTTATTTATGGGAGCCCGGTCAATTTACCATAAAACTCGTTTTTTATTTAAAAAAAAAAAATTATTAAAAAATTTTTTTAAAGGCAAATTAAGCTTTTAAACACTTTTTGCATACGACATTTTTTATTAAGATTACATTTTGCAAAGTTATGACACTCTTAACTTTTACATTTTGTAAAAAAATTTTTTTTTTTCATACAGAACGTATAGGGGGTGCTCGGTAGTTCTATACGATACTAAAAATGTAATATTTAATTTTTAAAACCTAGCAGTTAAGAGCGTTAACTCTTTTGAAAGTTTAAAAATGGCTCGTATGGGGGTCCGATCGATCTGATACATCACTTGTTTTGAAGCAAAAAACTATTTTTTTTTATATTTTATTGAGATGAAGTTTAGGCTTTTAAAAGTTTCATACATAGCGATCTTTTTGTTTAAATATAAACCTACTGAGTTACGAGTGTTTAAGTTTTTATACTTGTCGCCATTTTGCAAAAAAATGACACATTAGATTTTGCTAACGAACATATACAGGCTGCTCAAGAATTTCATACTGTCACCAAAATTCAACTTAAAATATGTATAAATAAGCTAACACTGATATCGCCAGCGATTCACCGGTTCGTCCTTTAAAGATTATTTTTTTAAAACATGATTACGAATTATTTAAAAACTATTTTTTATTTATTATAATGATTATTGTACTAGCTGCATTTTTAAGTTAACTAAGTATTTTATTTTTATTAAATAACAGGTGACTCACTAAAAGTCGCTGGCATTTAAAGGGTTAATGAACCACGAATTAGCCTCACTGCATATATTTGTATTAATATATATGTGGAAAAAATGAAATATTTGCTACATGTGTACTTAAGTTAAATAATTTTAGCTACACACTAGGCCAAAAACAAGAGCGGGGCAACGGGTGCAAGGCATTTAGTCTATTAGTATTGCATGAGGCTAAAAAATGTTATTTTTATAAAATATTCAATTTGAATTTAGACAATATAAAATTTTGCTAACGTATAATATAGACATCTAATATGATAAAATATCAATTTTGTAAATTACCTAAAATAATGCAAATGTAATTAATTTATGAGTTTAAAATATGCATTAATAGAAATAACCTTAATCATTATATTAATAACTGATATGTAGCAACAATAAAAAAATAAAAAAAAAAGATAAAAATAAATAAATCATTCAGTATCATCTCCACACATAATCATAAATATTGCAATAGAATTTAATACTTTTTTTACGAAAACAATTTTATTTATAAATAGATATAAAAAATAAAATAATTATATTCGTCTTTTATTAAAGCAATTTTATTTATAAATAAAATGTTTAATCTAAATTTCTATATCTATGATGATCAGATTATTTAAAATGCAAAAGTCACAAAATAAAACGATCAAACAATCTAAACATTTTTTTTCATAATTAAATAAAAGTGAATTTTAATTTAAAACAATATAAGGAAAAATATGACAATATTAGTAAAAATAATTTAAAATAATTTTATAATTTTTCAAAAAAAAATAAAAAAAAAGTAAAAAAAAAGAGTTAAGCCTATCTGAAGTCAAAATATTTGATTGTTTATTATTATGAGAATATAAACCTTTTTAATATATGGTTTAAAAAAACAGAACCCTGTCGCACTAAATTTTTTTAAGTACTACAATTGTAAGACATCGTGAGGTAAAAAAAATATATTACTAATAATAAATAGTTATATGTATTTAAAATCGTATTTTACTAATAATATAATATTATGTAAATTATAATTATTTTGTTGCACGACCTTTAGCTAAAAATACTGCTAAAATATGGAGAGCATGGACCTATAGTTATGACGAAACTTACTGGCAAACTCTTTTTATTACTTTTGTTTGCTCGTTGAGTTGTGCGATCGATTTAATGAAGGACTAATCCTGAACTAATCCAAGGTTTTCCCATACAAATTCTAAATTATTTTATGTTATAACAATGGCTTGTAAGACAATTATATTTTTGGCATTTTAAAGAGATTTTATTACTGAGAAAAGTGTGATAATATAACAGCAAATTAAATTTTATATAGACATATAGTTTTAAATATTTGATTAAAAGTAATAATAAAGGTGAAAAATTTTTAAATGACAACTGTGAATTTATAAAGGCAAAAATCTAATGTTGCTATATTGTTACTCGAGTTCTGAGAATTTTTTAATAAAACTTATAGCCCCTGAGATTATATTTTATTTTCCTAACTTGAGGAAGAACTTTGTGGCATAAAAGTTTAAATTATAATGTATTATAATATGCATTTTTTATAATATAAATTTTATATATTATATATAATAAAAAAATAGTTTATTTAATTAATCCAAAAACCTCACTTTGTACATATTCGGTTAACGTGCATATTTGCTCTTTATTCCTTTGATGTCAAATTATTGTATCTGTTTAACTCTTTATTTATTTTTCAAAATTATCGTTATTAAATTCGTTGTATCCATGTTTGAGCATACACACTGTATGCAAACGTTTATCGTTTCGCGAAAGTGATCAAGGCAAAGTGTGGGATTTCTGTGGGTAATATTCATCGCCGGTCTGTGTGAAATATGATTTTAATATTCGCTAGGCGCATATGTTGTGTTGCCAACTGGGGTTTTGAAAACAATCGGATATCTCTATTGTATGTTTACTTTATTTATTAACATTGTATGTATACGTGGCTATATTCTAGCAAACCTTTTTAAAGCGGAAAATGATACTGCGAAAACGTTTGTTTCGGGCAAGAACTAATAGTTATACAATGATATAATATATAATACATTATATAGATATTAATGTGATTTCAAATTAAGAAAATACTTTTGAGAGCATAATATCATATATATGGGATAATTCTCGATTTGATTAAAAGCCCGCATAGTTGTCTTCCATCGCTATCATTCCCTTGAGAAATTCCTTTTTAATTATATAATATATGTTATTATATATTCCTAACTTTATCTAATGAATCTAATTCTCTATCAGTTTTAACAATGCCCGTAGAAATGTCTGACGTCTGAAAATAAAGCATTAGTTTAATTTATTGAAGATGAAATGCGTCTCATATATAAAAAATAATTGGTTTTCGAGATGAAATATTTTTTAATGAACTCATAACAGCGTCAGTGATATTGTGAGATCAAAAGGCATAAAAGGAACGACAAAGAATGAATGTTAACGGTATGATAATTAAATTTCCACGCTTTTGTCTTTAGTATATTTTTTATATATCCCCTTTCACAACTTTCTAAGATTTTTGTTATAAAAATAGTTTCACAGGTTATACAGTTCAATAAAATAAACCATAAAATAAATACATTATATTAAATATTAGATTTATTATCTGGTTTTGCTAACATTTTAATACCAATGAATTGTGACATATAAAAGTCAGTGAGCAAAGAATTATTCTCTCAAGTCAACTCGTGTGAAATGTATCTAATGAATCGCTAAGAATCATTTAGATCCCACATATGAATATATTAGTAAAAATTTTGCATCAATTAAATAATAAAAGCGTTAGAGTAAATAAAAGTATGCAAAGTGTTTTTATTAATAAAACAATAATACACACAGATATAACATAAATATTAGTTGCCAAATAAAAAACAAATTTAATAATGTATATATGCATGAAAAAAATAAACTACTGAATTTTAAATATAACTGTGAAAGCAACAAGCGCGTGGTCTGAATCGGCGCGATCTTTTTCCGACTAATATATACATTTTATTGTATAACCTAATTTTTAAAATCTATTAGCACAAAAAAATTGTTGTCTTATTTTTCTACTTTAATTATTAATGAAAGTTTTTAATCGTTTGTGACTTTATTCAAAATGCACATTGCTGTATTTGTTTTTATACTTCTAAATAAATATATCTATTTTATTTTCCATTTGCATTATTGTACTACTACTACAATATAACCGAGACTTTGTCATGGACAGGCATTTCTGTATTACTGCTTTCACAGAAGTAAGCGAAGAATAAAGCGTATATTTGCACAGCTCGCCGCAAAATCCGCTGAGTAATCAAAGCGTTTATAATTTTTTAATAGCACCAACCTCAAGGGGTTTGTTCGTTACGTCACAGTTGAAATGTAAAATTTGTCCTGAACGTACACTGTTTATATTTTATTTATTGTGTGGTGAATTTACGACGGGCTGGTGCTATTTTGAACGGAATGACATTTTTTAGGACTTTCAAATGTTACATGACCATGTCATAAGAACTCTCATTATTATTTTATAAATTTAAAAGGTGTATAAAGTGCTGTCATACGCAAATACATATATACATAATTTATGTATGAATTGCCTCATTTCAGTTAGAGTAATATGATACGCAGAATTTTTAAGATATCACAACTAAAAAATCTAGTTTGAAACTGTGTCCATTTTTAAAATGCGCATTAACAAAAATATCGGATTTTGCCAATTTATAAGTTATGTAATGTATATTTTTAGCGGGTCGTTTTTTTATATATTCTGCTATGATATTTATAATATACAAACAAATTTGTCGCTTTTTATGTTTATTAATTTATTAAAAAGGATCGCGATGTTATTGTTAAGTCAAAATAAATCAATCATTCTGTTCTGTTACGTGTTTCGTATTTTAATGTGCCATTACTTAATTTGTATCTTATTTATTTATTTAAAAGATTATATAAATATTCAATAAATACTAAAATACTGCGATTTAAAAAAAGGTCAAAGAGTGAATAAATTTAATTGGATTCGCAAGAATTGTATCAAATTTACTTCAGTAAACAAATTAATTTATCCAAAATATGTCCAAACAGCTCAATGAATATATTAGATGTAGAAGCTGTAAAAAATGACAATTTTCCAATAGTATTTGTTCTAATAAAATGATAACAATCAGTGAAGAGATTTGAGAAGAAATAAAAAAAAAAAAGCTCTTCAATACCGTGACTGAACATTTAAAGAATGAGCGAAAGTCATTTAATCCGATGGATTGCAATTTACATAATATATTTTTAAGATTAAATATTGAAATTATTATTTATTATTGTAGTTAAATTAAAATGCGAAAAGTTGTTGATGTCATTTAATGTTTATTGCACAATAGCTACGCTAAAACGGGTTGAAAGTTCGAGTTCGCATAAACTTGACTCTGAATAAATTAAACAATTAATATATGATAATATTTGATGTTTTGTTTTACTATTACCAGGGGAACCCTAAATCACCCTTTAGATAATTTTAAAATTTATTTAAAAAAAAAAAAAATTTAAGAATTCAAACCAGCAACAACTCTGGTATGGTGAGCTCCGGTGTTATTAAATTTTACAACTAATTATGATAAAAAATCTATTTAAATTATTTTGAGTTCGTAATCTCATCTATTTTCAAATTTCCTTTAAAATATCCCAATTTGTTAAAAAATATAATCAACCGTAAATTTAAATTTTTTAAAATATAATGAATTAAATGTATTTAGGTCATATAAAAATATTATTTTAAGATAAGAGAACAACAAAAAGCAAATATTAAAAGTTATGATAATTGATATTGCAGTTATTATTTAATTCCCATTAGAATAAAGTGCGAGTTGCAGCTGATAGTATGTATCGTCTCTCTGTATCATATTTTTCTTTTATCTTTTGATATTAAAACAATTTTTTTTGTTTGAATATGGTCCTTACTCAACCATCTCGTATATACAATATGTGTCGACCATTAGCTGTCGCAAAGAAGATAAAGCAGTTTCTCAGAACTAAATTTGAAGCAGCTTTCCAAAAAAAGAAAAAGCGAGGTTTATCTGAGAAGTTTTTATAGAAACCACATATTTTCGACAAGCGCATGGAACGCTGTGGATAAGAGTAAGTAGCGCATTTTTTAGAACAAAACTTTTGTGCCCAACGCTAAAGTTTTTACATATCGAGTTTTAGTAACACAACTGCAGCACCTGCCATTCGGCATGCTTGCATCCTTGGCCGGCTGACCCCTTTTTGTAGAATTTTTATAGGCTTTTTACTTCTCATCGGTACTCTCTTAGACTGCAACCTTTAGAGTTGCATCTACGGAGTGGGGCCTTTCATAGAGGATTAAGCAAGAGTCTGCACTACTTCGTCCTTTTAAGAATGACGACACGCGCTTCCTTTAGATGTGGCGTCGCCTTTTAAATTGTGACAAATTTCATATTATTATTTTGAGCGATTGGACTTTAAGTAGGATAGGGTAAAGATCGGTAAAAATGGTATGCCTCAATAATTATGTAATATGGATACCAACGATAATAAAAGTAAATTAAATTAAAAAGTGTTATATTAATAAAAATTTCGTGTATTTTTGGATGCAATAATTTTTTTTCACATAAAAACTATAGCAGGTAACTAAATGAAACTTATTTGGAGCAATGTTTGAAAAATACAATAGGTGAAAAAAGAGTTTCCAAAAAATTCCATTTTTTTTTTAGCATCTTCTTAGATACATGAGAGTGAGCGCTGTCTTGGAGTAAAATTACCTTTCTTTAATTTATAAAGAAATGTATTTTTTAAGTTAACACAAGATTCTGTTTTTCCTTTGCGATTTTTTGTAAATAAAAGCTAATACTTCGTTACATATATACTTTCTTGGCAACTCGTTTTTTGATTTGGAAAATATTTGCTGTGATGCATACGGGAACGTATCGCTGAACACGTCGGACTACCGTCAGGGCTTCGCCCGTCAGTTATAGATTGGCAGACTGAGAGCAAAATTCAAGTTTTAACTTTTGACCTGAGATAAACATGTATGATAAACTCAATCTACGGGTCTATTTACTATGACTAGTGAGCGTTGGAAGCAGTTTTTCATTAATATTGATAGTGCAATATACATATGTACATAAGGTAGTTCAATAGGCACTAGAAAGCATTTGTTTATATACTTAAAAAAACAGAAGATCCTTTTCGTATAACGCATTGAATATACATTTTTGTATCTAGTTGAATTACCAAAAAAAATATTCTATTTGTAAATCGACTTATGGACCTGCTGTTATTTGCGCTACGCTATTGTATGTCAGATCAGAGATTAGACGTTAACAATCATCATAAGCATAAAAACACTCTCGCTTAAGAATAAATCCACGTCAAAGACAAAAGGGTGAGCTCGCGTGTTTCATTTCGAGAATTGCCAATTACGTGATCAGCAAACAAATAAAAAAAGTGTTCTTCCCCTTGAACATTTTCACTTTCCTCGAGGCTATGTGATGGCGGTTATGATTTATGTAGACAGATTTGCCTTAAAAAATTGTATACATAGATACATATATATATTTATATAATATATACCTTGATAAGATTAAGTATGCAGATGTGGAAGGGTAGGACGTGTTTCACTCGGTGGCGTGGCCTGTAAAAAATTGAACGGCCTGGATGCGTATCGAGTGGTTTAGGGGTGTGTGGCTAGGGGGATGGTAAAAAAAACACGTATGTGGTTAGAGTTTCAAATTTAATAGCGGTATTATAAAAAAGTGAAGAATGTAAAATCGATGGATGTTTTTAATAAATTCTATCATATGTACAATGTTGAAAAAAAAAACTTTAAAGGCAAAATTCTGTTAGCCGCTTTTGGTATATACACAATATTAAAAAATAATACGGTTAATTTCAAAGCTATAACATAATTACAACGGGTAATATAGTAGCTAAATTCATATTTTTTGAGCTGATTAAAGTCATTATAAAAGTTAATTAACATTTTGTGGTGACCACACATATAGGCACATTTAGAAGGGCGATTGTTTCATTTTTAATGACCGTGACCAAAAACGTTCATTCATTAACAATGAGACAAACATCGTGGCACAAGAGGGATTTCTTTTGACCACACAACACGGGTCGTTAAGAGAATCCTTTTTGTGACACAATTAATCACCACAATGCAAGCCCTTTCCGAAGAATTCGAAAGTCTGGAGCCAAGCAAAAAACTGGCTTTCGAAATACACATCCGATTTCTTGAATTCTAAGAAGCCACTGCAGCGATTGGCTAGGCGATTGATGTACAATCGCGATTGGCCAGCTAGTGTGCATCTTCCTAAAGGATATAAGTCCGGACTCCGATGAGAAGAGGGCAGACGGTTCACGGCACCACAAAAGACGGCCCAAGGCAGCCGGCTGAGGCACGAGACAAGATACGTCATCAGGCATCAAAGAGCCAAGATCTACCAGCAGTCATCCGGAGGAACCAGCCACGCGCCATCACCGACAGACCTGAAGATCACACCTGACACTCGCCACACGCAGCCTCAGAGCCCTGAGACATCATCACCTGCACACCTTCATCGCGAGAAACGTCACGCCATAATTGTCCATAGTTAAAATTGTAATTATAACTTAATAAACAATCTAATAGGATTCACCGAAGAGTCTCATTGGCCGCGAGGTCATGAACCCCTAGGGCTACGCCCCCTAAAATTTTATTCCTAATATTGTTTTGGTAATTTTTTTAAGGCTTATTCATCTTTCCATTGAATATATAAAAGTGTAAATACGCGGATAAAATAACAGTATTTTACTGAAGGGACAGATAATGATGTATTTAAATTATTTTTAAGCAATGTGCACTTTTCCACATACAGACACATACATTTTTGCAACAAAGAAAATATATATAGTGACTTAAAAGCTATAATTATAGCAAATACTATACACTCCTGATTTTAATAATTTAGTATAGCATTTTTTATTTATAAAAATATAATTATTGCTTTTGATTTAAGTACAATTTATGACTTTTTAGCGTTTATGTATATATGTATTTGTGTATCATAAGAGAAAGCCGTAGAATGTTTTTCTAAAAGAATTTGTTGGTATTGGCAAAAATCTTAATTTACATCCCCATCAATATTTTACCATAAAATTAAGGGATCTAAAATTTCGCACAGCAAAGGAGGAGCGACACATAAAAAGGCACGTTCTTAGCCTGTATGTAATATACATAAAAAATATGATACATCAAACGCGGCCGTGAATAAATAAGAAATGCATTTCGTGCGTCTCGTATTTTTACTATATATGAAAAAAAGGATCATAAAGTTGAAAGGGAATCCTTGAAGGATCAGGAAGCGATAGGGTATCCTAAATACGAATCCTGAGAGTAGCGTGCGATGAAAAGATTCCCTAGCGAGGATACTAAGATGCTAAGCGTGTTTCGCCTGCACACGTATCCTTATTTATTCAGTTATTGATTTTGACTTTAAGGATTTTATTGCTCCGGCGCGAGTTCTCTGACTCTTGCCTTTCAACATATTTTCAACACTGTCTATGAATTTGTGATTTACGACCCACACAACTTTTACACATTGATAACTTATATTTACTGCCGGAGCAACTCTTTCGATCTCTCTCTGTGGACTGTTAAAAATAAATTTAAAATTTAAGCTCTACGTTTATCACATCAAAGTATGAAATACATAAATCATTGATATAAACACATATAAAATAATAATCACTGATCAAGTAAAATAGCATAGTTTTACGATGCAATTAACTTATAAATAAAATATTGTAAAAAATTGAGTAAAAAAAGCTTTTCGCTATCCTCGCAATTCGATAGTCGCCACTAGAGTTTCTCTTCCATCAATACAATACACTACTGAAAGTTTCAGGAAATGCTTTGTCTCAGAATCTCCCGTTACATTTTTCTTTAAAAAAATGTGTACTTTATAGCTTTACACACGAGTTATTTATTTTATAAAATAAAGGTTAATATATTATTTTTAAGCTACAGAAGAAAAATATAATTTGTGGAATTAATGTATTATATATATTTTTAATGAAGTGCAATTGCGCTCGGTCGTTAAAGAAAAAGGTAATTTCTTGGCAATTTAAAACGACTGAACGGCTGGATTAAATTTGACAATCAACATGGTAATTTGTGACGATCGATCAAACTTTAATTATTATAATATAATGGTTATTAGTAGATCTTTTTCATTCACAAAAAAATATTCAAAAACTATTAATATTAAATTTAAAGCAGCTTTTCCTATGCCACGAAGCGCATATAAAAATAACAAAATTTATATGAGAAATTTTATTATTTCAAAATTTATTGATATGAAAGTATTGATCAAAGTGTATTCAAACCAAATTTTGGTCAATAGGAGGACGCAAAAAACAATTATCACTTCTCGAAAGTCAAAAATTAATGTCAAAAGCAATAAAATCGTGTCAGCACTGTCGCAGTGAGAACGCTTGACGGGTACTATTTTTTGCATGTGCATAAGATAAAAGATTATGAGTCATTGTTACGATAATGCTTCATATTTTTGAAAACTAGATGACTGTATTACTAGTGAGATAGACAAAGACTTGAAAATTTAAGAACGTATTGTAAATAATACTATTTATAAATTATTATAGTTATGTAAATGAACACTTAAATCACATATATTATTAAGTTTTTTTTAAATAAAAAATAGTAACAACATCTTTGATTACAGTAAAATCCGTGATAAGCTAATGTGTGCAATATGTGAAGCCTAGTCGCCACACATTAAATTATAGAGGAGAAATAAGCTTCCATTTTAAACCACGGCTCATTTTGAAATCAACACACCGTATAGTTTACAGTAAAGAGATTATATTACAGAGAGAGCCTGTTGACCCAGCAACCAAACCACTCCCTACATAAACGTTTATACTATCGATATATACGAGATGTTTCTAAAGTGACTATTTAATTCAGAAGAACATATAAATATTTTAAAAAACATTACTGAACCATAAAAATGGTTACTTATATTACTGTTGTAATCCATAAAAACAAGGTTACAATTATTAAGATTAAAATAATAAATATTTTTATACATTGAAATAAGTATCATTAGAATCAATACATTTTTGCATAAGAGACGTTGAAAATAACACTATGGCTTAAAACATAAAAAACAGAATATTCCATCGGTAAAATCTAGAAATAGCATAGATAAAATCAATTTAGAAAAGTGTTAAATGCTAGTCAGTGCTTTTTAGACATTTTATGGGTTGACTCTAAATTATACCTATTCGAAAACACATATAAAAATCACACGCGTGATTCGTAAAATCAAGAATATTCGAGAAAAATATTTTTTGCTTATTTTTATCCGTGGAATAAATTTCGGAACTTTAAAGCTGGTATAATCTAGAAATCTATTATATAATACTTGGTAGCAACTTTGTTCTTAAAAACCTTTAAGAAATTGGCAAAAAATTTTTTTTTGCATGATTATGATTTAGTTCACGCCTTTAATTGGTTGAAGAAGTTTGCCTATGACAACTAAATATTTTTTATGGAACCAGCATCGAACGGTATTTTCTTTGAATCGATGTAACAGTAAACGTGTATAATTTAACTAAGTGCCTACTAACAATATATATATAATTTAATTGTTTAGCGCTATTTAAATTATACGCCGCTCCAAAATATCTATGTAATCTATTTTTTTATGAATTTAAAACGGCTTGTGAAATAGCTGAAAATTATCGTGAGCAAAATAATTTATGGTGTCACTATTACAGTGAATATGTACTTTTCAATCTCTCAAAATGTTTTATTAGGTTTAAAAAGCAAATTTCAGTTTCAAAGTATTAATAGACATTTTTAAGCAGTAAAATTAAATTTTCGCTAGTGGAAGTATATATTTATCTGTTAAGGTATATTTGAATATGATTCTACTAAAACGGTAAGTGAAATTTTAGTTTACTAGTGAAAATATAACTTCACCGGCAAATACTCATTCACTGTAACATCGACACTAAGGTTCTCAATCGAATTCCTGAATTATTCATACGATTTTCAACTATATGAATATTTTAATAATTGATCGAATATTCGTAAAATGAATGAAATTAAAAAAAAAACTTTTAATGAAACAATTTTATTCTCAATATACTCGAGTGACTAATGCCGCACCAAAAAACGCGATCCTATATGTTTATATTGCTTAGCGAAACGCAAGACATATAGACGCGTTTTCTTAACAAAAAAATACTTTATACATTAAAAAAATACGTTTGAATAAAATGTTTATCGGTGTGTATACTATGACCGAAATACGTAGAACCATTGTATGAACAAAAAATCAATAAAATATGTATTTAAAATGTTCCATAAATATTGGTGAATTATTACAAGCCCAGTTGATCATAATTTTGGTTATTTAAAAAAGCTGATCAAAAAGTATGTAATAATAAATAATTATATAAATTATAAATTATTGCTTTTTTTTACTGATTTATAAAATAAAAAATATCGGTTAAAACCAAAAAAAAATTACGAATATATTTGAATACTTAAAATAGTTTAAAATTACGAATAACTGAGAGCCCTAATCGACACCAAAAGTATTGTTTCGTTCACAAGCATTTTTTGCTGCTTAACCAATCGTTATAAATTTATATAATAACATATTGATTCAATCTTTAATTTAAAAGTATAATTTAAAGTAAATTTAATCTTAGCAAAATATTTTAAAATAAATTAATTTTGTTATTTGAGACACGTCGCAAAATATTTATCATTTAGTGGTTTTAGAATTATATTCAGATCAAATACTACTTTGAAGTCAATTAAGAAGTCAATATTATGACTGTTTGTATATAGCACATTGACGCTTTCTGCGCTTTAAACAAATGTCTTAGTAATATTACTCACCTGGAGTTGAAGGCGTAATTCTCAAATATATTAGGATGACCCACAGAAACGGCCGGCCAGAAGCAGAGTACATTACGTCACCATCCTCTAGTACGATTCGGCAATTTCAAAGTGTCACTCACAATATCCAGCCGTTGGAATTTGCACAATTCGGCCCTGGAATTTCGTCCTTCGTTTGGTTCTGTGAAACAAAATAAAAACACACTATGTAGAGAAAGACTCGAGTCAAAAGGCGACGGATTTTTCTACTGGTTGGAAAATAAAACATGCAGAGATTTATCGACATTTTTTTAAAGCAGAAAAAAAGGTTATGTATATATATATAGCTTGTTCGTAATATGTACTACATTATATGCCTAGCACGATCCCTGTTGAAAACAGCGCCATATCACGTGCTGGCATCTGTGGGATGCTTTGCGAAATACAAAATGTAGGTAATAAATGTTATATTTTTCGCGTGTGGGTACATATATGCAGGAAGATAGTGTAGGAAACGTTTGGCAAAGCCTAAGGCGCCGATTGTGGGGGGCACTGCGGCGTGCCGTGAAAAGTCAAACAAAAATTATCATTTCTTTGACGCGAATGCAACCTCAACACGCTGTTATCTTAGTAGAAAATATTGAAGGAAGACAAACAATAGACATAAAAGCCGTTTTCCGAAATGTGTTTTACTGTATAATCTTATGCTATATAAAACGATTTATATACATTGTTTTACATACATATACGTTTAGGCAAATATAGATGTTCTTATTATGTATTATAATTTTTAATACAATTTCATTAATTGATTTATTTCTCATGCACGCTATACGTTTTGATAGAGAACATAAAATGAAAGATAAATTATTTTTAAATATTTAATAATAACAGTTGATATATGAGTCCTCCACATATTGATATTAAAAAAATTGGTAAAAATTTGCGATAACAGAATTTTTACCGAGTGAACAATTTATACAAAATTATATGAATTTATTAAAAAAAATATCGTGTATTTTGAAACATTAAAACACAAAAACCATAAGATTTATTGTGAAAAATATATATCGTTTCCCATATGGAATTGTCAGGAAGTGCGCAGAGTAGCTGCTTTTAATCTTGAGCTATTACAAGTTACGAAAGTGAAAGTAATTTAGCAGTTGCAGATGTTTTGTTGTTTTGGATTTATGACTTTCATTTCCATAGGAACTTTTTGCATCGGGGCGAAAGGCAATTCTAATTAGGAGTTTAGATTTACAGTGAAAAATAATATTTGCGACTTTAATTTAAGAAATCGATATCTATTTTTTTTAAATAACTCTTTTTTAATTTTATTGGATTTACTGTAAATATATTGAATACATCTGTATATATATAAACCATGACATAGATACATATTTTGCCTACTTTACTACTCTTAGATATTTTGCATTTTTTTAAATATGCAATCACATATTTATAATCACTGTAAAATGTCGTCTATTAGATCAGGCATGTCAAACTTGCGGCCCGCGGGCCGCATGCGGCCCACAAGCAATTTTTTTGCGGCCCACGGGTACCCGCGGTATTTTTCATTAATTGTTTGAGTCCACACAAAAGGTATTTTTGGATCAGATTTATTTAAATATATTGATTTTTAGTAATTTGTAATTGAAACTGAGTAAAAGTCTGAAACTGAGTACAATACTTCGTGATTCGCTCGAAAACAGTCTCATTAGAAGCGACTCAGATAGCTAACCCCAAAAAATATAACGCCCCTTATTTATTTATTCCAGCCTTTTGTATTCAATATGTCAAAACGAAAAATCGGGGATGAGCACCGAAATTTTTAAGGAAAGTGGGAATTAGAATATATTTTTGCTGTGAAGGAAAATATAAAATAATTTTCTTGATATGTAATAATACTATTAATGTGCCAAAGATATATAACATTAAACGGCACTATGAACAACATAAATCAATATATGATAAATACGAAGAATTAATGAGAGAAGAAAAATTGAAAGAGCTCAAATTGGGACTGAAAAAACAGCAATCTATGTTTGCCAAGGTAGTTCAAGAAAATGAAGTAGTGATGCATGCAAGCTATGAACTCAGTCGAATGATCGCCATGAGCGGGAAATCTTACAGTGAAGAAAATTTCGTAAAGCAATACCTTGTAAAAATGGCTGACATTGTGTTCCCACAGAAAGCGAACTTATTTAAGAACATATCATTAACTAGAAATACTGCTGAACGTATTGATGAAATGGCGGATGATCTGAAATAACAATTGAAGGCTGCATCATGGAAATTTCAGCATTTTTCTATT
This sequence comes from Plectrocnemia conspersa, assembly GCF_051122295.1. Lineage (NCBI taxonomy): Eukaryota > Metazoa > Arthropoda > Insecta > Trichoptera > Polycentropodidae > Plectrocnemia > Plectrocnemia conspersa. The sequence goes on from NW_028277169.1 coordinate 28,937,785, forward strand.
GCCTGTTGACATCACAGGAATCGCACAGCTCGCAATGTTCATCAGGGCCTGTGACACTGAATTCAATGTTTACGAAGAACTCATCGAACTGCTTCCAATGCACGTTACAACGAAAAGCGAAGACATTTTTGAAAAAGTCAAGGGGATTTTGGATGACTATGATTTTGATTTGAGTAAACTTGTGTGCTTATCTACTGATGGTGCAGCGAATATGTCTGACAGGCATAATGGTGTTGTTGCCAAATTGCGAACAAAAATTAAGAACTTGTATCCAGATTCATCATTTGTCCATTTTCCCTGTATTATTCATCAACAAAATTTGTGTACAAAGACATTAACATTAGACCGCATGCTTAGTTTGGTTATAAAAATAGTGAACTTTATCAAAGGAAATGCTCTCAACCATCGTCAATTTAGTCAGCTGTTAGAAGATATGGATAATGAGTTCACAGATGTTCCATTCTACATAGAAGTTCGATGGTTATCGTGTCATAAAGTGTTGAAAAGATTTTATTTGATATAAGACAAGAAATCATTTTATTTTTGCAGATTAAAGGTAAAAACACGGATGAAATAAAGGATGACAGTTGGGTCTATGATCTGGCATTTGCTGTAGATATTACTGCACATTTAAGTGATCTTAATTTGAAATTACAAAGCAAAAACAAACTCATCATTCAGTTGTACGATGATATCAAATGCTTCATTACAAAACTAAGTATGTAAATTAATTAAAAATAATACGAAATGTTACAGTGATTCTTAAGTTTTTGCTGTGGCCCGCCGGCGTACTCAAAATACCTTATGCGGCCCTTGGTGCCTTTTGAGTTTGACACCCCTGTATTAGATAACATCCAAAAAACTATACAGTTTAAAGCTGTCCTTTGGCTGATATATATATATATTATATATAGCGTTCTCACTGCGATGGCTTTCAATCCTCATAGGCTATATTACACGTTCACGTTTAAAACGATCCTGGTTTATCTGCAATTCGTCAAATCAATCGAATATATGCATTAAATCAGAAGCAATGTTAATTTTTATGTATTATAAAAAAAAACTCACTTTTCGCCCTCGGAGCCCGTCGACGGGAATTTAAAATTTGAAGATTTCATTACGAAGATTGTTTACCTAGCATAATCATTGTATTCTTATAATCCTTACACACATTATGTATATATTTTTATAGTTATAACATACCTAGTTAATTTGCAATCCGATTATTTATATTCAGTCAAATCGAACAACGCACATGACGAATTTGTGAAAATTATTATTTATAACCGTTGTCACGTTACTGTCGGCCATCTTGTTTTATATTTGAATGCTTATTTTTCATTGGTCGAAACAACAGAATGCATTCATGGTGCAACGGAAAGCAATGAAGCAAATTCAATATTTATTTTTATTATTATAATTAAATATATTTCATTTGTTTACGTGTATTATTATATACACCGTTCATACAAAGTGATACGAGAGTAAAAAATTGAAATGAGAATGTTTTTTTTTTAAATATGCGCGTCTTAAAACATTAATGTATTTTACATTTTTTATATATTATTATTTAAATCATTAATATTTATTATAAACTACAATGGACCTTATTTGGACTTCTCTGATACATCGTAAGATATTATTTTCTCTTAAGAATAAGCAACTTTTTTCTGTCTCTTTTTTAAATACTTATCAAACCATCTTAAAATTATTTCACTTTTACATATAATCTCTAATTTATAATTAATAATTCTGTCTATTATTTCGATAGCTCTTTGGAATTATTGTCTCATTTTAATAAAAAAATACATATACAATTGTCTCATTTCAATGATTATCTATATACGTTTATGAAAAAGATAATATTGTAAACAAACCCAGTTCTACCCACATGTGAGTTGCGTATCAGCTGTCACACTTTATCGGAGAATGGAAGATATCTCAAAAACATCATCGTCAGTTTAAAATAATACAGCTACAATTCCAAATAAGTATTTTTATAAAACAATCGGCATCATTTTTAATGTATGAGAGACTTAAAAATTAATTCATATATAAATCAGTAGATGGTGTTTGTGATAGTTACAGCATTTTACTTACTAATAAATAAGCATAATATAAGAAAGACGACACCAAACATTTTTGTCAAAAAAGTATTTAAGATGTAGCAATTTATCAGAAAATTTTAATTCCGGTAAAATAACTACATTTTATAATTTATATCTATAAAAAAAAAACAGGAAGAGCTTTTTCAGCGGCCAGTTTGTTTATTACAAAGATTTGTGTAAATTTAGCTGATAGTGGCGTTGACATTTTTTTTCCAGAAATAATTTGAAATCATCATTAAACGAAATATTAATATAACACAAATAAATTATGTAAGTAATAATTTAGTCACTGTGTTTGTATAGGAATTTATTCTAAATGGTTCATTATAATTAAACTAAATTTATTTACTGAAAAGAGGAATATCCCTAGAGTAGTAACTCTCTTTTTCTGAGCATTCGACACATGCTGTAATAAACCATCCAAAATCAATCAACTAAAGTGCAATATCCGTTCAGAAATTGCGAGGACGCGTTTTCCCAGATTTTCGTCTTTAGTTTAACGACTGCTTAGCCGTTGAAAATATCATTAAAGTTCATTTAACATATTATCTTATTATTTTTTAAATGTGAAATTCTTCAGCGATTAATCTGGAATTTAGCTGCTGAAAAAATATGGTAATTGATTACATTATAAAATATATTTTTTAGCGGACTAACGAGCGTGGCATTATTTTCAATCTCAATTTCCACGAAACAAGCTTATTTCCTTCTGTGTACACATCCGACACACAAATTAATTTGTTTTCGCACAAAACAGGCGTAGATAGATAGGTGAAGGTTTGGATCTCGCCCGTGAACCCAAACAGTCTCGATACCAATTAGTTTTGGACGCAAAGTAATCATCCATTAAGGCTCTTCGAATACAAAGAACGCTCGCCCGTCTAGGATCAAAGGACGTGAGATTGAAACATGGCAAATTGCGAGCACTAGTTGTGTTTAACAACAAATCATGTCAACGTGTCTACGGTTTAGTTGCGATTTTTATCAGCGAAATAAGATAACGAAACGTATTATACTCGAAAGGAAGCCGATAGTTGTTGAAAATTAATGCTATAGCTCTTTAATCTCGCTCCTTTCGTTTCGAGCCGGGAGATATGGTAAACTTCTTTAAAGTTGGAAACTTTGAAGCCTTTGGTTAACTTTACATACTGGAACCTATTGTTTGAACTGTTAAACGTTTTGTTTGTAACAGATTACAAAAGATATTTAATATTATATGTATAATACATCTACAGATCTACATGTGTTTGACTATATATGCCTAGAATCAATACTGATATGTCTGTTATCTATGGTTTCTTTAAATGAAGAAATATAGAATTGTAATTAAATGACAATTGTGATGTATATAAGCAATATCAGAAATTGCTTGTTGTATTCTTATATATGTACATGTGCAGAATGAAATTTAATATACATTACACAACATCAATCAAAAATAATTATATTTTAAGTTCAATAATGTTTGCTTTTCACTTATCTAAAACTTGACAATAATTGGATCAAAAAGTAATGGTATTTTAATTATATACTTAGCAATATAATTAACTATGATTACAAATACGTTCATGTATTAATTTCATCAATCTGTGCATCATACTTAATTAATTGAATTTTCAATATTAATGTCATTATGAAGTCGATCGGATATGTAGTTCAACGTACCCTGTTTAATTTACCATATTAACGTTAATCATTTTATTAGTTCTGTAGTTCAAGATTTACTTGACTTGTGTAACTCACACTTCAATAAGCTAATGGGATTTACTACGCTAATGTGAAAGGAGTATGTGTAAAGTAAAAATACAGTACTTTTATTTTATTTTACTTAGTTGATTTTAGTGTCGTGACGTGGTATTGTAAATTCATCTTAATTACAGGATTTTTTAAATACATTAATTATTTTATAAACTTAATGATATATAATATATGATACAATACATGTAATTGTGATGTAATTATGATTTATTTTAGATGACTTGAAATTTTGAAAAAAACATTGTTGGCGTTACTCCACTCCGAGCAAGCAAATGGTTAAATAACTCTGAATAATTGTTTCTATAAGCAAATTTTATTTTTTGTGGTGAAGGTATTCTTGCTATGAAATTTCTGTATAAGTGCCAGAGTGGTAGCAAACAAATTAAAGCGAAGATCCAAAATATTTATTTTATCATAGCTTGAAGTCCAAGTGTGAGCCTGTGCATATAATGCTCGATTTCGAAGTTACTACTTAAATTACTTTGGTAAGAGGTTAGCAAAACTTGTCCACTCTCGTGAACCATGAATTATTTATTTAAGGTTTTAAAAGTTTTTTTTTGTAATTTAATACATATTGATTAAAAATTTGCAAGAATAAAATTATTTATCGCGAATAAAGATAAACGCGTATTTTTAAATTTTGGGTACCATGTGTTTCTTAAATTCATTGATGAATTCTGAATTTAGATTATAATCTAGAATATTTAATATATTATGACTATGTGTATTTTTCAGGACTAAGAGGTAAAGTCCAAATATCAACAAAAAATTAATTACAATATAATTTGATATTTAAATGTTAAAAGATTGATAATAATGATGGTAATTTAATACAAAAAATAATAAGGTAATTAATAAAAGTTTGTTTTATTAATATTCCTAATTTAAATGTAATATTTTTATTACTCTAAATATCAAAGACATTATATATTTGTTATTGTCTTTTCAATACTTTGTTTATGACGGGTCTGTGTAATTTGAGAGATTTTATCAATTTCCTGTTTGATCATATCCAACTGACTGGAAGCTTGTGACTGATTACACAAGAAGGTCGACCTTGTGTTGAATTTCTAATTTTCAACGTCGATTGTAAAGATTTCGCTAAGAAATCGCTCGAATTTAATATTGCTTACAAGTACATGTCTATGTATATTGTGTACATACACAAAAATACGCAGTGCTTGTATTCTCAACTTTTATGGAAAATACAAAGATAACAAGGATTTAAAACTTCCGAAATACCGCAATCTCCTAAACTTATTTCGCCGAGAAGACAATAGTCATCCGATTCGTTTTTCTTTTCGATTTATTCATATTACTTCGCATAAAAATCCAGCATATGTGGGCACTGTAGTTTTATTTTCAATTTCAGTTTTTTCAAAACTATATTGTATGTCTTCATATATCTGATTTATTTTTAGCCATTTTTTCAGGCATTGAGGCGTATAGTTCAATAATAAGATAGTTTTACTTTAGTGAAAACTATGATACAGACAATATACAGTTATATTTTTAAAATTATTCAAGTTAGTAATGAAAAAAAAATAATGAATTTCCATTACAAGTAAGAATGTTTTATGCTCCTTAATTAAAAAGCATAAATAAAAGATTTTACCACACGATAAAAAGCTAATTGATTTTACGAAGCGATATAATTTGAGTTTAAAGAAACAATTGGATAACACGCATTAATTATAAATTGCTTGTATAGATGGGTTGAAATTCACTTAAATTCACAAATAAAATATATTTATTAGAGTATATATACATAAATTATTTTTGAGATTCTAAAAATATAGGCTTGTTAAAATATATGATTAAAAATATGACAGTAAAACGCGTAAAACTTATTTAATTTACTTTAAACGTTTGTTCCATTGTTATTATGTAGAAAACATACATGCGCTATGTGTATTTAAGGAGTTGTCTTTTAAAACAAACGATATTGCCTTTGTCTCGGTGTTTCCAGGAAATAAGACCCTTAAAAGATTTTCAAAAGTGAAAGCTTTGGTCGTATTCAAAAAAATATTAAACTTGTGTAGAGTAGCGTTGATAATATATATTTATATATATATATATTTTTTTGAAATCTCAGGATTAATCGCGATTTTTGCTTACTTGTATTTTATATTTCGGCCGTGATTTTCCAGCCATTATCACGAATTATTTGCAACTTTTATTGTTGCAAGTAATTCGTGATCATGGCCAATTTCAAAAATAATTATACTCGCAAAATATATATATATATATATATATATATATATATATATATATATATATATATATATATATATATATATATATATATATTATATATATATATATAAAAAAAATTTAAAAAAACAACTGGCACCACAAATGAACTCATCGAGGACCCTACGTTTCTATGGTCTCCCTAAAATACATAAAACAGGGTTACCCTTAAGACCGATTGTCAGCGCGGTTGATGCACCCTCCCAAGAACTTGCAAAATACATAGCATAGGGTTTCCAACCACTAGCCAAAAATATGACTTCCTACGTAAAAAACTCCTATGACTTCATTGAGAAAATTCGTAAAATAAAGATAAACGATCAAGATCTCCTAGTTAGTTTTGATGTGTCCTCGCTGTTCACAAATATCCCCATTGCGGAAACTCTTAACTACATTATTAAGAAACATAACTCGCCGAAACACATTATGGAATTAACAAAGCACTGTCTGAACTCCACATATTTCATCTATAAAGGGGATTTCTATAAACAAGTTGAAGGAGCACCTATGGGTTCACCACTATCACCAGTAATAGCTAATTTTTTTATGGAATATTTTGAAACAACAGCCCTAGAAAAATCGATTAAAAAACCAAAAATTTGGTTAAGATATGTAGATGCAGCGTGGCCCCACGGAAGAGAGAACTTGGATGTGTTCCTTAATTTTCTCAACACCCAACATCCGAAAATAAAATTTACTATAGAAATTGAAGAAAATTGCCAATTACCCTTCCTGAACACACTAATCATAAAAAAAGAAGCCGGCTATCTAGGACACACAGTATTCAGAAAAAGTACACACACCAATAGGTATCTACATGCAAATTCCCACTACCATCCGGCACAGATCAAATCGGTAGCAACCTCTCTATTCAATAGAGCTAAAATATTAGCCGACAAAGAACATATCGACGATGAACTCAAAACCGTGAAAATAGCACTACAATCAAAAGGTTTTATAAAAGAAAACTTGAAAGAAACAAAGAAGAAAACAAATAAAATTGAAAAAAATTACATAGGACATGCACGTCTTCCATACATCCAAGGGGTAACAGAAAAAATCGGAAGAACCCTAACGAAGCACAAAATCAGAACTATTTTTCAGTCCAAAAACAAAATTAGTTCAATGCTTCCTAGCGGGAAAGATCATCTAAAAAATGAATCCCAAGGGGTATACAAAATCTCATGTGCAGATTGCAAAAAAATCTACATTGGACAGTCTAGCAGACGCATCGCACACAGAGAAAACGAACATAAAAATGATGTAAAAAAAATCAAGAGCAGTTCTACTTTAGCCGAACATAGTTTTACTGAAGACAACAAGATTGATTTTAACAGCACAACAACTATAGCTAATATAAAAAACCCTTTTGTTCGTACGAAACAAGAAGCACTCGAAATAAAGATCCACAAAAAAATCGCTATGAACAAAAGAGATGACAGTAGCATATTATCGAAATCTTGGCTTCCGGTTTTAGAGTCATTACGAAAAAATGTTAACAGACAAAAACATTAACACAGACACAAATGACTCATCCAAGACAAATGGACAATTAATTAATATAATTAACATTGCCCCACCGGAAAGAGTATATATGACAAGGTCAAGAACAAGAGCGGCAGTCGCAAACAATTCGTGATCATGGCCGGAAAATCACGGCCGAAATATAGAATACAAGTAAGCATAAATCGCGATGAAAGCAGTCGCTTCCACTTTGATTATCAGATTTATCTATCCAAGTAGTAAACCTGAATCGCCAAAAACTTTACTAGATATTCTTAATGACTTAGAGGAACAGCAGTAATAATTCTGTACTGACGGATTTTACGCTCTTTTAATTTAAATATAAAAATAAAGGCGTGTGCTTGGTTATTTTACATGTTTATATAATAAATAAAATATTAGGTACACCTTTTGTAAAGTAATTTTTTTCTGTATGGCGGTACAAAAAAATACAAAATATATGTTGCAGTAATATTACATATACATTCTAGATTTGCGGGATTTAAAAAAAATGCTTAGAATCAAAATATATAATATAATATTTTAGTACTGACGATTTAAAATCTAAATTTAGTGTCGGCTTAGGAACTAGCTGTTGTATTATACGATTATGATATATTTTCTTAATGAACACAGTGAGAGATGTTACACATGAAAAATCTCAAATCATACTTTTCTTACGCGTCATAAATATTAAATTGTATACATTGAATGTGCGCCCTTTTGTGCTTGCTTTCCAGATTAAATTTACATTAGGGTCAATCCGGGCCGTATGCAGTGTTTGAGTCCTTACAACACGTGTTGCATTATAGATAGACTCGCATAGACTTGATGTACTAAAGTTCGAAGGCGGCGCCCAGTGCAACTTGTATGAGATAATTCCAACATTGGACACGACTTCCGTTGTACTACAACATCGTAACTGCATTGCAAGAAAAATATGGTTTATCACTGCAGCTTGTGTTTCTCCTTGGCGCACTTAGCTCCGGCTTATGCTTAATGGCCCTAACACGTCGTTATCTTCATCGTTGGTAATGTGTCTCATAGAGTACGTGCCGAGAAAGTAGTTTCAGCTTCGGGTAGTTATAGTAATCGTTTCGATGCCTCGGAGCTTTAAAATGGAACCATTATAATCTGAGAATCTAATCATATGAGACACAGTTATCTGCTTCGGGAGCATGTGCGCTATTTATATTACAACACTAAAGTGGCGTTTTGCGAACATTTATTTTTATAACATTTTTTTCAATCTTTGATAAAAAAATTGTCAAAAAAACATCTACTGCTATGAACAAACCATTTCCTATCAATAAATATAAAAACAATACAAATAAAATATTTAGATTTATTAAAATTATTTTTAAATTTTACGGGGTGGTTTGAGGAGCAAACGAGTACGTGAATAACTAAAACTGTTCTTAAAAAACTAATTTCGCTATCTGATCATATGGAATTTGTCGTCTGACAGATCTTAGATTAAAGTTAAACCGGTCACTTAAACGTTTGACACACCGTAAATTGAAAGTGGATGTTAAGAAAAGTGTCGCGAGCCCCACGTTAAGGTTAGTTGACTTGCACGTGAAAATCGATCGTCAAAGTGTCACTAGAAGCAGGCGAGCACGAAATCGTGAAAAGATGGGAATTTCGTTTTAAAACCTAGTAGGTCCTCTAAATTTTGCGATGAAGCTTTTAAAAGTTAAATTCATTTACGATTGTGCTACGCGAAGGGTTTAGTAAAAGTTTTAATTAATTCTTGTGTCTTTCATTTAATATATACATATTTATATTACATATACACACGTAATGCATAAACATGAAAATGATTTACCATAAACAAGTTTTATTAGAAATATAAGGGGGACCACATTATAAAATGCAATATTTAATAATTCAAATATTTAAGCAATATAATATTATTGAAATACAGCATGAATTTCCTTTTATGGTTTAATAAATAAACTTTTTTATGTGATTATGTAGATGGACTGTTTTCAAATGGCAGTTCAAGTTTCAAAAGTTTAAATTATTCAATAAAATATCTATAAAGTATGGAATACCATAAAGTTGAACGATGATAGATTTTAAATTACCATTTGAATCATTGATAAAATGCTTCGTAGTTTTTGGTATGAAATTTATGCATTCATAAAAATGAACAATATGAACAAATATTTCACCCTCATGTGATTTTGATAGTGTACTAAGATAAAGAGCTTAAAAATGTAAATTTTTATGTAAAGAAATATAATTTTTAAATACCTACATATAGTTATTTTTTTGAGATTTTTGCCTTTAAAATTTATTTTTATTTGAGGTTTTTATTTATAATCAATGAATATAAAATATACTTCAAATGCGTTTTAGTTAAATTATTATTTAAAAATAATTCGGGATAATTTAAATATGAATTTAAATTCATTATTTGAAAATAATTCAGGATAATTTAAATTTAAAAAGTAAACAGTTATTAAATCGACTACGTTTATTTATAATGCTTTTGAAAGATCTTATAAACAAATAACTGCAAATAAATTCTTGGATTAAGTTTCAAGTAAAACAATTATTATTTCACGACACCTAAAGACAATTGGGAAAACATTGCAACATTGCGTCTTGTTCAAACCAGTAAATTATTGGTAATGGTTACTATATATAAATATGAATCTAAATTGAATAAATAGTTAGTATTTTTTTAATGTTAGCTAAATAAATTGTCAGCGACTACCTATTTAAAAACATTAAAACCATGCAATAAAAGTGATTTTGAACAGACTGAAAATTAAAAATTTTGATTTCTAAAATAAGACATTAAAATAAAAAAAAATTTAAATTAAATTAAAGCTCTAAAAATGTAATAATACTACCTTAAAACTTTGTAATTATGACAGTTGATTTTTGGTCTTCAATCAGAGAAAAAGGAACAGTGCACTCTATTAAAGTAGTTTTTTGTTTGCCTAAAACAATTGGTTGATCAAACCGTTAGCTTCATAAGATTCTCATGTCATCTGGACGAAATACCGTTACACGAAAAAGCATGCTTTATCTCTTTCTTCGTTGCATGCGACACCACTCCCATTTTTATTTCTAGGAGATCGGCGTTAGTTCTGAATTGCTAAATGAATAAATTTGATTAACCTACAGCACCACTAACTTCATTCTATAATTTTACTACTTATGTATCTGATTTTTTTTACTTTTGTGCTGAATTTCAACGATATTTTAAATAAATATAATTATTATAGTCATTATTAAATGTATTCTTACTACTTTTGTTTCCAAAACCAATAAAATATTTATATTTATTATAAGAAAAGAGCATTATTATATAATAAAAATAAAATGGTAAATATTTCTTTAGAAGTGCAGGGTAACACCCCCACGGTGTATGGCTGAGAGGCAAATAGTAGTGGATTCTAATTAGAATGTAACGGTAAACCGTCGAGCTCGATAGGGAATCTTATGATGCAAACCGTTATTGCAGAAGTCGTTGGCCAGCCGTCCCCATTGAAAACAAATTTAAGGTATCCTTAATAAAGGCAAAAAAAACGCCCTCAACACAAACAACAACTTTTTGAGTCAGTAAGGAGGCATTGCGACACCAAAACAGATGGCGCGTCGCCAAGAGTCTGCGCCTTTAGATAATGTGCCCTAAGATTTGTGTTCTGTGTATAAAAAATATTATATTATTAAAATATAACACTTGGTTATTGTGTGCATATAAGCTTGAGCATATTTGTTGGTTAATCTTATCGTAGAAGTGACCAATGGAGTATATGCATATATATTTCGTAATCAAACTTTGCCGGTCACTGGTTTATACCATGGCGCATGAGTCATTCATATGTGCCGGAACACGTACTCAAATATAAACTGCTACAGTTTTGGTATATCTCACTTTAAAATAAACAATGATTTTTAATAAATTATTAGCATTGGCCAGCAAATATATTTTTGATGTGCCACTTGTGTCATTGCGATATGAAAGTGAAAATGGGAGAAGGCAAATTGTATCACATTTGAAGACTGTCTTTGTAATTTATGTGTTATTATAGCAGCAAGTGTAATGGAAATTAAAATAGCTTTAAGCTCAGAGGCAAATCACAAGGAATTAATTAGATTTTGTAAACAAACATTTGTATTTAAATGTGTTACAATTTTGGCAGAATCGAATTTCTTAGTAGCGTTTTAAGACTGATAATTTTAATAGTCAGATCGTGCTGTAGCTGAAATTATTTCTGAAACAAAGATATTTGTTTAATTATGTGTCGAAAATTTTTAATATACATTGTTGTAACTTAAATAATTATCCAAATATGAACCTACATTTTTTTTTACACAATATCTAGTTTTTAATGTCTTTGACAATTACAATAAATATATCGGTTATAAGAAGTATAAGAAGCTTGAGTTGCGTAAAAATATGGAAAAAAATATTAAGATGAATCACTTCCCAGTAGCTCTTAATGTAGCGCGATATTTTTCAATAATGTCACATTTGCAGAATGCCACCTCAGCTATTCGACGAAGCTCGTATCGCTCTTGTCAATTTGATAAATTGAGTTAATGCCACCTAGTCTAGAATAGGTAAGCCCTACCCCTATTACTATAAGCTCGCGGTCTCACAAGGCAACTTTTGTTTTCGGCAAGATTACCCATTCGCGTGGGTATCGCACAGGTATTGTTGTTAACAATTCCGTAATCAAACCCAACACACGTTACTAGGCACTAACTCGTGCAAAGGCGATATGTTTAGCGGTGAAGTTTAGCAACGGAAAACGGGTTATTAATTATCCCGACACGAGATTCTGCTCAATGGAGGTACATTGGCGTTAATCCAAGGCAACTGTTTGAGTTTTGCCCTTGGGGTACAAAAGTCCATAGACTATTTATATGACCAAAACCCTTTCATTTTAAATGTAATACTATCTGGATTTGATTGACGGAACAATTATGTACGAATTATTGCCTGGAAAGCTCCCGAACAATCGTTTGCGCTTTACTTTTTTAGAGCATACAATTTAAACCATATGTTGAGTGAAAAGTGATATACAGAATAGATTTCACGTTTAAGTCGGTTTGTTAAATATAGAATTACTTAGAAAATAGCTACATACATAAACTATAATAATATTTTCAAGTAGTTTTTACTTAAATAAGATTAAATTTATACTTTTTTAATTTAAATATGTTTTATGTAATCTTTTTTAGCCTTCGGTTCATTTGAACCATTGGTATACAACCATAGCATTGACAGCTTTAAACCATATATTATTATTTAACAATCCTTAAATAAGTATCAAGTAAAAGTCGTATATACGAATTTTAAGAAAGCATTTGACGAAGTTTGTCATAGATTATTATTAAATAAATTGTTAGACCTTGACTCTTTAATAGCAGGCGCGAGATACATTTCCTTTCGCTCGCTCGCGTGTTAAGTGACGAGAGCGAGTGAGAAGAAAAGGGCGTGCGGAACGCATGTACGCACACTTTTATTTCTCATCCGCTCTCGTCACTTAACACGCAAGCGAGCGAAAGGGAATATATCTCACCATACGCGCCTGCTTAATATATTGCATTGCACATTGATCTGTTTTATGACAGTTACGAGGAGCTGGTCCAGTGCGTATGATTTAATTTAAATATTTTTTATTTTTTTTCGGTATATATTATTTTTTATCTTACTTGTATTATATTTTTTGTCTATTAGTATGTATTGTTATGTGACTATCGTGCCACATTAGCGTTACTTGTTATGTCACAATAGTTGTAAATAAATAAATAAATATAACTTGTTTAAAACAGAGCTTTTTATATTATATAAAAACCTATAATATAAATTTAAAAATATATTTTCCTACTGCTTATATATTTTTTTAAAACGTCGCCGTCACCGACACGATTTTCTTGCTTTTGACGTAAATTTTTGCCTTCTGAGAAGTGATAATTGTTTTGCGCCTAAATACATTTTGACTAATACTTTCATATCAATATATAAATCTCTGATATAAATTTTGTTATTTTTTGTATGCGCTTCATTGCATAAGAAAAGCTGCTTTAAATTGAATATAAATGATATTTTAATATATTTTTTTTAGTAAAACGCTTGACAAGAAGTGAGTCCCGGCACCTTTTTTGTTTAAAAAAAGCCCTGTATATCTAAACTTATTCATAAAAAAAGAAGCAGTAAAAAAGTAAAGATCCAGTCCTCGTTTGATTTTAATTTAAATTGTATGAAATATTTGTGTCATAATGAGTTCACAGAAAAAATAAATTAACTGTGTTTATTTATATATATAAATGCATATATATATACACAATTGCAGTTATCAAGAAAATTATGTAATTTACACCTTTCAAGAATAATAGGTTTCAAAGAAGTTGTGCACAAATTGTCACTAGATACATACTGTCGGATGGTTAAAGTACTAATTATTTTTAAACTTTTAAGCTGTTGTACAGGTATACTATTATTTAACAGTCAGCCGCAAAAGTTACGTTATTTATTATTAAATAAAATATTTTTTTTTATATCAAATTTTTTAAAAATATTTTTAATATATATGTGTAAGATTATTTAATGCACTTCGTAACTCACATTAAAGTTAAATTATAAGTAGTATAAAAATAATCGTAGTTTGATAGTATTTTTTTTGTTATATAAAAGGGAAATCTAAAGAATAATCTATTATTCTTTGACCATGATCTCAGCATTTCTTTCATTTCACATAAATAAAACTGTTACAAAGAGACTACCATTAGATCAAAAAACTTTTACTGTTTTTTTACAATCACTGACATTCATCAGAGTTAAGAGCATATATTTTTAATCTCTGTGTTTTATTTAAGTTAAGATATTTTAATAAATTCGCAAGTGATGGATTGTTTTCTTACTAATTTTATTTCTTATGAATTTATAATACTTATTTATGTTTTTAATTCATGATATTATTGACAACTAAAATTTTTTTATAAATTCAAAATATACGTCACACTAAAAAATTAGGTTGCGAGCTATTTTTGGAACTAGTAATAAGTTACACTGTTTGAATGAGAACTGGGTGTCAAAGTTATTTTGTTTTTTCCTATTCTCGGCTTCCGACTCTACGAACTTTTATGTCGCTTTTTATACATAAGGAAACATCAAATGGTGGGCGCAGGATTTACGTTGGGTCTAAAGGGAAAATGGATTTAAATGAATCCGCTTTGGAAAAATATGACGCCATCTTTGTTAGACGTGGCGTGACATTTTGATGGAAGGATCATCGCGTTTATGTCTCCAGCGTTATTTTCCCATTGTTGTTGTTATATTGTGTACATAATTTTACACATAAAATAGAGTGATATATGTTAGAAGCGAGGTGTAGGTGTGGTTTAATCTGGAGAAAAAAACTAGGGTGAATTTTGCATCGTAACCCGATAATATCGGATGATGTTAAATTAGATTTGATATTGAAGCGAACATATGCAAAGTGAAGGAAGATTATCAATCTCGATGGGTGACACGTAAGGATTTTTATACATATGATTAGTGTTTGCTTGATTTTTCATATATGGGATACTATGTATAATATAAGGTAATAAAAATATGAATATTGTATTCACATTTTTATGCGACTCAGTATTATTTTAGTAATTTATAATTATGCTCATAATTTTGCGCGAGTTGAAAAATATTTTTTCAAATACTGCTACATTTATCATATATTTTTAACGTGCAAGTTAAGGAGCTGGAATGCCCTAATCAGAGTTGTAGATGGGCACTGAATATATTGTCGCAGGGCTAAGAGTACGGCGTAAGACACTCATCAGATCGCAGTAAAACTTTTCGATAAGTGAATAATAT
Organism: Plectrocnemia conspersa; assembly: GCF_051122295.1. NCBI lineage: Eukaryota > Metazoa > Arthropoda > Insecta > Trichoptera > Polycentropodidae > Plectrocnemia > Plectrocnemia conspersa. The sequence continues at coordinate 28,953,250 of NW_028277169.1, forward strand.
GTCGGGAAGATATTAGATTTTTTTTTCTCAATGCACCCAACAAATTCTACTTTATTATATGTATTTAGAGGTGTACCATTTATCCTTACTGATCAACTAGAAAATATAAAGAGGGTTGATATTTTATAGGTTGCGCGCAATTAAACAAAAATGTAATCAAGCTTTATTGCACTGGCTGGCAGTAAAAACTTATAAGAATAGTTAAATCTACACTAGAGGACAAAAACAAAAATAAGCATTTTGTTAGGGAAAACGTATTTTTCTATAGCTATTTTTATTAAAAAAAAAGATCGTTTTTATAATATAAACAATTTTAAATTTCCAAAAAATTAAAAATTATATTAAGCAATATTAAAAAGGAAATTTTATTATATTTTACCAATAAATGATTGACGAAATATTGCGAGCAAAAACTACTAATTTTTAATATTTAAATTACTTATCTAATTTTTATTAAAAATAGATATTGTAATGTTGTTTTATTTCAGAAAATAACTGCATTTTATTTATGTTTTAACTATCAAACACTAATTTTTTTTTTAAAAAGAGAGAACTTTAACCTTTTAAGTGTTGAATTAATTTTTATAAAAAGTCACGTTATCAGTCATTCATACAGTAAAAATAAATTTAAAAATTTGATTACGATTTTTTTATGTTTATATTAATTATATGCTGCATTTATATTCCCCTTCAGGATTAAATTAATTTTTTACTGCACATTTGATTAATTACGCGACTTTTTATGAAAATAGTGAAAAAATTTTTTTATTACATATTGATAATATGGAGGATCAAAACTACATTTTTAAATTTATTTTATAAACATATTATGTATTTATTTTTTGAAAATTAATTTTATTCGACGCTCCTTCTTACAAAAGTCAACAATAACCGCATCATATAATATATTGTCTTTCTTTAATTTGTCGAAAAAATTTTTCGATTGATATTAAATGTAAGAGCTGACAATCTATTCTCCCTTTGACTATTTCTATTGAATGTTTTAATTATTTTCATTGTCGAAAATGATCTTTCTACAAAAGCACTTGTCGCCGGTATGGTAAAAATTAATTTTATTAAATTAAATACTTCCGTTAATGGCGGCCGGTCAAAAGAGCGTGCGTCAAATGAGCGTCGTCATATGAGCGCTGCATTATACGCTTACCAAAGTGTAACAAAATAGCGTACGTCAAATGCGCAGACAGTCATATGAGAGCACATCATAAAAGCGAAAAAATACTTGAAAAAAATCAAGTAATGAATATTTTAGGAATTAGGTATATAGTATATATTCTCCAAGTATTTTTGCGCTTTTATGACGCGCTCTTTTTTGACAAGCGCTCTTATGATTGCACGCGCATTTGACGTACGCTATTTTGTTACAGCTCTACTTTGGTAAACGCTCTTATGACGCAGCGCTCTTTTGACGCACGCTTATTTGTCTGCGCTCATTTATGGCGCACCATACTAATTTATTGTCATATTATTCAAGATTATAATAAGATTCGTATTCATTATTTACTTCAAATATTGGCACAATCCATCTTCTTTTAAGCGGTTAGACTATTACTGTCACAGTAATAATAGCACGGTTAGTATCAAATTCATCGTCACTTCTTTAAACATCCATTATTATGTCGTCATTCGTAATTATATGAATAATTTCTAAAAGTAAATCAATATATGTATTATTAAATAATTAAAATACAGATTACTAATTCTGTTTTACATAACTTAGTAATTTACTAATATTATTATTTGATAGTTGGTCAATCGCTGATTTGAATAGTGCGAGCGAAATAGCGAGCTCTGCTTGCATCTCGCTCTTTTTTTCTAATCGTTTCTATTTCATAACTGACACACAATATTAAGTAACAATTACGCACAATTAGAGCATATAATCTCGTTTCATCAAATATCATAAAACTATACATACCCTTTGAAGGAAAAAATCAGTTTAAGTTTAATAATTGACGCCGTAAATTGTCGGTGGCAATTATTGGTCTTAACAGCAAACGAAACGTCCATGTTCCGATGAAAAATTTTACAATAAACTTACACTCGTAAATTAAAGAATATTGAGTTATTTGCATAAGTTGAAAATTTAATATTACTAAAATTAAGTTTTTTTACCGTTAATAAATTGAAATTGGCAAAATTAGCTCCAACACAAAGCCAATAAATGCATTTCAAGTTTTGTCGACCAATTATCGAGTTAGTAGCACAAAGGGTTACACATAAAATTAGAAAGACATTACCTTGTCAACTGCATGATGCCTAGAATTCTAAATATTGTCGTCAATCGGCGTCGCGTCTGTTGCACGCGTGGAAACACTTCAACGGCCTTGCACACTAATTTAAATTGTACACCGCTTAATTCTAACACATACACTAAATTACACTATCACTTTATAATTAAAAACATCGAAAGGGATATTATTATAAAAACACTTATTCGACAAAAATGTAACACGACCGTTAATGACCATTGTCATATAGCTACTGATTTTTTTTAAATATTTCGAGATGCATAAACAAGTTCAAACGATTTCAAGGTTATGCTTCATGTTATGTTCATATAAACCATAACGATTAAAATGTCGTGCATCTCGGATTACAAAAAAAATATTTTTTATCAAAGGTTGACAATTTGTCTATTTTTTAAATATTTATCTCTAATTCCAATTATTTTCATGTTTGTTTATTTTTAGAATATCTATCTCTCATTCGATTTATTTTAATGTTTCCAGTTTATTTAAATGAAAAATATTATTTAAATCTAATAATTAAAATGTCGTAAATTTGGCACATATAAATTAGATTTAAATAATATTTTTCATATAAATAAACTTGAAATCATCGACATTTCACTTTTAGAAGGGCAACAAGTCAACAACAAAGGTGACCTTCGTGTCACTCTCGCATTAAAATAAGTCAAACGAGAGATAGATATTCTAAAAATAACAACTTGCATTAAAATAATTCGAATTAGAGATAAATATTTGAAAAATAGCCAAATTGTCAACCTTTTAAAAAATATTTTTATTGTAATCCGAGATGCACGACATTTTAATCGTTATGGTTTATATGAACATAACACGAAACATAACCTTGAACTCGTTGAACTTGTTTATGCATTTCGAAATATTTAAAAAAAATTCAGTAGCTATTTGACAATAGTCATTAACGGTCGTGTTACATTTTTCTCGAATAATTGTTTTCGTTCATATTTTTTATAATAATATCCCTTTCGATGTTTTAATTATAAAGTGATAGTGTAATTTAGTGTATGTGTTAGAATTAAGCAGTGTATACAAAAAAATAATGTTTATAATAGTGTATGTGTTAGAATTAAGCAGTGTATCAAAAAATTAGTGTTTATAATAGTGTTTATAGCTAAAATTTGTGTTTATGCACACAATATATTGTTACTATGCAAAGTCGTTGCATCAGAGTGCAACTGACGCGAGGCGACGCGTCGCTTCTACCGCGTCCCTTCCACCGCTCCCTTCCACTGCGGTGTGACGCCGAAGTCGCGTGGCCCGCGAGGATATTTACAATTTTATGCAGTTGACAAGGTAATGTCTTTCTATTTTTCTGTGTAACCCTTTGTGCTAGTAAGTCGACATGTTCAATGTTCAATTTACGAGTGTAAGTTTATTGTAAAATTTTTCATCGGGACATGGACGTTTCGTTTGCTGTTAAGACCAATAATTGCCACCGACAATTTACGGCGTCATTTATTAAACTTAAACGGATTTTTTCCTTCAAAGGGTATCTATAGTTTTATGATATTTGATGAATGAGATTATAGGCTCTAATTGTGCGTAATTGTTACTTAATATTGTTTGTCAGTTATGAAATAGAAACGATTAGGAAAAAAGAGCGAGATGCAAGCAGAGCTCGCTATTTCGCTCGCACTATTCAAATCAGCGATTGACCAACTATCAAATAATAATATTAGTAAATTACTAAGTTATGTAAAACAGAATTAATAATCTGTGTTTTAATTATTTAATAATACATATATTGATTTACGTTTAGAAATTATCCATATAATTACGAATGACGACATAATAATGGATGTTTAAAGAAATGACGATGAATTTGATATTAACCGTGTTATTATTACTGTGACAGTAATAGTCTAACCGCTTAAAAGAAGATGGATTTTGTCAATATTTGATGTAAATAATGAATACGAATCTTATTATAATCTTAAATAATATGACAATAAATTGGTATGGTGCGCCAAGTAAATATTGTTAACCTAATATAATAATACCCAGAGACCCGAAACTATAGAATAATATGTCGATTTATAAAAACACTAATCAATTTACTAAGAGAGATTAGCATAATAGTTTATTATTAATATTTATAAGCTAATAAAAATATTGTTTCTAAAACAAGTTTATATATGGTCCCCTTTTAAAATTGTAAATCCTACAATTTTTTAATGTAATTTTCATTTTCATTTTTAATTTGATTTATTTTATACACTTTCTGGATTGATAGTGCATCATAGAAAATCAAATTTCTCATATTTATTTAATGCGATGAATCGTTCAACATCAGCTTTAGACACGTTCATGCTAAGACTATTTCTACCAATTTTAAAATCTTGTACAAGTTTCAAGTTTTAGAATAATTTTTTAATGTAATCATTTTTTATGATCAATTTAATTATTTTTTAAAAACTGTTTTAATAAATTCCTAAATATTTTGGTATGTCCAAATATGGTTTTAATTTCAAATATCATTAGGGAATTTTTTGTCTTATGAAAAATTAAATTAATGTATAATTGTCAATTGGAGTTTGGTAAGTCTTTTTAACAGATTTGATCTTTTCATTGAGCAATGTTTCAAAATGTTGTAGTGCTTGTTCAGCTGTTAAGTGAGTGTAATTATTTGATTGCAAAATATTTTATTATTCGATTTTAGTGATTATTTTAAATATTTTTCTTGAAAATCACAAGATTTTATGTCTATTTTTATCATCCAAATTATGTCTAGAAATACTTAGGCGATATTCAAAGATAGTTATGGATAAAAATAATATTTTGACAAATATTGTAAAGCTTATAGTATTATTTATAGTAATCTTCTCGCATTATTGCTTCAAGATTCGATTTCGATTTCCGAAAAATATTTAAAATACAGAATTTTTTGCGTGTCGAGGCGTATTAAAGTCAAGTGTGTCTAGTCCGGTTTTGTGCTACGTTATATACACCGTCATGCACGTAAGCGGTACTCGCGAAGATTTTATTTTCGTCAGTTTAGCAGTTAATTTATTTCTAGTTAAAATGTATATGCAAATCCACACTAAACAAAGACCGATACGGGTCTAATCTGTATGTATATTAAATTCGTTCTAAACATTACTAGCTATTATGAAGAGTTTTAAAATGGGATTGAAAGTCTTATTGTTCAATCTCGCCTATGCGACCGTTATGTACAGTTGCGTGATTTTGGCCTATCTTTCTCGATTTAATTTTTTTTAAATAATAAATAAACATTTAAAAATGCTAGAAAAACGCGATTTAAGTGAATCTAAAAGAGCGAATATAATTTTTACGACACGCTGTCGTGAACAATTAATGTGTTTACTAATTTAAACACCCAAAATGCGTGTCATTTAATGAAATACTATAAATTTTAATGAAGTATTAAAAAATAACCACTGACTTGTCTGGAAAAAGCTGAAACGCCCCCTGGAATTAAGACAGATGAAAGTCCATCCAAACTCGCAATTAGCAGAGCTATGACTAGGATTTACCGAGCTAGAAATAGAGTAAGCAGCCGCTTCCCACAAAATCCGAAATCCAGAGTTCAATTCAAGTGTACCTAAAAATCTTTTTTGAAGGAAATTATTGCAATAATAAAAAAAAGCAGAAATTTCGAAAAAAAATATAAAGCCATCATGCTTTAAAAGAGTTTTGAGCATTGCTAGTCCAAGCTTATGGTCTACTAATTTGATATGAAATTTAAGAGTTCCATGTTGTCTTGTCCTGTGATTTGCAAAGATGTACAAGAGTCAATTAGGAATCGAAAATGTTCGGCTTTGTGATACGGAGCGCGTGTCACTTTAACAATTTCATATTATACGTTAGATCGCAGCATCCGTAAATATGGTTTCATTGGCTGGAATACCAGCGAAGAGAAGTACTTCTCATTGTTACTATGAATTTAGTGTAAATGCTTCAGATATCTTTACAGGGGTAGTATGGATCGTATCCGTATTTATCTCCTAGTTTCTTTACGCTAGGATCATTGATATATAATTATTAGCATTCTAGGCGTGGCGTGTATTCAATGAAGCAATTTATTAGGCTGCTGGAGGGAGGCGTCAACAATCCGTCGATGCTTGTAATTTTTAGCTGTTGGTTAAATTGTGTCCTTATTATTGAGCATTGAAATCAGAACGTAAGCGCCAAGAATATTAATAAAAAATAATATTAACTGAATATAAATATAAAGGATTTAAAGTGATTTATATTTAGGCGCGTGTGACGCGATGCGATATAAATAAGTACGTGTTAAAAGAAAATTGCTCAAGACAAGCGGACAGGAACAACAAGAAAAGCCGTCCAGAGCCTTCTCTCCTACGTTGGGCCACAATCGCGCAGAGTTTCATTTTACTCAGAGTCCTTAAATAAATTTTCGCATTAACATTTCCCGCTGCAAGTTTGCCGAAAGCTTTCGCGCCGTGCACCGAGCAACCTTTTGCATAGCAATTAATTACTGTTTATGTTTGCCGAGCTTTCGGCGCTTTAAAGCGCTTTCGCCTCAGCCAATGGCCAAACTCCCATAACGACTGTTTAACGCGCGCAAACTTTTGAGAAAAACGCGTCGAAACTTTTTGATTAGCCGCGGGATCAGTTCAAAAATTTACACGTCTCGTTTCGTACGTGTGCCATAAATTGCGCGTCGCCGTTGCGCCCCATTACGCGCTCGTGTGTGCAGGGCCGTTTTTAGAATGTGTGAAAAGTAATTCACAGCTGCTTTCGTATTTTATTAAGATTCTGTATGAATAATGAAAGCTTTTTATTTTCTCAATATTTTTTATGCATACTGAAATTTGGTTGTGCTGTGTGAAACTTTTGCGTTCAAGATATTTTTTGCTTATATAATATTGAACGACTTTTTGATAAATATACTTCTGTAAATCAGCTGCTTTTTTATGAATAGCAAACAACAATAAAAACTTTGTTGATTCAAATATAAAACCGTATAATATTTTTTTTAAGTTTTTGAACTGATTGGTTATAACGAGTGTACAATTTATATATGTATATATTGAGTACAAAATTTGTTTTGTTGCCAAGGATTTGGCATTATACTTTTAATTAATATTTTTACTACAATAGCCGACGAGAAATTGGCTAAGTAATCACTTAAAAATATTTAAGACACATCCCTCAATGGGTTGAAAACGTAAATTAATAAATAAAACACAAATATCATAAAAAGCTTTGCGATGCAAATTAAAAATAAAAATAAAATAATAATACTTGTCGCAGAGTAAAGTTCTCCAAGATTGACTCATCGCGGTCTCGATGCAGTTTTTGGTCCTGAAAATTTATTGATTTTGACCGGAGATCTCATGAATCGATCCGAAATGAAACAGCACTGATACGATTTTAGGCTTTCGAATAGGATAGCGATGTTAGCTGACGCATTTTTATCAGGTGCGTACGGTGAGATACTCTCCCTTTCGCTCGCTCGCGTGTCAAGTACTTTTACTCACTCTCGTCACTTAAAAGAGAAAGTATCTCATTATACGCGCCTGATTTTTATGTATCGTACGTACTCTTATACTTGAGAAGTAGATGTTGCTTCACTGAATAATGAATACTCGATACCGCGTAAAATTCCAGCTCAAGTACTTTTTTTAATCTTGTATACAAACAATATCCCACAAATAAAAATACGCGTTTATCTATGTACGCTGACAATACAGCTATTCAAACAAGTACTTATGGTTTTAAATTTATCGCGGATAAATTAAAAAAATGTATTGAAATATAAAATAAATATTTTGATATGGATAAAATCAAAATCGACCGAATTAAAACAGAAGAAATTATTTTCACAAAACAAAAAACTCTGCCACTACCTCTTCAAAAGGAACAGGGGAGTAACATAAATTGGAAACCAATGCTAAATACTAGGGCTTACATTTGGACTTCAATCTAAAATTTAATATATTTTAGTACTTTGCTCTAAATGTCTTGCCGCTATTGCGATCCTTAGACAGATTATTGATGAAAGAGTAAGGCCGGTTTCACACGTGCCGGGTGGATTTGCCCGGCACCGGGCCGGCGCCGTGTAGTAGGGATGGTGTTGTATGGGCTAGTACCTATCATTTCAGACGTGCCGGACAAATCTACCCGGCGCCGGCCCGACGCTGACTGCCGGGTTGTCGCCGGCCGCGCTCACTAAACTGTCCGGCGCCGGGTACCGAGTTGAGTGTGGTGGGGGTAAAACTCAAACATGAACCGGGCCGTTGACAGTGATTGTGGTATCTTGTAATAAAATTATTAAATATATTCCTCGTGTTTAGGCAATAGCGGAAGAAATAAACCTCGAAATTTTAATTATAATAATGTAATCTCTTTTAATTATCTTAGTAGAATACATACAAAAATAAAAAATAACGCGAAATGTGTGGAAGGACTTATGTGAAGCCGTTAATCCTAAATTACTGGCACCAGTTGACGGGGTAAAGGTCGGGCTGGGAAGAAACCGGCCAGAAACCGGCCAGAGACCGGCCACGTGTGAAAGCTTTGTAAACGGCGCCGGCCCGGTGCCGGGTGAATCCATCCGGCACGTGTGAAACCGGCCTAACTAACTGTAAAAAATATTTTTTAATCTATAAACAATTAATTAGACCTATTTTAACATTTAACTGTTTTTATACTTATTTAGAAAAATGCATATTAGCTTTCAAATACCAACTTTTAAAAAAAACTGTCTTTTTTATACTAGAAAATATAATTAAAATATTTTGTGAAACCATACTAACCTTTGTCTTTAGCTTCTAAAGCAATATGGCAAAGCACCTATTGCTTTATAAACTAAAGACAACATATTATTTGTTCCACATTTTTAGCATAATATACGATTATTGCTTTTCCCCCAAAATTATTAGTTTTTTGAAAGGTTTTTAATTTTTTTCCTTTAATTATAATCACTTACGTTTTATTTTGTGTATTTTTTTTATTAAATTGTAGCTGATAATGAATTGATTGCACATTTTTTATTAGTACAAAAAACAATAGCATGTATAGTATATGTAATTAGTATGATAATAATTTTTTATACTATTGGAATAAACGTATTAAAAAAGAAAGTTGGTAGAGGAACATAATCAAGAAGAAGTTGACCACCAAATAACTTTTATAATAGATTCGAATCGCGAGAAACTTGTCTGAGGAAGAGAAATATAAATCTTACTTCAAATAATATTAGATTTATCTGTAAAGTGTGAGAAATAGTATAAAAGTACCTACAAAATATAAGTGTGAGCAATGCAATGTTACATTTTCGCCAAATCCTCAAAAGTAGTGTCATTAGCTAGGGTCCCAGTTAAGTTTCACGAAAATAAAAAAATCATTGGCAACAGTGATACACAACTGTGATGCCGATATGAATAATTTTTCAGTTTAAATACTTTATAAATCTTTTAAGTGTATTTGTATTTATTATTTTGATATACATATATTTAAGCTTTGGTACAAACCAAGCTAAGTTTCCATTATTTGGTACGAGAAAATTTGCTTTGATATTCGAGTGTTTTGAAATACGAGCACGTTTTCGGAACAATTTATGCTTGTAAACACAGGTTTCATCGTACATATAATAAAGGGTACAAATAAACAGGTATGTTTGAGATATTTTAAATAACAGAACATTTTGGTAAAATTTATCACACATAACATATCCGAGAATGTAATATTTTGCCTTAATAAAGCTCTATTCTCACAGTACTACTTCACATGCATTTAAGCGGAGATAACCCTGACTAAACGTATAATATATTTATATTATAAAGGATGTTCGTTGCTCTTTTGTAACATTAAGACCTCATTGTAGAGTATGAAAACCGCTCCCGAGCCAGCTAATTCTCCACTCGGGGGATTGTTAAATCCAAAAGTCGCACCTTTTGGGGTGCAATTTAGAAATCTGTTAAACTGGGACACTGCAATGCGTCGCTTAGATTTTTTTATGCATAAATTATAATTTAATTCTACCTGGAAACATTACATATAGAGTTCCGGTCTCTTGAGCAAAGATTCGTATCGAATTTGAACAGAACACTTAACTTTACACACTATACCATGATGTTTTATTGAACGTCATATTTCGAGCTGTTCAGCCGTAAAATTGGTTCACGGGTGTGTCGTATAAAATTTGCATATATTTTGATTAGTTATTTGCAGTATGGGCGTTTTATATTTTAAAGACATTTTTATTAGAAAATTCGTGGAAACGGGAATATAATATTTTTTTATTTTTATTGCGAAAATTGTGTATAATGTTTTTTATGTAAATAAATATAACATTTCGAAAAGAATCTAGATATTTAACTGGATCTGACTTGCCGAGCCTTTTATTGCTTTTGACGTTTATTCTTGACTTCCAAGAAGTGAATTTTTTTTGGCGCATTATTATTGGACCATTATATTAGTCTCAATATGTTTTGACGTTTCTAATGGCGGTATTTTATATCCACATTATATCTGAAAAATTTTCCAGTACAAATAATTCAATAGCGCGCGAATATTTTTTTTTACTATTCTTGACCTTTTAAATATCAATGTTTTAGATATGCATTATTCATAAAAATATATAAAATTAAATATTTTTTATATTCAATATATAGATATATTTATGTCTCTGCATAATTAAAAAATAATTAGGATGTTTATTTACTCATTTTATTAACAAATTTTATAGGATTTGTACAACTTTTAATTTATATCCGGTGCGTAAAATAGGAGATTACAAAAAGTAAAATAAACATTACTGTAATTCATAACAAAAAATTAATTAATACGTAATTTTATAAATTTACTGCACTGTGCGTATATTTTATATTTTCTTTCTCCTTAATGGCATTTAATATATTTTTCATCATTGCAATAAAATGCATGAAATAACTGTGTAAGATTAGAGATACTTTATAAAAATTAAGATGTATAAAATATGCTTATATCATCTAAATAAAATTATTCAATGCATAATGGGTACAAAAATAATATTACAACGAAAAGGTGTGACGAAAGAACGAGCAACAAAAATAATATATGTATTACATAGTATTATACATTATGAAGACTACGAGAAACTGGTTTTGAATATAATTTCTAGGAAGCGAATAAAAGCCAAAATAATATATACAAAGATGGGATTTCCGAATGAAAGATAAGATTCAAGAATTGTACGTGATATGTCACTCAAATAATTACATATTGGAAATAAAATATACAGCATTTTCCACACTTGAATATATAATATTACAGCTAAAAGCAACGGAATTAGTAACCATTTTATGTTAAAGTTGCCTATATACAAATATCAATTAAAATCCATTTATTTAGTATTACAAAGATTTAATTTTGTACTCGCACCAAGATGAAATTCAGAGCTCGATAAATTTAAAGCCTCGACATTAATTCAAAACATCAAATTGCAGACCCATAGGCTAGATATTTAGGATTAATTGAGTCATACCTTTTGGAGACGATTAGATTCAACGAGATGATGTAGACAAGGTTACGAGAGCGTCACGTGTCTATATTAATTACACAAATGTGATTCATAAATTGTTTAGGTTACCACAGTTAAAATAACACTGAAAAAAATATGAGTGGCTTTAAAAAAAAAGTTCGTTGAAAATATTATTTGATAAACTATCTTTGATCATTTGACCATATTATTTTATTAATATGATTATAAGGATATTTTAAACAATAATTGTACAAAATTAAACAAGCAATATCTTGGACTTCATGACATTTTAATCAGATGTAAGAAATGTTAAAGGCATAAAAAAATATTTATTTTTTGCATATGCCGTCTTAATAAAAATGCGTTTAATTAAAGATTTAAAAGCAGAAAATAAAAATAATTTTAATTTAATTTGTCATTATTTTGCAACGTGGGCGTTTTTATTTTATTTAAAAATAAAAAAGATCTATTTTTAACTAAAGTATTTAATACTTATGACAGGAAATAAAGCTTCTTTCACTGAATATTAATTTAAAATAATATTCAATTATGGTTAATATCATGAGATGACATTGCTTTTGAGAGAATATAATTAAATATGAAAACTTATAATTAATTTATCAGAATAATTCAGAAGATGAGGGTTTATTAAGTAAGCCTTCTTGGCAGACTTGTGCAATTTGTCCAAATCGCCTAAATTTCATTAACTCTCCATTTGATTGTAAATATCTCTACGCTTTTTAAATGTTAAAATTAGATAAATCTTTCTCATTATTATTTACTAATTTATTTCATTTGCTACTAACCGTATGTATGAAACTTTATTATATTAAAATTTTTATTTAATTTTTCAGCAAAACAGTGAAGGACATTGGTTGGAAAATCAATTTACCAATATATTAAATACATATCATAATAAAATTATTTAATACAAAAAAAGCTATAAAAATATATTTAATTATAATAAGTAATTAAATTTAGATCAATATATGATTAAGTTGTTCAATCAATTTGTATGTACAAATTAAAACTTATTTTAGAATAATTATATATGTATATACATAAAAGAGGCTGTTCTAAACTCTTACAAAATAAATAATAAAACATAATATAGCAAACGCTCACTCGTAATTGTATTGGACACAAATCAAAATGTAGTCCTACTTCCTAAATTAATATGTAAGCTTGCATAATGAAATTCTAATTATAGAAATTCGCTCTCGCATGCACGATATTCAATTTATTATGACATTGTTCGATGTTGTCTTCAATTACATTTGTGATAGTTTCATATTTGATTTCGAACACGTTGTATATTATTATCGATGCTGTGTATATTTTATTAAACTCCAATTCCATTTAACTTTAAGATATAACTTTATTAATACTGGTTTACATTGTTCAGAATAAGTGTACTTTAGGGAGAAACTTTCTACTTTGTCCCTAATAGTGAATTTCATAACTCTCGCCTTAAAATTGTCGGTCTATTGAACGATGCGTACTCGAACGCTATAGGATTTTGGCTATAATAATTAATTTAGGCTACGAATCACGCTAAAATAATTTATGTATATGTGGGCGTGTATATCTATGAACGTTTGAATAATATAACGTGTTTATGTTTAGGAATCTGTGCATTAGTTATTTCTGAGAACATGGATGATATTAGCTTAACAACTCTTCAGTTTCGATGAGGGAATTTGCTTTGAGACCAGTCGATGTACCGCAGAGTGGTTGTGAAGATTTTGATCTGATCGTATCAAATATGAGTACGTACCTTTATGTATAAACTATATGTATTGAACAAAACATAAAACTAATCTTTGTGTTATAATAGTAGATAGATATAGTATGTATGGTAAAATGTCAATTTAATAGTTCATATAAAGAGAGAGAGTGAGGAAGTTCGAAACACATTAGGATCAAATAGAATGTAATTAACGAAGGTATGTGTTAAATTCGTAACATAGTAAGACTTTTATATTAAATGTAATAATATTGCCTTTTTGGTATTTATAAAGAGATCTATGGAAATCTTAAAATAAATTTAGTCTCAAATTCCAAGAAATTCTGAAATTAAAAAATATAGAAAATCGTTTGAATGCACAAAAATTAAGTAATGGGAAAATAATGCTTAAGAAAAATTTTACATTTTTTTGATAATGTGAAAATCTCCAAAACATATTCAATTTAATGCTGTTTTGACATAAACTCGAAATTTGGCGTTTCCGGTCATTGAAAAATTGCAAGTATAATAATTTACAGGTTTTTTTGTGATTTAAAATAAAATGTAAGACAGTTCGATTTTCACCAAAATCAATCGACATCACATCAATTTTACAATTTAACGGAACATAATTAATTTAATATTAAATAAATACGGGTATTTTATTGCTAGATATACAAACAACTTTTGACACCGGGCTATTTATTTAATTTAAAATGCTCATACCGGAAAAATACAAGCAGAGTTAAAAGTATTTAAAAAATATTCACCGCGATGTTAGGTTAGATCTATTATTAACGAATGTAATTAATTGTTGACTTCTAGAGGACAATTATCACCCGGCTCTAGAAATTAAGTTGTAAATGACATTTAACGATAATAGCACTCCATCAATTATTGAAGCGCCGAATTCAAATATGCGCGGATGAATATTTAAAAATCTCAAGCTTATTTTACTTAATAACATGTTAATTAAATGCAATTGGACGCGTGTCTATGAGCGCGACAGCCGCGACGCAACCCTTACCGGTTCATATGACGAAATTTACGGTGTGTCCGACAAACGTTTCTGAGTGGTCGCACGGGCGAGTATACCTAAAATGTGTTACGAGGGACATTATCTTAATACTAAAAAATAAGCACTTCTTTCACAATTTTTAAGCTAAGAAAGATATGATTTAATGCCAATGATCTTACTTAAAAAATGTAAAAATTATTTTATCAGTGATTCTGGAGGTTTTTGATATACATTTTACGTTACACTGCGACTTAGCCATCGAACTCCTATATTTAAAACAACATCATCAAAGTTGCTTTGCATATATATAAATCATATTCTAAATTATCTATGTTTAACATTTGAGATCTAACAAAATGGTCAATTTTGATAATCTTCATGATAACATTTGACATTTAAAATATTTTTTCACACAAATTTTTGTGATGTAAAAAGCATCACTTCCTTAGATAAAAGTTCTGAAACTCCAATATTCATACTGTCTGACACCCGTCTGCAGATTTTTCTACTAACTTTTTTATTTAAATATTAAATCGGCACAAAACACTTTTTAATTCTTTATGAATATCTACTAGAGTGGTATTTTTTTAAAATGGTTTCTTTGATTAAATTTAAATTCGAATCCATTCCCCCAAATAAAGCAAGTTGTGCTGTGTCACTAATGTCACAACTTTCACCGACAGTTAAAGATATCTACTCCAGTTTTAAGATTCACTTCTTTTAATTTAACTCTATATCATTTAAGATATCGTCAAATAGTCTTGCTATTGTAAACTGAGATAAACTAATTTTAATGAGAAAGCAGCACCTGTATCAAGCAATGATGAGGCAATTTTAACCCTCTGAGTGGTATCGCCGTACATGTACGGCGGTGAATCTTGCACTGTTTTGAGGTACTTCAGATAGTAATATATTTACATATATAGCTGAAGAAACAATAATTTTTAATAATTTGTTTTAATGTAAATGATTTTCATAAAAAATAATACATATAAATTAAGAAGTACAACATAAATAAACATAACAAAATATATTTTATAAAAAAAAATTTAAGAGCCTCTTAATGGATTTTAATAAAAAAGTCTCACAAAAGCCGAATATTATTTAAAACATATGTAAAATATTTTTTTTAAATATACTAATACAAAAAAATAGTAATTTAAATAAAAGCAATAAAACGTTAAGAACCACTGATTTTTTAAATTATACAATAAATGCAATATAAAATAAGAGTAAATAATTTTGTTAAAATACATAAATTAAATAACTCCGAGGTGTATATTAATTAACAAATATGTATAAATTAATTCACCACTCAAAGGGCTAAAATATTATGTTTTCGCTTCAAATTTTTTTGCAATACATTTAATTTGTCTTTGTATTTCTTTAAATTTTAAAGAATATTTAGTTTTGAACCGGTGTTTGATTTTAAATTCCGTAAAAACAAAACATTTTTTCTGAACATACCAAAAAAACAACACTGTCTTTAATGCATACAAAAAATAGTCCATATTTCTCGGACTAGACATAGCCCATGGAGTTATAGAGAACCATGAATAAATATAAGACATAGCAGCTGCAAGACGAGCTCTGTGAAAGTAATACAGTCTATTGATATTTGTACTACAGAGCTACTGCTCACGGGCCGCATGTGGCCCGTGGGCCTCGGGTTGCTCATACTGCTCTAGAGAGTCACAATCGCGTTCCTTATTCCTATCCGTTGCGGCCAGAACATCAGCTCTTAAGAACGCTCCTTTTTCAAGAGCCATCTAGCATCTCAAGAAGCTTGCCAAACAAAATATTTTATGGGGTTAATCTATTTTAGATGTGCACCATAGCTGTTTATTATTGTTTATGTAATGGCCCTAATAACGCATCGGGAAACCTGTTATTTTAAAATGGTCCGAATTGTAATAAAAAAATGAAAATAAATATATCAAAATATATTTAATGTACTTTTTGCTTATTCTGCTTCAACCACGTACATATTATAAATGTTAAGCATTATTTATTACCGTATTTTTATGCTAGCTATTAAATTTTTAAGCTTAGCTCATATTCTCATATATAAATAGAAAAATAAACTGATATTAAAATAAGTACTCTATAATATTATTAAAAAATATGTTTTACGTCATATATTCACTGCCGCGTAGGTATTGCTAAAAGTGTAAAAAGCCTTATATCACAGTCACATTAAACAGCTTTTTCGCACAAAGGCGTGCTTTAGAAAGCTTCACTTTTGAAACGAATGACAAACTCTACGTGTGTGAGTGTAAAAACAGCGTCGAACACAAACGAGAGTCTTGCGTTGAAATGTTTTACGCGTCTGTGAAAAAATTTTATACGTGGACGCTCGGCGTACTTTTTGCTCAATCGTGCTGTTTAATTTTCGATGAGGAAACTTTCGCGTATTATTTTATAAAATATGAATGCGAATAGTGATCGCTTAGCGTGTGTGTAATTTATAGTGGAAAATTGGCGCGTAATTTATAGTTGAGCGTGTCGTCGTAATTAAATGTTAAAGTGAGTAGTAGAAGCACGTAGTAGGGAAAATGCCGCCAGTGCTCATTCCTAATGGCCCCCATACATTTTAATTTAAAACTACTTAAGTTCGAGCAAGGCGAGGAGGGCGAATAGTTCGCAATAAAAAAGGGTTAACGTGTTTTCGTCTTGTACTACAAAATCAACGCGAAAGTTACTGATTGCGGTTTGATATTATAAAATAGTTTTAAACTGTAACATTTGATGTTATCATGGTACATCCCAATGGATTTGAGAAGATATTTGCTATTTACATTTTTGACATTTTTATAGCTCAAAAATAACACTTTAAATAGTGCTCATATAAAACTAGACACAAAACTGCTTAGCACAGTAGCGGCTTTAAGATTTATAAATAATCTAGTATTAATCGGGAGAAAAGATTGTAAAAAAAAAGTAGAAAGCAACTCGATTATTCTTAATCAAAAGCAATCCTGAATTTTTCTGAAACATGTTTACTAGTCCAGTGTTTCATAAGTATCACAAAACGTCAGATATTCAGAATTGTTTCATGAAATTAATTATCCATTATTAATAGCAATTTAATTCTCATTGAATGCATTGTTAGCTCTAGTGGAATTGGACATATGCAATTAATGCAATGATGTTGTCCAGCATGTTTGAAGTAGAACATATGTCTATTTACATTATTTGATTGATTCATATCGATTTAGGTTTTTACTAATGAACAGCGTCAATTTTTAATTCATTGTCCTTTATCTATGATATCTAAAGCACACAGACAGGAATTTATTTGTAGGATCAATGTTTTTTTATATAATAAAAATCATAAAAAATATCTCCATATATGATGATTGAAAAATGCGACAGTTTCAAAACTGTTGGCAAATCTTAATAATTAAATAAATTAGTTTAAAACTTAGTTAATCACAAAGTGGTATGTTTAATATATGTATTTTATTAATTATGAGAGTATTATAAAATAATATGTATTCTAATAATTATTTAATGATAAAGTACATAGTGACATTTGTTGATTGTAAGCTGTAATAATAATTATATAAATAGTTGATAATATTAAATATATAGTCATAGTAGATAAAAAATAAATTTTAAGGAACATTGTAATTAAATTTAAAAATAATAATATTAAAATTGGTATTATCCAGGATACAATAAATACAAAAACAATACTCTACAATATTGCCCCATAATTATTGTGCAATAATATTAGATAAAATGATATTGCAAAAATACAAAATAGGGCAATGAAAGTAGTTTTAAATAAAAATAGATTTACTAATTGTAGAAGTATGATTGCTAGATTGGAATGGTTGAATGCTTAAGAAATAATATGTTATCAAGTATTTATTAAGAAATAAAGATGTACATTGATTTATTACTAGAAATGGAGACAATTTAAGGATAGTTAGGTATAAGAAAACGAGTACGGTCAGGGGAATAATATACAGAGGTGTGAATATGTACAATCATATTTCTAATGTTATAAATTAGTAAATTAAGCTTTATTATAGTTTTTTTCCGTAACCAATTTAAGTGCTCTGTTTTAAGCAAATTCAAGATTTTGTCAATATATATTAAATATGTGTATATAGTAGAGTTTTTGTAATTTTAAGATTTTTTATTCTTTTAAGTTAAGCAGTTCAAATATACTAAATCTTATGCAATCATTTAAGGCGTATTTTTTGTTAAAATAATACTTATTTTTGGGGTGTTGTAGGTTGCTTTAATAAAAAGTTTTTATATGTGACTAAAAATACGTTGATTGCAGTAGCGTACGGTGACATACATTCCCTTTCGCTCTCTCGCGTGTTAAGTGATGAGAGTGAGCGAGAAGTGGGCGTGCGGAGCGCATGTAACGCACGCCTTTATCTCTCACTCACTCTTGTCACTTAACATGCGAGCGAGCGAAAGGGAATGTTTCTCACCGTATGCGCCTGGTTGATAGCTTAAAAATTATTTAAAAAATAAAAATTCGCATGTAATTAATTAAATCAATATTTTAATTCACCATAATAACTGTACTTGAACTGTATGTATTTTGGTAACTTATAACACATTAAGCGTATTGATATTAATTAATAAAAAAAAACTTATGGGGGCAATATTTGTTTCTTGAATTTATTGAAATTGAGTTAAGTAATGAGAAAAATCTATTAATAAGAGGCAACAAAAACTCCCATACGGTGAGCTCTGGCGTCACAAAATTTGTACGGCTAATTTTGATAGGAAATTTTTAGTCATTTCCATCATGAGCTTATGCGGCTTTTAATTATCTATATTCAAATTATTAAATCGTATGGTATATAAATCCTAAGCTGAGCCAAGAAGAAAAGTACTAATATAATACATATTATATTAATACTTTCTTTCTTGTTATAAACTTTCTTTTAAAATCAACCTGTCTTTATAAATATATACAATATTTAAAAACAAATATATTTATAAATATATATTCTATTTGTAAATATATTTACAAACAGTTTGCTTGCTTATATTTAAAATCTGTGAAATTACTTTTATATAAAAGAAGCAATGACGTTATGGATTTAATAACACATTTTCAGTAAAAATAATAGTATAGTTCAGGTTAATATATTTATGAAATAAATTGTTGTAATATTTTAAAAATTTAATGTCATATCTCTCTTGTATTTTATTGCATTTTAATGTTATTTTTGATTATTGCATATTCGTTAAGGGCTTCGAAACCGAAATTTGACTTTTTATATACATTGACTAAAATAATAATATATCATTGGAGGATGCTGAGCTTACCTATGATGAATTAAATTAATGTTAATATCGCGAATTTATAAAAAATAAAATAAAAAAACAAAATCGCTTAGAAAACAGAAAACATTTTAATAAAAAGTTTAAGGAGAGTGAGGATTATGCTAATTTGCAATAAGAACGCGTTAACGCATTTTCGTCTCATTTCGGCAAATTAACACAGAGCGGAAGCCGCGATTGCGGCGGTTTGTACAAGAACGTGTTGTAATTTAAAAAGTTTTGAAAAAAATTAAGGTTCGACGTTAGACAAGTCCACCGTCGAGCTTCCGTTAGTGAGCGAAGTTTACGCAAAGTCCGAAATAAGCCAAGTTTTGTCAACTTGCCGCCGACGATGCGAAAGTCTTGGACGCCGGGGCAAAAGTTGAACATTTAACGTCGGGACAGGGGGCGGATTCTTCCAAGATTTCAATTCCGTCCCCGAAGCTGTGCCGAATTCGATTTCGAACGAGGAGAAAGAAGCTCGCGGAATTATCTGGAGAATGAGCTACCCGTACATGTGGTGAATTTTAATTTTCCACTTTCGGTGGGAATACGCATATCACAACACATGTATGCACATACATATAAACGAATGTGCGATGTATATATATAATACATATATCTCAATACTTATATATACGTATTTATTTATTTAAAATAAATTAAGATTATTATGATCTTAAAGATTACACCAAAACGTCACGATAGTAAAAAAATAAACGATACATTTTATTATTAAAATTAAATATACGAATCAGACCAGCTCCTCGCAGATGACATTAAGTAGATCAATGAGCAGCTACTGTCATTTGGTATTGGATAAAATAATTATTATGCGTATTAATAAAATAATATTTGGGAAATAAAAATATCAATGAACAGAACTCGATAACACATCAACTTAAAAGTTTGACACAAAATACACTAATGAAAAAAAGTGTATTGGTCTTTTAATGTTAAATATAGAAAAAGCTTTCGACACAGTATGGCATGACTCATAAACTAGTCAGTGGTTTTGTATTTACAAAACCACCAAAAAGTCATAAGCATTGCGAATAAGTTTTTATTGAAAAAATGTAAATAAGATAACACTTTTATTTTATAAGTTTTGTAGTTCGGTATTAATTTTGTGTTAAAATAATTAGATAACTATACCTTATAACCTATGTGAATAATCAAAAATACGATCTACCTTTTTATTATTATTTTTTCTTGTTTCTCGTTTAGAAAATCTGCAAAGTGAAACAGAACTTAATTAAAAAATATTTTGCTTTCAATATTAAACAAAGACCAAGAACAAAAGATAAATATTTTTTAAGTCCAGATTATTGTTATGTAGATATTATGTAGATGTGTGCACACATTAACATAAATATTTTCATATGAAATATTTTCAAGTTTCTTTTGGGCGATGATATTAAAAGAGAAAAGCAATTTACTTCATCAAATGAAAAACGCACCAAAGAAATGTCTCCCTACATGTGCGTGCTTTCATTCTTATTATATTATGTTATATATGTACATACCATATACGATTAACTTTTTTATATACCACGTACAAGTGTCCAGATCGTAGCTTATGTTTTTTATCTTATTAAAAAATACAATTTATTGTTAATATTACGTATATGTGGTGCAAAATAGGATAAGAAAATATTTTTACATGAGAAGAATGCCGAAGAAAATAGGTGTTGCATTTTTAAAGAAAATTTATGATCTACTTTATAGAACTTTGCCGCTCTCGCGAATTCTCCGTGCACTTTTGGAGACTGCATTTTCAGCAACAGGATGCAATTTTTTTTTATAATATGCCATAGTCTAAAACATACTGTGACACAGTTTCCGCTTGTTTCAGCAAAGTGGTTTGTATATATTTTAATAAAATAATGCTACAAATGAAAGTCTTTTACTACTAGTTATTTAATTTGCGAAACCTTGTTATTGCAGTAAAGTCCGTAAACGTTTTATTGAACATGAATATGGTCTTGAGAGTTATGAAGGTATGCTAAGACAATTACTTACAAACTTATGTAAGGAGACAAATTTTCAAGCATTATAATGGAAAGCTTTTGAACGGAATTTCATAGCTCAGATTTTGGTTTACGATATCGATTGACTCAAAAAATGTTGCATTTAGTATGGAGTTATTTAAATATAAGTATTTTTAGATAAATAAGCCCGTAATAAATATATTAAATAAATTTAAATAGTCATAAATATAAATTTTGGAACTCCCTATTTCTTTTTTTCCCAAGCTCAAGATATCTGGCAATGCCTTATGATTTCATAATAACAATGAGAAACAAATTACCGTTTCACAAAATTAGTTTAATAATTTTTTTTATTGAATCATAAAAAAGTCATTGTCCAATAAGTTACAAAGAAGCCTTAGATAATAAATTGAGTTTATAAATTTCAATTTTTGGGGTTCACGATGTTTCTCGGAACTACTTTTAAAAGAAAAAAATACCTTTATAAAGAAACGAGGAACCCCCTGTTTCGCCAGGGATAGAAATATTTGTAAGCCACACTAGATAGTTGATCTTAGGTCGTCCAGTATAGCAGAGAGTGTAAGTACTATTTTTTTTTTAGTTTGATGCAAGGATTTCTTTAATCTCTTAGCTTCTTAAGAGCATAGCAAGTAGCCATTTAAAAATTTAAATTTCACCCAAATTAAATTTATTTGTAAAACACATGTTTTTCTTCTTAGTTATTTTATTATCACCAATACGCTTTTTTGTGTTTAAATTGATTACTAAAGTACTACTATATTAAAAGAAAAACAATTTTGTAACAAAATATCCAGAAAATTTTTGCACTTTAATAATTTTTTATAAAAAAAAAATTGTTAACTTTGATTCAACTACTACTAAAATAAATTGCACTACTGTAATAAAAAAAATTTAAAACAAAAATATATTTCCCTTGTGGTTTTTTTAATATAGTATTTTTTAATTTAATAAATATATTTATTATTTGAAAGTATTTTTTTTATTAAAAATCTTTTTGAATATTTTATTACCAATATGCTAAAGAAAAATATAAATGTATTTTTAGAAGACTTAAAAAATCTTAATTTAATACACAGCAATATATAGGTATTCTTATTGTTTCCAATTTTTCTAGTGCAAAATATAAAATAAAAATCTATATATAAGTAAGTTGAAAATATGCTAAATTTATGTGTAAAATAAATTTCACACTATTTAAAATTATAATTATCTTAATCCGATTAATGAGCCCCCAACCGAGTATCGCCGTAACCTCGTCTTAATTGAACAAGACGTAACAAATTCGATAATAATTAGTATTCGAGCTAACACTTATGGGAAACGAGGCCATTCCTGGTGGAACGGCGTTCCGGTTCATTACATAAAATGACATCGGTTTCGTTCCCTTCACAGACAGATATCGATCTGTCCGTAATAAGATTCGCACCAGCGACAGATCGTCAGATATCGATAGTGGCGTATCTGGGAAGCATTACGCGACATGAGATTTCCCGGGTATCACACGTAACGATGAAATAAAGAATTTTCTGAATAAAAAAATATCACACCAAAGTGTCACAAGGCATGAATTATGTAACAGCTGCGTGGTGTGAGTGCTATCTCGGTGGCACCAGCTGGCGTGGAGCAAGCAGCAGGAGTTTTCAGAGGATCCTCATCAGCGCCGTTGGCGCGATTCCAATTTAGCCAAATCGAAGAGGAGTGCACTTGCATGTTAGGTATGTGGTGCGGCTGCACATGGTATGACATAAAAGTTGGTGGACTTAAATCGTGTGAAACACGAAAGTAAAATATTGTTTTTTTACATCATTTAAAAAATCTTTCTTGTTAAATATAAATATAAATAGCAGATTTAAAAAGATTGTTCCGCAAAACATAGACACAATGAAGCGCTATGATTGCTATGAATGGAAAAAGTATCTGCTCTGAAAGACGATATGAAAAGACATAAATAAACAAGTTAAATCTTACGTCTTAGCAATAACTATTAAAATAATTTACAAGTCAAAGTCAAACATAACTAAATTTAATTTTAGAAAAAATAGATACAATTGAATCATATTTTTATGATTTGAGAAACGTAATCAAATGTGTTATGGACTTCAGATATTCCTTTTTATATACATAAAATTAAAATTATAATATTGTTTACGGTAATAAACCTATCGTGATATTTGAGAAGTGGAGAATTAAAATAAAGCAGAATAATACAGAGTTAATCATATTTACGAAACGTAGATAAACTTTGCAACCCCACTCCAAAGTGAATAGGGTAGTACTAGAATAGAAATCTAGCGTTAAATACCTGGGTGTATCTATGGAATAGTACGGTTACCGCATAGTCAGTGAAGAGGGTATGTTAATTAAAATACCTCTGAATTTATATCAGCAGAGAGTGAACTGATGATCCATACATAAAAGCATAAATTATTATAATTCCAATAAAATTCCACCGTTAAAAATTGGCAAAAATATAGAAAATATAAGATAAGAAAAAGTCAAGATGTTCTTCTGATATTTGAAACAGTAGATACATTTGTAAAATTAGCTTATGTTATTTTAAGTGTTATCAATAAACATCTATCTAAGATTGTCAATCATAATTTTTACTAGATTTTATGCCTAATTATTTTTGAGATATTTTCACACCATTTAAAGTTATCCAGAAATTCATCAGATTAAGATTACTTATATTTTTTCACTAATCCGATATGTATCATATTTTTTAAACACATAAAACTTGTTACCATTTAAGATCTCAGAAATACTTTAGATAAGTTTGCATGTGTTTTTTCTTTTCATTTTGAATGATATTCTAAATTTAAAAAAATACGCAAATATATATATGTACGCTTACAACGAAAACACATAATTGAATGCGTGTGGTCTATAAAAATAAATAATGCTATACAAAAACTAAATAGTTCATATTTAACATTTTCATTTAATGATTAAAGATCATTCTAACGAATTAAAAATGTTATTCACACAATAATAAAATAGAGACCTCGTAATTGAATGATTGCGTTAGTAATTAGAAATATTGTACGTATCACTTAATAGCATATCTGTCCTGAGAAGATGTTTCATTCATAAGTACCACCAAAAAACTGCTTTTTATGAAAAAGAAAGTACGCTAGACAATTAAATATACCATGCGCAGTTTACTATCGTTATTCGACTCTTTGGTTACCGATCGCTGGAGTGGCATAATTACATTTTGGCTGTTATATTCAAGAAGCGATGCAATTGACTCGCAAAAATCTCCATCTGCGATTCACCAGAGCTACCTCGAAGCATCATTATAAAGGATGTGATATTTGACCATAGAAACAAGTCAAGACACTGAATCGACACAAGAGATATGAACAGATCGCCTATAAAGCACCACGATAAGACATTATAACATACCCTAGTTGCCTACCAAAAAAATCACAGCCGACAATAATACAATTTGATACGCCAGGGAAGACTCTCCAACTTCCAGGACCTGCCACTTTAGTTCCACTGTAATTTAAATATATTTTTAAAACTAATAATCTTAACAACCAAATCATAATAATAATCATATACCAACGATTAAAGAACGTTGTTATATTTATAATAGAAAAAAAACTTTGCATACTAATCTGAAGACAATCAAATTAAAATAAAAATATAAGGATAAAATGCCAGTGTTTTTAATGCGGATCGCTTAAGTACATAGCATTTTATTTTATCTTTCATTTAAATAGTTTGAGATTTTTTTCTCCTAAAATATATAAATAAATTGTACTGAAATAGCAAAATAAAATAATGTTACATTTAATTGGTTACAAATAGTATTATTTATTATATATAAAATTATTTTTGTAAATTTAATCATATTAAAATTACTGTTTCATAAAAATAAACAAAAAAAAAAATTTGTAAATCAGAACTAGTTTAATAATTAAGCATTTAAGTGTACTGAACTGATTTAAAAATCAAATTTAAATTTTAGCAATTTCAGATTAAAACTTTGAAACGTAATCTGAATACATAAAAAGTGTCTTTTTAAAACTTTTAAGAGTTGCACCAATATTATTTTTTTATTTAAATTGTATTTTTTAGGACTACATTTATTTATATTTACGTATACAATAAAAAAGTAAAATTTCAACAAACATATAATATTTAAATATCTAGAAATTAAAATATAAATACACTTGTATCGATGAACCAGATTAAGTGTTTATATTAAGAATCTCAATATTTTATGATTCATTAATTAAACTAATTTTTTGTTAGGTTAATGCAGATATTTTGCCATTTTTTTATGATACTAACAAAATATTTTTTTCTCTGAATTGATAAATAACATCTGTTTTTAAACTATTTTTAAGCTACTTTTTTCTGGATTCTTACTTAGGCAACGAACAGTAAAGAGCCATAATATTTTTTGAAATGCCTGCGTTAAAAGTCAGTATACAAAACTGTTTACTTTATGTATTTCTTAAAGTTATTTCTGTAATTGCGGCAGGAAAAAAAATTGCGTCGTGTACAGGAAATAAGTTTAATTTCACTGACACAAAAGAGGTTTAAAGAACTTTAGTCTAAATGTTTTTTACTAGTCGATAAATGTCAACATATCTGATCACAAGTTGAAGGTTCTAATTGCCATTTATTTTTTGAGACATTTGTATTTGAAAAGATAAATTTTAGCCGCCAATCAATTGGACATGTTTTGCTTTTTTTTTAAACTTTTTTGCATCGATTGGTAACTGAACATTAAACATGTATACAACAATGTGAAACGGAAAAGACATTGGGTTAATTTAAAAAAATGTTATTTGTATGGTGGAATTGCAAGGTTATTGTGTATTATGAACTTTTGGAACGCAAACGTAATTGTGAGCAATTAACAAAATTATACATCACCCATAAAAAGGTTAGACCTAAATTTGTAAATAAAAAAGAGGTGACAATTCGCGACACATTTGGCGATGATGACCTAAAACAAGTTAAAATAACTGGATTTGAATGTTATTTGGCATCCACCATACTCTCTAGACCTTGCTCTTTTTGATTGTTATTTTTTTATGTCATTGAAAAATTGTTTAGATAATAAAAAAAAATTAAACAAGGACAGTAAAAAAGCTCCTAATTTATTTTTTTGCATTAATGTCACAGAAATTTTTATTATATGTATGAAATATATATTATAATAAAATAATCAAACTAACAATTAAAGCTAATAAACTTTTTAAGGAACCCTTTAATTAAAATTTATCATTTTGATATATATTTTTTTTTGTAAATTTAGGTAGAAATAAAACTATATGATATACCATAATTCGTATTAAAAATAAAAAATACTACGTGCTACAATAAATAAAAAAATAATGTTTATTTTGTTATTCAGCTTATATTTATTATTTATTGTGAATCTTCCGTAGCCATATAGAGCTACAATTTAAAACTATTAAGTAGTGGGAATCAGGGTAATGGTAATAATCATAATCTATTGTAACAGCTTACAATCAATAGATGTCATTATGAACGACCAAGCTTGATTTTATTTTATTAAGAAAATCTAATCTTTAATGATCGAATTATAATACATTTGGGATTTAAAACCAGGTCTTTCGGGAGTTCTTCACTGACTTATATTAATGGTTTATCGTGGTAGTTGTATGGGAATATGTTTTAATACAAACAATTATGCTCAACTTTGGAGTTATTGTATATACGTTTTGCTGTCTTCTAGTCTGTGAACTTTTGTATCAAACCATGTGTACCATTCCGTGGTTGCTTTTCGAACAGCGTTTGGCTTTATCCGAGCACTTTGCACAACGTCACCTAAACAACTTGACGGCTGATCGGCCAAGTAACCTTCTTGCAAAGTCTTTGATAAATACTTGGCTAGTGAAAAGGGGCGGTACGAATGAACGAGCACGTCAATTCATGGCTGGGTAGAGATGCACATATGAAAAATGGGGCGGAAAAACAATCTGCGTGGGAAAGGTACGTTTCAGATATTCAGACGTGGAATCCGCCCCGGGTTTGTAAGGTAGAAGCGGAGAGACAGATGTTGCACGAAATCGCGTATGCCTTTATCCAAAGCGAAATCCCCTTCGAATTTTAATACAATACGCGCCTGGAGCTGCTGTGTAATCGTGTCGAATAAATTTATTGTCGCTTTGCTGGATTTTTATATTATTCCTTTATATATTTTTTTTAGTGAGAATGCGTGTTTGAGACTTTATTAGTAAGGCGAGTACATAAAATATTTTTTAATTCCATTAGAAGTGTGTAAAGAAAAGTTCTAGCCACCGAATCTATATAATTCCATGTTATGTGAAAACATATTTAAAGTGTACTACATATACAAAAAAATCTAAGCTAATTTATAGTACTTTTATTTATATTGATATTTGATCATGTTCTAAAATAATTAAAATAAATAGTTATTTTTTACTATTTATAATGAAAAATAAAACATCAATTTGTCACTTTTAGGGCAAATAATTTTGCTCCACAGGTTAATGTAGACAATCGTAAAAGTCTTTAATTTAAATTAAGGGCTCTTAACGATGTTTTAAATGTCTCATCTCAGAAAGTATCACAAGAACTGAAATTGGTCAATCGAGCAATACGACGCAAGTAAATTTTCATTTAGCGGTAGAGTAATTAGACTTATTCTTATTTTTGTTTCATTATCGCAATTGAATGAGTATTAGTAAGGTTAAAGACTCGTTAAAAATAATTAATGGTTAAAAAGTTAGAAGGGAAAAAATTAATTTGCATTGAAATAATATTTTTTTGGCAATCATCCGTATAAATTGAATTGTTATCTTTACGTATTTATACACCTACAGCTAAATTTTGGTTAAATAAATATTTAACTTCGTGATAATACAGCAAATGATATCGAATAAAATTAAAAAGCTTCAAATAAAAATATATGTCAAATGTGATATCATAATCGACGTTAATTATATGGCAGACATGAAATGAAATAAAATATCAGCAATTATGTGTTTTTTAATTTATATATAATAATTAAACACAATTGACATAATATTAAAATATTTATTACTTATAAACGACACCGATCTAATTATTACTAGAAATTAAACTTGGGTTCATCATTATGAATCTGAATCGAAGCAAAAGGCCATGAAGTAGCTTAAAAAAGGCACACCACTATCTAAGAAGTTCAAGGTGACATGAAGAGTATTCTGCTGATTGATTATAAAGACAAGATTGCCAAAATAACTGGACAGTACTACACTAATCTGCTGAAACAATTGAAACTAGCTTTGCAGAAGAAAATAATAGGAAAATTAACAGAATGAGTGCTTCTTTTGCATGACACGATTGTGGTTTTCATATATTAAACTATATTGCATATAGTCCAGACCTGGAAATTTCAGATTATTATTTATTTCCGAAAACATATAAATCCTTAAAGGAAGTAACTTAAGAACAATGAAGCAGATAAAGCTGCAGTTGCAAACTATTTTGAGGACAAAGATAAAACGTATATAAACGTATAGAAAGATGTGTTTTGAATGAATATATGTATCGTAAAGAAGAAAAAAAATTATGTTTTCTATTAACCTCATTTATCTTGATTCCAAGAATTTATCGACCTTCCTTCGTAAATGTTTTTGTTAATTCTTGTTTGTCCATTTCTATTTATAATATGGGTTTGGGCTATATTTATTTTTATTGGTATTTTCCGAATGCTATAATGAGAAGTAAACACTGAAGTGGTTTTGTATTAAATTTTAGATAATTAATCTGGTCCATCTTAAAATGTTACCTAGATTTTTTTAGATTTTTGCATTAAAATTGTCTGAAGAATTTTATTTATATTTTATATCTTCATAAAATTAAAATTAAGTTTTAAGTACACAATTTTGTCATTTTTTTCATAAATAAAGTGATGTATAAAAGTATTTAAAAAAATAACTTAAGAGAATAAAATAACCTTTGTATTAAAAAACCATTCAATGTATTTCTCTTTCGTTTTTAGAAAATTGATCCGATCGCAAAGTTTACATAGATTTTCCTAATCTCAGGAATGAATATCATATTGATTTATAATGTCGTGTCGCACATATAAGGTAATACTTTTTATTAAATAGAGCTACTTCAGCTAATAGAGGATACTTATATGCAGGGCTTTTTTATAAACAAAAAAAGTGCCGGAATCTACTTCTTGTCAAGCATTTTACTGAAGAAAGTTATATTCAAATATCATTTAAATTACATTTAAAGCAGATTTTCTTATGCCACAAAGCTGGAGTTTTCAAATATTTATATAGTAATTTTACCAGCGAAGATATATTTCATCTGGCAATTATATTTTCACTAGCGAAGTCCAAATACATTTTCACCAATAGATTTATATTTCTACTGCCTACTGTTGTAGAAATTATATGCTGCTTATAATGTATATACAACTTAATTTGACAGTCGTGAAACGTCTATTCGCTGCTCAAACCCAAACCTAACCTAATGAAAGTTCTAAAACTATAGTTTTAGAACTATTATTAGTTAAGGGCTAAAATATAATTTAAGCCAAATCATCTCTCAGGAGAAAACCAGTAGAAGAAGAAGTGCAGAAAGTCGTCGCATTTTGTATCTTGACACATATTTTGTCTGCATTTAGATAATACACTATGTTTTAAAAATACGATCGCAATCCTTAACGATATTTATACGGATTTCTGATTTGAGAGTATTGGTCAAAGTGTATTCAAACCAAATTTTTGTCAATAGAAGGGCGTAAAAACAACTATTCATTCACAGAAGTCAAAAATTCACGTCAAAAGCAATAAAATCGTGTCGGCGCAGTCGCAGTGGGAACGTTCGGTAGCGAGCGTTCCCACTGCGACGGCAAAACTGCCAGGTATTGTCTTTCTTAATAATTCTACAACAGGTGAGGATATTTTTAAGAATGTCTACGAGCATTCAATAAAATCTTTTTTATCAAAATTAATGCGTGTAAAAAAAAAGTTTCGAATAAAAAAAATAATTTTCCTTTTTACATATTTCTGTAATCTTACTGAAAAATATTTTTTTTTGTGAATTTGTTCCGAAAACTTAAATATATTATTTTTTGATAATGGTACAATACATTATAATACATATTTGTGAACAGATGGGAGGGGGTTTGTCTGCGGTTTACAGATTCTCTTAAAGGGAATTTGGCGGCTCTTTGCGCATGAGTTTGACACCACAGGCATAAATCATTATTATATAAAACAATTCTGTACTTGTTATAATGGATTTTAGCAATGTGCAAGTATTAAATCAGTTTTAATCAATTTTATTTTATTGATAATAGTTCATTAGATATCGGTGTTATTCCATATATTATATTATAAAATATATATCTATGTATTATTTAATCTGATTAAAGGAAACACGATTTTTTTATGTTTCTTATTAAGAGATGTAATAATAAAGGTTTATATTTTTATTAAGGGATAAAATAATACATTCTTGTATTTTTATAAAAAATATAAGTTATATTTTTCGTGAAGGTATAAGCCTAACTAAAAAAATATCATATCAGGTGTGGTATAACGGAGCGTATCAGTGCGGGAAAGAAAAAAAAAACGAATATCCACACTAATGTGGATGTAGGAAAATAATTCAAATTATAACCAGACGCTTTATTTTTAATGCTATATAAAAAAGTTTTTCTCGTGCGCGATAAAACGTGTGTAAGAAAAAATGTAAATCTTCGTTTGCGAATTCAGAATTGCTAAGAGGATTCCGGTCGGCATTGTTACATACATATTCATCCTGGCTCGACCGGAAGATAAAACAGGAATTTTAAAGCAAAACAGCCTAGCAAGGATTAATCCTGCAGTTCTGCGAATTTAAATGCAAGAGAAATCGGATCTGAGAGTGTCAAGGAACCCATTTGCATATGCGGATGTATCCTATGGATGTAAAGGGCGTTTATCTAGGAATATTTTTTAATGTAAAACTAAATAAATGTGTTGATGCATTCCATACCTATGATATTCATGTAATCATGTGTAAGTAATATTGGTAAAAATATTTCCCACAGATTTTATATTTTAAATTATTGAAGGCTGTGAATTTTCTTAGTATTTGTTTCCAAATAATTTAATAAAAAATAAAATTTAATTGTTTTGATAAGTACAATTCTGATTTATTAAAAAAAATAAAACGTCATTTAATTAAACCTTATTCAAAATAATTTATGAAAAGAAAAAAATTGAAAACTAGCCATTAAAAAATTCCACAGATTCTGGAATTTCACCAGTTAAAAATATTTTTTTATTTTTTTGTATTTTATTGATTGTTATGACATATAATATTAGATTAGTCATTGAAGAATCCGTAAGTTTTTGCATTAAGTGAAAAAGTATTTTTAGTAAAACTTATTTGGAAAAAACAGACTATATAATGTATAAACTCCCGGGTGACACATTAGAAACGAAACCATTGTGGTTGTATTCCGTTAGCTACAAAAAATTAGGTAAAGCGCGTTTGTTTTTAACGTTTTAATATTTTCTTTTACAGATGAAATATTGTCATTGATTAAAATTACACATATGTATCTAATTAAAATTTTCTGAATTTACAGATAAGGCAACAAATATATGTTACAACCAAATATCACGATTATAATATATTATAATTATAAGTTGTTATACTTGTGTTTAGGAAATACATAAATAAATAATGAGTTTTTATTTGTTGCTTTAGAGAGCTTTTAAGATAAAGTTTTAATGCATTTGCCTAAAGTTTTTGAACACATCGTTGGTCAGCGTATACTGAAATATTCATAGTACATTAATATTACTTTCAGTGATTTTAATTTATTTACAATTGCTATTTTTGTCGTATTTCTTTCTATAAACTTTGAGGTAGTTCTTCAAAGCAAAACTTGATTCATTTAACTAGCACACCACATCCAATACCAAACAAAGTTTCATTTTGATTCTAAACGAAAACTCTGTTGAATGTTTTTTCTTTGTATCGTCCCTGAAAAGTGTAAAAATTGAGCAGACGTGTCGTATTTCCAAATTTCATAAAGCACGCGCGTCCTTGGAAAAGAGTTATTTTTCAGAAACTTTTATCTCATTACATATATTACTCAGACAGCTAACCATTATATAATGTAATATGCGTTCGGCTATATAAAAGCGTTAGATTATATAAAAATAATACAGACGCATGTTTCAAAACTCATAATTTTTAATATAATGAATATTATAATTACTATAGAATCCTATTGTCTTTGAACAATGTATATTAAGTTCATAATAACGATAATTAATTAGAACGTTGTACGAAGAGCACAAAATTGAAACCTAATAAACTCGACATTAAACCAAATCCATAACCTTGATAATTTTGTATTATACAACATTATATCGGAAGGCATAATGGTTTTTGAGAATTCATAAACATAATATAGGCAATAATCCTAGTTGACCCGGTTTTCTCAAATGTTTGTCTCTAAAATGCTTTTAGGATCTAATAAGTAGTACGATATTTAATTAAGCGCGTTATTAGATTGAAAGTTTAAGCACTATCTTTAATGCTATCTGCGTATGATACTGGATGCAAAATAAATAAATTATATCGCGATTTTATGAAGAAACCGTTGACTGTAAATATAATAAATATTATTTGTTTTACAGAGAATTAATTAATGTTTTCTTTTCATATGTAACTAGAACCGTGCTTGCTACACATTTAACAGAGAGAATTTTTAATATAAAATGTATAAGAAACAACTTGTTTTTTATCCAAATTTTTTGGTGTTACTTTTTGCTAATGTTATTGGTGAAATATTAAATTAAAAAACCTTATATATATCTGCATTTTTTTATGTGAACAAAGATAATATGTGGAATTGGGTAGAAAATTATTAAAATTTCTTTTTGCAGTTAGAACAACCGTGAAATAATTCACGAATATTTTTTTAAGAGGATATTTTTTTAAGAGGATAAGAGAATATTTTTCATTTTTTAAAATATTAAGGCCAAAAAGGTTAAGGCTAAGAAATAAGGTTAATGGCCAACAACCGTAATTTCATGAACTAGTTATGTGTAATATTATTTGCACTTAAATATTCAGATTAGAAGTAATTTTTGTATTTGAAGTATTTGAATTAGCAAGCACTTATAATGTGTATTTATATATTAAAAAGTAAATCTCCCATAATCTGCATATCTCAAATTAAGAACTCCTTTAACATCTGTCGCACATTTTTCTGGACGGAAATTGCACTTATAATAAAAAGCATGCAGCTATCTAGAGTTTAAGTTCTTAGTATCATATCATATTTTACCCACATTCATAAATAAACACTTAGTCATTTCATTTGTAAGTAATTTTAATCAATTTAAATATTTATCTAACTGTATATTATTATCAGTTTTATTAATAATATAAATCAACTACTTTTATTTAGTGTTTACTTACGCATTTCTACTATATAATATACTAGTGTATATGTTACAGTGAATGTGTATTACTAGTGAAATAATATTTCAGTGAAATCATATCCTTCACTATAAATACACATTAACTTTAACAGTTGCTATACATCAATTTGTTATTTAAACATAAACCTAACCTAAAGAAATTAAGCAAAATCAACTTGGTCTAATAAAAGTTTAAAAACTAACTATGGTTCTTAAACTAATATTAAGTTTGGTTTAGGTTTAAACAGAAAATGGACCTTTCGCAACTGAAAAATTGAGTTTCATAGATATTTTATTAGCGCCTATCAGTTAAATTATATTTTCTATAGTAAAAATATATACTGACTCGTAAAAATATATTGTAGTGATAATATAATTTTACTTTAAATTAACTGTAACAGTTACGAATCGTCCATTAGCTGTTCAAACCCGAACCTAACCTTAACGAATTAACCCAACTCAACTTGACCTAATGAATAGTTTTAAGACTTTCATTAGATTGAGTTTGAACAGTAAATAGCCGTTTTGCAACTGTCAAATTAGGTTTCCTGGACGTTTTAGAGCAGCATATGTTCACTAGCGCCTATCATTAAAATTTAAGTTTTTCTAGTACAAATATGTTTATTTAATAGTAAAAATAGTAATATATATGCAACAGTTTTTAAAACTATATTTATTCTAGTGAAACTGCATTTAAAAATGTACGTCATAGTTCTTAAAATGTATTTAATAACATTATTATATTTTAATTTTAATTTATTCATTGTAAATCTTTAGTTGCAACATGACAGGCCTAATGCGTTACAACGGGGTAAACAAAATTAACAACAACTGAATAATTTGTAAGACATCATTAATCGATGACATATATTTGACAAAATTTTGACAAAATTTTAAAACAAAGAATTACTTCGACAGATCTCAAGTGATTAAGACAGAAAAGCTTATAGTCATATTAGCACATCGAGCGTAGGAAACATAAATTTACGTTATTAAGTCATAAACGTTGGCAGATCAGTATACTCATTGCCATATAGATTTCGGAATCTTGAAAAGTACAGGTGTTTGCTCTCTAGAATCTATTACAATAGCGTTTCAAATATATGTACATTAATGTAATCTAGTAAAAAACGTAACTGTGACAGATCAAGATGTTTTTAGAATATTTGTTCGTAAATCTCAAAAAGATTTGCATCACAATTGTTAATTTAAAATATGCTAAATGGATGCGATTTCAGAGTAGTAATTGATCGTAGCAGTAGTAGGCGAGCCCTAAATCTCTTTTTGGAGGGGCCATGCACTTATATTTGCTGATTTTGTACAAACCCGAATTTAATTTAATGTCGACTAATCAATCACTTAAACCAAACCAAAGCAGACTTCAAGCATTTAATAATTAAATATACAATTAGTACATGAACGTAATTTAAATTGTCGCACAAAAAATTAAAACAAATCCTTTTTTGGCCAAGGAAATTATTACAAATTACAATTGATAAATACGTGAGATTAATAAAATCTGAAAAAAAACAATTTGTGACGATCTATTGGAATTATAATTAAATCGAAATCACTAATTCTGACACGAAAAAAATAAAAAAATTCTAGAGGTAATATGAGGTTAAATCCTAACTCTTTTAGGTAAAAATCACTTATTACTACCATGTAGGTATGTGTTTAAAGTATTTTTTTAGCTTAATTTAGACATTGATGCATTGTTAATGAACGGATTATTAACTTAAATATATTAAATATTAATAAATATAATTTTTATTATATTTTTTTAAACTAAATATGTGTAATATAATGTAATTTAAAAAAATATAAATTTTAATACCTTCGCTAGAATTCTGTTCTTAATTTTTTTTAAATCTAGACTGAATTGTTGTGTGAAAATGTTTATAGACATTTTTTTAGAAATGATTTGCTGTTCTATTAATTTTAGTATTTATTTTAATTTTTAAATACATAATGAGATAAAAGAATTTGTCAATATAGAAATATTAATTTAACTTGCTTGCAGACAAACTGTTACAGAATATGGTTTTCTTAGAAACGATTTTATAAAAATGCTTCTTGAACTAACAACTCTTTCAGTTTTACTCCCAAAGAGGCATGATTATATTAATATACTTCGTATATTTATATTCATGTATCTCTTGATATATTATAAAATTCATAGGCAGGTACCTGCGTATAACTTTCGTAATTACAGTGTCATAAAAAGGCGACCGCTGATGAATTTTATATGTATACGGTGGCTCGAAAAATTATGGAAATTTTCCGTATATTATTTTTCCTGAATTTCCATAATGAACGCCGAAATATGATATAGAGCAAGATTCCATGTCCACATGCTCGCCACTAATTGTCAATTTGAAACACAAAACAGCCGTAATTTATACGGTGCGTACGTGTTTTTATGTAAAAATTAAACGCTTTTTTACCCAACGCAAAAGAATAAATAAACCTGAATTGAACTTTATTAACATTTTTTGCGTCTCAATTGCGCTCGTAAAAATAACATGTAATAGCAAATTCATGCATCGCTAAGAAACATACGTTCTATATGAAAATGAGTGAAACACTATATTTTTCAACATTACCAATATGATCTTAGAGTCTTAAAGACGCGTTGTATAATCTAAATAAATTTGATTTTAAACTAATACATTGCTACGTATTATATTTTATTACACATGTTTTGGTTTGAATCCAATATAAGTTATAATTATCTACCGTATAGTACCAAAAATGTATATTATTAATTTGCAGATCACGCAAATATATCTTAAACTTTATATAAACATATGCTGTAAATTATATATACATATAAGATAAGATGGTTTAATAATTACTTATATAAAAGAAAACAAAAAGTTAAAATAAATAATGTATATTCTGAAGAGAAATTAGTGTCTTATGGAGTACCACAAGGGTCTAAATTTGGACCATTGTTATTTGTTTTGTATATTAATGATATAGTTAATAACGTGAAAAAATGTAAAATTCATCTATTTGCGGATGACACATTAATGTATTGCATAGGTGATAACATTAAAGAAATTGTAAATAATTTAAATAATGAATTAAGTATATTAGAAATATGGTTAAAGAATAATGTACTTTAATTAAATGAGAATAAAACTAAATGTATGTTTATTAATTATAAAAATGTGTTAGATAATAGTACCAAAATAGTAATAGATAACTCTAGTATAGAAATAGTGGATAATATAAAATATTTGGGAGTAATTGATGATACAAAATTAAATTTTAAAGAACATTGTAATTACATATTAAAAAAAATTAGTAGAAAAATAGGTTTATTATCTAGATTAAGAAATATATTAAGTATAAATACAAAAAAAAAATTTACAATAGTATAATATTGCCCCATTTTAATTATTGTGCAACACTATTAAATATGTTAAATAAATTAGATATACAAATGTTGCAAAAATTACAAAATAGGGCAATGAGAGTAATCTTAAATAAAAATAGATTAACTAATTGTAAAAGTATGATTGATAGATTAGAATGGTTGAATGTTCAAGAAATATTGAGTATGAATGTTTTAGTATTTATATATAAGTTAGAAAATAATATGTTACCAGAATATTTTAATAAGTATTTAATAAGAAATAAAGATGTACATAAATATAATACTAGAAATAGAGAAAATTTAAAGATAATTAAGTATAAGAAAACGAGTACGGCTAGGGGAATTATGTACGGAGGTTTTGATTTATATAATAGTCTTCCAAGAGAAATCCGAAACAGCAAAAATATAACGGGTTTCATAAATGGAATAAAAAAACACCTTCGTACATATAGAAATAAATTATAATATTAAGACTTTATTATTGTATATTTTTATTTTTTCTTTCTGTTATGTATTTTTTATATATTTTTATATATGTTTACTAAATTGGTTAGATGTAAAGATTAGCTATTAAGCTAAATAAATTAATAAAATAAAATAAAATAAATAATATATGGTATAGGAAAAGGTATTTTTTTAAATCAATAAAGTAGCGAATAATAAATTATATTCTCATTCTCCAAAACCACCTCGTCAAAGTAGTGATTCTAACGTGAGAGCCTTTCACTATGAATGACGTATGTATTTCCCAGATTATGTCAGTAATGTTTGATGCATGTCAGGCACCAAAATTGGTCTGAATAATATTATAACAAATATAAGTAAAACATTACGAGCCAATAAAATGAAGAAATACCCTTCGTAATACTTTCGTTGTATTGTTAGCCAAAGCCATCAATTCACAACAATGAATTATGCATAAATAATTTTTTGCTTTGTGCCTCACTTACGAACGACCCTTCGTTTCCGTTTATGGCTTAAATTTATTTACGACGATAAATAGCTCAGTACGTCTGTTACGCATATCTGTTTTGTTTGCCATTTTTATTAAGGCCATGAGCGATCGTTACTTTTTTCTTTTCGAATAACGCGAATACGTTCCGATGTGTTCTCTCTCAACCCTTGACAAGTTTTAATTTAACGAGTGATAACTCCGTGATTGATGGGTGAACGTGTTCCGAAGCATCGAGATAACGTTCGAAAGTCACTCGTTCATTTATTAAATACCTAAGCGGGAACAAAACGAAAATGGCTCCCATTAATCTTTTCATCAGCGTGACGTCACGTTCAGAGCGTGTATGTAACACATGCGTATATGACGCCCTTTCAAGGACAGATGTTAATATATTATACTAATTCTTTGTATTTTAATAAGCAAATAACTTGTAAGATATAGTTTTAAACTACATGTAGAATTTTTAAACATGTCCCTTATACAGTCAAAAAATATTTTTTATGAAATCTAAATTTATTATATGTTATCCTAAGCACTTATTAGTTAAATACTAGTTCTCTAAGATAAAGTTAACCAGTGCCGAATAGACAACAAGTAAAAAATTAGCGCTTAGTTGAGCCTTCGCCTTCCTGGACCCCCAGGTGACATTTATTTATTTACTTAAATAAGAAACTGAGAAACATGGAACATTCTTTTACAAATTTACGATTGATAAATAACGTGTTTGTAGTAAATCAGATATGTATTCCATATATCTGCCACAACTACAGGACCTCTAAAGATCATCCACTGACATCACCCCTCCGCCAGCTTTTCTACCACCACTCGGAGAATAACGATACTCGCCCACCATAGTTACCCCCAGGTGACATTTATTTATTTACTTAAATAAGAAACTGAGAAACATGCAACATTCTTTTACAAATTTACGATTGATAAATAACGTGTTTGTAGTAAATCAGATATGTATTCCATATATCTGCCACAACTACAGGACCTCTAAAAATCATCCACTGACATCACCCCTCCGCCAGCTTTTCTACCACCACTCGGAGAATAACGATACTCGCCCACCATAGTTTTTCGCAAACTAATAAATTAATACGGCCTCTTTCTGACTGCAAAGTCACACTCCTTAGGGTTAGAAAGCATTAAAACACAATAAACAAGCACAGATTTTGCAGTGCTGCCTTGTCTCTCTTGGTTAATTTGAACTTAAGAGTTTAGTAGCGATATTTTCAGAGAGTATTTTACTCTCATCATCTAATGACACCTGGTGGCTTAATTTTTAATCGTTACCCAAAAATGTGCATGGTGCATGCCCAGCCTATCAAAGAATTTGAATATTGCAGTACATAAAAATGACACAAAAACAGATTTAAAAATCCTCGGCAGGACTTTTGTTTTTAACATATCATGTCGTTAAATACTGTACGGTTATGGTCTAAGATTTGCAGCTGTAAAATACTGTCAGGCGTTTCTTGATATTAGATTATTTACCATAAGCGTTCTAAATTTTGACACATATTTATTAACCCTTTTGGCTGATGGCTAAATGAACCCAATCTATGGTTTGTGCAATT
This sequence comes from Plectrocnemia conspersa, assembly GCF_051122295.1. Taxonomy (NCBI): domain Eukaryota; kingdom Metazoa; phylum Arthropoda; class Insecta; order Trichoptera; family Polycentropodidae; genus Plectrocnemia; species Plectrocnemia conspersa. The sequence continues at coordinate 28,993,409 of NW_028277169.1, forward strand.
ATATTTACACCATCAGTATATGCTGGCATTAAAATTTCATACATTATCCATCCATTAAAGTTTACACCTAATTAAGTAGCACATAAGATAAAACGCGTTCTTGGCATTCTTCCAAATGCACTTTAAAAGAATTTTACAGTTTTCATTGGATCCGTACTTTGCTTATTGGACAATATATGCACATTCACAAGAATAACTATCTGCACCGTCAACAACAAATTAAAAAGTCACGTTATTGACCACTTGAACAACGAAAAGATTAATTTCACACACTATAAAAGTACCATCGCCGTTACGAAAGCTAGAACCTCACACATCACACAATATATTAGAAATCTCCGTACCACAAACAGACGTCAACAAAGGATAGAAATATTGTATGAACACTGAATATGACACTATTCTTCCAAAGATGTTATTCATCCGTAATACCTGCCAATAAAATTAACTCTTAGCATGAGAAAGTACATGTCAAAGACAATACGTTCGACCCTGTTACCGATCGCCAAAGTACTTCATGAATACATTTTAGAAATGTGTTCAAAAAGCGTTGATTATTTAATTTTAAATATTAAATTAACATTAAGATCTTAAGAAATACGTTTTTATTCATCGCCTATCTGATCTTAGAACTATATTATTGCATAAGTATTTAAAACGCACTACAACAAATTATTTTAATTTTTACTTGCACGTATTACACTTTCTAAATATAGTATCATATTCCTTGACCACAATGTCCTTGGTCTTTAGCATTATAATAAAGAGACATACATCATTGTTATTTAGTGATGTATTTATTATTAACAAACGTAAAAATCTGGTCATAAATGAAAATAAGCAAAATACTGCGCCAGAAAGCTCTTCTCCATTGTCGCGGTTATGAATTTTTAATCCCATGCAAAGTGGATTATTCAAGGAAAGATGCTTAGCGGCTGAGGCTGTTGGTGTTTTATGGTTGAGACGTGGCTTACTTTTACTTCTGCGGCAGTGGTTGCCAACCATGTAAAAGAAAACTAAAATAAAAAAAAACTTAAAGGAAAAGCGATGTCTAGCGTCTTTCCGGCATTTCGCGCTCAATAATCGCATTATGTCTCTATTGTGTTCATTTCGCAGGAAAACTTATTTACGATCAAAAAAAGATAAGAAACATCATCGTGCCAAACGATTTTTCACTGAAGGAAATACTGCTTGAATGGAAATATAATATTTTGCGTTAAGCGCAGTGCTTGCATAAGCGATAGTATTTTAAATATATTTATTTGGTATACATATCTTTAAAAAAATATAATATACACACAAATTTATTGTTTTATATTAACAGATATATAAATATTAATTGGGATATATTAGATTAATTAACTAATATGAAAAAATGGTATCACTAAAAATTACTCATGGGTATACCTAATATATTCAAGTTAAGTGTCTGTTTTTCAAGATAGGCACTGCTTAAGTGTTCGTAATTTGCAACCGTAAATTTACGTTTTATCTCCAGACAAATTCAAATCATAATAAACCATTTCGTGCGTAAAAATGGACGCTGTAATTAACACGAGCTTACGAAGCGACCCTTTTAAATTGAAACATTGGATTACCCCCTCGGTTAACCTCCGACTCCTTTTTTGTATTATACATTTAAATAAAACCCCTCATGCGTGTGTGCGTATATATTTTGTATTTAAAGGGATGTTTATGTTTTCAGTGCAAATTTGAAATTGCAACTGAGCGAATATTCAATAGGGCGAAAATGCGAGGAATTTTTCTTTGCGTATAAAATGCTTAAAATGTTATCAATGTTGCTTGTATGTTCATATTTATTCGGAAGAAATATATTATGCAGAAGGTATTTATTTATTATTTTAATTAAATTAGAAAGATCGTAATCCAACAGTTTACATAGAATTAAAATATTATAAAACTTTACAATTAAATGATACGTTTCTTTAGGTTATATTTGGGTTTGAACAATAAATTGACTTTTTGCAATTGTTACAGTAAAGTTCCATTTTTAATAATATGTATAAAATTTCACTAACTAGGCCATTTTAAATCTACTTAAAAAATATTAATAATTCCACTAGTCAATATCAGTGAATTTTTATTACCTGCGCAGGATGGTAAAAATATCACTCATAGAAAAACCTTGTTTAAAATAAAAAATTATATGAATTATATATATTTCTTGGCGATAGAATATGCTATCAATTTTGGCGGTGGTAAACTGCCAGCGATTAATTGCTGGCGGTAAATTGCAAACGAAAAATTTTCCCGACGTGTATTTGGATAATTCTGTTAGTACTGAATACCAAGTATAAGTACAAAATTACGGAAGCGACTAATAAAAAAGCAAAATAGATTCCTTGAAAACAGAACAGATATATTGTGCAAAACCGTCAGAAATATTTTAAGGATCATTCAAAGTTTTTTCATCGAAGTTCATTACTTTCGTCGTCGACTGAGCATTTAGCATAACGCTTTGAAATCATTATTTTTTTTTTTTAATATTACCATTTTTTATATAATATTTACTTTCAAATAATAGTTATAATAATATTTAATATTTTTAAAGAATTTAGTAGTAAAAATTAAATATCATTGAAAAATCATAAAAAAGTATATGATTGAATGGCTAAGACATTTTTTTTATTTATATAAAACAAAGTATTTTGCATTCAAAATCATTTTCAAATTGAAAATAACTGAAAGACCAATTTGTAGATAAAATAAAAAAATAATTAAATTTCTATGCATATAATGACTGTTTTTTTTAATATTAGTTTGCATTTACAAACGTATGTGTTATTAAATAAATATAAATTATTGTAATATTATAGACTAAAATATGTATTAGAAGATATTCACAGAATAGTTACAATATTCAATTTTGTATGTCCCCATTTCCAATAAACGTTTTAATTTGTTGTCAAAGTACAACATTACCTTATTTAATAATGTTACTTCATTTCGTGCCCCTTGAAAATTCAAATTAAATATTGTTTAAAGTTGTTCATTAAAGTTTATTTATCTAGTAAACGACGGACTCGATATTAGCCAGTACATGGGATCCTTTTGATCACAGACTTAATTATAATGATAAAATCCTTTAGAGCCGCTCAGGTTTCACTTCGAATATCAAAAAATAATTAACAATGAGCGAAATGTTTATTACGTTCGATATTAATCTTAATTAAAAATAATCGCCTCTGAAAAAAACGCGAAAACGAAGCGGAAAAATGTATATACAGCAATAATAATGGGCTATCCCGCAAAGGAGTTATTATGTATATTTTTTATGAACTCGTTTAATTGGAACATCGCCGGGATTTAAGGGATGGCTCAGAATTTATTATGAAAATAATTTAATTACACGACCGAGTCTTCGAATTAATTTTTACCTGACATTAACGATAAAATGGAAAAATACTTTGGGAACTTTTTAAATATTTTAAAGCACAAACTCTTAGGAATTCCTAATGCATTTTAATAATTAGCAAGATTATTTAACCTTTATTTGTATATAGTAGGTATATGAGTACATAAGCGGTATTTTAATATTTTTCAATATATTTTTATTTTATTTATCGTTTTAAGTAAAATATTAACTAAATTTTAAACTAAAATATAATTGTGACTTTTAATAATAAAATGTGATAAGCATAAAACAACTTCATGTGGCTTTAAACAATGAAAAAGAGTTATTTTTAGGCAAAGACTTTTGCCGAAAGAATAACATTTAAATCGTGCAGGACACCCAGTATTTCACAATAACCACAAACATTTAAAAGCCATAATAAATAACCAATTACTGCAGCCATAAAATCTTAGACTCTTGATAATTATAAAAATATGCTAAGCACTATTTTCTGTGCAACGTTATATTATAAGTTGTTTATATTAAAATTGCTATTTTATTTTAATAACTATGCAGCGTGAATTTTTTTATATATTATATATAAATATTTATTTACTTTTGCAATTAAAAATTATGCTGTATTTTTAACAGTTTTTTACATTATTCTTAACTTTTTATCATTAAGTAACGTGAAATAATAAAAGCACATTAATAAAATTAATTTCAGTAAAAATTTATATAACTCTTTAATTATCAATTTTTGCAGTTGATAGTTGTATTTTTATTTATAAATTTTGTATTTTTATTTTATTTACATAATATATTATCAATGTTTGTTTGTTTTTTATGCTGACAAATAGTTTTCATCTAAAAACAGTAATAAAAACAACATTTTAATCAATATTAGGTATGCGATAAGGTAAAAAGTGTGGGATGGAAAAGATAGAATATAAATTTTACGATGTAAACAACTTTAGCTATTCTTGCCGAAATCTTGGCTTGTTTGCCGAACGTGGAGGAAGATTTTAAAGTGGCGCGTTCGAAGGGAAAAAAAAGAGTTATCATACTAGAAAATCGTAAAATATTGTAATTGAAAGTCTACTAGTGTCTGAATCCTATACTCGCGCGAAGAAAACTTGCTAAAGCTTTACAGCACATTTACAAGTCAAACAAGAAGCCAAGCATGAAATTTACAGTTGTTGACATAGCATCGTATGATCGCTGCCTTTATGGAGCATTGATCGGGAATATTTATATATACGAGCTATAATAAATATATATTTTCCAAATTATTAGACTGGCACTTATTCACACTCTTTTGATAAGTTTGTGGTTTGTGGTACATTTTATATACGTTAATAAATAAAAGTTTATGTAAAAAATAAAAAGTTTTAATCAAGTTTTAATTACATTTACAACCATTTGAAAAATATAGAAAATGTGGGTTTTTAATATAAACCATTTAAACTATAAAATTCTAAACATAATACATATATTTTGTAATAAGATAACTTGTATCTTTTAAATTATTGCATAAATGTAGGTTAAAGTTTGACTTGTGTTAAAAGATATTATAGCTCTTTTATTTATCTTGCAAAATATTCTAAAGACGGTCAGATTAATAGGCATTAAATCGTTTTTTTAATTACATAGAAAACAGTTTTTACTACTAATTTATTCGTTATTACGCAATTAATAATTTTACTTGTTAAAAAAACATATATAAAAAAAAGTCAGTTTGGAAACTGTAAAAAAAATATTTGCGTCTACTGTGTTATATAACACATTGACACAACAAGATGATGGTGGTTTATATATGTATGTAGGTTGTGAAGTGAAAGACAAGTAAAGATATCTCTCAACTATTTTATTCAATTAAATTGAAAACAAATAAACAAATCTGCTTAGATTTTATACTATATAAAGCAACACTTATAATTTTTTCTGTTGCTAAAATATCTAATCTATTTTATATTTATTTAAAAAATTATATGTATTAGGTTGTTCGATATTGGCAGACTTTTATTGTGTATAAAAGTCTGCCAATATCGAACTAATCTATAAAAGATTTACGTTTAATTGTTTTGTAAACAATTAAATTATGCCCTGACGTGTCCCACGCCACAAAAAATAAAACAATTAGCAATTTGGTAAAGGTACTGTTAGTCAGAGAAATGTAAGATGTTAATGAGCTTTAATTGCTGTTGATTAAAACAGACTAAGAAACACTTTAGTCTAATTAATTAACAAACAATCGTTCGGACAATTATTCTGCAACCGTTTCACGACACCGGTATGCCATAGGAAAATTTGAAAAAGTTACTAATGGGTACCGCACGAACTAACACATTTTTTATTAGTTCTGTAAGGTCTTATTCTGAAAATTAACATTAATTTACTGTGATCAAAATAGGAAACAGTACAATAGCGTAAAGGATGGGATCACTCAAAAGCCCTCGTTACGATCAGAAAAAGTGTTCTTACTGTAAATATGAAAGAATATTTCTTTGTTGCGAAACGGTCAAGGATAAAATAAATCAACAGATTTACAAGATTCCCGTTGCAGTATACGACCTTGGACAATGCCCATCAAGCAAAAATCGCTTTCTAAAAGCGCTGTTTTAGGAAACGAGTACATCTATTGGCTGGATAATGGCTGCATGATTATGCTTGGCCAGCAAGCTTTGCAGCCCTGGATACTTAAGCTTGGATTCCTATGAAGAGAGGGCAGTCACAAACAGCCACTCGAAAACTCTCGAAGAGACCTTTGAGGACCTTCCACAGACATCATCCCTGTGCCAGCTTCTCCACCACCACTCGAAGAAAAAATCTCGCCATTTATTGTCTGTCTCAATTGTAATATGATTAAGTAAAACTCTAACTAGATTCCACTTTGCGTTTCACTGACTCACACAGTTTTAAGTAATAACAAGAAATCACTGTTAAAGATAAGCATTATTTAGGATAATAATAGATTTTATATGAAAAAATATATGACGACAGCAAAGAAGCTCTGATTTTTTTCTCAAACCATGCAAAACCATATTTAAAAAAAATATATCATGAGTTGCATATTACCCATTAAGCATATAATATTGATAAATAGACTTGATAATGCAAGACATCATATTATACTTGACTAATTACTGTTGCAAAATTAAAATAATTTGGATTTTACAGGTTGCCTCATCCACCATATTCCACTGACCTTTCTCATACATATTATCACACTTGCAATTTAACTTACATTTTGAAAACCTTTAACGATTTCTAAACCTCTAAAAATAAAGATTTTTATATACAAGTGTTTGATGAAAGATCTTTTCTATAAATGAAGCATTATTTGATTAATCAAATAGTGCAAATTAAAATATAGTGTTTTAAATCCATTACATAATTGTATATAAAATAAAATATTTATACTTAATCTAAATAATATATTAACACACTTTATTTTAATATAATACCAAAAAAAAAACTAATTTCAGTTTATTTCAATTAAAGGTAATATTAATATAATTTATTTAAAATGATAAATTAATACAAAATATGTTACTTTTATTTATGCAAGGATTTTTAAAAAGGCACGATTTATACAAATATGTAAATAATACTCGTTTGTAATAAGTACTTTGCTATTATTGATTCTCGAAATGTTAACTTTTTAATGTTTCCTTGTTTGAGAGTTTGTCAAATACGATAATAAAGTACAATATTTGATCATCAGGAAATTGAAAAAAATCGATAACATTAGCGAAAAAAAGTTCTCTTTCTCCCGGATAATATTTCGAGTTTCGTCTTTCGCCATAAGAACTTATTATATCGCAAATTAAAGGTCGTAAAAGCAATTTAGAACAATGTCAAATCTCCAAGTTCGCGAAATAATTGACCATTAAGATCAAATGTAACCGTTATACGTGCCCTTGTTGATAATTTCAACGAAGCGATAATAAGTATAATGACATAATTTCGGCGCTGAAACGGTTCATTTTACAATACGTTGGCATTGATTAAAAGTTTAGTACGGGCAAAAGCAACAGTTTCGCACAAACGAAATTATAATATTATTTGCGGAAACAAGGTTTGTAGATCCTTGAGTCTCGCGAAAAAAATAGGTAAAATAAAGGCTTGCATAAAATTTAAATACATTTTTTAGAACAAAGCCCGCCCGTGCTTGGAAAATTGTAATACAGAAAAAAATCTGCCGGCAAACGATTTTAGCATAGGATTTATTGTTTTATTTATTAAGCTAGTGCGCGAAAAAAATATATAAATATTCGCAATATGGCCTATCGAAGTTTCGCAATATTTTTCGTGTAGCCTAAGCCCTTACAGTTATTTATTTTAAGTAGAACGTGCGATTGCATGGGTGTTTTTTATTTCGAAAAGAATACAATAAGGAAAAACTTTTTTCCCTTCTATAAAACTATAAAAAATATTACATAACATTAAAAATTATAAAAATAATGTAAAGCTAGAAAAAAGCATTGTAGGGTAAAACATAATTATATAATAACATCGTTTAGAAAATTATCTATATTTAGAATTTTTTGTTACTATATTTTTTTTATGAAAAAATATGCTTATTCGTCCCACGCAGTCATTATATTTAATTTAGCGACGAAAGCTTTTAAAAATACAACATAATGTAAGCTATTAATGTCAAATTAGTACAGTATTTTTATTATATTATAAACGTTACTAATTGGTTGTAAAATGCTAGGTCTTTGATTCAATTTCTAAGAAGTAATAAACATTTTATCAATCAATTTCGAAAATAGCTAATTAGGGTATTTTGTAATAAAATCAGAATAACATGTAAAAATAGCACTATATATTCAAACATATACATATATACCTTATTAATAATATGTACTAATAAAAAAAATTTAACGAGAGAAAGTAAAGTCGATGGTCGATTTAAAAGTTCTTAAATTACAACAATTAATTAGAAAAATGCGTGATTATCTCAGTACCTTGTTAATATCATATGTACATTTCTACGAGAATAAAGTGATTTTTTGGTATTAAAAATAAAAATATTTATATATTTTTTAAATAGAAAGGACTATTTCACGTTACTTAGTTGCATTATAATAAATAATATGCTTGGCCTTAATGTGTCCTATATTCACTAAATAAATATTTTTGATAGCTTATAAATAAAGTTTATTGTAAAGACACATTGAAGCATATACGCGTTAAAAGCGCAATAAACAAAAATTACATTAGTCTTTATGACTTGCGTGTATAAAACGTGTATGAAAAATCTGAAATATAATTTTTGACAACCTGACTTAGAATTTTCAATATCTAAGATTTACTGCCTATAATATAATACTAAATCAATGCAATTAATATATATTTTTAGCTCGATTTATATAGAGTAGAAGAGATAATAAGAAAATGTGTATAATGTATTGCTTGTTTTATTTTTCTACAAAGTGGCAAATAATTTATTGTGCTATAAATGTCCATCTATATATCATCCTTCTAATGCACTGTATTACAAAATACAAACTATATTTTAAGCTTGATTTATTGCGTCTATGTTCAAATGGGGCAAAACACAAAATATATATACATACATATAGCAATGCGCGATTGTTTAATAAACGGTCCATTGCGTCCGCTGGTTTGCCTATTAATCTCACATAAAATACCCCAAGCAAAATAAAACAATAAAAAAACACAAGAGACGAACTGGTGATTAAAGCGATGGATTCGGTCCAGTTTGTTGTCAAGCACTGGTTTTGGTTAACCCAAATTGTGGCAATTGAAAGCCTGAATGTTTAAATAGAATCCTTAAAAAGAAACACTTTTCTATTTCATTTATTTATCTCAAGTGTTAAATAAAATTCAATATAAACATTTCTTTAATAGCTTTATTAATTTCAGAATAGATTTAGGTCCATACAATAAATATAATCAAAAAAAAAAATTTAATGGATCGTCCTGTGTGAAGTAATCCGTATTTTTTGCTTATAGCAAATGAGAATCTCGCGAAATGGGGTGTAATTTGGAAAGTAATGCATTTAAAGTACTGTTTTTAGATTGTTTTTAAACGAAATAGGGTGTTTAGTTAAAGTTTAACTCGACACGAGTACGGTAAGAGACCATTTAAGTTAATTCGATAACTTACGGTCTAGTAAACAATCAAAGTTTATAGATAAAAAGCCACTGCTATTATTATGTTATAACTTTTGCTTAATGTCTCTATAGAGCCTTAAATATGTTTTATAAGTTGACCCAGTGAGCCATCATGTGAAATCTATCGATTTGTAAGAAAAAGTGATAAATGTGGAAAATGTTTAGTCGAACTTTTTATTGGTCTCGTATTTGAAATGTAACATAATTATATAGTATACGTTTTGAATAATATATACGTAATATGTTAAACCGAATATAATAAATAACGCATTTACTACAAATAAAAGCCTTTTATAAACATAAATACGGAATTAAAGCTGAAAAGCTTAAAATCATACTTGATTATGAATGTTTTATAACTGTGGTTTTCTTTGTAGCTCTCATTTGGAGACTAATTTTTAAGAATATGCTAAAAATAATTTGATGCTACAATTATTTTTTTACAATACATTTAATCAATCTAAAGACGACTTGCGAATACAAACTAAATCTACAAAGTCCACTGACGTGTGCCATCAAATTAATTGTCTATCTCTCTTCTCCTTAGGAGCAATCCATTATTTCAATTAAGCCCAAAATCGAAATGATTCTCTCGACGGGCAAACTTGGATTAGATGTTTACCCTTCTGAGGGCATAAATCTGAATTGCATGATGCGCCCCCCATATAAATCACGATTTAATGTATTTTCTATTCAGGGTGGCACGCCGCGCTGAAAAGGGAGCGGGAAGAATCGTCGAATGGAAAAAAAACGCAGAAATTTCAATTCAGCCGCGGGTAAAAAATAAAAAAAAGTTTTTTCGCGTCGCGAAACTTGCTCTCTTTATGGGCATTCAATGGGCGGGGGGGAAATGGGTGTAATTTTTGATTTATACAACCCCTCTGCCTGATCCGACCCCCCACGTGCGTCCGGTCGTAATGCTATAATAATGAATCATTAAAAAACGAGGGTTTTTTGTGGAGGTCCACCTGTTCGTTGTTTTGTGGTGAACAATTTAAAGCACGTAAAATGTATGTACATAATAAAGATATAAACTAGAGGAGCAATTTTATCTACATTTTCTTTGAAATGCTTTTGTTCTCTTATATTTTCTATAAGGAGCTTTCCAAAGGAAAAAGAACAAGGGAGCAAATTCCAAATAAGGGATAACTCATTAACAAAAGCAGGGTTTTTCCATTTTCTATGATGTTTTGTTTCAGTGGCTTTGTGTAAAAAGAGAATGTATAATATATATGTAGAAGGTGCTGCTACAAAAAAAGTTAACCGGACATTAAATCTTACTCAGTCATAGTCAAATCTCATTAGTTAAACTCATTTTTGCCAGCCTCAAAAGTGTGTTATATTTAATTTGTTACTACAAAAGACTTTTTGTAATACAAGAAAAACAAGACGTGAGCTAAGCCTTAAATACAAACATATACTATACTATTAGGTTACAAAAAATAAATTTGGTTTACGACATATAAATTAAAGTTTATTATCTTAACTTAATAATACTTTTAGGGTGTTTGAAAAATAATTGCAGTTTATGACCTTCAAGATTTATATACTTTTGATTTTTAAGGGCATAATCCGCTATTAATACTTAGTTAATAATCATAATTAGTACTATTAGAATTGACACATTATTGTCAATTAATTATAGGTTTTTTATTTCAGTGGCATAAGAGTTGATAAAATTTCGAAATGCTTTTTTCGCAGAAGCTTGAAAACCATAAAAGTTGTCAAAATGTTAGTTGCGCATTGTCGTGCTTAAGAATTGGACCATTTGATTGCTTAGTAAAGAGATTAAACGTTTTACGTCCATTTTAATAATTACTCAGCTGTAATGGCTTGGCCAAAATTACATTTATAGTAATGTGAAGTATAGCGAGCGCAGGCCATTAAAAAGTAATTATATTTTTTTTAGTAATTTCCGTTTTAATTAAAACTTTAAATTTCATATTTGTCAAACAATTGTAGAAACGGCTTTCAGATTTCGTAAATAACCTATTATTTGCCGTATGTTATAATACTTTTGTAGGGCATATTTATTCACTAAAGCCAAACGCTTAAGGCAACAAATTATTTGGCGGACTTCGCCGGGCCGGACTTCGTCACATAAATATAACCATCCATCCATATTTACGCATGTCTCGAATTAAAAATTACTTTAAGCTAATTTAAAACTATTTTTGTTGCTTAACTCATGAGAGAATTATTAGATTTGATATTTGTTATAATGTTATAAAGACAAACAATTAACGTTTCATGGTGGGGGGTATGTTGACGACAGATTCATGTGTCAGATCACTAACATCCAAACGGTAACTCACTGCCCTTCAGTAGCTAAACACATAAATGTGTACACTCATCCCTTGATTTACGCGGTTGGGAAAAAACATATTTTTTTAAATACTCCAAATCAAATATGCTTAGTTAAAAACTGCTACCGCGGTGATGTACAACTCCTATTTGATTTACAACTAGAACCTCACCCACTGCCCATGCAATATGTCCTGAGTTATTTTTGGAACGCATACGTGTCGCTGTAGATTTTGTTCGTACATGAGAATCTTATAGCACGTAAATAATAAAAAGTGGATATTAATATGAACACGGTGAAATAAAATGAAAATTCAATAAATAACACTGCATTATTTTCTAAGTATGATAATAAAAAAAATCAAAAAGCTAAAATCATATTATTATTTTAGCAATAAAATACTAAATTTTAAGCAATATTTAGTAACGATTTTTATACAGAAAATTGTATTTTTCTTCATTTTAAAATTCATGACTATAATTTAAAGTATTTTACGTATTTTATGTACGCTGTGTATCAATAAATGTTTATTATACTATACATTTACCTCTATCATTAAAACAGGAGGTAATACAGATAAACCAGATATTTTTGTGATATAAGGGTTTACTTTATAATTGAGATACTATGGAATTGGCAAAATCAATGATTTTTTGTAATTAGTTGAGACAATATCATAATCTTGCGCAGACAATGCATATGTATAAGTTACAGAGTATTATTTCAAAAATAAAGAAACTCCAACAAAGGGGATATAATATTAACAAGTCAGAACTCGATATTTAATACCCATGTTTCTTGTAGGTATTTCTTAAAAAGCAAAAGCTTCATAATAAATCAACCAAAACCATCAACTGAAGTCGACGTAAATTCCCAGATTTACGTTGCTAGTTTGAAGACTGCTACATTTTTTTACTTATATAATATAGAGGTAGCAAACACATTTTATAAAATAGGTATTTTTGGTGTGATTTATATTTATAAATAATTTTTTTTTAATATATAATATATTATATTACAAAACAATATTCTATACATAATAATGTCAAGTCATGTTGAGTTTTATAAATCGTCACTTCCAAACGCAAACACAGAATCACTTAACGGCTCGGCAAAATATTTTTTTTCCCTAATATTATTTATTGATATTTATTTCAAATCATTAAATGAAAATTAATCTAGTGCCTCTGAGTAATGTAAGTTACATGTAATAAATCGTAGTGTTTCGTTAGTAAATTTATGGAAATACCTCAAAGGCAAACAGATACATATAATTTTAGGTTAAGTAAAGCTGTTAATTTTGAATTATTAATACTATGGTAGAATCCAAAATTAGATAAATAACCCCTATCTCGTTTTCATAACGCACCGATAAGAAGTTATACTAATCTGCCTTTTAAGCCGATAATAATTTCTCAAATTAAATAATAATTTAAATTTAAGCTCATGTTTTATAAATTTTAATATAAACCTGAACTATGATCGATTAAAAATATTATAAATAGTTCCGAAACGCAATTAAAAATTAATTTTGGCGATTATAAAATAAATCACATTGTAGTGGAGGAGTTATACCATTCATAAAATAAAATATTAAACATGACGAAACTTCGATTCATGATTACAAACATCTGGAAATAACGTAAGAAGATATTAGAATTGATGCGAAATCATCCTTTATTAACCACTAAAGCCACTTATTCAACCGAAGACATGAATAATGATTTTATTAATGCGAATTTCACACTCGCAACAGGAGATTTTTTGATAAATACCACTACTGGAAATGTCGAGTAAATTTATTTGCTAAAAAATATTAAAAAATCCATAATAAGCACAGCTATCTAAAATTTTCAAACATTTGTCAGATAGTATTGATTTGTTGGAAGACAACACATTGTGGTCTAGCATTATTATTATTTTTTTCTGTGCAATGTGCATTGATGTAAAAATCACTCATAATAATTTACAATAAAAGATGCCATGAAATGTACGAAACGAAACGTATTATAATAAAAATAAATATTCAAAAAAACTTTTTTTTAAATATAATAGGAGATAAAATTTTCATTCAAATTGAACTGAAAATAAATTAAAGATTACTGATAAATTCTCAAAAAAATTATTATTACAAACAAGTCATATACTGAAAAATATTCCTAAGTAACTTTGCAAAGCCCATTTGCAAAGCCTACGAAAATGACTATTTTTAACTGAGCCTCAAAAGTCCTACAAGTGATAGCAATATATATTTTTTAATATAGCAAACTCGTCTTGTTTCTGTCTCTACTTTTTGCGTTGAAGTCGATGTAATATATTTTATGTTACTTAATTTGTTTGTAAAACGGAAACGAATCCTACGCTTCTTTTAAGTTATTTGTTTATAAGTTTTTTACTCGAATATAATAAAACACAATAAATTTAAACCAAATATAAACATAAACATATTGATAATGCAATTTAAAATTATTTTATAAATTTTTTTTTTAGGTGTTCCCCAAAGTTTAATTATTTGCTCCTTACTAGTGATAAATAATGAGTAAAATTATTTGCAAAAGGTTCGATAATAACATAATAAAAAATAGTTGATTTTCTGTCCTTTGCATTAGCAGCAAAAATGTCAGCTTTTCAATAAATATTAGTAGTGAAACTACAAATTCCATTGCTGCCGGATTTACGCAAAAACTTGCACATCAGCGGCTTAACAAGTTAATAATATATTTAAGTCAGATTCGATTGGGCAAGGAATCGAAGGAGAGTAGGGTCGTTGATCTCCTCTTCTTCCACAAAACTATATAAGCTAGAAGGCTTCCGTACAAAGAAAAAAACATTTTTTTCTGATTTTTTACCTTTTAATTTAAACTTCCTACTAAAATAGAATTTTAGCGTCCTAGATTAAAGAAATATTAAAGACAATATAACATCAACATATTTTATTTCCAGCACAATCATTATAAATAACAGAAATACCGAAAAATATTTATTCTTTAAAGCTAACTGTTAAAAGAGGAGGTCTCATACTATATTTTAAATATTCCTGGAAATTTCATATAGATAAACTAATTCTAAGTGTTATTATTCACCCCATTTTTCCCATAAAAGTTAATTATATGTTATTAATAACTTGATAATTTATTTATTTATATTAATATCTCTAGTTTTATGTGCTTCCTTGGTTTGAGAATAAGTACTAAATAAAACTTTAAATTTTGCAAATACTAAAGTAAGAATCTCAGCAAATGCTGTTTAATGTATCCGCAACTCGATGTTGCGCAGCGATTTAAATTACATATGTATATCCACTTAAATCATAATAAAAATGCAATGCCAGAGAACTATATTATTTCATTAAAAAATAATATTTTACAAAAAGTAAGTAAAGAGTCATTCAATTAATAAAATAGTATTGGAACTGCAACATTATTATTTTAGATACTGTATGATTTAAAAATTAAAACTACAGATATAAGAAACCTATTCCTAATGGTAATATATGTATGAATTTCACTCTAAAGAAAAATAAATCTTGAGTACAATACAAAACAAATAATCTGGTATATTACAAGCAGTAAATCATATCTAAAATTATTATTGAAATACTTTCTCTGAATATCAATTCATCATTTTTTCATTTATGTATATATAAAAACTTGATGTTTATTTTACCTGAGCCAAAACGCCGCTTTCCAGTTTACTCCTAACTTTTAGAGTTACTTGCCAGTTTTAAAAGTCATACGTCATACGTTTTCTGAACAAATATTTATTAAAACATTTTCGTTTCAAGCAATCGACAATACTTGATTAGCAATATTGATTCTGGAAACACTCTTAGTCCAAGATCAAGGGTGATACGCTTATTACCAAATATTAAGATGCAATTTAGTTCTCGTTATTAGAATTGTTAGAATTTCGCGTGTAACACAATTTTCGCACAAAATGAACGCACGTAATAAACAAGCGCTTCAACGAGAAAGCTTCGCTTTAAATCACGCGTTAATCGTTTTGCTAATTAATTAACTTAATTAAACAGTAACTTTTCATACATCATGTTCTGTTAAATAAAAAAAAATAAACGTCTATTTTAACTATATAAACGAAAGCTCGGATTAAATTTTTTTCAACATATATTTAAAGCAATACTTTATATCAACCTAATATTAATATGAATCTTCAGTTGATTAAAAAGTATTGTTTTACTTTATTTGTAATATTTGTATTCATGTTAATATAACAAAAAGTTAATATATTTATACATACATATATACAAAAGGCAATTAATCATTAATAGATTGAGTTTCGGCGAAGTTCGAATTTGCGAACTGAAATGAAATACCCGATCATATTTTAATATTAAACAATGTCAATATTTGCGTTAAACCAGAGAGATTTAATTGAAGGATGCTCTACTTTTTTTTATTTAAAACAGTTAATTATTTATTAAAATATAACAAAAAATCCCTTGATTTTTTAAACAATTTTTAAAATAATAAAGTTATATTTGAAAGTAAAAAACTCGCCATTTATATATTTTAAATTTCACTATAAATGTTGTTTTAAATAAATCATTGTGAAAAGTAACTAATTTTTAGCATTAAAATAAAATTAATAAAAAAGTTTTAAACACAATTAAAAAATTATTTCATACGAAAAGTTTTATACGTCTGCTATTTAAACGTTAAATTGCAGGTGGTTTAAAAAATTAATTAGGAATTTTCCTTATATTTTGCAAGCATTCGAGAAATTACAGTTTAAAACTTAAAAAACTTTATTATTCAATCTAAATTTATAAAACATCATGATCCATTTTGGAACACAAATAACCTGATTTATGTCACTTTATTAAAAAAAACACACTATAATAACACCTGCCAATTAAACAGTTTCTAAATGGATATTGCAATGTATCTGTCTATTGTCACATACGGTCTGTATTAAACGCAACTCTTATGTTTTATGACAGATACTATTTTAACTGGAATAGAAAGGACCCACCAATCTGCCGGTATTTTAAACCCAATATTTATAAGATTTTGATTATTACGCATTAAATTATGCAAATATAAAATAATGCTTTAAAATTTAATAATTTTGCAAACATTCAAGAAATTTTAGTAAAACAAACTAAAAAACGACGCTTTTTACTTTATAAGCTTTGCTGCAACGGTCAATTATGATAATATGAGGTGAGGTATTGCTTTTCACCGTTGTGTTGTTTTTTTCAGGTTAGAATGATTGACACTTAGAGTAAGATTTAAACATGATGCTTTTTGGGATGTGACACTTTGTGACATTTATAGAGATACGCACTTAAAAGCATATTGAAAAATATAACACTTGTAATGCATCTTTCTATTGTCACGTACTGTCTGTACCGAGCGCTAATCGCTCGTTTAGTGGCAGTTTAAGCTCTATCGACCATATCTAAGATTTGCCGACGTTTATAACTTATTATATAAGAGATTTTGATTATCACAGTTAGTGCGCCAATTTTATTAAAAGGTTTTATAATTGTGCATTTTTAAAATGGCCTCAGTAGTTAATTAATTTTTGCTCCCTGGTAATTGTGAGTTTTTACAGCTTTAAAAAACATATTGATTTTTGTTGAAATCACATTTTGAAGTACCATATAAACCATTAAAATCGAATTAAATTGTTAAAAATATAAATGGTTATAATGAAAGGGTAATATACATTTCAACAATAAGGTATAACATAATAACTATTTGAGGACATTATCTAATAAATATATAATACTTGAATGTCCTATGAGGTTGTTGACATTTATGCGTAGCGTTTACATAAATATTTAATGCTTAAACAACGATTTGGCACACTTGTAACGAAAGAAAATTGGCAAAAAAAACACACACACAATAACCTTTTATATTGGCAATGGCGAAGGTTATTACATTAACATTTTCAATAAGCCCCATATTGATTTGAATAATATCGCGCACGGAATGGAAATATGCTAAATTTTTACTATGCTAGGGAAAAAATCACACACCAGAAAGATCTTGATATCGAACGCAAATTATACAAAAGTACATACAACGAACATTTCCCGCATGAAAAGTGCTCCAATTTAGATATGAAATTGACTATTGTTATTCCAATCTACTTTTTTCACAATCGTGTGAATTGGCAGATAAAAAATCAATCTTTCTTTGTGCGCTGTCTTTATGCGTCGATAAATGCTTTATAATTACAATATGAATTAATGGCCGTCATAATACGTTCGCAATTACTTAGATCGAAGATTTATTGCTTTAACCTAAAATCGGGCTGAGGTAATGAAGTAGAAGGTCGGATATGGGTAATAGAGATTTATACCGAGTTGTCACTAGATGTCATTGATAGAGATTTATACGGACAGCGGTGAGGTTGAAAAATGTTCTTCTTCGTCCTTCATATCGGCTTTTGCTTTAATCAGACAAAACCTATTTTTTAGGAACAGGTTTATTTTTTAAAAATAACCATAAAAGCCACGATGCTATCTTGAACTCAGAATGCGATGTCTAGAAGCAAAAGAATATATGTCTATTTTTACAGCTTCTATAATATAGACTTGAATCATGTAATTCGTTAAAAAATATGATAAATGATCAATCTTGTATTGATTCCGATTCTACGTCACATATAGTGCATTTACAAAGTAATTAGATATATCATCGTATTTTATTTATCGTTTAAATATAAATTACTCAAAAGTTTTTTATATTTTCTACTAATAAAAAATATGATTTATTTATAATACATTGAATCTAATCCAGAATATACTGTTCGAAAATATTATTGTATTTTATAAAGAATCAATTTATTGTATTTTTTCCAAAAAAATAAAAATATATAGAATGTAATGTAATACAGGTTTTAAACATTGTTTTAATATTTAATTTTAATTAGCAGGTAAATGTATATTTTATTATTTAAAATATTTCCTTGTATAATATAAACAAAAATTCTTTGTTTTATATTTTACCTCAAATATGCGGTTTTTTCCATTGTATTGGATATTTGTTACATAAATATTTATTGTAAAATATTTACGCATATATTTATTTGCAAAAATTAGGTTAAATTATGTATATTTAAATTTTGCCAGATTATTCCTTTGACTGACACCGATCGCAGCAGTTATGACGTTTGGGAGTATTCCGTACGGATAAGTTACTCTTTAGACTAAACTAGCCTATCAAAATGGAACAGATGCAAATTAGAGGTTTGAGAATTTAAACAAAACTATCCCTGAGTTGTGTTCATACATATTTATGCGAAATTTTCGCATCGTCATTCGAGATAATCCGCAGTAAAAGGAATAAGCTTCTCGCGCTAGATACTAAAAATATAAGCATTCGAGGCTTAAAACGCGTCCTTTGTGTTTTAATGCTTTTATTATTTCATTTAGCGAATTGTGTATAAATTTTGATTAACGCATACATTTTAAGCTATACAAATAAACACTATTTAAAAAAATAAATATTTTATTTTTAAGTATAATTAAAAGATTAGTGATATTGAAAAAATAATATAATATCAAATATTGACCTAAATTGATTAATCATAATTAGGGATTCCAATCCCGGGCCAAAATTTTGATCCCGGGATTTCGGTATTGCAATTAGTCGATCCCGGGATCCCGGGACCAGTCCCGGGATAATTTTCATGTTATTTTATCGATAAAAATAATTTAAAATGAATAATACAATATATTTTTACATATGTTTTTTATAACGTACAATGTATAAAGTACGTATAATTTTAGTCTTGGGCTTAAAATAGAAAATAATATAATAAAAATAAAAAAGGAAAGGTCTTATATATTTATTTGAGAAGAAAAAAATGAACTTTTGACAATGTATGTACATATGTACATTCATAGACACAATTAATTGAAAACATTATTTTGAATAAAACTCACGAAGTAACATCAAAGCATCAAGTGTTTTATCATTTAGCCTTGATCTGATTTTGGTTCCTAAGCAGCCTGCTGCTGAAATAGCACGTTCAGACTAACAGCCTCAAAGATGCACAGATGACACGTGCAACTTGCGCAAGTTTGTACACGAAATATAACGATGTTGTCAATAATAATTCGATTGTGCTTGATAAATTAATCAATCCGAAAAATTCGGGATTATGTTTTATAATCCCGGGACTAATCGGGTATTGAAAATCGTTCGGGATCCCGGGATTGGAATCCCTAATCATAATATATGTACAAAAAACTAGCTTATATTTTAAACAATATTTAATCACGAAAATAGCAGATTAATTTGTGAGAAACAAATGGATGGATATATGAAACTTATTTTATCTGTCAACAACAAAGGAATTCCGACCGAGATTGGCATTACCAATAAAACAGTTAAGAAATGTTTGTTATTAATAAACGGAGATGTTCTACGACCGCCTAAATCATATGTAATTGCTTCTTTTAAAAAGATGTTCGATTTCTTATCCTCATAATGTTAAAGTTAAAACATTAAAACACAAATTTCGGATTACACATCGTGCTTTGAGTTTTAATCCAGACTTTCTTATAAAGCCGTCACTTTCTCAATTGGTGTTAATAAACGTTTATATAATATTTAAGTATCACTTAATAATCAATTAGATGAGTATTACATCATCCTAATATTAATTCAAGTTGCCTTATGAAGTATTACATATAACACAAAAAAAAACTGTTTCTATTAATTTTTTGTATCATTATGAAACCAAAAAATAATGAATACTTAATGAAAGTATTTTTCATTGATTAAAATAATGCAAAATATATTAGCTTTAAAGTTTTCTTGATATGGAATATAGTCTAAAAATAACTATTCGTATATAAAATATTAAATTATATCAATGTCCGAATGCAGCGCTGGTCCGGTTAAACGTTGCCAAAATTTTAACCGCTATACACTTTTAAAAACGTCTTAAATGTATTCTGCACAGAGATAAATATTAAAAATTACCTATAATATCTACACTAGTTATTTACAATATTTTTTTAAAAATGAACCCTTCTATTATTTATAAAAAATATTGTAGAACCTAGACTTATTTTCTTAAACCATCATAAATTAGTTAATGTTTTAACGTCACTTTTAAAATATTGTTTTTTAATGATCGTTTTTTATATTCATAATGGTATAATCAGTAAACGTCAAACTGTAGATCGCGTACCAATAAAATATAAAAATACATTTAGAATCACCAAATATTATATATATGTATATGTTAAAAATAAAAACAATACAGATTACGTTAAAATAATGATAAAATACTGTTACATCTTTTTAAAACACTTCTTCTACAATATTTTTTAACACTTAACGGTCAATTCACGCGGCGATATTCGCACGACCGTTCAACTTTGATACTATTGACAGCGAAATATTACGATACATCGTAATATGTTTTGATTCCAGTTTCTCATGCATCTAATCAATACAAATGACCCACTTCAGTGACTCCGAACTGGTGGTATGCGTAGGTCCTAGTATTAGCGGCATATTAGTGATTAATGAATACGTTCGAAGGCCGTAAGTAATAAAAAAGCAGGGACGTCATTTGGGATGGGCAGGTGGGGATATTTAGCCTCACTCTCATTGAATTCGGTAAGAAAAATCATTTATTTAAATACTATGAACCCTAATGAAGTAGAAATATTAAATAAAAAAAAAACTAAAATGACGTCCCTGATTCTATATCAGATATTCTCGGGTTATTCCTCAAAGAAAATAAAAAAAAGTCTCGAATTTATCCCGAAAATATTTAGTGTAATTAGTGTAATCATATCGAAATTTATTTTCAATGGTAGATACTATCTTTACCAGTGAAAATATGATTTATTTAGCAGGTGCTATTAAAATAATATGGTTTCAACTAATCCATATGTAGTAATATATACATTTACATACTTATCATTATTTATTTACATGCATGTGAATGTGTATTTTTCAGTGAAGTTATATTTTCACTATTTAAGTCCAAATATGTTTTTATCAATAAATGTATTTCTTCTAGCGAAAATATAATTTAACTGATAGGTGCTAGTAAATTATATACTACTCTTAACCAAATATATATGCTTATTATGTGATATTCTAAACCAAACCTAACCTAATGTATTCATTAGGTCAAGTCCAATATACAAACTAAGTCAACTCATCTCTCAGAGAAAAATAAGCAGATAGATGTCGCATCTCGCATTTCGATATTACGCTATGTTTTATAAAATATGATAGCTATCCTTACCTATATTATTACGGACTTTTAATGTGAGAGTATTAGTCAAAAGGTAATTAAACTGAACTTTGATCAATAGGAGGGCACAAAAACAATTATCTCTTCTCAGAAGTCAAAAATTCACGTCAAAAGCAATAAAATCGTGTCGGCGCCGTTGCAGTGGGAACGCCGAGCGTTCCCACTGCAACGGCGCCGACACGATTTTATTGCTTTTGACGTGAATTTTTGACTTCTGAGAAGGGATAATTGTTTTTTGCGTCCTCCTATTAGTCAAAATTTAATTTAGATTCTTATTAGCAGTACCAGTACTTGGGCCACTCGAGTCCAACCCTATGGGTGGGCACCCAGCTTGTGATTAATTATAACAAATATACGATATGTGGGATATATTCATGAAAAAAGAAATCTGTAAACACTGCCTTAAAACAATATTTTTTACTAGAGTTTTGGTTATCGTTTTATTTAAAAGTATTTTAGTTATTAAATATTAGTACCTTCTTTAATTAGAGTGCTATATAAATACAATAATTTTGATAAAATAACTGTTTTTTTATGAATCAATCAATAACATTATAATCAAACCATCTATAAATATTACATTTTATAAAATGGTACATAAAAATATAAATAATTGTGTATTTCTAATATCGAATTGTTTTAAATAATATAATATTAAGTTTTAAAGAAATTAACATTTCGTTTTAAATTAACAGGAAATTTTCTGTATAGTAATAATTATTTTTCATATATTGGTAAAATACACAAATTTCAATGAAAGTAGGCCTTGGTAAACTTGCTTTTTATATAATCATACAGTTACAATGAATAATTTGATTGTTTCATTAACCATGCGGTGGGCAGATTGATTGAAAGATGGAGACTGAGAAAATACGAAAATTACACAGGTTAATAATTGGATATTCAAGTTCTCTTTGAGCTTTTTGAATAATTAATTTTCATAAACGATTCTTACAAAATAAATTTTTAATTGATTTTCCTGTTAACATTGTATGTACAGGATTCGATATATTCTTGAGAATTTGCATAATATGATTTGTTATCTTATTCTTTATAAAAAAAATGATATTATATTTTTCCGAGAACTTAACTTCCGGAATAAAAATGAAAGTAACTGGATGGATATTAAATATATCCCGTGGGCCTAAATTAATTTGATTTATTCGTAGAATATGTATTTATTCTTTAATATTTTTAATCGGACAAATATAAAACGCGTATCAGCATTCAGATTATAAAATATCTTTTGATGTAAAAATGTAAGGAGCATCTGTATTTTTTTACATTGATATGATTCTTTAAATGAATAAAACTGTTATTACAATACATACATTCGTAAATATATATATATTAGTTAAAAGGATTTCGTAGAAAAAGCTTGTAAATCACATACTGCGTGATTAATTAACAAACACACCTAGCACAATACATCACACTCCTTCAAAGTATCAAAAGGGATTTAAGTGAGACGACGTGTCGAGTCTTGGAATAAGCCACTTTTACGATTTAACTCAAACATATAAAAGCTCATTTCTCTTCACACAAACACACAACGAGTGATTTAATTAAACGAAGAATTCAGAACTAGAAGGAGAATGACCTACCTGAAACTCGCGATATTGTATATTTTAAGTAGGAATGTGCGTAAAAGGCCCCAAATGATATATTTTATATAGGGCAGCTAGGGGTTCGTTTGGCGCTGACAAGTCGATGTTTATAGCCGCGAAAGCTCTGACGGCGCTTAAAGCTGGGTGTGGGGTTAAAGCTCTTTTATCATCGGAAAACAAACCAAAGGCGAAAGTTCGAATCCGTGTAAACACCGAGGGGGCAAATAGACAGAGCAGCAGTCGAGAAGAAAAAACTGATGTCGTCTCGGAAAACTCTTTAGGGGGTAGGGAAGTAGCCCTAGAGTTTGGAATTGACGCGGCCGATTTCCAAAAGGGCATTATTGAAGGCGGGTGGGATCCTGCGTTAATTTTGAAATTCTTTTATGAATTTATTTGAAATTGAACCCTTTGAATGGCTCCGAAAAAGTTAATTAACAACTTGGCCGTGAGCTATTAAGTCCGGTCGATGCCCCCTTTATCATTTGATTAAGCATAAATATTTTAACGATATTAGATAATAGCTGAACTTTTAGATGTTTTCTCTTGTTGTTCCACTTTCTACGAATCCGTGTAAACATTTTGTATTTTTTCATCATTTTATGACCGTAACAGTTTTATCAAGTTAACACAAAATTTAATGTGAAATAATCTCGAACCTAATATTTTTTTAATATTAATTCTGCACTGTATTAGTATATTATATATTTTAATTTAACATAAATCGTTTATTTATAGCATTAAATAGTTTGACGGTCGCTCTTTTGCAATCAAAATACAGCCCTTATGTTCCTCATTATTGTAAAAACCAGAATATGATTTTTACCCTATATTTTTTTTAAATATTTATTGCTACTTAAAACATATTGTGTATTTTTAACTGTGCTGTTTTCTGTTTTAAAAAATTGTCAATATATGTTTTATAATAATCTTTTAGTTGTCATTTAAATTGATTGAATCTCCAAACATATGCAAAAAGTGACATGGGCCGATTAAATTGACCTGCATACGTAACTAGATCTACTAATAAAATTGTTTGTTTTACTTAAAATTTTATGAATCACTAACTACACATACATATAAACTAAACCATCGCCTATTATTAATTCCGTTATCCAGTGAATATATTAAAAAATAAGATTTAGTAGGCTACAATGAATGATATTTGTTAAATTCGCGTAAACAAAAGCAGGTAGAAAAACCCACAAAGTTTGACCTTCATAAGCCATTCACCTTTTCAGACCTAACCCTTTATGATTTTCTCACAGATGTAAAGCAAGATTTTTCTAATGTATTAAGATATATTGAAAAAATATTTGAAATTTTTTTTCGTTTAAAAAACACTTTTGTCCAAAAAAACACTATTATTTTTATTACCTAAATATATTTGTAACTAAAAATATGAATGTTATTTATAACAGTTATTAATAAATAGCAAAAAATAGACATAAAATAATAAAAAAATATTAAATGCAAAATTAAAAAAAAATACTTCGCTAATTTTTTCAATAGCTGGTATTGAATTTCTTAAATTCTGTTATATATAAGTCTATATATAAGTAATTATTGTTATATTTTTTGAGCATACCTAATTGTAGCTAATTAAAAGTATAAAGCGTACAGTAACAGCAGTTAAATGAGCACAAAATATATTTAACTTCATACATATCTCATATTTTGTGAATTAAAATATAGTAAAGAATCTTAATATTTTTTCTTGCTAACATAATGAAAACCCGTAAAAAAACATCGGGATGTAAAGTGTACGAGAGATTTCACACCCGCCCGGCTATTGGTATGGGAAGCCGGCAGCTCCCACTGCAAGACATGAAGGCCGAAAGGCCGGAGAAATAGACAGATTCAAAACGTCAACCGCATGAACGGTTGATGACGTGCGACTGTAAACATGAGTAAATTCTAGTGCGCACGCGCGATCAACTCAATTCCCGCTAAGCAATTCATGGCGCAGGCGTATCGATTGCGCAAAACAGCTGTTTGTTTGTATTTTTAATTGTCTATTCTTTAGACGTACCAATGTCAATACAATTAATTTAAAAAAATTCAATGATAAATCTTTTGCATTAACTGATTTATATAAATAAAAATATCACTGCTAAGATTAACCACAACGCTTTTATTTTTATGTTTTTATTAAAATATTTTTTGGTGTAAAAGTATAGTTTTTTATTACTTTCATCTTTTTTATAGAAGCATTTTTTGTTTTCACGATTAGTCGTGTTTTAAATACTACGATTATTACACAGAATAAAATATATCTGTTTAAAACTTTCAAATTGGTAACCTAAATATAGCGTTTATTTATAGCACTTAATAGTTTGATGGTCAACCTTTTGTAATCAAATTAGATTATTCTATACAGCCCTTAGTTCCTCATTATTGTTGGCTCAAAAAAATTTGGGTATTGCCGTTAAGTAACACCAAAAACAAATACAATGCTGGAAACTTTTAAATTGGTTACCTAAATATAGAAAATTCCAAATAATACGAAACAATAAGGCAATAAAAAAATTAAATACATATTTGTGTTCCAATATCCTTCGACAGGTGATCCAATTATTATCTCCATTTTTTTTATCAAATTGTCTGGACCACCTGTAATTGATGCGTATTTTTTATATTTGATGTCTTCTATGAGCTGAACGAGTATTATATTTTTTTTAAACCTAATATGTATGAATAGATCAATATAAATTAATTATCACTATAGTCGTGAGATTGGAGAAAAAATCTAAGAAAACTTAATCTGTGATAATCGATCGGAATTATAATTATATAATAATTAATAATTCTGATATATAATAATTATTAATTCTGATATATGCAAACACGGCTGTAATTAATTATTTTTACTAGGAAAATATTTTCTATAGAAACTTTATATGAGAAAATTCAGATAAAATTTATTATTTTGCTAGAAGCATTGGGAACAATTCATTTCATTCTTGGCGTAGCGTTTTGATGCTACTGAGGGGTGGTGTCAACAATCCGTCAATGCTCGGTGATTTTAGCTTCCGGATATAGACTAATATATGTAAATTAGAAATAATTTAATTTCTGATGCAAATAATAAAGAATATAAAAATACGTTATTCAAGACCCTTCATGCGCAAGTTTAATATTTTTTAAAAATTAATTTCAAAGTAAAATATTTACATTATATAGTCAAAAGACGAAGCTCTTCATGGGTAAAGAATATTTAAAACTACACGGTTCTGTATATTTTAGACCTTGCTATAAACGAAAAATATTTTTAAACACTATTGAAAAGGAAGATTGCAATTTGTATGTATAAAATAATAAACATAGCCATGTATAAAATAATAAACATAGCAATTTGTATGTATAAAATAATAAAGATATGTTTAATTAACTGTGAAGCATTTTATGACTGTATGCTTTAAACATACATTTTCTAAGATACAGAAAAATATGTCATATAACATATGAAAGCTTGTGGTAGAAAATTGCAGAAAAATATTTCTTATCATAATGTAATAAAAACTATGTATTTTTAAAGTAAAAGCGATGGAACGCAAGTGACGATTCATTTTAAACAAGACTTTATACAGAAAAAATCTAATGACAGGTTGCGTTTTATAAATGTTGAATTATTATTATTTAGCCTTACAATGCCTATAACAAACTGTCTGCCTTGAATGACAGTGAGAAATTGATCGCGACTTTTCCGCCCTCGCAGAGGTGTACCTAATGATGAAAAGTAGTCGAATGGCCAACTGCCATGAAAAATGGCGATTCGCGACGCGTTTTCCACGTAAAATAACGTGAAAATGTGGAAAAGCGTACCTAGGCTTGACCGCGACCCAGGTGTGCGAATTTTCCTTAATGGAAAATACGTTTTCAATTGTACTAAATTAATGGAAAATTGTCATTGTACCGAAACCGTTTACGATTTATTTATTCATTAAGTTGTCGCCTTATTTATTTCATATTGTAGTAAAGCTTCGATACATACACAATAGTTTGATTTAAAGCATTGTTTGGAAACAAGAATAATGTTAGGGTATGAGTAGAAAATTTACATATAACTGATATAAAATTCGCACATGTAAATTTATGCATATCCTACTAAATAGCTCGACGCTCTTAAAGTGCAACATAAATCACAATATTCATATCTGTTCATATTCTTGAGAAACTCTTAAATGGCAACTTCGAACCCATATGACTCGGTAAGCCGTGTCTAGTAGATACATGAGATTTAAAGAACTTTACAATATGGTAATACAAGGATATATAATATATTTTGGTATATAAAACATTGAACAAACAACGGCTTGTGTAAACTATCATTCTATATAAAATGAATAGCAATGTATACATTTACTACCATTTTCCCCCTAATAAAGTATTGATTTGTTTTGACAAAAAAATTAAATAGTCTTGAATTATTATGATACATAGTTTATACACCCATACCTCGCTATACGGCCGCTCTTTATACGGCCTTTCGCTATAACGGCCCTCTTTAATTAAGGCACGTTTTCGATTTACGGCCTAAAATGTTTCGCTATAACGGCAAAAAAACTTTTTTTCGATGTTGATTTTAAAAAAAATTTAAAAATAGATTTAATTTGCAGAAGTTTAAAATGAAAGGTGAAGCAGCTAACGCCGATGAGGCCGCATCTAAGGAATATCCCAACATTTTAAAAGGAATTTTTGAAAGAGGGGTCATAAACCTGAACAAGTGTTTAACGTAGACGAAACAGGGCTTTATTGAAAGCGAATGCCTGATTGCACGTACATTTCAAAAACCGAAAAATCTGCGCCTGGTTATAAGGTGTCTATAGAACCACTAACTTTGCTACTTGGTGGAAATGCCGCGGGTGATTTTAAGCTAAAACCACTTTTAATATATTTGTCCAAAAATCCAAGGCCTCTTAAAGGACTAAATAAAAATCAATTACCCGTCATATGGAGATCTAACAAGAAAGCTTGGATGACTAAAGCTACTTTAGAGGATTGGTTCAAAATTCACTTTTGCACAGAAGTGAAAAAATATTTGCGAGACAATAACTTAAGCAACAAGGCTTGGCTAATTTTGGATAATGCACCAGGGCATCCTACTAATTTATCCGAACTATCTGAAGATGTCATGATTGAGTACCTTTCGAAAAATACAACAGCTCTGACCCAACCAATGGATCAAGGTGCAATAGCAACTTTTAAGGCATATTACCTACGCCGAACTTTCCGACATCTTATAAGGGAAACCGATGGTAAATCTTCAATTAAAACATTTTGGAAAAACTATAACATCAAGGATGCTGTTGACAGCATCAGTGAATCATGGAAGGAATTAAAATTAACAACAATGAACCATGTTTGGAAAAAAATATGGCCAGAATGTGTAAAAAGTACTGATGCGGAAGTTAATTGCCTTCCTGAAATTAGGCAAAACATTTTGGATCTAGCACATAATCTCGGCTTTGAAGGTTTGAACGAACGTGATGTGCTTGATCTACTTGAAGCTGATAGGGAACCCCTTTCATATAAGGAACTCATTCAATTGCAAGCAGAACCGGCATTTGATGAAGAGACAGAGCCTGTTGTATTCAAACAGCTAACATCAAAAAAATTGTCAAAAGCTTTTTCTCATTTCGAACAAGGAATACATATCTTCCTTGAAAACGATCCTGACGTCGAACGTAGTGCTAAAGTTTCTCGAGGAATTAACTCCGCCATTAGCTGTTATTAATCACTGAAGAACGAAAGAGACAAAAAGGCAAGACAAACATCGTTGGGCAATTTTTTTAAGCCAGGCCCATCCTTACCAGCAAAAAATGAGAACGACAGTGATTTGAAGGTTACCATTTCTTTATCGTCTTCAGATTAAAGCCATTTTAAAAAAAATTATATATGTATTCATACACATATTTTATGTAACATAAAGTTGTTTCATTTTTGTTTATGGATTATTGTTAGTTTTTGGAGTCTGTTATTATTTTATGTACAAATGTATGTACTTGTTATGTATGTATTTTTAATTTAAATGAAATAAAAAGATAAAATTCATTTTAAATGATAAACCATGTTACATTTTTAACAAATATGGAACCGATCATATTGAATTTGTATGAATTTGTATTAGAATAATTGATTCGTTATACGGCTTTTCGCTTAGCGGCCAAGTTTCGTGGAATGTATCTAGGCCGTAAATCGAGGTATGGGTGTATTACATAAGCTAAAAAGGAGAAATAGTAATGTTTAGATAATAAAAGTCGCTTCAAAAATTTTGCTTATTACACTATTTTCATTTTTTTAGTTACAAAGATACGATCTATAAATTTAGATATGAAATTACAATCACATTTTTTTGTAGGGTGTTGATTTTTATCATTGTAAAATTTATATGTTTTTATGGTTACACAAAGTAAAATTGAAAAGAAAATTTTAGCTTTCTGTACTAGAAATATAAAAAATATTTAGTGTATTTTTACCAAGGAGTATATTTGTGATCTGTTAAAATCTGTTTATTGCTGTACAAGTATTAGGTACCTTGCTTTAAAAATATAAAAAAAACGTTTAGAATGAGAACACAATAACAGCCATAGTTTAATTGATATTGACGTGAAATCTTTTTTTTAAATAAATATCCTAAAGTTTATTAGCTAGACTAAGCTTGTTTCAAAATATCAGCTATTTAAAAATTAACTGAAATAAGGTTTAAAGTATAAAATATAAATATAAATACATATGTTGGTTATTTATATGGGCTTTGAAGGACACGATAACTGCTGTAGTTCTAACGATATTATCATGATACTTATTTTGAAATATTTTTGCTAAGCTTGCTAGTAGGGTGTCAAAATATTTGTACATTTTTTTAGCCTTCATTGTAAAACAAAAGAGCATATGAGACACATATTTGATGATTTATTAGGACGTTTAATTAAAAAATAGTTCAAGACGTATTATTTAGGTACAACGGGGTAACTGATTGTAGGCGCACCCTTGCGGTACACTAATACCGACGTAATCTAATGTAAACCTTATATATGTTTACCTTAGTCCTTAGAGCATCGCCTGGCTCCGCGATATCTCGTGGCTCACGTGTAAACAGGTGCACGTTTTGAATTACGCACACGTGTGCCAGAATGCTGGGCCTCGGATTCAACGTTTACTAAAGAAAACGAACGCTTTTATGGCGGAAATTCTCAAGCCAGCCATCCCTATTTTACGGTATGATAAACCCAGCAATTTAGCATCGAATAAATAGTTTGCTCTTACACAATGTGAAATTTGACGACAAGCATGTAAATTCGACACATTACAATTTGCTACTATAAAATGAAAATCTACCATATATGAAGTAATGTGTTTTTAAAGAAAAACTATGCATAATAGAAATGTATTATATTTATAAGTAGCACCATAACTAGTCCGGTGCAACAGGTACATAACCCAGATTGATAGTTTCACAATGTAATATCATTTACCGCAAAACATTCTCAAACTAAATAGGTCACTTTTTTATCAAAAACAAATTAATTATAAATGTATCTGTACTGATTGTTTATTTTGCAAAAGCAAAATTAATAAATGGACTACATGGTATTTACAGAGCTATGAAAAAATGTTTCAATCAAAATTTCCTGAATTTATTTGAAACAATGGCAATATAAATTAGATTTCACAAGAAACGTGGTATAATGTCATAGTTAATAAAATGACAATATCATTATTTACCCAAGAGTTTTTTTACAATTTTAATAAACAGGGTTTTTGACAACGTTGCTGTTTTAAGCAAATGAGTACTACCTGTAACGATTTGTGGCACGTCAATAATCAATGCTCGTTATTAATTTACAAACATCGATTGAAAATCTAGCTTTTATGTATTGCAAAGTTCTAAACATTAACAAGCTTAAATGTTGAATTCAAAACTTAAAGTTTGACGCTTTGACACATACAAAGCATTAGAACTGCAACTCCGCTTGCTATTCTACAGTTTCTGACTTTGAATGAATTAAGCCATCCGTACATCAATCTTAGTCTCAGAATATGTTTCTCTTTTCCTGCTTTTATTGCTTGATGTGAGACTAGCTTTAATATGCTAAAATTGTTTTAAAGTATTTAAGATCGACAATACAATAAAAATTGAAAAATTATTTGTTTGATAATTTAGACCGAGTAAAAGAAAAATTAAATAGTTTTAATCATTTGTATTGTTCTCATCGATTCTTCCGTATAATAAGCTGCCGAAAATAGAATATTTATTTACTAATTGTGAGGTTATGATTGTAACAGGCGTTAGCCCAATGCGTTACAGCAGCAATACTCACAGAATTGTGTCTGTAAATATTTAAAATATATTTAATTCATTATGCAGTATCAACATATCTTACAAGTAATATATGCCACACCATTTATTAATATTCTAGCGCGTTACAGATTGCCTTACCGTATTATTTATATGTGTATCTTGTCGTTGTGGTACATTACTAACGGGTAACACAAATTAGAAGCGTATTTTTAATTTCGTAACTGAGCAGAGGGCAGTGGCTTATAGAAAAGTGTCAAATGTCAACATGTCATTTGTCAATCAAATAATTTTTGAAGTTGATATTTTGTTATTTTACTATTGATTAGACTCAATTCCATCAAAGTTTTTAGAATATCTATTTAAGTTTTAGTAGAGAATTTTAGCAAATATTTGGATACCTAAAAGAAAAATAATAGAATTGTATGAATCTGATACAATTACATTGACAGTTCAATGTAAATATGTAAGTACATGTTTACATAATAAATTGGAAGGGTCATCTCATATTTATTTTTGGATGAAGTTATGGAAATAAAATATTCTCATCAACATAATATTAATGGCATTTTGCATATGGAAACTCAGGAGCTACTTGCAACCGAAGAGATCATTAAATTGAAATAATAGATACGCCTAAAGTGGTCTCCTATAAAAGCTTGTCAAAAATCAAGTCACATTTGGTCGTAAATGATACAAATGTTTTTTTATTAAATAATAAGCTAGTAAGTGTAATTTAAGCGCAAATGAAACGTTATTGCTATTTAGAAACACTACATTATTTAAAAAAATAATAATCGCCAAATATTTAGAAGAGTACATATTCATATTTTTGTCAAAATCTAATATTAAGACTGGGTTATGTCCAGATGCTCTTCAATTATTACTTTACATGTAAATAAAACACGTAGAATTTGGGAATGCAGCAAATAGCTTAGATGCAAAACGTTTTTTTTTTGAAAATATAATTGTCATTGATCGTCGTACGAGAATAAAATATAATAAATTTTATATCTGTAGCAATGATTTTTCAATATTTTTTGCTATTTTCATGCTGTTTTTTATATATTAATTTAAACTGTAATGTATCTTGAAATAGTACACATATAAGAAGCTGTTTTAAATTTAACATTTTAAGTTCTGATTTGTGACTAATAAATAAAAGCTTAATATAAACTTTTATTTGCTGCATAACGTTAAAGCTAAGCCTTATAACGTTAAATTTTATAAAAAATATATGCTAAAAACACGTATCTCTAAATATTACACTTATTCTAAAAACACAATTTAACATTGCAGATGGCTAAATTTTATTTCCAATGTTTTGCTACAATATATATAGCTTATTGTGCACATGCATTGTGTCGGTTTTTAACTTGTTGAGCCACTGGCAAGCTAAAATCTGACACACAATCATTTGTGAGCAAAAAAAAAAATTTACTATATTTGCCGAAATTTCAGAATTTTTATATTCATATGTGCAGCTTTGGACTTTTTCAATTGTAAATACTGAATCCCTATATTTCTTTCCTTTCTCGCTTAAATCAATACAAATAACGTTAATTATTATTTTTAGAATAATAAGTTATAATATATCCCACATAAACTAAATTAGTTTTTTCAGCAGCATTAATAATTAAAATGGAACTTCATACAAATATAAAGTTTGTAACCTTTAATCCTTAATTATTTCAAAAAAAAATTTTTAAAGGTTTTATAGAAACATATTTATAAACTTTTATTCATTATTAAACTGTATTTTTCATAGTTTTTATAACTTCACTATTCGATATTCGAATAGTTAAAAATATTAAATAATCAGAATCATATAAGTCATATCTGAAATAATCTGGATTTGAGCTCTGGAGACGGGTCTTTTATATACGTTTTATGCAACTTAATCTTATGATCATTCTACTGCTATGAAAAGGTAAATTCACTATTTTTATCAATATTACTAATGATTTTGTAGCAAGTATTTTGATTTAAATTGTGAAAAATGTATTTAACGATTTTATTTTAGCTAAATAAAATATATCCTAATTTTATTTATTTTAATTAAAAGATTTTTTAATTAGTTATTTTTTATTTGGAAACACATTATTTTTAATGTTTTTTAATCGTACGCTTATTTTGTTCAGTGGTAATTAATTTTTGGAATCGCTCTTTAAAATAATTCTTTTTTTTGTTATTTATTGCAAATATTGAGTTACAACATATTAAGCGTTTGCTAAATATGTTAAAACAGGGTGAAGAAAATCAACAATAGCTATATATGTAAGTAGTGAGAAACCATATTGAATACAATGAGAAGCTATTTTAAATATTACAACTACATTTAATAGATATCACTATAAATACACCAGTTCTATTAAATATATATTAATTGTTCATCACGGTATTCATCTCTATTTTAAAAAAAATCTAAATAAACTAATTTGTAACAATCCATCAAATTTTCAATAATATAAATAATTTTAAGAACATACTAATTTATATATATTCTACATGTCACTGTTTTATAACCATTTTCATGCTTATAATTTGTTATTAGCTACTATTAGATAAAAAAAATAAGAATATAAAATAAAACGTTGGTGGTTATAATTTTAGAAAAAATATAAAAAAACCTTTTACAGTTTAAGCGAAATAATAAATTAAGTAATAATTTGTGTACACTTCACTGTATATCTTAAATTAATATGTTGTTTTTAACCTCTAAAACAATATTTGCTTTGGAATTTTGTACCTGTATTTGAATATACGAGACGTGATCAAAAAGTACGGTGAATGAATTTGTATAGCAGTAACTGCTTCACTACATTCATCTGAAGTTAATAAGTACGATAGCCTGATCCATTAAGATAGTCAGTGTCAAGTTTGAACAAGTTGCCATTTGTTAGCCGGCTTCCAGAGCCGGAAGAGTGAGGTCATGTTTACCGTGTCGAACAACGCGTTAATATTAAGTTGCAAAAAAGTGCTAAAGAATCTAATGAAATGTTAAAATCAGTAAATGGCGATAATCTGGTGACTATTATGTATGAACGTTTGAAAATAGGAAATGAGTCGATTGAAGACGAGTAATGGTCGGGACGTCTTATGACCTCAAAAACAAACGAAAACGTGCCAAAAGGTTCAAAAATGCAACAGGAAATTGACTATTCGAAAGCTTACCAAAGAACTGAACATTTCGTACGGGCCCTTGCAAAGCATTTGACTGATAATTTACAAATGAGACGAGTGAGTGCGAAATTTGTTCCCAAACTTTTGACTGACGAACAAAAAAAAAATCAGTTTGCCTTGATGCAGATCCGGACTTCATGGTCAATACTTGAGATTAAAGAAGTTGGGTTTATGGCTATGACCATGAAATAAATGCAGGGTTCTTAATGGAAAACGAGTGGCTCTCCTCGCCCTAAGAAGGCACGTCAGTCAAAGTCGAACCTCAACTTTATACTAATTGTTTTTTTCGAAAGTGAAAATGACTGTTCATTATTTAGTGAAACACCATAGCTTCTACTTCTCAGATACGAGCGTATCAGGCGCGTGCGTTAATGTACGCTTCCTTTTGCTCGCTCGCGTGTTAAGTGACGAGAGTGAGTGAGAGATAAGGGCGTGCATTACATGCGTTCCGCACGCCCACTTCTTCTCACACACTCTCGTCATTTAATATGCGAGCGAGCGAAAAGGAACGTATCACACCGCACGCGCCTGAAGCGTATTAGACGTGTCAAAAGTTTTTTCTATATTTAATACTAAAAAACGTATACTCTCAGATACGAAATAAATAAAAGAAAAACATAAGCGTTCACATATAATTCGAACTCTTATGTCTCATATGTATTTTTTTTAATATGAATAATTTAAATACATTAAAGAATGTGTTTATTATCAAGTGGCATATTTTTTTGACTGTTTTACAAAAAATACCATTCTTACATTCAAACATTGACTAATGTTTGATTTATTTTGTGTACGACTAACACTGTACAGCACACACACACACAGCCATAATTGGTGCCAGATAAGTTCTGGCACCATTTTGAAAATAAGCACAATTTCCACGAGCCACGCTGTATCTCCAGCGCCCACGTGTGCACACACCATTCATACTCCCGGTATCGCATCGTTGATTTATTCCAGTACAATTTAGCAGTTATCTGCGCCCTCGCCGCTGCTATATTTCGCCAGTTCTCCACCATTAATTACGTTTATGGGGCCGACCAACTAGCGACACTGGCATCTCTCGCCGAAAACAAACTATGACTTCTTTTACGCTAAATTACTGGATTTAATATACCGTAAAGGGAACTGGCACATTCGCCGCAATAAAAGCCTTCGTTTTCCTTTGGGAGCGCGCGGAATTGAGCCAGATATTTAAGCACACATGTGAGTAAAGGTAGAAAGGAGACGCTCCTTTGAAACCTTAGGGCGTGATTCGAGTGAAGCGTGGCGTTGGAGATGAAGCGGACGAATGAATGTTCTGGTGATGAGTGCTTGGAGTGTTTAAACGTCCAATTGGATGTCTACTTCCAGCCCTTAATAAATGCTTCAGAGACTTGCTTTAAACCAACTACCATCCTTGGGGGCGAATTAGGAGCAAAATAATCACATTTTGTATAAAAGCTTAATATTATATTTTCAAGTATTATTTACATTTGTATAATAGCTGAACATAAACGTACAACTCTTAGAAACAATTGAGATTGACAATCATATAAATATAATATATTATGATATTGTATGACTACTTTTGTGTGGAAATAATGAAACAAAGAAATGATAAGTCATTTTAACTATAATGCATTTTTTTTAATTACGAATTTAATTTAACTTTTTTTAAGTGAAATTATTAGATTTTTTACAAATTTGCTTTTAAAAAATATTAAAACTCACTAATCAATAGACCCTATTAAAAACATGATTTTTGTTTTAATAGCGCGAATATAATTTTTTATGCAAAAAGACCGTACACAATATAAAATAAATATATTATTGCTCACTAATATTTTTAAATCAGTTCTAGCGCAAACCAGTAATTATCCAACAATAACTTAATACGGACTTGCCCCACTTTCAGAATCAACGGTTCATATTTAGAATCCAGCCGTCTCAGAAAATAACGTGAAGAGGGAAGCGGCTGTTTTATTTTAACTTTTTAGTCTCCATCGATATATGGGTTAGTCGAGAGTCCTCCAGAGATGCGATTTTTTTCTCAGAAAATGCTGACAGAAACAAATTTAAAATAGAATGAAATAATTTGCGCTATATTTGCGTTTTTTAATCTTTCGTTGTAACGGCGTAAATCAATACCAACTGGGTAAAACAATCAAATACAAATACTCTTAAGTAAGTACACCCATACCTCGCTATACCGCCGCTCTTTATACGGCTTTTCGCTATAACGGCCCTCTTCAATTAAGGCACGTTTTCGATATACGGCCTAAAATGTTTCGCTATAACGGCAAAAAAACTTTTTTTCGATGTCGATTTTTTAAAAAATTTAAAAATAGATTTAATTTGCAGAATTTTAAAATGAAAGGTGAAGCAGCTAGCGCCGATGAGGCCGCATCTAAGGAATATCCCAACATTTTAAAGGGAATTTTTGAAAGAGGGGTCATAAACCTGAACAAGTGCTTAACGTAGACGAAACAGGGCTTTTTTGGAAGCGAATGCCTGATTGCACGTACATTTCAAAAACCGAAAAATCTGCGCCTGGTTATAAGGTGTCTAAAGAACGATTAACTTTGCTACTTGGTGCAAATGCCGCGGGTGATTTTAAGCTTAAACCACTTTTAATATATTTGTCCGAAAATCCAAGGCCTCTTAAAGGACTAAATAAAAATCAATTACCTCTCATATGGAGATCCAACAAGAAAGCTTGGATGACTAAAGCTACTTTAGAGGATTGGTTCAAAAATCACTTTTGCACAGAAGTGAAAAAATATTTGCGAGACAATAACTTAAGCAACAAGGCTTTGCTAATTTTGGATAATGCACCAGGGCATCCTACTAATTTATCCGAACTATCTGAAGATGTCATGATTGAGTACCTTTCGAAAAATACAACAGCTCTGATCCAACCAATGGATCAGGGTGCAATAGCCACTTTTAAGGCATATTACCTACGCCGAACTTTCCGACAACTTATAAGGGAAACCGATGGTAAATCTTCAATTAAAACATTTTGGAAAAACTATAACATCAAGGAAGCCGTTGACAGCATCAGTGAATCATGGAAGGAATTAAAATTAACAACAATGAACCATGTTTGGAAAAAAATATGGCCAGAATGTGTAAAAAGTACTGATGCAAAAGTTAATTGCCTTCCTGAAATTAGGCAAAACATTTTGGATCTAGCACATTATCTCGACTGTGAAGGTTTGAACGAACGTGATTTGCTTGATCTACTTGAAGCTGATAGGGAACCCCTTTTATATAAGGAACTCATTCAGTTGCAAGCAGAACCGGCATTTGATGAAGAGACAGAGCCTGTTGTATCCAAACAGCTAACATCAAAAAAATTGTCAAAAGCTTTTTCCTATTTCGAACAAGGAATGAACATCTTCCTTGAAAACGATCCTGACGTCGAACGTAGCGCTAAAGTTTCTCGAGGAATTAACTCAGACATTAGCTGTTATTAATCACTGAAGAACGAAAGAGACAAAAAGGCAAGACAAACATCGTTGGGCAATTTTTTTAAGCTAGGCCCATCCTTACCAGCGAAAAATGAGAACGACAGTGATCTGAAGGTTACCATTTCTTTATCGTCTTCAGATTAAAGCCATTTTAAAAAAATTATGTATGTATTCATACACATATTTTATGTAACATGTAGTTGTTTTATTTTTGTTTATGGATTATTGTTGGTTTTTGGAGTCTGTTATTATTTTATGTACATATGTGTGTACTTGTTATGTATGTATTTTTGATTTAAATGAAATAAAAAGATAAAATTCATTTTAAATGATAAACCATGTTACATTTTTAACAAATAAGGAACCGATCATATTGAATTTGTATGAATTTGTATTAGAATAATTGATTCGTTATACGGCTTTTCGCTTAGCGGCCAAGTTTCGTGGAACGTATCTAGGCCGCAAAGCGAGGTATGGGTGTATTAAAATCACTACATAAATAATTATAAACTATTGTGTTTTATATTTACAATTATTAAATTGAAAAGACAACTCACTAACGAGGTTTAATTGGTCTAAGATAACTACGAATAAATATCGATGAATTTGAGTGTATAACAAGAACTGACTTTCAATGTACTTTTTATAATGATTTTAATATTATTTAAATAGATTTAAAAGCCAAGACCGCTTATATCAAGGAATATGAACTTTTGCATCTAAATTTTTCGAGTAACTCGAGAGGAAGATGAGGTTCTTTCACATTCAAAGAAAAAGTATTAACTTGTTTGCAGCGAGCGTTTTCTACATAATCCGCAACTTTGGGATTGTTTTTGCGTTCGATAAGAAAGTTTCCCGTATATCATTTTACTGAAAACAAGGTGATCAATACTTCTCACCGGATTATGATAATATAAAACGCTTCCTCGAATCACACACAGCCAATACGTAAATGTCAGCTTAATTTTTTCATGATTTATGATGCGCCAGGAAAATATTAAAAATTGATTTGGTAAATATTTTGGGCATCAATTCCACGGGTTAAATTAAGTATGATAAATTCGAATAACGATTGAACTAATGGGAAGAGCTTTTGAACCGCGTCGTCGAGTTTGACTAATCAAATAGAAATGTATCAGATACACAACAGACAGACAAACCTTCATTATTTCAGTGTATAGTTTCCACGCTGTTTACGTATCAATTTAAACTTGGATACCCCGGAACAATTCTCGGTTAATTTCACATTGACATTGATTGTCCTCTTCTTGGTTAAATTATGGCATAATGAAGATAAATTTATAATATTATATAAAAGAGAAACACAGACAATACTTATCGCGTCAAAAGTTTGATTTACTAATTCTGCATAGCTTATAAGTTGAGTCTCCTTTATTTTTATTGAATATAAATAACGACTCAGAAAATAAGCACTCTTTAATGTCAGTATATTTAGAAGATATTATAAATAAGCTCTGATTCATAAAGTTTATCATGACTGGGAGATTGCTATTAATATAATAAAAGCTTAGTGTCTGTCTCTAACCAAAAAGTAAAATAAGTCAATATAGTATATACGATAATGTTTATCTACTACAAATAATATTTTATCTTAATTAATTTCACATAAAATGTGATTAAATGAAACTCTGATTTTTATATCCCTTGACTTAATATTCAATATTCAATTGGATTGAAAATGATCATTACCATTTTCAAGTAACAGGATTAGTATAGAAAAAAACGCTTACATTATCGTTTCATTGAACTCTCCATAAAAATGAAGTTATATGTTGGGTATAAAATTCGCTGAATTTATTTTTTATATTTTTGCAGCTTTACTATATTTTATATAGATGGGTCGTAAAACGCATGATACAAAGCGCAAGTTATTTATTTTATGAATAATCCAAATACTTTCCACAAAATACACCGTAAATTCTATAGTAAACATAGGGAAAGATTCTCGATTTTTTTTAAAAATATACAAAACATACATGCGCCACAAACGTATAGTGTGTATTTCCTCTCCGACTTTGCCGTTTTTCATTGTTGCGTACGTATTCACACCCGAAAGGGTTATTTGTTCGTTTAATCTTTACGCGACTGTGATTTATTTTAGTAACATTCATTTCCTATTACAATAAATTTTCATCCTAAACACTAGTGGGTAATACGCGGTACATAAATTACGCAAAAAGCGCGCTAAGCAAGTTTCACAAAATAGGTACCTATACAGGATATACAATATGATGCCAACCCGAATGTTAATTAATAAACGATTTCGATCAGATTTAATAAAATTGTTCATATTTCACTGACGGAGCTGAATTAAAATTTATCGCCCAAAACTATTGTGTGATATTTTAAATTAAACGCAAGTTTAAATAACAATGACTTAAAAATAATAATATAAAAAACTATTGTAAAACAGCTTAGAAAATTATGTAAAAAAAGATGTCGTTGAAATAAAATAAATAAAAAGCTAGAATACATTTTTGAAAATGAATAAAATAGACTTACAGATATTTAAAGCTATGTTAAGGACTAATTGTCTCATGTTTTAATTTTATACCTGTTGTGACAGTTCTGTTTTATATTGTATATTAAAACTCAGATTTTTAAGCCTTTGAGTAGTATATACAGAAATAATGTAAAATAATTTCCAAAAAATTGGAATACCCTTTACGTCGAATAATAAGAGTGTTATCTTATTACCTTTCATAAATATATTAAATTTAAGCTAATTAAAAGCTCTCGCAGAATGCATTCAAAATGCACAAAAAGTTAAAAGTTACTTGTAAAGGATGCAGTCGGTTGTAATATTATAAAAATAAATTAGTTATAATGTGCGACAGATATTTGTACAAGTAATTGTTTATACAACTGCCAAATCCATTAGTTATTTTTTAATTATGGCAATAATGCAATAGTATTTTTTTAGTAGATGATTAGTAGACGCTTACAAATAGTATGTTTTCGCCTCAAATTATCGTATTGGCTTGTTGATCAAAATAAAAAGAGCTAATAACCTTTTCTTAGTACATAAGCTTAAATTACATTTAATTAAATTAATTAACAATTAGCGAAAAAACGTATCGAAAAATGTTTCAAATAAATTAGACAATTCAATGTTGCATTAAACAAGTGGAAATAATTTATAAAACCAAGATAACTGTCATCAGAAATTTCAAGGAACGAGACAAAATAATTGCATATATTCTAATGCTTGCAATTTAAAAAAGAAAGCTTAGATCAATTTTTACAGAACGAAATAACTGATAAAATTTTCTAATATTTTTTTGCTATCGCATTTTTAATTAACACTTTACCGACCGGCAGTTTCAATATTAGACTTACGCTTAATGACGGCACTTTTTCGCGAATCTGCGCAAATATTAGCTTCTTATTTAAATTTATGTATCTTTTGATACTGTCAGATTTTTCTCAACATGTTATTAAGAATTACAAAATATATGTAAATTATTATTTTTTTAAATTTCCCTTTATATATGTCTAAAAATATTTTTTTTTCAAAAT
The DNA here is from genome assembly GCF_051122295.1 of Plectrocnemia conspersa. NCBI lineage: Eukaryota > Metazoa > Arthropoda > Insecta > Trichoptera > Polycentropodidae > Plectrocnemia > Plectrocnemia conspersa. The sequence goes on from NW_028277169.1 coordinate 29,035,563, forward strand.
ATTATATATTTAATCATTTTTTTAAATATTAAAATAAAACACTTTATATATTTTTTTAATTTGACATGGAAACTATATGCAAAAGACGCCAATTGGCGTCCGCAGTATTTAATGTTCGGTACGCTCAGGGCGCCAATTGATGTGGCCGGTAGGTAAAGTGTTAATATAAGTTTATTTCAATAATATAAATAATTGTATAAGCATACCATAAATACGATACATGTTACTGATTTATAACCATTTTAATTGTTTTAATTTTAGTTGCCATTAAATTAAAAAATATGAGAATATAAAATAAAGCATTTGCGGTTATAATTTGAAGAAGCCGAAGTAAAAACGTAAAAAAAAACCAATGGGTTATGTGCTAAGTACATCAAGCTAAAGATATCGAACCATAAATATGTCGTCTTTAACCTTGAAAGCAATATATGCTTTGGCATTTTGTACTTATATCTAAATTTAATGTTGTTCTTATCGCAGTCTCAAATAGTGGGTTACTGTGGTTAGGCAAAATATTTTTAAATATGAAAATGTCAATGTTTTTTTTCTAGTTTATATGTTTTTTAAATTAGTGTAGAAATGTATAATATATATTATTTTCATATCTTTATTTTAGAGGACTTAGTATTGCTAATGTTACTCCACACTGCATAAGTCTAATTAATATTATTTTTAATGGTAAGCGGGCTTTTTTAATAAAATGACGATCTAAGGGTCTCATTGCCGGCAAGACCTTGAGAGGGAAGTTGCAAAATGTGCTTAATAAATGTAAGCTTGAAGTCCAGGTATAAGCCCAGGTATTTACCGTTAGATTTCCATTCCACATTATTGCCCTGTTCGCTTTGGAGAGGCGCTGGTAAAGTTAATTTTCGTTTTGTGAATAAAATTGCTTATATATATATATATATATATATATATATATATATATATATATATATATATATATATATATATATATATATATATATATATATATATATATATATATATATATTTAAATTTTCAAACATTTTTTGCAATTCATTGGCGATTGGTTTAGAACCGTAGGCACTCATTAAAATATATGTATGATAAACGCGTATTTTTAAAATGTGGGATCAAATATAGAGAAACGCCCCAAACAAACTTCCCTAAGGAATTTTACGCGTTATCAAGTTTTTATTATTTATTAAAACAACATAGTTTTTACTATTCAGGTATAAGCGTATAAAGCGTGGCAGATAGTCGGGAGTTTTGCATTTGTATAGTTTGTGTATCAAACCATAATGCATCATACCAAACAGTGTCAAAAGCTTTTTCTATATCTGACATTAAAAATTCCGTATTTTTTTCATATTAATATTAAGGCATAAATGTTCCATCAAACTAATAAGTAAATGTGTTTTCAAAACTAATATTTTTTCGAACTAGTAATTAATAATTTTATTTCATAAAGATTCTTTTAAACGCATAAAGAATTTTTTTCATAATATAAATTTTACTAAATGGGATAATAACTAATTATAATTGTAAAATCCTTATTAAGATTTTCTATTGAATGAATTTAAGTGACTTTAAAAATATTTTGGAAATACCTTGAATATGTTCTTAATTACATTTATTATAAATTTAAGAGTAGTCGTTTTAGAGAATATGTATTATGATACGATTTACGACAGACGTACATATACTTATGTATACGCAAGTGCTTCAAAACAACAGCGATAATAAATCGTTCGGCTTTCCCAAAGCAAAACCATGTTACTGCAGCTGACATTTTTGCATTTTTGTACTTATTGGGTAATGCAAAATATATATGTATAATATACCTAAAGGAAATATTTCATAGTTACTCAGTTTTGCTTCGGGACAGTATTGTTGGTTTGTTATATTGCTTTTATAAGTGCGGCTTTTTGACTCTATACAATTTTGTTGATCTCGCATTTCAAATAAACGCAAAATGTGCTAGACATAAAAACAAATCATCATTGTACGACTTGTTTATGCCGGTGTTGTCTCGCGCGTGTCGCACGGTTCCCTGTGGAGTTCATTCTTTAACACAAGTTTGCTTTCCGACGATCATGGTTTTGTCATGATGTATATGTATGTATATACATATACACCGAATCAGTGAATTCAGACCTTAATTGAGCAGAATTCATTTTTTTTCTTTAGATCCATCCAAAATGTTTAAGACCATTAGACGCAAACATAATACAAGGATTTTTTTTATAAGAGACGTAAAAAAAACTCGTCCCTTTTAAGTAAGAATAGAGAGCAAAAAGAAATGTTATTATTTTATTATTTTAAAATAATATAGTTGGTAATATTGCGCTGCTGATTTATATTGAATATTGTGCGCAATTTTTCTTTGCACTGTCTTCATTATATTGTACACTTTGACCTGAGGGCGTTTTTCACCTTATTCAGACCGTAATCAAACAAAGTGAAAAATTCTACCTCAGACGCATGAACAATTTGTTTCTAGATGAATTATTTCGAGACGCCATTCAATTTCGACGGTGCGTATAAAAGAATGATAGAAACTCGGGGGGTGTATGCGATCGTTTTTTCCTCTCCACTCTCTAAGGGTGGTATTGCAAAGGGCTGAGAAAAGGCTAGGAGAGCTTCCAGAGCGTATCGAGTCAAATTGACTTTTCGGCAAACGCAATCCAATGTTTGCACGCGCACAAGGTGAAATCCTTTTCAAAAAAACCTGCCTATCTACTTCTGTTTACCAAAGGAGAGCAATGCGAAGGGCTCGACCTAAAAAACAATGGGATCGTGTGTGGTGAAATTTAAAATTCCGGATTCCAACTTCGGTGTCATTAGTCCCGGTGTGAATAAAGAAAAGCTGTGGGATAGGTTATCCAAGTGCTGGAATTAAATTTTAATCTATGTCTGTAAAAATATATAAATTTATTAAGAAGTTATAATTATATTTTTTAATATTTTTTTGCAATTGTGTGTCATAAAGTAATACAAATTATTTAATAACCATAATAATATTATAAGTCACACTACATTATTAATTTAAAAAAGGTTAGATACTTATATAATTTAATCTAAACTGTTGTTTCATTTATAAATGTTTTTAATATCCTTAATACATAAAAAAATATAGATATGCGCTTATAAATGTTTGCAGCCTTGAGAACTTAAAAAATGCACATTAATGGGATTAATGTTTTGGAATGCTACGCACTGGTTTAAAAATGCAATTACTCGGCGTGTGTGCTCGAGCGTATACAAGTAATATTTAGATATTAAACCGTCTAGGCTTTAAAAAATATTGTTATTATTATACCTTACATTTTTGCTTCATTCAAAGCGCTACAATAAAATTTGCTCAACGGCAAAATTAAAAGATATATAAAATTTGATTTTCTTGAAGTTTAACATCCCTGATAAAATTGTCAATGTGAATTTTACATATTTATAAATAAAAATATAAATCTTTAGCATAATTTTTTGTTAAGTAACACGTTTTTATTAATAAAATTTAATATCAGTGCGAAGTTTCAATTTAGAATTTCTCTCGTGCTAAGTGAATATTACATATCACAATCGATAAAAGGTTAACCTAACTAACAATATATATGTTTAAAGATCATTGAAATGAGTGGGTTAGTAAGTTATTGCAAAATATTTAATGTTTGTTATATTTTTATACGTTCAATAATTAAGACTTATTTTTTCTGTTGATTATAGGTCTTAAAGTCACAATGACGGCAAGCCTTTAAGATCAAAGTTTATACATTTTTTTTGATAATATACAATAACAAGAAAAATGTTTTTGATTTTTGTGCAAATTTTATTTACACACCTATAGCTCCAATTGATTGGTACAAAGTTTATTTATTATTTTCAGAGATATTAGGTACACATTTAATACTCCGCAGTATAGAAACATTCACACATTCTAAAAAGCACATTCATAGTCAGGCTTTTGAAAAAAGTAACAGTTATACTCAAAGCACGTAGTCACCAGAAAGCAGCAAGTACGTTGAGTCTTTGAATTTGACTAACGCATTATTTAAAAATTCTGACTTACTTTATTTCATTGCGCATATGCCTACATTTAATATTATAAAAGTATATAGTACAATAGCAGAGTTAAGATGATAGGAAGGAGATTTGAACAAAAAAATGTAAGATCCATTATACATATAATCGGCAAACGCTAATGGACCAACAATACGGTTTTTGTCTGCGTCCTTCCACAATCACCAACTTTTTGTATGTATATCGACTTCAAAAAAGAATTTGTTTCTTAGTCTTGTTAAAAAAATTTAACTTAATAAAGTTGCCGCAGTCAGTGTGTTTTGCTTATTCTGAAGTACCACAAGGATCCAATCTGGGCCCTCTGCACTTCATCAACGACATACGTGTGGCAATTTAGAACTTGGAAGATTTATTATATGCATATTGAAAGTGTTTCAGAGTAGGGATTCCAATCCCGGGATCCCGAATCCCGGGATCCCGGGATCCCGAACGATTTTCAATACCCGATGAGTCCCGGGATTATAAAACATAATCCCGAATTTTTCGGATTGGTTGATTATCAAGCACAATCGAATTATTATTGACAACATCATTATATTTCGTGTACAAACTTGCGCGAGTTGCACGTGTCATCTGTGAATCTTTGAGGCTGTAAGTCTGAACGTGCTTTTTCAGCAGCAGGCTGCTTAGGAACCAAAATCAGATCAAGGCTAAATGATAAAACACTTGATGCTTTGATGTTACTTCGTGAGTTTTATTCAAAATAATGTTTTCAATTAATTGTGTCTATGAATGTACATACCTATTTGCATACATTGTCAAAAGTTCATTTTTTTCTTCTCAAATAAATATATAAGACCTTCCCTTTTTTATTTTTATTATATTATTTTCTATTTTAAGTCCAAGACTAAAATTATACGTACTTTATACATTGTACGTTATAAAAAACAGATGTAAAAATATATTGTATTATTCATTTTAAATTATTTTTATCGATAAAATAGCATGAAAATTATCCCGGGACTGGTCCCGGGATCCCGGGATCGACTAATTGCAATACCGAAATCCCGGGATCAAAATTTTGGCCCGGGATTGGAATCCCTATTTCAGAGTATTCACACAACTTAAGATTTGTCCTCTTTACACAAAGCTGGCGACAACATTTTTACAGATTTCCTTGCCAGGTGAATTTTTTTACAGTCTATGCATAAATACTTCTGTCAATGAATTATGAGTGACGTTAGAGCAGAGATAGGGATCTTAAATGCACATATATAGAAATCTTTTGTAGGATATAAATTGTTAATGCGATCAATTGACGCGGCTGTAAACTGCTAGTGAGTAATTGCTGGCGGTGAATTGCGGGCGATAATTATTTTTTAAGAAAATAATAAAGCAAGTTATAATATTTTTTTAAATACAACCTCCGTTATATAATTGAAGGATTAAAGTATACTACAATAATTAAAAAAAATACTAAAGATTGACAGTTAAAGCTATTGTTTATCAATAATTAACGCAAATATTCCATTAGATAACTAGTTGAAATGACCAAACAATGAGATCCACAATAATATATCTCAAAGAAGAGAATTTATCTTTAACGAAAATGGGTCATAAACTGACAGAACTTGAGGACCAAAGAAACGAATACTATTTTTCAGAAAAACATTATCAAGAATATTATTGAATATTATCAAGAACGATTTACAAAAATGTTCAAGGACATCTAAAAGCATAAAAAAGGGCTACAAGTGATATACTATACATATCAAAATATAAACTAGAAATTTAAATACGTAATTTTTATTTATATGTATATATTTTTAAGTACATATATCCAGAAATAGAAGATAATAATAATATAAAAAGCACATAAGTTTTTTATACGCTGCTGAAAATTTGGGCCACCCCTGTTTTACATTATATTATTATGACCCTCATTGACTTTTTCACACCACTTGTTAAAAATAACATTTTGCGCTATCGTACAGTATATCATCGTAATATCTAACCAATATTTATTACAACAAGATCCCAAGCACCATGGACAAATTGCCGTCATCGGCACAAACCCATAAATAATCATCTTCACCCGCATTATCCTTATCGGCAACACTCTCGCTTTCGTTAATAAATTAATCTTATCTCTCAGTTTTATGCGCAAGACGTAGTGTACACGCACTACGCGTATGGTTTAATGGCTTGTTATTCAATATAACTTAACACGCCATAACCCCACCATGGCGGCGGGGTGTACCTCGTAAAACCGCTGTCCTTTCTTTCCGGTTATCGTTCATTAGCAACCACTTCCATTCTTCCTGTATCCGAAATGGCCATCAAAATAACACGGAGTGCGTGCTCGCAATCCGCAGATCCGCATTACAAGGGTTAAACCATGGCGGGCCCTATCCGTTTTTATCCTGACCGTTCTTACCCCAGAAACTCTCGGAGGTAAAATCCTCTTTTGCTCGTCCAGCTAAAAACCAACCGGTATTCTTTTATACGCGAAATTATGTGCGCGTTTAACGCCGCCGGTTCAAATACCTTTTCGGTTCGCCAAAAGTCCGGTTGTCCGAACCGATTTATATTTTCCGAGCGTGAAATTTGCGAGCTCGGAACACTGCGCCGCTGACGCTAATATATATTTTTATTTTTTGGCGGAATACTGAAACAATAGGAATAAATTCAGCTAAAAAGGCATTTTATTCTCAAGATAGTCTAAGTAACGGATGGTTCTGAAATGTTTAGCTTTTAAATAATTATTATTTTTTAACTTTTATTTACACAAATATAAAAAATATTCAAAAACTACTATTAACTACTGTAGCGGTAAAAGGTAATTAATTTAAATATTATTAATAAAATACATCATATTTTTGTTATGCATACTTTTTTATATAACACTGTACAGCAAATTTTACAAATAATAAATTTATGAAATACTATCTTTGTTACCCAGCTTTGCCCGTGATAGATTCGAACTCATTATTTATTCATTGATGTATCATACCTTATTCAATACCCACAAAATATAGTTCAACAATTAATAATTATCTTTAAAGTTAAAAGTTGAAAATAGCACAGTTGGACTAGAAGCTGCAGTCAGAATGACATATGCAAATATCACGTCGCTACTGTTCACAGCTTAGGAGGGGTTCTTATGACAGGCAAACACAAGTATTTTTTTTCGATATAAATATTTTGAGCTACGCAATTAGATTAGTATCGCTATTTTTTTTATTTTGAAAATTCAAATATGTTCCAAAAAATTTCAAATGTAAAATGCGAAATATTATAAATACATACACGTTATACGTTGCGTAAAAATATTCATTAAATCGCTACAAAATTTATATATAGTAACCAATTATATTGATATTTTAATTTCTCTACTTAAAATAGATAATGATCGAATTTACTAATGTGATATTTAATATATAATTTTTTAAGAAACCTATTTTTGCATTTGTTAATTAGCATATAAATTGTGACTGGTGGAAATTTGACACAGATTGGGCCGCTGCAGTATTATTTTATTAAATATTCATAAGAGAGATCGGCGGACGAGGCGCCGCCGGTCGTAGTCTTCGCGTCAAGTTAACCGCTCTGCTAGATTTGACCATAGTAAATAAATAGACCCCTCATCCTACTATTATCCTTAACCGTATCACACTATAGAATAATATTATTAATAAAATGTGTAATTTTTAAATATAATATAGTACATAAATAAAAATAATGATAAATGTGAGACGCAAATAAGGCAAAAACTAAAATAAAAAATAATTTTTATTATTTAACTAAACATATCTTATAACTTCTAGGCGGTAAAATATGCTAGCGATCAATTGTTGTCGGCAAATTTTTTTAGACCCACAATTTTACTGATACAGAACTGTGAAATTGTAAGTCAGTTTTTTGATACACATAAACTGGCTTACGTTGAACTTAAATTATGTTTATACTAGTAAAAATATAATTTCACTGAAAAATACACATTTCCTGTCAGAGTTGCGAAACGTTTATTTGCTGATAGAACGCAAACCGAATTTAAACGAATTCAATAAACCTAGCTTGACCTGAAAAACGTTTTAAAACTAATCATAGTTTTTAAACCATAACAGCAAAAGAACGTTTTGCAATTGTCAAATTGTGTCTAATATACATTTTGGAGCAGCATATAAATATACTAGCGCCTATCAGCTAAATTATATTTTTTGCTAGTAGAAATCTATCGGTAAAAAGTATTTGAATATAATTATATTAATTAAAGAAATGTTTTGTGAAATAAAAAAGCGCATTTGCGCCTAAAAGAGGTGTGCAGCACACTCGTAGCTATCGCAAAAATAAATATTATGAAGCTGGATGACTTGTGTAAAAGGAGTGAATTTGAGCGCTGACGTCTTTGTTGCAACAGTAAAGAATAAGGGACGCAATCGATGCAATCACACTCTATAAATCAGCCAGTACGATAAATTATTGGTATCACTTCACAGAAATTTTGAATGTATTTCATTGAATACACGCTATTTTGAAAATTCTTTTAGAAAAAAGGCACTATGGTGCAAATACGAATACGTTAAATACTCTTTCTTATAGAAATATCTAAGACATTTAACTTTAATTCTAATTATAAAAAGTACTTTGTTTTGCTAAGATTTCTAACAATAGAGGCATTTTAGTGACTCAAAGAACTAACATATTATATTGAACACGATTCGTCAATAAATTGTTGAAGCCACACGCGTTCCGCCTAACGAAGCCGAACATCAACGACGCCCTATTGCAAAGATTGGCAATACGCATATCAAATCTCCATCCCTGATCGAATAAAACTCCCATGTCCTCTGGAGTATTACTTGTTAAAATACAAATATTAAAGCTATAATGGAATTCTGCAGGTCAGGAAGATTAGAAAAGTCAAATAATGTTCGAAGACCGGTTATCGATCGACCACCCCCACAGTAAATCCACATTTTTACCAAATACTTCTACCTTGTTAACAAATAATTTACATTCTATTTTCTTAATTTCCGCTTATATGCCATTCATAAAATAAAATTATTTTAGACCATATTAAATATATACGGTGCTGAAGAACAAGCAAAATAATTTTTGGAACGACGAACTAGAAAGTTGCTCAATATGCGAAAAACTTTTTTTATTTTTTTCTAAATGGATTTGAATAGACTATGTCGATGTGTATTTTACAATCTAGAAACTTTGTTATGGATTTTGAGAGGAAAGAGATCAGTGACCGTGGAACATCGTGATGCTGACACACTGTGATTATATTTATCGCAAATTTATAGAGACTGCAAGCAAGACAATACCAAAAACATGTACATCCCATCAAACGAGGCTGCAAGGCATGTCAACGAAGAGACTGTCCAACTCCTCGACGTTGAAAACCAAACAAGAAGGCTCAAGAGAGTGAAGCCATATGAACTTGTTTTATGTCAAAAAAGAAAAGTTTAACACGGATCAATGTGTTTTACAACATAATATAATATACAAAAATATTTTTTTTACACATAGATTGTAATAGGAATGAATTATAAGCTTTATTTTCGACGATTTAATAGGATTTTATAAATGTTGATCTATTATGTATTGATAGACAAACTGTAATTTGACAACTCACGTTCAGCAGCTGTAAGTGTTTTAGAATCCCTTACTGAACCCTTTGTAACTTACTACTCCACAATCCGTTTACAATTCACTTAAAATTCACCATAATTTAATTCAGAACCACAACCCCTGTGCTAATATCATTGTGCAATCTGCACTTACAATGTGTTTAGAATTCCTAGCGTACAGGTGTGTGTATACACAATATGGTTCATCAAACACAAACACTATGCATAATGTAAGTCAACATCTTGAATTTGTAATAAGGATCGTTCGACTGTGAAATTGGTTATAGCAAAATTTGTTTTAATATTCGGGTAAACATTAAACCACTTTCTTTGATATTGCTCTTCATACATATATTAATAACACTGCACAAAAATATTTGTTTATTACAAATAAACGAAACTTTCTAGCTTATGTTATTCTAATATTTATGTATTTTTTCATTTTTTAATTTTTAATAAAATTTGCATAAATAAAAGATCATTTATGTATGTATGTTTATATTGATTTACAAAAAGCTCTAGATTCTTTTAACTGTAATTTTAAGAGTATTATATATACATAATAATTATAAATTTTAATATTAAATAAGCTCTATAAAAAGTAAATATACAGTCAATTATATCGTTTATTACAGTTGATGTGCTCTATAAACTAAATAACATTGTACTTAATTACAATTTTTTTCAGCAAAGATAAGCAAACTTTTCGACAAAGACAAGAAAAAATATGTAAAAAAATTTCGACACTATTTATTACTCGATTGTCATTAAATTTTGCTTATAAATCTTTTTTTTCCACTTTAACGAATAATTAAGATTAAATATTGGGTTGTATATATAACGTTTATTTAAAAATCATTTTTAAAATTGTAAATTTTTATGTTAAAATAATGAAAATTTTGCCATAAAAAAAGTATTAATAATAATAATTTCTGTATTCAGCGTTGTTATATATAATACTCAATATTTTTTTGTAAAAAACACGCATTTATTTCAATAAAATCGATAATATGGGGTTTATTGACTAAACACCAGAGCTTTAGTAAAAAACGCATTGCCTGTGAGAAAAAATCTTATCGTACTTTACGTGTTAAAGTCAAGTGCCTTCGTTATGCCGACAAATGTATACAGTACGTGATGATAATAAATTATTTTTTCTTCACACATACATAAAAAATGTACTAAATTGACAAACAAATTGAATGTGAAATGACAAGTGCAAGGTTGTCAAATCTCTCTTAATCTAATAACAAAACAGAAAAAGACAAATCTAGCAATACCTCTTAATCTCAAAAATTAGCAATCGCGGCGAAAAAATGCGAACATGAAACCTCTCCAGATCAAATTGAGCATATATAAGCGTCAACATACAGCACATAATAAGTAAGTTCTTTTTTATATGTAGATGATTTGAAATTGTATTAATACATTAGATCTGCTGCAGTATTTTTATATATATAAAATGATTTAGATTCTCTATAAAGATGAGCTTTTTTCAATCAATATTTGTCATTTAGTATCGGAAAGTGCGATATTGTGTCATTTTTTCGATTTAATTTACGATCAAATTATGCCAACGATATTGAAAGGAACGTTTTAGTTAGAGAAACATTTACTAAAAATCTCGGAAATATTTTTGGGAACAAGTAGAGGTTATTTTTACACTTAAACGACGTCTGTAAAAATCTTTTAAAATTCTCAGCTTTGTTTTAATTCATATCCTCTATGACACTCTACCTAGGAGCATTATTGAATAGGGATCTATAATTTTGGAATACCTGAATAATCAAATATTGACTTCTAATCAAAAAAGTACACAAAGGTACATACGTTTATAAAAACAAAACGGATCGAAGTCCCTAAGTTCCCACATAAACTGGTGTGTCACTAAACATTAATTAAACTATTCAAAGATTCTGCGGGCAATCAAACTTTCAGTATTGGGTAGCGGAATGCCATCAAGAATCACGATCGCGTCTTTCTCTGATGTCTGTTAGAGCTCGAACATTCACACTAGACGACTCGCCTATGGCTGTCGCCATCCAGTTAGAATATAACTAATACTACGGGTAACTGATCCAGTTCGTATCATATAATTTTGTCCTTTTTACTATGTGTTACATATTTATTTTTTGCTTTTTTCTATCGAGACACATCAGGGTAATCTGTAATCGAATTATAACTCAAGATAGTTAATCAGAAGTTGCACAAAGTGCAAAAATGCCTACGATCGTCAGAGACTAATAAGATCAAAAAAGCAGCCGCTTCTCTCTTCACGTCAACCCCGGTCTAGCTACGACGTTCAAAATTCAGAGACAAATGAATTCTTTAGATGCAAGCAAGACTAATAGGTTAGGACAATGGTATCAAATAAATAATTAGTAAAAAAACAAACAGCTATAAATAATACAACATTGTTAAAAACATATTCGATTATAAAAAAAATTTTAATGCAAGAACTAATGATATTTATGTAGTTTCAAATGTATATAAATTATATCGTCATTGAAAATTTCAATTAAGACTATATTAAAATCCATATCCAGTGAGTAAAAAAATCAATTACACGCAAATCCTCATCATATAAATACAATTTAATTAATTATTAAATACCGCGAAGAAGCAAAAGTGATTTGTGGTAAATGCATGTGTATTTTTATCATTATGATTATGATTTATATAAAAGAAATCCTAAATAGACTTAACTGTCTATCCTTTAAGCTACATATATTAAACGTATCATACATATTTTCCTCTTGCCTTTATCTGATATTTGATTGACGGTCTCATATGCAGAGGCGGATTATTGTATCAGTTCCATATACAAGAAACAATATATTAATAAATTACATTTACGACATCCACGAAAAGATTGAGTATCGAACGACGTCGATTTTCATAGAAATAACCAAAAAAGCAAAAAAGGGAGGAAGAAGACACAAAAATCGAGATACTTTTTTTCTCTCTAGCCGATAATCAAAATTTCAGCCCTTTTCATAGATTGCAAAAGATAAAAACAACACATCGGATATATTTATTATATGACATAGCAAGCTACTGCTTTGTTAAATTTAGTACAATCTGATAATTTATCAAAGAGGCTCGTTGTGTGTGGTATGTATATTTGACCTGGCAATTCCGTACGATTGACCCTTTGAGCCTGCAATTATGATTCCCGTTATAATTAATCTTATCTGATAAAGGACAGAGCTGGCAATTAGGCGTATGAAGCACTCCGTAGAGGATGTAGCATCAGTTCTACAGCCTGTGCTTGCCCACAATTGACTATATTGATCTACTAATGGGCTAAAACACAATAATTATAATAAATACGTCTAGTGGACAAATGGCCTCGTTGGACCATTAGGCCGAGCAATGTCTCAGATATACAAGATACAACATTAATGAAATGTGTTATGATTTAAGATGCCCTAAATGAAAATGCAAATGAATGCTTTGATGGCACACTTTATGTTTGTAATATGTAAATAGCAAATATAAATATTATTTAAAATGCGCAATGTTATAAATATTATTGTACTAAATCACAAAATTACGGAAGTTCCACGAAAGGGGATTCTCGATTTATAGGTAATAACGTTTTTTTTACTACATGTCAGTCAAAGGTCACATGTTTTATTATGTTGTGCAATTCAGTCTGATCTTCCCATTTTTTGTGTCTATTTCGAACGATCCTTCATATAATATAAATTCTGAAAATATATATATATATATATATATATATATATATATATATATATATATATATATATATATATATATATAATATCTTCTAAAAAATAAATTATATAAGTTGATCCAATAAGAATCTTACATTAAAGCATATTTATTAAATATTTTGTTTAAAATACTTTAATCAAATTTGTAAAAACATCAGTAAACTAATCATTAAGCTAGTTAAGCTAGTATACAGTTTGTTTTTGAGATATCCCCTAAAGCAAAGTATGATAAAATTACATCTGGCGGTCTTAAATCTAGACTTTTAGTATTCCCAAAAGAGTATCTTGTTGAAACCATGTGCTTGAGTTGAATCCATTGAATTTAAGTTTACATCTCTAATAATAGTAGATATTTTCAAATATGGCATATTAAATTAAAAATATATAATAAAATTAAACCAATAAAGGAGATATATATATATATAAAACTCATGCTTTCGGTTCTGAAATAAATTTATTTTTTCCGTTTAATCAAAAACAATCGGAAAACTATCAGAAAATCTGTTTGTAAATAAGGCAGATTAACGCCGACGCTTTTTTTTATTTCATAAGTGCTAGTTAATAAATTTACTTTAACTACTTTAACTCTGGGTAATTTAAGAAAAATAGCATGGAACGATCTAAATTTTTTACGATATCGTTCTTTAGTTGACTAGTTTTAATTAGCTTATTATAATATAATATTTTTTCAGAAATATAAAAAAATATTATTTAAGATACACAACAATCTCATAAAACAGTTTTTTAACGAGCTAAAAATATATACTTTGCAATGTATCGACGAAATAATGAATATTTTAGTTTGATAAAAGTGCAATAGCTACACAATAGAGATGAAAAATCTGATAAATGAAAAAATTAAGGCAAGTAGAAGGTGCCGTTAAATCAGAAACATATTAAGATACAAATATTATAAATAATAAAATTTAAGGAAGATTCAATAAATAATTTAACAGCCGATAAAGGTACAGAATATTCTTTATGGAAAGCAGAAAAATGGTTAAAAAGACCTATAACTAGGTTGGAGATAGTAAATAAAAAGCCCACACTTTTACCAACATTCATTCTTAGTCACAAGTTCTTCAAAAAAAAAAAAAAAATGTCATTCTCAGTAACAAGTTCTTTAATGAATATTTAAAATATCTCTAAATCTGAAAAATCAATATAGAACTTATTTTAAATTATATTATATTATTATAACGATTACTCTAAAAATTGACATGCTTTAAAATATGGTGTAAAATATCTTAATGAATAAAAAAATAATAAATTAGGATATAATTAATAAAATTGACAAATAGGTTGAAACTCTTAGGTGTTAAAATACAATTAGCTTATCGTATATGAATCCAATTTAATATCAGCTTAAATATTAACTGACTTAAGTTATTAAATATTACAATCAATAATATATTATATAAATGCTTCCTTAAAAATCTGGTCCGTTTATTTACAAATACAAAGGAATGCTATCGTATAGACTGATATTGACATTCAGTAAAAATTTTAAAACACTGCTAAAAGCTCCAGTTGCTAAAAGTGCAAAGTCATTACGCAAAGGTAATAATAAAAAATCTGTTTGCACCCCTAAATCGTCGCATTGGGCAAAAGGTCGAAAGTAGGCAGAGAAGAATCACCTCCTTGATTTTGTAAAGTACATCAGACTTATATTTAGAATATACTTTCGTCATTGTTATTTTTGAAATAATTTTAAAAAGATTAGACATTCGGATACTCCGCACGCAAAAAATAATGTAGGCGCTAACTATATGATGTGAAAAATATTAAACTTATATTAATATTTTTAATATGTTTAAAAAAAATGCACTCAAAAAATCTATATATCAGATGAATTAAAAAAATGCAATTTACTAGGCTATATTTAAATTATTCAGTCTACATTATTCCATCCTCTGTGATCCATTAATGAACTCCATTGCAAAAAACCCTGCGAAAAATGTTACATTGTAGCTGAATCAAAAAACACTACTATATATCACACACTACCCTAAAAAAATATAGAAAAAAGAACACGAACTGAAACCTCTAGTCTTTTAAAAATCCTTTTAGGATCGAGTCGTGTCAATTTTTCAACTCGTCGATGCTCTCGTTTTTTTAGTTATTTTTCATCCTCACACATAAACATACACAGAGGATATGACCGATGGCTCTTTCGGAATTTAACGACTAATAAATTTCGTTTTGACCGACGCTCGCGCTTAACCGGCTTTTTCAAGGGCTTATATATTTTTGCGTCCATTATTTATTAAGGTCGCACAGGTCAAATATGCTATAGTTATTTTGCCTGATTTTTTTTATTGTCTGCGACAAGCGACGAAGCAATGCGCACGCACTTTTATTGTATTTGATCCGAAGCTTAATTGCGTCGTTCGGCGGCGTCGTTAGATGACCGCAAAAGGGTTAAACCAAGGAGCTATGTACCAATCGAATTGGAATGGACCTTCAAAAGGCACTGATTAAATTGTTCTATGGGTCATTACGGATGAGATTGGCCCCCCTTTTGGATTTTACGTGTTATCGGCTTAACGCGTCGGCGACTAACTTTGATTTTTCGCGTATGGTTGACCAAGCGGAAAGACAAGACTTTTCAATATTTAAATTTTGTAAAAATATATATAAAACCTATGTTTTTTTATGTATTAAAATTATTTTTACTACTTAGAAAATTACAATATACAGTAACATTTGCATTACAGAGACAGTAAATACAACTCAATATAAGGTACATATATCGGAACTGTAACATATCGTTTTTTAGTCAATATCGATGGTTTTTAAAGATTATACATATTTCAGATTTTATTTGTGATATTAAAAACTATCATTCTTGACAGTTTTGAGTCAACAAAAAGCTTTAATTTATTAAAAAATATTTAGCAATACTATTTACATTATTTTTTTAATAATATAAATTTTATTGATAAATATTTAATAGAGATTTTTTTAATATGTACCTAATTTTAATCAAGGTTTTCTCAAATTAAAGTGAGCAGGTCAATTTTTTTGCTGTATTTTATGCAGTCGTATATATAAAATAAATTACTAGTTAGTAAATCTAAAGTAAGATTCCATGTTTTAGCGATACATAAAGTATATAATCAAATTTCAAAGTCAGTGAAATGTTTGATTTGGATTCGTGATAAATACTCTTTGGTTTATCCAAAACTCGACGTTACACTAAGATTTAAAAATATATAAGATTTTCAAACATTTTATATACACCGCATTTAACATAAATAAATATTAATAATAGTAAAATATGGTATTTAATATATAATATAATCATCCACAAAAGCTTGTTAATCAAGAAATATATCGTGGCTTAGAAACTGCAAAACACATTAGACGCTATTTATTACTTTGTGAATTTTTCATATTTCATTACTAATTTTATTATTTATTATACTATTATCAAAATTAAAAATTCTAAAATTCTGAAACTATTTTATATAATATTTAAACCGTCATGCACATTTCTATTCACGAATTACTATAAACGCTTCTCCAAATCTAATACAAATAATACTATTATACTGCTAATATTAAAAAAATATATTTTTTATGCAGTGAGTCAATATTTGAATAATTTACTCATTAGATATACAGTATAAAAATAAAGTATTAACATATTTCTGATCAATAAAGTATATTTATCTTATATAAAATTGTGAAAATATGTAACATGAAAACAATGTACTTAACTTTTTTATCTGTATTTTTAATTATGTATATTATAATATATTAATAAAAAATAGAATCTAATCAACTAGTTTTCTATAATGATTTTAAATTAGGCAAAGCAGCTTATGCAGCAGTAAATAAAATCTCATATAAATTAAAAATTAAAATTAGGTATAAAACGGTAATATTTGGTTAATAATTTAAAATACTTTGCAAAAAAAATTGTAATGCGGTAAAAAAAATTCAATTGTATTCTCACATTAAATACGTCAAATATTATTATTTTGTTGTACCTTCTTTAGCAGAGATGGCCAACTATAGCGATCGATTATATTTTTTTTGACACTGCGATCGACTTATTTTAATTTTTGGATTAGTTTATGGAATAGACAAACTATAAACTGTTTTAATATTTTAGTACAACATTTAATACGTTATAGTACAATACAAAATAGACAACCAATGAATATTTAATTGAAACAGTGTATATTTATTTCTTCCGGCAAAATAAAAAAATCAATGGTTAACGATAATATAATACTAGAAATAGAGAAAATTTAAAGATAATTAGTATAAGAAAACGAGTACGGCTAGGGGAATTATGTACGGAGGTTTTGATTTATATAATAGTCTTCCAAGAGAAATCCGAAACAGCAAAAATATAACGGGTTTCATAAATGGAATAAAAAAACACCTTCGTACATATAGAAATAAATTATAATATTAAGACTTTATTATTGTATATTTTTATTTTTTCTTTCTGTTATGTATTTTTTATATATTTTTATATTTGTTTACTAAATTTGTTAGATGTGAAGATTAGCTATTAAGCTAAATAAATTAATAAAATAAAATAAATAATAATAACCTTAAAAAATATTATAATTGACTATTCATTCAACAAACTCACTCAAGTTTTGTTTTATGATTTTAAGATACATATTCCCATAAGTACATAGATCCAGAACACAAATTTAGATATTCACAGCATTTTTTTAAAATTAAGGTATTTTTTATTACAAATATATTTTGATCTGGAAGACCTGGCTTTTAAAGTAATATTACATAAGCAAAGTAATAATTTGATTTTCAAGCGCTTAAGCTCTGCAAATATATTTGCATCTAATTGAATATCCACGTTATCCTTGAATGAATTGATAATAAATTGAACCAGAATTTAATTTTCTAAAATCAATATTTTTTTGGGCGTTCTGTATTTTGGACATGGATTTTTCTGTGTTGAAATGATAATATATATATTTCTATTTTTTAAGTCACTGGAGCTGATGGCTAAAAAATTGCTGTTTTTGATCATATTATAAACTGTTTTTAAAATATTAAATACTAATAAATGAAATTTTTCACATCAAGACAGAAGTAGTACAATAACGCTTTATATGTATATCTTGGCAATACGGTCGCGAAGCGACTGAGCCTCGTAAGTGGCTCGTGGCATTAGAAAGGTTAAACAACACAAAACCGAGAACATAAGCATGGTTTTTGAATTGCGTGAGGCATTTTTACAGTTACTTGCTAATCAAAACTGTAATTTAGTTAAGCTTCTAAGAAAATATGTAACATTTCGACTAGCCTACTTAGCATATATAGCCACCTGAATGAATTGAACACATAAATTCAAGGATTTAGTAAGAAAATAATAATAGATAGTGCAAAAAACACGATTTCTTGCTTGATTTAATTCTTTAAATCACAATTTGAAGTTGCAATACATTTACAACAATTCTGTGAATCAATGAATAAATATTTTTTTTAATTTTTATTAGTAACTTGACAGGCATTACAACGGGCCCAATGCGTTACAATAGGCAAATCTGTACCAACTGAATAAGTCAATCAGACATAATGAATACCTGTACAAGTAAGTATTAACCACCAGACTAAAAATCTAGGAATCGGTGACATCTATATTATTAATTATAAATTATTATGTGCTATACAAATTATAATTAATAGATGTCACTGCAGCTGGGGCTGTTTTTTTTAATAATAGCACATGCTTATAAATAATAATTCGAGTGCCGCTGCTGGGGCTAGAACCCACAACCTCATAGTTACTAATCTGAGCCGTTACGGACTACTTTATTTCGTATATTATAGCAAAATTCAGAGATGGATACACAATCCATTTTTATTTTACCTAAATTCTATGGACAAAAGTGATTCAATTAAAGACGTTTTAATTGAACCAGTATTAGCTAATGTACATATAATAAAATTTAAAAAAATGCACTTACAGCAATTTTGGTGTACAATGCTAGAACTTCATCCACAGCTGACGAAAGCAGCAATGCAAACACTTTGCCACCACCATTTGCCACCACCCACCTGTGTGAAATCGGATTTTCGTCAATTTTGCACATAAATTCACAAAAGTATAGTTATAAATACCCAAAAACAATTGAGATATTGCTAAGTCTGTATATCTAAGTAAGTGTGAATGAATGTTTTCAATAAATAAATTATCTCGTATTAAATTTAATTTACTAATTAAAAAAAATTAAAACATATTTTTCAAAGGGGTACAAAAACGTATTCTTAGATTCAAAGAGGATGCCGATCACTAAAAATATTAAGAAACACTGCACTGCCTTTAATACTGCTAAAACTATTTGTGGTCTAATTCATTGTGGCAAACTTTTTTTGTATGCTTTCTGAGTGGTTCAATCGAATTTGATTATTATTTATAACTTTAATGTATTTTATTGCTGTAATTAACAACTATTTAAGAGGCAGTTTATGATTAATCTAACTCCAATTTGTTTTTGTAATTAAATATTATTACATTTAATAAAAATCAGAACAGTTGTATTATTCACTGCAACTATTTCAACGATGAAGTGAATACCTTCCATTCCGGAATATAAGAAGCACCTTCAGATTTGACACAGATACCTTGAGACATTTTCGCGACTTAACGACGAACATAGTGTACTACATCTGTTCTGTATTATTTGCCATTACTCACAACAATTTTCCATCTAAAACAGTTTCTCTTTTGTATAAATTAGTTCATTTCATACGCTTTAAACGCATTTCATTAGTCGATAACGGTTTTATGGCAGATATATGACTGTATACACCATTTTTCCAAAAATGTTGGGTAATATTCAATGTAGTTTTCGATAATTTTAAAAATATTTTGAAGCTTAATATTGGTTATAACATTTTGTTTTATAATTAATCTGATGATTGGCTTTAAAATTCTTATAAATATTTTTACTATGATAGCTGATGGTTAGTCGGCTAGATAGCCACTCAAAAACAATATAGACATAACTTTAAGTATTTTTTTTTAATTATTAAAATAAAATTAAGACCATTGTGACCTAATAGATTACCCTAGTGCACCACAATGGGCACAAAATAATACATAGTATTATTACAATATACTAAAAGTATATTATAAGTAAAATAAATATAATATATAGTAAGGAAAAAATCATTAGATATTAAAATTAAATAATACGAACTGGGCCAGCTCCTCATAGCTGACATTAAACATGTCTCGCTATCACCGCTATAAAAAAACACCCTTTTATTAATAGCGGTGACTTTTGTACACTCCCAAAGATCAGAAAATGATGACGTCTTGCGAATTATATCATAAATAAGTTTTAAAGGAACAGTAATACTGACTTTTAAATTTTTCAAAATTAAATCTGTATCCAATTGAGGTTTAGAATAACTTATTTAAGTGTTTCCTTGATAGTAAATTCTAAGGACCAAGTACAAGAAGAGGGAAGCGACTGATCGGTAGGGCAAAAAAGATTCCTCGAAAACAGAACGGAAATAATACGTGATAAAAAAATAATCAAGGATTACAGATATATATCTTGAATTTTTATGATTAATAAAATCAATGTTTTTTCATACACGTTAGGTAGATATTCTAAGTATTTAAATATATATACTTTTATATGTCGCTTGCACTTAGCAAGCGACAATATACCGCAGATGTAGTTTTGAAAGAAAATTTGTTTGTTATAGGTACTTCCATTTTATAATTACAAATGAGTGTTTTAGTCAGTTTCCGCAATAAATAAATTTATACATCAAATAAAATTTATGATTATCTAATCTCAATCCTAATTTAATATAACGCATTCTAGTGCTATTTATTTTTTAAAAGTGTTTCAAAATTCAAACTAAAACATTGTAAACGTAATTATTGGATAAATTACAAAAACAGACACATTTAGCAAAGCACTCTGCAAACATATTTTATTCCAGCAACGTTGAAAAAATATTAATGAAAGTCCCTTCTGTTCCGTTGAAATTAAACTTAAATCTTGACATAATCGCGCCCCTCAAAGGTCTCACAGATTAAAGAAAAGACAAAATTGCGATTATCCCCAAAAAACATATTTTAACCCCCCTAATAATTCATAACAAAGGGCAAACGTCTTCAATGTCGGGCGTCCTTTTCATCTTGCCCTTTGTTTATAATTATAAATCGCAAGCGAAAAACACTAAGACATGCAAACAAAAAATTGACAGAATCGAAAAAATAAGAGGAATAGTTTACAAAGTCGGTGAAATAATTAACTTACGGATTGATTGCACGCGAAGGTTTCGAAAAGTCAGTGTGAAAGGCGTATTTTAATTAATATTTATTATATAAATAACTTTGATTTTAAGTAGGTTGCGAAACTGGCGAGTATAATTGATAACTCGTAAAGTATAACTAGACACAGCCTCCTGTGGGATGTGGGGCGTCTCGGAAAGGTTAAGGGTGGTTTTTGGGAGCGTTGAAAGAATGTTAATTTAGTACAAGATAAAACAATGACATTGTTAATAATGTGTATTTTGGAAGACATTGAAATTGACCCAAACGAATTTTCGTTCAAAAATTTTGCTTCTGCTTCAAATTAAGTAGTGTATTTAAATTACTGATAATTTTTGTAAAACAATTTTTCGCCTTTGATATTAATTATTTTTAGAATATTCTTATTATACCAAACAAACGGTTTTAATTATATTTAGTTGGTAAAAAAATATATTTTGTCAAGATTTTAGTCAAAATTTGTCTAACTTGACATCAAAGTACTTTAATTATGATTACTTTAAAAATACATAATTTATAAATAATTGTATTGACAGACAATTAAAACAAAAAGAACAATATATTTATAGAAAATAAGGTATATAATTTGTAATTAAAATAAATATATTTTGCAAAATAATAAGAAAAGTTACTAAAATCAATATAAAAATAAGCGACTTGTATTAAAATGTTTTTATTTTAAACGAAATAAATATGTGTTTATGAAGTATATTGAAAAAAAATTAAATTATTAATTTTATTAAACCGTTATTACTAATATTAAAAAATACCATTGACGAAAATGTATTATTTATTATATGTGAGCAATGAAAAGAACTTGAAATGAGCTCAAATTTATGGCATCAATGGCTTATAAAATTATGTTTGTATGAAACCATAAATTGACTTAAAGAGCTTAAATTAATTCTTGTAATTTATTACATTATTATTCTTAGTAAAATATGTTCACTCTTACTAGATTTTTGTAGGTATTACTAGGTATTACTGTTCTGTTTTATATATATATTATTCTCAGTCAGGTAGTTATATATATTTGTATAAGACAAAAATCATAAAGAAATCTTTCTTATACATAAATACAAACATTATATATAAAATTTGTTGAGCACATTTGTATTCTATATTTCAAAGTTAAATTATTCAAGTGAATATTTCAGGTACTTTGTAAATTTATACACATAGTTTTAAATCTATAGAAGAATGAATATTTGCAACTATGCTTAAAACATTCCTTAGAGGAAAGCAGTATCAAAGCATTCTGCTTTCAGTATTTCTTCGTTACGTTTTAGACTTATATAACATATTATACCAAATAATATTATGTATACATTTACTTTAATATTTTTTTATCAAACTTTAATCGAAATCCCATTATTATTTTATCAATTCAAAAGCATTGTTAGATAATTGGTGGCGGTTCTTTGGCTATAATTGGCTTAGTAACAAATCACATTAGCGCGACCCTTTCATTGTATACACACAACCTCAAACTTCTACTACAATTGCGACGTCCAAAATTTAACACATAATAATAAATGGCAAAATATCGAAATAACAAACGTCACAGGGAATGAACCGAGAACCCGGATGATTAATGAAGGGCCGCAAAAATTATTAATAAAATTTCGTTTCCCAACTTTGGAGCGAGCGAAAGTTTGCAAGGGTCGAAACATGGAGTGATGAAAATTGAAAACGTGAACTATCCATAGCTGTGTATTCTGAAAGGGTTTTCTTTGGGATATACAATGCGGACACAGATATTAATGGTATTTTATGTACACATATCTATGTATGTACACATGTGAAGGCGTTTTATGTGTTTCTAGCTATACAACATTTTTTATTATCATATATGGTTTGCTTGTAAGAAAGACTCGTTAAACGGTGATTGCCGTATTGAAATTCGGTTAATGTGAAGTTTTTGATTTAAAGCTTTCGTGCTTTGTTTTTTTATGTTGAGCTAAGATTGATGCAAAAAATACTTGAAACAAAATTTTGATTATAGATATTTTTATTTTGCTAGTGGTTAACAAAATAAAGAAATAGGTAGACAGAGAATAAAATAAACCCGTTCCAAGAAAATTACTTACGTTTCAAAGAAAATTTATATACATTTTTGTAAAAAATATATATTTCTAATTTTAAATATCAAACACTTTTATATTTTCCAATAATCTATTAACTGTGAAATTATTCAGTGCTAAACATTTTATATATGCTAGTCCGCAAATATTTTTTTTAAAGCGAAAAAGAGTGGGCCATATATGCTAGGAACAAGAATTTATTATAATGAAAAATTACTTATTTTGCTATATGATATGGAGCTTCGTCTTACATATAAATATATTACATTATCTTTATTATTAAAATGCAATGTATATTTTGGCAATAAGCAATTCTCATAATATATATATGTATATATTTTTTATACTACACTTTTTTTCTGAATTTATTTGGCAATTCTCTATATTGTTTTTAATTGAACTAATTTTTGATCCGTAACACTTGCTGTTTTGCAGCGTCTTAGATTTTTTAATAGTACACTAACAATAATCGGTTCTTAATGGTAGATTGATTTTGCTATTATACAAAATTAATTGACTTACATTAGTAAATCTTCCAATTTCACTCGTAAAATAAACGTTATAATTTATTGAAGCACAACATTTTAATAAAGAAAAAAAATGAATGTTATATTTTTAAAAAATAATAAAAATCTTACAATAATATAATATCAAGTGAAATCATATTTTAATATTTTGTTTAAGAAATTAACTAAATAATTATTTTTATATGTTACAAAAATAAAATAAGAGCTTTTTACTAAACACAAAATATAATACACTGCTAAAATCATATATAGAAATATTCTGAATTATATTTTTTAAAACAAAGCCGCGGAAGTAAAGAGAATCCCATGCGTGGTCTTTTTTGTTGCAAATGAATACATTATGAACGTCAGAGCTTCCACTTTTAACCCAAAACACACGCACGTTGGACTAACGCAATTATTAAGTGATATTACATAAATATGATTTTCTTATTTAATTTGTGCTCAATACCACCAGAAAAGATTAAGGCATTTAAAAAAAATGATGTTCTGGAACAGAAAAATGAAAGATTTTCTATGCTTTCTTTATTTGCAACCACGATTAATTCAAACAATGATAATTCTTATCTTATTCAGAGTATTTAAACATACTTTTTAATAATTTTAATAAATATTTTTTCTCTGAAAATGATCCGCGCATAGTGAATGTATGTGTGTAAAAATTGGAAGCCATGACGTTAACTGATCTATAGCAACATTCATTGAGATAAGTCTAATTAAGTGATGGGAGCCTTAAAATGGTAGCGTTTTATTACACAATTGTATTTGTAAATAATGAATTTAAAACCTTTTATAATATAGTAAAACATATATACATAGACAAATCAAAAAGCACTAACACATATTGCTTCGCCGCGGCTGTGCATCGGCTCACACCACAGCGCGTATGCCGTATCCCATTTATTTTATTTTGATCTAGAAAATAACAACATGGAATATTGTCTAAAATATCAGTTATTATATACATAAATTACTCCTTCATAGCCTAAATAGCATAAATCAAATGTTGATATTTAACCCACTTCCAATTATAATAGTAAAATCTATAAAATATACATCTAACATCCACTTTTGTCAGATACAATATTAAAATCTAATCAAATAACCCACACGGCGATATTTATTCGTTTATGTAATTATTGTAAATCTCCTTTGCAAAATGACATGTGAGCCCAATGCATTACAACGGGATAAAAGTAATAAACAACTGCAAATCAGTGACATATATTTTATAATTCATAAACAATTATCACAATTTGAAATGTATAAATGTCACAATGCACTACTTAACTTTATTTTAATTTAATTAATCTTTGCAATATTTATTCGTGAGATTATGAAAATCTGAGAAAACTCAAACTGTGATGATCTATCAAAATTATAATATATATTAATAATTTATAAATTCGATAACTCAGAAAATAATTAGGTTGTGGTTTTAGACAAAAGAGTGATTACACACATACATGTATGTATATATAATATGTATTATGCACAGATTGTAAAATATTTAAATAATGTCGTTCGAAAGAATATTTTATATTTTTTATTTTATAACCATAATTTAACATTTTATTTATATTTTATTATAAAAAAGTATAAAAAATATGAATGACACTTAAATAAATTTTAATTGTTTGCTATAAATATAACCTTTTGAAATTGGGCTCTAGTTTTAGTTATTATTATAACCACAACCCTAACATAACTGTTACACTACTTATGATTTTAATGTATTAAGTAATTATTTCCTACTTCTTGATTTTATTTTTTTACCCGTTTTATTTATTAAAATCAATAATAATATATTCATAAAAACAATTTCAATAACATTAATAAAAAAATGCAAATTGTCACAGAAGCTAAAAAAATAAATAAATGTCACTCCGAAAATTTTTGTTTAAAGATCATCTCATAATTTTTTTGTTCGAGGAGGATAAAAGAGAAATTTAGGAGCTAAAAAAACAGATAATTTTGGAAATTTTATATATTTTTGTTCAATAGTCATCTCGGAAATGTTTTTTGAGAAGAAATTGCTACTGGGCTTCAAAAAAATGTTTGTTTAAGAAGGACAAAGAAACATGAAAGGATAACATCAACAAACGTTTAATTTTTGTGTCCTCCTTTACTATTTTAAAAATCTGGTCACCATAGCTAAGCTGATACGTGCTGATTTTTTGGCAAGCTGATCAATAGTTATGACTTACTAATTTTTATTAATACAACACTCATTTCAGATACACATTTATATTATTTTAATACAATAATAAACATGAGGAATCATAGTATGTATACTTTTTTATAACCTTTACTTAACATATTGCTTTATTTTACTTGAAACATCGTTTTTACTAATAAAATAGTTACAATAAATAATTAAACCTATTTTTTAATAATAATTACAAGTAAAGATTATATATTTATAAAATGCCAATATTATTTTTATGTAATTGATCATTTAACTATATTATCACTTACATAATGTATTAAATTAATTTATTTAATAAGAAGTATTTTATAAAAAAAATTATGGCATACTAATTATTTAAATACGTACATATTTTTTTGGGTCTCGTAAATAAAAGATAAATATTTTACTAGCCTTTGATTTTTTAAGCGATTCAAATTCATGTAAAAAAAATTCTTGTTTCAATTGAGTTTTTATTTATTCAGAATTTATAAAACTTATGAGACAGTTCATATATTTCTTTATTCGCATATAGTGTAAAATACCTTTACAAAATACAAAAACCTATCTATGTGAAGTGTTTTTTTACTACGTCAATTCACCACCCACTTCTGGTCAAAGGTCCTATTAGGAGCCGAAGTGGATGTCAACGAGGCATTTTCATAGCACAACAATTTGTTGAAAATTCTAGGAAACTCAACAAAAACCTACCTCACATTATAATATATACAACAATACACACAAATCATACACATGCATAGTTGTACAGTAAATTGTTCGCTTGTTTGCAAAACGACCGAAACTGTAAAATGAAAACCGAGTTATGGGACTTTCATAAATGCCATTGTGAAAAATTCAATAGATTTACGTCTCTGTTTACTTATTCTGCTTTATGTATCTCGTGGGTTAGAAAACCCTAAAAATATACGTTTTGTTTGATATTTTATGTTAGAATGCAACGAATGTTTCATTAAATTCACAGCTCTGTTAAATTGCTGTATTATAATATTTCACAATTAAATTATGCTCGTAAGTTTCACGTTAACAATGATGTTTGTTTTATGCTTCATATCTCCCAGCTGTCTGTCTTTCTGTATTATGTATATAAAATAGACATGATATATGGCTTATGGGTAAATATAAGATACATATGTATGTATAATATTGTATAAATACATGTATCTATATTACTCTATGTATTATATTAATATATGATTGTAATAATTCAATAAATTAAAATACATGACGATATAATCAAGATAAAAAATATTATCTTAATGAATTAAATATTATTAGGGATTGCTGATTAATAAAAGTCGCACTAAATGCTATAATATACGATTATTATGATTAGCACGAAGTAGCAATAAAAATGAGGGATACATATTTTGATAAAAATTACAGATAATAATAATAGACATGCAAGATACACTAGAGAATTTTTTCAAAGATTGGATCAATTCTTTAAATACTTTATACTACATTACATAAAAACCCAAAGGAGAACCACTAAGAAAATAATTTCAAGTATTTTATCATTGAAAAAATAGCTTGTAGTTATGCAACTATAAACGTATTTATCATGTGTTATATTGATCCATTTAAACCATGCTTTTTTATGTTATGTCCGTTTTGCTCATAAAAAACACTACATATATATTTTTGTAACCCATTAACTGAGATGTAATAACGGCGAGGATATGTGATTATGATTGATGCTCGTAAAACAACTAGTGATTTTTCATCTCGTTAGTATTTGTGAGATTTTCTTGTTTTGTGCAAAACAAACAATTGCTCTAAATATTTGTTATATATATATATATATATATTTAAATAAATGTATATATATTATTCAGATTCTTTTAAAATGCAGTAGCTAAATAAATTTACACCATATGTGGCCGTTTTTAGAAATAAAAAAAATAGTTCACTAAAATACAAATCAATTATTTGAAATAACATAAAATTATATTATAAATAATATTTATAAAAAGACATTGCAATTTAAAATTAAGAAAAATATTCTAATATAAGTCACATATTATGTAGCTAATGCCTTCAAAACAAACCATGTCGGATTGCGTAGTTTATGTGGAATTCCTAGCAACACAATAGAGGTACTATAAGGATTGCTTTGTATATAGTAATGTACATTGTTTAATTAAATATTATCCAAAATTAATTTGCTTAAAAGCCAATAAAATAATTTATCGACTTTAACATTGATCATTTTTAAAGTAATTCTTTTTAAATAATAAAGTTATTAAATTTCGTTCCAAAATAAAAAAATCTGTATTAAAATAGCACATCTATATATTATTTATGTATTTTAATTTTTTTCGCAGTACGGCCGTACTGGTACGACTATTCCACTTTCTTGCTATTTTAACATGCTACATTTATACTTTTTTAATAAATTGTTATTAGTATCCAATTTATATTTAGAAAATAATGTACATATATTAAAAACGAAAAAAATGTAATAAACGTATAAAATAGAGAAAAAACATTTTCTTATAATAAAAGGTTGAGAACCACTAATGACTTACATGTTTTAAATTTAAATCTCAAATCAAAAGCTTAATATTAATATTATACAATAATATTTTTTTACAGTTTAAATTTTTTATATTATTTATAAAACATAATATTTCATAAATAATCCGTAGTTTTTTACATCTTTTGATTTGATTTAAAGTTAAAATGTGGCTAATATTTGCTAAACGAACATTATTTTTGAAACCACTTTAAGATGGCTTCTCGAGACAGATAAATAAGACCCTATTTAAAATCTCGCATCTTTAGGGTCTCCGATAATTTTCTTATTTTCCCAAGCGCCAGGATTACAATATTTATTGAGCCACGCAAGGTAGTTGATTTTGGATCGCAACAAGAGAGAACATTGCGTACCTTTTATTGTGAAAGAATATAATTCATCGGGTTTGATCACGCAGGATTTTAGCAGTTGAAATGCGTTAAGCTTGTCCTAGGCCAGGCGTCCCCATAGACGACTCCGCCGCATTAAAGACATCCTTCAGAAACGGGCTTTCATTGAGGACTCCCAAGATTGAACCTTTACGCTACATCATTAAAGTAAAACAATTATCAAAGGGCAAACTAGGAATCTGCCAGCAGCTCTTAGATGGTGCGTCGCCGATGGTTTATAATAAATTATAATACACATAATAATTTATATTTAATTATATATAGTAGATATCAACGATTTGCAGACCGGTGGTTTGAATATCTACTTATTTGTAGGCAGTTATTTTTTTTTAACAAAAAAGGTGCCGGAACTCACTTCCTGTCAAGTGTTAGAATAAAAAAATCATTTATATTAAATTTAAAACAGCTTTTCTTATGCTACGAAGCATATAAAAATTTAACACAATTTATATGAGAGATTTTTTTTCTAATTATTGACCACTTCTCAGAAGTCAAAAATTCACGTCTAAAGCAATAAAATCGTGTCGGAACACTCGGCAACGAGCGTACACACCCATCAATTCATGTTACATGCAATATTTATCCAGTTTTTTTTCTGCGGGCAAAATAAAATATTGTTAGAAAAATAAGTTTTTTTATAAATATACCTCGCTTTATGGTAATTTGAGGTTATAAAAAATATATCATTAATTTTTTATTATTCAAAATACATTTGATAATAAAGCAAAACATGAAAAGTAATGCATATTACCAATAATTATTATTGAATTTATTACAATCAATTTGTATTTATTTTAATAAGTAAAAAATAGGCAAGAAAAAATGATTTGTTATACATATAATTTTGACACTTAATATAAAAACTGTGAAAAATACATCTTTCAAAAGATTACAGTATACCTAAAAACGTTTAAAATTATTAAAACATTCTTATGTTTAATATATAATATTACCATAAAGTAAATAAAGCTTGGGGGCGAACGTATGTTTATGAAAATCGAACCGTACGAATTGCGTATAATTTTCCACGTGTTCAATTCTGCGAATTCAGGAATGAAATGGAGTAAAAGGAAGAAGAAGAAGGAACAGATATAGGAGGAATGGGAAAAGGGTCAAAGAGACCTTTCTTCTCGGGGTTACTGAGGTTTCGAGCGGCGACTCGGCAAACTTTCAGACCGAATCGCAAATTTGCGTTTGTTCTGTGTGATATTATTAATCGTCTGTATGGGTGTCTATGTGTTGTAAAATATGTATTATAACATTTATTATAGTTTTGATAAGCTTATTATCTATAAAACCAATGATTCAATTTTAATATGTAATAATATTTTGGTAACAGTAAAGAGCATTATTAAAAATTTTCGTACAACCAGCTGTAATCGATTAGTGACGAGTGACTGCCGTCCGTCAAGTGGAAGCTTTGTCGAAAAATAAATAAATTTTAAATAAGATGCAATTGCATAGTTTTAGTTCCACTTTTAAATCAACCCCATAAGTCAAACCTTGTTCCAAGGTGGCCGTACAATAATTAAAAAAATTTAAACAATGCATATGTTATAAAAAGATATTCATGTTTTTTATGAAAGAGCTTAGAAGCTTATTATGAAAATAATTTATAGAGTTTTATGATTATTGTTGGCTTTAAATGTCTGCGTGGCTATTGTGCAACTCTAGGTTCTCTGCAATTTCTAATGATTTTGTTAAACAAATATAAAATAGTCATTATAAAATATCACATTTCATTGGTTTTGAGGAGTGTAACAATATAAATAGTTCGATGATTTATATTTTTAATAAATAATATAATATCAAACGAAAATAATATTATAAGTAAGTATATTTAGTAATATATGAATCAATTGTATATTAGTCTAGTATGATTAATAATAAATATATCTCTTAGTCTAAGAGCGAAACATTGACAATCAAATTACTAAAGATAAGATTGCTATTCAAGCAATATAAAAATATATTTTTGAGTTATTGCTCATAATTATAAGAGCGATCGTGCGATACTTGATATATCTTTATATATACGAGTAAACTAATATCGTTCCCACAAACAATAAACGAGATGTAGACAAAGCATTTTAAATAAACCGAATTATATGTATTGATAACTCGTGTGAAATAATATTTATTTATAATAAAATTATTGATATTAAAAAAGTAAACATATAAAGTCTAAAAACATTTAATCACGATTTATTGCTTGCAACGTCATTAAAGTTTTACTCTTGCTCTTATCAATTATTTTCTCTTTTGATTTTTTTTAATAACCGTATTTTAAAGAGAATAATCGTAAATAATGCGACAAAAGAACCCTAGCAGATACTAAAATATTTCCAAAGCTATTTGATTAGTACAGTAAGCCCCCCAATAACACGGTAAATTGCGGTGCGTGTAGTCAAGGGACTAAAAAATACTCATACATTTTTTGCAATAAGTACGAATCATGCGCGTGTCGTGAAATATATATTTGGTTCGCTCACACATAAAATAACGGGCACCCAAATAGTATGTTAATTGGGGGGTCTACCGTATATAAAAAAAATTATACAATTAAATTTAAAAATAATGTTTTAAACACAAAAAAACAGTTGTATTTTAACGAGCACCCATATTCCATTAAAATAGTAATAAAAAGTACCGATTTTTTTATTTTTTGCATATGCAAAGAAACCGTGTTTTAGTGATCTAGTAAAAAGTAATGTTGTACAAAGAACCCAGCAACGTATTTCACTAAAAAATTACTAGCAATTTAATCTGCAAAACAGATGTATATTACATTTTCTTTAAACAGGTAATAAAATTTACCGATTGCATTACAAAATGTATATCTCTTTTATATAAATAAATAAATTGTTGTTTATTAACAAGCATTTTTTTAATAAAAAAACTACAGTCTGCTTAAAGAATAACAGAAACTGTCTTGAATTTGCAAAGAAACGACGTTTTAGCGGTCTGATGGTAAGGAATGTAAGAAAAAAAATCCAGTGATTTATTTTACTAAAAAAATAATTAAAGCAAAAATTTTATCTATTGTTAATAGCACAAATATCTAAATAATCGACATTGTTTTAATTAAAATTGACCGAAATCAAAAATATGTTTCTTTAAACAGATACTTAAATATACTAATTTCAATAATAAAAAAAAACTTTCATTGCAATTTTTTTTTCTCATACAGTTATTTGAGAAATATTTAAAATAAATGTTTTGGTATTCATATATAAGTTGAAAACAAATATTTTATTATGAAATAATACGTTAATAAATTTATTACTAAAAAACGAGTACGAGTAATATAATATTTCAAGAAAATCCGCATAAATAAAAATGTTACGGGTTGCCTCAATGGAATAAAAAAACATCTTTGTCCATGAAGAAATAAATTAATTAGGTCATTGACAGCTGAGAATATTATTGTTGTATTTTATAAAAACATACAGCATGTTAAGTGTATATATTCCACTGATTCATGCGTTTCACACAGATCTGAATATTATTTTATACTATTTTTAAAATATATTAATTATTATAATTTAATAACAATTATTTCTTTAAATCGTGCGACATACTGCAAAATCTTGTACATTTTGGTATTATATTTAAAACATATATATTCTTGTACATACATATGTACGAGTCAAACCTCGCCAGAGGCATTCATTTATATTCTTTCTTGTGGATTAATATAAAATCCGACTTCACCTGGATTTAAATCCGATATATGGGTCACTCAGAGTAATGTAATGCGTTGGTGTGCTCTTTGGATAAAGGTGTACTGTAGGGAAAAACAATTTTTGCAACAAAGTCGAAATTCGCTTTCGGCATCAACAAATACTGGGGTCTGTCGAAATTGTTATTCGCTGTTTGCCATGCTTCGTAATTCGACGTTCAAATTTGTGTTTCGACCCTAATAATTTGAGTTGTTAAGCCGCGTTCGCATTTTTACGCAATTATTATAAAAAATTCTATTCAGTCAAAATTTCGCAATGTTTTGGCTGGCTAAAGCGAAATGGTGACCGCAAAAATGTTTAAACTTCTTCTTCTGAATGAGTTTATTTTTATTTCTGCCCCAGGACGTTAATAAAGGAGACATTTAAATTTTTAGAAATATTTTATGCGACCAAATAAAAAATATACTGTTAGAAGTTAACGTCGAATATTATGAACAATGCAAAGCAGCTTAAACCTTTTACAGTCGAGTATGTAGAAGGAAACTAGGGCAATACTTCCTGTACTACAATTGAGAAAAACATTTTCCAAAGCTTATATAATAATATGCATACAACTGAGAATACTGAATCCCCTATAATTTTCCTATACTAGCAGCAAATATAATGTAGATTAAAACTGTGTGTCACAAAACTGTACGGTTTTAATTTTTTTTTTTAATTATTACCTTTCATACACAGGTATTTTTTTCAGCATTATTAATTTAAATACTATAACCATCAAATGAAATATTATTTATTAATTAAAAATATATTTATACAAAAACCAAATTATCTATTTAGTGGGTTGAATTAATTATTTGCCATTATACAAAATATAATAGTCGTTACTTAATCGCCGTCAGAAGCATGAACTAGAATTAAATGGTAGCAATATTAAATCAGAATCCTTCCTATTCAAATTACCTAAACACATATAAAATAGATAATTTTTCGGTGAAATACCACGTAATATATAAACGCTTTTCCGAAAAATATTTAATGCCTGTAAAACGCTGGCGTTACTCTCTTTGAAGGCGAAATCGGATTTTTTTTAAATTCTCAGTATTTATAAATCTCCTTTTCACATATCGCAGAAGGAACGATAAATTTAGTTTAAATGCTCCAATATTTTTTTTATCTTTTTAGTAAAATATAAAATTAATAGTACCTGAGAGTGAATTTAGGCAATATTTTAATATACCCCAATTTATTTTACCATACATGTACTTGTTACGTTAACAATTTTTTTAATAATTTTAGCATATATTTTATATAAAAAAATCCAATTTAACAGGGACAACCTAATAAAACTACGAAGCGAGAAATTCAATCAAAAATATATAATATAATGTATATCTATCTTATTGAATATTAGACCTTTACTACTTATTGCTGAATATACATTTTTTTGTATCAAATAAATATTTTATATTCGTATTATTATACGAAATGCAACGAAAAAGTGTATGATATATATTTTATCGAATACCTCCATTAACTTATATTGTTATATTTTTGGGTTATGCTGACCTGTATATTCCACGAAAAACTCTTGATCCTTATCATAAACTGAGCTATAAAAATATAATAATAACTCCTGAGCGTCTATATGTATCTATTATACTCTACAAAAAAACGTAAAAGTTGAATACGTCATACGATTTAAAAAAAAAATCAAACACAGACCAATCGAAAGAATACATATTTTCTTTTAAATGTCTGCAATGAATCAAAATATTACCACACCACAAAATATTATCACGCAATAAAATATTATCTTTTATTAAAAAAACTATGTTTCTATCTAAATTTTTTTATGACGTATTATATGCTAAGAAAAATCGTGCTGTATATGGATTTGATGTCGTAAATAATTTTATATGCAGAAAAGTGGGAATTTTTATGTCAAATGTGCATTTAGTGTCATACATTCTGTCACAATAGACGTCGATATTTGATGAAGACCAAAATTTTATGACTCTTAAGATTAGTTAAGAACTAAGCATTACTGCTGCTTCTTAATCATTTAAAAAAGTTCTTTGTGTGTCACATCCACTAAGCAATAAAAACATTGTGGAATGATTTTATTCTTGCAAATAATTAATACATGTTGTAGTATTGTGTACTATGAGCTACTTATATCATGATTTAAACATAATGAATTTATGCTATACCTTAAATAATTAAGCTAATAATATATTTTAAATAATAATAAATATATACCATATTTGTCTTTACGATTGACTGTCTGTTATTGTCAATGAATTTTTTAACATAATATTTTGCTGTAAAATTATAATATGCAATTAAAATACATGCTTTGATATTTATTTAAGATACAACCATTAAGTAGAGATTCAGTTAAAAGCTTTTACCGTTTAAGGAGTATCGCCGTACATGTACGGCGTTCGATCTTTCACTGTTTTTAAATACCCCAGATAGTTATATATTAAACATACATATATAACTGAAGAAATGATAAATAAAAAACATTGTAACTATATATTTTTTTAAATTTAGAATATTGTTAATAATCTCAACACAAAATAATAGCAATAAATTAATGTACGAAATAAATAAACATAAGAAAAAATATTTTGTTCTAATTAAAAATCTACAAGAGCTAAAATAATATATATGTAAAATAAATTAACAAAATTTGACAGTAGAAAAGTGTTAAAATAAATTATTAAAACATACTTATAAAAAAAAGTAGTAAAATAAATCAAAGCAATAAATTAACAGAATCACTGCTTTTTTATCATATTTACTATAAATACAATAATAAATAATAATAAATAAAATAGCAATAAAGATAATTATGAATATATACGTAAAATTATCTCACTCACATTTGTATACTAACAAATTAAAAAATGTTTATAAATTAACTTATTACTTAAAGGCAAATGAAGTTGTTGATTACTTAATAAAAAAATACTAGATAAATGCTTCTTAAAATTTACTCAATAACAGACTCAATTTTAACAAGTTTATGACAAATTAACTATTAAACTTGACATTAACCGTAAGAAATCGGGTAATTTATGAAAATAATATAGTACTTTGTCAACCGTTTATCAAAAAATAGTTGCTCGAAGTCACTTTAAAAAGATAATAAAGCATTATAATTGTTGAATTATTGCATGTTTCTGAATGTTTCAAAGATACTCTTTTCGCATGGCGTTATAAGTTGTGAGAAACGCCGAACAGTTGATCTTGGATCGTCAAACAAAACTGACAGAACGACGCACTATTATTTCTTGCTTTTTCTCAAACCCTCGGTTGTTCAAGCGTTTAAGCTGCTAATGCAGGTCCTATAGCAGGCTCTTGTCCTTGGCCAGACGCCCCCATCAAGGCAACCTCTATTAAGAAAACCCTCAAAGTTATAGACTGTACATTTAAAGAAAACAAACTGCTATAGACTGTACTGAAACAAAACCCTTGTCAGAAGATCAGTCAGAAGTCTGCGCCACCTTGTCATTTTGAGGACGATGGCGCGTCGCCGAAGGTGTGCGCCCACAGATAATGTACTACATACTGTGCATGTCATTGCTTACAAATGATAGAGTGTTTTGTGCTCATTTTGTGAATTTGTGCTCATTTTTGTGAACTTAAGATACACCCAATATTTACATTTACAAATAAAGTTTATTACAACACAAAAAGAGTGCGAAATCTAAATGATTCCGCGAAAGTTTAAGAAGAAGAGAAGCTATTTTTACATACAAATATTGATGCAATATTGTCGCAATATTTATGTGGTATGGGTTTTGAGAAGGCGTTTGACCAAGTCCAACATTAATTAAATAACGATTTAAAAAAAATATTGATAGCAAAAAGTTAAAGATAGTGACGATTTCTAAAATGATTCTGTGAAGAAAAGTTGTATTTTATCTCTTATGGTTTCTAACATATGTTTAAAAATGTTTTTAGCAGTATGAAGAATATAAAATAATACGTATAAACAAATTTTCGATACTTTAATAATAGGTAAGGGTTTTAAATGCATGTAACAGAAACCTAAAACGATGGAAATATTTAAATGACTATTTGCTTTTTAGATAAAAATATGTTTTCTATATGAAGCAGAATCATAGATGCTCATAATAAAGGCGATCTAGCGTTTAAAAGTCTTTGAAATGTAGATTTAGAATTATATCCAATGTATCAGTTAGCTGTGCAATGTTATGAAGAAAAACTTCAAGAAATATTGAATTTTACACCTTATTATCTAAGGCAAAATACAAGGACGAAAAAAAAAATTTTAACTGAAAAACCTACAACAGTACTTTAAAAAAATAATGCCTTCTTTTTTAAGATATCAGATAAAACACTAAAAAAAAGCACAATGAATAGTGAAAGATAGATAAAACTAGTATAAAATATTAAAACATTAAAACTGACTGTTCTTTATAATTTTTATAATTTAATAATATTGATCATATTTATTCTCAATTTAAAACCATTAATCTACATAATATTCTACGTAAGAAAATTTTTATTGAATTGATTTTCTACGATTTATATTGTGAACAATGTTTTCAGACTAGATAAGGATTTGTTTCACACAAAACCAATATAAAACTTATATATTTCTAATAATTATGCATTATTAACCATAATAAAAGCGGAATTCAAACTCGAGTCCCGAAAACTTTCACTTCAAAGCGATTCATACTGATGAACATTTACATATACAAATACGTGGCTTTAAAGCTCCGAGCAAAAGCTCGCCTTGTGTTAGTTTGCCATTTTGTCCGATTCGTAATAATTCCGGACGAGTTAATACCATTTCGTAAGAATTTCATTCAGATCTCGTGTGTCGACGGACAAAGGCGAAACTTTTCGGTTAAGCCAAAGTCGGAATTAATTTTAATCGACAAGGCTGCTTGATAGGGTAGACCTGTGGCAGACGGACAATGTGATATTTTCTTCAAGAGCTCCATACACCTTTATACATGAATAAATGTGAGACACTGTACATATACGTAAATGTATCATCATATAAATTTAATAAACGCTTACTGTGGCGTCTCTAGATAGCCGAGCTTTATTTATTTTTATAATAATATTAAAATAGTATTAAGAATCCTCTGTAGAATCAATGCAATATATAAATTATGTTCATAGAGTATAATATATAAACATAAGGACTTTATAGTATATTTTGAGAATTACTAATAGTTTAACACTATAAGATGCTTTCGATTCGTTGCGGAGATGAACTTCTGCTTAACGTTAAGCAGAGATGCGAGATTTTTATTCGATCTTTTGAATTTAAACTCTCAAATGCGAAGCACATATACAATATAATTACACTTTGAATTGTATTGTAGTCGTTTTTTAATAGTGGGTTTCAAATGTACAATGGAAATCTCTACACAATGTCACTTAACAAGACGATTTCTCAGAAGTTCGTTTATCCCAGTTTATCTCTACACAGTAGATAGGCTCAAATTTCGACCAAATTCAAGTCAACGTGTCCCCGGACCAATTTGCTTCCGAGTTGTGCTCGGTTAACAAGAAAACATCGTTGCGGGATAATTAATTCAATCGAAAGATGAGACCTCTTGAAGGGACTCTGCCGCAATTCGTTGTTGATGAATATCGGTCGACGTTGAGACTGGAACTTGAGCCATTCGAAATATATCAATGTTGGGTCTAATTATCTATGCTCGGACGACATTCAGCTAAATTCGGGACATTGCCAAAAGTCTCGGGACCGATAGGAAACAATATTAGAAGACTCAAAGTAGCCGTACGGTGGTAACCATTCCACTGATTGTTTTAGGCTATGGTTAATGAAATTATTTAATTTGATTCGTTGTTATATAATTAATATAATATAACAGCGCCCAAAATGATTCAGAATATATCATATCAGTTTATAAATCGTGCATAATTTTACCTTTTGTTTCAAACGACAGATATATACGTACATATTTTGGAACATACAATAACAACGAAGATAAAATATTCGTATGTAGAATTTCAGCTATATCACATTTTTCACGTATTGTTTAAGATCTTGTTTTCACATATAGATGCTTTTATTATTAATAAATTTCAATACTAAAACATATATTGACTATAACATACATTTTATATTTTTGCATTAAATTTAATCGGTTTTTAAACTAAAAAAAATCATTTAAAACATTTTTTTATTGTAATGAGTTTACTGCTGTAATTACATTCTTCTAGCATATATAACTTTTTTGCTATAAGTATTTATGACTGAATTTCTGCTTTTATTATATTTTTTGCTACGAAGCATGGAAAATCAAATTTATATTCAAAATTATGCTTTAATTTTAGTTGTATCATAAGTTTTCAGAGCATGTACATATTTTTTTAAATTAATACAATTAATATAATCTATACAACTATTGGGTTGATGCAAAAGTTTTGACGTTTTTTTATATGAAATGAAAACAGTTTTTTCCAACTTTTTTGATTGATTTAATAAATTATATAATTTCTAACGATTCTCCTACATTTCTCTCAACTTATTAATACCATTGGAGTCAAGCTCATTTGGCTATGAAGTAAAAAATGATTTTTACCTGCTCTAAAGCATCAAAACTTTTACCATTTAGAAAAATTCAGTGATCTGAATAAATAATAATCCGAAGGAACAAGGTCTGGGTAATAAGATGGGTACTTGATACCATCCCAATTATACAAAATAAATATTTATGCTAATAAAACAAATTACAATTAATAAGCATCACTACAAAAAACGTAACTACTTATACTTTTCATTTCTATTATTTATTGCAAATCTACAATCTTAACTTTAATAATGTTTAAAAAAAAGTACAACAATATATCTAGTGTAATATAATGATAATATTTAAAAAATACTAATTATTTGTTATAGCAATTAATACACCAGAAACATACCTAATTTTATTTTATATAAAAGGTATAGACTTTGCTTTAGAATATATTTAGTGATTTTTTTGCTTCAAATTATATTTTATTTATTAAAAATAAATAAATAAATAAATATATATATTTATGATATACTAGCTTTATTATTAAAATTGATTTTATTCATTCATTCATTATGTTAGGTTCGCGATTTTTAATTAAATTTAATAAATATAATAAACACAAAAATTATTACAGATTTATTTTACTTAAAAGTTGTCATCATAACATATTACATATAAGTGTAACACATTAATTAAAGTATCATTATATATACGTGTAACGCATTAATCATGTATATTTAAATATAAAACTAATCAGTCGCTAAAACTGCAGGATCATACAGTCGTATTATGCACAGATAATCCTTACTACCCTCGCTGTTCTATAATATTCGTCCACCTAAGAAACGGCAAAAAAAAATTTTCGCGTATTTTAACCCTAAGGGGTGTGACCTTGCAGCCATAAAGAAGCCAGTAGAAACTAGTAAGAATTTTATTAGTTACATTTACAGATTGTGATAAAGTAAGATGGGCGAGATGTTTTCTCCGAGTGGTGGTGGAAAAGCTGGCGGAGGGATGAAGTCAGTGAAAGATCCTTAGAGTTCTGATTGGTGTGGCAGCGACAGTATAGCGAAAATTTCTCTCCCTTAAGATGTAAGCGTCCATTTATGTTGCCCACGGACGAAATGTAATCATATTCAATAGATCAAACTTTAAAGTTGGAAATAGCACAGTTGTCCTAAAAATTGCTATTTGCGTCGCTACTGCTCACGTTTGGGTAGGGTTTTAATGACAGACAGACAGAGATGGGAATCACCTGTTTTATATTATAAATTAATCACTAAAAAAAATAATAAATATTTTTTTAATTATAAATATTTTTATTTTAAAGAAATGATTATTAATCATAAAAGTGTAT
This sequence comes from Plectrocnemia conspersa, assembly GCF_051122295.1. Taxonomy (NCBI): domain Eukaryota; kingdom Metazoa; phylum Arthropoda; class Insecta; order Trichoptera; family Polycentropodidae; genus Plectrocnemia; species Plectrocnemia conspersa. Next base: position 29,076,543 of record NW_028277169.1, read on the forward strand.
GTAACTAAAAATAATTTTAAAATTCTGAACAGTATTTTGTTAAATCAAAACTGTAGAAATTCAAGAGTGAAAAATTACATAATTGTGAGTTTCTAAAGATGGTTAAAAATATATTTTATTAATCATATAATCCTTTAAAATTACATACTTTTGAGAGACTCTTTATATAAATAAGGATTGATGAAATATCATATAAAAGTAAGTGCTATTTGCTTCTAAGTTTCAGATACAATTTTATGTGATGGTAACTAATGTTGTTATTCAGAATAAAACTGACTATTCAGTCAAGATCAACAATAAAAATAATAAAAAAAACAACTTTTGGTGTCAAATAAACAAACCAAATGTTTGATTCAAAAAACAGTTTTTTTATAGTAAATGAAAAAAATTGAAGTACCCTAACGTCTTATGAATATTCATATTTTGCTAATCATGTTTGCATTTATAGTATATGATAAATAATTCATGATTACTCTGCTTATATTTAAATCATATCTGAATTACTAGGATTTATTTGATTTTATCAACATGATAGATGCTGATTTTATGTTTTATGACGCGATTTAATGTGTTCAGTATATTTCTATAAAATAACAAGTGTAATGTATTTTCATATTACATGAAATATTTTAAACTTTAAACCACTAGCACACAATATAATCGTATGTACATATACGTATGTAATATGCATGTAACGTTCGCGTAATCTGAAAAATACCCTTGAGTCGCAATTTAAAGCATCTCGCGTACAGAGCATATATAAAAAGGGTACGTGAAAGTAAAAAACGAGACGCCATTATTTTTATAACACATGATACCACCAGACTTGTTTATTATCATGAACCATTCAAGCGTTATGATTTTCCGGAAATATCTGGTTTGAACAAACTTTGGCTTGTTTGTTTCGTGTCTAATTTTACATTATGAAAAATTATAAATTTATGACTACCTGTTTATTACTGAAAAATATATTTTTTATCACTGACTAAATTTTATCAGAACTTTAGAAACATAAGTGATCCAACTTGAGTTTCTGAACTTAAAAAAAAAACAAATTTAAGGATAGGTCCTTTCGATATGTTTTTTTATGATATTTTCATACATATCAGACGGTATCTCGGCTACAACTTGTCAGATGTTGGTTTTTAGGTGCTCCAACGTTTCGGGTTTGCCGGCGTAGACGCGTCTCTTAACGTAGTTGCATGATCTTGGCGGAAAATTGACGTCACCAAAACGTGAAATAATGCGACTCGGGAACATCCAACGTTGCTTTCAATGTGTGGCAAGTTGCACCATCTTGTCCTCTATGTTAATATCTTAGATTTTATGCCAAAAATAATTTAAGTTTATTGACTGTTACAGTCCGACTTTTATAGTTTATAAAAAAGTATGACGCCGCCTGACCACAATGCGTTTTTGTGGGAATGTAATGTTCTCTCATGTATTTTGCTTATTAACATACCCAGATTTGACACTTTAAACAAGCGTGATTATTGACAGCTGTCTGATTTACATTATATATATATTCAACACTAAAATCATTTCAAGTTAAATTAAATTATATTTATCATAAAGCATATGGTTAAATTCCATTCTTTCACAAAGCTTATCTTAATTGGAATGACATTGGCTTAATCTCTTATTTTATTGTTCGACATTTTAAAATAACTGCCTTTTCTGATATTTTTAAAGGTTATTTTCACATAGTCTTCAATCAGAATAGAACGATTATGTATTCCATAGATGAACATAAACCGGAAGCTACTAAAGCGAGCTAATCGTGACAATATATATTTTCTGATAATTATACATTTATAAAAATCATATGAAAACTTAACCCATTTGCTAAGTTTGTTTCTTATATTATAGTTTTTGTATTGTGTAAAAAATACATCATGTTAATTTCAATTATTCAGTGACTCCCAAGCAGTTGGTCTAAGAAAACCTTTGTTAAGTTACAAGAGTTAATTATTAATTAAATTAACGGATTAAATTTACCATGTTAAAGTATATACTATGCATATATATTATATAATGAATTTAGTCAAAAAGTAAACTATTTTTTTATATATAAATTTATAAATACATTGATTGTGAAAAAACTAAGTAATTCATTGCAGATCAATTGACCTACAATAAGCCAAAGGTAAATGATAAATTACTGTCTAAATGAAAAAGCTACATTTAGCTCTTTATTTTAGATTGTTTTTCAATCACATATGCTTAATCTGGATTGATTTAAAGTAGTCATTGCAATATTACTTTATGATGTTAGGCTTTGATAAAATTTAAAAACGATAAAAACATTTAAATTTGTGAAAGATTAAAGCCTTATTTTTTTAGATGTAAAACACAGACTTACACATCTGAACCGACTACTAAAAAATATGTAGTAAATGATTTAATTAAGCAAAATACTCCATGTTATCTATTTCTTGCCATCGGTTTAAAAAGCTCGTTTTTATAAACCATTACGTTTTTTCATTGCTATTGTACTTTGTAATGTGTTGTACTCTTTTTCATATACTTTTCAAATTTCTGTTTGGGAATCACTGAAATAGAAATACGCGTGAAACTCATCAAAAGTTTGACATTCAACATACCGCTCACAAACGATCCGTCACATAGGCACACCACCGAATCGTAAATTACGACACTTTTCAAAAGTTTTCTGCTCGGAAAAGTTTTCAGAGACTACTAAAGAGAGACGAAAATTGACACGACACGACGTAAACGACGCTGCCGCTGCAGCGTTTGCGACCCAACTGGAGAGCTTTTCGCGCCGCCGAGCTTTCAGCGGAGACTTCGGACCCACTCGGCTCCTTTCGGGGCCCTGCACCCCCTTTCGCCTCCCGCACCGACTGTCTCGTAATTGCCGACTGCAAAAACGACTACTACTACTACTAACTACTACAATTACATTAGAAAGCCCTAAAACGTGATACTTTTCGTTACCAGAAGTTTTTTTTAAGAATATATGTATTTAACCTTTAGAAGTCTAAAGGCATGTACATCTACAAAATAGTTTTACCATTGCAGTCGAAAGGCATCTATGTCATGCTAAATATATTAATATTAAAAAAATTCAAGTATTTTATTTCAATACTTTTATCAATATATGAGCAATTGATTATGAAAGTGGGGCAAGTCCATATAATGTTATTGTTGGATAATTAATGGTTTGCGGTTGAAATTATTTAAAAATATTAGTAAGCGATAATAGACTTATTTAATATTGTTTACGGTCTTTTTTCATAAAAAATTTATATGTTATTCAGAAAAAAACAAACAATCTTTTGCATACTAAAACTTATGCTTCATTGCTATTTAAATAATATTTAAAAATCCTTTGCGTTTTTCTGTAAATTTTCAGTCGCATTCTTCTGCTAACACACTTCTGTGTAAAACCATTAGTCTGTAAGACCAAAATTTTGTTTCTTCATGTCTATGAAAACTAGCCAACATAGCATGCTTTTCAATTTTTAATAAAATTATTTTATTTTGAGTGGACTTGCCTCACTTTCAAAATCAACAAGCAATTAATATCATTGAGTAAAATTAATTATAGATATGATTATGAATTGTAAGTTAATTTCAAATAAAAATAAGCTCTAACCCTATTTTTTAACAAAATGGGCTTGCCCCACATTTAAAATCAACGTCTCATATTACGGTAAAAAGATTTAATAATTCCTAACCATTTTACCTGGAATTGGCAAATTACTGAAATTCGTCGTATAATCTGTTAATCCATTGATGGATTTCGGAAACAATTTTTTGACCAATCTGTGCCAAATTCGCTCTAATTGATTATTTAACATCAAAGACAAAAAGGCGTTTTATTTTTAGATATACAATTTTATTTTTAAACCAAAATACGCCTTTGTTGTACAGGTCTAGTTTAAAATATAACATGTAGTAATACAGTTTTGGGTTAAAAAAGTAATTAAAAATGTAACTATTATGTTGTTAGTGTATGTAAATATTAAATATAAATACACATACATAGAAATTATTTAGAACTGCTAGATTCTAGTAAATACAAATAATCTGCGTAGAAGTTGAATAGCGAGACTTTATTCAAAAACATTTATAATAAATAATTGCGCTAGGTCCATTTTAGTTTATATAAAAAATATATGTACGTACATATATTTATAAAAATAGAAACGTAAAAATAAAATTATGAATACACCCAAACATGGTTATAACAAGTATAAAAGGACTGGCAAAACTTGCTCGTTATATCAGAGTTAGACATGAATCATTTTATCAACTTTCACAAATAGGTTATTAGAATATGTTTAAGATGTCTATATATAAAATAGCCAATACAATCAAAAGTAAGCAAAATGAAGACGTATGAAAAATCTATAATACATATAAAGAAAAACTTTTTGAAGTAAACTTTTACATTAAATTACAATAATTCTTACCATCAGGTAACTGATTCAATTCAACTATCAAAAGTAAAAAATGGTACAGTATATGTTCCTAATATAAAACATGCAAAATCTTAAAATCCAGGTTTTGCCCTTTAGCGTCAATTACACAAAAATAATCGTATTGTTTAAAATATAAGTCGTTACTTTGATTAAAGGTGTGTATCGCATTTGTAGAATTTGGATTTTGACTTGTGTTTATTGCATGTTTAAAGGAAAATTACTAAAGGTAAATATAAATTACAATGTAATATTTCAATGATCTGGTTTAATAATAAATTTGCCAGATTTTTCTGTATATACACTTTTGTCAATTTAGAGATTTTTTTCTAATATGAGATATTATATATTTGTATATGTTAATTTTAGTTTAAATCGGAATATGTGATTTATAAAAATTAAATATTAAAACAATATCTGTAATATTAACTAATATTTTATTATATTTTTTATAGACGGGTCATTCTCAAAGAAAAAAATTAATAAAAATTCTATATTACTAGCTGTAAAAACTGTAAAAAGTTTCAAAAGTTTTTGTTGTTCCTAAAGGAACAATCCACAGAAATCCTAAAGACACATTTAAAATAAAACTAGACTGAAAATTAGTTTTAAGTTATGCATTAGAAACGGAAGTTGTGAAGTATTGCATTGAAATGGAACAATGAAACTATAAATTAAAAATACTGGATATTAAAGCAATAGCGTTTCAACTAACAATAAAAAATAACTTTTATTAAAGTAGTTAAAGGGACTCTTCAGGTAAAATCCAACTTTGTCTATGAGAGCTCCACAAGAAATATTAGTAGCTAAGATATTTTCTCACAAAAATGGTAATCGTTTTTCGATTTTTTTTGTACCAGAAATGGATAAAATTAAATATTCACTACATAGTCCATTTAACGTAAATGAAACTAGAATTACAGTTGCGCAACATTAACATAATAATTTTGTAAGCCTTAAGGGGAAAAATAATATATATGGCAGAGAGGTTAATAAAGGGAGCTCTAAATCGATCGATTTTAGTCTGTCATCCTTCAGGATAAATTCAAGCAGACATTTTTTTAAATGGTTGAAGCATTTTATGAATTCAGCAAAGCCTTCAGGAGTTAATCCAGTTTCGTAGATTTAATGTGGGTATCATTTGTATACATAAATTGTCTCGATAAAATGTTGCAATAGTTTGTTTGCTTGACTCATAAAATTCAACCGTTGGATATTGGATTTATGTGTGCCACCTTTAAAGACATATTATGCACAAGCCATTAAAAATTGGTTAAGAAATAACCCAAATTAAGTTATTACAAACAACATTGTATGCAGATTATTTGTAAAAGCTTAGAATAAAGCTGATAAAAATTTATAAATTTCTTTCGTGGGTTCTATACATGTAATAGAAATATATGCAATGACCACAAATTTAACCTTTATATTGTTGCATGTCTCGTCTGAAGCGAATAATAATTAGAATTGTCGGAAATTTTAACTAGTAATTTTTAACTGCAACCAGGGTGCTCTTTTTATCAAATGCTATTGGTAATAATTTAAGTCTATAAATATACCATTACAATTCGGTGCGAGAAAGTCAAGAGCTGGGCCGAAAAATATAATTACTTTATCGGCATATTAAAAAAAAAATTTAAATAATCGCTGGGAAAAAATAAAATTAAACCAAAAATAAGTAACCAAAGGAAAAAAAGATATCTATGCTTACCATAAAATAATTCTAAAACTAAATTAATTTTAAACGATGATTAAAATTTGGAAGACAATCAGAACAGAGGGCATGTGGTGTGCGGAATTGTTTTCCAGTGATAAAGATGATGAAAACAGAACACATGCAGTTGGGCTCATAAAGACTGTAATAAAATTAATTTTGTTAGCAAGTTAGTTAATTAATACTGAATATTTTTTACTCTTGTATTTGTATTTTTAATATGCTTACTTTATTTATTTATTTGTCAGTTTAAATACATATTAATTTTATAAATTCTTAACTATTTATTTTTTATTTATTTACCAACCTGGTATCTCTGTATCTCATATTAAGACACATTTTTAAAAAATGAAAAAAATAAAAGGGACGAAATAGAACTGTGTTTTTTTTAAATGTTCAATAACTATTGTCACTTTCGATTAAAAAAACATTTGAAAATAAATAACAATTTGTTTTTGAAATATACGTCTTTGTAAAATTCTCATATTCGGTACTTTCCTTTATTATTATCGAGCCTTAATGTTTAATTGTCCTGTAAATTATCAGCAGTTTTACATGTAACCAGGCATGTAACACAAAGGTATCACAGTAGCTTAAAATAAATGCTGCATAGATGCATCGAAATGCATGCATTTCAATATTTTAAAAGCATTTTTTTCAATTCATTACAAAGCGTGTGTAGTCATTAACTCTTTATTTAATAATATTACATTTTATAAATTATATTTAACAATATTGAATAATTTAATTGTTCTAGTCAAATTTCGATAACAACCAACTGACAGATTTTACTATATAATAGGCACGTCAAACACGATTAAAGTTTTTTATAATTATAAAATCAGCGTTACATTCTTATTAACCCAAACTTTCTAACGTTTCTAAAATCAACCCGAGGGCTTGATTAAATTTTAGGTATTTAAATATAAATTGAGTAACGAATATAAATAGCGATTCTCAAAACTGTTTGTGTTTTTGAAGTAACTAACAATAAATTTATAATATTATAACATATACGTACAAGAAATACTTAAATGTATATGTCAAGTGGTTTTTTGAAAGATTTTAGACTCGGTCAATTTTTCAACACTATATATATACACACTTAGATTTTTTTTTATAGCAATTAGTATAGCAATAATTTAACTTTTTCTATTCAAAAAATATATAAAATGTATACTAATAATGAAAATATATTTTTGCTGGTATTTCATATAAAAATACATTAAAATATGATTTACATTTTATCAAATATATAATTTTACATGGTCTGGAAAATTTATCACTGACAATTTACCGCCAGCAATAAATCGATAGCAACTTATCGCCGCTTCAATTGATCAAATACACAAATTATAGTCTACACATGATCACTAGCACACTTTATCGCCATACATATACGTATGTATATCAATTTATTGGTCATTTTAAATTTAAAATAAGGTCTTTCTACACGTATTATTTCTACTATATGCGAAAGGAATAAATACAGTTTTACCGATATTAACCAGTTAAATTAAAAACCTATTGTATGATACATTTTAACTGGTCAAATAAGCAAAATGATATTCAATCTATTGGAAATATATTTTTATTGTAACAGGTGCGAAACGTCCGTTTGCTGTTCAAACCCGAACCAAATCTAATCGAATTAATTTAACGAAAGTTCAAAAACTATATTTCATTTTTGAACTTTTTCGATTTTTCGCAACTATCAAAATGAGTTTCATAAAAATTTTAAAACACCATATAAAATACGTCTTAATTCGAAAATTTTTTTTTTTTTGCTTTGCCACACATCTCATTACAATCAATTGACACGGCGGTAAACTGCTAGCGATTAATTGCTGGCGATAATTTATGCAGTTTTGTATAAAATTATGTATTTATAAAACAAAATATCAAATCTTTTTTTTATATTCTATTAATATATTAACTGTGGGATTACATTCAGTACTTAAATTTTTAGTTTTAATAATCTTTAAACATTTTTTTATGGTTAAAGTAAAAATAGTAATAATCATTATTTTATAATATAAATGTATGTCATGTTTTTATTGAATTGGTATATTGCTGGTGGTAAATTTTAGTCGATAAATTTTCCTAGACTCATATTTTTACTAGTAAAAATAGCTTTGAATCGGATTTTTATATTATTTATTTTAATAGAACACGATTAGACTATTATATTTTATAATCGCCCAGAATCTTAATCTGCATTTATTTGTAAGAAAAAGCAGATAATATAATAACGAAATAATTTAAATTTAAGAGTAAGAAAAGTTGTTATTTAACCCTTTCCACGCTATACGCATTATATGGTGTGGAACCGAGTCGGATCACCAGCACGAAATCCCATCGTATGACGGGCTCATAAAACCACATGTATTTAAACGAAACTATATAGATAGTTGCTATATAAGCTTTTAAATTACAAACTCAGCAGAGATATTTACAAAATCTACTTTCTAAAAAAGTTCGATGGCGATCTGATTACAACTAAGTTAACTATTATTTTACAAACCTAGTTATGTCATTCCATATAAATAATTAAAGCATGGTAGCGTTAGAAAAAAACAAAATGCTTTATATTGTATTGTATTTTGTTAAGATAATTTTGTGCATATCTTTTATATATAATATATATATATATATATATATATATATATATATATATATATATATATATATATATATATATATATATATATATATATATATATATATATATATATATATATATATATAACAATTTACACAAATATATTTTTTATTGCATTGTTTTATTTAATACTTTTTTGCTTCAAATTGTTTTTAATTAAATAATAATAATGATAATAAATAATTGTAATTATAATTTTGCACACAGCCCTACGCATTTTGATCATGCGTATGTGAGTATGTGTATGTGCGTATGTGAGTCTATATGACGCCATAACATACACTAGATAATTCGAACATTGCTATTTTTTCGTGTCATAATATTTACATGTAATATAATTTACATATTTATTTATATTATATTTTAATTTCAGTAAGCATTTTGAAAAATCTGTAAATTTCAAAGATGATGTAATAGTCACTGCGTCACGACACCAAATGCCGCGTTGAATAGGTTAATGACTTCTAAGCAAACTGACGATCAATCTAATTAATAAGCTGCCCCTGGACGAAGCTGGATGACATAGCTAATACGACTAAACCGGTTAACATACTAATATACCATATTATCCACGAAAATAAAAATGTTAATATCCACTAATATTAAACAGATGTAGCTCGCATAATCCATCAACCTAATTTCTCTGTTTTTGTCATTTTTTTCGCACACTTTAATCATTAGTGTAATTCGTTTGTTTGTGAAAAACAACAGCGTCGTTTATATCCAAGAAGAAAAAAAATCTGAGGTATACATGTATATATATATATATATATATATATACAAGAGTAGATATCGGAGAAAAGAGAAAATTACAACGGATCAGCGGCGCTAACTCGAGCGCTAAAACAAGCGCGATAATAATATTAGCGCCGACAGACGCGCTTAGCATAACGTCATGTATGCAGATTATCTTAATCGAGCTCGCGGCCATTATGATAATTAGCGCGCGTTAATTGTCAAAGCTTTTATATTCGTCGGCGCTAATTGCACCGCTCGGATTTTAGCGCTTTCGAACGCGGTCACGTGACGTACGTCGCTCGTTTTTGCGCCCGGCAATTATAAGACAATCGGGGAGACAGAGGAATAGAATTACTCAAGAGCGACGTTCAAGACTATGGCCAGTGGTGAATTTAAACATTTTAAATACTTTCCTCCCTCTGCACACAAAAATTGCACACATTATATATTAAAAAACACAGGATAAAATATTTCATTGTAACATGACAGGCCTTAGCAAAATGGGTAACAACCATGTTAACACAGTCAACAACTACTAAATAAATGGTGAGATATTGGTCTATAAATAAGTTATATAAATTATTACTACAACTTACAACTGAAATATTTTAGTATGCGCAACTTAACACAATTTATTTTAATTATTGTTTCATTAGATAAGAAAATCTAGACCCCTCAACATGAATTATCTATGGATATTATGATAATTTATTAATCAGTAATTCTGAATTCTCAGACACTAGGGTCCATATGCGATTTAAACCCAAATCTATCAGACATCAATCACCATTTAGTATGGCTCATCATATAAGTTGTTTTAATACAGCTCCTGAGCATCTTATCAATATATTGTGATATATTATATTTTGCTAAGCAATAAATCTGTTTTTGACCGAAGACAAGCATTAAAACTGATTATTATAGGCAACTTTTGAATTTATGTGTTGATGAAGCAATGTTTAGATATGAACAAAAGCGTTTATGTTAATTTTATTATGAAAATATAGAACTGCACTATTAAGTATTACGAAGTCGGTCGGACGAGGCCCCACCGGCCGTCGTCCTAAGCGAAATGTGTTTCTCTCGCCATCACTACTACAGGCAGTGTTGCCAGTGTGCCACCTAGCTCGTGGCCCACCAAATCGGCACTCACAGTTCGAATTATTAATGCCTATACATAATACGTTCAGATTTTATCAGAGAATCGCTGAATTTGTCACTACTACTAAGGACACAATATAATTGTGTAAAGACATAAACCAATTTATTTATATATAAGTTATGATAATATCATTATAGTAAATTAAACTAATTTTAACTTATTTTCGATATGCATTAAAATGTTTAACAATATTTTAAATTTAAATATTCAGAAACTAGGGTGTTTTTAATTTGTTTAATAACACTGATAAGTTATTAGATATTATCGTTTATTTTGTACCATGAAGTTTTCAACAACGTCCATTAATATTATTGTAAATGTAAACCACAACAATCTATTTCCTAGTACTGTTGGATATTAATTTCTATTACATAGTAGCAATTACTATGATATTTAATAACATATGCTATATAGTAACAGTATCAATAATAGTCATATTATATGTCAACCCTTTGTGAATTTACGTTTCTTAAAAGAAAGAAAAAAATATATTTTTTTCTAAGCAAATTATTATTTTAACTTTCAAAATACGTATTAAAGTATTATTAATTGCAATAACAACAATTTGAGGAACAGTAAAATAAAAAATAAAACGGTTATAAAAATTACGCATTAGAATATGTGCTGGACTTCAAGACAGGCGGTTTATTATTTTTAAGACAAAGTTTGGTATTAAATATTTAATATATTGCGCAACAATTATGAAATGTTTTCTGTATTGCGTCAATAGACTGCAAGCGTCGCAAAAGTGGGTTTGCTCTGGATTTCGAACATCAAGCTGGGCCAGTGGAAGCGAAGAGAGAAGCGGCGGCTTCTGTGATTTTCGAAGGCCTGAAGTTGAATCGGACTTCGCTTTGTTACAGTCTAAGTTTGAGGTATATTAAAGATTTAATAACTTCAAAGTGAAAATTCAAGCGTAAACGTCTGAGGTCTCAGAGGAGTTTTTAGAAGAAATATCTGAGGGAAAATGATTCTTAGTTGTCCGCGTTTCAGTATTTATATATCCATGGCCACCAATTAAAAAGGTAGTGAATTTTTAAAAATAAGGCACTTATATAGTGTGAGACTTTAATAGATCATTTAAACGAACATTTACAACGTATGAAAAGGAAATAGCAACTCGTTTTGCCAAAATAAAAAGGATAACTTAATGCTAAAATATTGCTTAATAATTTAAACAATTTTTGGATCACCTAGGCTCGAAAATTTTTTTCATTAACCACACGTAAATATCAGAAAAACTATAATTTTGTACGTAAATTATGGCGATAGGCAATGCCTCTCCCTGCATAAAAACCGCTATTGTAATGTACCCTTTGTATTAACGATCTTTTGTTGAATTATTAAGTGATGCAATTGCCCCACTAACATCTGCATCTGTGATGCGCCAGATACGTCCCGAATCATAAATATAAAATATGCGACCTTTAACCCATCGGTATATGATCAAACGATTTGAGATGAGAAGGCCAGAGACGAGCTCAGAAAGGCACCGAGAGAGACTCGCATTAACACGAGATCAGTGGATCCTAGCTTTCATACCAGCACTCAGTCTAAATCGTACATAATAAAAATAAACTGTTGCCAAATTTTATGGCGTTCATATTGGCTGCAAAGTCAGAACCAGAAAATAGATAAGTATTTTTCTCTAGACTACAGATATTTTCATATTTTTTTTATTAAAAGCGCGTACTATGCAACTAAAGCTGTTGAAAGGTTTCCTACGGTGGTGTCCCATTTTAACAAATAAACTTATTTTTTCTTATACGCTTAAAACGCTTTATCAAAAGCCGAATTGATCTTTCTATTAGTTTATAGCATAAGTGCATCCTTTTAATTGGAAATAAAAGAGTTCAATTGTATGAACCCGACAAAGTATATCCTTTTTAGGAATATTTATAGGGTGATACAAATTAAATATAATGCTTAAAACCCTATAGTATTAACCCTATTGAATCTACTTGAGTTTTGTTTACAATTGTATGTTATTAAATCACTAAAATGTATCATAAACAATTAAAAATAATTTTCCAATACTTTTTAAAAAACTTTATAAAATAATATTAGTGTTCCGTAAAAATAAATAGTTATAATTTTTATTTTTTCTGTATTTATTATATTGTTTAAGTGAAATTCAAAGTGTCGTTAAATCATTGTTTCATATAGTATTATTTTAATTGAACTCTCAAACAATAGTGACTGATTGGTATTTTGTTACGTACTCAAATTACTATGAATTGAAAATGCACTGTATTTAGAACAATAACTTTTGTTCTATATTATATGAAATTAATATTATATTAAAAATGTATCAGTAAGCAATATTAAAATGACAGAACTACAACAAAAATATGTATTATACGTTCAAAGTAGTGTACTACATTTTTATTTTAGGTTTTTCAATATCCGAAAGAATATTAGATATTTCCTTGAAATATATCGTAAACTTCCGACATAACAGGAAATCAAAAATATCCGTCCCTTTTAAGAGTGAATTTTCATTCTCTAATTCACAATTCATATTATAATTTATATAAAATATCTAGCTGATTAATTGTGATTGTATCAATTAAATCTTAACTATGATTTTAAAGTTAAGATCGACTTTTCATCTAAAATTAAATTTAATAAGTAATTTTTAAAATATTAATAATAATTGATCTACCTGTACACCTACTTGTTTGTTTACATTATACAAAGTTAAGCTTTTGGTTTTACTTTATAATTTGTTTCTGTCAAACTAATATATGCAACATCTTTTTTCACTTTAATTTTCCAAATACTTATATGTTACAATAAGTTATTGATATGTTATGGATACATACTCTATGTGTAAGATTAAATATATATTATTTATTATTCAGCTTTATTAAAAATATTAAATTAAAATAAACATCATTAACAAATATTATTGATTTTTATAAGTACACTTCTTGAAGGTTTGCCTTTTACATTAATAATGTATTATCATTATTAAGACATATTTCTCGATGAAACAGAATTTTGGTAACCTAGTCCTAAGACAGATATTATGATTAACGGTTTCCCGATTAATAATCCGGATTAAATCCGTTCACAAGCGATCAACCCCGCTTAGACAATGAAAACGCAATTATTATAATCTTCTTAATCAAAGTTCTCATTTGGTTTTTCGTCATTCGGACGCAGTGATTGTTTTTCAATTTAACCAAGTGAGCCACAGACTGAGTTCAGTGAAAATAGATACCGGTTAGTCTCGAAACACCATCTGTGCCATAATTGAAATAATTTATCTTTTTCGCGATCGACAGGCGAAACCTCTCTATAAATTGGCAAAAGATCTATTGCACCAGACGATGGCTGAACTTTAAGCGGAAATTGGAACAAACCTTTGTAAAAAAAAACGTTTTACATAACACACTGTATAGGGAAGGTTTGATCATATAATAAACTAATAATAATATACTAACTTGGTTATCAAATAAAGCTCACTAGAGAAACGCAGTTCCACATAAATGTAACTGTTCCAAATGTGATGTACTACGTATAGTGTCACTAGAAAAGTATCAGTAATATTATAGAAAAAATATATAACGTGGATGCTATAAAAAAATTAAATAATACATATAAAATGTTTTATTCAAGAGCTTTTTAAAATATGTAATATAATAAAACGATATTCTTATGTAAATGTAAAATGAAACACAAAATAGTAGACCTTACTAATGTTTATCATATGCTTAAATTGAATTATTTTAGAATTTTTTAAACTCAAAACGGAACGGCTACCCCTCGCTGTTCTCAATGTACTGAAACAGCATTCAATTTAAAAGTTCTAGCAGGTCAAGTAAATATTTTCAAACCATATACCATAGTCAGGGCCGCCAATATCTAATCCAGTCCCTGGGAAAACAATGATTCCGGGCCTCATGACAAAAATAGCATTTTATATATTTTTAACATCGTAATATAATTTATTGAATATTATAGGTACGAGTTAACTCTTTCTATGCTACTAATAAATATAAAATTTAGCTACCGTTGCGACAAATTTTCTTATATAATATTTTATGCGAAATATTTTAATTAGGCATTAAAAATTATTAAAAATATATTCTCATAATATTCACTTGATAATTAGTCGTGTTTTTTTTTTTGCTGCTCAGTGTTGCCACTTAGTGAATTTCTAGTTCAAGACAAAAGCAATAAAATCGTGCTATCGCGGTGAAAACTCTCAAGAGCTTGAATCTAATAAAGCGCATCTAAACCAAATTTTGGTCAATAGGTGAGCGCAAAAAACAATTATCACTTCTCAGAAGTCAAAAATCCACGTCAAAAGCAATAAAATCGTGCTGTTGTCGTCGCAGTGGGAACGCTCGTTACCGAGCGTTCCCACTGCGACGGCGCCGGCACAATTTTATTGCTTTTGACGTGAATTTTTGCCTTCTGAGAAGTGATAATTGTTTTTTGCACTCTCCTATTGACCAAAATTCGGTTTAAATATATTTGATCAGCCCTCGTATTTTAGAAACCCATAGTAATATTAGTAAGGATAGCAGAAACGATGTCTGTCTGTACTTATTCGTCTGCTTATTTACGCCTGAGAGATGAGTAGGCTTAGTTTGTATTTTGGACTTGACATATAATAGAAAAGTAAAATAATTATTATTATTTTTTTACTTCAATATCATTTTTTGACTATCGAGACGTATAAGGGTAACCTGTGGGGTCACAATGATTTTATTTAAATGAATAACAAAACGGTACTGTCAATAAATGTACCATCTATAAATCTCTAATCCATATAAAAAATGCTATATGCATAATATTGGATTAGTATAGAAATGTTATAATTAAAATTATATTAATAGTTAGCAATTGATTCATTTAATAATTATTTTTTCATTTAAACATATATTAAAATATTGAGAATACAAGAAAATACAAATAAGTTTCTAGTTTAAAAGCATTTTCTAGCTCACAACAGAAAAACTAATTGAATAAAATAAGACTTATAGTAATAAAAAAACATAAGATAAATTTAAAAAAAACTTTTCAAACTAAAATAAAAAATACATAAGATAAAGATTTAAATTATTAATCTAAAGATTATCGAAGACTTTTTACTTAACTAGAAAACTGGAAAAACTAGACATGCTTTTTTTATTTATAATTTAATTTGAGTTTAGTCATGTCGTGGTCACTAATTTTAGAGATTAGATTTTTAAGTATACTTATGGCAATTTTTTTTTTAGATTATGGTAATATAAATTTAATATAAAGCTTTTTAAGAATATTATATATTATTTTTTGCTTTATTCTGAATGCCTTAAAAGTTTTAAAAAAATAAAATTACTAATGTGACTCCACACCGAGCAAGCGTATGTTATTAATTGTTTAATAACATACGCATGTAACATAATTTCAATTGCTTTAAAACCGTTAGAACCAGCTAGAGTACAAATAATCAGTATTTTAATAAAGGAATGTCATTAGTCTTGTAGAGACCACAAACAGATGACCACGTTTGAAATGGTCATTGTCTCAAACCCTAAACTCGCGTTAATGACTGACCAAAAACGATCATTCACTAACAATTGAGACAAACAGCACAGCGTAAAGGACTTCGGGAATCATACAAATCTCGAGTTTACAGTAAATATTCTCCATCATCAAAAGAATTCCTTTGTAGGGAAATGGTCACGGATATCATAAATCACCACATCTGTGATATTTCCGAAAATGCACTACGACCTTGGACGAGAGAATGTCGCTTTCTAAAGGCGTAAACTTATTTCGCCGTTGTACGAAGCGACTGCAGCAATTGGTTGGAAGATCGCTGAGAGTCAGACAGAGTCACGAAGTTATAAGTAACCACCAGCCACACGAAGAGACCAGCAGACACGAAGATACAACCTGGAACTACTGAACGACCATCGCCGCAAGAGGAACTGCCTCCTAACACTCGCTGCAGACAGCCACAAGAACACCGAGGATCGTCTACGGACATCATCCCTGCGCCAGCTCCACCACAGCTTGCAGAAAACGTCTCGCTAATAATCGTCCGTTGCATATATGTAAATATTGCAACAAAAAGTCTTACTAGATTCCACATTGAGTCTCGTTGGCAATGAGGTCAATAACTCCTAGGGTTCCCAACCCCTACAGTCTATATAATGAAGAGGAACGGTCTGAGAAAACTACCCTGCGGTACAATCTAGAATTTTATGCAGTAATAATAGCGCAAAATTGATCAAAACAACATAATTTTGACCATTCATAATATTATATAATCAGGGGCTTTTTATTTATATAGTACATATATTAAGCTGTCGTGTCAAGCGGTGTCGAACGCTTTTTCTATATCTAGCATTAATAGTCCTGTTCTTTTTTTATGTTGTAATTAATGAAAATATATTTATTTAACCGGTTAGCGAGTCGTTAAATGTATATTGCAAAAACTAAATTTGATAGATTATTTTAGATATTTTTTTAAAATATTTTACTAAGCAAAGATAATAAGCTCATGAAATAATAATTTGTATAAATGCTATCTTCTTTCCATGTTTTTTTTTATTTTGTTGAATTTTGTCTGTTTTTCACATATCCAAATAATTGGCACGCATTTTTTTCAAAATGCAAAAAGTTTTTTATTCCACATTTTTTTAATATAACTCGGACTTTTTAGTGTGTTTTCTACATCATTTGCCTGATTATTTAGCTAACCATACTTAAAAGGTTTCCTATCATAAATTTATCAACGATTACAATTTAAAGTCTTCAGTTATAATATATTATATTATAAAATGTTATGTATATCATACTTAAATATCTTCTGTTACTGTGACTAAAAATTAGTATACAGTTAAATAACTTTGCAAAAGTTTCGATTAAACTAATCCCACTATTCATTGTCACTTGCAGCAGGTTGGAAAAGTGTCAAAATATATAATAAGGGTTTCATATCATGTGAAAGATCTTCAAGAACTATCTAGCATTTGTATTAAATTTAAGATGTAAATATACATATAACTGCAGAAAATAATAACAAAAATAGATTCGTAATAGTTTATATTTATGAATATTTTTAAATCTCTAAATTAATATTAATTATGATAAATAAAGTATATTGCTGTAGTTAGATTTTTGGTTGCATGTATGTATATTATATATCGCAAGCACAAAGTTGGCATTAGTTATAAGCGAACTTTCTCATAGAAATATCGTAAAGTTATCCGTATTATCCTAACGCCTCATACGCTCATAGACGAAATCAATACAGTATCCTATTCAATTGGAGAAACGTGTTACTGAGTCGTAGACACTTTTTTCAATCCGAAGACTCACGGGATTTGAGGGTATTGTAAATTAGACTGGATCCGGGAATTGGACTTGCATCTATCCGGACAGACGCGACCCTGAAAATAATATAATGTATCTGCGGTATACCCTTATCATTTATCTGTCTATTCGCACTACACCCACACAAAACGCTATCATAATATTAGGAGAAAAAAGAAGAAAGACCCACAAACGCGTGCTTCGCATATAAAGTAGGCGCTGTGGACAAATCTCTTGGACTTTCAATAATAAGGCAATTACTTTCATTCTAGCCCGCAGGCCGAGAGCAGATGTTATAAAAATGTGGAATTGCTCAAACCTTCCGCAATGTTTTTAAATTTTATTAAGATATATTAATATTGTTTAGGCTCTATTTAAAGAAAAAGGTTTCATAATTTATTACATTGACCAGCTCTATAACATATTCAAGTACTTTTTGATCAACATTATAAAACGATGACAAAATGAACTAAAAAAAACATATAAAACGTTGTTTCCCAAGAATATAAAAATTCCAAACCTAGTTTTTAATAGAATGCATATAGATTCAATAGAGATGTCTTTGTAATGTATGACGTAATAAGCGGTAAACTTGAGCGTTGAAAAATTTCTGCATGAATCGCCTTAAAATATGGTATCCATGGTATAGTATCAACATAACTAACTTTAAAAAATTGCCATTTTACCGTTTATAAAAAAAACAATTCAAGCTTATTATTTAATTTATTATGTATTATAGTAGAAAAAAATATTTTAAGCATTTAATTTTAACTTTTAATTTATCGTAGTTTCTATAAGATCATTTAATCATATACTTATTCAATAATATTGTATTATCGAGAAATATAACATATTTTTTTAAAGTTAATGCATTTTATTTTATGCAAACTCGCTAAAAAAATTTCAGTGAAACTGTATTTTTTTATTGTGCGGATGATCATTTGCCTTACTTGTCGCCCTACAACTATTTTTTCAAAATTAATAAAAATATTCTGAAATATTATTTTTGCTATTTAAACATATTTCTTTATATATATATATATATATATATATATATATATATATATATATATATATATATATATATATATATATATATATATATATATATATATATATATATATATATATATATATATATATATATATATATATATATATATATATATATATATATATATATATATATATATATATATATATATATATATATATATATATATATATATATATATATATATATATATATATATATATATATAGTATTTCATTTCAACGGTATCAAATTTTTGCCTGTTCCATTTTTCGACACCCATCGCGCGCAATTATATGGACAAAAAAAATAGTTGAAATATTTTGTGAGCGTTTATTGGCTTACCCCAACAATAATACGCAAAAATATTTTGCTATTTATAAAATAAATATATAATAACTTTTTTTTTTAAGCTCAATAGAAGTGTAGTGCGCAATTTTGCGAAGAATTAAATAATTCATTAAGATCAATTACGCAATAAAAAAATACCCATACTTTGGACACAAACGAAATGAAAGCACAAAGTTTGAAAGAATAATCAAATAAGATGCGTAAATACATTATTCTAAGAAGATAAGCCGTCGCGGAATAGCTGATGGCACTTGCAAAAAGGGAGTATGTAATCGTAAAGAAACCGTTTCAAAGAAATGCCATTGAAAGCAATTATGCAATCAAAAGCTGCTCGTTTATATAACGTCCTTCTTAGAATATGAGCCCTCAGATCCCTTAGATGCCTTTGGTACATACTGAAAATAGTTTTTTTTTAATATACTACGATTTCGTTTGGTTTGTTTTAAATCCGAATCCGGCTACAATAAAATAATAAAATAAGAAAAGTTGCCAGGACCTGTCGAAAATATTTGTTAAAAGCGCAAATTGCGACTTGCCGATCATGTGTACTCGTCACGCCGACGTCATAAAAACGTACGTGAAGATCGGAGTTTTTAGCGAATTTGATGTCCATACAAACACTTGATACAATTGACGACAAATTCGGTGAAATGTTTCTATTGAAATTATAAGTGCAGGTACCGGATATGAAATTATCACGTTATCAAATTTCCAGCTGTTTAAATCATAGTTATTAATCAATATATTTTTTTTTACTAAGAACATATAAATGTTTTCCTATTTTTATTTAAGTGTGGGGGTTCTTCAGTAAATCACGTCGGGTCACCACTTTCGGTGTTGAATCATGTCTGGGCATCGACACCCGAAAGTCGTGGAGCCTGACTTATCTCAAGACTAGGTGTAAATGTCGCAAAAGAATATTTATTCACTACGCAGCTTAAATTTATTAAGAACAAAGCACGGGCGAATGTGATTGATAGTAAGCCGCGAAAATGAATACTGCAATTTATAATTCATCCAGTCCTAGACTGGTCACGGGGCTTTGATTTTGTTTCAGAGAAAACCCATACGGGCTCCATGTTTACGCAAAATTGTCAACTTGTAGCGTCAAAAATAAATTTCTTGGTGCTTTTTTTATTTTTTCAGAATGGATTATTTAAATAATTTCTTATGTGCACTTTTTACGATTTTTAGTATTTGGTAGGTGGAACGCAACTCTTTGATATTCTTAATCGGTTTTGCGCCGGTTAATCAGATCATGACCGTCACTCGCGACAGCCCAGGTAGGAAGTCGAGTCTAGACCGCAATAGCACAGTGTACTTAAGCGAAAGCAATTAAAATTCATGAGCTAAATTATAAACAGACTGCAAGCACAAGTTTACTGTTACAAAGCCATTGTAAACTCTGCGAAAATATCACTTTACAAACAAAGATTTTTCCTTTTATGTTAACTTTATTTTTTGTAACATTTGTTGCTTTTAAGGGGAAGTACACTGTGCAGGTGAACGGATATATTGTAAAATGTCATGTAGAGAACATGGAAATGTGGAAATAAAATGCGGAGATAATTCGATTAACCCAGATCCGGCACGGATGGAGTCGTATCGCTGGCAGAGTCGACGAGACTATATTTCCGCAGATACGTACGTATACTCGGAGGTAAAATGCACCCCACATTTTACAACTAAATTGCACGTATCATCACTCATATTTATCAACACAACGCTTCGCAGCACATCGGCGCCGTTTCTAGTTGGGTTTTATCACGCGAATCTGGTGTAGCTCTATTAAATTTCGCTTTAACTACAACCTAGTTGCGAACTGCAATTTCTTGATAAGTGAGAAAGATTGCGAAGAAATATGAATTTGAAACGCAGAAAGTAATTTAGTTATTAATAAATTTAGGAAACTAATTGGAGCGGTATATTGCCCGCCAAAGTACAATTTAAAGATACATTGTAATATATTTTATCATTAAACACACAGACTGGAGATCACAAATAACTACTACAAAATTCAATGAGCTTATAAATGCAAGTGACTGATAAACCAACATATTGGCCCACTGATCCTTAAAAAATGCCAGACCTCAATGACTTCTTCATTTATAGAAAGGTATTAAACAGCTACCTAGATATAGAAGAAAACCTTGAGTTAATTTCCGATCATTTAGCAGTGATTTTGATCTTTAATGAAGGACTAGAGTACGCTCGGGATAAAGATTCCGGTTTGTTATTGTGTGCGTGAACTGTGTGGCTCAAAACAATTTCGCTCAGAATATTTATTTTTTTTATTTTAAAAGAAAATATATGTTTATTTAACATACATACATCTGAGTTAAGTTGGAAATTTCAACGGACAATTAAAAATATATTATATAATTAAAGAAACCAGACATTGATGTCATTATTTAAATATTTGCAAAATTCAAAATCTTTCACTAGTCAAAAAAATAATGAAGTCTTTAGCTATTCTTCAAAAGCAAAAAGATATAAAATGGAGAAAGAAGTTATTCGCAGATTGTTTAACGGCTCGACGACTCAATTAAATCATTAGAATCCATTGAATAAATTAAAAAATTATCATTGACGCAACGATAAGAATAATATTTTTTTAAGCCTTACAGAGAATAGTGTAAAAAAACCAACAACGTACGGATTAATGGAAAAATAATTAAAATATTTTAATCCATGGGTAAGAGAACGAATAACTTACAGTTTATATTTGAAGCCTTGATATAAATTAACCCAGATATGCCCAAGAAGTTTTGTTCTCTTAAAATTTCATTTATAAATAAAAAACAATGGCACGAGTTTAGTGACCTACCCATGGGACAGTGGGCATATCTGGGTTAAACCAATATCAACACAAAATTATTTAAAATAAATCACTAGAGAATATCGAACTTCTGTGCCACACTGCACATTAATGACGAATACAGCGCTGACGAATCAGCGACTGTCCTTAAAAGAGAAAGCGAGACAACGAAGTACACGCTACATCGCTTCTCCTTCTCATATACATATACACGCACACAATAACAAACCGGCATCCTTATCCCGAGCGTACTCTACACAGATGTGGGAGATCCTATTCATGAAATTCACATTAAAATATGTGAGTAAAAACAGTCATTCATCAATAAGAATAATATATACAAAGCTCTCGTTAAGACTAGTACTAAAAGGTTTCTCATAAAAACACGCAAGGATTTTCCGGTGTATTGAATGAACGTTTCTTTGTTACGAAACCGTCACGGGAAGCAGTATATCACCGAAAGACAAATAGCACCGTTAGGCCACAAGATTCCCGTTACGCAATTTGACCTTGCAGATATCCATCAAGCAAATGTCACTTTCTAAAGGCGTATACTTATTTCGTTGTTCGATATGAACTAAGAGGACTAAGCCCTTCGAACTCATCTAGTTATTATTACTGTAGTGTAAAACATAAAACTTTTGGACAGCAGAGGATGAACATAAATTATTAAATATAGAATATAATTAATTGTTGGTCATCAAGACCAGTTTTAAAAATAAAAAGTTATTAATTAAATATACAAAAATAACAAACACCATACAATTGTCACGTCGGCGTCACACCGGTCCGATATTTTTTAACTCTCTTTATTAATTAACCCAATATGGTAATACACCCTCCAAAATATACTTTGTTTATCAAAATTACGTTAAAATATTATATTTGTTATTTGTGTTATTTTTAATTAACAATTTTTAAAGGGTTGATAATCAAAACTCGTTTTAATAAAATAACGTAGGTAAAAATTTGTAAACGTCCCTATAGCATATTTAACTCTTCGCATCCTTTTCCATCATTTTTGACGGGTTGAAACATTTTGCTCTTATAATTAAATTCAAAACTCAACACCCAATTTGATATTTCAATATGTATGTTACAATATTTTTACAAAAGCAGGTACGTATATATTGATATTATTTTAATTTGCAATAATATTTTTTATCAGACATTTACCAAAATATTTTTTAAGACAGTTATTTGAAATTCATTTTTCCAATAAATCTACATTTCTGTTTTTTACTAATATTTTTTAATTATTTCTTAATATATATTACACTGTAAAAATAAAATTGCATTTTAATAAAAAATATGCAATTAATTATATCGTGTTTTTAATAATGTCCTGAGACAATAATTGAAACCTTGGACTATGGGAAAAAATGATAGGCAGGATTTTCCTTTTTTTTCATTAAAGTCTGTCCGTTAAGCCCAAATTTTTTTTTTTAATAAATTAGTACAGACTCTAAACTAAAATGCAGAATCAGTCCAGTGAATTGCGTGAATGTATAACAATATTCAAAACATGCACCGTCGGTATTTTATTTCCTGAATTTAACAAACGTTTATATCACCCATTGGTAGTGATTATTTTTTGATACACTAAAATATATTTTTTGATTTTAAGAATCTATAAATCAGCTATTTTTAAGACGCATCTTTCGGATTTTTATTTACTTAAAAATTTTTACTGCAAACATAAATAAGCACCGACAATTTATATTAGTAATTTTGTAAGCGCCCTCTACATAAAGAAATTTAAAAAATAACCAGTAAAAGGAACAAATGTTTTCTCCATTTCGTTCAATTCCCAGCCGAGTGTCTATTTCAATAATGTAAACTTTTCAAACGTCCGCATGAGTGATTTGAAAGCGAACTAGTATAGAGAGAAACGCATTGAAAGGGACCCTAGGAGCGGCTCCATTGTTATTATTTAATCATTCATGCATTATTCCATCCTTTACATAAAAATTGTATTATATATATACATAAGATAAATTCATATTTTACAAGCTAAAGTTAAATTTAAAGTGGCACGCTCAAAGTTGTCTTAAATTTTTGAACACGTCATAAAGCGATCGCCAGTTTTCTCCCCCTGTAATATTTTACTGCTTTCGGGTGTGTACTAATAGCTTTTGTCGAAACTCTCAGACTGACACGAGTTTGTCTTGGGAACTTGCTCTGTTTTGAAAATATTTCATGAGCTGAATAAACTTTTTCCGGGATGATTTCAAAAGACACTCGATTTTATTTTTAACGAATAATGACGCAATTTATCATAGATTATAACAAACTTAACAAACGAGGCGTTTTAAACTAAACAAATTGCAATGTAGATTCCAACAAGTATAAGTATTAAAAATATATACTTATATAAACATACATACATGCTTTTAATAAAAAAATGTTTTACAGATAAACTAGTAGTATCTCCTAAATTAAAAAAAAAAATGATTTTATTTAATCCGTTTCTATAAAGTGTTCTTAATCTTTCTAATATGATGTTACGGTTTAGCTTTGCTCGAAATTCGATGCACTTTAGAATGGAATAGAGAAAACATGGTCCAGACTTCGCTTACTGACACAGGCCATACATTATTGCCCACTTTGGTGGGTTTTCCGTGCCGTGAAAATGTACCCGATATATCCCACGATGGAAATTTATATCCTGGCTCCGGACTACCAACTTGCCAATTTCTTTTAATAAAATTGCATTATTAAATCGTTGGTAAATTTATGTAATCGTTTATCAGTCTCTCACTTGCAAACTAAAAAGCGACGATAAAAAAGCTAATAAATTTTTAATCAAAGTATCCAAATACACGGGAAAAAATACGGACAAAACTTTACAACTTTGCTGCTTGAAAAGTTACGCTATAAATAATTAAACTTGACTTGAAATAACTTTAAACTGACAAGAGCCGAGCCACATCCTGAAAGTTTATATTTCAATTGAATACAACATACTTCAACGATTAAGGGGTTATATCAGAAATAGAGCTTTCATCAATATTAAAATTATGCTAATCTATTAATTCAGATCGTTATTGAATGAAATGTTATCATTGTAGCATGTAAATCTGAATTGTTTAATTATCATTCAATGGGTAATAGAATAGTTATATAAATGTAAGCCCATAGTCCATATATAAAAAATATGAAAAATATTTACATAAGCAAGAAAATAAATTTGGTTAAAGCACAACGCGTCTAGAAAAGTACCCGGATGTAAACCGATCGATACTACCAGACAGTTAAGTCGGTTAAAAGTCATATAGAATTATTTATTTTCTGGCGACAGTCATAATATGTCGAAGGATATATCTTATTTACGAATACGTACTTTTAAGTGCATATTTATTTTTTTGTCACGTTAAAAGCATTTATTTGTTATTCACACACATGCATCAAAGTAGCAAATGATATTGAAAGAATTTAACGCAAAAAAAAACCTATTGTCAGATTAAAACGTGTTCAAGATGTTCTAAATTTGTATAACACATAAATCAGTAAGGAAAATATCGTTAAAGTTAAGAAAATAAATTAATTAAAGCAAGTGGATTACAAATAAAAAACTAGCATTGTTTGTCAATAGCAAAAGAATTCCACCAAATTTAAGGTCTATAAAGCAAAGATAATTGTAGTACTAATATGTGATACTCAATCGAGAATTCTCTCGGGTATTACAAAATACTAAATATTTTTACATTTGAAAAAACTCTCAAGTTCTTTATATTATACATTTTAGGATAAATTTATTCTTGGGTTTTAGTCACATAATTTAGACCCCATCATAAGTGGCAGAAACAGAGTGTACGAATTATTTATAATAACAAAGA
This sequence comes from Plectrocnemia conspersa, assembly GCF_051122295.1. NCBI lineage: Eukaryota > Metazoa > Arthropoda > Insecta > Trichoptera > Polycentropodidae > Plectrocnemia > Plectrocnemia conspersa. Next base: position 29,102,622 of record NW_028277169.1, read on the forward strand.
CTTTCAATCTCACTTCCAATTTTGGACAACGCTTCTGTTTTGACCATGAACTCGTAACCAGAGAAGCACACACAAAAATAAACACATGCGATATTGTAAAAATACATTCATAAAACTTAACTTTTATAAATATGTATTCAAACATATATTATAAATACATATTTTGCAGATGCGCACGTAAAGAAATGGCCCATTTAATAAAAGAGAATGTTTTCTCTAAATTATATAAAATTAACAGTTGTTTTTAATTGTTCGCAAGCAGTGGTAATAAACTTATTGAAATATTCTATTATACTCGTTATGATTGAGATCTAAATTCAAAGATTTTTTTTCCAAAATTATGTCATTCATTTTTAATTGATAGTCATATTGCTTATGTTGTTTATAGCCGAAAGTAAAATAATAACACGCATTTGTACACCTAATACTAGCAGAATTATTTTCACGACAATAATACGAATTTGCGCTGTATATAAACACAAAGAGCACAATAACAAACCGTAACTCTGACCTATCTCGTGTTTCTAAGGTCTCAAATTTCGCGGACACGCGGCGCGTGATGTATGGTTAAAACAAAAGTTTCATCGTGCGTAGGATAAGCACAAATTTATCTAAAAATTACACCCGCCCACACCGCGATAGTTTTAATCGTACACAGTGCTGGGTTTAAATCCTCTCCCTGCGGGTTCGTCATTATCGGAGCCCTTGCTCGGTGGGCGGCGCGTTTGTCATCCAGGAGGGTGAACCCTCTCCTCGCCCACTCCGGATTAGACCGCTTTGTAAACATTCGGATCGATCCGGACGATCCGGACGGACAGCGGTCCGTGTCACATCGGCGGCCCGCAGGCAATTAAGCCGTCTGTTTGTCCCTGGAATGGGATTTCGGAACTGTCCCGCCGCAAAAGTGTCCCACTATGGCCACAAACTAGTTTTTTTTTGTGGCGATAGGCAATAATTGTAGATACGCGTAACAGTCTTGATGAGGGTGGAAATGGATTTACAAATAAGTTCCTCGTCGCTCCCTAGTTGATGAGGATCACGAATTGATTAGATTTCTTTATGATTATTTTCCGACTCTCCCGACACTGTCAGTGGTAGGTTTGTAGTATTCACTCAGTGCGTTCTTTTCTCTAGCAAAATATATAACACCAGTTTTTTTTTTTTTATTTAATAAGATCACTAGCAGTCATATCGCCTAATACATAAAAGTAAAAAGAGAAAAATAAATACTTTTGATGGCTTAATAAGAAATATAAATGCAAAAGCTGTAATATCAAGATAGGAAACAGCAACGGTCTCTCTGATTACGAAGCGGCTGAGGTACAATTTACTCGCCGTTGTTTGAATAAATTTTACGTTTACGTTCGCAGTCGTACAAAGTTTTGAAACAAGTTAAAAAATTGCAATCTTCAAGTTGGATGATAAAATCCCGTAGAAATCATTTCCATCAAAAGAGCTACAGACTACAAAATTACCTGAGCATTGAAAATATATTTTCATAAATTAATTAATTATATATAAAAAATATATAGAATTAAAGTACAATCTGTTTATTTAAATTAATAAGAAATTCTAATATAATAACACAAAATTGCAGTAAAAAAGTTAATTGCTATTTCTGCTTTGGCTAACCATAGTTTTAATGTAGACCATAAGATCGACTTCAATAGCACAAGTGGAAGAAATCCGTCAAGACGTGTGCAAAATTCTACGAAACGCAAAACTACCGAAACAAAATCTGTCAAAGGAAGAACTATAAACTTTAAAATCTCTTCAAAACAACAAAGATCTGATAATTCTTCCTGGCGAAAAGGTAATGCCACTGTAGTACTTAATCAAGGCGATTACAATGATAAAATTAGAATATTACTGGATGATAAAGCATATAAAAAACAAAAAATGACCCAACTACATATCAGGAGAAAAAAACAATGAATTTGACCGAAAAATCACCTTTTACAAAACTTTTAAAAGAACAACTGGCACCACGAATGAACTCATCAAGGACCCCACGTTTCTATGGTCTCCCTAAAATACATAAAACAGGGTTACTCTTAAGACCGATTGTCAGCGCGGTTGATGCACCCTCCTAAGAACTTGCAAAATACATAGCAAAGGGTTTCCAACCACTAGCTAAAAATATGACTTCCTACCTAAAAAACTCCTATGACTTCATTGAGAAAATTCCTTCAATAAAGATAAACGATCAAGATCTCCTAGTTAGCTTTGATGTGTCCTCGCTGTTCACAAATATCCCCATTGCGGAAACTCTTAACTACATTATTAAGAAACATAACCCGCCGAAACACATTGTGGAATTAACAAAACACTGTCTGAACTCCACATATTTCATCTATAAAGGGGATTTCTATAAACAAGTTGAAGGAGCACCTATGGGTTTACCACTATCACCAGTAATAGCTAATTTATTTATGGAATATTTTGAAACAACAGCCCTAGAAAAATCGATTAAAAAATCAAAAATCTGGTTAAGATATGTAGATGACATATTTGCAGTGTGGCCAACGGAAGAGAGGACTTGGATGTGTTCCTTAATTTTCTCAACACCCAACATCCGAAAATAAAATTTACTATAGAAATTGAAGAAAATTGCCAATTACCCTTCCTGGACACACTAATCATAAAAAAGAAGACGGCTATCTAGGACACACAGTATTCAGAAAAAGTACACACACCGATAGGTATCTACATGCAAATTCCCACCACCATCCGGCACAGATCAAATCAGTAGCAACCTCTATTCAATAGAGCTAAAATATTAGCCGACAAATAACATATCGACGATGAACTCAAAACCGTGAAAATAGTACTACAATCAAATGGTTTTATAAAAAAAACTTGAAAGATACAAAGAACAAACCAAAGAAAATTGAAAAAAATTACATAGGACATGCTCGTCTTCCATACATCCAAGGGGTAACAGAAAAGATCGGAAGATCATGCAGATTGCGAAAAAATCTACATTGGACAGTCTAACAGACGCATCGCACACAGAGAAAACGAACATAAAAATGATGTAAAAAAATTCAAGAGCAGTTCTACTTTAGCCGAACATAGTTTTACTGAAGACCACAAGATTGATTTTGACAGTACAACAACTATAGCTAATATAAAAAACCCTTTTGTTCGTACGAAACGAGAAGTACTCAAAATAGAGATCCACAACAAAAATTGCTATGAACAAAAGAGATGACAGTAGCATATTATCGAAATCTTGTCTTCCGGTTTTAGAGTCATTACGAAAAATAAAATCACAAAAAAAAGTTAACAGACAAAAACATTAACACAGACACAAATGACTCATCCAAGACAAATGGACAATTAATTAATATAATTAATAATGCCCCACCGGAAAGAGTATATGTGACAAGGTCAAGAACAAGAGCGGCAGTCGCAAACAATTCGTGATCATGGCCGGAAAATCACGGCCGAAATATAGAATACAAGTAAGCATAAATCGCGATGAATCCCGAGATTTAAATATATATATATATATATATATATATATATATATATATATATATATATATATATATATATATATATATATATATATATATATATATATATATATATATATATATATATATATATATATATATATATATATATATATATATATATATATATATATAATTAGATTTAAAATTTTTATCGCGAGATACATATTTTTGATTAATATTGGCTACGGATGCCATCTCGATCTTACTTGTATGTGAGCGTCTGACGTTTCGAAGAGTCTGTTACTCTTCATGCTCGGAGACTAACCGTCGCTCTCGTCCTCGACCTGGTCATGTGGGGTTCGCCGTTGTTGCCACTTTTTTTAAACGTTCTGGAACCCAAGGATGGCTGGATTTTTGACAGCACCCTTCAGTAGTTTGAAGAAATGCTTTGCGACATATAACTTTCTGCGACAACTCAGCGAATCATATGCCAATGCTTTTAAAAGAAAGGCGCTGGAATATAAAAATGTATAATAACTAAATATCCTTTCATAAAGATATAGTAAGAAACTATTCTTAACCTTTTCGATTAAAATGGAGTATTTGGTTATTTTAGGATTCCAAATTATAGTTCCCTATTTAAGAATTCTACGAACTAAGGTGTCATATAGAACAAAAATAACTGACGGATCGTCAAAGTGAAAAGCGTTCCTCATAACAAAGCCGAGCATCTTAGAAGATTTATCACAGACGTGAGAACCTCCACTTGCTCGCAAGTGATTCCGAGATTTTCAGTTGAAGTTTCTCTAGCCAAAATGTTCCCACCGAGATCATAGGAAGAAACTTAAGCGAACGGGATCGAAAAAATGACTAAGTATGGCACTTTTCGACACTAAAGGGTATATGCTTAATAAAAGCCCATCTTTATAGAGAGTCTAAATCACTCCGTAGAGAGCAGGAGTTCACAGCAAATCGACTGCATTTATACAATTTTAAATCATTTGCGTCAAAATAAAACTTGAATTTGTAATTTGTAAATAATATAAAAAGCAGGGGGCTCAGATTGGACCCTTGAAGAACCCAGAAGACGTAAAATACTCTTTCGTAAGTCGGCCGCCATAGATTACAAATTGTCTGCGATCACTCATATAACTCGAGAATAACCGAGTTAAATCATCCGAGCAACCGAGGTTTGACAATTTTTTTAATAATAACCCATGACAAACCTTGTCAAAGGGCTTCTCAAAATCTTTATATACGACGTCTACTGTCTACGTTCCGCATCGGGAGATTTTATCACCGTTTTGGTACAAGACAAAATCCAACAAAACCAAAGTGATTAAAGACAAATCTACGAATAATTATTTCAAACAATTTAGCAGGAGCTGACAACACTGCAACTGGTCTATAGTTCTTTATGCAAAATGCGTCACTATTTTTATGAATAAGGGTAACTTTTGTGCATTTCTAAAGGTCTGGAAATAATGACGTCTTGAGAATTAAATTAAAAATACGTTTTAGAAGAGCAGTGGGATTGACTTCGCAACCCTTCAAAATTAAATCATGCCCAGAAGAACGTCCCAATATATATATTTGTTGAAGTTTTTACCGGATTGATTCAACACGTTTCTTAGCTTTTTGTGATGTGAGTGTATCGCGCCTTTTTTACTCGCATTTTGTTTGCCGATGTTTCGACCACCGATGTTGGTGTCATCATCTTGGACGAAATTTTCCTTTATCTCAGCCGCCGCAGATTCTTGAGCTGTATCGTCTTTTATTCGATCTTATTATTAATTATTTTTTCGTTTATTTGTTACTAAGGAAACAATAAATGAATTAATTTTTGCATTTGTTTGTTTAAATGAATTCATATTTATATAAATAACATATTTGTGCATAGTATTCTACTAATAAATTATCCACAATAATAACTATTGCCGAGTAAGATGATTCTCGTATTAAAATAAAATATATATTTATTTATAGTGAGCCGAAAAATACATTAAAATCTCAATTTGTAACACGTTCTCCATATTAATAAAAAAATACTAAAAGCGTCAATATATCGCTGTTTTGTCGGCTCTTTGCCTTTGCGAAATGTCATTTTTGCGATGGCAATAAAAGTATATGTTAAATTAGCCCCTAGAATGTGCGAGAGCATCTTTTTTTACTGTCCTGTTTGACGACGATAATTATTCGTTGTCAAGCGTTATATAAAAGTAAAATAAATTGTATAAATTTAGATCCTGCAGGCCTGATAATAAGTAAAAATTTAATGACACGTTTTACTGCAAAAATATAAAATTAATACGTACCATTAAATCGAATCGTGCATGCAGTTTGTATTAATATTTATGTTATGTTATACATATATAAAAAATTAAATGTATATGTGTACGTATTATAAATTGAACAAATGCCAATTTAGAAAAATATATTTGTATATCCTTACATAATATATTTAATATTAATTATTAATAGATTTTTATTAGTGCGAATTGCAAATCTGTAGCTCAAAGCTTGACACGTATTTCGACTTTTTATTTGTGATAATATATAACCTTATATACAACAATAAAATACTTATAAACACCGTTAAAAAATATAAGGTATATCATTTCTTAATATCTGCGAAGAAGTAGTAAATCAATTTTAAAACATACCACAAAAATCAGATTATATAACAAATTTGCGTAAATAAATGTTACATATGTAGTTTATATATTTTATAATTAGATACTTTTGTACCTTATTTTAAACAATTGAGTAGGTGTTAAATAAATTTTATAAAATTTAGTATATAACTAATGTTAGTATTAAATGTTAGATTTGTCTTGTATCAAAAAAAAATTAAAAACAATTCACAAAAAAATCTGGTAATTCTAACCAATTTGCCAAAAAAAGTGGCACTATAAAAATATTTTTTTTTTTATTTCTATAAATTATCAAAGCTAAAAAAACTACATAAGGAGCTAAAACATTTTTTTTTAATAAATTACAACTTTAAAAATAATTTTAAATTATACTGTTCTAGATAAAAAATTAAAAATATTTTTTAAAAATATGGAAAATTGTAAATTAAACTACACAACAAAAAATCGAAACACAGTTTAGAAATCTAGAACTTTTTCCATGATTTGCGAAATTTTGACAAACTACCTTTTAAAGGACTTAAAATTACTTTTTTGTCAAAATAGTATAAAGCAATAATTCTGTAAAATCGATCATAGAGATATTTAAGAATAAATAATAAAAAGTCTAGTAACACAAAAAATATTATTATTTTTTAAAAAGTTATATTAAATAAGTCATTATATTGGTAATTAATAAAGCTTTAGAAACAAGCGCGAAGAAAGTAAAAAAATAGAAGCTCAGAAATTCTTGGATCAATCTAAGATTTTGTAAAAATAAGTCTTACTTTGAAAACACATTAAAAAATTTTATTTTTGCAATTTTAACACAAAATAATAAAACTACATATCAGATATAATAAATTTAAAATAATTTTATAAAAATAAAGACATTGGGATATGAAATCTCAAATACTATCAATATTTTTTTTTTAAAACAAATTAGGTGTACTATATATATATATATATTTACTTATACTTTTTTATGATTATAGGAATATATAATAATTAATTGTTACATATTTTTTTATATTTTTCAATTAAAAACATAAAATGTCAATTTTTTAATGACAATAAACTTAATTTTCCATATTTTTTTCCAAAAACCTAATAATTATCAGATTAAAATTCAGGTGTAAAAAATCAACTACAATATTTCAAAATGATACATTACAAAAACTCGAGATTAAGATATAGACAAAATTATACATAAGACTGGGCGATCAAAATATCAGACAAAAAGTTCCTATTTAATTTCTTTATTGTTCTTAATTTAATTAGTTCTTTATTGTAACTCCCGATTTTTGTATTGTGGCTTAATAACATATGTGTATCGAATATTTACAATGCAAATAATTGCATTAAAATGGCAAATTAATAAAGCTTGAATTTTTTTTAAATATGTAAAATCTTATAGTAAACCTACGTTAATTCATTTTTTTATCCTACATTGTATTACAATATTTTAAATCCAAATTATATTATTTTTGCTTAATAAAATTATATTAAATAATATTTTTGACCATTATAAAACATTGGGGTAACCTGTTAGATCACGATGCTCCTAGTTTAATTTAAATAAATAAAAAAAAACAAAGAATAGATATTTAATTAAAATATATTGAATTTAATTTTTTTATTGTTATTTTTTAATATTTTTTATAAAATTTTCACATTCTAGTACATTATTAATATACTTTCAATTTCAATAAATACATACAGGTACCATTTAAAAAAATCTTTTTAAACCATAGTTTGTCATGTTGACTATTCCAGTTATGAAACTTTAACGAGTAAAGTCATAACTCCCGCTTCGCAGTTCTAACGCGTTATTAAATTTAAGAATGATGCATTATAATATATAACACATACATAATTTAATGAAAAGTCTTATTTAATATCAAGAGTTTAACGGCTAGCATTCTGCAGCGAGTGTATTAAAATGTGACTTTGTGAAAGTATACGTGGAGTGATATCCAAATTTTAATTTACGAAGTACTATTGTTACCTAAATAATTTAATTTAAATAAATTGTATAATTTAATATCGTATATTATACATATAAGAGATATTTACTTTTTATAAATGAGTATTAATCATAAATCGCTATTAATTTCTTTATATGTAAGTATTAATATATTAATTAATAATTTCGTGCTTAACCAAAAATTAGCGCTCGATTATATTGGAACCATAATTAGGTTCAGACATTAAAAAAACCTAATAAAAACACCGATCTCACTGTGAAAAGGTAAAAGACTCGCCTGTAAAAGGAAAAGACGCAAAAAAGTGATAATGAAGCTATTGAAGCTCCTGATTAAGACATTTACGAGACAAGATTTCATCTTTAGGTGTTTGCGTGTGCTTCACATCTTATACCCACGTATACTTATGTATTTTACCTGTCTATACCAATATACTATATACTATTATGATGAGAATATATGATATAGGGTCTAGAGTGTATTCTTGTGTACGGAGCGTGACGTGTGATTGAAAAAAAAAACTATTTTATCGACTTTGACCCTATTGCACCAAATTTCTAAGAAACCACATGCCTTCTATGCTTATTGTCGCCATGAAAAACGGACGAAGGGTTTTCTCTCTATATATACAATATATACTGTCTCCTAATAAGGTATCACGTATCTTGTGAATTATTTATTTTTTACGACATCCGTATGTGTCGAATCCGTAATATCCCAAGATATATCGTGCAAAATATTTATAAAAATCGGTATACTAATCATTAAAATAACCCCTTTATTGATTAAAAAAATACTGACGTCACCAATCTGGTTGAATACGTAAATACTGTATATATATATAACACTTTTTCTCCTCCGCTTTGACTGAGACGAATGTCGAGGAAATCCCGGAAAATTGACCCTATGAAAGGGTTTTGTTATCACGTTTTAGCATCGTGTGAAGTATTTTGAGAATACGCAATATTTTTTTATAATTACAAGAATAAATAAAAGTAATATTAAGTACATCTTTTTTAAATATCTTAAGCTAGATATTAAACATAAAACTGTATTAAAATTCACATTTAATTACTTGCTCACAAAACACTAAAATTAAATTTTTAACTACGTTATTATTAAACACTAAAAACATTTACTTTAAGACACGTTCGCTAAATATTGTATCGTAGCTTAAAGGATCAAATTTAATTTGCATTATGAAAGTTTTCTATATGCACTAAAGATTCTGTTTCGAGATTTTCCAAGAAATCTAGAAAACAATTTAATCTTTATTCTTAGAAATATATAAAATTTAAATATCACAGATATTATTTGCACAATGAAAAATATGGATGGTATATAAAAACTATTATATATAATTGACTCATAATTACAATTTGTAGTTATTAGATTTTTTGAGTTATGATGCCGAAAGGGTGTGACTTTTCAGTCAAAATTAGATGCACGAAAACATGTAATTGTTTATTTTTATTATGTACAAATTACCACAGTAAAGAGTCTGATGTCTAAAGTTGTCTCTAATCAATGTGACAAAGTGGCACATCTATTGATTCGAGTCATATCTGCGGATCACAGATGCAGATGTTGGTGTGCCAATTGCATCGCTTAATTATACAATTAACGAAATGTGTTGAAATGCCTTGAATTGAAACTTTGGAAATTGATAATGCAAGGGATGACAATAGCAGCTTTTAAGCAGGATAAACGCATTGTCTATTGCGCATCATTTATGCACAAGAGGGTAGTTTTTTTCTGGTACTTAAGAGTGGTCAATGTTCTAGAAGGTAGATGATCTATGGTATCTTTAATTATTACGCAATTATGGTATTAAGTATTTTTTTTTATTGCTAGAATTTTTAGCAAAAACATATTGTTATTTCATTTCCATGAGTTTGAAACGACCCATAGTTAAAACTGCAGATGTTTGAACTCTACAGATCTATTTTTAACAGTTTTTTTAACGGTTTAATTGAAATTATTCTTTGCTCTGTAATTCAGGCAGGATTTTAATTTCATTACCTTTGTTTAGAAGATACTGGTAAGGGACGTCTGCTGGGATACGCATAATTGTTTGTTTGTCACATCACCGCAAAATAAAATACTTCATGTTTTATTTCACGTAAGCTCTTAGACTTTCTTAGTACCCTATTTTTTAATTATTATACAAAAAATATTTTAATAATAATTAAATGAACATTTTTTTATAAATGCTCTTTTACATGAAGTTGTGTATTTTTTACGCGAGCAGTGTAGCAACAATATGGAAATGTATTTAAAGTTCAAACAACGCTGTTTCTCGAGAACTGTTGATTCGCCAAAATAATAATAAGTTTCATTATTCGAAATTGAACTAAAAACTTATTTATTATTTACTTAGGGATATTAAATTACATGTAAATATTTATGATCATTTTATATTATATACGTAATTGTGTTTTTATTTACTTGCTACCGAACAATATTTTTCAGAATAATATAAGCGTAAATTTTCTGAAAGGATCAAATATCTCAATATCGTATATTTTAAATTGTACATGTCCGCCCTTCGTAGTAAATGTCAGTTTGATAATAATTTTTCACCTTCACGAAAATTCCTATTTTTATCGCATTTCTTTCCAATAAGGATACATTAGGGACTTGGCCTTAAAGTCGTTGCCACACAAAATCGTGAATAATGTATTTTATGAAGTCAAATATTTCGTTACTATCTCACTAATAGAGGTGGTATAACATATAATATAAGATCATTTATATAATAATACGTTATTATTTTACTAAGTCATTAAAAATTAAACGTATGTTTCATAGTAAAATGTAGCACTCAATACTGAATTCATATTATACAATACATAGCATGTATGCGAGAGACCCAGGGGGTTTTCAGGCAACCCGAGTGAATATTTAAAACAATACGAGTGTATGATCGCTGCAATAAAGGCTGGAAAAACAAATTTCACACTCGATTTATTTTGCCTTCATTATAAATATTCACATACAGTGGCGTCGCGTAAAGAAACGAAGAATGAAGAACCCTTTCAAATAAAGAAAACCGCATGTTTCGAGACTGTTAAATAAATTATTAGCGCGTCGTGAGATATTTTATATATAAGAATGAATTCAAGAAAAACGAGTGATCTCAGATAGGAAATTATTTTTTATATTTTTACTATTAAAATATATGTATACTGGTGAAAGTATATATAGATACGATTTTACTGATATAACATATTTAAAAAAATATTTTTCAGATTTTTTTTGCGGGATAAACCGAGAATTTTGGGTTAAGTTATACGTTCGATATACTAATCATTACTCCGATTGATTGATGAATATAAAAAAAATATATAAATGATTTTAATTCCTATAGCTTTTGCTAAAAATAAAAACGTATATCGGTATAGTAGGGACGTAAACCGAAACTTGCCATCTTTCTCAATTATGCATAGTAATGAAATGGATAGCTCTTGAACTGACTGTGTTAACGCAAATATAGTGACTTTATTAATGGTTAACATATTTTTTTATCTAACATCACAGATCTATATTGATAAATATAGATCTGTGATGTTTTTTTAACAATTAATTAAACCATACATTTTTTTCTTTCTTATATATATTTGAACAACGTTAAAATTAAATATGGAATCTTGCATTAAATAAACATTGTTTAAACGGTCGTTTGCAATTATCAGACGTTTTTGCATCGTCTTTGAAATTAGCATTTACAAAGGAAATTTTTTAAATACGTTAATTTCGATGATATAAATAATTTTACAGACATACTAATTATATTTAATATTCACGTTACTTGTTTATAACCAGTGGTGTTGTGTTTAATAAAAGAAAACTGGGACGATATTTATTTTAGGACCTTCTTTTTATTCCTTTATTATTTAAAAAATATAAATATTAAATATATTCATTTGAATTATCAATAGTTAATTCAAATGTTTGTGAAAAAAATCAAATGCTATTTAATAAATATTCTTACTTGTTATTATGGTGTTTAATATTTAATAAAAAAACTTACATATTGCATCCTCCTCAACATCTTAGACTTTGTAAACGTGTGTCTGTGTTTCAACTGCTGTTCAATGTGTTCTTACACATTTTTGTATATAAATTTTGGGGCCCACATCACAATCGGTGAACCATGAAGAAAATATACATTAGAATTTCAGTGTGTCTAAAAAGTAAGCTGAATTGAATATATATTATAATTAAATTCGTACAACTAAATCCTTTTTCATATTGTATAGTTTTTAAGCACTTTATTAGTGAATTTAAATTTATTGTACTACAGCGTCCATTCTTTTTTTGCAGTATAATATACAGTTCCGAAAAAAATATATGTAATTTGATTTTCGCATTATTTAAAGTATCTATTATTTTTTCAATAAGTTATTGATTAGCTGTTTTTTTAATTTGCATTTGATTTTATATGATTGATAATTTTTGTTTTCAATAATTTTATTTGTGAAGCCCTCGAATTTATATTTAAATACACTAAAATTATACTCCATTACTTTGTAATAATACGTTCTTCTACTTCTAATATTAAAAGATTTTTTTACGACACGATTTACAACCAATTTTTTCATTTTCACTAAATATTCAGGGATATTTGTTTTTTTTTCTTTCCGCATATCTACCGTAACACAATCAGCCAGAAAGATTGAGCTTAAAATGTTATTTAGTAGATTCGTTTTCAGATTTTTAGGTTATGTAATTGATGCAGATTCTTTATTAATAACATTTTAATAATTAGCTTTATTCGATTCGCTTATTTTTCAATCATTATTTTAATTTTTTTAATTCGCGTATTTATTCATTACACTTCTATTATTAGATTTATCAGTGCACTCTCTGTTATCGTTTTCAGTTATTGATGATATTGTATTTCCTTTAAAGAAAAAATATTTTTTTTATTAAAAAAAATGCAATTTGATAATTTAATAAAATATATGTAACTAAAAAATAATGCATATTTAAATTATGTATATTTCTATCACTTGATAATTTTAGACTAAAATATGATACTTAATCGACGGGTCTTTTTTTGCCGCGTGATTTTCGCGCAACACAGAGTTACATCAATCAATTATTTTATTGCGTGAAAATTAATTTAAAATATGAATTTCAGTCATATGCGGTTTAAAATCAGAAGAGGCAAGAATAGTACCAGGTAAAGAAATGTTTTATTGCTTTGCTTCGCGATTGATTAAAATTTCCAGTGACATTACAAATCATACAAAGAAAAAAGTATATTTATATACCAGCAAAAATAAATCTTTGAACGAGTAACTGTCATACACCGTTCCTAATCGGTTTTAGTCACCAAATGTCAGAATCAGAGTTTTTCAGCTCTTTTTATGCGATATGTATATTTTTTGCATTCTCGTAATATCCGTCCGTTGACGATATTTCATATACAAAATATTTTTTAAATGTATTTGAAAAGTGAATTCCATAGATATTAAACACCATAGTTTCTAACCATTTTCATATTTAAATTAGTTACAGGCTAAATTCTATAAAAAATAAGACAATTATACAACACGCTTGTGGTTATAATTTTAAGAAAAAATTAAAAAAACACTAATTCTTCATCTCGCAAAATATTTATTTAAGATTTCGAAAAAAAATTCTAATTTATTATCAATTGGTTTTAGTGAGCACTTAACGTCAGCGTATTTAAATGCGTGTTTTTTATTTTTAAGATATCATTCATATACAAGATAAAGAAGAACGGCCCGAACATACTTCCCTGAGGAGCTCCAGCTGGAATTTTACGTGGGATCGAGTGTTCATTATTTAGTGCAGCAACATAGCTTCTACTTTGCAGGTACGAACGTATTATTCGTAGCAGATAGTCAAGGGTTTTGATTTTGTATATTTTATTAAATCAAACCGTCATGCTATACTGTATCAAAAGTTTTTTCTATATCTAACATTTAAAGTCCCGTGCTCTTGTTCATATTATAATTAGCGCTTATACTCCGTCCAACTATTAAATTAAAGTATTATCGAGATTAAATTAAAGTATTATTATTTTGGAAATCAAACAGTTCGTTACTAATTTTATTCTCTTAAGATTATCTTAAGTGAATAAGATTTTTTTTTTAATATTTCACTAAATTATGGTAATAGCTTGATGAGGCAATAGCTAATTAGATTCGATTTTTTTATCCGACAAATTTTATCGGTTTTTCAGATGGTTTTAGTATTTAATTTTCTTAGTAAGTTCGTACGATATAGAAAAAGCGTCAGCTAACATCTCTACCTTATCTTGATTCTGTGTATTTATTTTTAAGCGATTTAGTTACTTTCTATAATTAATTATCTGCTGGTTTTAGGTTTTTAAATCTATGCGACACATTTTGTTTTAAATGCTGTGATTTTATCAGTCAGTATGTTTATTAAAGTTTTTAACTGCGGAAATTTAGTTTTTTGCCACTATCTTCTAATTTTATTTTTAATTTTAATTAATTGAATAATTGATGGAGTAAGTTCAATATAATTATAAAAATTTTACGCATCAGTACTGATGATATTTTAACTTGTTCCGATTATTGATTAGTTTTAGTTTCTGTTAAAGCAAAGTTCTGTCGCCTAACCACTATATGGGACTCGACAATACTCTTGAAACGCTTCCAATCAGCATTGTTATTGTTAAAGAAAATTGTATGGATAATCTTAGTCTCACAGGAAGGTGGTCTAAGGACAGAATCTAGATGCATTGCATATCTAAGATCTAAGCAATGCCCTTAATACCAGTAGCGAACGGTGGGTGTATTATACATGAAAAATTAAAAAAAATGTGAAGAGGCGGGCGTGGTTTGCCAATTTTAATTATCTTCAATTTAATTTAATAATTTATTTTTGAAAATGGAGTATTTAAAATATCTTCAACACCATTTGTCATTCTAGAAAATAAAATATAAATAATAAAAATAATTGATAAAATAAACTATTTTTACGCCAAAATAAAAAAGATAGACTAGATGATTTTGCGAGTGTGCGGCGCACATGTAGCTCTCAATTCGCCTTGTCTTATATTCTTTCAAACTTCCTTAGATGATCATAATACTCAGTCACAATAAGTGGCAATCAACGACGACTACGGTACCTACTCTCACACAAGAATCATTGGCATTTGCCAATTTGACTCCATCGCCGGATACTAACATATGTATCTTTCTCTACACATACTCGATAAATTTTATATTTCATTATTAGCCTCTTTGGCGATTATCCAGCTACAAAAGCCACACCACTCAGCTACCAATCTTAAAATAAACCTCCAAAATTATATTTTGAAAATTAATTTTAAATTAAATATGGAATTTGAAAACAAGCAACGTTTATATCAATATGAATAAGTTAAATGGCAGCTTAAATCGGTACCGATTTTTCAAAAGTCCGACATTATTAATTCGGCGTTTTGTTGCTGGCTTCAAATAACGAGCGTCAGGCGTAACGAGACGGTTAAAGCGAACAAATCCCCAATTAGGCATTACCGCCGCCTCCTATTGGAAAGCCCTAATTTGGTTTTTCGCCCTTAATTCTGGAGCTTTTATTATTAATCTCAGCTCGTTGTCGGTTTTAGGACAAATTCCCGCGGAGCCGTTCCGAAATGCCTCGCACCCATATACACACATACACACGCATGACCCGTTACCTTTTCGGCGAAAACATTCAGGGTTCGTACAATTAACTCTCGGGCAGGTTGTAAAATTTGAACCGAAATTGCAGTCAGTATATAACGTATGCGAGCCCTTTATGTGTTCCCCTTTGATACTGTATCGTTTTGGGCCTTTAATTCAATTTGAATTATTATCGAGGCGTTGCCTTTGCACGGCGGGATTTATGGCCTGAAAGTTGTTTTCAGTATTTGAATAAGTCGGGATCGCTAGTAAACCTCGAATGTTTAAGGGCACGCGTACGCGACGCGACACCAGGAATTTTCATATAAAATGGATAGGGTTGTTTATGAAAAAGGGGTATATTTTATATCTGAATATTTAACCTTTAGGTTTAGTTTATTTTGTTATTAAAAGAAGTAGTAGAGTGTTACTACGATACAATAAAAAATACTAACATCTTATAAATATAATATAGCAATGACAGTATTAATTGATATTTTGTATAGTGTTAATTAGTTGTATTAGTATATCAATGTGTAAAATAGTATTAACATAAACATATTGCATTAATATTAAGCTTTAAACTTTATGATACACCGTATACAAGTATTCTTGAAATTCAATAAGACTACGTTTGCGTCCCCATTGAGATCGACTTTTGACTTCAAACTCGTTAATACGTACTATAACGTAGAGAGCAAAAAGGACATTAATGCCAGACTGCGCCCTTATTTCAAAATCATAAGAGAAAATCAAAGCGCCAAATTTCCTTGAAAAGAATTTAATTTTTCTGCGATACTACAAAATCTTTGTTAGTGTTTAACATAGAATATAATAGTTAAATATGGTATTTAATATATTTATCTTACTGTTTTTATAATGTTAATAGACAGTTGTTAAAATGTGTCGTTAAATATATACAACCGTTGTGTAAATAACACTTTTTAATTCATGAAATTAACTGCGTTTAATTACTGCTCTTTGTATTGTTAAATATATTTTTAACAACTAAGCAAAAAAATATTGGGGTGATTGACCTCGTGGCCAATGAGACTCAATGTGGAATCTAGTATGAGCTTTTTATTACAATATTACGATTAATGGCGAGATGTCTTCTACGAGCGGTGGTGAAGCGCTGGCGCAGGGATGATGTCCGTGGACGATCCTCAGGGTTTTTGTAGCTGTCTCATAGTCGTTAATTTTTTTTAATTAAGGGAGTCAATAAAAAAATGCTTTATTTATTATTACAAACATGATTAAAAACTGCATTTCAGCTTTTATAAATCACCAAAATTAAGATCAGCTGCGATTAAATTAATTTTAAATACATAATTTTATCGAATTTATTGTATAGACAATGTTTGAAACGGATTTAATATACATAAAGATCGGATTCGTATCGGCGTTTGTTTTGTGCGTAGTTGCATATAAATGATATAACTATGAATAAATTAACTGATTTGCAAATAAATTGTTCCTTTTATCGTCATCTTTGTACAAAGGAGTTATTTTGACAATTTTTAGGCAATCAGGGAATATTTCCGTCTTCGTACATTTATTTTAATAATTTTACAGTTAAAACTATCTGCTAAAATATTTCGGTTAGAATATACACTTGTAAAAAGTTACACACCATTTTAAAGGGTGCCCCATTATTATGTCCAAGGCTGTATTTTGATCACTTACAGCATTATCGATATTATATTTTTTGCATTTAATTAAAATGTTACATAATATGATTTATTAATGAAATTGTTTTAAAATGTTATTAGAGTGTAATGATTGTTATATAATCACTAATGTTGTATGTATTTTTTTATTAAATCTATGTTAAAATCTCCTAAAATATACTTTATCCTTTATAAAATTTAACATATTTTTTAATTAAAATATAAGCTCATTATGTACACAATTTAAAGTCTTATATGCAATGTAAGTGTTTAACGGCGATCGATACATTTCTGTGTTCTTGACTCCGAGGTTAGTGAATAAGCTATTAGGTAGTATATTCATGAATAATGTTTTAATTAATATTATTTTTTATATAAAAGCAAACACCTCCGCTCTTTTAAATCTTGATATAATATAATGAAAGAGCTAAAAATACCTTCCATGTAAAAAATATGCTTCACCATCATTGACCCACGTCTCTGTAATCGCCATGATATGTGTTTTGGTTTTTTGAATTATATATTGTATATCGTAATACGTAATACGTAAAAACAAATCATTGATAGTGAATTCAGTTACTTAGTTCAACTTATATTCCTCATATATATTACATATATGATTAAATATATCAGAATCCATATTTGATTCCGTATGTGTAGTGTGTAGATGTATAATACAAACCATAATCAAAGGAATTTAGCTGGTTTTTTTTAATACATAATAAAATATTAGACATTCAGTTAGTTTTGGCTAATGACCAATCATAATGTTTTTTTAATTTACTTACACCTTTTTGCAAATAATTAATTTAAGTGCATTCCTGTGCATTCATTATTTTGCACAATGGTGGCATGTCAACAAATCTTCTTTACAATATTTGCCTGTATGTGCATGCTTACAAAATGTAGAGCATATTGTTACTCCAATAAAATTTTCGACATGGCAAGAAACTCATTCTATAAATACTCGTTCAGTTTTAATAAGTATATGTCTGTCAGCAGGAGTTATAGTTAATATCCTATGGTAAGCACCAGTTTTTGGTCCTGCGTAGTGGCTAAACAAACAGTTTTCTCTCTTTATATTTGGTAAAGATTTGTTTTATTATAGTAATAATTTTTTTTAAATATGGTACTGGGTAGCAATTAAAAATAATTACAGTAATTTTAAAATGGGTAAATTTTTTTCTGGTATATTTGATTTATTTATTTTATTTTGGGTTATTCATTTTACACATTTATTGACATCTTTCGTTTCAAATGCTATATTCTTTATTTTTAATATTTAATACTTTGTTAATTTTAACCCTTTGAATACTGAGTTGACTTGATAGTATACTGTTATTTATTTATTATCTTTAAATATTGCATTTATATTATATATTATTAATAAAAATTCAGTCATTCTATTAGTTTTATTGCTTTGATGTATTATTATATTTTATTAAATTATTTTACATATTTATTTTAAATTATTCGGCTTTTGTGGATTTTTAAATACAGAGGCTTTCAATATTTTTATTATAAAATTAATATTAACCCTTTGCGCTCGTAAGTCGACTATGTGTCGACATCGTATTTCAAGCGTTGTACTCGAACGTCGACAATATGTCGACAAAACTTTGAATGCATTTATTGGCTTTGTATTCAAGCAAATTTTGAAAATTTCAATTTATTAATAGTAAAAAGACTTCTGTTAAACACATTTCAGTAATATTGAATTTTTAACTTATGCAAATAACTCAATAATTTTAAATTTACAAGTGTAAGTTTATTGTAAAATTTTTCATCGGAACATGGTCAAAGCGCGCGCTGTTAGGACGGCATCGCGCTAGACTTGACAGATTTAGGTTGTCAATTATTGCTTTAAAACTGATTTTTTCCTTCTAAGGGCATCTATATTTTTATGATATAGGATGAAACGGGATCATATGCTATAATTGTGCATAATTATTACTTTATATTGTGTGTCTGTTATGAAATAAAAATAAAAATTTTAAGTCGGAAAAAAGAGCGAGATGCCGTTATGATAGCAGAGCTCGCTTACTCGCTCGCACTAATAAAATGAGCGATTGACAACTATCGACCTGGGTACTCAACTCATACGATAATATTAGTCTCGACACATTTAATGTATTTTCGAGCTAGTAAATAACTAAATGATGTAAAACACAATTAGTTATCTGTGTTTTAATTATTTATAAATACATATATTGATTTTCTTTTAAAAATTATCCATATAATTACGAATGACGATATAATATTGAATTTTTAAGGACGTGACGATGAATTAGATATTGACCGTGATATTATTACTGTGACAGTAATAGTATGCGTCTATGCTAAGACTATTTTTACCTATTTTAAATCTTTTTCAAGTATTTGAAGTTTCAAGTTTTAGGATAATCTTTTAATGTAATAATTTTTTATGATCAATTTATTTATATTTTTAAAAACTGTTTTAATAAATTCAAAACTTAAAAATTCAAAAATAAAGCCACGAGGCCAAACTACGCTGGTTCGCTCTAGGTGTAAGAACACCTGCCAATCCAAAACAGATCCCCACAAAAAAACAATGTAATATTTATCATTTTTGCGTCAAATGGGCAAATACATACGAAAAACTTGTAGAATATTTGTCTAAATATAAAATTTGATCATTTTAACAAAATACAATAAAACTTTACCGGCCCCACCTATTTTTTTTTATGTACAAAAAAATTGGGTGGGGCCTGGCCCCGATTGCATTTATATTATCACCACAGCTGATATTTTTGAGCGCCATTTCGAAATTTGTTAATATGTGGGGGCACCTATTCATGCCATATTTTTAAAAATATTATGGTTCAAATAATTGATTTACAGCCTTAAATTATACTAAAAAGCCATTTTATTATGCTCAAATGCTTACGTCACCTTTAAATGTCCAATGAGTACTGGCGATTTTCTTGATGACACCTATAGATATAGATATATATTTTTATTTTTCAAGTTATATATGTTAAAAAAATTATATCAATTATAATATATGTAAATATATAACTATCTGAAGTACCTCAAAACAGTGAAAGATCAACCGCCGTACATGTACGGCGATACTCCAAAAATTTAATATTATGTATAGAAGGCTTTATTGTTAGTTATTCCGCAAGGTTTTTATGCTGGTTTTTGTTAGGGTTTGCTGTATTAATTAAAAATTAGTATGTGTAATACAATTTACAATCAATAGATGCCACTGCAGCTAGAAAAGTTTTTTTTAATAATAGCACATGTTTATAAATAAAAATAAAAGTGCAGCTGCCGGGGCTCGAACCCGCAACCTCAGAGGAACTATTCTGATGAGATGTTACGTACTGCGCTATTCCGTTTTTCCATTTTTTGATAAGAAAGTCATTTCTGATTTTTAAATCACCACAATTGAGAACATCTGCGATGAAATTAACTTACCATTTTAAATACAAAACATAGTTTTATCAAATTTACTGTATATACAATTGCTAATAATGTTTGGAACAAATTTTTTACACAGTTTTGTGCGGATTTTCATATATATTAAATGACTAAAAATAAATTAACTGGTTTTTGAGATAAGCGTTAAACAATAATAAAATGTAGGCTTTTCCAACATGTTGTTTTATTCAACGAATGAATTCTACGAATTTCAGTCATAGTAGATACAGCCGAAAATTTTTATTTATAAATGTTTTTCGAGGACGTAAAAGCATTTTGTTGTTGAAAAGAAACGTATTATTATCTCACATTTCTTAACAAAATAAAGGCGCATAAAGGACCGTGAATTTTTGAGTGGCGCTAGACACTCGGGTATATTGAGAGAGTTATGTTGCTCAAGCACACAATTTTTTTTATTCAAAGAATTGTTTTCTATAGCGTAAACAAATATTTTACATATATTCGATCAATTATAGTTAAAAATCGGGTGAATAATTCGAATAATCGAATATTTGATTTAGAAAGCTAGTTATGATGTTAGTTCATTTCTTTATTTTATCCTTCAACAAACATATTTTGTCTTCCGGCATTTTTGAGCGGCTAATTCCTTTGTCAAATCACATATTGTTTTTATTTTTATTGTTTGAATCACATAATGTATTTTTTTTACTTTGAAAAAATTGTGAAAAATATTATGTAAATTAATTAATACTGGTATTTTGGTAATAAAAAATAACCACAATGCTGGTACTGAACACGCTATTAATATATACTCGTATGTGCATTTTTTTATTCACATTTCAAATGCTCAAACCATTGCTATTTCATCGATCTGTGGTTTTCCTGTGAAATAAATGTTACATTTTTATTCTAGTTTTTAAATTTGCACTTTTCAATTGATCATCCTGTATAACAGATATCCAGTAGTCTAATTTCAAATTGCGAATATCCATTTACAACATTTGTAAGCTGACAAAAATTTCGAATGTTAACCGCGTTTGCGCCTGGGATAAAAGAGAGTAATTTCGCACAAACCGGATTGTCATCTCTCGCTGATGAATCAAACACGTGAATATTTTGCGTTGTCGCAAATTGACGATGGCCGGTAACAATTAACGGGATTGCTCTGTACGGATGATGGACGGAGATGATTGGATTATCGTTCCCTTCTGGGGGACAAATTTTGTTAAATAAAAAATGTGTGCGAATGTTGTTTCGACTAAAGTACATATACGTTTCGTGTACACAAAGCGCTGAACATAATTTAGTTTTGGTATACTGAATAACGCGACTGTTCTGTGTGATGTATAATACAAGTAAAACACCATTTGTCCCCGAGCATACAAGATGACTCAATAGAATTGATATGGGGCTTGAAATCAGTGGAATTGATATTATTGTATTAAATAATTCATATATGTTTATGTATGGCTGTATTATATTATATATCGATGGCTTTAAGTTTAAATTGGCTTCACTTTTGAGTGGAAATGTATCTGATACATATGCTATGTAAATCTCACATTTCCATAAAGCAAATCACCATAAAGGAGCGTCTCAAGAAAATTTTCAAATCTATTGTTACTGAAGCGCAAACTGCGTTATACATATGCTATAAAACTAGCGATATATAAGAACAAGATAAATCTTAATCTTATATTAATATAACAAAATAAATTTAAGCTCTTTTTCTTTAAAGTTGTATTGATGCTATTTATATTTTCATAGCACCGTTAAATACTTTTAATATTTTTAATAATTAAATATATATTTATATACTATATGATATAAAAAATTACAAACAATTTTCCATGTTCATTATCTGTTGAAATTAAATTATAACTGACACCTATATAAATATAAAACAGAAAAAATATTACATACAAGATGTGGCACTTTTTTTATTTATTAAATTAAAATTCAGATTAAAAAATGTAACATGAACTTAAAATAAACTTATATTTTATGTATACTGTAATTCCCAAATTTCCTTGTTACAAATTCGCAAAAAGATCACTTCAGTGAAATCACATTTTTGCTGTTAAAATCTAATACAAAGCAATTTTAAATGTTATAATAGTTTAAGAAACATCTTTTTTTTAAACCTTTTTTTCAATATCAATAAACTACTTTTAATAATCAATACAAAAGTCCATCAATTATATTTTTTGATCTAAGAATCGAAGCCAGTTGAACCATGTTCAGCTCACGCAATTATCAATATAATAGTCTAAGAAAAACTGTAAATTATGCAGTTGTGTTATTATATTATTTGCTTCTTTTTGAATCACTTTGGCGATATATTTTCAACAGTCAACAAAAACATCGTTTAATGCGTGATCATCATGTGATCTAAAATTACTGCCCTGTGAATTTTCGGTCACCACGAGGGACAGTACCGGTATGTGGAAGTACGCAGAGCGGTATTAGTTTTTTATTTCTGAAGTACGGTCGTAAGATTATTATCTTATCCCTCCTTTTACTATTATTATATACAATAATATACTAGTTGTCGGTCCCACGCTATCAAGAGGTACCGCAGCTAGTAAGTGTACGAATACCGGACATTCGTTTTGATTTTTTTTATTTGGTTTTAGTATTTATTTGTTATACTTATATATTAAAACCATTGTGTAGCTGTGTGCTATATTTAAATAAAAAGTGTAAATAAATGTAAAGGTGCATTACACTGCACATTTTTATTGTTATTTGCTGGTTGAATTAATTTTAAAACATTGAAATAAAATAGTTTCTTAAGCCATTACTTAAGTCCAAATTTCGCATGTTTGCGTTCGATAGATATGTAGTTGATACTCATGTTATTGTGTGAATTTTCACACTACAGGAACAAAAATTAAAATATTTTTAGCTATTTAATAATGAAGTTATATATGTAGATAAACTTAATATTTTTAACTTATTTTAAAATATGTTTGCATACTAGCTAAATAATAATAAAACAAAATATGCAATGGCCTTTGAAAATTTATTCATAACATAACGCCTATTAATAGTAAAACGCACCATTTTATATTATTTGATTTATTTTCATTATTATTTGAATAATATCAATGAATAGTATCTGTGCACATGAACATAGAAATATAACACTAAAAAATATGTTATATTATCTGACTGACCCCTTGTATATTTTTTTGAAGGTAATCAATTATTAGTCATTGATTGTGTTGTAGCGCATTTTTGTTATTTTATTATTAGCTTTTTTTAAATATTATTTTTAAAATGTATTAATATAAAAAATAAATAGCTTGCTATTTATTTTTTATAATAATACATTTTACATAAAATGTTTTACTTTAAAATATAAATATATCATAAATTCAAGTTTTTGTAATGTTAAAAATTTTTAGGTGACACTAAACAGTCAATAAAACATATTTGTAATTACATAATGTTTTTTAAAAATAGTATTAATTTAAAGACTTTCGTCTATTTTTGTCAGAAAATATTTTTTTAAGCAATTTTTTTCTAAATAGCATAACAAATTTTAATACTTTTCTGAAATGAATTATCTTAAAACGTGTTCGCTTCGTATGTAAATACATAATAAATCTTAGAATATGACGTAGGGGGTAAAATGATAAAAAAATATATATTTTAAATCCATAATATTTTTTTACGGCTTGTATACAATTGAAAAAAGGGAAGATATCAAAGTCTCTTTATCTCGAATCTTTGACTAATTTGGACAATATTGGGTGAAACT
Organism: Plectrocnemia conspersa; assembly: GCF_051122295.1. NCBI lineage: Eukaryota > Metazoa > Arthropoda > Insecta > Trichoptera > Polycentropodidae > Plectrocnemia > Plectrocnemia conspersa. The sequence continues at coordinate 29,127,194 of NW_028277169.1, forward strand.
ATGATCTTTTTTTTTTTTTTTTTTTTTTTTTTTTTTTTTTTTTTTTTTTAATCTTATAAATATGTTATTAGACTATTATACTTGTAAAGCAGGTGATTTTTATCTGATTTTCCATAAATTCAGCAACAACAGAATTTAAAAATTCACTACCTGCTTGCTTAAAGCCAGTATTTTGCCCGTTGGTACATTTTTTTATGCACACAACTAAAACGTTGTTACTTTTTAAATGCAGAGTCAAAATTTTATTGTATATGACTCCTTCGACGAAATTTGTTTTGTGCGGTGAAGTTGAAATAGCAGGTCTTGTCGGGGAGTCAGAGAGTCTTTGCTAGTGTCGAGTTGAACTGATCCAATTATGTGACTCCAAAGAGTCTCTCCTAGCGTACCTCTCACCACAACTCTCGCTGAGTCTTCTTTAGTCTTTCAAGTGTCACCACTTTTATAATGTTGATTCAAAACATCTCTGTCGAATCGCAGATGAGGGTGTTTACTGGCCAATTGCATCGCTTTGTGGATACATCTATGAAATGTGTCTATGCCTTAAAATATAAATTGTCTAGATTGCCATTCTAGCGGTCGTTAATCAAAGGATAGAAAACAATAGTGTTATGCTCAAGATAGAGCGCATTGTCTTTATCGCATCTTTTTCACACAAAGAGTAGTTTTATATAACGTCGCAAGACGGATTTGTTATTTAAATGAAATATTTCCAATTATTAACGCAATTCATATTGTTGTCCTTACTGTCGACACGTGTTGGTTTCTCGTTTCGTTTGTTTAAAATAACCGTTAGAATAACTTCTTAATTATAACAAATTGTGTAGGTGGTTGAAACCCTCACAAATCTATCATTAACCCGTGGCTCGAATCTTTAATTTGCCGTCTGGCGAAGGCTAAAAGTTTATCGGATCCAAACTTCTTAGATTTAAATGACTCAACAAAATTTTCATGGACAAGCCACCCTTTAATGCTTAAAGGCAGTTCTTATCTAGTTTTAAGAAGCAGTGTTTATCTTCATCGATGTTGCAAACGGTCGCTACAGCGCAATTTTAAACGTTATATTTTGCTCGTTATATTAAAATGTGAGTGAATTCTATGGTATTCAATTATTTGAATAACCATATAAAAAGAGCCATAATTTATGCAACATTAAGCATGCTTTAGACTATTAAAGTATTTAATTGATTTTAGATGGAAATCAACAATTATTTATTATTTAAAAAATATACAAAATTTCATATGATCTCTATTGAATTTTGACTGTATAATTTGCTTCTGTTTTTTGGTATTGTTTTTATCGTGCTTTGTTAAAAATCGGCGTCAACGTCACATTGCAATGAAACTATATTAAAATAGGGAAATTTCAAATCGAAAGCAATATTTTTTTTTATTCTGCTTGAATTTTTTGCGGAGCCGCAAACTATAAAAATTTCATGAAAAGCAAACAGCATTATATATACATATATTCTATATGTATTATATATATTTTCTTAAATGAAAAAACATATGCCTTCAACGTATAAAATATCTAATATGTGTTTGTGTGGCATTTTTACGAGAAAATCATTACTTTCATCTCGTACGCAAAACGGAAACGAAAAATAAACGAATTTAACGAACGAACATTTAAGGAAAAATCGTCAGCGGAAAATTCAAGAGAAAGCGAAAATTAACGGTTCATTTCTTATTTTTTTATGAAAATCCTAATGCTAACGTGTTTTGGAGCGAATTGTAATGTATATTCTTTAAATTATTTAAGGTATATTTAATATTTGATAGAATAGAATATACCTATTACAAAAGAGAGATTATGATCCCCATTGAAATGGCAAAGACATGTAACACTAAATTATTTTTAACTTAAAAATACAATTTATAAAAAGACGTTAAAACGTATATAACATAGTTAAATATAATACGTGCTTTCCTATTTATAATATATAAAGAAGAAAATTGTATATTTTCTACTAAATAAATCATAGGCTTTGCATAATATTCCTATGCAAAAATATCAAAACTTGCAATATAAAATAAAAACAATATTGTAGTAATATTGTATAACAATATTGAGTGTATAAAATTGCGGCATTTAATATATTTTTTATGTTCACATAGAATTTTATACTTATGACATATATATATATCAAAAATATTTATTATTTTATTATTAATAAAATAATAACTGTAATAAGTATGAATTGTTGGCTATATTTTATCTTTAATATATAAAATTATAGTTTACGTTAAAAATAAAATAAATATAATTTTATTTTATTAGTAGAAAAATATTGATTCAAATAATGTGGAAATTATTTGGGGCTTATAAAATTTAATAGTTTTTAAACAAACTGTTTTATTTTGTGATGAAATCATATATATTTTATTTATTTTATATTGAATAAAATATGATATTAGATAAGCTATTCTGATTATTTTAAAGACTTTTATTAATAATGAAGTCTGAACCTTTGTTATAAGTAATAATTTATGTTTACTTTTTAGTTCATCATTTAGAAAAACTATTTTAAATATTTATTTATTACTTTTTGAAAAATCGGTAAAAAAACTTTTCTTGAATATTTGACTTTAATTAATTTATATTTAAACTAGTTTTACCATAAATAAACAATAATAAAAATCCTAAAATAAAAGCAGTGTAACACGACACGACCGAAATGCAATTGACAAGTTAATTAAAAACGTGATCTCTCCGGTTTGATTAGGGTTTCACATTTTTTTACAGCATAACGTTTAACTTGAAATGTTATGTAATAAATAATAATTATATATTTATTGTTCTCATTGAAATTCGCACTATTTTTTGTTACATTTTTGTCAGTCTCGTACTGCGCATGATATCGAATAATATTCTCAGTTTTAATTTATAACTTTTATATGTTAAATACACCGTTTATTTTTAAACGGCTACGAAACTATAATAGTGTATAATTTCTGTATTATACACAATGAATGTGACAGTAATGATGTCGTTATTGTTAATATTTTATCGTCGGTCGTACATATTGTATTTGAAATGCACATAAACTCTTATCTGTATGAAATATAGATAATCCAACCGGAATTTATACTATATGTTGCATTGTCAGCGGAAAATTCTCAGCCATTATGAGTTTTTGCAATATAATGACACTAGAAAGCATATAAATAAAATCGGTGACCGCTTAAGATACTTGAAAAGACTGTAATTTGAAATATTTTTATAGATTTATTTTAACTGCATTATTTTTTTAGCTACAACGGGTGTTAAAAGACCTTATGCTACCTTAAAAATATTATTTTAAGTGAAACCCGTTTCAGGATTAACCAACCGTGAGAAAAGACTTGTCGCAAAAACGCGTTAAAAGCGCAATAAAGCTTAGTTCGTACCGATTAAAGATTGTGACGGATTAGGTAAATTAATCGTAATATTAATCGACATAAAATCACAAGCGCACCATTTCCCAAATTTCTAACTGTTCAAACTAAGACGGATATGCAAAAGCGTTTTTATAAAAAAAAGCAGTTCATAATGAAAATGTATTTACACCTCTAAATTGTCACAATTAAACTCATCAAAAGTCAAACCGTCGAGGGTTAAAAAATCAAATGAACCTCCTTCATCTTGCATATCGTAGAAAATTGAATCGAACGGATACTGAAAATCAGCCGCTTCTCTCTTCACTATATATTAGTAATCAAACAAATTGTACGAAATTTTAAAATAAAATATAAGACACTAGATATTGTATGAACATATACAATCTCAAAAAAAATAATAAATATTTTACTAATGATTCTAATCTTTTATGCATTTTTTTAATCATATTTATCTAAAAAATATATTTATTTGCACAATAAAATAGTATGTAGTACCAGTACTAAGCTTACGCGTATATCTTTATGTTAAAATACAAAGATTAATAGATCTATGTAAATGCTTTCGTACAATTTGTTAAAAATCGAGCTAAACTCTTAGAAATTTGAAGTATATCAGTAACTGAACTAAATCTTACGATCAAAGTAGAAGCAGCTGCTTTTATTCAGATTTTTAATGTGTGGATTGTATCGTTCCGACAAAGTTTCGCTTGTTTAATTTTTATATATTCTAAATCAAACTGACTGAAATGACTCTTCTTGATGTTTTGGTTAATCCAGTGTTGAACTTAAATCTTTATTTATATCTAATTATATCTAATTATAGTAATAAAACATTCAAGTTCTTATGCTAATGTTTGTGTTGCATTAATCATGCAACAATGGAATTTATCAAGTAACGGATTATAGAATCTTTTTTGGTATTTATATATTTGTCAGTTACTCTAAAAATTGTGCATATTAACTTTATTATTTCTTTTGCTTACAATAGACTTTACCGGATAATAAATATTTCGCTAGACAATTGCTTAATATTTATTTTAGTCAATTGATAAACACCGTTTTTATCAGATTCATAGAAAAAAGTCTTAAAAATTAATTAGAACTTGACGTGGTTATGTGGTTAAAATTATTAAACTATTTGAAATTGAAAGCATTGTAATAAATTTACAGGCATATGTGAAAAACATATCAATCAAGTTTTTTATATTATTACTAGTGTTTAAAATTATCTATTGATTTCAAGCTGTAATAATGAAATTGCTCTATTGTGTTACCAAATAATTTACTAACGCATTACATCTGTTTTTATAAAATTCAACAATATTTTAAGTAAATAAAATTAGCTATCGAGATTAAGGTATTATTTTAAACAATTAATAACTTAAATATATATAGTGTAATTAAACATAAAAAGTACAGATAAATTAAGATTAGGCAATAAAATATATTTTTTATTTTATTTTTGTGACGTTAATGCTTCACCAGATTTTTAGCTATCAAAATTTACAATAAGTATTATTATAATTAAAACATGAATGCTATTTTAGCTTAGTATATTTTATTAAGAATAACTGTTCAATTTTCTTCACATTATCTATAATAATATGTTAATAACTAACATTAAATATTTATCGAACAAAGTGGAATACTGTTATGTAGCGGAAAAAAATTATAAAAAATAATATTTTAATTTAGTACTGCTATAAATAATATATCAGTGGCTTTAAGTGTTATAATACATATAAATAAGTTAAATACATAATGGTAAGCTTTACCAAAATGATTTATCTGTTTTAATCTTCTGTTCAGCTTTATTAAAGTGACAATGGGCTTAAATTTTCTCGAGCACCTTTTTTTATTGCTTTATATTTTTTAGATGAGTGTTTCATATTATACATTGGTTTATATATATTACAATAGTAACATTACAAAGCAATTTTCATCTTAAAATGGAGTTTTCCGATTTATACTTGAGGCAATCGGTATGCAGTGAATAAAAGTATATATTTCGCTATTCAGTAATCATAAATATTTCCTAGCACCATTTTTGTGATCACTGCGATAATTTATATATTTTCATGTTAAAAAATAAGATAACGTGACTTTTTCCTCAAAGGTTGTCAATCGCTGCTGGTTCGTAATTTTTTTTCCATCGGCCAATTCGTTAAAGATTCGCCTCACATCCGTTCGTTCATTTCCTGCGCATTTTGATTCCCGAATTTCGGACAACGCGGATTTCGGCGATTGTGATCGAATTTGTCACGGTCATTTTTATTTTCGCGATGAAGCCTGGTCGCAATTGAAAATCGCCGACGAGATATTTATGTCTGGAAAATTTACGAGCCCGCCACCGCTGAAATGAATTTTTTTGTCAATCTGAAAAAAAAATAGTTGCGAAAAAATCGGACGCTTTTAACTCGGCTTTCAACTACAATTTCAATAAGATTGAATGGTTCTAGACTACTTTGACTCTTTTGATGGCGATTCATTATTTAAGCTTTTGTTTGAACTGAATTGTAATAGGTCTTACTTTTATATTGATTGACTGCGCCAAAAATATATAGCAAATGTCAATATACACCCATGGCCAAAATAGAGCAACACTTCAATTTCTATATATATATATGTATACATTGTGTTAATAATTCAAAATAAATAAAAACAAGGGTATTTCATATACACTTTCAAGTGTATACGAAAGTGTTATTAAAACTATGTAAGCTAAACTAAAAATGTCAGCTTATTGAATTCAATTTATCGAGTAATAGCGAAAAAAGCATTTTCTTACTAAAATCGAATAAACGCATGTATCATATTTAGAATTATTTTATGAAAGGTTTTAAGTACAGTTAAACCTTGATATAACTGACTAATCCGGTTAAGGAAATGTCTGAAAGTTCGTAATATAAAAATAGGTTTTCCGATTGCGTTTTTTTAGTAAGAAAATAAACGACGCAATGCAATGTCAGTGAAGTTTCCATAAATGGACTGAAAATATTATTTAATTTAAAACAATGATTAGATATGTATAAAACTTTACGTGTCAGAAAATTTTTCTATCAAATTAAAATAAATTAACAAACTTTTTCGAAAATATATTTTATTTTTATGAAGGTATAAAATGATAATCATGGGCAGAACATTGTTTTTATTAGTGACATTTGGATTTAAGCATATATAACATTAACAGAATGTTTTTAAAAAATTTCCAATTAAACCGAACATTTTGTCTGTTATATCTAGGTTTTACTGTACTACTATATAAACACACCTCTTACCTCTGTTAAAATGTAGCACTTTTTGAACCAACTTACTATTTTAAAAAGTTTTCATAATTAATTTTATTTTTTTAATTTTTATATAGATATATAATTTTACTGCGTTGGGGGCAGCAAAATAAAAGTCATTAGGCAGTCAAAATTTTCGGTGCTGAGCTCGTCAGCATAATTGTTGGCTGTTAATCTATTTTTCTTAGCCTTAACAATCATACTTAAAAATAACTTAGTGACTTGTTTTATAGTATTAAATATTACTTAATCATACTTTCTGAAGACACGACACAATTTTAATAATTTTCCAGTTAATTTATTACATTTTAAGCAGCAGTTTAATTGTTTTATATTTTAATCTGAAGTTATCAAAATTCTAAAGGAACTTTTTTGGCGACATGTCTTCTGGTTTATATAAAATAATAGTTTATAGCCTAACTCAATAAACTGTTGAAAGATCAAGCGTGCGATGTTTGGTAGCGCATTTTCGTGCAAAAGAACTGTACTTTTCTGATAAAACAGAACAATAACCAGACGTTGCATTTTGTCATATTGATAAAAATGCTTTTGCCAGATTAAAAAAACTCACCATAATTTTATTTTAAATATATAATAAAAATATAAATATTTTTTTTTAACACTACTCCAACCATTGTGCAGATTGTTTTCTATTGTCGTTAAGAATCAACTTTTTGCGATCGAAAAATATAATTTCTATTGCACAAAAAAGCTTGGAACAAACAGTGATTTTTTGGTTTTTATTTAATTCATGCGGCACCCATTTGTCTAGATTATAAGTGGTCCAAAACTGTGTGTTTAAAATTTAAAATTTAAGATTTAGCTAATGTATTTAGATGGTCGTTACCAACTTAAGATTATTTTCTTGAGCACTGTTTTTTTAAACTACTATTGCATCATACGTTCCCTAATTTACCCAAAAATCATTATTCATTGTACGCATTGACCTCCTTTTTATCCAATTTAAAACAAACGTGATTAATAGAAGTACTAGGGATACTAAAAAAGCAGCCGCTTCTCTCTTCGTGTCAATTCTGGTACAGATACGACGTCCAAAATGCGAAATTTTACCTGATTATTAAACATGAATGAATTATTCAGACGCAGGCAATCATATATACAACAAAGTGTGGATTAAAAAATGTTACACAATAATAATAATTTATGACTAAATAACTTTGCCTTATATAAAAAAAATAAAACATCCTGACAAATACCTTAAAAATAAACGATAACGCTGCCCAAATTTTTGTGGTCTTATAACTCATAGGCAATTATAACTATGAATGATTACGAACAGTGATTCGTTTAATGTTGGTCTTATTCAGAAACTTGTACCTTAATCGCAGTTTTTGAACATATATGAAACAGCAATTAATTATTAGTATACATATTATATATATAGTGATCGCTTTCGCTTTCCCTAGCCTGAAAAATACGACTGCGATTATTTTTTATTCAATCAGTAAATACATTTTAAATCCCTTTTATTATAGACAAGATTTATTGAAATAAACCGCACTTTAGTAATAAAAAAGTAAATTATTTTATATTTAAAGTATTATAAAACGTCTATTTTTCCAATTTGTTTCAAATTTAACTTTAAATAAATCTCTACTCTTACGCAAAAGATAGGTAATTCCAAGCCAGGCCTTAACTTTTCTTATTAAAGACTCACAGGTTCGTATTGCGCTTTAATTGAAATGCCATTCAAACGAGGAACAAGTCACTTTGTTTAGTGGGGTGGAATAAAAAATATACATATAAAACGTATTTATACAATAGCTTTAAATAGGACGAATCCCATCTAGATTCCTATCTGGCCCAACGTTTTTGGTACCAATTTCGCGCGTAGACAATGGGCTAGATCCGGAGGTGAAATCACCAGTGTAAAGTTCAACAAGGGCAATAAGTCAGGCCGGTGTTTATGAACTTGACGTGAAACGACCAAGCCAGGGTTTTCGCCGTGTCATGATTTAAACTTTTGTCCTGAACTCTGTCCAGAGCTTTCTCTCCAATGTCGGTTTCCGCTAATGAAAATACGATTAAAACTCGACCCTTGCGTTGGGCGAAAAATAGTATCAAAAATAAACAGAATAAAAACCGCTCAAACAATCGTAGGGTAGTAAATTTTACAGCAACGACGATGAGCAAAAAAAACAATATTGCTCCTTGGTCGTTTCTTTGACCCATTTTTTGTTGTTGTATAAATGATGGTAAATGCGAGAGCGGGTCATGAAAACTTTTGCGTTATGTATGGCAAAAATTAAGAGAAACAATAACATGGAAAGCGATAAAGATGTTTTCATTCGCTTAAATTTTCGTAAAAGTTTAGATTTTCAAGTATTTCTTTCGAAGAATTGTAAACTTTCTTAGAAATTAAATGTTGTTGCTGTATTAAAAACTGATATTAAATTAAATGCTACGTAACGTAGCCTTTTCTTCTTTTCTATAAACGAGAGTTAAGCAATACTAAGTAGTGATTTAAGTTCAGCTATGTTAAAGTGTGTTACACTTTAACTTAACTTGGTAAATCTATTTGCAGCCGATTTCAACACATAGAGTTTACACTACACGGAACAATCAGATCGTGTTTTATATAAATTGGACGGTTGGCAATTAAATAAAAGCAGGATCTAATTAACTTAATAGTTAATACACTTTTAGAAAACATCTATATTTTTTTCATTTTCTGTCTTTAATAAATGTATCTATAAACGTGTTACAGCGTTTATTATTATTAAATAAGATTAGATTTGTAACTGAATATGGTTTTTTATTATTTTATTACAATGTATAATATTTACTAAAACTATATTTAATATAACCTCAAACCAAATTATTTGTGCCATAATAGAATATGTATACTGTATTTTATATCCAACGTTTAAAACTTCGCATAGCAAAGCGTTTAACGTTATTTTTAATCTATTAAACAATTAACAAGCACTTTAAAAGGTATGACGTTCCATTCCAGACCGCAGAACGGTTTTCGAACTCGTTTCGGTTCTCGTAAATTCCGATTTTACTGTCGAAAATAACGTATCCAGTATCATATAGGATACGTACGTCGCTTCTCAATTGATATTTTTCAACTGGCGAAAGTTGATCGTGCAAAATATCACTTTTTCAACCATCTTGGCTAGGGAAAAAAATACCCATTTTTCCTCGTCTCTCACACCGCAAAACTTTCAATATCGTCTAGTTTTCGAACAAGTTGTTCGAGGGGTCCCAGCCGAGAATTGGACGACGCCTTCTGGATATTTGCCATCGAACACAATTTTCCCACAGTGACACACATTTTATTACTCCCACTCATATTGTATGAATGTACCGGTAGATCCATAAGTATCCGGCCTAAGAATGATAAAAAAACATATATTTTATTTCAACGCAATTACGTACTATATATACAAAAAATTAAGTAGAAATTCCGCAAAAAATAAGTATTAATAAATACTTAGTTTTCCTGATATTTAATTAGCCCTTGACTATTGCTTGATATAATAATTTAAAATATGGTTATGGTGTATCTTGGAGTGTTATCAAAATATTTTTAAATAAATTGCAGAGAGAAAACTAAAGCGAAAATAAAAAAAGCACGTTGGAATAAAACAATACAACATAAAGACAGAGACAAAAGAGCGCAAACAAAAGGCGCAGTGTCAAAATAGCGCAACGACAAAACAGCGCAACGCATATATATAAAAATGAAATTAAGACTATAGAAAAATAAATACAATAATAGACACAATAACAAAAAAAAACTGTATTTTTCAAATATTAAAATTGTATTATTGCTGTTCCTGTTATGTAAAAATATTTTAGTTAAAAAATAAAATATATTTTTAGTCACACTTTTTAGTTCTTTATAATTAAAAAATAATAAAAAAATGTATTGCATTAATTGAAAATAATATCGAAGCAACAGCAAATTACGCTATTTAGTCGCTGCGCTCTTTTGTCCACGTTTTTTTGTCTACGCTTTTTTGTCTAGCGCCCTTTTAACAGGACACTAATTATGTATAGTTTGCAATATACTTAAAAGAATTACAATACTTTATAAATATATTACAACATACTTGAAACAACTAACTTCCTACTACTTTTAAATTCGAAACTTAGAGAATCAAATATAAAATACAATGTATTACTGCTCGTATATGTTCGTAAATATATTTGTAAAATATTATATTTACATATTATACTTTGATTAAATGCTTGATAAAAACAATAAATAAAAATCTTTAATTATTCAAAGGTTTGTGTTTATTATTTGTTTAGTTTACTATTGTTTATTTTAAACCTTAAATTTTTAATCTAAATATACAAATTTCGATATAAAAAATCTCCATAATTTTTTTATTTATCCTAAAAAAACGGCACTGAACATTTTTGCGTAATTAGTATACCTCTTTCTTATGACGTCACTTGTAAGCTATCTGGCCTTAGAATATTAGGTGATGGCTCAGTGCAAGTCGGATGTGTATGATTAATGATCTACCTGTGGTGGTGCTTGAGCCTTACATACATTTTCAATCTGGAAAATGAAAGGAGTTAAACAAATGTTATCTGTCATTTACCTTATTTCTCTTAAGCAATTAAATGTGATTTGCGCGGTTTTTTATTTCATTTTTTAACAATTCTAGCTCTTGCGATATGTTTTGCCACGGATATCGACTTAAGCCTCGGATTGTTGTTTTTGATGGTTTTGCTACCTGCCCATGGGGTTTTTACTGAAATTTTCCAAACAATAAAAGAATTTAATGCTTTCTAGTTTATTTCTGCCGAATGCTTAAATATCCTTAAAGTAAGCTTTTCTTTGTTATTTTTCATTTAACACGCGCCAGGCCTGCATTAAAGTTTGAAAGCGCGATTTCACTTGTAAGGAATTTCTAGCGTCATATCGCTAGTTTATCATCCCCTAAATTATTTTTTTCAGTAATCTTAAATGCCATAACTTTTATATAGATAAAAAAAATTATTATAGATAATTTCTTGTTGCATCTTATACATATTTTTATTGTGAATCTATTTTTGTAATATTCCAGGCGTTAGCCCAATGTGTCACAATAAAGTAAACACAGTCAATAAGTATTAATTTAGTATCAGACTAGAATAAAAGTCCTTAAATCAATGACATATATTTTAATAATTATAATATAAAATGACAGCTTACAGTCAATTAATGTCAATATTTATTTTTTAATTAGCCATAATTTTATTTATCCGTTAGATTGTATGATTCTAATCTACATTTTTTCAATATTTTAGATATGATTTAAAATTAAAGTAAAACATTAAGCTTCATATGATTTTTCAAGCTAATAATTATTAAGTTATACCCAATAATCTATCCTTGTACAATATGCTGATAAATATTAGGATGATTTTAATTTTAAAATAAAAAATAGGTCGATTTTTAATTGGCTACGCAACGAGCTTTTTCATTAGATGTTTAGTGAAAAAAAATCGATGGGTGCGTTGTACTTTCTGATTGGCGATCCATGAGCTACTGGCGGTTGGCTCTCCACCGTTTTCATCCCTGGCGCCTGATAAAATAAATGATAATCTTTTTGCAACCACTTAGTATGATAAGCAAAATTCCACGCCTTATATTTCTTATTGAAGCTTATCACGATTTTTTAACTGCCACGTAGTGGTTTAATAATGATTTTAAGAAACGTTGGATTACCTTTCAAAATATCTTATTCCATAGACACATTTTAAATGCAGTTAACTATTTTTACACATTATCAATTAATGATTGGTTACGTGGGAATATTTTAAACGAAAATGTCTCTAATTTTATTAATATTGTATCAATGTAGATGTTGTGGAGAAAATTTTCATATTTTTTTCCGCCGCTCAACTTAAGATTACTATATTTTTTCTCTATTGCGTTACTTTCTTCTCGATTAATTAAAAAGTATGCTCTTAAGATTTAAGTAACCGACCTCAATCCAATATATTATATAAATTTACTTTTGAGAGCAACCATTGATTCTCAATATTGTATAAAAATGTTTGAGGCCTAGACTTACATATAATATGTAATATATTTACTAAATCATTTCAACGTATTTTGTAAAGCGTGTTGGAAATAATTAATTTGCTTACTGCTCTTAGACTTATTCGACAGTATACTCACTATTTGACCTTTAATTTGCCGTGGGTTTCACTATTTATGAAATATTAACTAATGTTTTTGGTTAATTAATAACATGACTTTGGTTAATTAATAACATTATGCACTTATAATAATTATGCAATATTTTAATGATTATCCAACAGCGAATGGTAGATTTAAAGGATACCTTTAAAATTACATTATTTTCTTATAGACCTAAAAACTTAATATCTTTTGAATCTATATCACTTAATGAGATAAATAACGATTTCATATATTTTTAGCTTGTTTGCTTTATTTTTTTACATATAAAAGCTGCTAAAAATAGTTGATTTAGATCGGATACTTTTGGACCTACTTGTATGTACTATTATATATTTCTGCGTAAGAGTATTTGCGACATATGCAAAAAATGTCGCTGAAAATTGTGTATTTTTATATATATATATATATATACTTGTGTATACGTACGTCTCGTTTCAGCATATGAATAATCTTGAAATGATTTACGATTTTCATACGATATGAGAATATAAATCAGAATTAGGGTAAAACGCGCGATGTGTTAACTCTATATAAATTATCTGTATTCTCTTTAAATGTCTATTTTGAGCACAGCGTGGAACTTTCGTGCGAAAAAACGAAAGCTTGTTTCTTTACAATGTTCTAATATATTTATGTAATACGTGTTTTAATATCATTTGCATAAAACTACATCTAAAACACGTATGGGGTAATGTTGTACTGAAACATATGCCAGAACAGAGCTTCGTTATTTAATAGCCAAGGGCAATAAATAATTCAATAACAACAATTTGTTCTTTTCGCTAATCCCCTACATCATTCTGACTCTTTTTTATATGATATACCATTATGTAAACTCATATTTGAGAAGTCCGATAAGTGCTGTGACAGTTTTTTTTTATTCTATGGCATGACACGAGTCGTTGCATCGCTTTTTTTTTGGTTGCCATCTTGCCAAATTCTGTCAAAAAAAGAGAATATTCGTTCTTCTTGGCTTCTATCTAGTTAAGTGAATGTAATTTGAACTGTCTCGTATGTGCTTATTTGCGCAAGTAATTATGGTTTACTAAATAATTTAATAAAATGCAGATGAGTTTTAAATCTATCTGGAAGTCTTAAATATATGTAGCAATTCGTTTAATTATAATTATATACCAATGGAATAAGTCAATGACTTATATAATACTTGAAAGATATATTTAACTCAGTGTTTGTTTATCGCGTCTGGGATATAAAAATTAGTGATTATTAAATAATTAAAAATCTAATCGACCATCACATGTTAGATTTCCTAGATTTTCCTTATCGTTAGGATGAATATCCTAATGCAGCGTTTCCCAACCTTTTTTGGCTCGCGTACCACTTGGTAGTACATCACGCTTAATTGTACCACTTTTGTACCACATGATTGTATTTCGAGAAATTTGTTATTCTATTTGCATTATAAATTTTATAGGGTGACTATATTTCCCAGAACTCAATTTATTTAAGTTTAAAAAAAAATACCAAAGGCTTTATTTTTTTCTGATAACAATGAAACATTTGAACTTTACATATCACAAATGTTTTTTTTAAATAAAAGGTGTCGAAGCTCATTTCTTGTCGAAATTCAAAACCAGGACATTAAAAGAAGTCTTTTTTTAAGCAACTAATTTTTATAAAAAAAAATACATAGAATTAAAGTAAATTATTTGTATAAAAAAAATTAAATGCGCCGCAGGCAATTTTTTTTCCAAAAATTACCGATATTTATAGAAAATATATGTATATAAAATTAATTAAACACGGTAAATGTAAAAATTCTTTTAATGAAAACGAGACAATTTTGACTTTCATTTTTTAAAATTTACAGTAGCGCCGCAGGCGAAATTTTGGTTTTAAATATAATAATATTAATGAAATTGTATTTAAAAATATTTTTATTACCAAAATTTTCTATTTATAATCGAAAATAATAGTTATGAAAGTGTTGCTTAAGATTATACATTGTTATCAAAATATACGTTTAATTTTTAAACAAATTTTACGAAAATATAAGTAAAATAAATTTAATGAGATCCTTGTGCTTGTTTCAAAGGACATAATTTTTTGAAATTTGGTTCAAAAGATGTGAGATATACCCTTAAATCTACACCTGCGTGCAATTTGTTTCGATACTTATTTTTTAAAAAAACATATGAAGAAAAAGCTCTTTCTGTACTAGTGAACGGTAATAAGAATTTGAGAGTTTTTCAGAAAGTTCTTTATATTCTTTATCGATGTTTAACCAAAAATTAATTAGATTGTTTCGTTCGAATTTTACTTGTATAGTTTTGTCACTTGATAAATCTATTAAATTTTCTTTATCTTTTATTGATAACGATGAAGCTTTTTCTAAATTTTCTGCATAGAAGGGGTTTGAAATCCAATTATTATCTTTATTTTCGAGTCTTGGATAATACTCCATGAAAGACGATTTTAATCCTGTTAAATGAACTATTATATGTTTTCGTAAATCTTGAGACAAGCTAACCTTATTTTCAACCAAAAAAGTATGTAGAGTTTCGAATACTTCCGGTTGATTGTTTTTGATACACTTTCCAAAAATCTAATTTCTTAATCATACTTTCAATTTTATGATTAACATTAAAGATTGTCATCGAGCTTTTCTGAAAAATTACATTTAGGAAAAATACAATAGTTTAAATGATATTTTTATGACTGATTTTTTTTTCAACTTTTTATGTCCGTCATTTTTCGCGTACCACCAACTATCCACTTGCGTACCACCGGTGGTACGCGTACCACAGGTTAGGAACCGCTGTCCTAATGAATAATTACAATACAATTGAGCTAGGTCATGCATAAGCTATAATCATATTTTATAATTTTAAAATAAAATCTCATACTTGTGTTGCTCCGTTGTAACGCATCATGATTGACAATAAATAAATTTATCTAATTTATATTACGTATTGCAAATGTTTAGTCGGCAAAAAACGTGTTCTAAATGAGGTTCATTAGATATAATAAAATGCATTTCAGATCGATAATATGTAAATTTGCGAATTATTACATTAAAATAGATAACGACGTGTCTAAGCTTTCGACCGCAAATCAAATATATTTCTTATAAAGCTTAAAAAATATATTATTTTAAATAAAAGCACTTTGCATGATTAATATGTATAACTAAAATTAGTTATATACTCTACGCCTTATAAATATAATATAACAGTGACGTTGATTTTGCATATCTTATTTACTATATACTGATATTTAAAATAAATAACTAAAGTATTAAATCTGAAAAATATATACATATGACGTCACTGGTTGTTATCTAAATTTTTTCAATTTTTTTTATTATTATTCCGAGTATAGCATTCTTGGATATATTATAATATAAACATAGGTTAACGGTAGCGATCTCATCCAAGGATTGTCCTAATGAGGTTTCTCGAAAAACCTCTAAAATACGGCATATATTGTATTTGAGATTTTATCAGCGCAGTCGTTTAAAAATCTGCTGATTTCGACTTATACTCCAACTTTAATTTTTACAGTTTAAAAAATTTAAATTTATTTTTTTACCTATTTGTAACTCTATTGCCATATGCATACATTTATATTTTTAGAAACCACTGCAACGAATATATTGCTTAATTATTTTCTAATATCGTCACACATGTATATTTATGCGGAAATAATTAACCTGTCTAGGAACTCAAAAAATCTGACTTTTGATGTCTGAATTTACTGCCAAAGAAAAAAATACATTTTAATTTTATTGATAACAATTTTTTTTGCTATCAAAAAAGTTAATGAATCCCATGTTTATTTGAGACGTGTAAAGGGCAAAACCGCATAATATGATAAAAAAAGGAATGCCAAAATCGTTTTTGTCGCCAAGATCAGGTGCCAAAACCGTTGCAATGTTCATGCAAAAGTGTAAGAATCGTTCTGATTAGAAAATAAATTAAATTTATATTATCGCTCAAAAATATAATTTAATATTTTGATTATATTTGAGCATAAGAATGGCACTTTAATACGCACTTTCAACTCATGTTGAATTAGAAAGATTTTAATCTCCAGTTCTAACTTAGAACGATACTACAGTTCAGTATTTAAGCCCACTGCCAACGTCGACTGAATAGAGGCAGCCAAAGAGCCCTTTCATTTCAATCGTCAGATTTTAATTTATCCTAGCCGTCATTTCTAAGCCGCCGGGAATTATTTTAAGCTTTGTAACAACCTAGAAATTCTTTAAGCACGGCATGAACGATCCAATTATAAAGCTCTCATATGTTTCAAGAAGTATCTGTGTAAACTGTAGTAGAAGTAAAGAGATTAGATGAGTTACGTTTTGCTTTTTTCAGTTGGCATAATATTGA
Organism: Plectrocnemia conspersa; assembly: GCF_051122295.1. NCBI lineage: Eukaryota > Metazoa > Arthropoda > Insecta > Trichoptera > Polycentropodidae > Plectrocnemia > Plectrocnemia conspersa. The sequence goes on from NW_028277169.1 coordinate 29,144,389, forward strand.
ACATATTAACTTTGTTGTTCAAGCGTATTATGGGAACAACTGTTCTTCAATAACGGTTGTTCACACTCCATCAAAGTATATCTACATATGTTAAATTAAAAATGAGTTCTTATTAAAAATAAAATCACCCAGAAGACCTAGAAGCAATATTTTGCTAAAAAATCTAAGAGCAGTAAAAGCATCCATTTAATAATTGTCAATGATTTTCGCTCATAAGCATGTCATGTAGTGTAGTTTTAAGAAAATTCCGCATGATAATTTAAAACTGTATCTCAATTAACCCTTTGGATTCTAAGCAAAAATATATCGTTGTTTGTTATTATATAAAATACATGCTAACAAAGATTATGATGCTTGAAAAATTAAATTAATTTGTTAATATGCTACCCCATTAGTAATTTATTATTTACAATTACAATAAACAGTTTTTGAATCAATTTATTGGCAATAATGTATTGAAAGAACCGATTTATATGTGAAAAATAATTACACTGTAGCATCTAAGGGGTTAAATATCGTCTTCCATCTCTTTAAGATTTTAAAGAAATGTTCAAATTAGAAATCAATGGTAATTTGGCTGAAAAAACCCGAATTGTAGAAATCAGTTGCGAACTCTTCTCTCTTCAAAATGATTTTCGTGAAAATCTCGAAATCAATTTGAGAGCAAATGGAATCTATAATTTAAAATCCCCGGATAACCAAATACTTCTTTTTAGTCGAAAGGTTCAGAAAATATTTTTAAAATACCTTTTTATAAAGGACATTTGGTTATTATACGTTCTTATATCCCAGCGCCTTTCCTTTAGGAGCATTGAAATATGATTCGCTGAATTCTCGCAAAAAGTTATATGTCGCTAAGCACTTATTCAAACTACTAAAGGGTGCTGTCGACAATCCAGCTATCGATGAAATCTAGTTTTAGTTTTCAGAACGGTTTTGAGAATCGCGATCGCATCCTCTTTTGTTGTTCGTTAGGGCCGACTCGCTCGTTGGGGCCGGCTCCTTAATACGCTGACATTGCACATTGATCTATTTAATGTCAGCTATGAGAATGCTGATCATATAATTTTAATATTAAATGATTTTTTTGTTTGCATTTTTCTATGTATTATTTTAATTATATATATATATATATATATATATATATATATATATATATATATATATATATATATATATATATATATATATATATATATATATATATTTTATGTATTGAAATATTACAATTTTTTGATTTTGAACATCGTGACGCATTGGGGTAATCTGTTGCGGTGATCCTAATTTAATTTAAATAAATAAATAAAAAAAATTGCAGAATAGTACAAATGTCATTTTTAGGCAAATAATAGCTACGTCCATAAAATAATCAATATTGGTTAAGGTGAGAATTTAAATTAAATATAATTCACTTTGCTACAAAATTGTATAAATAATCATTATAATGTTATTTAAAGAGTTGTGTTATCTGGTATTTTTTTTAAATAGCAAGAATCATTACTTTGGCAAGTGAAGATATATTCTGAACTTAGATATATTTATTTTTTATAATAATTATAGGGGTAAGATAGCTTCTCTTTAAAATTTAACTAAAACTATTTGAAGTTTATTTTACATTTAATTTTAGTTATAATTGTTATAGACAACGTTTGCTTTACGAAACAGTTAGTAAAAACTTGAAACGCCGCTAACGATTCCGTGCGCCAACTGTACAAAACTATTTCAATTAAGAGCTCGAGAATTATTATTATTATTATCATCATCATGGTGCTACAGAGCGAGCACTTTAAGAATTCGCTAATAATAATGTAATAAATCAAATTACACGATTTTCAGTCGGTAAACTCCATAGCCGTAGCATAATAATTAATTTCATACAAACGCGAATGAGAAGACCTACTACGTACACGCCTTTTCGAAAGTTGCAATAATTGAGATGTTGAAAATTTCAATTAAATCTCATCGCGTTATTGTTTGAACTTTTATATTCTGCGAAAATTCAATTTGGCTTTCACGCCCACGAAAATCTTTTTTACGTTATTTTTTTATCTCGCACACAAACGTGTGGGTATAGCGTAAAAATTGTTACGGTAGAGATTTGTATAATAGTATAAAAGTCAATCTCTCGGGTATGTTGCATTATTATTATATTTATTTCCTTATACTGTTTTTATATGGGTCGGTCTATTAAAAACAATCATATAACAAACGATATTTATTTTATTTGAGCATGTTGAATAAGATATATCGCTGAAATGTCTAACATTCCGGTAATGCTACTCTTTAATCCGGTAAACACGTATACATAAATATAATAATAAATTAATTTCGAAACGATAATGGTACATGACCTAATACGGCCACAAAAAAAACATTCGGCTTGAATTGCTACTTAACCGTCGTTTTGCCTTTTGGCAAATATTTGCACGAGTGTACATTTCTCCAAATTTTATCGTAATGTGTGTCTACTTATTCAGTAATTTATGTCTTCCGAATTAAAGAGGAATATTTTCCGAATTCGCTTTGGCTAGATTAAGATGCCATAACACATAAACGACATATATTTAAGGTTGATAACAAATTAAATCAAATATCAATAAATAATACATATAATAAATTATTACTATACATATAATTAAAATATTTTTTAAGCAATAATATAAATAAATACTTAATTATTAGGAAAGTATTTTTTACATACAGCTGTAGCCAATTGAAAGATGACATGGCGGTCCTTATACATTTTTTGATTATTTTATCAACTTTGATGCATTTATTACACGTTTTTGAGTTTTTAATAGATAATTAATAACTATTGTTTTCTAATAATATTAAATACGGGTATTACAAAATTAGGAATGTATTGTATAATTGCGCCAATTCTGGGAAAGGTGTATCTTATCGTCGTCCCAGCAAGTGCATAATGGCGAGCCTACAACTCAACACGTGCGCGTGACCTTTTTTTTTAGTTCAATTCAAAGAAATCAATATTGAGGACATTTAAAAATTAGAAGCTTGTAAATAAAACACTTTTATAGCATCTTAACAAAATCATTTTGACGTAATTTTATTTTGATTTTTAATAAATTCTTATATTTTGTCAAGCATCGATAAATACAGATTTTAAATTATTTTAAGATTGATCTCCTCTTCTCACACTTCCATGATGTGTTTTTTCAGCTTGACTAAATTTTTTGATCATTTTTTTCTTAATTGTTGTTTTATGATTGCCAATTAATTTTCACTTGGGTTTGGGTCAGGGCTTTTTCCTAGCCATGTTAATAATGTGATTTTATATATGTTAATCTAAAGATAGAGGAATTTTTTAGTAAAAGTTTGAATGTAAAAAGCATGGCGCAGAATTGTCTTGCAAAATGGGTTCAGCAGTATGTTAGGAACGTTCTTCAAGGGTTGGAATAAAGTCGTTTTATACAACCAATTTACTATTCGACAGTCATTTCAATTATTTTTTTTTAATAAAAACTAGTCTTACGGTATATTGACCGGGCCCACGAACGAGCTTTTATGCGACTTGGCATATAGTTAACGCTCGTATTTGGTTCCTTTTAAAGATAAAGACTTGAATTTTTGATACGAAATAGAGCTTTCAAATATACTTTCAATACTGCTTAAAAAAAATTAAATTAAAAAACTTTTAGAAGCCTAAAATACATCCAAATAAAATATAAAAAAAATAGATTTTTGCTTCAAAACAAGCGATGTATCAGTTCGATCGGACCCCCATACTAGCCATTTTGAGACTTTCAGAAGAGTTAACGATCTTAACTGCTTGGTTTTAAAGATTAAAAATTAAATTTTTAGTATCGTATAGAACTACTAAACACCCCCTATACCTTTTGTATAAAAAAAATATATAGTTTTTTTTTACAAAATGGCGGCCAATGTAAAAATTAAAAGTGTCATAACTTTGCAAAATAAAATCCTACTGAAAAATATTGTACGCAAAAAGTGTTTAGAAACTTAATTTTAATTTAAAAATATTTTTTTATTATTTTTTTTAATAAAAAACGAGTCTTACCGTATATTGACCGGGCCCCCGAACGTGCTTTTATGCGACTTGGCATATAGTTAACGCTCATATTTGGTTCTTTTTAAAGATATTGACTTGAATTTTTGATACGAAATAGAGCTTTCAAATATACTTACGATGCGTTTTAAAAAAAAATCAAAAAAAAAAAACGTTTTTTTTTATTAAACACGCTAAGTGTCGACCCAATATACATACGATCATAAGACATAAGGTCAGCGTAAGCTTATTTATACGTATTTAGAGTTGAACTTTGGTGACGGAGTGCAAATTTAGAAATACTTTTTGACGTATTTCGGCAAAATCCAATATGGCGCCCAAATTTAAAATGGCGGCCGTTAAAAGCACTAAAACGCCCGTAAATCCGCATGTTTTAGTCCTAGGTATGCCAAAGTCTGTCTCGACCATTTTCATAATGACCTGGACAAATTTTACATAAGCTGTCATGCACCCTCATATCATCACATATGGTGAATAAATCGATTAATGCGTAAGGAATGAAATCTTTCGCTTTGTCAACGGCATAAAGTCGCTTACCACCTGCTTCAAACAAATTAAATTTCGATTCGTCAGAGAAAACCACTCTTCTCCAATCTTCGACGGTCCAATGGCCATGAGCTTTTGCCCATTCAATGCGATTCTTTTTCATTTGTTTCGCGCTTTAAATCCAGCTTCAACCAAATGTCTATTCACTGTCCGTCTCATCCGTCACCCTGTAATTGTGTTTGTATTTCAGCATTAGTTTTGAATCGATATTTTTTATGGTATCCTTTATTCTGCGGTCTTCTCGAGCAGACGTCATACGCTGCCGACTACCCCCTTGCACACTCTCTAGAATTCCAGTTTCGCGATATTTTTTAACAAATTTTAGAATAACAAACTACTAAACTCCACTTTGCGCTATCTTTAGAACTGAAACATTTTCTTTGAGATATGCTATTTTTTTATCGACATTTGTTTAGATCTCTTCATGCTTATGGGTTTGTCTTTACATAACCGAGGCTAACGTGCAACTGGAGGGGCTTTACTAGTTAAAATATATTTTTAATTATTACTATATATGCACTTGAACATAAAAACAAGTTTTAAGGAAGGAATAGATTTTAATAATGCCTATGAAATTCAATTGGTCACAGCTGTAATATTAACAAAAATTAACAAATAGCTAAGCCACCACTTCTCATAAGTAAACAGGGTAAAGTGTAAAGTTACTCTGGATGATCCCACCCACTCCTTATGGTCGAGCATAGGCCCTTATCCACCGGCCCATTAGCGACCCGTAGCGTAAAATACTGTAGGCTTCACATAGCTGTGCGCCAGCAAATTGCTTCACCTCCGTTCTCAAAATAACAAATAATAGAATTATTCCGTTTATTTAATATAAAAATTATACTACAAAAGATATAATTAAAAAATCTTTTGAACGTCTGCTCAAGAAGTGATCAGCACGTATTTTTTTAATTTTTATTATTATTAAACTAATCAATTTATTTACAATCGGGTATTTTTCGCGTTCGGTTTGTCGACTAGCGTAGCAATTTGAGCAACGACTGCCATTAGCGAAATTGTGGAAACAAATTATTGTACCTATTTGAATATCAAATCAATCGGTTCAAACCACCGGCCAAACCAGCGGACTTCAAACTGTTTTGATTATAATTTACCGGATAATTTAACGCTAAAATCATCGCTCCGCAGGCGACAAATCGGATCAAATTGACCATAAGGGAAATTTATTATTGGACAACAAGTATGTGTGAGCGGTGAATGTATTTTTTATACAATTGAGATGAATTGGTATAACAAAGTATGCTGTGCTTTTATTTTATTAAATTTATTTATATGCTTAAGGATCTTGCGTTAGATATAAGGATGGGATTTAGACGGATTGACCCATTTCATAGAATAATCTCAAGATTTTCTCTGAGGCATTGAGATAAACTAGAAAACCTCATTTAATAATAATACATCATATGATTTATTATTTGATCAAGCATAATATTCTTTGAATGTGAAATAATACATTTGCAGTAATAAATTAAAGTTATAATTTGCTTTCTGACTGAAGCGATATGTGTTCCGTGTATAATTAATTTTGTTTATAATACTTTTTGTTGATACCAGTATTTTTTAACTCGGCAGTGAAGAGTGACTTCATTCATTACACTAAAGGTTTAATTATCGCTTCGAATGAAAAAATAATAAATATAAATGAAATGGGGTTTATTAATTTTCTCACCGTCTGTTTTGCTTTTAAATTAATTAGCACGCTTTGAATTATTGTGAAGTACGTTTAAAATATGCAAAAATATTTATTTGATGTTTTTTAATTACTTAAAAATTATTATATAAAAAAATAAGTTTGTCGTATCTCTCAGACTTTTATTTGTGGGCTTTTACCACGATCTGTAAATTTAGCATGCAAATTAATCATAATTGTATTATTCTAAATATTGCAATATAAATACGCAAATTCTCGTTTCACGCTTTGAACACCGCCATGCATAATTAGCGTATTTATCTGAAAACAGAATTCGTACTTAGCGAAATGAAATGCCATTCGTGTTTGCGCACCGGGTCCATTTAATGAACTTTAATAATTTACAAAAGCGTTGTAACAAGTGTAACGGTTTGTGTAACGATCAAAATCGAACGTAACAATCTAAAATAGTGGGGCACTCAAATTAGTATTTAATATCTTAAGTTTTTAACTCTCAGAGGCGGATGTGTTGTATAGCATATTGTCATACGAATGATTAAATTAAAAACTTCATTGCTTGTCATATAGACGCACATTTTTTTATTAGGTTATGCTAACTGACTTAAGTCTCTGAAAATTTTAACGTAAATTTATGAAATACTAACCGTTATAACCAGAGTCTTTTTTGTCATGTAACGCGTTTTTTACATTTTTTTTTGTTTCAAAAGCAATTATTACTGAATACACGTGCGTAGCGATTGACAATCTGCGAAACATTTTATTTATTTATTTTTGCGTAAATATGACGTCATATTACTAGGGACTTCTCATATGAGAATATTGATCACAGTGTATAAGTGTAGGTGATAATATTTAAGAAGTTGTAGATAATTTAAATAATGAATTAAAAATAATATACTTAAACTAAATGTTAATTTAATAATTATAAAAATATGTTAAATAATAATATAAAAATAGTTATAAATAACTTTATAATAAAAAAAGTTGATAATATATAATAGATACATAATTAAATTTTAAGAAACATTTTAATTACATATGTTTAGAGGGAATCTGATAGCAGCCTTTCAATGGTGCGTCGTCGATGGTCTGCGCCCCCACATTAATACGCCTTAAAACCGTATCCTTAGTAGCTTGTGTAATTAAAGTATTTTTATTAGTTTTTTTTTTATTATATATTTATATTTAATTTTATTAATATATTTTAGTGCTTTTCAATATAATATCTTTAATATTTCAGCGCTCTTGATTTTCACATAAAATACATTTTTTTAATTTTTTTACTGTTCATAGTTATAAATCATAATATGTATTATATTTTTATTTATTTATGATACTTCATTTTCTGGCTCTTTAATACATTAATATACTTTTTAATGTAAGAGTTAAATATTAGAATTTAGTGAGAAAATAAAAAAATATTTGAATTGCGTATTTCGTACTGTCTTGTCTGGTATTCCAGAGGCCACAGGCTCGAACCCCAGCAGCAACTTAAATGCGCTTTTATTAAAAGTTAGAAATAGCTGCATAGTAAAATCTATTAATTATAAATAATAATACACGTAATAATTTATAATTAATATATTTGGTTGATATGGAATATGGATTTAGCAGACTAAAGTCCATTTTTACCTAGGGACCAGATTTTATTCCAGACTACATTCTGAAAGAATGCAAGTATGGTATTTTACAGCCTCTAAAATTTATATTTAATTTAATTTTGAGATCCTCTTGTTTTCCAGAATTGTGGAAATGTTCAAAAGTCACTCCGATTCATAAAAAGGGTCCCAAATCTCAGGTTGACAATTACAGGCCAGTAGCTTTGATCTCATCACCTGCAAAATTATTTGAAATGGTTTTGCATAAATACATTTTTAATCATTGCAGGTGTATGCTTCTCGACCAACAACATGGTTTCCGTAAATCTCGATCCACTATCACTAATCTAATGGTTTTGTCTAACTATGTTTCAAAATCATTGGACTCTGGTGTACAAGTGGACGTCATATACACAGATTTTGAAAAAGCATTTGATAAAGTTAACCATGCTTTACTTGTAAAAAGTTATTTAATTTCGGGTTTTCTAAAGATCTCAAAAATCTATTCTAAAATTACTTGACCAATAGATATCAATTCGTCAAGTATAATAACTCTTTTTCAGGACGATATAAGACCCCTACTGGAGTACTTCAAGGATCCAATTTGGGTCCATTGTTGTTTTTATTGTTCATTAATGACATTGAAACAGCAATAGAGCATTCAGATTTTTTATTATATGCAGATGACTTGAAAATTTACAAGAAAATGCATTCGATTTCTGATTCCCTCGACCTACATGAGGATCTCAACTCTATATGGAAATGGGCTTGCTATAACCAATTGCCTTTCAGTGTAAAGAAATGTCACACAATTTCATTTTCAAGGTCATTAACGCCGGCAAAATATTCATACCATCTAGGCGGATATTTTCTGGAAAGGTTTTCTTCAACTAAGGATTTAGGAGTGACTTTCGAAGAACGTTGGAAATTTAGCCAGCACATTGCAGAGACTCATAGCAAATCCTTAAAAATGCTCGGTTTTATCTTGAGAAATGCGCGCTACTTGAGGAATACTTTAGTATTGCGCATTCTTTATGATACTCTAGTCCGCAGCATACTAGAAACTAGCTCCATCATTTGGATCCCAGGCGTAATGAATCAATGTAATGAATTGAAGCTGGAAAAATTACAACGTAAATTTCTTCGATATTTATACTTGAAGGAATACGGGTATTATCCGTTCTTGTTTCCCAGTGCTTTTATTTTAGGAGCCCTGGGATACGTTTCTTTGTTGAGTCGCAGAAGTGTTTATGTAATTAAACACTTCTGGAAATTGCTCAAGGGCATCGTAGACAATCCTTCAGTGTCTCGAGCAGCTTCAAATGTGGGCTTCTGAAGGTGGTTATAGTTCTCGGTCGCGTCCACTATTCTTGCCTGTAAAGTCTAGAACTGGAGCACTTGCCAATTCTTCTCTGGCTAAGGCTACTCATCTGCTCAATTCTGTCCATAGAACTATTGACATTTTCTCTTGCACATATGGAGTTTTGGTTAAGTTCGTATGGGACAATGCACACCTGTTGAGGTGATTTGTGTCTGTTATTTTATCTTGTTTTTTATGTTTTTACTTACATGCTTTGAGTGTGTGTGTAATTATACGTATATGAAATTGTATGTATGCATACTATATATTTATATGTATTATGATATATTTATACTTTTGACTATCGTGACGCATTAGGTTTACCTGTCAGATCACGATGGTTATAATTTTAATAAATAAATATATAATAGATATCACCGATTTACAGAATGATGGTTTGAATATTAACTTATTTGTAGGAAGGTCTTTTTTAAGCAAAAAAGGTGCCGGAACTTAAGTATATTCAAATATCATTTATATTAAATTTAAAGCCTATGCTACGAAGCGCATAAAAAAAATTATATGAGAGATTTATTTATTTCAAAATTTATTGATATGAGAGTATTGATCAAAGTGTATTTAAACCGAATTTTTATCAATAGGAGGGCGCAAAAACAATTATCACTTCTCAGAAGTCAAAAATTCACGTCAAAAGCAATAAAATCGTGTTGGCGCAGTTTGACAGTTTGTTACCTATAGCGACCGATTGTCGAAAGAGTGTGACCTCTTCGAGGGTTCTTCAAGGTTCTAGCCTGAGTCCTCTGATTTTGACGTTATTTAATAATTACATAAAAACGGCACTTATAAATTCAAGTTTGTTGCTGTATGCAGATGATTTAAAACTGTTTAAATGCATTTGATCTGTTGTGGGCTCCTCTCTAGAGTGATCAAATTTTCTATGACGTGTTTTAACGGGTTACAGTCTGGCTTTCGCCATCCAGCTTCTTAATATGCTGTCATTACACATTGATCTATTTAACATCAGCTACGAAGAGATGGTCCGGTTCGTAATTTTAAACTTTTTTGTGTATTGTAAAAATACAATGCTTTGTTTATTTTTTTTTCCATCATAACGCATTAAGTTAACCTGTTACATTTTGATGGTTTAGTTTAAATAAATAAATATTTACATTTAAAATGTACATATATATTTTTTTATATTTCAAACCTGAGGCATTATATTTTACATCTAATTAAAAACTCGTTTCCTGTCATTTTATAGCATATTTTTTAATTTGTCCTTTATTATTATTAACGTTTCAACGTTGTCTTTCATCATATCAATGCTTAAACTCTTCTCTCCTCTTCATTGTCGTTAGAATTGCTCAGGACTTAAGACGAGATGAGAAAATAAATATTTATTTTCAATTTAAAATATTTTATAGCAAGGAAAATAAACTCGCAGTTTATTATCTAAAACACAAGAATGATTGACCTTTTACTTGCGCTTGTATGTACATATTATTAAAATAAGTATATGTTAGTTGTAAAAATAACTATATAAAACGCTATTTATTTAAATTTATAGAGTCACAAAAAAAATTGTTTTTATTAAAAAACAAATATTCGTAACTTTGCTTATAAAATGCTGTACTGAAAAAGTAAAGAAACCATAAATTTTATATACATAAATCTACATCTTTTTTACGGTTGCATTGCCGGATGACATTTTTTAACTTATATATACAAGATAATTAATCTTATAAATTATTTGCTACAACTTTCCACTGTACGAGTATTTATAGAAATGCTTTACTTTTTCTATACATATTATTTTAATCGTTTTAAACTTTCGGTTAAGAGCTTTGAATAATTTGTAATTAAATACGACAATGTAGAGCTTATAATTAATTTAGTTAATACGCTTCGATGACTAATTCATTAATTTTAACTAATTCCATAAATTATTTATAATAATATCGATCGTTATAGTTTAAAATTATATTCTTTAAAAACACTCGCTGTTTTTTAAAAGGAGATAAATATATATGACGCTATTATATTTTTCATTAAATTTGCGGCTCTTTTATTATATTATATCTAGCGTTTTTTTCTTAGTTCAAGGCTTTGCTGCAGACATTATATGGATTTTATTGGAACAATAACACTTTATACTGATTTTACGTTAGCGCAAAATAAAATTGTTCTAAAATCAGATATTGAAAATTATATAATTTACTATATTTTTCGTATAAAACGTTACATTATTAAAAAATTAAATACATATGTTTGTGATATTTTCTCAAAGGAAATAAAATTCTACGAATTCATATTTTTAGTTAAGAGCTGTCATATTAAATAAAAAGTATTTATAATATTTATCATATTAAATAAGTCTTGAAAATATTATATTTATATACATGGGTATTTTAATGACTATTTAATTATTACTATATTCGTTTTGTGACTTATTTTCTTTGCCACCCCTTAAATATATTTTTTTAAATTAACTTTTTTATTGTTATTTTTCTACTAAAAAACATTCATATAATGCTTTATGCCACTTTCTTAACCAGCGCATTGCGTAATTTTTAATATACGCATTTAGAACAATAGCACCACAATAACTCCCGCTGTGGATAATTGATCCTTTGTTAGGCGATGACCTGTGGGATACTTCCTTAATCCTTTCGCCAGAACTAGATGTGTGTAACCAGCCACAAAGCTCACTACCGCCAATGCCTAGTTACTGCTGCTACACTTCCGGAAAGTCTGGAAAATCTTATCAAGCTTAATCCGGTCGGATCTGGCGCTGTGGCTTAAAATACCTATGGGGCTTGTCGGCCTAACCCCGCAATCACTTCTGATAGTGTTAAGCCCTTATTGGCGAAATTTAGAAATGTTCCGCCGTGTTTGTCTTGGCGCACTTGCTTTGAATATCCTTATAATCTGTTGGCCGCAGGTACGAGCACGCTTGAATAACCCTGACGTTAAACTTAACTTAAACGAATTTATGGTGATATGCGAGCTTTACGTACGCCAAGTTTCATAACTGGGCTATTATATTAGATGCAACGTGTCACGGTTATTAACAAACCGTCGTTTAAGATAAGCTTCTTTACTGCCAACATGGTTCTTTGTAGTTTTTCTAGAATGTATTCCTTTAAAGTAACTTATTCAATAAATCTTTGATATTTTATATTTGATTTTCTCTACATATTCTGCTAATGAAATATAGATACAATTCAATGCACTTAATAAAAAATCGAACAATCAAACAAAAACACACTATTAGGTCTCTTTCTGAATCATACTTAAAAACATCTCCTTCGCTTAAGATTTGATGAAATGTCAACAGCTTTCAGCGCTACCAATCAACTCTCGCAACCATTGATTTATCTTAAAGTGCTACGAATTGTCGTTCCTCGTCGGGTCGTATATTTTATGTAGCACCTTTCGTACAAGCATTCTCGTGGCTTCATTTCTCACGTGCATGCGTTACGACTAGGGATTCTGAAGTCTCCGGTTTTTTCGATTCCCGGGACTCGAAACCCAAATTTTTAAAGTCCCGGGAATTCCCGGGACTCGAGACTTTGATTATTTTTTTATAACTTATTTTTATTACCTTTAATCAACTAATTATTATTAACTTTAATTAATTTATTATTATTAACTTATATTATTTGTGTTATAGGTACGATAGGTGAAAATTTATTGAAACAATTAAAAAACATATTCGATATTTAATTAAATTAAATTTATTACAATTTTTTTAATCGAAATATTTATATCAATATTAAGTTAAAGCCTTTACTTTTGTAAGGAAAATTATGTTTTTAAAAACACCAAGGCGTTTAATGATGAATCACATAGCCTGTTTCTGGTTTTTGTGGCAAATATTCCAGATGTAGAAAAAACAGCTTTCTGTAGATGTTGGCTTAATTGTAAGCAATGATTTGAATAAAAGCTCTAGATTCGGAGTTCGCTTGATAGTTGAATCGAATATCTGAAACTCCTTTTTAATGTTGAATTTTTTATTTCTAGTCGTTGAAATATTTTGGTGGTTCGTGCGACAGAGTTGTGTTGATTTCAATTTTTTTTTTTAAAAGGAAATTAACAATAATTTCGGAAGTTAATAAAATGGCATCTCGACGACTTAGAGCTTCAACTGCCAGTTTTATAGGAGTGAGTACTTCACAAATATTTTCCAATACGTGAATGTTCGATTCATTCCAAATTTGGCCGATGCCAAGATCAATTAATGATTTTCTAATGCAATTTCGTAACTTTCAAAATCTCGAGATCATGGGAAATAAGGAATTCCACCTTGTCTTCATATCGAGACATAAATTAAGCTCGACATCAAATTCGCTCTTTACATATTTTTGTAAAATTGCACTTCGGAAAGTCTCGAGTCCTGGGTTATTAATTTTTAAATTCCCGGGACTCGAGACAGCAAAAAATATTTGAATTCTCGGGAATAAATTCCCGGGTTGCCTCGACACAGAATCCCTAGTTACGACCGCTTTGTATTTTTTTAATTTTCAATTTAAAATTCAGCATTTTTTATAGATACAGAATTTTTATTTTATTTTTTATATTATCAAAATATTTCATATTTAGCTATTTTTTTAGTAAGACAATCCTAATTAAAAACGTTTTTTAGAATCATTTATTTAATATTTTTTATTATAAATCTGACCATCATGACTTGACAGTTCCCCAATGTTTAATAATGGTTATTAAATAAGCATTTAAAAAAAATAAAAAATAGTTGTAGTGCTGTGGGGACCACACAGGCTCTTGTTTGTGAGTGACTTTATTCTTGAAACTCGCGTAATTACTGTTACATTTAACAATTAGGATAAATTAATCAAAGCTCTTGTTACGACTATTTTGATAAAATATTTCAGCTAAAACTAAAAAAATAATAAGTTTCGCGACCTATGTAAATGGTCATTTCCTATAAATCCCTAAAACACAATAGAATTTTTAGCGAAAGGTATTATTATTTTAAAGCAAAATTGTGCCATTTGACATTTTATTTTTAGGGATTCCGTTTATTGTGAACCATGTTGGATTTTTTGAAACAACAATAGTAAGTGACGTTCTAAAATAATGAATTGTGAAAATACAAGTGCATAGTATATCTCAACAACATATTAAAGCTTGTGCAGTATACGAATTGTGAGGAAAAATCATCCCAAAAAAAATGTATGCATAGTTTAATTTTTGTCATTTCTTTCTATCTATAATAAAAATACTTTTATATAAATTATATAAATAGTCTAAGAATTCAGGTCATTATCATTGTTATGTATCATATAGAGTCTCCAATTCAAGTAATCGAGTACTCGATACTCGAGTATTTTTGTATATTTTTCAAGTACTTGATAATCGAGTATTTTGAAAATTACTCGATTAAAACTCGAAATTAAAAAATTTTGAAATATTTCAGAAACAAAAATAACTTTAACTCGGTCCGGTAAAGGTTAACGTCTTGCTTTTATTTGGCGTTTATGCCCGAAGTCCCGAGTTAGAGCGGTTACTATCAGGTATAATTTTTTCATAGTTCCATAGTTGCATAGTTCCGGTGGTCGGCTATGTTAGTGGGTACGACGGAGAAATTTATTTTGTGTTTTCTGTTCGACAGTCCCGACTTATCTAATTCATGGCAATGAACAATATGAAATATCAACAAAAAAATTTTTTAGGTTTTATGACTATGCAGTTGTAGCGTAAAGTGTTGTAAATTGTTTATACTGATCCCTCAGCTTAAAATATAAATCAAAACAATTGTGTGTTTTAAAGGCGTTTTAAGTAAAGTCAGTTCTTTGCGAACTGACAAATACATCTTCAAAGGATATAGATTTAAATTCTTCGCATTAATCAGAAGGAGTAGAATATTGTATATTGTTAAGAAAAAAAAAATCTATTCAAGAAGAATTACAAAATGCTATTTTGTCAATAGTCAAAGGAAATAAGAGAAAAGCAAAGAAGGGAACGAAAGAAGAGAACATAAATAGAGAGTTCAAAAAAGTTTATATCTATAAAAAGCGAACAGATATAAATTAGAAGCCTTATCCAACGCGTTAATGACAATAAGACCAACATCAACAGCAACGGATAGGGTTTTTTCCATAACGGGAATAATAAAACCAAAGGTTAGCAGTAATATTAAATTTGAGACACTTTTTATTATTTTATTATTTATTTTATTAATTTATTTAGCTTAATAGCTAATCTTTACATCTAACAAATTTAGTAAACATATATAAAAATATATAAAAAATACATAACAGAAAGAAAAAATATACAATAATAAAGACTTAATATTATAATATTTTATTTCTATATGTACGAAGGTGTTTTTTTATTCCATTTATAAAACCCGTTATATTTTTACTGTTTCGGATTTCTCTTGGAAGACTATTATATAAATTAAAACCTCCGTACATAATTCCCCTAGCCGTACTCGTTTTCTTATACTTAATTATCTTTAAATTTTCTCTATTTCTAGTATTATATTTATGTACATCTTTATTTCTTATTAAATACTTATTAAAATAGTGTGGTAACATATTATTTTCTAACTTATATATAAATATTAAAACATTCATACTCAATATTTCTTGAACATTCAACCATTCTAATCTATCAATCATACTTTTACAATTAGTTAATCTATTTTTATTTAAGATTACTCTCATTGCCCTATTTTGTAATTTTTGCAACATTTGTTTATCTAATTTATTCAACATATTTAATAGTGTTGCACAATAATTAAAATGGGGCAATATTATACTATTGTAAATTATTTTTTTTGTATTTATACTTAATATATTTCTTAATCTAGATAATAAACCTATTTTTCTACTAATTTTTTTTAATATGTAATTACAATGTTCTTTAAAGTTTAATTTTGTATCAACAATTACTCCTAAATATTTTATATTATCCACTATTTCTATATTAGAGTTATTTATTACTATTTTGGTACTATCATCTAACACATTTTTATAATTAATAAACATACATTTAGTTTTATTCTCATTTAATTTAAGTACATTATTCTTTAACCATATCTCTAACACACCTAATTCATCATTCAAATTACTCACAACTTCTTCAATGTTATCACCCATGCAATAGATCAATGTGTCATCCGCAAATAGATGAACTTTACATTTTCTTACGTTATTAA
Organism: Plectrocnemia conspersa; assembly: GCF_051122295.1. Taxonomy (NCBI): domain Eukaryota; kingdom Metazoa; phylum Arthropoda; class Insecta; order Trichoptera; family Polycentropodidae; genus Plectrocnemia; species Plectrocnemia conspersa. The sequence goes on from NW_028277169.1 coordinate 29,160,760, forward strand.
CTATATCATTTATATATAAAACAAACAACAATGGTCCCAATTTAGACCCTTGTGGTACTCCATAATACACTAACCTCTCTTCAGAACATACATTATTTATCTTAACTTTTTGTTTTCTTTTATATAAGTAATTATTAAACCATCTCAAAACTATATCACTTATACCTATACTCTCCAATTTCTTCAACATTATTTCTCTGTCTATTGTTTCGAAGGCTCTCTTGAAATCCAAGAAAACTGCTCCAATGATTTTGTTTGTATCCTTAGCCAACAGCCAATCATTTATCACTACTTGTAATGCAGTTTCAGTGGAATGCTTTTCTCTGAATCCCGATTGTTGTTCACATATTATGTTTTGAGAAGTAATAAATTCCTTTAATTGTTTGATTACTACTTCTTCTATTATTTTTTCTATACACGGTAGCATGTTGATTGGTCTCATTTCTTCAACTTTTTTACTATTTTTTATTTTAGGTATAGGTACAATAGTAGCAATCTTTAAATTTTCAGGCATTTCTCCTAATGAGAGTGCTTTATTTATTAAATAATTTAATTTAGTTCCTATTATTTCCCATGTTTCTTTAATTATATTTATATCTAGTTCATCAGTACTAGTTCCTTTTTTAAATTTACATATTATGTTATGAATTTCATCTAATGATACTGATTTAAATTTACTAAATTTTACAATTAATGTTTTATTATTATATTGTACTAAATTACTAATCCTTGGTATTGAATTTACAATTTCTTCTATGCTCTCAATGTAATATGTATTCATCTTTTCTGCCATTATATAAGGATCTTGATATATATTTCCATTAATTTCCATTTTTATTATGTCGTTTTTCTGAGTTGGATTAATTAATTGTTTTATTGATTTCCACATCTTATTTGGATCATTTTGTATTTCATCTATCAATTTTTCATACCATTTCTTTTTAGCCATTCTTAATACTTTGACTGCCATATTTCTACATTGTGTGTATGTTTTCCATTTTTCATTAAAGACTTTATATTCTATTTGTTCTGTTTTTAATATTTGAAAAATTTTGTATGACTCATCTCTTTTCTTTATAGCATTTTTAACATCATCATTAAACCACGGTTTTGGGTTGTAACGATATTCCTTTTTAAAATTATATTGACTTTTTGTTTTACAATCTACTATATTCTTATAAATTTTGTTCCATATCCTATTAACATCCATATTATCTACATTCCAGTCACATTTTTGTAATTCTAATCTTAATTTATTAAAATTAATTTTTTTAATTATATCAATTTTTTTTGTTTTTTTAAACTTAAGTTCATTATGTTTTTCTATATAAATATATACAATTGAATGGTCAGTTATTCTTGGAGTTGATTTTACTTCACAATAAATTTTTTTGTTGTTGGTAAATACTAAATCTATTAATGTGCTCGATCTATTATTAGTCCTTGTATTTTCTTTGACACATTGTCTTAAACCAAATATATTTGATATTTTTTCTAATTTTGCTGTGTAAAAATCTTCACATTTGTTCCAATTAAAATTCCAATCTCCAATTAAAACAGTATCCAAAATTTGATCAAAACTCCATTCTGCAATATTATTTATAAATTCTATGAATATATTCGGATTACTATTTGGAGATCTGTATGCTATACATAATATTATGGGAATTTTTTCAATAAAAATCTTAACTGTGATAGACCAGTATGTCTTATCTTGATTATTTTTAAATATAGTATTGAATTTTATATCATTTCTAATATACAGTATAACACCTCCTGTATGTCTGGAATTAGAATCACATCTAATTATATTATAATTGCCAATATTTAGTTCAAATTCTTCAATGTCATTTGTGATATGGGTTTCAGTTAACCCTAAAAATATTGGATATTCCTTTTCAGTAATTAATTCTATTTCCTCTTTATGTTTTAAATAACCTTGTGCATTGATTAATATCCCAGTTACTGATTCTTGTTTCCCATATGAACTTGATTTTTTTAATTGCTATACTATATTATATTGTATTTTATTATAGTAATTTTGCTCGTATCTTTTATAAATTGAACAATTTCTATCCATGGAGTTGTGTTCCACATTCAAATTAAGATTTAGTAATTTATTTGCTCTACAGCAATTCACACAGTTTTCTTTTTTGTTGCATTGATTTATTAAATGTTCTTCCGAACCACATTTTATACAATTTTTTTTATTTTTACATTCACTGGCTTTGTGATTATAACCATAACAGTTATAACAACGGTATATGAATATGTCTTCATATACTTTACACCTATCCCATTCAATATTTAATTTGCCTACATCCATTATATTTTTAAATGTCGTAACATCTACTTCAATAATAGCATCATACTTATTAAATTTGTTTTTTTTAATATGTTTTACTTCTAAATAACATTTGTTTTCTTCTACACATGTGTTTTGTTTCATTATACACTTTTTTAGTTGATCATATTTTAATTCTTCAGAAATTCCAATTATTTTTATTTTTGGTTTCTTTAAATTTCCTACTTTTATATTATATTTATCTCCTAGTTTTTTTACTGCATCTGTCGTAATTTTCGATGCATCTTCTTTACTATCACATGTAATTATTATACCTCCTTTGCTTATTGGTCTTATATTTTGTATTCCAACTTCTAATTCTGTTGGTTTAATTAAATTTTTGCAATCCTTTTTTGTCTGCTCTATATTTTGCAAATTTTTAGGTATAATTATCGCAATATCTTTTCCTTTTTTTACGATTTCCGAATAATGTTTCTTTTGCATTTTATTTTTAATAATATTGTTATTTAAATTTAGTTTATCCTTTATATTATAAACATCTTTTCTAACTTCATTTAATAACTCAATTATTGAGTTATTATTTTCATTTTTATTATTTACATCGTCCCTATTAGTTTTTAATACATCTAATAAATGTTTATACATTATATCAAATGTATTAGTTATAATGGTTTTTTTTTCTTTTGATAATATATTACCATTTGATAATAATACATTTAATTTTGTTTTTAATTCATCCATTTCTTTTATTCTATTTTCTGGCGTAATTACGCCCGCTATATTCACGCCGCTATCGGCCATTTTTTTTTTATGTAACAATACTAATTATTTCTATCTTATACTATTTATATATTATATTAATCAATCTATTTATACTATTTATTAAATTGTGCTACTTACGCGCAAATATCTGCCGGTTTTCACCTCCAAAGGGGTTGGTTACCACAATCTTGGCTAATTGCACGGCAGACACATGCACATACGATGAACACAAACAACTTTTTTTCAAAAATTTTGCATTATTGTTTTTAAAAAGTATGTTCGTGAAGTTAAAATAATTGTAAAAATTAACATACTGAGTATTTTATTTATTTATTTATATGTGCACGAATTTGAATAATAGCTATTTTGGTACATTTGGTAAATACTTGAAAGTACTCGAGTACTCGAGTATTTTAAAATTTTAATATTCGATACTCGAGTAGTTGATGGTTCGAGTAATTGGAGACTCTAGTATCATATCAATGCGAATTTCGTATAGTTAAACTCTTCTCCCAAGTCGAAAAAAAATATTTAGCTTATTATTACATATTTTATAATATACAAAGCCGATGTTGAAAACATATACATGTCTATTATAAAATGATTTGCTTTCACAAATTCTCAAAGCTCGAAAGGTGATACTTAAGTTGAAATCTGATGTGTTTTATCGTTCACGTTCTAGTAATTTCTTATCGCGTATTACACAAAATGTTATAAACTTGGAGCTAATAACAGTTTATCAAATTGCCTGTTATATTTATTGAAGATACGTTATATTGAATATATAATATATTATTATCGATCGCTAAGTCACAACGATATGTATTAAACCCAGACTAATCTAGACAAGACACGACCAGTCGACATGTCGATATCAGATGCAATCACGTCGAATTGCACTTTCGCATATATTAAATTGACACTCGTTCACATGTATTGTTATATGAGTACGTCAAGCTTGTCATGCTTGTCAGTCACCGTACATACATCTCTATCCCAGATTTATTTTAATAGACTTTTTTATACGTATAAACGTTGAAAAATCAATAAAAGTGAAACTGATTAACAGATTCATAATTAAAAAAATATTCTTATAAAATATAATAACAAAAAAACTACATTTCTACATAAATTAAAGTAATATAACATAATTTAAATAGTGATATGTTTTTATTTTCACGTTCACTTTTTCTTAAAAAAAATTGCCAAGAGCAACGCTTCTCCTAAATAACACGCTTTTCAACTTTTTCTTTCACTTTTCGCACAGAAAAAACTGTATACATTATGCATTTGTTATAAATGCGAAATTGCCACGCAAAAAAAACGAGCCGTTACCATTGTAATTACAAATTTTGTTTAATTCGTAGATAAATTATTCAATGCGGCGCACAGTATGATAAAATCATATTATAACTAAAAAAAATTTTTTAGTAAAATATATCTGGAATTTTTGGCACATATTAGAGCAAAATTAAGATTTTAAATTACTTTAAACATTTAATTATTATTTAATATTAAGTTACAATATTTCCATAACTGTTATTATAGAAATTAATAAATATTCATTAAAAGTTCTTCTATCGTGCTCTATGCATTATAAATGATTTAATACAGTTGAGTAGAACCTCAAGTTCATTATATATGTAGTTTTAAGTACTAAATAGCACTTATTAAATGTTAGTTGCTTACAATACAACAAGTAATATTTTTATTATTAAAAATACAAATAAAACTTTACAGTTTAAACCGTTTTTATTTATTATCATGTAATCTAGTTACCATAACAAACAATATTTTAAGTTATATTATATCATGAATCCATATTGACACAAAAATGATCATTTATGCATGACAGCCAATTTTAAAAAATACCATATAAATCGTTACGCTTTTTAAGATCTTGTCAACCATTTAGGTTATACAATAAAACAATAAAAACACCAAAATATTATGTTATAGTATTTTCCATTGATTGCATAAGACCAACTTTTTTTATATCTTGTACAGTTTTTATCGGAAATTAAAGTAAACACACTATAATTTTGTAATAGTGATTCATCTATCATTACCGTGATGCTAAGGTTGTTCGAATACTACTTACTATTTGTTTTTTAATTTATTATCATTCTTAGTTTTTTTGTTATACCGTATTTATATTAAATAAATATTACACTATTAAGACATAATTATCGGCAGGTCAATTGTACTTTTCTCATACCGGCAGGTCTAAAATTAATATTAATATTACAATCGATTACACCTTTATTATATATATTCCGTCCAACATAATTCGGTCGTAAAATAAATAAAAGTTATGCGATTCAAAATATCGTTTTTTTAATAAAGCAAAAAATCAAATTTTAAAGTTTTAAAATATATTTTTTTTCAAATATAAAAACTTGTCCCACTTCTAAATCGATTTTTTGATATATTAGCATAAAATGTATAATATTAGAATTTTTTCCATCTTTTTTGTAATGCTAAGGTTTTTTAAATAGTACATATTTTATGCTTTTGTGTCTGATTTTAAATTTATTAATACATAACACAAGTTTTCTTGTTATACTGTATTCATATAAAACAAATATTTAAGCTAATATTACACTATTAAGTCATTGGGATCAGCAGGTCAGTTGTCCTTTTCTCATACCAGTAGATCTAAAATTAGTATCACAATGAAAAGATCAACCGATTGCGACACCTTTACTATATGTATTCGGTCAAGCGCGATTTAGTCGTAAAATAAAAAAAAGGTGATCCCAAAATGTCGTTTTTTTTAATAAATCCAAAAAATCACTTTATGTATATTTTTATTTTAACGCTTTAAAATACAATTTTTTTTCAAAAATAAAAACTTTTGTTACATATTGGTCGATTTTTTAATTCCATAAAATGATGGAGGCTATGATGCAAAATATTCCGATAGCCCCATTTTGATTTGTTTACGTCATGTAATTGCCTCTGTTTTATTTCGGTTGATTTGATTTTACTACTCGGAATATTCATTCAGGTTTTAAAATATATCTGTAATTTATTCGCGTTTTTTACAATTTTTAAAATAGCTATATCATCAGCGTAGTATATGTAATATACGCATATTTTTAGATATCGTTCGTATACAAGAAAAAAAGAAACGGTCCAAACAATCATCCCTGAGGAACTCTCGCTTGAATTTTACGCGGTATTTAGTGCTCAATATTTATTGCAACAACATAGCTTTTACTTCTCAGTAATAAACGTATTAAGCCTAACAAAGAGTCGAGGGTATTATACAGGGACGTCAATTCAGAGGAGGGGGGGGCAAAAGTTTGGCAGTCTATAGTCGGTTTTTAATATATAGATATCAATAAAATTCATGGTATTTCGTTAAATTCGAGGGAAGGGGCAATTTTTTCTGTCCCCTCCCCTTACTTGACGTGCCTGTTTAGAAACACTAGTTTATCTATAAATAAGTGATAATCGAATGAAGAATATCTAAATAAAATTTTGATCAATAGGATAGTGAAAAAAACAAATATCCTTTCTCAGAAGTCAAAAACCCACGGCAAAAGCAAGTGCAGTGAAAACGCTCGTTACCAAGCGTTCCAACTGCAATGGCGCCGTCACGGTTTTATTGCTTTTGACTTATGAGAAGTGATAATTATTTTTGCGCCCTCATATTGACCAAAATTCGATTTAAATATACTTAAACCAATACTCTCATATCAGAAGTCCGTAGTAATATCGGTAAGGATAGCTATCATATTTTTAAAACATAGTGTAATGTTCAAGGGCAGAAAAACTATGGAGCAATATGCAAGATTCGATTTCTATATTTTCCCCTGAGAGTTCAGTTGGCTTAGTCTGACCTAATGAAAGTTCTAAAACTATAATTAGTTTTAAAACTTTCGTTAGGTCAAGTTGAGTTTAATTAATTTTTGTAAGTTAGGTCTGGGTTTTAACAGCAAATGGATGCTTTGCTAATGTCAAACTGGGTTTCATATATATTTTAGAGCAGCATTCACTTGCGCCTATCAAATAAATTATATTTTTTCTAATAAAAATATAACTGTAAAACAAATATAAATGTTTGTAAATATAAAAGTTGTTAAGCTTGACTCTTCTGAAACACAATATGCCTTCGTACAAGTCGCGTACGGTGCCTCTCGCTCACTCGCGTGGTAAGTGACGAGAGTGAGTGAGAAAATATAATTAGTTTTACATTTTAGAAATCAAATATATTTGTAAGAACCTTTCCCATTTTTTATAATCTCTTTATTTTCTTTTATTAAATTATAAAAAATCTCACAATTTACATTGCTTTTATAATACAAATATATTTTTTGCATTGTGATCTGTCCATTGTGCTTTTTTGATAGACAAAGCTTTTCTGTGCTTGCACTGTGTGCATGCAATACTAATAAAAAGCTAAAAAATAAAAAAAATATATTTTTTTGTTCTTCGAAGAAAAAATTTGTCCATTTATATTTGCATGCTGTTTTTATCCACATTGTTTATCTATTATGTATATTGTTTTAATATGGCATTTTCATTTGTAAGCAATTCTGTTCATATCTAAAGGTAAAAAAAATTCCTCTCGAAAATTGATTCCATCCTACTGTGCGCTGACTTTTAAATCGTTCTCCATTATTTACCTATTTCTTGCAAGCGAAGTTTATGACATTGCCGCTAGATGTCTCTACGAACGCCTGTTGTCTGAGGCAAATGTGTAAAAGTGCCTCGAAACGAAAACCGGGATTGCACTTGACGACCTCGGTCAATAGAAAGTAATCCTGTTTTTCCCTCGAAGACCCGACTTAATGACCCGCAAAGCCGGTTGCGAGATTGGCGCTCGTTTATCCCACCATTCATACGGTCAATTCAAACAGTAAAGCCCAGGCGATATAATATGTTTTCATTTCGTGGAAATCCCACCGTGACACTTTTGTCATAGGATAATATGTTATGTGGATTTTCGCGGCCAATTTGTCGCCGAACGGGAGCTATTGAAACGGACAAACATAGATGGTAAAACATTAAATGTGTTTTTAAATAATAGAAGATAATCAGAATATGGTTGCTGATTAATGACCCATTTAAATACTTCATGGCGTCACGTTGACTCTTTGATATGTAACTGTGTAGAGCTGTGGGTCCATTATCCTACTCTTTACAACGTAATACAACATAATAGAACGGCCTTTCCTTAGGCACTATTGTATCATTCGCATATTTTAAGTTGTGTGCCTTCCAGCGTTCAAAGGGTCATTCACTATCCTTCCGGTACGTTCCTCAACACAGTCTTTATATATGTACATATAAATACATATCTATCAGGCGCGGGCGATGAAATAGTTTCCTTTCGATCGCTCGCGTCTTAATTAAAGAGAGTGAGTGAGAGACAAGAGCATGCGGTCAGCATTCCCTTATCTCTTATTCATGCGCGAAAGCATAAGTATATCCTCTTTATACCTAGAATACTTCGATTGTGTTTAAAATGTTTTAAAGTTACATTTATCAAAGACATCCATTCTTAAAATATAAAGATCGACGTAAAATTACGCCGCGATTGACTGAGTAAAATTAAATTGAAAATATAAACTACTTAAGTTTTTTTATTATACTAAATAAATGAATAGGTTTAATGTAATGTAAATGAAAAAAATATATGTTATTCGTAATAGAAGCGCAAAATTATTTACCATCAGTTTAATTCATACCGAGTTATAACCATTAAGGCTTGAATTTTTTTATTCCACAGTATTTTCCTTAATATCAACATTAACGTAGCGCATAAGCAAATATATGACGTTCAAATGGTTTAATCAAGATGCTCATATAAAATAAATTCAAGACGTGATCCTCTCAGATTTTCTCTCAAAGTCGGGCTTAAGTAGTCTTCGTTCTTAACCTGCTTATCAACGCAAGGCGTATAGACGGTGTGCAAAATACGTACATATATTTAGTAAATATATGTACATGTAATTAAAACATCTAAGAAAATTCAGGATATTTAAGACCACATGCAGACCTTATTTAAATTAATATCAACCAATTAAAAAGTCGTGGGCTCAATGAAATAATATACCGAAGCATATGTTGCTGTATTAAAATATATTATATTATGTAATCTAAGATATCGGATCAAAAAATCATCTATAAACTTTTATTTTATTGTTTTAAAATAAATATAATTTATTTTTATATACATATATAACCTTCTCCTACCTCTTGGTCATTTTTTATTTCCATTAGCATAAAATGTTGAAGGCTTTGATGCAAAATATTCCGATAGCCCATTTTTTACATCGTCTGCACTTTATTTATTTTTTCGCTTAAGAAGTGCTGCATCGATCGAAATAAATGGTAGCCAAAAAGAGCAAGGTCTAGAGAATAAGGTAGATAAGATAAAACCTTTCAGTTGCTTTACAGATCTTTTACGCAAATTAATAAAAAAAATCGTATTAATCTTTAGCATAATAACGCCATAAAATTAAATTGTACAGTAGTGACAAATAACTATCTAATTTTCAACCAAATTTTTTTTTTTTGTTATTTACAAATTTAATTTTTAACTAATATATACATATATCTAATTTCTTAAGCATCCATTGCTTGCATTTAGAAAGTAATCTTATCTTTTTATGAAAAAATACGTTAGAACTTAAAAAAAATTGCATATTGCATTACTTAAAAGCTTTTTAACTTACTTACAGTACATATACCTGAATAATATTAGCTTAGAGTACGCTCGGGATAAGGATGCCGGTTTGTTATTGTGTGCGTGTACATGTATATGAGAGGGAGAAGCGATGTAGCGTGTACTTCGTTGTCTCGCTTTCTCTTTTAAGGACAGTCGCTGATTCGTCAACGCTGGTATTCATCATTAATGTGCAGTGTGGCACAGAAGTTCGATCTTCTCTAGTGATTTATCTTAAATAATTTTGTGTTGATATTGGTTTAACCCAGATATGCCCACTGTCCCACGGGTAGGTCACTAAGCTCGTGCCACTGTTTTTTATTTATAAATGAAATTTTAAGAGAACAAAATTTCTTGGGCATATCTGGGTTAATTGATATCAAGGCTTCAAATATACACTGTAAGTTATTCGTTCTCTTACCCGTGGATTAAAATATTTTAATTATTTTCCATTAATCCGTACCTTGTTGGTTTTTTTACACTATTCTCTGTAAGTCTTAAAAAAAGTTATTATTCTTATCATTGCGCCAAAGATATTTTTTTATTTATTCAATGGATTCTAATGATTTAATAGAGTCGTCGAGCCATTAAACAATCTGCGAATAATTTCTTTCCCCATTTTATATCTTTTTGCTTTTGAAGAATAGCTAAAGACTTCATTATTTTTTTGACTAGTGAAAGATTTTGAATTTTGCAAATATTTAATTAATGACATCAATGTCTGGTTTATTCGATTATATAATATATTTTTAATTGTCCGTTGAAATTTCCAACTTAGCTCAGATGTATGTATGTTAATTAAATATTCTGATCGAAATTGTTTTGAGCCACACAGTTCACGCACACAATAACAAACCGGAATCCTTATCCCTTGCATACTATACATATATATTTATTTTTAAACATAGTGCTTTAAATCGTCCTTTCTATATTGAATAAGTCATGATATAAAACAAACAAGTAAGTAGCTACTTTGGTATCCGAGCGAGCACCACTGCCGGTACCAGTACTTGGGCCCTACGAGTCCAACCCTATGGGCGGACACCCAGCTTGTGACGGCCGGATGAGCGGGACCCACCTCCCGTAGCAGTACATATTTTATCGGAGTTTAATTAGTATTTCTCCCGAGCGCACAGGGAGACGTATTGCGTATCATCCTTGTCACAACACCACTTTCCTGATCTTCGAGGAATGTATATGTTGCCTCAGTCGCAGCCTTGGCCCTCGGTTCCTCTCAGGGCCGAGCCTTTTGGCTCTGCTTGCGTTACTCTGCTATGCTTTGTTCGTCATTAATAGTGCCTCGTGTCCTACCTCGGACACTTCCCTTGAAGGGTTTGGGTTTTAACCTCGTGAGGGGTCCCTCGCTCTCCCACACTATAGTCGACAAACGCCGAATATCAAACAAACACTGTAAAATGATGACATAAGTACACAAAACATATAACTCCAAGAATATTATTTAACTACACTTCTCCAGCTGCCCCAGATAATAATTAATAAACAAACATGAGTATTGTAGGCTAATGCATGCATTTAAGCCTGGGTGGAGCAGGAAGAAGGTTGTGTAATTAATGAAACTGAAAGAGGTCGCTAATGGCCTGTCCTTCCAACCGCGAAGCAATGGCCGTAGCGTAGCAAATTTCGTTTAAATAGATTTTTTGCCGTTGTATTTCTGTATGTATTTACTATTATGCATGTTTTATTCATTTGCACACTTAGCTAGCTATACTATAACACATAACAAACGACAGCATGCACGGAAATTTAATTCACAAACTACGTGGTCGAATTTCGGTAATTAAACTAAGTGCACCATGTCTAGTCTGAAAAGTTATCTGATATATAATATATCGTGATTGTTAGAATAAACAAACAAGTACATAATATTTTTTTTCATTTAAAATATAATTTTTATTTTACTTTTACTACACTTTTCCTGAATTTCTTTTAAGATTTTTTTTAAATAATTGCCATTAATTGCTATCACAGTATTTATTTTATTTTTATTAGCTTATATACACAATTACAAATAAATTTGTTTATTATTATAAATAAGTTTGACCTATATTTAAAAAAAAGGAAAAATAGGAGGACCTAATTGCGATTGTTTGTTGTAGCATCATGGCCACATGTGCGAGCGTTGTCGTTATAAAAAACTTCACTTTCTGTTTAATTCAAGTATGCTATTATGATGAGCGATGTTTAATATTGCTTAAGTTTAGCTGTAATTATTTTTTTGCTTTCCATAAGCTCGATGTCCCATTCAACACGAACGATTCAATACCGCGTAAAATATTGCACAATATATAAAAGTGTAATTTATAATTTACTATAATAAACTTGTAAACAACGCATTAGTATTACACAAATATATAATATGGCAAGTGAATAGTTTAGCAAATCGTTGCTGTATTGTGCACAGTGCTACACATAATTGTTACACAAATTTGATTATAATTAAATTTGTTATAAATAAACTAGTCTTGCAATGAGTTTATGCAAATGGTAATTGAGTTTTAGATGCAATTTTATTCTCCTCCGAGAATTCTGTTTTCACTTTGATGTAAAAAGAGCCAAGCAAAGTTACACTACAAAATAATTTTCATATAGTTTATTTAACTTACATTCAAAAGCAACTTTGACTTATAATTTTATAAGATAAATGAGTTTCGCATCAAACTTAAATGAGAAGTAAGGATAGGGGTCTTATCAAAGTATTTAAATAATCTTATTTTAATTATTTACATACATACATAATATTACACTATTTAAAATATATTAAATTAATTAGCTCAAAGAAAAAAAAATATATATATGTAGGATCGGCGGACTAAAACAATGTATTGTCAATACATTTTTTAAAAATGCTTCTTTTTCTTCAAATATGTAATATTTAAAACATAGTTGTTTATTAATTAGTTCGTCTTTTTGTTTCTCGTGTAATTTTGTCATTTTTGACTAATGTGTATTAGTCAACCGACCCTAGATATATGACATCGCCAACTTAAATAACACTTTGATTGCCGAAATCCGATATATCGGCTTGTATACTTTGGCGAGAATTGCTGGAATAGGCGTCGTCTTTATAGAAAATATCGAATACATTTTAAGTCAGTAATAAATAACATTATTTCCAAATATATGTTTTTAAAATTATATATCGATGTATATTGATCCTTAAAAGCATGGCAATCAAAGGGTTAAATAAATCTTATATGCAATAACTACAATGAAAAACATTTTTTTAGCAGCTAGTCAGTTCAATAATTTAGCGTAATGTAGAGACGTTGAAATTGTGTTTGAAAAATCTGCAAAATATACACAAGGTTGTTTCTGTATATAATCAATACTTTTTAAGAACATCTAACTTTTTTCTTGATCCGTTGATCGACTACGTTTTGTTTACAAAGAGTAAAAGGAAACGTCTAAAGGCGTTAAAACGCACGATCTCTCAGCCCAATTTATGTCATTATATCGGGAAATGACACGGACAGTAAATTTGTCTGCAGTAAGCCCATTGTTTCTTTTTCCGTTACACCTTCTTTCGTTTGGAAACGCTGCATGAATTCACCTGATTTCTAGATCCGGGTTGTATAACTTCTTTGTATCTGAGGCCCGCATGTAAAATAAACAAAATATTATCGGCATCTAATTGCGTTGTTTTATCTCTTTCTAAGAAGATGCCCTAACATTTAAAGTCGAAACGTCAGGAAGGGAGATATAAATTTTGCATGAACTCTTGTCTGCGAGTTGCAGAAATAAAGTAGAAAAAAAAAAGTTGCCATATTTTTTTTAACAAAAATAAATTTTAAATTCGTCGCTGTTATTTAAGCAGTACTCAAAATTTTAAAAATAATGCTATTTTTAAGATTCACTAGCAAAATTATTTTTTTTTTAAGTAATGCATTTTATTAAAAAAAATTTTTTTTTAATAAGTTGTGATATAAAGCCTTTCTAATATGTTTATTAAAAAAACTTTTTTTTTAAATGGAATTGAATATAGAAATATTTTTAATAAATGAAAACATTATTTTTTTATCATTCTCTTCATTATATAATAAAGTAAGATATACAAATTTATCATATTTATATCTAAATAGAAAAAAATAGGTTTAACAGTTCGAAAAATACACTGAAATTAATCCGCTAATTTTAATAATAAAAAAATATATATAAAAAAAATTAACTAATAAAAAAATTGGAATTGAGTATAGAAATATTTTTAATAAGTGCAAACTTTTTTTTTTCTATTCTCTGCACTATATAATAAAGTAAGATATACAAATTTATCATTATTATATCTAAATAGAAAATAATTAGGTTTAACAGTTCGAAAATGGTACTGAATCTGTTTTAAAATAGGACACTTTTAATATGCAGAGATTTACGGTAGATATCGTTTTATACGTATCTGAAATTGTATTTATTATTAAAGATTACTATAGCGTGAAATATAATACATGCACTTAATCAAAATTTATAATTTTTAAGTGAAACGTTCTTTTTTGTCTGATCCACTTTTTTGGCAATAAATTAAGATATTAAATTAAAACATCGTGTAAAGATCAGATAAATCATTTTATGGTACACAAATTATAAAACAAAAAGCTGCATAGTGATTTGTGTGTATTAAATACAAAAACGTGTTTATATTAATCTTCTAAATATTATATTAAGTAACCTAATAAAAATTATATTTTTTAATAATGTTTTCTTTAAGCTAGCATAAAAAATGATAAATAAATAAGCTATAAACGATAATGATACATCAAAATATATATTAACGTTTATCTTAAATTTTATATAATTATACACAACCATACATGTAACATAAATTAAACTTCTATCGAACCCCGTTACGTTATCAACATCTCTGAAGCAAAGACTCGCGTTTAACTTTTGAAATAATTTTAACTTCACATTTATTTTCAAGTTATTTATAGCCGATGTCAAACAATAATTGAACGTTATTTGCTTGTGTTTTGTACTTTATATTAGTTTCTGTTTCTATTTACCCAGACGATTTTAGACTTACTGCCTACTGAATTGATAGAGATTGACAAAAAGTTTTATTAAGCGCTTCAATATTAATATTTTAGAAAATTATTTGTAAGGTATATCACAGCTAAATAATTTTGCTCTATATTTGCTATTAAATAGTGATATTATTCAAAAAATATTATTTATTGAACATAAACACCGTTTAAACAATGGGCTTAAATGTGAAAGATAAGATCTCTCAAGACTTAAAATCTTCCTGTTATATCTTACGCTGTGAACTATTTATTAAATCTTGTTGTTCTATTGGCAGTCACGTTTTCATATATTTTATATTGAAAATAATATTCTAGTTAAAAATTACCACATTGAAACATGTGACACTGAAATACCGTGGGTAATAGTCACACCATATATTAAAGGAAAAACGTTCAAAATTAAGAACTAGCTGTTTTTTAAAGCCGTCACACAAACGCCTATTTGACAAACCAATTTTTCAACCTTTTACAAACGCCTCCCTCGACGAGTGTCGTTGTCGGTTATTAATGTGTTTCGAACTCTATCTTAACGGCTAAGCAGTTCAGGTGGAATTTTCTCGTTTTGTTTACAAAGTCCAAAATATAATAATGTAATTAGACCGTCTCGTCTTCGCGTCTCGTTACACTCAATGGACACAGTATACGATCGTTAAATTTAATTATTTAAATTTTATTACAGTATAAAAAACTGTAATTTTCCTTTTCAGCGTGTGCATTAGGAGATTTATTTCATACGGTAAAAGGACCTCACGAAGCGGTTATGTCAAAGGTCGTCGAATATAAATCAAACCCGATGTTCAAACCACATTAGTTTATCTCATTGAAAGATCATCGCTTACGGTGGACTAGAAACTAGTGGTATTCGATTGTGTTCGACTGACGATTAATTACTATGTCACGTATTTGCTCCCATGTTGAACTTTAAAATCATTGTCACCCTATTTTATATTGTCTTTTAACGTTATTTACTTGAATGCGCATTCGAGATTATATTTTACTATTTAAAATAGCAAATAATAAAAGTATATAGTGATTTTATGACCCTAAAATATTACATCAATAGTTTTAATAAAAAAAATATATTCCTATTATTATTATTTTTAAATATGTAGTAAAAAAATCTTACTTACAACATACTTATAATTTTACATTATAATTCTTTGTACATCGTTTTTCATTATAAATACATAAGCATGTAATATGTTATGCACAGAAGTCTTACTAGCAACCGAAATTACCATTAAAAAAAATATAATGTTTATAACGATTCAAAGAATCCTATTGTCAAAGAAAACAAAGCCTAATAAAAAAATACATATTATATATGTTGTTCTAATATTTTTTTTACCAACAGAATACCTTTCATGTATTCCTTCTAGCATTTATTGAGTTATTTAAGGCGATTATGTTCTTTTAAAATTATCACGATTTCACTTAAATATTTACTACTTTATCTGAATAAGCATCAAAGGTTTTTGGTAAAGCATATTTTGTGATAATTCCATTTATTTACAGAACAAGGACCAATTGAATTTATTATTAGTGTATATTTTATAGATTTCATCCCATTCCAAACATTAAAAATTTTGGGTTTTAAAATAGTGAAAAAAGTGTTATCAAAAGATTTAATTAAGTCGCTAACTACCGATTGAATTAGCTAAATATTTACCGTGTAAATTAGCTAAATATAAAATTGTTAATTTTACAGGATGAACAAAATACTTGTATGCTTATTTTATTTTATTGAAATATATTAACAGTAATGCCTAATATATTTATCTAGTGCTTTTTTTTGTTCGGTTCTTCAAGGATAATATTTTTAATTTTTTTTATTAAAGTACAAATTTTTTAAAAACACTTTAAAGTTATATTTGAATGTATAATATATAATGCACATGTCAAATTTCCATATGAATATTATTTTTTGTGGAGGGACACCACTGTTGTAAAAACTGGAGCTATGCAGCGAATGAGCGTGACGGAAGGACGTCTTCCGCCGGTTCGCATGATCATTATATTGGCGCATGATTAATTATGTAATCTCTTCAAACAAAAATATCTTTTGCAAAAGCAAAGCTGTCTTATTTCAAAGGCGTTACCACGCGTGCTTTAATTTTGTACCAAAAACTTTAAGTTTTAATTAACAAACTCACAACTGTGAACGCTACATGTTTTGATTAGATACATGCGTAATTACAACAACAACAATACGTATGTAATAAATATAAAACAGATAATTAATAAATTTAAAAAATATATACTTAATAACTTTTTATTGAATCTGTTTTTGAGTTTATTCATTAAATAGGTCAAAATCAGCATACAAAATCAAGTTTAATCCAAATTAAGTAGTCTAGTTTATATATATATATATATATATATATATATATATATATATATATATATATATATATATATATATATATATATATATATATATATATATATATATATATATATATATATATATATATATATATATATATATATATATATATATATATATAAATTTATATATATATATATATATATATATATATATATATATATATATATATATATATATATATATATATATGAATATTGCTTATTTAGTAACCTGAATTTTTAGCAGTATATTCTCACATTTCCTTAGTTAATTACCATACAAAAATAATTTTCAATCTCAATGAGTTTTTAAAAATTCCGCTAATATGATACAAAAAAGTAGAATTTTAATTTATTTAAATTAATCAAGTGATTTTTCTTTATCTGTTCTAAAAATAAATCAAATATTTAAAATCTTATTTTGCTTTTATAAAAAAAAATAACAAGCTTTAGTGCTATTCATAAAAATAAAGTATTTAATTATTAAAAATTTAATTAAAATTACTGTGACATTTATATTAAAGTGATCTGACGTCCTTTTCTGTGAAAGATTGTGCTCATTTTATTCTTCTCAAAAATTGTGTCGTTCTTTTTCTTCTTTTATACTTCTTTGTCCTCCTTAAACAAAAATTTCCGACATGACTTCTTTTAGAGCCCGAACAAAAATGTCTGAGATAACTATTTTTTACTGTCCTTTGATTATTTTAAAATGAATAATAAATTTAAAAGGTTTTAAAATTAAACCTTACCATAGTTTACTGAGAATCACTTTTAATTAAAAATATTTTTAACCTTTTCAATTTAGCTTAATCGTTAAATTGCAATTGTAAGGAATCCTTTATAGCTTAACGAATATAAATCGGCACGAAAAGGAAATAAAAATTAATCCTTGAGAGAAATTTTTAGCTTTTTAAAAATGAAGAGGATAATATATAATTTAAATGAGATTCTTAAAACAGCTAATCGTCCCTATAATCAGACATAATTATTTATTTATTGTAAATCCGTTGCAATATAACAGCTATTGGCCCAATGTTTTACAACGTGTTAACGTGAAACATTAGTCTGTAAATCAGTGTTATATAAAAGTATTTTATTATAGGTAGTAGTCCATATATGTCACTATTATTATTTTTAATTATTCATCATGAGATTAGATAAATCTAAAAATGGTAATCTGTGATAATCGACAAAAATTGTAATGATTTATAAATTATTAATTTAGACCTATTAGGCACTATATAAATTAAAAGCATTGGCACAAATTTGTGTAGGATTTAAATCTAGGTCTTTTAGATATTAGTCACTGATTTTTTCGTCATTATATAAACACTTAAAAAATACATAGTAATATTTATAGTGGCAGATAGCACAATTAGTTATTGTAGCCACCTTAAATTTGTTTTTGCGGCAAATGCAAATTTTGGTTTTACCCGCAGCTACTAGCAAACATTCATATAAAATGGATTTTCGCGAACACGTTCTATGTAACGATTACTTTTATACTCGAAACTGATACCAGAAGTATTTTTTATTGAACATACTTTTCATTATAACATTAATAAATTAACAATAAATACCTCACATCTACAAGATGTTTCTAAAAAATAAATGTTCATCTCACTACTTGTATCGGCAATAAAATGAATTATTCCGGTAGTTAAGCCACGTATCCTGCTCTCACAAAGAGCTTGCAGCCTCCTTAATTTATAGCGACAGGTATTTATCTTTGGCCGCGACAAGGGCGAGCGAAAAGTTTTTCCTTCTGGCCATTTTTGTGCAGCCACCCAGGGGGCAGACAGCCTATTTTGCAATTTATTATCACTGCACATTTCGCGGATTTTGCGCCGAGCAAAGAGTCTAGCAACGGATTGTTAATGCATGTGTGCACTTTACAACGAGAGCGCCGGATGAAATATGCAGCAGCAGCCGAGCGCGCAAGAAAATTACACAGAAATTGTGCGACAGGTGTTGGGAATATTGTGAAAAAATATACATATATAAAATATCTATGTGACATATACACACCAGCATTTTTTCCAGTTAGCGATAAAATATTGCTTTAAAACGCATAATAGCTGTGGAGATAAGTGAGGGGAGATATTTATATATTTCCATCCACAAATGCAGCTTTGTTGTATCATATATACATAATGTGCTGCAATGGACAAAATTAACACTATCAAAGTTATTTTGAATCAATTATATATTTCAGTAGACAAACATTCAGGAAAATTATTATTTTGGTTATGATTTGCATTCCGATATAACTTAAAAGGTGAAGTCGGTCTTGCTCTTTTAAAGCGCATTTTAAATCTGATTCTCAAACGTCATTATTTCCTGTTCTATGAAATTGCATAAGTCACAAGTTGTTCATAAAGAACTACAAATCAGTTGTAGTGCTGTCAGTTCATGTTAAATTATTTGAAGCAATTATACAAAGATATGTCTAATCGCTTTTGTATCTATCGTAGGGCTTCTGACCCGAATAGTACCGGAACCGTGTACCTGGTTATTTTAATTTAAATTAAATATTGTATTTTTCCATATGAAATATATATCTCACACAATTTTCAAAATGTAAAATTCTCCGGCTATTCCTCTATTTCGCAAAACATATTTAGAGATTAAGTGGGTAGTGAGAGCAATGTATTGAAAAGGAATAGGAAATCCCTATTGAACAGTCTGAAAAATATTGTTTTACAATGTAAGTTTTATGACATATTTCATTTCGGCATACTGAAACATTAAAAAATGAAAATGTGACTATTTGCGAAAAATACGCATGACATAATCGGGTGACGGTTGTACACAAAAAAATGACTTGTTATTATTTACCGTCCGTGAATTATGATCGTTAGTTTTGCTCGCTATTCATCAGTTATTAAATATTTTAATCAATTACACAAAATAAATTATTAGATTTGATAATTAATATTTATTATAAAAATTAGAAGTAAAAAAAAAATGTATTCTTTAATTTCGCAAATATGAAAAAAGCAAATTTTTTATGTTCAATTATTGATTCATAGAAAATTATAAATTCTTCTTTCATGATGCTTTCAAATTTATAATCTGCGAGAGTTGACAATGGTCAGCACTTCATAAAGTGACTTATAGTAGTTAATAAAAAATTTGAGTAAGAAGTCAAATTAAGATTTGGATTAAAATTATTACTACAAAATTAATTACAATAGCGTCTAAAATAATTTTTTGTTACAAAACTATTATGGTTTATAAATTTATCATTTTTATAATATTCGTAGAATAACAGACAAACAATCTGATAAGTTATGTTACACTGCAGATTAAGCTAATATATTTTTTTATATTTGTATCTAATAAAAATTAAATTTTAGTCATAATATATAGATTTCAAAGTCCACAATCAAGATTAAATTTTTTCATGAAACCAAAGTAAGATAGAAAAACTGGCAAAAAAATATTTCAGAACCACTCTTTCTTCGCCTTTGGTCCGTGAGGGTAGGATAATTTTAATAAATGAATTTACTTAACGTATAAACATGTGAAACGGCTCACCCGTCCCAATATATATTTTTCAGAACAAAAAATATTTAAACAAATATTTTTTAATTTTCTATTTATGGATCACTTACATGCAGAATTAGCTCTTTTCGTATTTGCAAAAGGGAAGAGTAAATAAGTTTGATTACGATAAATAATAATTAGCAAATTAAATAATTAATTATGTGTAATTACTATCAAAATAGCACTTAAATATTTTTATTAAATGTCGTTTTTTGTGTATGACCGTCTCCCGAGTATTTTTGTGTATTTTTTGCAAAGACTAGCATTTTTATATATTTTTTTCTTAAACAGCAAATATTTGAGGATGCCGAAAACTTGTATTGTACTTTCGAACTGTTATATAGGAATTTCCTATTCCTTTTCGATACACCGCTCTCACTACCCATTAAATCTCTTATAAATAAGAAAACTGGTCTGATTCGTATAATTTCTTTTTAATGCTGCTTAATTGTATTATTTTTTCTGTCTATTAATAATACTACATATTTTTTTACCATAGTAACATGTAAATAATTAAATAAAAATTATTTTATTTAATCATTTATGTATACTAATCCTGTAATTCAAATGTATCGTAAATCATCCGAGATCCCGGGATTGGATTTCCAACTCATTATTAATTAACTGCTATTATTAATCCTATTACATAGCTGCTTTCATTAAAAAAAATGTATATGTAAATGTAAAATAAACCCAATGATTACGGCATTAAAATATTTGCATATTAAGTTTTAATTTAAAAAATCAGAACCGAAAGTCTGGTACAAACTGAGTTATGTTAAAATTTTGAAATTCATCTTCATTTACACAATTAATTATTAAAAAGATTTACATCACTTTATTTTACATAATTCTTAGTTTATAACTGTTATTAACTATGATATAATATAGTAAGAAAATGCCGCTAACAACTCCTTTAAATATAAATGCTAATTTCGTAATTTGATCATAATGACAATACAATTTTGCGACAATGAAGAAATAAAGTGATGTTTTATCATAATTAATATATAAAGAGCGCAATGAAAAATTAAAGCTTTAGAAGTACAAGGGTGAAATTTAATAAAACATTAAATTAAAGCTACTAGATGACCTAAAAAGGTGGAATTCAAGATACCAATGATCAAACGATTCATAAAATTAAATAGCTGTAGGGGTTTAACTTGGTATAAAGAAAGAGTGAACGGAAGCTAATTTTCTCATAAATTTTATTATTTTATTTTAAACTTTTTATTATAATAATAACAAAAAATATAATTATAGTTTTTCTTAATCATTTATACAAATGTTTAAGCAGCTTTAAGTAAAAAACGAAAAATATATAGTCTTGTCTCATATGACAAAAAAATAAAGCTGTTTTTTTATTGCCGATTTTTCTTAGCCAGTAATTTATTATTAAATGATGGAAATTTTAATGAAGGTAATATAACAATTGCTTAAAATAAACTAAAAAGCTATTTTTTTGAAATCATTAATTTTTCATTTTATTATACGTCAAAATAAATAATGAGAAATTGATCCTAACAAAAAAACTTTTAAATTTAGTATTTACATATGTCTGTTGAAAATTTCTTCATTTTCGCATATGTTTAGATAGCCATTGGCTGAATGACGCTTCTTGAAACCTTTTTATACTTTCTCTGCGAACAGCCTCGACCAGTGTCTCTCAACATGGGGCATATATTATCAATTATTTATAACCCAAAAAAATCATAAAAATCACAGTTGCTTTTAAATGTATAGATTTTTTGAACCCACAAACTCATGTCAATAGCTAAAAAAAAATTTAAGATAAGATAAATTCATTTCAGAATAAAAAATCAGTTTCTTAGCAAATTTTTAGCTTTAATTTTAAGCTTAAAAAGCGACAAAATTGGCTAAAATATTATGGACAGAACTTATTTTATTTCTTATATAAAACAGGCTCTAAATTATTTAAAAAAAAGTACTTTCCTTTGCCTTTAGTTCTAACAAATGTTATAACTTTGTGACGGTCACATGTTTCAAACCAAACAAAAGGCAAAACTCCAGAAACTGTGAGATAAGGGGTATTTTATTGATAAAAAATTCGTTGAGTTATATAATTCTTTGAAATTTGAGTTCACTGTAGCACAATCGTGCCAGTTGCAGGTCGAAGGAGTACGCCCGTCGGGGCTCCGCCCTTGGCTGATCAGGCCCTCCGCGTACGGACGTTAAATATTTTTAATTCTGCGCATAAATTATGTCAATATCATATTAGCAAGCACAAGTTTTTTCACAACCTATTAATTAATTTTTTGAGGAACAATTTTTTATGTTACTCAATAAAAAAACACTAAACTGATTTATAATTTTCTAATGATTTAGCATTTATACAATTTTAATAAATGTAGTTTACATTAGAAACAGTATTCATACGTAAGACCTACACATGTAGAGAAATACAGGTTTTAGCGGTTAAAAATCAATCAATAATATGCAGTAGAATTGCCAGAATACGCTATTATTTATCAAAGATGACCTTCACTCAAATAAGGTCTGCTAATTTATTTTTTAGCCTTACTAAAATTTATAAAACAATATTATAAGTGGTTCTTACTACAATGATATCGTAATTTGGTCCTAAATCTGATTACAACGTGTGCTAAATTATAACGCAAGTCCGAGTTGTGCAACAAAAAGTTGTTAATATAGCAATACTAATGAAAAAATATTATTATATAGAAAAATAAATGTAAAAAGTACTTTAAATGTGAAATGGACCTCTAAAAATTGATTAAGAGGGCCTAATATGATATAATAAAATATCCGAGCTAATGGCGTCCCTTTTTAAGCGAATATTTTTTCAGGGAGCGTTTCTATCATCAAAAGACAATTTATATGGTTACTTTATACGAGGAAGAAAAAACTTTTATAGAGTTTAAATTTTGTCATTAATGAGGAAAAGTTTTCGCTTGCTTTATAAAAATGCTTTTTTATTATATATTTTTTAATAATATGTATTATATAATAAGCCAATTATCTGAAAAGCTACTTAGCTGTAATCTCAATTGCGATTGCTATATTCTAATGTATTAGTATTTTTTAAATTTTAGTGATGAAAACTACATTTTTTGCGCCATGCTGTATATCATAAACTACAAATCGAATCGTTTAAACGAAAATTGAATAACGATCGCCGTCAAAGGTCATAAAGTTAAAATATGCTAATTCGGCTTAAAGATACGTATGATCGACTTGCGTTAAAGTGTTATAGAGTTATACCTGAATATTTTTCTGCCTTCAAACCCCAATAATATACAAAGCTTTGAGTGAAATATTCATGCGACTGTAGCATAACAATGTATCACTATTCAGCTGGTTTACGGTAGGAAGGAAATCACGTAAAATTTTCACAATAAGAAGGGAAGTCGTATATTTCGTTCATGTGTGTATGCATGTATGGTAAGTGTATGTGCATACATAAATGATGGCAGGCTGTAAATAATAAATTTTTATCATTGAAAATTGTATGTAGTTAAGTCGGTTGGAGGAAAAAATGTATACCTAAAGTAAAACTCTCCAGAGATTTTCAAGTCTTGTATTGAAGACGCCGGAACCGAGTAAACTCATATTTTCCATTTAAATTTAAAAGAGATACATGGTTAAGAAGACTTATGTTTACTCTTGAGTGAAACAACGCAACAGTTTTAATCAGTTACAGAAAAAAATTAAAAAATATCCTAATTACATATCTCAATAAAACAGTTTCTATTGATAACTTCATTAAACTTATTGATAGTCTTTAATTATATTTATATCAATATACTTAATTAGTCAAATGTATGTAAAATATTATTAAATAATAATAATACATCTCACAAGATTTAAATTTTTACTATTTTTATTAATTAAGGAGCTCGTGAAAATTTTAATTTTAATAATTTTTTAATATGTTTGAAAATAGAAGTCATAAGTATTTTTTGATAGAAATATTACATATTCTTATTTACTAAAACATTTTTGTATTATGCTGGAATATGAATTCCTAAAGTCGCATTGACGTGTATATCTATAAAATCTTTCTAAATTCCACTGGATCCACATTTTGGAGGTCACTCAATTATCAATATTATTATTTCTTAATCATTTTTGTTTATACATGCAAGTGTAATACTATGTTTGCTATGTTATTTTATTTGTGGTATTATATTATTTTTTCTTTATAATATTGTATTTATATTTTATTATAATAACACATTAATAGATTTAAAAAGTATATTTTAAATAAAATACTAGTTTAAATTACTGGATTACCTTGATAATTAAAAATATATAATAAATATATTGCATTCAATAAGCTTTGATAACTTTCTTAAACTATTATTATTGATAATGTATTTAAACTTTAGGAAAGATTGCGGGTGAAACCAGACTCTTTGTTATTATCTTTTAAAGACCCTATTATAATGCACATAATACTATGTAACAATATATTCGAACTTGATAAAAAATATAATAGTCGCCATTCTATGGAATGTAATATATGCACCGCATATCTTTGCACTTAAAATTTCCTCTTGCTTTTATTCAGGTATTGTTCAGGTTCACTGGTGCATTTTTTGGTTTATATATTATGTTACAAATTGATTCTAAAGAGACTGATTTAAATTCATTAAATGTTTCATTATTATTATATTGTACTAAATTATCGTAGGAAATAAAAAAACATGAATCATGAATAATTTAAATAAAAAAACATTATAACTTAACCCTTTGAGTAGTGAGTTAATTTATACACATTTGTCAACTTATTAGTATACGCCTGGATTAATTAATTATTAATTTTACGTATTTTTCCATAATTATTTCTGTCTAATGTCGTTTATTCTTATTGATGAATAATCACTTTTGGTCAGAGTAATTAACGCGAGTTTCAAGATATCTGTGTGGTCCCAATATTTATTTCTGTTGATATTTATTTATTATTATTTTATATTCTATATAAAAAAAATTGATTCTCAGTGTTTAATGGCTTCGATTTATTTTACTACTTTTTTGTATTAAAATGTTTTAATAATTTATTTTAACACTTTTTCATAATTAAATAAACTTTTATTTATTTTACATATTTTTTATATATTATTTGCCTTGTGTAATTTTTTTATAGCAAATTAGACGCTTTTACTTATTTTCATAAAATTGATATGAAATTTTTTTTTGTTATTTTAATTTATTCTGTACTCTTATTATTAATTATTTTCTATAAAAACCATCTATATTAAATCTATTTTTTTCCTTTATTATTTCTTTAGCTATATATTATATTTAAATATATGTATAACAGACGCGTGAGATGAGATTCTTTCTCTTTCGCTCGCTCGCGTTTTAAGTGTCGAGAGTGAGTGAGAGATAAGGGCATGCGGTCCGCATGCCCTTCTCTCATCTCATTCTTTCATAACAGTACAAATACAATGAAAAATATTTGTATTTGTACTGTTATATGCAATGAATAAAATATATTATTAAAAGTTGCTAGGTTTAGTTTTAAATAGTAGGATACCATGTAGAACTTCAAATTTTCATTGATATATTCTACCATTAGCTATTTTTAATATAATTAAAGGATTGTATATTGTTAGTCTTATCATATATAAAAGTAAATAATACATAGACAAATATTTTTAAATAATCAGACTATTTATTAGTTGATATTAAAAAAATACAAAACAAGCAAACAAGCAATAATATAACAATTTTAATAATAAACAACAATTATTAACAATTAGATCACAGACACAAGATTCGTATGACTTATATAACAGTCAGGTACGATTCATATATGTATATATACAGACATAATGGCGCTAGAGAGAATAGTCGGAAAGACCGTAATATATATCATCGTTAGGACGGAACGTTTTAAAGGACAATTAAAGTGAGCATTTTAAAGAGATGAGAACGTTTTGATGACTCTCATTATGCAATGGACCATATTGTGATTGTAAAAAGTGAACGCCTTTTAGAAAGTACTGCTCTCTCGCTCGTGCTCAGTGAAAGGATCGCGATTTTGGGGAATGTCGGGCAGAGGAAAAAAAGGAGTACTCAATGTGCCATTATGTAACGGAAAGAAACATATTTGAAGTCGTTTTTTTTAGTAATTAAGGCTTTTAGTGCCAACCGTGGCCCTTGGTCTCGTGAACGATGGTTTTGACAACTGGTACTTTAACTGGGTAAGGTTGCGGTACGTGAACTGTCACGTGTTTTTCGACTGGGTAAGGAACGTGTTTCGTGACGGGATAAGGAACTTTTTTATAGACTGGATACGGTACTAATTTCTCAATGGGAATTGTAATTTCTTGCACAACTGGAACAGCAACAGGTTTGTTTACTGGGACTTGGATCGGATACGGTTGTGGGAATGGCACTAAAATTGGATGAGGGATTTTAATGTGGACTACTTTTGGAATGGCGACAGCGACGTGTCTATATACTGGAATAGCTACAGGTCTTGAGACTTCAATGTGTTGACTGACTGGAATAGCTTCTTGATGTGTCACTCCTCCTTGGATTGGAGCGTATGATCCAGAAGAAGATCCGAAACCTCCATGACCGTACCCAGATTGACTTCCAAAATCTTGACCGTGACTTTGTCCTCCGAAATCATGACCGTGACTGATGCTAGCATATCCTTGGCCACCTAAATCGCCATGACCGCTGCTTGCATATCCTTGGCCACCTAAATCTGCATGACTGCTGCTTGCATATCCTTGGCCGCCGAAGTCCCCGTGGCTGCTGCTAGCGTATCCTTGGCCACCCAAATCACCATGACTGCTGCTAGCATATCCTTGGCCACCCAAATCACCATGGCTGCTGCTAGCATATCCTTGGCCACCCAAATCACCATGACTGCTGCTAGCATATCCTTGGCCACCCAAATCACCATGGCTGCTGCTTCCATATCCTTGACCACCGCTGATTGCATATCCTTGACCACCGCTGCTTCCATATCCACCGTGAGAACTGCCTCCTAAATCACCATGGCCGCTGCTCATATACGCTTGTGAACCTGAATCTCCGTGTCCGCCGCTTCCATATCCTTGACCTCCATTATCACCGTGAGTGATGCTTGAATACGAGTGAGCAGCAGCGTATCCTTGTCCTCCTTGTCCACCGATATCGTTGTGCCCAAACGAAGAATAGTCAGTTCGTGGAGCGCCATAATGAGAAGCTATACCATGAGATGGATAACCTCCAGAAGACGCTCCTTGACCTCCACCATGACCGGCTGAGTAGCTATCGTATCCGGAATAGGAATTTGCGTGATCTCCGGAAACTGCGTAAGAATCTTGACTTTGACCGCCGTGAGATGCCTGACCTCCGTGACTTGCCATCGCATGATGATTTATTTCTGCCTCGCCGTTCACCGCCACAAGCACCGCAATTAGAAAGACTCCCTGCAAATATTATATGACATTAGGTAATGCGAATTATATAATACGTATAAAATATAAAATTACAATTTTTTTTCACAAATAAAAAATCTCATTATATACTTACATAATGAGATTTTTTATTTGCTAAGTGTTGAACTTTTACAGTCACATCTTAATGCAGTCCATTCACCTTTTTAATTCATTATTTCTATATTAATGAAAATAGTATTAATATTATTTTTTTACATATGAAATTATCTCGATTGTAAAAAATAAAAATTAACGCATATTTACATAACAATATTAATTAATAACTATAAAAATATATTATTTTATTTCAACCATATTGTTTATGAGCATAATACAATATATTATTACTTGAAACATAATATCGTATTAAAACTAAGCTTCTTTAAACAAACTCGACATTAAATAGAATACTTTAGTGTTCCATATACTAATCGATATATGTATTTATTTTTTGAATGAAAAGGTTATGTCAGACCTTTTATATATTGTACAATATTATATATTATATCTCTATATAATTGGTAATAATATATTTATACACATAAAAAAAATCCATTTAAATTGTAAATAGAACTTGGTAAAAAAATATTGTTAATAATAAATTAGCAATAAATAGCCAAAAAATATAATAACTTCTTATGACTCAATAATATATCTAGCAATTTTAAATACGATCGATTTTATATATTCTCATATGTAATATAATAAATTTAACATTAAATATCCAAAAGAGTAATACCTAGTAGCTTTTTATTAATCAATAATAATTTATATCAAAAAAATATATAGTATAAATAAATATTTGCTTTTAAAAAAGTTATGGTTAAAAAAAGATAATTATTTATGAATTCTATATTTTATATAAATAAATAAATTTATAATTAGAATAATATATTTATTATTATAAAGTTAGATTTCTAATTAAAGAACAAATCCCTAAAATATATGAACAACAAACTTGATCCTTATTATTTTAAAAAAAAATAGTTAAGTTAATTATATCAGAATAAATCTATTGTTAACCCCATATTATTCTGATCTTTAAAATAACTTAGTAAAGGGATTTTTTTAATTGTGTCAAGCACAGAATTAATGAAAAGGGATTTCAAATTATATCTGCGTGCTATCAATCGATTTAAAATGTACGTATGAAGTATGTAATATGATATGAATATAGACATACGATCGCCTTCATGATGCTACTCGTATGATAAATGCTCGTCGGTGAGTTGTTGTCAGCAATAAGACACCTTCAACACTGTGTGATGGTCTATGGGTGTGTGTATGGTGGTTGTCCGATCGCCGCCTCTTATATAGCATGCCAAATCCGTGAGAGGATCAGAGTACAGGCGGAGGACAGTCGTGGGAGCGATTTACATATCGTTTACGGGAGAATGTCAGTCTTGTCGATTTGGTCTGGCCAGTTTAATGTGACATCACCGCAGTCACTTTGCTAGCAGTTCCGATTGTGCACTTGCTGTACGCGGCGCAGTTAAATTTAACCGCACCAGCTAACCATAATATGTCTTTGTGACACTGCGACATTGTAGATCGTAAAAAAATATAAAAGATATTATTAATGCTCATAGGTCATTATGCGAAAATTGCTTAGGTAAATTAATAATATAAATATTTGTATTATTAATCATTATTTTGATCAAAAGGACGATTCACAATTGCTAATAAAATTGGAAATGATTTTTAAATGCTATCAAAATAGATCTTTCGCTATGTTTTTATGCGAATATCGTTGGAGAATTAATAATATAATGATATTTTATACACTCTTTTTACTAAAAATATAAATGTTATGAAAGCTACATTTTTAAAGCTACATTATGAAAGCTACAACACATTCTTATCATGAATTATTTCAAGGTCATTTCAAAACATTGTATTGAATATGACAACTGTTAGATAATAAAAAAAATGCCATATACATATTTTTTTATTAAAAAAGTAAATTAATATGTCTATTAATATTTCACGATTAAATAATTCTGAAAAAAATAAAATTATAAAATCATATTGCATTAGATAATCATTTTAAAATGAAGAATAAAAAAATGCGTATTTCTTCATTACAGTATTTATTAGGCGAGTGCTAAAAAATTAATTATATAGAATATGTAATAATTTGTTAGTTTCATCACAATATATATGAGTTAACTTTACTAATTAAATTTTAATAAATTGTTATATATTAATAATATAAAAAAAATGTTCTAGATGTTAATTTGATCGAAGAGATAATTCATAATTGATAACAATAATCTGATCAATGTTGCTTTAATGTTAATTCTCTACAACTATTTTTTTTTAATTATTATTATTTAGAAAAATGTACCACAAAAAAGTTAAACGTAAAAAATGATGCATTAAGAATAAATTTAAATTCTAGCCCTTACAGTTAATGCTCTATTTTAACTGTTGTTCATTACTATTGTAATTTGATTTAAAGAAATTATTTTAGATATGTCTTTTTTTAATTGTGATTTCAAGATCATAGTGCTCTCCAACGATATGTACTCAAATTATCAGTTATGCAGGTTGCCTATATTTTTATTTTTATTTCGCTTAAATTGAAACCACAATCGTTTTATTTTATATTAATGTAAAATAATTTATATTATTAAAATAAACGTATTTAAAAATAGTGCCATTGTAATGGATAAAGCAACCGTTTATAAAAACATACAATAAAACAGTTAGACATTTTAGATCGATGCTATAAAAAACATTATTAACTTATATTAGATCCATTGAACAAATGTTAAATGTTAACACCTCAACAATTATAATTGTTACTTTTTTTTACACTTTATAAAAGTTATTAGAAAATCTTTTTATCTTAAAAAACGTAGCATAAAAAAAAAGATAAACATAAATTATTGATGATATATAAAATAATCATATTTTTGGTCATTTTAATTATTTTTTTATATAACCCTTTATGTGCTAGATATAGATAAGTCCTTAAGTGCGAAATTCGGATTTATCTCACACTCAATAAAAACAATTATGTACAAAATTAATTTTAATAAAAAGTCACGAAATTAGTAAATTATTCAGTATGAAATAAAATTAAAGATTTAATCCTAAATGTGAATATAGATGCAGCATAGAATGAATATAAAAAATCTTTAATTTTATTTTTTACTGTATTATTGACTAATTACGTGACATTATGAAAACTAATTTAGCACTTAAAGGGTTAAACTGTTGTTCGTAAAAAAAATATTGTAATTGAATAAAAAAAGTTGATTCTTTGCCTTTTTTATATATGACTTAAATTTTTTTTATTTTAACTGTGGTTGTTAAAAATATTATAATTTTATAAAAATGTCTTTTTTATTATGATTTTAAGGTCATATTAGTATTTTAAAAATAGACAGTATAGATTGTGCTAT
Source organism: Plectrocnemia conspersa (assembly GCF_051122295.1). Lineage (NCBI taxonomy): Eukaryota > Metazoa > Arthropoda > Insecta > Trichoptera > Polycentropodidae > Plectrocnemia > Plectrocnemia conspersa. The sequence continues at coordinate 29,192,292 of NW_028277169.1, forward strand.
AAAAAACTTATTTTAACTCCTTTTAATAAATATTAAATTTTAAAAAAAACTATATAATTAAAATTTTAAAAATATTTTTTTTATTATAGTTCATTTTAAAATTTATGTATCTTTTACAAATTGTATTTTTAAAAATTGATACAATAAATTTCTTATTCTTTTAATTAAGGTTTTATTTTAGCTATTGTTGTTTAAAAAACGTTATAATTTGATGCATGATTTCAAGGTCATAGCACCTTTATAATTAGTACAACAACCGTTTATAAAAACAAATCACAAAACATTATAAATTAAATGCTATTAAAAAAAATTATACCTTTTTATATTTTTTTTAAATTACTTTTGCTATAATTTTACAAAAATTGTATTTAATAAATAATTTTTAAGTTATAGTAGAAAGTAATGGTTAAAAATACTTGCAATAGAAAAAAATGCATTTTTAATTTTTTATTAAAATATATATATTAGCTCTGCTTAACTATTACTTAAATATATTCATTTATTATAAATCTGAAATCACTAAAATGAAATGCTACTGTATAACATACATACATAATAATGTAGACTATACATAAAAAAAATATGACATCCTTACATTACATATGTATGTATTATAATTTGATTTTTTTTTATTATATAACAGTTTAGCTAAGAATTAAATTAAAATAATTAAAAACAATAACTGAAGTTTTTAATATGTTTATATGTCCGTTGTTATTTCGATTCAGATTTTTACACAACTTTCTCTTTTATATTGCATATTTACCATATTAAATTATGAACTACAATTTAAAACTGTACATCAGACTGCTATATAATTGCAAAAAATATATGTAGTAATAAATTGTGTTTCATTAGTTATATTCACAGATTATACACTAAATTATTTGCTAAGATTAAGTTAGCAGTCAGGCGGTTAAGGCTAAGAAATGAGGTCAACGGCCAACAAGCGTGCGGTTAAAATCAGCAATAATTTTAATAAAACTTTTGAACAACGCTTTTTATATGAGATGCTGTAATTGCAACAATATGTCTTTAAATCAAATTTACACATTTTTTACATAAGTAAAAAAATAGTATAGAAGGAAACAGAAAATCTTAACTCTTATATTATATGGTGTATATTTATTATTCGATCCTCGGTGATTTATAAAAATGATAAAAAAAAAATATATTTTATATTATTTTATAATAAAATTTATTTCAAGAAACTAATGTATAACGTTTATATTTAAAAGTTTTGTAACAGACCATGAGCATTCAAATATATATTACTTATATAAGATATTTCAGTAATGATATCTTATCGCTTTCGTAATCGAAAAAGACATCGTATATCTATCTACTCTTTAATATTCTGCTCTGGCGTTCGATACTTTGCGGTATAGTTTTTTTTTGTTCCTCACTGAGGGTGACCGCGATCATTTCAACTTAAAATTCGTTTTAATCACACTTTAATTACCCACAATGAATTTCCTTTCTGCTCATAAATCCTTAACCACCGTTTTTTCACTGTCTTTTGCTCTAAGCCGACACTTTTTTTTATAAATAACACGGAATTAATCAAAGGCAAGAGAGCAATTGACTTTATTTTGTTGCTCGAATTAATGTTTTCTTTCTACTGGTTAATATTCATAATATATAATATTCATATAAAACAAATGAATACATTAGAAAATCAACAGATGATTTTAAGGATGTTTGTATCATATAGTACGCCTTAAATATTAATTGAATAACTTACATAATTAACACTATTACAATTAAGAGCAAAATAAATTTTAAATTTTTTAACAACTTTTAGTGTTACTTTCAGTGATAATTACAATTTTTATTTAAACGCTTTTTTTTGATCAATTGCTATTATATAGATGTAATATTTTAATAGCTGTATCGGAAGTGTGAGCAATGTATCATTAATATATAATTTTAATCCAATGGTGGATATGCACTCGATTACACTACCACAACAAAATTATATTTATTTTTTCAAAGTAAGATAAACATAGTTTCCGTGCTTATATAAATTAACATATAACTCTCTGATTGAATGTTAAAGACTGTATGGAGAGAGATTTAATTGATTATTGAATTTTTATGATTAGTATGTACCTTGAAATAGATTGTTGATGATACTTACATAATCGAGATACATATACTATCTCTACCTGAGACCTTGCGCGTTAAAACTTTCTTACCAGAATAAACAATCTCTTTAATATCTTATTACAACATGAGACGAAATAATTATAAATTTGATTTAATTTTATTTTTCTTATCCACAAAAAATATTTAGCAAAACGAATTGTGATAATTTAAAATACATAAATAATAAAATAAAACTGATGGTATAATTTAAATGTGTTGAATATAAAATTATGTTATATTGTAGCGACCGTTTGCCACCTCTTTTGCCATCTAATGGAGATTGGAACCACTTCAAAACGAGACTGTTCTAAGAAATACAATAATCATTGTCTTATCACACGTTTATATTTCGGCTTGTTGGGCTGCCTCAAATCTCATCACCATTCACCCTATTGGAGACATGCCTCATTTATAAATTTACTTATTTTTCTAACGGTGCTCTCCACTTTCGAGTTGCCTACACGGAGCGAGGGTAAACCACTTTTTCCTCCTGAGGACGACAACAACAGTCTATAGCGCGTCGCTGAGCGTCTGCGCTCCCTAGATAATTTGCTTTAAACTGTGCTTTATTATTGTTTTTTTTTATATTCGTATGTATAAGGTAAATTTCAGTTAACATAAAGTGTTCTAAGTATGTTCAAATTCGCTTAAATTACATCTGCTTCAGTGTACCTAAGATCTTAAAAAAAATATTGTGAATATTGTATTTTTAAAATTGACTTACAAAAATATAAATACTAATAAAATAAATTATAAAAAGGTAGGTGACGCAAGCCATTTTAAATTCACGATACAACATTATATTATTATTAATTTCACACAAAAAATAAAACTTCTCTCTGTTGATGCAGCTATAAAGGCTGCAGTCTCTGTGGGTACTAAAGAGTAGTAATGAACTAATGGTGAACGGGGTTAAGAAAATGACAAAATATGGCACTTTATCTTTATAGAGAATCTAAATTACACTGTAAAGAGAATGAGTCCGCAAGAGATCGAATGCTTTCGTACAATTTAAAATCATCTGCATATAGAAGAAAACTTAAATTTGTAATTAATAAATAACATAAAGGAGGTCTATAGTTCTTCATAAAAAAAATTGCAAACATTAACGTGTAGAGAGAATCTCCACTAGCTATTAGAAGTGATTTTTATATATTTAGTGGAAGTCTCACTTTGATCTAATGAATATTCTGATGAATGTAATCGTAAAAATTACATCATATGACATTTTTTACACTTACAGGTAGACGGTTGATTAAGGCTCATTTCCATATAAAATCTAGATGACTTTACATAGAGAAAGTGTCGCAACAGATCGAATAGCTCTAAACAATTTTATTTTAAATGTATACAAAATCAAACTGGAATTTGTAACTGTCCTATCTATGTCATGAATACTATACTAAAATAACTCTAAACATGTAATGGTCTTAAGGCTTTCATATATTAATATAATATTATGTTATAACTTACATTTGACTAATTATAAGATGTGTTTATCAGTTGCAATACTACGAATATATGAACAATAAAATATAAAAACCTTTGTATAGATTCAATATTATTTAGCTACCTTATTTTCGTTGATAATTTTCACCCGTAAATGTATACATATAAACACACATGTATATAAAAAGATTTATTCGTAATAGTTTTACATGTGTGTGCACACATATATTGCTTTCTCTATCATGTTTTTATTATTTTCTAAAGTCGTTCGGGGTCCCCAAACTATTCCATCTTGTACGATTCCAAACTTTGTGTGTGGCGCAATTTTTTTCGAGCTCTTGAACATGTCTTCCCTAAAATAAAAAAAGCAACTTTTATATAAAAAATAAAATACGAGGGTTCAATATAGAAAAAAAGGTCGCTTATAGTAAGAACAGAATTTATTTTCCTTGTTTACGATTTTACGGTACATACTACATAATTTGTAAAATCACACGAGCTTATAATTTTATTTTAAATATTTTTTATCTCTTAAATCAGATTAGTTAACTAATATGTTATCAAAGAAGCAGCCGAATATCCAGCCTTTTATCAAGATATCGGTACATTAGCCCGATTTGTCTGATTGGGGTTAAACTAGACCTATGAACCCACACGTGAAATCAGCTCATTCAAAATCATTTCATAAACAACTATAACGATTTATTGGTCTGTGATAAACGCTCAAACTAAATACAGTGTATTCTTGATTACCCCTGTGCGAATTATCCGTTCTTGAATAAACTATATTTTATTAAATTAATAGATTTTAATTTTAATTTTAAAATAAAATTAAGCTAGTACAATATTTTTTAATGAATAAAAAATATAATTTTTAAATAATTCATTAACTTGTTTTAAAAAAATATTTTGTAAACAAAAAATCAACAAATAACTTACCGGTGAATCGCTGGCGTTTAAGTGGTTATTGATATTAGAAAATTATTAATAAATTCTCAAAAATAAACGAGAATCCCCGATTTTTATAGATTAATAAAAATAGTTATAATCTGTATTGTAAATATTTTATATATATTTTAAAATAAAATACAATTCATAGTTCGGTAATGATTATGCGTGCCCTTCCTCTTCAGCATTAGCGTGGGTAAAAAAATGAAAGTATACTGTATGCTAATTGTATCCATGTAATCATTACAACTCAGATGTCAAAAATCTCGAAAGAAATAAATATAACAGTACTGGAACCAATTAAAAAAAAAATGTGAAACCGATTATCGCATTTTACGCATGGCGTTTAAATCAATTATTAACATTGTAGATTTTTTATTACTTTAGTAACATCTACATAGTTTATAAATGCGTAGTATAAAACATAAAAAAACCTTGTCGAATCGGTGTGTCGGATTAAAAAAATTCTTCCGACCGGATGGCACGAAAGAGACGTTCATTACCGGAATGACCGGACTATCGATCGTGGTCCGCAACTAAAAAAACTAAGTTTAAAAAACCGACCGCAACGACACGCCACGTGCCACGTTTCGACGGATTTTGTTGAAATATTAATAAAGCTGAGGCCCTTTTAGAAACTTGGATCAGTGGTGTAGCTGGAAAGTATATCCCATAATTTGAGATCACCAAAATTCTCTCATAAAACTTTTTTTAATAAAAAATACGTAAAGCCATGCAGATAGGATTTTTACAAAGTTGACTACTTTCACCATATATAAATACTAGTTGTAGTACTCGGTTTTGTTTACGTTTTATTCCCAGTTATATCATTTCCTGATCATAGATGTAGCGTTTATCTTACAATTACAATTCTAATCACATTGAACGACTATCCCTTTAACTTATTTATTATCATTGTTTAGAGCATGATACAAATTTTATCGCGGAGCGATTAAAAATATATCATTTTTTAAAAAAAGTAAAATAGCCTTTAAGCAACAATTTTTTTTTAATTGACAAATTACATACCTTTCCAAGCTCAGATTCTGTGTTTAAAATCATTTAATGCTCAGTATTTATTGCAATTACATAAGTTTAAAATGACGCATATTAGATTCATTGTACGAGCATTGATAAAATATCTATGTAGCTTGTTCATGATTGAACTAATTATGAGAATTGGTGATATCTATATTATTAATTATAAATTATTATGTGCTATACAATTTTTAAAATCAATAGTTAGGACCATTTTTTTTTTTAGTAAAAGCGCATTTTTATAAATAATAATTCGAAAGCCGCTGCCGGGGTTCGAACCCGCAACCTCAGAGCTACTAGTCTGAGACGTTACGTTCCGTCCTTAAATATTCGTTGTTTTCCACTATTCGAGTATCAAATAGTAAACGAATGTATTCGTAAAGTTAAAAAAGATTTAAAAAATACGTTTTGAATAATTTAGATAGGTTCACACACGTTCAATTCTATGTTATAAAAAACACTATAAAATGTATCAAGACTATTTATTTTTATTTTAACAATGATAGAGGATTAGTGTTTTAAACTTTGAATTACTAACAAGTTTTATTTTATCTATACCTGCTGCAGAAAAAACATTATTCGTATTGATTTAGAAAATATAAAAAAAATCAATACTAGCCATTGAAAAAGCATAGCTGCACAATAATATCTCTGAATGATGAGTAAAATTTGCAATTTCGGCAATTATAAAATGCTTTTTTAAAACCTAGATACTGTTTAAAAATATATTGATTAGAACAAAAAAAAATAAATGCATATTATAATAAATATCTGAATAACTTATTATTAATGCATTCAGTTCCATAAGTATGCCAAAATAAATTAAAAAAATAATATTTACTAATTATGAAATTAGTAGATCTTATTAAGAGAAGTTATCGTTTGGAAATTCATATGGATATGTTGTTTTATACTGGCTCAATTATGTCAGTTTTTTCCTGCAAAGAGCTTAAAGAAACAACATACATTAAACTCATATCTTGCACCTGACAATTTATACAGAAAATCATGTGTGGAGTTTTGTACAGATAGTGCTCCATCAATCTCAGTGAAAGGATTAATAACTTTAGTAAAGAAAGTCAACAGTGATGTCATAACAACATATTGCTTTCTTTCTGTCAAACACTTATTGGAATGACGTTTAATTCGAAATATATGTTTTAAAACCGAAGCTATATTTTATTATCGCTCTCAACAAGTTAAAGAAAATCGTTTTATTCATACGAAAGTAGGATGGATGTCTTGAAGTATTATATTGTAAAGTATAATAATATTATTAATTGCCATCAATTAATACAATTCTTCATAAGCTACAAAACGCAACTTGAAAAAAACACGAATGGCTTCGAATCGAATAAACTTTGTTTAAATTATCCTTTGTAATTCATGGACGGTCGCCCAATGTGAGACCATAAAACCAGCTTTTACAAAGAGGATGATTTTGGAGCTGGAGTTTTATCCAAGCTTACTCTTAGTACCATCACAAAATATGAGACATTTGTTTCTTCAGCAATCATTAGCAATTCGAGCCTAATAAATTTATGTACTATAAATAATATTTAGAAATATAACCATTGACGACGTAATTTACATTTGTCATAAAAGTTACAATAAGATGATGGAGATAAACAACTAATTAATCTAATTGCAAATGAATAATAACAATGTAAATTTAATTAAAGAAGAAATATAAGAAAATAAATTTTGTATTATTTTATTACGATATAATGTTTGCAAGTAAACAGGAATGCTTTAAATTTCTATTCTAACAAAGACATAGAAATATTTCTACAACTAAAGTCTGTTTATGTTATGAATTATATTTATGTAAGCAACATTTTATTAAATAGAAAAAAGTGTTGTTGCTATTTATATATATTGAATTTTTAGTTTAATCAAGGTTAGCTAAAGGAGAAACATGCTGCTTTATAAATTTATTTATGTGTAAAAATATATGGTTAAAAAATATAATAATAATAATATTAGCTCTTTTTTCATTGACTTCCTCGTTGTATCCTTTTCGCAGTAAAAGTGTAAGTATGCATATTTCGTAGAAAATAAAAACACGGCACAACAAAATGTAAGACATAATAAATTTACATTTTAAAAAAAAAATAACAGACAATTTCGGGAGACAAATCTAATTAGGAGCCTGAAAATAATAATTTTGATGGATGATACTTTAATATTCATAATATAAATTAGAAAACTAATTTGTTTAAATTCTCAGTAAACTTTAGTTTTGAAAATTATGGATCATGTTAGCTCATTAAATATTAAATTTTAAATGAAATAATGTTAACATATACGACGTCGAAATCAACCATGATCGTTGTTAAAAAGACTCGCGGCCAATTTTTTTTCTTGTCTAGGTGAACATATGATATTGCTTATCCGAGCGAATGTTTATTATACGGATACAATAATAGTTTCAAAGCACTTGTATATAAACCGTTAGTAAACAATATCAATGGACGGTGTCTAAACATCTTTACTGAACAATTGCTTGGTCCCAAATGCAAAGTATGCGGTGCTAAACAAGTACCCAAGCAAAGCATCTCAGAATTTGCATTCCATAGAATCGCGACAGTTATACAATTTAATAAAATCTGTGTCAATAAACATGCGATATTTCATATCTAAATTAACATCTATAAAACAGTATATATTACTAATTTCCCAAGCAAAAAAATAGATGTTACTTGATTATGAGCACCAGGCGCCAATAGTGAGATACATTCCCTTTCGCTCGCTCGTGTGTTAAGTGACGAGAGTAAATGAAAGATAAGGTCGTGCGGAACGCATGTAACGCACGCCCTTATCTTTCACTCACTCTAGTCACATAACACGCGAGCGAGCGAAATGAAATGTATCTCACCGTACGCGCCTGATATGCACTAAAAAGCCAATGCGTGCAGGTACTAAATGTCCCTTTAAAATAATATTTATATTCACATTCCATAGAATGATGATGTATCCAAATTTACCGATTTTGAATTACGTTACGTTTCGTAACAGGCAATAACATAGACACAGCATTTATTTCTGATACTTCACCCAGAACTAAAACTTTGTACTTGACTTAAAATTAACGAGAGTTAAGGAAGTAGCGGCTTTTTATATCCATCGAATCCAAAGAGTTTAATCCGATCTTTGATACGACTCGAAAACTATTTGCCGAAGTACTACGAAGCTACATCATATAAATATATTATTTTTATGTCAAGCACACGAGAGTACAAAAAATATTTAATTTTGATCGATAATCAAAAACTATCATGTTAGTCTTGATCTTCAGCATTTTGAGATCGACTTACATAAAAATAAGAATTGTAGAAAATTTATAAAGCGAATTGTTTGTGAATAACTGTTGGACAGGCTAGGTGAAAGAGAGCGATAGCGAGTGATTATTAAATAAAACAGTGAGCACCCCATGAATAGATAAACTTTATAAATGCATAAACAATTTATTTTATGGAACAAATATTTATTTAAATTCACATATGCCTTAAAATAATTCAATGTTAAATCGCACCTATGAGAATTGTAACAATAATTTAAGAAATGTATTTTAAAGGCCCGAGGCGCCTTAAAGATTATATTATTCACATTATAGTGGCTACGCCACTGATTTGGACTGTCCTTTCCCGACCCAGTGGGGTAATAACGAACACTAAAACAAAAACAAAATTTTGTTGGTAAAAGCCGCCTCACAACTTCGTCACCGCGGCCGTGTGATCAAATATTAATTCGACGCGTGTTCTCGCTCCCAATTCGAATTTCAAATGAGCTGTGCGGTCGAACGCTGGCAACACTGATATCATATTTCATCGCACACGCGACCCTCATGCTCTTCATGTATTACGCATCTTGTATAGCGTCTCGATTGTTGTTTGTGGGCGCTAACATTTAGCTCTTACTGAATGCTATTCACTTTTTTGCGTTAAAAAAAACGATTTGAACAGGGTTGCCTGATATTTTATATATTATTCTCAAGCAATTGAGAATTTCGACTAAATATAATATACTGTTTGAACTCCGTCACAACATCATGCAGACTGTCGTATTTTTATATTAGGCAATTTAATGAAACTTGGTAACTTAAAAAAAATAATTGTCATGACTTTTTTGAAAAGTTTTATATATTATCAAAACAAAATCTACCAGTAGGATAGACCGATGACATAAGTCAATAAAAAATATTTTAAATACTTGACTATCATATGGGGTCTGTAAAATCGAAATTAATGAATATTGTATAATTTTAAATTATAGTAGTTATTGATTATATTTACCCCATTGTAACGCGTTGGGCTAACGCCCGTCATATTTTAACGAAAGATTACAATAAATAAATAGTAGAATTAGTAAAGTTATTTTATGGCATTGAGTAATACCATGTACTAAAAATGAAATGGTTTAACGTACACATGTAGTACTCCTAGATATTCATAATGTTCACACACTCACGCTGAAGCGCAGAGAAAATAAATGGTTGTTCTTTCCGACTCTCGTTATTACCACTTCATCTATTTCCACTTGTCAATATTGAGCATTATTCATCTTGTCGTTCAGTATGCACTTATCCCTTTGACCCAGTTACGATGAGCATATTGCATTCCACTCATCAATTCTCGTGTTCATATTTAAACGGATCGACAAGCTTTTATCGAGTTATAATAGTTAAAATATATAATGTAAAAACGAATCATATATTGAAAAAATAAATTTCAGACAAAAATGAGTTATTATATTTGTATAAAAATCTTTAGCTACAGCTGATATCAGCTCTTGAGTCTAAAAATTGACTTCATTACTTTAACAATGAGCAAAAAATTATATTTGTGTACAGAAAGATTAATAATATTTATTTTATTTTTAAATTATCTTAGTAAGGGGCAATAATTTTTATTTTAAAATTATTTGTTAGAGAGTTATATAACATATTTTTTATGTTTTTGCTCAATCGTTTTATCTGTGTGTTTGCTTTTATATTATTAAAATTAAATAGCTTTTAGTCTGTATACATATTTTTTATTATTACATCTAAATAAATAACATTTTTTATGTATGTAAGTATATTATATATAAATATTAATTTATATGTATAGCGTGTAGAAATTTAAATAATTTTGCATAATGAGAAATCTGTAAGATAAAATTACTCGGCACATAGTCAAAAGCATGATGAGAATAATTACTATGGGTTTAATCTAATAACTTTTAATGTTTATACATTAATTGAAGAAACTTTTGAACACATAAAATTTTATAACGCAAAAAAATTAACTTTAAAGAGCGATTTTAATTACATTCTAAGTAATAAGTATATATAACAAGTCTGATTTTCAATTAAATAAAGCTAGACAGTGCAAAAAAAATTGAGTTTGCATTGTATTATTATTTATGATTAAAAAAAAACATAAAAATATACGCGTCGAGTTGTGAAAATGTTTTTTAACAATATAATGTGTTGTGTTTAATTATTAAAATGCGTAATTTTGAAGGTCGTCGCAAAAATCGTTAAAATTTGTGTTTGCGTTTAATAATAGTAAAACATGGAAGGCAACTTTTTCAGATCCATTGTTGCTAATGAAAATAAAACTTTCCTCATCACTCATTAGTATGAAAAGGCGTAAGAAGATACCAAAATATTGTCGAATAACAGAGCTGTGGGACAGATTGGCCTTTTAAAGGGTTTCCTTTCAAATTGGTTCACAATGGCTCTACTTTACGCGTTGTTTAGGTTTAAAGACAAACGGATATGAATAAAAGTATTCTCCTTTCAATAACATATTATCATCTACACGCGTTTATGTATTAGAGAAGAATAGAAGCACGTGTGTTCTATTTAATAGACTGAATCTACACTTATTGGCTTGGCAGTAATCGTCAATACTGTGCGATAATATTATTTAATTTTCTGATTATTTTTACAGCCATACAATTTTTGATAAAATATTTTTTAATACATACTATAAGATATACGTATTTTATTGGACCGTTAGTACCAAGTCATCTCAATAAATAAATTATTTTCATGCTGCTCATGCATTATGGTACTGCTAGATTATTTCAATCCGATGATTGAAGTTGGTATGACTCCAAAACGTGAGCTATAAGCAAAGTTTTGACTTTTTATGGACTTGGTGGTTGATAAAATAGCAAAATTCCGCATACCTATTTTTTCTATCGTCCAAGCAGCCAATCATTATTAACGGGTCGTCCATAGAAAATATTCCGTATATTTAAATTTACAGAAAAAATAATAATAATTTATACGCATTTGCATATTAGAGTAGAATAGAATCATCCGTGTTAAAATGTTAACAAACAGAACTCTACAATTATTAGATACGATATTGTGCAATAAAAATGTATGTTAAACATCATTAAAATATTTAAAATAATATAATATATACATGATGTACTCTATCGTTAGTGACATAGTTCTGCGTCAAAAGTTCACTATGTTATTCTAAGAAATTAGTTAGCTCCAAGCTACTCATATATGACTACTGGGTTGGACCAAATCCGATGATTGAAGTTAGTATGACTCCAAACTGGACTGACTTTTTTATTATTTTAAAGGTTGATAATAGAGGAAAATCTCACTTACCCATTTCTTCCATCGTTTAAGAAGCCAATTACAGTGATAGACATCCGCAAGAAATATCCCACATCTACAAATTTACAAAAAAAATATATTTTTTATAAAATTTAGCGAATTACGTAAATATTTAATAAATCTTTACGTAGACAGACTCATCTCTAGAATTCGTTATATTATACAATTGCGTTCAATGCCTTTGTTAAAATGTATGTTAAGCAATTTTTTGTATCACAATGTTTTTCCGTTAAATCTGTATGATATTTTTTTCTCCTCGGAGAGATAATATTTATGTAGCATAATTGTAATGGCGTATGTGTTCAAAAAAATAATTAATATGATGTGCCGAATTATACAAAAAAAAAACAAATTTCATGTCAGGTATTTTAAAACCAGTACTAAAAAATCTAAATATCTGTATTGATTAACTTTAAATCACATCTACAAGAATTAAAATTCTATTAGCATAATTTCGACCGCAATAGATTTTTTGTAGATATCAATAAAAATAAAACAAAGTATTTTATGCAGAACAAGCACAATAGATCAGTTGTATAATCGGTGATTTACACGTGAAATACCTGAGTTTAAATCCTATATGCCTGATGTTTTTTTCTAAGATCAAAATTATTGATTATTAAATAAATATAATTTCGATCAATCATCACAGATTTGGTTACATAATTTTTTTTTAATTTTAATAATGAACGTCATAATGAATTTTTTATGCTCAATGTTCTACTCTGTAAATCGTATCGCTTTATATGAACGGTGTATATAATAATACGTAAACAAAGGAAATATATTTAAATATAATAATATATTTAATTAATTATAAAAATGGAATTTTCTCGAATGATTTCAAAACCACCGGTAATGAATTCTGTTGTTTCGACCAATGAGAAATAAGCATTCAAATATAAAACAAAATGGCCGACAGTAACGTGACAACAGTTTTAAATAATTTTGCTACGCGACGGTAATTTTTATTATTTTGTTATGTGCGTTTTTCGATTTAACTTAATATAAATATTCGGATTGCAAATTAACTAGTGCGCTATAACTATGAAAATTAAATATTATATATATACATGTGTGTGTGTGTGTGTGCGGATTAGAAGAATAATAATAATAGATTTGAGTTCCACGGCCAAAAAGTGAAAATTAAATATTATATGTATAAAATTAAAAAGTATATATATATATACATGTGTCTGTGTGTGTGTGTGTGGGTGAGGATTAGAAGAACACATAGATTAAATTTTACAATCTTCGTGTTGAAATCTTCAAATTTTGAGTTCTGAGGCCGAAAAGTGAGTTTTTCTTTTTATAATACATAAACATTATCATTGCTTCCGATTTATTGCACATATTCGTTAGGTTTGACTGAATATAATTACTTGAATTACAAATATATACTTAGTACGTATGAGGATTGAGGTTAATATCGTTTAAACCATATGCTAATAAAACGTATTATTTTATCTATTATATCTTTCACGATGATCGCGTGACAATGATTGTAATGCAGTCGGTTATTTAGCTTAGTTCCATTTTTGCGTAGTCATCTTATTGCTCGCTCATGGCTTCTAAAAAAGAATTATAAACAATAAAAACAATAATTCAAATCTGAACACAATATTACACCGAGAACTGACAAAAAATTTTAATTAATTTTATATTTGTTTTAAAATATCAGTCATGGGCTCTCAACTTTTTGATTTTTTGTACCATAGAGTGATATTATATAAGGTAGTGAGTGAGTTGTTGTATACACCAAAGTATATAAACAAAATAAATTAAAGCCATTATTGCAGCAAAAAAATTTACCTAGATCGTTCCGACTCGCAATATATGTATGTGTTGTTTCTTGGGTAATATCTAATAGACGACATTTTACAATGGTTATAAATATGTGATTGCATACCTGGAATAATCGATACTCAAAGAGAGGATTAAAACAAAATATGTTTCTACATCATGGTTTTTTATCAATTTTTTTTCCTGTGCAATCATCCTTTTTTCGGAACAGCCAAATTCAGGATATTCAAACTTATGTAATATGTTCTTCATAAAAAGATAATATTTTCTGACAGTGACTTTATCTTGAGATGATTCACTTTTTGTTTATATATACCAATTCATATATAGGTCATCAAATTGTTCTATCATTGCTTCTAAAAAATAATTAAAAACAATAAGACCTTTATCAATAGTTAAACATTGAACAGATTATTACTACTAATATAATCCATAAATTAAATTTAAATGACAACTCTTTTTCAACTGAAAGTATATTTTAATTGTTTGCCGTACGTAAATGTTATTAGATCTTTCATTGCTTCTGAAAATTAACTGTAAACAAGACTATATAGTGGGTAAAATGTAACTATTTGTTTACAATAATATGAGATTTTTCATTATTACTACCATTCTAATATGTTTTATTAAGTTTGGTATGTATATCTTTATTTGCCTTTTAATATTTGATCTTTACATTTTCGCAAAAGTCTTGTCTACTTTATACATGTAAATATTTCTTAAAAAAATATTTTGAATATAGACAATTAATATAAACTTTTTATAATTTTATATGTATATTGAATATGATATTTTTTTTTATTTAAAAAAAATAAACTTATCCTTTTTACAAAAGCGGTTATATAATATGTTTGCTCACGAAATGTTTGTGTTTGTGTTCGCATATTTGTATTTTTTGGACATGTATGGCTTTTCATATTAATTTTATAAAAACGTATTGTAGAAATAATATGTTTTGATATTTTTTCCGGCAATAACAATTCAACGTACTAACTTTCATTCAAAAGAATCATAAAAAATATCACTCAGAAATCGATCGCGCTTTTTCACATCATTTATTTCGTAACGCAATTATCAGATGCCAATGGTTGTCGACCCGGTTTGTGATCGATTTAGTTATCCAACACGTTTGGGCGTCTCTCATTTTGTGTTACGTCTTTCCGTTCTTTATCGATGACTCTCATTTGTACTCATTTCTCCTCTCTCTTCCTATTTTGTCACGAAAGCGCGTCACGTACTTCCGACTAATCAGAATTAAACAAAAAATACACATAAAACAAACCATTTGGCGCAGAATTTATTACCTCTCAAATTTAACAAACCGGTTAATAGAAATACACGCGTGTATGTAAAATACGTGTGAAAATTGAACCAGTTTTTATAGCAGATTGACAGCAATTAGAAGTTGTTATGTTTTTTTACATAACGACACTTTGACAAATACAGATCATATCTCAACTTTTTGACATAACAATTATTTATTACTGATTGAATATACTAAATATGTAGGTACATGTGTGTATTTAAATCGTAAACGTAATCACTAGAGCATATTTTTTTATAATGATTATGTTGTTATAATCATTCTTATTATATGTATATTGATTTATATAAAGAATAATAAATCAAGGAATGTCGTTATGTGAAATACATGCAGAGACTCAGTTTCTGTTTTAAATTAATATTGAGTATAAGCTAAGTTGATGTCATAAAAAGTATTATATTATTTAAAGGCATAACGCGTGAAATAAGCTAACGATATTTTAGTTATTAGATAAATCTTATCGCGATTTATATATTTGAAGGAATTTTTAGAACATCGTTATGTTCTTGGAGATGGCAAACGGTTGCCAGTGTTATATTATATTATACTAGTGACCCATGCGCGAATTCCAAGCAATTTAATAAATCTGGTTCTAAGAAACGTCGTTATTTCATTGTACATAGCAACAGTTGCCAAAAATGCATGTATAAAAATAAATTATATACATAATTTTCGATGTATAAAACAACCGTTAGACCAAAAAATATTGATTAAAAACGCATTTTTTAAGTTGGGCTAAACCAAATTTTCTGCTTTAATTTTGCAATGGTATTTGTAAAGCTATTATGATAATTTCATTAACTTGGATCAGCTTCCGTAATGATCAAAGGAGCGGCAGTTTTTATATGATGAGCATTTAGATGTGAAAGCTGGTTGTAAGCATACATAGATAAGTGTCATTTTTTTTTGTAGAAAATTAAATGTTAAATTTTTAAGTGTTAATTAAATAAGCATTTAAATATGTTTTCTTGAATCGTGAATTTAGCATTGTTTATGTAATAAGATGATAAATATTATATATTTTATTTTTTGCAATCAGTTTTATTATTAATTAGTGAAATCAGCAGATATATCTATTGTTGCTTTAATAACCATTTGATATTATTTGATATTTATATTCAATCTCCTCTGGTGTTTTCGAGATTGTGATACGTATTAATTCTTTAAGTTAGCAATCTTAAATTTTAGATTGATTATGTCTAATTCATTTAAATATACTTACAAGGTTTCTGTATTTTTTATATAATTGATTCAATATTTCCTTAGTCGGAAAATCGTTTGTTAACGTATATGTGCCACACAATATATATCAGTGAAGGTAATTTTTAGACCTAATATAAATTTTATGCATCAATAACACAGTTTTCATCAATTGAAAGCTGTGTTAATGTATCTCACTATTTACTTAATATTTTAATAGGTAAAATAGCTTTTTTATAAAAAAAAATCTTGAGAAACCAATCGCTTCTTGAAATTTTATTTAAAAAAAAATTAAAACATATTAATTCATCCACTGACAAAACTCTCTATTGACATTTTTTCAGTTATTCTACTAATAGAGAAAAATAAATTTTAACCCACCCACCTCCCCCTTTATCCTCATCTTGTCCCTAAAATGGTAAAATATATGCTTAAAGTTTATGCTTATAATATGTAAATAAAATATATAGTGCTATAATTTTAAATAAACATTAAATATTTTTGAAAAAGAAAGCAATTACGCACAGAAGTAAATAATAATAATTTATAATTGAATTATACCACTTTTAAAAAATGAGCAATATTTTTAAAAGTTGTATAAGTTCATTTTAGAAAAAATATAGTTAATGCTAGTTTTATTCCAATAATAAGATACTCTTTTTATATGTATAATCACATAGTCAATGGTGCATAATATCCTTATAAATTAATCAAAATATGTTGTTGAAAGTGGAATAATCATAATTGATGAGTTTACTGCCTTACATACCCCATATATTATACGGAATAACGTAGTCTGTAACGTCTCAGATTAGTATCTCTGAGGTTGCGGGTTCGAGCCCCAGCAGCGGCACTCTAACTTGTATTTATAAAAAATATTGGTAAGCAACCGGTCCCAGCTGCAGTGACATCTATTGATTATAAATTATATAACAATTAATAATTCATAATTATTAATATAGATATCATTATATCTGATTGACTTACTCAGTTGGTACAGATTTACCCCGTTGTAACGCATTGGGATTACGTCATTGGGTTACAACGGAAGTGTTAATAAAAAATTAATGTTCATTACGTTAAGTGTAAATGTGAAATAAGCTTTAAATATGGATAAATTTGCTATTACTAGTTATCTTAAATAATTTACTTTCTTTACATGTTTTATTTTTTACATTAAAAAATACATTTCAAAAAAATTTTTTATATTTTTTTACAATTTTTTATTGTTGAAAGTGGTATAAGTCCATTTGAGCCTAAAAAAAGTTTTTTTCACATTTATATTATTTATTATTATACAATAAAATATTACAAGTTTATATTTTTAAAAACGGTACCCAAATTGATTATCGTTCGCCAATATTTTTAGGTTGATTCAAACGCAATAAATCTAAATTTATCAATATATAAATAAATGAACTTATACCACTTTAAAAAACTACGGCCCATTTATTGCTTGTAAGCAACGTTCCCTCTAATTTTTCTATTGTGTGTGCGGATCATCGATGCATCTGTGCAGTGGTGGTGCGATAAATTTACACCCCCCCCCCCCCCCCATAAATACATACAATTTTTCATTAAAATGTATATTTATTAGTCACAGTGATTTTATATAATAACAACACTAACAAAGATAATTTTTGAAATAAATAAAAAAGAAAAAAAAATATTCGTTGATATAATATAATAAATACTAAACTTTTAGAATTTTCTTTTTATTTATATTGAATCTATATATATGTATGTTGTGTTTTTTTTTCAAAATAAACATTTATAAAAATGTAGTTTTTTCACTTTTATTCAAAATTATTCTTATTAAATTTTCAACTACGTAAAAAAATCTTTCTCCGAATTTTGTCGATTTCTATTGTACCTACTTTTTAAAACGGAATAAATATACTAATGGACCGACCCTAGGAGATTCAATGCTCCAAAGCAAAAACACTAGAAAGTAGGTAATTAATTTTATGAAAATTGCATAATATTCTGACCCAATCGCTTGGCACTATATCACATTGGGGTTCAGCCAGTCAACCAATTTGTTGCACAATTTAGAACACAATATATATTTTATGAATTAGTGTATTGAAAAGATTATATTATTATTACAAGTGTTTATTATTAATATTATTATTAGTGTATTGAAAATATTATATTATTATACAATGAACATATAAATTATTTATTATTTTTTTTCAATAATTATTTTTTCTCTCTTCTGTCCGTTCTATCGACCCAATATTTATAAACCACATTTAAATCAACATTTTCCCCGGATGAAATGTATGACTTTATTCGTAGTAAACATTCTAAATGTTCTACTTCCATTCTGTTTCTTGATCTTGATTTAATTGCATTCATTAAACTAAATCCTCGTTCACATTCAGCGCTTGATGCCTGAAAGGTTCCACAAATATCTAGTAAAACTGATATACAATCAAATTGATCTGAATCACTATGTTGCAAAGGTTAATAAATCGGCAAATGTTTGAATCGAACCAGTCTTCACTTTCTCGGCAACTATAAATTTAAGATTACAATATTGTTTATGCATATTTTCGATTGTATCTTTGTCAGTAATTTGTAATAATTGAGTATATTTAAATATAAGTCTGTCTAATTGATCCTTTCCGTATTCAAACTCTTTAGCTCTTCCTATTGCGGCCTGATCGAAAGCACGCCACTCCAATAATTCTTCTTCTGGAAATCGCATTTCTAGATGATCACAGAGCAATTGGATGAATCTCAAAATCGCGGTTAAATTTATATCGCTGCTATTTAATGATAATATATTTTTCTCATCTTTGCTCCAATGAACTACTTCACTTAAATATTGAGCTCTTAGTTGATTAATTTTAGCTTTTGCAAATTGGCCTCTATACTTGTTATATTGCTCCTTTGAAAATATTTGCACATTGATGATAGTTCACCCAAAACATCGTTCAAAATCATTATCGAGACGTGAATTTGAGGATCTTTCAGCATTTTCAAGCAATATTTGTTGATTGGGTCATTATACTTGTCCACTTGTTCTGTGCAATAATCTATTAAGACATTATAATTACGCACAAAAGCGCTAACTGCGAAATGCCTCGATAGCCACCTAACTTCATTAATTGGTCGAAATGAAACAACATTACTTTCCATAAATTTAGATAATTCTTCAAATTGGCCTTTTTTAACAGATGACCTGCTGAACATTGTATAGGTTGTTTTTAATAAAGTTTCAATATCCTGCATTATTGAAACTTGTTTCCAGGCATCATCGATTCCTAAATCCTCTCTGTGAGCTACGCAATGCTGTTCTGTTAAGTGGTTTATTTCCCGCTTCAACATAGCTGCTACTCCATTCTTTTTTCCAAGCATTACTGCAGCTCCGTCTGATGTAAACATAACCATATTTTGTATATTTATTTCATTGTCACTATAAAATTTCTTTAGGGCTGAAAAAATGCTATTGCTATCACAAGAACACAATTTTATTATTCCCGCGAAAATAGTCTTGTAATTCATCCCATATCGATATTTGACGTACAAAATTAGTATTTTTTGTACAGATATATCCGTACTTTCATCAACAATTAATGTATGAAACCGAGACTTTCGAAATTTGTCAAAATATTCCTTTTTAATGACTGCATTAATGCATTCGACAAATTCAAACCCATAATTTTTACTTCGCCAGCTTTCGGGAATATCTGTATATTTAGATACATGATTATGAATGTCTTGTACAGAGCACATAGAAGCGTTAATTTTTATTGCCAAAAGAACATTATCGATTAAAACTTTGACTAGATAGCAACTAGATTTTTTGCGCTCAGTGATCTCAATCCTATTCTTCCGTTCTTCAGGTGTTTCAGTCATTATTTTCAAAAGTCCACCTGTTTTCAAATTGTTCAATTTTGTAATAGCATCCCGGTGTGCTTTATGACTTAGATGTCTTTTTACAAGAAACAGCCTCCATTCAGTCCACTTCTTTCCAGACGTGAATTCTCCTGGCATATTGGCTTCGGAACATATGATGCATTTGACACAATCATACGTCTCGGAATAAACAAATATTTCACCAATTCTTACTTTTTGTAAATGCATTGAAAATGGCATTTTTGTTTCGACGATTTCAGAGAGCCATTCCAGTTTAAATTTATCGTAGGATTTCTTCTTAATGGTCGTATTAGAAATATCACATCCACTCCTTTTCGACATTTTAAGGGGATAAGTTTTATATAATTAATAGGTAAAATTGTACTGTAACTAATTTTTCACTTGAATTGTTTGTTACGTAAACTGAACACACCTGTTGTTGTTTATTACAAAAGTTGATTATTAGTTTTGTATTATTTATAATTTAAGTAAAAAAATCACTACTTTTTAGCACGGACACTTTTACCGTTTAATTAAAAAAATATTAAAAGAATTGCGTTGTTTTCACAATAAGGACTGCTATGAGACTGAACTCATTACCGAGTGTAATGTTTCTTGCAAGTTGAAGCATGTCAAAGACTATGAAATGTAGAGGACCTAAACACTAAAATACGATCTTCTTTTCCTATACTTTGGCATGCGATAGAACGGGATGGAATAGTGATCCCGCTCGACTTAAAATTTTGCTTGACCCTCGCAATCCTTCTGAGAAATGATTCGACTCATTTCTCCGAAAGCGTGCGAAAGAATTGTGCCTGTATTGTTTCATGCATTCGAGCAAAACTAAAATCTGGCAAAGGAAACTTTCTTTTATAATATTGACTGTGCGGAGGGTAAAACATGTGTGCGGAGACATTTCAGTAGGTGTGCGCGCGCACACGCGCACACCTTACAGGGAACATTGCTTGTAAGCTGTAATAATAGTGTTCTCAATTTATAAAACATATGTCACTGTTTTACAGACTTTGATTTTAGTCTAGTGTCTCGCGTACTTAGTAGTTATTGACTGTGTTTACCCCGTTGTAACGCATTGGGCTAACGCCAGTCGTATTTTAGCGAAAGATTCCCATAAATAAATAATAAATAATATAAATAGTGAAATTCATTCATGGCATTGAGAAATATTAGTTGTTAATAAATGTCAATCTTATAATTACTTTTTCTTATGAAGTAGGATAAAATCTTCTTATAAATCAGGGTATCGCATTTGTTAATTGGAATTTCAAACCAAGTATTGCTCAATATAAACATGAGCTAAAACTCGAAACTAGTTAGTCGTCATCATTCTAAATCTTTCAAAATCATAAATAAAGCCCTTGAAGCCTGGCACTGATTTTTATGATGTTTTTTACTTGCTTATCTTTCTATTATTTAGTGAATATATTTGTTTTCTCTCTCTAACGTTTCAATGCTAATAAGAAAGCAATAAATTAAATAATATTTTAGTTGAATACTATGTTATAAGTTACACTAATTGAGATTAATTTGTTATTACTAATTTGTAAAATTAGAAACGCGATCTTAACTTTAACTTTGGCTTAATCTGCTACACAAAATTTATTTTTGAGATGGAAAAATGTATTAATTTATGTTTAATATTGTGCGTAGCCAAAAAAGGGCTCATATAATACATATGTATCAATTGAAAGTATTTAAATTAAACTTGTATTTCATATTTAACAGTTATAGAGATATCTCTATAGTCTACCATCCTAACGAAACATACATTAAATGAAAGTGAATAGCAAAAGCTTATATTTGATAAAAACAAAAATAATTGAAAAATAGAAGTCATATCAATGACCTCAAAAAAAAATTTTAAACAAAAAATGTTTGGAAAACTCTACATGAAGTTTTTTATCTTCGTATAAATAATATCACATATTGAGCAAAAGTCTTTTTTGAATTATTGTCAAATAGTTTCACACACAAATGCGAAAAATCGTCATATTCCCATAAGATTTATCCTTTCAATATTCCTCAACGTACCTTCCATCATCTGGATTTATATTCGGACTAACCCAAATATATTCTCTTATGTGACATAAATTATATCCAATGGCATAAATCGCTTGATTATCGATACTATATTTTTAATTATATTATACCTATACATATACATGTATGTTATCACCACTTTTTTCTGGACCCGAAATAATGACCCTTTCAAGATTTTTAAAAGAGTTACAATATCACCCGGCCATTCGTTTCTGTCACCAGGAATGACTGATTACTGCAAAAGTTTGCGCTCGGCTAAAAAAAAGCCAGTTATGCTTTGATTTATTTCTCGGTTGATGGTTTCCCACCGCTCATTATATTCTATATCTCGAGATGGTATACTCTTCCGATCGCCTCTGGGACGATGCGGTCAAGAGATTGTCCACAAGTATATCAGGATGAAAGTAAAAGTGAAATACGATAATGAAACGAGAACGGGAGAAATGCAGTGAATGGAGTCTCATTGTGCGTTCTACAAAAGCCATTCGTATAATTGGTTTTTGACTTGTTTTCTTCTGCCGTAACAAAACCGTATTTTCGTACGTAACGATGCATAATAACAGTATGACACGTAATGTGTATGACATGTTTGCGGTTACAGCGTAAAAAATGTATCCATCAATCGATAGTGATATAATAGTGAAAGAGAGCAAATCATTATTCAGAATGTGGGTCGAATCGAGATAAGATTTGTATCTAAAATATGATCGGCCGCATTGATTAACTATTATGCTTGACATCAGATAAAAAGTTAATCGGACGTCCGTTTTAACCATTCGGAAAGTAAATACCGATTACGTAATTATTCAATGAAGCTTTATTTATTATACGATGTGTTATATACGGCAGTGCAGGATTGCACACGTCGATTAATATTTATTTATTTATTGTAATAAATAAATAAATAGTAACGGAGTAATCACAATCAACAGCTACTAAGTAAGTAGTGAGACACCAGACTGAAATCAATTTATATAAATGAGTGATATATATTTTAGTAATTATAAACTATTATAACAGATTACAATGAATAGAACAGATCCTTAAAATTAGTCAAATCTATTTGAATCATAAATAAATAATTATCAAAAATTTTGATTTTTCCAAACACGGTAGAAATTGAAAATATAAGCGTTCATATGGAATTCGAATCAATGTCTTTCAAATATTTTTAAAAAATAAGAAATCGTTGACACGTTTCTGAGTGCTTCAAAGCAAATCTTCTTTTTGCTAGATACCAGGAATAACAAAATTGTGAGCCACGTCAAATAGTTGATTTTGGATCGTCTAGCAGATTATAAAAGACGGAGCACTGCTCTTCTACTTAGCTTGACGCTAAGATATCCATTTACAATTGGCTTTTCTAGCTGTATTTTTATCTCCATAGAAAGCTAGTACCACAGTGTCCTTGGTCAGCACCCTTGTCAATCTTTCATATCTCCACCAATGCATCTTCACGCTGTATTCATTGAGCAAAACCCCTTAGAAGGCTAGGCAGGACACCAGACTCACAACATCACCTAGATGGTGCGTTGTCGAGGATCTGCGTCTCTAGATAATTTGCTTTGACAATATATCTCCAGTAGCATGATACTTAAAAATGGTATGAAATGTGACTGATCCTTAAAATCTCATTCAAATATATTTAATACATATTATTTAAAAGACAAAGATTATTTCTCGACGAAGAAAACAAACTATATTGCATATCTATGCGGGCATTGAATAACAGTGCATAAAAATGTATATCTTACATAATCAAGTATACAGATCTTAAGCGTCCTCGAATTTACATTATATAAAACAGCGACGTCACTTATTTTACTAAATTTAATGTTGCACAGTTATACAGTCTAATAAAATATATATATTTATTAGAAAATAACAACAAACTTGGTTTAGTTATTTTAAAATTAATAGAAGCCATCAATTCAATACATATTACAAATATAATAGGTTTGTACTATAAAAAATTACTGGGCAAAAAGTTTAGCAGCTGTATAAAAAGATCAGTATAAATTCACATCTTACGCATGAGAAATCAATGGTAAAAATCATTTGACGTATATATACGTCCAACTCAGTCAAGTGAAGAAAAGTCAAATAAAGCAGTATTTATTTAGTCACAATAGTTCAACTGCAAAAAATGATTAAAATATTATTAATAAAACTATTTTCGTGATTCATTACGTCCATGCCATAAACAAGAACATGCTGCTATCCATTTCAGCAGTAGTTACTCTCTTCGTACGAATAAATCTCCTATTCGAAAGGATTTGAAATTTATAAAACCAATTTTAACAAGCAACATTGCTATTATTCAGTCCTTAAAACTATGTCACGTTACGCGTACCCTAGCGAAAATGACTTGACTGAAAATTAAATTTTTTACTGCCTGTTAATTTGAATTTAATTCCGATAAAGTAATTTAAACGTCATTCTATTTTTATTCCGCGTAATCACGTTCTTAAATAATATGCTGCTTTAAAATTTTCACTTAATTTTTATAACATAGTTTTCTTTTATCCATTATACCTCAGTTTATAAATTAATTTATATATGCTCTTGAAATTGTATTTTTTCTCAAATAAAAATATTAAAAATGATATATCATATACACTTTGAAACTGTTGTCATAACCAAATTGACCTACATTTTTTATTGTAAGTCGATAAAATGACCCAAATGAAAAAATAAAATTATTACAAACAGCTCGCCAAATAATTTAAGTCAAACTTATTTGTTTTGCCACCACTGCAATGTGGTATTACAGCATGGTTAAAATGTTTTTGCTGCATTTTTGTAACAATTGGAATGTCGGCAATTGAATAATAATATTTACAACACTGTACAGTTAGATTTCGAAATAAATATCACACACTCGGTCGAATAATAATTTTTATTACTGCAAATATATATGAAATCACTGATTTTAAATTATTTTTTTATAAAATACATTGAATTTGTCAGAAAGGAAATATCTGATCATCGTTTTATTGGCCCATATTTTTACAATATTCCAATATTGAAAACTTATATCAATTTCAAGGGTTGCTATAAAAATATTCAGTGTTATGACATTATCCTTTTTTACGAACATCTAGTGTCAAATAATCTTTTCCGTCTCATGTGCTCTTATTACATACTTTAATAGTTTACGTCATCTATGTGTCACTCAAGTTTTTGTCAAAATGCTAAATACCTTTAGCGTTAAATTCATTTTATAAGTATAATCCCAAAGTTGAAGTTATGGTTATTTATTAATTAGTAAAGAATGTTCCAAACATGTGTACGTGCATGCTTAGCGCATTAACACTAAGGATTATTTAAAATGTATAAACAAAAAACAATGTCATTATGTATACACAATGGTAAACTTTAGTCGTTAGCATTTCACAGTGTCAACAAAGAAAATTTTACATACTAAGTATATTTATTTATACGTGTACATGTGTTTGTTGACAATAACTTATTGTAACAGTGTTGGATACAATACGTTTTCCCTTTCGGGTGAAACTCCTTTTGAATATTGTATCACAATAAACAAATTTGTCGAGACTGGCTTTTATTAAGCTCTTCGCTAATACAATGATTAGGCTTTAAGCTCGTAGAATCTCAAAGCTGGTAGAATTGAATCTAAAACGTGTTAGTGGTTAAAGTTGACGGTAAACCAATTATTAAACCTATTGTTATACTTAGGTAGCATTCGTCATCATTCCTATGCAACGCTTTATATGACAGATTTTTTGCACGATGAGAAAATATTCACATTCGTTTTGCATTTCGGATGTCAGAGTATGAGCGCTGATGCCATAGAATATTGCATTTGACGTGAAATTAGAATAAATTTTGCATTTAGATTACATTTTCTCCATTTATGATTTTCTGAAAATTTCTTCGACATACTATAAGTACTTGCGCTTCTCGAATTGTGATATGTAAATGTAAATTAATAGTATTATATGATTTAAGATGTGCTAAAAGTGTCTTAAGTCTTGATTATTAAAATCAATCAAAAACGCTACTAGTACCATAAAATAATAATATAATAAATTAACTTCATAACCAATACATTTTTTCTGTAATTTTACACAGAAACAATACTTAATTTTATAATAAATTTCTGAATACATTGAATGAACAATAACGCTCGTTACCGAGCCGACACAATTTTATTGCTTTTGTCGTGAATTTTTTACTTCAGAGAAGTGATTGTTTTTTTGCATTTTTCTATTAACCAAAATTCGGTTTAATTTTCTTTGACCAGCGCTCTTATACTCGTAGGGTAATGATGCCAAATATTAATGCCATACATGTTTCAAACACTTATCATGTTCAAAGGGGAAAACAATGCAAGTATTACCTTCGCAGTACTCTCGTAATGTCACAATTGTCATTATTTTCATGAATTGTTATACCATATTTTTAATTGTCATCTAGCTACATTTAATCTTGTTATTTCAAAGAGTCGATTTGCTTATTTTTAGTACGTTTGCTTGCTTACAAAATTAATCTTAGCAATTTTCCATGTCCCGCTTTGTTGCCAATGAGTTTCATTTCTGTCTACACTTCTGTTATGTTTTATAAACATTTTTTTGATTTTAAATATATTTTTTATAAAAATGCTATTTATTAACAATAAATTATAGTTCACTTAATAATTTATAATTAATTATATAGATATCACTGATTCCCAGAATTTCAGTCTGATGATTAATACTTAATTGTTAGTATTTATTATGTCTGATTTATTTATTTATTAACGCATTTGGCTTACGCCTGTCAGGTTACAACAGAATATTAATTAAATATAAATAAAAATGCACTGCCTTATTGTCTTATGAATTTGCAACATTATTATATTGTGAGCACGATAGTTGATAGCACGAATAAGGCATAGCAGTAGCTTAAAATTATCGTCGCATTTTTAATACACACCAAGCTGAAGCAGCGTTCCTGCGTTCCTTGGTAAACTGTTGACTATAAAATACTATAATAAACTCAACCAGGGCATCGTAAAGTAAACTCGCTCAATAACAGTGAGCTAATTACCCACACTTTTAGAGGTCAGAAATAAATCAGCACCTCGCAACATGTCCAGAATAATCTGCAGTTCCACAAGTGCTTGTGAAGCGCTTCAAATTCTTAACCACACTAGAAGCCATAATCAGAAGATTAAGGCTTTCCAAAAAAAAAGTCACTAGAAATAAAATCTGTGTTCACTGCCACCTGCTGTAAAACAAGAGAAAGAAATTGTAAACACATCTAGTCAGCGTTTATCTAGCTCTTCTTGACGCGTAGATCAATTGCAACGATTTGGGTTAAAATTATATATGTTTATTTGTAGCTTAAGAAGTTCGTGATTTGGCAACCTTGCACTTGTCATGCTAAGTAGCATATTTCACAGGTTGTCTCCTAATATTTATGGCCTATGTCGGTGCATTCTGGGATGAGCTTATCCTTTGGAATCTCCGATAGATATGTTGGCATAAAAATTGTACTTGACAGTGAGTCTTAAATACTAAAAGCGCTTTCAACGCTTATATGCGACAAGTGACTTTTTCATGGTCAATGCGTTTTTACATTAAATGCTTTTTACCAGGCTGAATGCTCCTCAAAAGTGAATGTGAATTGCTACGTTTCATAGCAAGTCTTTTGCGAGTACTAGATAAAAAATATTTTTTAATTACTGTTCAATTTGTGAAATATATATAGTACTGCGTTATATAGTATTTAAGTCGTGTTGAAGATCAAATTAAACTTTTCTGATTCAGAAAACTGCTTTGCTAGACAAAATCAGAAGTGACTTTTAACCCTTTGGATGCCGGGCATTTTTGGAAAAATGTTCCAGAACTGCCGGGACTTTTTATTAAATAATTAAAAAGTCAAAATGTGTATTTTAGTTTGTAAACATGCTGTCGCGGCGTGCGACGCTGTCTGCAGTGAACTTGACCTAATTAATGACGAATATGCGATTGTGTGTTATTTTAATTCTTATTTGCGCTGTAATAAGAGTCATTATCGCATGACGTATTAAAAATTACGAGATCTGAGCGGCCGAACTCCGACCAGGAATCCATAACAATGATATATAATATGTTATTTATTTTTAAAATGTAAATAAAACTTTTCGTAAATTAATAAAATATGATATTTTTAAATAATGGTTTAAGTAAAAATACCATACAGACTGTTGAATATATATATATATATATATATATATATATATATATATATATATATATATATATATATATATATATATATATATATATATTTAAGTATATATATATGTAAATATATATATATATATATATATATATATATATATATATATATATATATATATATATATATGTATGTATGTATGTATGTATATATATATATATATATATATATATATATATATATATATATATATATATGTATATATATATATATATATATATATATATATATACATATATATATATATATAAGTAAAAATACCATACAGACTGTTGAATATATATATATATATATATATATATATATATATATATATATATATATATATATTTAAGTATATATATATGTAAATATATATATATATATATATATATATATATATATATATATATACATATATATATATATATAAGTAAAAATACCATACAGACTGTTGAATATATATATATATATATATATATATATATATATATATATATATATATATATATATATATATATATGTGTGTATATGTATAAAAATAATGATTATAATATATTTATAACATATATTTGAAAAAATGTTATAAACCCCTGAAGCAATTAACCTACAGACGGTTGCAAATGTATTGGATACTACGATTTCGGAGCCGTCGGATCCGGCAGTTCTCGCTAGTGTAGCAAAAGCCGATATATCGGATTTCGGTAGCCAAAGGGTTAAGGATCATCTTAGGCGATTTTATTTACCCTTGCTTTAAGCTGTTGAATTCTCGTATATTCCAAGTTGAAAGCGAAGTTTTTATTTATTCCATTTAAAATTGGGGGGAGTCCTACGCCTTTTTACATACTCTAACGTCTGACCAATACAATGATCTGTGTCAGAACCATACTATTTTTGTATTGTTTATTTATGTTCTTAGACTGTCTTTGCGCTAGAATGATTTAAAAAAATGTGGTAAGAACGCTGTAGTTCTATGGATTATGCATATAATTTCAGTTGTAGGTAACTGTTCGGCGAATATATGCAACGCATCCCATTGTATTTGGCACTGATCTTCACATTGTTCAGGTTTTCGGCTGTTTAATTAACATGTGCTTAGATACTCTGTGATTATTATTATATATATTATCATATATTTATAATTATTTTTTAAACGGATAAATATTGTTATTTAATCATTTAAAAAAAATTAACTAGCTCATATCAGTAAGTGGTATTTAAAATTTATAATTATTAAAATAGATGTCACTGTTTAACAGACTTTGATTCCAGTCCAATTACGTAGTTGTTGATTGTAACATATAAGCCTAACGCCTGACATGTTTCATTGGTAAATTTACAAATAAATACACAATCGTTTGTATAACGCTGACAAAAAAATTCAAAACAAAAATACAAATAAAATTGAACTAATAACGGATAATCTTAACATATTTTAATTTAACTTAATCTTCTATTACATACTTTTATTTTTACTAATTTTATAAAATACTACAATGCTATTATTACTCATCATAATCGATTGTGATGATTTTAATAAAATACAACAATATTTTTAGCAGCTCATAGATATTAAATTAAATTAATAAAATATTATTTCTTAGATTAAATAATGTATAATAAATTAAATTTATTTATATATATATATAGAAATGAATTCAATATGCTTTTAGTTAAATTACACTACTTTTATAAATTACCCGTTGACATATTTTATTGCTTAATATATATGTATTTTATTTACACAATAGATGTTTACAATAAATTGATCAGCATAAAAAACTTAATGCAACAATAAACTTTATCATACTATGTTATATAAATAACTTAAATTGCTTTCAAATCGAAAACCAGCTGTACTGAAACGTTACGGCATTATATAATTTTTCTCCATTAGATTTTTTTGTGTCAAAGATCTGATAGACATGCTGACAAATGCCGCTGTAGTGTCTTAAAAATAAACATTTCAACTATGTGTATAATTAATTATTTTATTTATCAATATATGTTCTAATATTAGTTTAGTCTACCAAGCCACACTGAATTGTTTGATAATTAATTTTAATTAAAGGGATCCTCCATTAGTCATACGAACGTGACTCGCTTGTTATAATTTAACGAGTGTGTAATATGAATCACTATGTTTATCAATATGTCTATGTACTATATGCTATCTAATACACTATTATTTTATATCAATTAGGTTAAATTTATTCTTAGTATTGAATTATAAGGTATATATTATTTTAAGACTAAAAAAAGGCGTTTTAAAAATCTTCAATATACAAAAAAATCATTTGTAACTATTTTTAAATAAATAAAAATACTAAACTCTTTAGTATAATAGTATTACATACTATTATACTAAAGAGTTTATACAAAACATAATATTTCCATCTAGAGAACAACTCTTTTTAAGTGTTTCATCTTAATTTTTTATTTTATTTTATTCATTTTATTCATTAATTTTTTTTCCCAAAAAGTGTTGATGACCTCTGTTAAATTTCACTGTTATCCGGTCACTCCAGTTTTTAATTACAGAAGACCTGTCAATCCAACGCCATATTAAATACCTTTGCTTGATCAATGCGACGTTCACTGTTATCTCACATCTCTCTCGCACCCCTTTTACGTGAATTGGGGCGTGCGAAAGAGATAGTGCCGCAAAAAGTACAACGACCTCAGATTTAAACACTCTCCCCGAACACTACTGAAAGTACATTTCTTAGTATATTTTTTTCTTGTATCTTGTACTTTGAGATACATTTCGCGTGCGGCTTCCGGTGTGCTGATGTAGGTATATATACATATATATAAAAAAAAAATACCTTCTTGTACTTTCTTCGTTTCGTAATACGCCTCCGAAAAATAAATATATTACGCAAGTAGTACGATCTTAAAAGTGGACGTAAGATGCTGTTAATAATTGCCTTGATCATGATAATAATATAATGCATCTTAATAAAAGGGTAACTACGGTAAAAAAAAGCTTGTATACTTAAAATTATCTAGTAAAAGATAAACACTGTAAATATTTCTTTCTTTATCTGCTAAGTAATTGTCTAAATTATCTTATTGCTTTTTTTTTCTAAACACAAAGACTTTATTTATCGCAGTACAATGTAGTGAATGTCTAATTTATGGATTGTTAATTTTAATAAGCCATCCCACACAATACTAAAAATCTCTGTTTTATTATACTAACTTAACAACAAGTAAAACCGGATATAATAATGATGTATTATATTAAATATGTTCTGAACCATTGATGATTTTTATGGGTTTTAAAATTTATGTGCCAGACTTGAGTTTTAAGAAATATTTAATATTAGAAAGTCAGATTTGAGCTAAGATTATTTTATTAATCACTATAAATTTTATATATGTTTGTAAAATATTTTCTTTAATTAAAAAAATTATATAATTAAAACGATAGTCTACAATCACCTTTACACGATTAAGCATTATTAAAAATATTTTTTTACTAGCTATATTGTCTTATTTTACTCAAATAAAATAGAAAGCAACCATCGAAGTCATGAAGGCAATAAAACTTCATATCGTGGTTGATATGTTAAAAACCCCAATGTCACATTGTACCATGTATTATTATTAAGTCGCGTAGTAAAATTTCCAATCACCTAAAATGTAAATCTTATATAAAGCAATGCCATACAAAAAGGGTGCCGGAATTTAATAATGATTCTGATAGATATACAGAAAATATAAGTCAATATTGCGACTGATGATACATCACTGTAGTAATATTGGACCTCTAAATATTTTTTTCTTTATTTTATCTTATTAATTTATATAGCTTAATAGCTAATTTTTAGATCAAACAAATGTAAACTAAACATATATATTTAATATATTTAACATAAACATAAAATCAAAAAGGGCTTTTTTAAACAAAAAAGGTGCTGGGATTCACTTCACGTCAAAAGCAATAAAAACGCACGATTTTATTGCTTTTGACGTGAATTTTTGACTTCCGAGAAGGGATAATTGTTTTTTGCGCTCTCCTATTGGTCAAAATTAAATGTTCTTCATTTGATTCTTACTCGTTTAAAATCATAATATTGTCATAAAAAGTCGTAAATTAAAATATAGCTTATAATCTTTCCACATTTTGTATCCATACTTAATCGTCGTTTCTGTTATTGTTTTGATCCTTTTTTAGTGGGACCAGCGATTGAGAAGTAACCGAAATTTTTTTTTATTTTTAAACTTTTACACTTAAAAATAAATGAAATAAAAATAATGACGTCATATTTACGTAAAAACAAAGAAATAAAATGTTACACAGATTGTCAATGTTTTTTAAACATTAAAAATACTGTAAAAAAAGGTGCTGGAACACCGTTCCACCTGCGTTACGTGACAAAAAAAAGCCCTGGGTATATCAACATGCTGAACACATTTGAAGAAAATGTGTTCAACAAGAAATACAAATAGAACATATAAATTTTTATTATTAAAATTAGGAGCATATTATTAATGCATAAAAACTAATTTATTAAATTAATAAGAAAAACAGTATTATTGTAAATATTATTAAACTAAAAATTTCTTAAAAGTATAGATAAATATTGGTACTTATTCAAAAATATGTATAATGCCCTTTGAGTAAAAAACTATTTTTGTAGAAAAAAATGTTATCGTTTATAAAGCAGAAGATCCACATCTTCACAATATATTCTTTATATTATAATTAAATTTATCTTTATGAATATCGCTAAGCTAATTATGGCATATTTAAATAAAACTTTTGTCAGTACATTCGATGCCTAATTGCTCAACAGTTAAATTAATAAAAATGATTAACATTTTGTATTTTTAACATTTTAAATACACTTAAATTAACTTAAACAAATAATAACACACAGTTTAATTCAAGCAGAAGCATTAAAAAAAACTTTAGTTCAACTTCAATCAGCTCGAAGCCTTTGGCTATTTTTCGACTGTCATCGTAACATCGTATTCTTTCTGATTCATTTTTTTCAGCTCATTCAGCAGCCCTTGGCTTATGAATCTTTATAATCTGATCTAGAAAGAGCTTTAGCATCAACAATTTTTTGTTAAAAAATCAAGCATTAAATTAGGAGCGTTAACTTTTTTCAATTTCTAGAGCTGTAAGCAAATTTTGACTAAATAAGAACGAGAAAAACTTTTTCTTAATTGCTTCATTAACATATATTCACTTCATCCAGAACATTAAAGGCTTTCCAGAAATCTTTGACAGTCATCTAAATGTTCCTTTTAAGCAGCATTAATATGGGCAAAGGATCGTCGGGTATTAAGCCCTGAATGTTTTAATCACACCCTAGACCATTGTATACTACTTTTATTTAAAAATCAAAGTGCACTATAGTTGCTATATGGTTCTCTGGGGCATTGTCAAGAAATAGCATTACTTTAAATAGTACTCCTATATTTTTTAAGTTGCAATGTGCTTGGCCTTATAAATAAAATTGTGTTTAAACAGTTTTATAAGATTAGCATTAACCCTTACGTTAGCATTGGATTATAAATTACAAAAAGATCAGAATTGTTTATGTTTTTGTATTAATAGACCAAAAGAGACTCTTTTCTCACGAACTATAAACGATATTCTTAACCCTATTTCGTCATCATTGAAAATGTTCCATTCACTATCATATTATTTTCTTTAATTTGTTAATGAAATAAAGAGCAGCTTTTTTATTGATACTTGCAGCTTACCTAGTCCCTTTAATGCTTTGCCTATAACAAGATGCTTATATTTGTCAAAACATTTTTACATTATTGGTATTTACAGATTTTCTTGTAGCTTTTGATTGAGAATCTTGGCTTCGTTCCATATTGAATTTTCCTATACGTGGCAATTCTTCACTCTAACTTTATTATCACAGGAAATTTTAAGTAAAATCTCAGTCTTTGTAACGTTTTTTATATAACTATTAAATTGAGTTTTCGGTAATTTTTCATCTCAACAAAAATTCGCTCTTTTTATTATTTATTTAAAATTTAATTTAAAGTATTTATATTTTTAATTAAAAACAAAGATGTTGCAAAATTTATTTTTTAAGATATGTGAGCTTTTCAACCACTTGCGCCATTAATCACAATTTAGAGGTCACCATTACGACCACTTGAACAACGAAAAAACTTGTTACAACAGCTTATACCACATATCACACAACGTAAGAGATATATCAGTAGCATAAAAATAACATTTCTTTCATTAACAGAATGTTTTAATTAATTTTTCTCATTTAACCTGATATTTTGTCCGTTATATCCTAAGTCCACACAGTAAAACCTCGATATAATGGACCTTCATCTGTATTTACAAATATACTAATGGATGAACTCGCACGAAAATGTTTACATGGCATTTATGGTTCAATGTTAAGTGCTGGAAGCCTGGGCGGATTTTAAGCCGAACATTTGCCGCCCTTTTTTTCTCCGGGGATGTGTCAAAGCAGTACTTGAATCCTGATCATTACTGTTCCTTTCTCAATGTATGTTTAAGTAGCTTATTTTTATACCTAAACGGTAATTTATTATTCTTGTATTTGCCAAGATCATTTGCTCTTTATGCTTTTTAAACTTTTGTTCCTTTATTGTATCTAAACATTTAGTTCGCAAGTAAAGATCTTTGGCGTATATTCTAGGGTGGGTATTTAAGGCTATTCTCAAGCATTTGTAATACCTATTTTGCGGAATAAGCTGGACCATACTATATGTAATCAGCAGCTGTATCACAGATTTATTGTATATAAGAAAAGTATATTTTTGCAAAACTTATAAAAATTATTTTCATATATGTTGTATTTATTTTTTAAAAATCAGAATGTTCACGACCGCTTTTCTTGAGCAATGGGTCAATTCAAGTAATTGCGGTCGTTGCAGTGCGCTTATTTTTGCTTCTCCCAAGTTACAATGACACTGCATCGCAGCTCTAAAGTCCATAGTAAAAAGAACAAAATCAAATTTAGAAAGTATGAGTGTTGCACTTCCGGTGAATTGCTACCGATTCACTGCAATACATACAATCTCATGCGAACCATTAAATAGATTATCTCTGCACAATTCATCATTCGTCTCTGAAGCCATCGGCGAAAGGGTTATTGATGCAATTTTCTAATAATAAAAAAACTACTCACAAATAACAATAAAAACAAGATGCTCGAATTGTCGTATGAAAGTTGACAACTGCTTTTATTATTTTTGCAATATTTTTTTGGTAACTTTCTCCGGTGGCTTCCGACGACGGGCAGTAGACCACAACTTAGTTTTCTAAATCGTTCTAATCTAGATAATGAGACGTTCATCAAACGTGCATAACACTTCGGATGTCGATCATTAATATAACTGTTTTTAAGCCACATTTTGCTAATTTGAAATTGATATTATAACGCAAAAAGTGCTGTGCATGATTTATGACAATACAAGTTTATCAACTTTCACCGAACTAGATCACTAATTAATTTGTTTTGTATTAGTTTAGAGAATTTCTTTTAATATTTTATCTATTCAACATTTTTTAAGACAACAAATATTTTTTAGTAATATTAAATATTTAATATAATTTTGAGTATGTTCATTAAATTAGTCTTAGATTTAACTGTTTTTCTTAATAAACAAAAATTCAGATTGTTATCTTGCAATTAAATAAAATAAAAATATTTATAATATATAGAGACATCTACGGGAAATTCGTGAAATTATTAAAATTTATAAAGTGTCACAGTGTCACAATGAAACAAAAATTTATGAAAATAAAAAATAAAATTTATTTAATAAAATAATTACATATTATAAATCAATGGTGGTGTCCTTTAGCGTGATGGTAAACGACCTTGATCACCGGTATTTTTATTGGATACGGTTTATCCACGTGAACTTTGATATATTTTACGACATGATAAGGAACCCTTTTCTCGACTGGATAAGGCACATTTTTCACGACAGGATAAGGCACCACTTTCTCGACCGGAATTGAAATTTCCTTCACTACGGGCACGGCCACTGGTTTGTTTACGGGAACCTCCACGGGATACGGATGAGGCACTGGTACCAAAATCGGATAAGGTACTTGAATATTCACATTTTTATGTATGGGCACCTGCACGTGCTTATACACTGGAATGATTTCTGGCTTAGTAATATCTACGTGTTCACTGATGGGATAAGCGTCTTCGTGTTCTTCGTAAACGAGAGGCTCGTAATTATCCTTCTCTTGTTCTTCTTCATATTCCTGATGTTCCTGCTCTTCGTCGTATTCGGTGGCTTGCAATTGCTGATCGGGATAGTATCGAAAATTTTGATAATGAAATCCTTGAGTCGTCGGCTTCCAGTAATTGTTGAGATGCGAATGTGACGGAAGAGAATAACATCGATGTGATGCTATCGCTAGCAGCACAAAATATATCTGAAATAATAATACAAAAACATAAATAAGGAAATGGCTTAATAGGCAGAATATTTTCAGCCACTTTCCGTTTCCGGCTTAATGGCTTGCGATCGGACAGAATTATGAGCTTTTAGGGAACGACCGACAAAAGATTGCCAACCACTGGGTTAACCAAGTCTAATGTGCCAAGACGAACGTTCATTGCTTCGCCATTGAGAGCAATATGCAATAATTTCACTCGAAAGCCTTGAGTGGAAAAAAATATGAATATAAAAGGCTTCTCTTAAAAACATATTTATAAATAAATATATATATATATATATATAAAAACACGTACAGAATTAACCATATTGTATGAGTTCAGCACACTTGTAACTCGATGCACACCAAATGATAGAATGAAGCCATTTCGAACATCTATTTTCTTTTATAAGAAAGAAAGCGGTGTTTTCTTGTTAGTTCCTTTCTTCGATCACTAATTTTCGGTGATCGTAAACGCCTGAAAGGCACAGACGTAATTGTTTAATATAAAAAGCTAAGGTTATATAATAAAATACATATACGTAACGAAACATATATTTGTATAAATACATATATAATCATTTGCCACCCATCTGAATATATTCTATTTTATATACATGTATATAAAATATTAATTTGCTAAAAAACTGTTGATAGAGCATTCGAAAGTAACCGTAAAAAAAATAAGGTAGACATAAAGAAATACTCGCATTTTTCACTATTTCTAGACACATCTAGTTTTAACATAAGTACATATTCCTTTCTAACAAGTTAAAATTAATAACTTATATTTATCGCATATATCTTATTTTCCTGAATTTAACAAATTTGAGGTTTTTTAAAAACATTTATATTATAAAAACATTTACTATTATTTATTTTTTAATAATATCCAAAAGTTTAAATGCGAACTTATTTTTTTGTCTTAATACTTCTTTAGATTATTATTAAAATATGTTATATTCCAAAATAATTCTTCTTTAATTTAAATTTAGATTTTTACATTATTATTATATAAAATGCATTAATGTACATAATTGCATATTTTTATGAAAGCTTAATAGTAAAGCGTTAAATAAATAAATACTTTGCAATAAACGGGAAATTTCAGTGGCGTAAAAGTTGTAAATCTGTGTGGCGACCGTTCACCAATACAAGATAACAATGTTTCTTTGAACCACTTTAAAACTGATTTTCAAAGATTAGATAAAAAATGTTTTTCTAAAAAATCCTTAATAGGTTTTAAGTCACTCATTGAAAATTCCGTTTAAATTTAAACAAAAAATTCACACAAAAAATCAGAAAACAATTTAGATTTATGAACGGCTTAGTTCCACGAGAATCTTTCTTCTGCATTCAGATGCTACTTCAGATATACTTGTTAACATATGTTTTATAGATTTTTAGTAGGCATTCGATCGCGTAAAACAGGCTAATATTATTAAGGGCCCAAGTTCTATCTGACTAAATTACAGAAAAGCAAGACTTCTCAAAAATTGTAATAAAATATTGCCATAAAAAAAAGTGTTAGACAAGAATGTGTTTTTATCCTACTCTGTTCAATATATACTTAACCACTTAAACGTTGATTATTTTTTTAAGCTAATTCATTCTTTAAAATATGTTAACGAATGATTTTATTTTTAATTAATAAAGATTATTATACTAGTTTTTATTATCAGTAAACCTAGTATTTTATATTAATTTTTATAAAGAGATACTGACGCGTGATAGGTGACTCACTAATAAACCGCTGGCGTTTAAAGAGTTAAAGAAGCACTATAGGGAATATTCACTAAGACCATTGATGACCTTCAGTGATCCCTAGATAGTGTAAATAAAGAATGTTTAAAAAGCGGTCTATAAATAAACATCAATAAAACAATTCTTCTTGGGCACGGTAAACTTAAAATTATACGGAAATATAATTCAGAAATGAAGCATTTTAAATGCATAGTTGGATGAGCTCAAATTAAAAAAATGCTAAAAGCCAGTTTCTGTCCTTGGCCGGCATTCCCAGTGAAGACTCCGCAGATAACTTTTTACTTTGCGCAGACGGGCCTCTTTTAAAGCATTTTCAAGCTGCATCTGTTTCGACAAATCCAAGATCCTCACAATTGCTTGTATTAAAAAAATAATATAAAATAAATAATTTTAATAGTATATAAAATTTATTTATTTTAATGACTTTTTCACAATATTAATATCATAAACCAAATCACCTCTTGTATTTTTGACAAGAGTTTCTTGCGTTTCTTACGCATGATTAAATTCGCAAATGGAGATTTTATATACATATATACTACATATACTTTACCACTCATATTTTTGGCAAAGTACAATGCTCTTAGCTTCGGCTCTTTTATTATTATTTTTTAACAGACTGCTTCATTAGCAATGCGTTATTTACGCTTAACTGTTAAGAGTTTTTTTAAGACGTTTTCGTCTTTGTTTTAGTATTATCTTATAAATTATTTTTTTAAGAAATATGTATAACTATTTCACACCTATACTGATGTTATACTTAATGGTTATTATTTTATAGCAAAGAAGTCTAAATCGTTTTAATAAAGCTTTATACTAGACTCTTATGGGTCATTAAATCTTAGACACACCTTAAAAACAATGTTTTTATAAACGTCTTGATAATTATTAATCTGAATTTGTATCTAGTCAATAAGTCAAATCGTTACATGTAAGATAAAAAAATAATATATAGATCAAAACAGCTGTTTGACGCCGCTCCTAGTTTAAGCAATTAAAATCGTTATTTTTTTGTGTTGCAGAGGAGCCTCGAAATATTACTCATAAAGTTGTCATTAAGGATCAAATTGTTGCTGTCAATATTAATTAAAAAATCAGCTAATAAGTCTAGATTATCATGATCTGAAAAATCTGAAAAATTTGGAAACATTAAATATTTATTTTATAAAAATTAAATAAAAATAAATTAATTCAATCCGTATAATTGCGGTGAAATGCTTAAGCGTGTAGATATCTTACGTATTTTAATTCGTATTCACTATACTAAAAAGTAAGAGATTTCCTTTCAAATAACCGGAATGTTATTAGTGAAACACAGTGTAACATTGTTTCGCTAAATCTTCTCTTTGAGTAAATAAGTTTGATTTTTAGGCAAATCTCTCTTGACGTTAATTAAAAAATGTTTAACTTTTACATAATTATCTTTATTTCTAAGAATTGTTTACAAGAAAATATATGCGATAAAATTTAATTTCACAAGCTCTTTCTAAGGGTTATATTTTATGTCAACGAATTTAGAAATGGCACGCTTTTTTCTTATTTTTCATAATAGAAACACGTAGAATTCGACACAATGGCATAAGGAAAACACAATAAAATAAAAAATAAAGGGAAAAAGCGAAACATAATTGGATCGTTCTCCGCGCTCACCGCGAACTTCTTTCTTTTTTTATGGCATTCAAATTAACGCAGAGAGTGAATTGTTTACATTTAAAAAAAACATGTTACAATCTATATGCTGAATAAAATATTACATATTACGACTAGCTTATATTTTAACATAGGACAGTCAAATAATAATCTCTCATATTTATTAAATACATATGTTTAATTGTACGAATAAATTGAATCAACCTATTACTATTATTATTTGTTATATTTTATACAAATATAATTTAGTTAATTAATAAATATTTAAAATTATAAATTTTATCAATATCTTTACTAATTAATAATAATATTTAAAGCATATTTTTAAAAAGTGTCAAATCAATATTTTTTATGTATAATAAAAAATGGTTTCTGTTAAAAAACTACTTAAATTCATATTTGTTTTACCTTCTATCAATTTATCTAGTTAGAGAGTTTTCCTTGATTACAATTATTTATTTATTTAGTAATACATTGCTTAAAAATTAAAACAAATAAAAATTAATCGTGTAGATTCATACACATAATTTATAAATTTTAATTTCAAATTCTCGTCGCAAAATTAGTAAGCCGTGGTATTTCATAATTATTGCTCAAATTTTACATGTTAAAAAATTGCTGCGAAATTAATAATAATTTATAATATCGATACCTTTTAGGTCGTAGATAGTTATTAAAATTAAGGTCATGGACAATAATATTTATTAAATTTATTGAGGTCCTGGATAGTAATATTCGTAATATTAAATAAATCTATTGATGTCCAATATATATTAATTTGGACTGCTTGTATACTGGCGCAACAATAGACTCGGAATAAGTACATTGGTGAAGTCACTATATTCTGAAATGTACAATTCGAGAATGCTTGTATCTCTTAAGCGAAAATATTAGAATCTGACTTGTTTTTTTGTTAAAGTAAGGTCCACCGGTTTCAGTGCGGTCTGGTAATACTTTACAAATATATATGTTATTGCCCTTTTAACGAATCAGATGCAACGATAACGGCTGATTCTGTCATATTAATTAAATCTTAATTTTTAGAAATATTTTTTTTTAATTTTTTATCAAAACCGAGATGAAACTTTTTCTAAATATACATAGACTACATAAAAATCTTGTCTAAATTAGTTAGCCGGCTTGATCCACTATCTTTTTTCAAACTATCAGCCATACAAAACAATCTTAGAGAAAAAGAAAAGAATTAAAAAAATATATATAAATATTAAAATTTAAAAAAATGAGGGTACGATAACAGCCATATTTTTAATCGACATGAATTTTGTTTTTAAAATAACTCTAAAAGAAATGGAACCGGGCGTTTTTAAAAGAACCGAATACCCTGTTATTTTTATCGGCTAACGCGGCATTTTAGTTTCAATATAAAATTTGATTTTTATATATCTCACACAATTTTCAAGAAGAAAACTTCTCTAACCCTTTTTTTATTTGGCAAAATAAAATGCCTATGGCTCATTTACAGATTAGGTGGGTAGTGAGAGCAGTGTATTGAAAAGGGACTGAAAATCCCTATTCATTAGTCTGAAAGTATTATTTCACAATTAAGTTTTATGACACATTTCGTTTCGGCATCCATCCAAAACATTTGATTTTTAACAAAAAAAAATTAAAACGGGAGTATATGCAAAAAATACGCACGACATAATCGGAGGACGGTTGTACACAAAAAAACCGACATTTAAGTCTATTGTTTTTATGTTAAAGATGATTACTTAATTACAGTGACAAAAACATCGATTTTACTTTACCCAAAAGATACAAAACTATTAGTTATATGACTGTTCTAACATTTTTCAGAACTAATTTAGACACAATTTGAATAATTCTGAAAATATAAGT
Source organism: Plectrocnemia conspersa (assembly GCF_051122295.1). Taxonomy (NCBI): domain Eukaryota; kingdom Metazoa; phylum Arthropoda; class Insecta; order Trichoptera; family Polycentropodidae; genus Plectrocnemia; species Plectrocnemia conspersa. Next base: position 29,234,659 of record NW_028277169.1, read on the forward strand.
CTATATTGCGACTTATGATACATCACTCTAGTAATATTTCACCTCTAAAAATTTATTCATTTATTTTATTTAATAATTTATTTGGCTCAATAGCTGAATTTTACACCCAAAAATTTTAACTAAATATACATGTAACACATAACATAAACATAAAATAAAAAAAGAGTTATCAGAGCTTTTTTTAAGCAAAAAAGTTGCCGGAACTCACTTCTTGTCAAGCGTTTTACTAAAAAAAAATATATTCAAATATTACTTTTTTTTACAGCTTTTCTTACACCAGAAAGCGCATACAAAAGTATCAAAATTTATATGAGAAATTTATTTATTTCAAAATGTATTGCTATAAAAGTATTGATCAAAGTGTAATGAAACCGAATGTTGATCAATAGGAGGGTGCAAAAAACAATTATATTTTCTCAGAAGTCAAAAATTCACGTCAAAGGCAATAAAATATTGCTTTTGACGTGAATTTTTGACTTCTGAGAAGGGATAATTGATTTTTGCGCTCTCTTATTGAACAAAATTATGTTTGAAAATACTTTGATCAACCCTCTTATATTAGAAGTCCATAGCTTGTTACCGAGCGTTCCCACTGCAACGGCGCCGACGCAATTTTATTGCTTTTGACGTGAATTTTTCACTTCTGAGAAGTGATAATTGTTTTTTGCGCTCTTCTTTTGGTCAAAATTTGGTTTAGATGTTCTTCATTTGCGTCAAAATCGTGATATTTTAAAAAAGTCGTAAATTAAATTTTAGCTTCTTATCTTTCCATATGTTATATCGTTTCTGTTCTGGTCCTTTTTTAGTGGAACAGGCGATTGAGAAGTTACTGAAATTTTCTTTCATTTTTAAACTTGAGTTAAAACTTTTACACTTAAAATAAGTAAAATGCAAATAATGACGTCATATTAACGTAAAAATAAAGAAATGAAATGTAACGCAGATGATCAATGGTTGTTAAACATTAAAAAAACTGTAAACAAATGTGCCGGAACGCCGTTCCACCGCGTTACATGACAAAAAAAAACCTGCTTAATATTATAATTTATTTCTTAATGCACGAAGGTGTTTTTTTTATTCCATTTAGGCCGTTACAGTTTTCTTTTTGTGGATTATACAAATTCACACATCCGTATATAATTCCCCTGGCCGTACTCATTACACACATTGAAAGAATATATATACTACATATTTCATATGTGTCTTAATTACACCATAAAATTTGCCACTTAGATTTTTAGATATTAATAAGCAATATTTTGCTAGAATGGCAAACCCTCAAATTTTTACATAATTTGCGAATCGTCTGTGAAAGAATGAGAGCTATTTCGGTGAAGTCATAAACATATACCGCATTGATTATGATCGCCGAAAAGCAAGATATTTGCCAGCTCTTACTAGGGGACAAACACACAGGCAATAAATAAAGCGTCGATAAGGGAAGGAATAAAAACACGATTCTATGGACGAAGCCTTTACTGTAAATATTATCATATTGTTTGTCTGAAAAACGCAACGGCCGACATAGACAGCGAGCACATTTACAAAAGATAAACATTTGCGGAAATCGGCCAAATGGTTATCTTCCGTGAGGCAATGATGAAAAAATAACTCATACATGAAATACGCAACACAACACTACATTACCCAAATCGCTTTCGTTTCCATTGTGCAAAAGTGAGCGTATCAATCGGTCGACGATAAGAGCTGTATCTGCACAAAGTGTGTCAGTAAAGTTCGTGGACTAAAACGGGGTTAAAATTGAAAATGAAAAATCGGAATATAGAACATACATAAAATGTACAGTATGTTCATACTTTAAAATATGAATAAATAAAGAAAAAAATATAAATTTTTTAGACTACATATTTTATCAATCTTAAAATTATTTAAGTATTCATAACACATCCAATTTAATTATTATACAGCTTAATAATTCATTAAAATTTGCTCATATCTCTCTACTCTCTATCAATATTTACTTGCTCTTTATTATTAAAAATAAAATGTAAGCTTTTTTCAACCAATATATTTTTAATGAAAAATATGTTTATGGAATGTATTATTTTGCACTCCGTCGTTTTATTTCGACTCTTTTTGATTCCGCAATCGTCGTAAAACAGTCCACGAATATTTTAGTCGCAGTGTAAGCCACTTTTGTAAATAACAAAAGGATAGAGCGGCGAGCAAACAAATTTTGCGAGAGAGCTTTTTAAAGCACGCTCACATGCGCACAAGAAAATGGATTGCCGCTCGAATGAAAAAAAAGAAAAATTCACCATCGGTCGCCGGGGAATATGAAAAGAACCGCAAATAAATCCCTTTTGCAGACCCTTTTAAAAGGGCCATCGCAACGTAATGCGATCGCAGCGATAATAGCTATTTAATTTTGATCGAACGCGAACGGGGGCAGATGTATCGTCTTACGACTCGGGAAGTTCGCGGCCAAGCAAACAGTCGAGTAACTATGGCAACTCTGACCCCTAAGGGGTCCAACGAGCGCTTTCCGACAACCAATTTTCCCGGAAATCCGGGAGCATTCAAATTTACAATAATGCACAAAAAAATCTATACTATGATTATTAATGCTTGTACTTCTATTTTTCATCTCACTAAAAACATTATGATTTTTTGTATAATTTTCTGTTTCACATATTTGATAGATTAGTAGTTATTTAAATATATGAATCGAAAAGATATGTTTTTAACAAGTAAGTCTAATAACTGATTTTACAAATATTAATAAAGGTTCAGGTGAAAGTGTATTTATTCCTAAAATCCCATTAATTTCTAGCGATATTTGTCGATATAATATTGCATATTTGACGAAAATCATTGTATAATTAAAAAAATCAAAAATTTAAAGGGATGTTGGATTTTCTCTCGTTCCTCAAGAGTATTTAAAGCAAATTACTTTCATTAAAACTTGAGCTTCCGACTTGGAACAAGGATAGTTCCACCAAATTCACACTAAGTAGAGCTACACCGAATTGACCAATACGAACCTTAGAAGCTGCAGCCCTTTTCACTTAGACCGTCCGATCTGATTCAGCTAAGCTGTCACCCCGAATTCATAAAAGTTCGATCTTCAATACGAATCAGTTCACGGCGAAAACTAACAAGTAACATATTTCGATCTTTTGTGAATCGAAAATATTTTTAAAAAAAAACTTTGTAATTAACACGTGTAAATGAATATAAAATATGTTGATTTTCAAATGAATTAATATGTATATCATATTATATATTTGTAATTGAGTATCTTACACATAATGACATTGACATTCGTTCGTCTGAATGATCAAACAAATTCTGTCCCCGGATCGTTTGACACATCTGTACATAGCCCAGGGCTTTTCGCTAAAGTACACAATAAGATAAGTAAAAAGCACAAGAGACGTTCTGCGCACAATACGAAAAAAGAATCAATGGCGCACGCATTGAGAAAATATTGATGAAAAAAAATAATATATATATATATATATATATATATATATATATATATATATATATATATATATATATATATATATATATATATATATATATATATATATATATATATATATATATATATATATATATATATATATATATATATATATATATATATATATATATATATATATATATATATATATATATATATATATATATATATATGGTTAATATTTCTAGGAGTCGGATTACTCCGCGTACTTTTTTGATTCCGTGTGGAATCATGGTCCCTACCTTTCGGCCAGATTCGCCCAGCCATCCTCAGGGGAAAATTGAGAATATGAACATCCGGTGTGGGCAAAGCCCAGCATGTGGTTGTTCAGATCTGAACAACCACATGCTGGGCTTTGCCCACACCAGATGTTCATATTCTCAATTTTCCCCTGAGGATGGCTGGGCGAATCTGGCCGAAACGTAGGGACCATGATTCCACACGGAATCAAAAAAGTACGCGGAGTAATCCGACTCCTAGAAATATTAACCAAATATTTCTCCGCGAAAACGCATTCAACCACATATATATATATATATATATATATATATATATATATATATATATATATATATATATATATATATATATATATATATATATATATATATTAAATCTCGGGATTCATCGCGATTTATGCTTATTTGTATTCTATATTTCGGCCGTGATTTTCCGGCCATGATCACGAATTGCTTGCGACTGCCGCTCTTGTTCTTGACCTTGTTATATATACTCTTTCCGGTGGGGCAATATTAATTATATTAATTTATTGTCCATTGGTCTTGGATGAGTCATTTGTGTCTGTGTTAATGTTTTTGTCTGTTAACATTTTTTTGTGATTTTAGTTTTCGTAATGACTCTAAAACCGGAAGCCAAGATTTCGATAATATGCTACTGTCATCTCTTTTGTTCATAGCGATTTTTTTGTGGGTCTCTATTTCGAGTACTTCTCGTTTCGTACGAGCAAAAGGGTTTTTTATATTAGCTATAGTTGTTGTGCTGTTAAAATCAATCTTGTGGTCTTCAGTAAAACTATGTTCGGCTAAAGTAGAACTGCTCTTGAATTTTTTTACATCATTTTTATGTTTGTTTTCTCTGTGTGCGATGCGTCTGTCTACTGTCCAATGTAGATTTTTTAGCAATCTGCACATGAGATTTTGTATACCCCTTGGGATTCATTTTTTAGATGATCTTTCCCGTTAGGAAGCATTGAACTAATTTTGTTTTTGGACTGAAAAATAGTTCTGATTTTGTGTTTCGTTATGGTTCTTCCGATCTTTTCTGTTACCCTTTGGATGTATGGGAAACGTGCATGTCCTATGTAATTTTTTTCAATTTTCTTTGTTTTCTTCTTTGTTTCTTTCAAGTTTTCTTTTTTAAAACCATTTGATTGTAGTGCTATTTTCACGGTTTTGAGTTCATCGTCGATATGTTCTTTGTCGGCTAAAAGTTTAGCTCTATTGAATAGAGAGGTTGCTACCGATTTGCTCTGTGCTTGATGGTGGTGGGAATTTGCATGTAGATACCTATTGGTGTGTGTACTTTTTCTGAATACTGTGTCCTAGATAGCCGTCTTCTTTTTTTTTATGATTAGTGTGTCCAGGAAGGGTAATTGGCAATTTTCTTCAATTTCTATAGTAAATTTTATTTTCGGATGTTGGGTGTTGAGAAAATTAAGGAACACATCCAAGTCCTCTCTTCCGTGGGGCCACACTGCAAATATGTCATCTACATATCTTAACCAGATTTGTGGTTTTTTAATCGATTTTTCTAAGGCTGTTGCTTCAAAATATTCCATAAAAAAATTAGCTATTACTGGTGATAGTGGTGAACCCATAGGTGCTCCTTCCACTTGTTTATAGAAATCCCCTTTATAGATGAAATATGTGGAGTTCTGACAGTGTATTGTTAATTCCATAATATGTTTCGGCGGGTTATGTTTCTTAATAATGTAGTTAAGAGTTTCCGCAATGGGGATATTTGTGAACAGCGAGGACACATCAAAGCTAACTAGGAGATCTTGATGGTTCACCTTTATTTTACGAATTTTCTCAATGAAGTCATAGGAGTTTTTTACGTAGGAAGTCATATTTTCGGCTAGTGGTTGGAAACCCTATGCTATGTATTTTGCAAGTTCTTGGGAGGGTGCATCAACTGCGCAGACAATCGGTCTTAAGGGTAACCCTGTTTTATGTATTTTAGGGAGACCGTAGAAACGTGGGGTCCTTGATGAGCTCATTCGAGGTGCCAGTTGTTCTTTTAAAAATTTTGTAAAAGGTGATTTTTCGATCAAATTCTTTGTTTTTTTCTCCTGATATGTAGTAGGGTCATTTTTTGTTTTTCTATATGCTTTATCATTCAGTAATATTCTAATTTTATCATCGTAATCGCCTTGATTGAGTACTACAGTGGCATTACCTTTGTCGACAGGTACTCGCGAACCTCCACAAATCCATACCATAATATTTTTACATTATTTTAATATGGTATTTTTGATTTTGACTTTTGTAACGCATTGGAGTAATCTGTTGTTTATTTTATATGAATAAATAAATCTCTTCAACATTATTTACTTTGGCCTCCCGATTGATACGAATCATAGATCCACATTAAGATTTTTGTGTGAGAGTTTACGCTTTTAATTAATATATAATAATAAGACAAAGAACACAAAAGCAATTAAGCTTTTTCCAATAAACTAAATATCAAATACATCTGTTAGATTGTTAATCTTTGGTGTTAAAATTGGTATTGACATATATAATCAACTGATTTTTATGAATTTTTGACGACAAAATGCATTGACATTTTGATTTAAAATTGACAACTAGTCCTAATATCTACACTGTAGATAACGATAATTAAAATCACCTATATTTACTATTAAATATCACTGAAAAAGAAAATATAAATTAATTATGGCACCGAACCGTCACAAACTGAGAGCGAGTATATATATATATATATATACAAAGAGTAATAATATTATTTATTAAGATCGATGCTTCCTTTTATTATGCCGCTTTCTATTTATAAACTTTGCTCCTATAACGGATGACGAAATATTGTAAAAGTATCAATGACACCCACTCGACGATCGACGACAGAGTATATTTTATTAGACGAATTGAAGGAAAACGGATCGCAGTATCCCTTTCAATCCTTCGCAGATGGCAAATAACCAAAGTTGAAGGTTGGCATCTTGCGAAAATGTCATTTTTTTGTTATTTACATATCAGGTCGATTTATACACACGAGCCACTTACGTGTACTACTTCGGTAAATATTATTTTTGCGGCGATAAAGATCTGGAACTCGATCTAATATCTGTTTTCCTATTTTCTCTAGTAAATAATAATATACAATATACTATTGCAAATGATCCAATCCATTTCGATATCGCACAATCTAATAAATTAGATATCAAATATAAAAATCATTCAAAAAGTACTTACATATTTCAGGCGTATTAACTGAGAGTTTTAGTGCTCTTAATATCATTAATTACGACTAGCTAAAACCTTAAATTTCGGAATACTATTTACTTATAAATCCTTGTATGAACTCATTTATTTGATCCAACAGTCACAAGTCACATTAATTGACAACAATTCTAGTTTGCCAACAAGGCAATATTCATTGAATTATCAATAATCAAATTCTCCAGATTAGTTAGTATTTTAATGGAGAATTTGAGGTTGTAATTATATAATATATAATTTACAAACCATTTGAATTTACGTAAAAGACGCAATACTAAAATTTATTATTAAATATTTAATATAAAACTGTTATTTTCCTTGAACTGTTGATATAGCTCATTGATATTGTATTTTAAACGACACAACAAAAAACCCAAATTGGCTATTATTATAATATAAACCAGTATCGTTTAAGAACAATAATAAACGATGTTTTGATTAAATACGGAGCTTAATTAAAAAATCTAAATAAACAGTACAAAAAATAATTAATAAAAGATATTAATTTGATTAAGTGTAACCAAATTTAGTGAAACGCAGGTGTTTTTAAAATCTTTGAAAGCAATTACTTGATTTAGCGATTTAATAAAATTGTGTATTTATTAACCATAGCAATAAAATATGATATAAAGCAATTTTATTTATGGTTTCTTTTATAATAAAAGATAAAAATTTCTATTGCTATAAAAAAAATATAATTTGCTTTTTATTCGATCACAATAATTATTATCAATAGGAAACCAACAAAAGGCTCTATGTATTGCTCATTTCTATCGAAAACACATTTATACAATTCGTATATTTATTGTCGTGTTTTATAACGATATTTATTCGGTGTTTCTGAAAAAATGTATATCACATACGTTTATAAATAAAAAAAAATCACGTTTAATAAACAGTGTTCAAGTCGGGCGTGGCTTTTTTATGTTTCAATTCATTTTATTGTCCCATACCTTAAATCGTAGTATCGAAGAAAAATGCGTTAGACCTTTCTTTGAAATACTTTTACCAAAAATATAAATGGAATACCTAAAATATTTTTGGGCGCTTATGATATATAACGCTATACAAAAATAGACAAAAAAGTTTAAGGACTAATAAGTAATTAACAAATTTATAGAATGAAATGTGAAAAAACGGTACCTTAATATACTATGTCACATGTTACATTATTTATTATATATAAATTTATATTTACCCGACTAAAGCTCCAGACGATTATTGATCCACATGACATTACGACGTCAAACAAAATATTTAAATATAATAATCAAAAAACATGTACGCTTCTAAAACATAAATAAAACATTATGCGATTTAATCATTCATAAATAATATTTATATTTAATTTGAGTGACGTACCTATATTTGGTAATCTGTGAAATAACAATATATAAATTTCCATCATCAATTTTTGAACACTCTCTTTAAAATGATCGTAATATCGTTGGACCCATTATATGATTCAATGATCGATTGGAGCTATAAATAATATTTTGTCGGATGGATCTTTTATTATGGACATATTGTCATTGAGCCAAAAGTCTGTGGAGCTTTTGTCGTGTAATTAAAATTATTTACTAACAAATTTTTTGGCAATAATTTATTTTTAGCAAAAGTTTATTTGATTAATACCAAATGCTTCTATTTACATTACAAAATTTATTTTAATGTAAAATTTAACACAGTTGTTAAACTCGAATAATCTTTTATACAGATGGACTTTTTTTTATTGTTATAAAATCAGCCTAATATAAAATAGATTATGACACAAAAACAATAACATTGTAAAATACTCACTGATATCGACTATGTATATACAATTAGGGCTCAATAAGATTTATGGACATCGCTTCTTTTTTGTATTATTACTTATAAATGATGTAAATGTTTATATTGACTATCAAAAATAAAAAAAAACAGAATTTATTTATTAAAAGTTTAGTTTTATGCTATGCATTATTAATATGATATTTTAATTAAAGAAATATGCGTCGTTATATCTATATATATTGTAGTGATTTGCATTGTAGTAGCATACATCATTTTTACCACACATATTTGTGGCTTTCAAAATATGTTACAATAAGCTATAATTGTTAAAAAGTAATTTTTAATTAGAAAAGACAAACAGCAAAAACACTGTCCCTTTGATTTTCAGATAAAACCTGTTCCTCAACAAATGATTGAGTATTTAACTACCGTGATTTTTTTAACTACATATTAAATTATTCGAGAGCATTAGTGCATTCATTAAATAAAACCGTATTGGAAATTGCCAAATAACTAAAAACAGTAAAAATGCAATAAATATCTCTGTATCTAATAATATTTTGAAACAGAGACAAAGCCTTTATTAAAATAAAACGTGAAAACATAATTTCTTACGCGTTAAAAGCGCCATAAATCAATCAGTTTTTATTACATAGCGACGCATTGATATGCCTTTGTTGTATATACCGTATATAGTAATGCCAAGATTAATTTAATTAATCAACACCATATTGCTTTTAGTAATTTAAATTAATAAAAGGACAGTAAGTTAAGACCAAAAAAAAATATCTTGAGGTTTTCAGTTTAAAATATTCAATTTTTTTTAAATAAAATTGCATATTTTAGGACAACTTTTTGGGACTAAAAGTGTTATGCAGTGTTTACGTATTTTTTAATTCTATATTATATAGCTTAGAATTGCTATTTTTATTAAGGCCCTTTCAGCTCTCAATAATAATCTTGAGCTATTTGTCAATATCAGCTTGTGCTACTTTACAAAAACAATATAAAAAAAATCTTTTTGGATTGTTATCTTAAATCGTATTGCATTTTGCCGATTCCCAAGCGTTATTTATTTTATCATAGTGGGTTCTTAGATCACCAAAACAAAGATAAAACCGGCGGCCGGTTAGATTAATTAAAATTTGCAAAAGAAATGTTGTCATTCAAATTTTCCGAGAAAGTATGCATATTTTGAAACAACTGGCACGAACACCTTCGGACAGGTTTCTTATCTGAATGTCTTCTTTTATTACTTAAGCAAAATTAAGACGAGTTCCAGTGTTAAAAATTGTAATTTTTGTAACAATTATTTTCATTCTCACTAAAACCTTCCAAGGAGTATGCATATTATACATAAACGTCTTTACTTATGCAGCGTTATAAAAAGGGCAGTGTTTGTAAACTTTTCAAAAATATTTGTACAAACTCAATTGTATATAATACAAACATTTCTCAAGAAACCAGAAAAATTTCTTTTGATATTTTTCTCGAGAAGGAACACTATATGTATATATTATGACCTAACCTTGTACTGTCTGATTGGTTTTGCGAATGATGGCTTAGTGGTGCAGTCAGTGAATTTGTAATTATTGATGACCGTCGAATAATTGCAAAGGATAAATACAACAATGCTTATTCGAGGCAAAGCCATGTCTCAAAGCCCTTGAAAAAAAAAATATTTAAATAGTTTTTATGGTTTGGTAATTGATGCAATTTTATCAATCAAAGTCTGCAAGGCTATTTTTGCAATTCTTATGTGTTCTAAAAATATGATTTCACAAATATTTTGTTTAGAACAAACTATGTCCTCGCAGCTTTTTAAAATCGCATTATTTTAACCACACACTTACAATTTGTATATAGCTTTGCAAAACTCTTTTAATGTTATACATTGATTTGAACTCTTGCCAAAAACACTTTGATTCTCAAGAATAGTCTAAGAGAGAAAATCTTTTACTATCAGAAAGATGCAAAAAAATGGCATAAGCATAATTAAAGACTTATTTCTTTAGAAACGTTAAAACATGGAACAAATATATTACTGTAATTTTTATGATAAAAAAAAATGAAAATGTTGGATGTTTTAGTTTTCATTATAAATTGTCTCCCAAAATCCAAGAATTTTATAAGCATGCTGTGCTGGCATTCAATGGTAGGCGTTTTATTTGAAGGCGTTTTCCTCTTCAAATGTTGATTTATAACAACTTCCCACGCCCGAATGAAAGGGATTCTTGCTCCTAGCTACCAGTGTTTATTGCTTAACATATTTCATATTGCAATATCCTTTCGAAAACGAATAAAAAATTAAGTGAAATTTAATTAACGTGTAGATGGGAGGGCTTATCTTAATCCGAGAATTACTCTGAGTCGTTTCCCAGAAAAGAAATCAAGGGGGGAGGATAATTGTGGGGTGGTCGGATTTGACTCTGCTCGCAGCAGGTCGGCCATTTCATCGCAATAATAAAACAAAATGGCCGTGAGTCATTCCGGATCGATCAATAATGGCACTTTGGCGATAAGCGGTCGTGGATCTCATTATGGGCGCGTTTATTGAGTGATGTCGTTTTATTGTGGCAGGCAGTTAATCCTCTAGTAAATCCTAAGCGATAACACTCGAGACGCGATACACGCTCAGCGAATGGGGTGGCGAGAACGAAAGGGACAAGCTAAAGGGGAGTATATAAGGGAGGCGATGGATTGAGGCGCCCTCATTCCTCGTCCACGAGCAGAGCTTTTCTATCGCCAGTGGCCGAAGCAACAGGTAAACACAAAAAGATATAATCTCTACCTTGTCTAAGTTAAGCCGCGTTAAATGTTTCAACTAAATTGTTATCGGGCTACTTTTAAATGCACCAAAAATGCTTTTAATATCTGTTTTTTTTAACCATTTTTTATACCGAAATATTGCTTTTAATTCCACAAAAATATTTTGCTACATGATAAACTATTTAAGACGTAAATAATAATAAGCTTGGCGTAAAAACATGAAGGGGTAAAAGCTATTTTTAATTCAATTTTTATATATTTTATGTAATGTATGAAATGTTTTTCTAACGCATGTACTAAAAAGTTACTAGTAAATCAATTATATAAACGTATTATTTCAGCGCTGGTTATTGTTTTTTATCTTAGATAAAGATATAAATGACATAACTAAATTTTTAATTTAAGAAAAAAACATGCAAGTATAGATTTAGAATTCAGAACAAACGCTTAATAACATTTTCATGCATTATTTTATTTAATAAATATTTTTAAATAAGTTGAGCAACGAAATTATTACAAATAGATTTTATTATGACTACTACATTGAAAGCTTTAGAAACCGCCAGAAATAATTTTAAAATATGTTTGTTATATAAATAGTTAAAATATAAATGGCGTCCAAGAAAAAAATTGTAATATGTAATTTTTATGCGTTTTTGTTTGATTGCCATTGTAACCCAAGTGAAAACTACTACCATTTGAATATCAACAATCAGCTAGATCTTATGTACGATGAAATATAATTATTATTCACAAAAACAACCAATTATTTGTCGCCATTTTTATACATTTTTTCACTAAAAAAAATAATCAAAAATAAGTTAGGCATTGAAATTGTTGAAAAAACATTATTTCATTTTTTGACTATTACATTTAAAAATTTCTAAAAATAATTTATATATATATATATATATATATATATATATATATATATATATATATATATATATATATATATATATATATATATATATATATATATATATATATATATATATATATATATATATATATATATATATATATATATATATATATATATATATATATGTATATATATATATATATATATATATATATATATATATATATATATATATATATATATATATATATATATATATTTATATATATATACATATATGTTTTGACAAATACTCAAAAAATAATGACTAATAGATAAAAAGCTTTACGACCTCTGAAAACAATTTTAAAATACATATGTTTTAACAAATGTTCAAAAAATTAAGATGGCATTCGAAAAAAATTGTAATATGTAGTTTTGATGTGTTTTTGTTTACTTTAACACAAGTAAAACATACTACCGTTTAAATATCAACAACCAGCTAAATCTTAGGTTAACGAAATGTAATAAAATTTAAAAATACAATCCTATAATTTAATACAACCAATTGACACCAATGTTTTGAATTACCATTTTCACGAATATTTTTTTTTTAATAATCAAAAATAAATTTGGCATATAAATTATTGCAAATTAGTATTTTTTTATTTTATGACTACTACATTGAGTTTTAGGAACATCCAAAAACAATTCAAAAATATTTTGTTGTGGCTAATGTTAAAAAAATAAAAAAATCATTTGAGAAAAATTTTAATATGTAATTTTAGTTGTGCTTGATTGCCGTTTTAACACAGGTGAAAACAACTACCATTTTAATATTAACAACCAGATAGATTTTGGGTTTACGTAAATAAATAATATATAAGTAAAATTAATAAAAACGCTCCTATTATATAATTATAATACAACCAATTGACACCAATATTAGAAATATGTTAAGATCGAAATTTTTCTAATAAATGATTTATGAATATAACATTGCAAGCTTTAGAAACCGCTGTAAATATATATTAAATATATATGTTATATCTTAAGTTACCGTAAATAAATAAAACAAGTTAAATTAACAAAAACAATCCTGTTACATAATACAATCAATCGACACCAATGTTTTAAATTAACATTTTCATACATTATTTCCGTTTTAACAAAAGTCGAGACTACTACCACTTAAATATCAACAACCAGCTAGATCTTAGTCAACGGAATTTAATATAAAATAAGGCAAAGTTACAAAAACAATTTTATACTATAATACAACCAATTGAAACCAATGTTTTAAAATTGAAAAAGTAAATAATTATAAATAAATTTGCCATTTAAATATGGAATTTAATTTTATGACTACTACATTGAAATAATTTTAAAATATGTATTTTTCGGCTAATGTTAAAAAAAATAGGGGTTTGAGAAAGAGCAATATTTCATTTTTATGCGTTTTCATATAAATGCCATTTATTACAAGTAACAGCCATTTAAATGTCAACAAACACATATTCGTAGGTTATGGAAAATATATAAAATATGAATACAATTTACGAAAAAAATCCATATTACAACCAATTGCACTTCAAAATTTAATTTATTTAATAAAATATTATTAAATAAATTAAATTTAGCTATGTAAAATAACTATATTTTAAAATATGAATTTAAAATCCAAAACATAATGTAAAACTTTGCTTAAAAATTTATCACACTATTTTCTGTAAAAAAAAACAGTTATTTATAAGAAAAATATTACAAATATTTTATTTTTGCGAAGAGAATTTTTCTTCTATGCTCTCTTAGTTAAAAATACTGGTTTCATCCAGAAAACCCCCAAATTTTTTTAGTAGTTGCAAATATTTGAAATTGTAGTTATTATTTTTAATTTAAAAATACTAAATTATTTCTGCTGGCAAAAATATTACTAAATTAAATTACTTTATACATGTTTTAAATTTAAAATTATTTATATTAATAAAAAATAAATTAAAATGTTAGTACAAGGCATTCAAAAAGTCCACAGTTGCACAATATTAGCTCAAAAATATGTGTTTTATGTGTAATTTCGGCAATTACACAGTGTTTTTTTATTTTTTTATTGGTGATTGCTATAATTGCTATTAATAATTTGAAGATAAAATAAAATAAAATAAATTTAGTCAAACAAAATGGGCACAATTGTACTGTGGATATTGCAGCAGTACATGGAGGAAAAATTCAATACCTACATTGTTAACTGTGCTTTTAGAGTTGGTCGGTTTTTGGTTTTCATATATTCGAATAACCAATAGTTAAAAAAGGGCGATTATATCCGCTGTTGAATTAATATTTTTTACGGTTTATTATTATGTTAAATATACTGTCGGTTAGAACATGTTAATTTATTAACTGACACAATATAAATTTACTCAAAATAAAAAAATTATATTTATATTAAAATAGGTAATAAAGATTATTATATATTTACTTGCTTCTTTGGTTATTTAATCGTATATTTATATTATTGCTATATTTTTATATTGACACTTTTTCAGAGAATAATACAAAGCGTTGCTCGCCTTTGCAAATATTTATGAAGCTCGCTATATTAATATTTCGCACGGTACCTATTTATAACTTGTAATTTTAAAAAAAATTAAATTTGCTATAATTTGCTTATATTATTAATATTCATAGCCTTCATTTTGTTGTTATTAAGAAGTAAAACTAAAACACTTTTTTTAATATATATATATACCAATATATGGCATTATGTTTTGGGATGCTTTTTAATCAGACTATGTATATTATAAATCTTAAGGAAAAACACATAGTTAAATTATTCATACGAATGATGCATATAAAATATTTATATATTAAATATATTGATAGAAGCGGAATTTTTATTCATACATTTTTGCCTTTCTGCTTCGATGGTTCAAGATGTTTCGACAAAAAATGTCACGGTCTGTGAATTCGCAATCGACTATTGATAGATAAAATGACATCAATTTTTTGCTCTCATAAAACATGAAATGCTTTGTTACTACAAATTGAACACAATAGTTTGGTCCATTGACTTGTGTGTAAATTTTATGAACATAACATGTGGTAGCGTTTTAATTTGATTAGTTGTTGCATTGAATATTAACTCAACTCGATTACTTCGAAAGCCACGAACGAATTTGATTAAAAATATTTCATAATAGAAATGAAAGGATTCAGTTAGAATAAAAACTATGCAAAAATAATAAAATGAGTGCAATTTTATTTTTATGTTACATATACAAAATGGTTCAAAAACATACTTTCTAGTATTTTATTTTTTATGTGGCACTTACGATTAATGATAAATGAGCATTTTTTGATTGACCATTCTAATAATTAGAATCATGATTTCTTATTTCACTGAAAGTTAATCTATTTATTAATGAATTTTGTAATTATGCTTCGCCGCTTTAGAATTCATAACACAACACCCTAAATAACTTTTTATTGACTGTACATTCGATAAGCATGGATTACTAATAATCCATCGACAATATAAATAGCCCCATATTATATAAATTCTATGGCGAACATAAACAATGCAAAAGAAAATATTTACTGTTTTCCTAAAAGCACAACAAAATTTTCAACATGGAAAAGCCTTAGGCAAATTAACATTGTTATTAAAATAATTGTTATCTATTAATTAATTTGTAAACAACAATTCAAGAACATGTTTTTGTAGCTGCGTAGGATGTAGTTTATATTTATAGATTGCTTGATTTTTATTAGTAACTGTAACTATCTAAAAATAATAGAAAACCTAGTAAATTTAACTGTTAATATCTTATAAAAGTAGATAACATTTTTAATTGATATTGCAAGTTAAATTTTCTCAAATGTTGGTGATCTGATTTAATTCGAATATATATTTGAGTCCCCAAATTTGGTTTTATTATATGATTATAATTTTATTCGATTATCAAAGATTAGGTTTATCTATATTTTTCTAATCTCACAGACGAATAAATAAAATAAAACCGAGTTAAGTCGTGCAGCATATATTGATTATAGTTTATAAATAATAAAATAAATTTTACTAATTTAAAGACTGATTTCAGTCTGGTTTTTCACTATTTACTTAGTAGTTGTTGATTGTGCGGAATATTTAAAATAAATAAATAAATATGTTTAACACTTGTAAGCAATGAATTTTTCACTCTCATGAACTTAAAAACAATGTACAAAAATTGCTCTAGCAAAAGCAAAAAAATTAGTGAAAATGTTTATAGTGATTTTTTAGTTGCATTTTCATTTTTAATGTTAAAATTGAACCTCAAACAATTATTTTAAGAAAGTGTCATTTTTTAATAAGATCATTTTGTGGTACTAAGACAAATTCTTTTCTACATATTTTTAAGTAAGTTGGAATTATTAATAATTAAATAATATTACAATTTATTGGTAATTAATTATAATTTTATGGGATGTCTAGACACATAAAATAAAAATAATATTTGGAGTATCCTACATTCATTTCACACGAATATCTGTAATTTAACATAAAATAAATTTATGACATTAAACTCCTAAAATGCTATTTTTTCCATAAAAAAATCAAATTGTCTCTGCAATTGGAAATTCGCTGATGAAATAAATGCCCCAAATTCTAGACAAGATCTCTAATGAAAGTAAAATGTTAATTTTCATCCGATGAATCTAAAAAGTTATTCATACTTGTGTACGCCTATTTTTATTTTTATTATGATTAATAATACAATACTTAAAATATTTTTTTTAATTTTATTTATTGCATTAAATGGAGTTCTGTTCCTTATTTTTTAATGGAGCTAAATTTGCAATTTCCAACTTTGCTCAGATGTATGTATGTTAAATAAACATATATTTTCTTTTAAAATAAAAAAATTAAATATTCTGAGCGAAATTGTTTTGAGCCACACAGCTTATGCACACAATAACAAACCGGAATCCTTATCCCGAGCGTACTCTACCACTATGCTACGCTATATAGCGTCTAGTCTTATTTGTTATGAATATTTCTTACCATTCAAGAGTTTTTGTTGCTGCAACCAACAGTTTTTTTCTGTTTACAGCAAAAACAATCTTATGAGAAGAAATTTTTAAATAGCAATTTACTATTCAGTATATCGTACGAATCACTTTTTTGTAGGTTTTGTTGCAGTTTCTGATTAAAATGAATAAACTTTTTATTTTTTATATTGATTAAAATTATATTTCGCATAGGAAGGAAATTTATTAACATTGCTGCTTTTAAAATATTCGGATATTCTTTCTTTAACACTTTACCGACCGGCAGTTTCACTACCAGACTTACGCTAAATACCGGCACCTTTTCACAAATCTTCGCGAATTTTACCTTTTTTATTTAAATTTATGTATTTTTTGATACGGTCCGAATATTTAGTTGAATTTTTCTAAACATGTTAAAAATGTATCAATGCATTAATTTAAGTCATTATTAGGTGGTTCTCAACATGTGGATCGCCGGAAATAAAAATTAATTATTACATTTCCTTATTATTAGATTTTTAAAATGATTATCTTGATTTTAAAATTATAAAAATGAATAACCTAAAAATTTAAATAAAAATAATTTAAATTGAGTCATCCAGCAGTTCTCAAACTTTTTCAAATTTAAAAAAACTTTTTTCAAGCACACTTTTTTTTCGTATTGTGATATTTTGTGCAAATGATTATCTACAAAAATGAGAAATGACATTTTTACTAATATGAGTTTACTGATATATAATTCAATTGCAATAAAATATTCACTCACCATTGTAATTCGCTCCATCGTAATGCGAAATCTTCCAGGCACATACACAGATATTGTACATTATCTTTCACGTGTAAATCACTTTTCACAATAACTATTTATATAATGCAAGTTTAAAGTGCACTCACCATTATAAATTTCTCCACACTAATACGGAATATTTCAGGTACACACTTTATTATTATTCAATGTCTTTCCCTTGTAATTCACTTTTCACAATATTTAATTCTAAAATAATACCAATACGAATTATCAAAAAAATAAAATTCAAAATTCACAAACGTTATTTTTATTATTTACCTAGTAATGTTTCTTCAAATGATACGAGGAGAAACATTCACCAACATGTAAAGCTACTTTACATTCTTTGCACATGTAAAGAGAATCTTTTCTTATTTTATGTGCGATACAAACTATGCATCTTCTTCTTTTACGCTCATTAGTAGATGATATCCTGACTAATTGGTGTTGTTTTAAACTGCCTGAAAGCCTTTGAAATGAGGGAGCAGTGGCGAATGTGGATGTCGGTTGTGAATTTTCAGACATTTCTGAAATTGTTGGTGTTTCTGTTTCTGGTGTTTTTTCCTCTATCCAATATTTTGCTATTTTCATTAAATAATCATAAAACTTTATATTGCTGTTTGAATTTACACTTCTATACACTGTAAATGTATTGAATAATGCACAGTTAAATAAATACATGGCCACTTTTTTCGTCCATTTTTTAGTTTTACGATATATTGGATAGTACGAAAGGTATTGATCAGCCCGATCTACTCCCTTCATGTATTTATTGTAATCAATTATACAAATTGTTTTTTTTATACGCAGCCCAGTTCTTCTGTCAGTTTTTTCAGTGTTTACAATATTTGTATTATGGATTGTTGATATCATTCGATGTTCTCTACTCTTTACTGTTTTCCACAATTGTAATAAAATTTCCCCGTTTCGCTTATATTCACTTTCAAATATTCGTAGTTTAGCCTTTTTTAGAATATCCGGTAAGCCCCACATATTCTTATTTTTTTCTTGTATAATATTTTTAACTTCTTGTTTGTACTTATTCCAAGTTTGAGCACGGTATCTATTTGTTTCTTCTGCAATAATGCGGAACAGGTCATCACCGATAAATTTTTCGGCGATTTCTTCAGGGCGCGTGATATCAACATCAAAAGTTGCTCCCGACAATCCTTCAAATGGCTGGTTATGCCTAGGTGTATCAGTTTCACACCAATCTAATGGAATATCATCATCCTCAGTATCTTCTCCATCGCTAATAGGCATCATTACTCGAGGACGATTTCTTTCATGAACAATCGAACTTGTATCACTATCACTAAAGTTTTCGTTATCACTGGGAATATTTGAATCATTGTCCGCGTAATTTTCCTCTACAAAACTATCTTCTGCCATTTATTTATTTGGGTTATAATTATATTTAAATAAAAACTATATTTTTAACACTTTGTTATATAAAATACACTGAATTTATATTTTTATAGACACTATATTTTATAAAGAGGCGTAAGCGTAATATTTTTAAAGAATCACTGCAGCACAAAGTTCCTTTTATTTATTTTATTTTTTTATTATTTTTAGAATATTCACTCGAGCACACGAAAACAAGATGCGATTTACACGACAGCGTTAGCTAAACTGAATTATTATTCATATTTTTTTAAGTGCATCATATTATTTCTTATCACAAAAGAAATTCCCAATTTCAAAAAAAGAGTCACTTCTGAGAATCACTTCCAGTAAATCGGTGCTATCTCGTGATAGATAAAATTCACTCAATAAAATAAACGGTCGAAATTTCCAAATTACAGGACAGAAAAAATACGATATAATCTCGCTAATCTGTCAATTTAGAAATTCGGGAAACCGGTACTATCTAATAGATTAACTCACAAAAAATGTTAGTGTACTTAAAAAAATGCAAAGTAGAAAGAATTTACAAAATATATTTGATATAAATATATAGTTTTTAAATGGATTTTCGAATTTGTATAGATAAACAGTACCTGATTATATTATAAGACACAAGTAAAGAAATACAAAGGCAGCTCAATTATATTTGAACTATATCTTTATTATATATGATTTTGTTGTTAATTTTTACTGATAACACTGGGAAGATATTTTGCATACTTGCAAAACAAAAATACCGTCGAGAATATTTGGGAGCATTTGAAGAAGAGATTGATAAAATCGAAATAACCACTAAAAGAGAGCTAATCGAGAAGGTGATTCGGGAATAGAATCATACTTTGAACCTTCAAAAATTAAACAACGTTTATAAAGTAAATTCAGGCACTTATTTAATCTAAAGAAGGACATACAAAATATTTTAAATATAGTCCCGAATTGCATAGTGAAAAATATTTTTATTTTTGTTTTGAATTAAAAAAATAGAATTTATGACTTCTCACAACTAAATTAGTTCTTTTTCAATAACTAATGCTATAAAAAATAATAAAATAGCAAAAAAACGAATTTCTGCATTAAAAATTATAATATATAAACAAATTATAATATATAGACAAACGTGTCTAATAATAAGGCCAGGCACAGTAATTAAATATTTTTTTTCAATATCAA
This sequence comes from Plectrocnemia conspersa, assembly GCF_051122295.1. Lineage (NCBI taxonomy): Eukaryota > Metazoa > Arthropoda > Insecta > Trichoptera > Polycentropodidae > Plectrocnemia > Plectrocnemia conspersa. The sequence goes on from NW_028277169.1 coordinate 29,255,412, forward strand.
ATGAAACTTCATACTAATATTTAATTTTTTTCAAAAAAAAATCTTAAAAAATCTCTAAGCATATATTTTTAATTTGATAACGAAATCATAGCTACCGCTCACTCCATATGGCGTGCGCGGTATTTAACGTTCGGCAGGCTCGCACTCCATATGGCGTGAGCGGTCGGTAAAGTGTTAATAAATTTTACAATACTATCAATTATTAATTTTTAAGCTATTTAGGTAATGATATTATTTTAAGAAATATTATTATCCAATATTAATTTTATTTTAGTTTTATACTCAAAATATAGATATCTTTTCCCTTAAGAGAAATATTTATTTAATTTACTATTTAAAAATAGCCTACACCTATAAAACAACACGCGTTTTTCAACACTTGAAGAAAGGGGAGAAAGATCTGGTTTATGTCATGAAAAAAGAGGTGTAAATTATTACCATTCTACAATTATTTTATTACATTCATGCACCGCATTTATCAATGTTTACATAAACTACTAAAACCTGTTTACAAAATTATTTTATAAAAATAATGGTTATCAATCTAATATTTTAGGGTAATAAGCAAGAATAGTTTGTCAACCACTTTTCAACATCAGCCAGTACCTACAGCCTTTAAGCCTTTAGGGACGTTACTATATCTACCTTAAGTGCAAGCCAAAGTGAAACCACTACTCTTAAGCAAATCCGAAGCTTAATAACTTAATATATTTCACGTCCCATTAAGCTCTATATTCCACATCATCAACAATTAACTTTTACCTTCATCTCAATTATGTAATGATCAGCCTAACATAAAAGCCTCCGCGCTATAAAGCCGCATTCGTTTCAATCGGAAAGCCATAACTTTTCGACTTCGTTCGGCGTGAAATTACTCGCTCGGCCGCACATATCAATTTACGATCGCTTATGAAAATATGGGAAAACGCTCCCTGCTAATGCGTCGCTGGACAAGATTTACTCTCGGATAACAACCCCCCTTCTTTTGAGGGTGGGCGTAGAAAAACGTGGGCGAACGTGGGGAACACTCGCGGGTGTCGTAGTATCGAAATTAATTAACTGTGATATATTGCTGCTAGACGATATATAACACATACGGCGGCTTTTGATTATCCGACATTTTGTTTTAAGCGACATTCTCGTTAACTTTATCCAGTGAGATTGTAGGTAGATAAAAATAAATTAAAACAATTTAGCATAAAGGACTGAGTCTGATGTGAGCTTAAGTAAACCCGGAAATTTGAATTTTTATGCTAAATATACGTCGAAACAATTAGAACGGAGGATTCGCATACATAGATTATCTTTTATAAAGTGCTATCAAAAATTAATTTAGAATTTACATTAAAAATTAGGTATAGTCTTTAGCTCACTCGACGATTTTCCCTTTATTTTCATTCTATTATCGCAAAATGTTATCACTTTATTGTTCTCTTTATTTGTGGAAGCAGAAAAAAGTAATTCGGCATCATGGCTTTGTACTTTTTAACCAATAATAATATGTGAGCCAGTGCGTTATAACGGTTTAAAATCAAAGAGTTATTTGCCCATAATTCTAATCGTTTTTTAAGAATCGCCTTATGCAAAAAGAGTTTATATAATCATTATTAACTCGTTCTTGGTCCTTTAATACCTTCATTTTGATATAACTATACACTAACATTTACAGTTCTCAACTGTACGTTATTTCTACTTCAACGTCAACGTCAAGAAACTGTGTCATTAATACTTTCAATCACAAACTACGCTTCCAATATGGCTAACAATCGATATGCACATTACATACAATCAGGGCTAAGATCTAAACAAAATCTAAAAGATACATTTTTTCCAATGTAAGAAAAAAAACAACCTGATATATAAGGTCTTTTTTTAGAAGTATAGTACTTTAAAATTAAATGAAAAACATAAAAATCGTGGTAATGGCTATAGTATTGGCTTTATTGTAAATAAAATTTTATGAAATTAGTGTTTAAATATGATTTCTAGCATAAGAGCAATCTATAAGTCCAATTTTCGACCACTTTTCGAGCAGCTGGGGCCGTATACCGTAAATAACGCAGCGAATGTTGACTTCCATGTCGTCCTCTGGCTTATCGGTATGCTTCATAAGATTCCCATGTCGTCTGGACGAAGTACCGTTACACGATATAGCATTCTTTATCTCTCTCTTCGTTGCTTGCGACACCCCCCCCCCCCATTTTATTTCTAGGGGATCGGCGTCAGTTCTGGATTGTTAAATGAATAAATGTGATTAACCTACAATACCATTAACTTCTTTCCATAATTTTACTACTTATGTATCTGATTTTTTTTAATTTGCGCAGAATTTCAACGATCTATTAAGTAAATATAATTATTATAGTCATTATGAAATGTGTACTATAAATATTTGTATTTCTTATAGGAAAAGATCATTATTATATAATAAAAATAAAATGGTGAATATTTCTTTAAAAGCGCACGGTGTATGGCTGAGAGTCAAATAGTAGTGGATTCTAATTAGAATGTAACGGTAAACCATCGAGCTCGATAGGGAATATTATGATGCTATCGGTATAGACTAGCGACTTCACATAACCCACAGAAAATAATTTAAAGGTGTTAAATCACAATCAGCGGGTCCATTGCACGTAATTATGCGCTCATTGAATGTTTCCTTCAATAAATTGATTGGGCCGTCTTGTTGAAACCAAAGCTCTTCCACATTAATGCCATTCAATTGGGGAACGAAAATTCAGTAATCATGGATCTATAGCGCTCTCTATTGACTGTAACGTTCTGACCAGCATCATTTTTTAAGAAATAAGGACCAATGATTCCACCAGCCCATAAAGCACACCAAACAGTAACTTTTTGTGAATATAATGGCGTCTCTATAATGATTTTCTTCACTCCAAATGCGGAAATTTTGCTTGTTGACGGAGCCATTTAGCCAAAAATAAACCTCATCGCTGAACAAAATTTTGTAGTGAAAATTCGGCTCATTCACCGAAGCAGCTTTAATTCTTGCACGAGCACGATGTCGAATCGACTCATTTGAGTCCTTCTCAATACTACGCTCCACAGCGGAAACAATGTATTCCATGCGCACTGTACGACGTCTCTACGGATGCGTATTATAAATTAGAGTATGCGTGGTGTGAAAACAATCGATGGTTATTCGAATTACTCGCTCGGTTGGACGTTTATGTCGATCGTAAAATGGACGTAGCGCATGGTATGTTTCACGAATTGAACCACGATTTTTAAAATAAATTTGCACAATTTTAAGCGTTGTTCTGGCGTAAGTTTATTCATGGTGAAATGGTGAAATCAGCTGTCAGCTGTCAAATTGACTGATACTGGAAAAAAGTGTTGCCAATTCGAAAAATAAAAAACACCCTTTATTATGAAACCTTGTACGTAGATTGAAAATTTCAAATTTATAATAAACATGAAATGCGTCTCCAGATCTACGAATTAAACTATAAAAAATAGACTTAAATTCAAAAATATGTTATTTTAAATTTGTTTATCTCAATTTCGTTTGATAAGTTGATCGCAATTATTATGTAAGAGGAAGCGGAGTGTATAACAAAGTGATATTTATTTCTTTGTTCATAAATGTTACCTTACAAACCCATAAATTATTTTCATCTGCCAGCACAAAATTTGACCGTGAGAGAAACATTTATCTCCCAAGTCGATTCATGTCACATTGAGCGACTATCATTGTGACTTGTGTATTGTTATGGCAAAGGTCGCTTGAAGCGAAAGGGTTAATAGCAAGTAAAAATAAACAAATATTCTCTTATAATTGTTTCAATTATTATACAAATGTATCTTCCAACGCAAAATTGTTACGGTTCTAACTACGTCAACAACATATTAGAGCTACCAACCTTGAGAGTATACGATACGTTATCATGATGTTCATCTTCATTTAGAATGCCAAAAAGCATTAGAACTATAAATATGATGACGTACAGATTTTATTAACAGGCATTTTGAACAGGTTCGGTGCGAGCGAGCGGCAGCGAGCGAACGTTGCATAGAATGGTGAACACCCCATGATTCGATGTTGAGTTATATATAGGGTGTTAACTGTTCTAAGCGCTTAACATATCCAACAGTTACATGAAAAACTTATTATATTTAATAATCATTTTATTTCATTAAATTGCAATATAACTGCCAATCTCATGTATAAGTTTTAAACTTTAGTTAGTCTTAGAATTTTCATTAAATCAAGTTGTATTTGGTTAATTCGTTTTGGTTCGGTTTGATTTTAAAAAGCGAATGGACGCTTCGCAACTGTCTAATTGAGTTTCATTGACATTTTAGAGAAGCATATAATGTCACTAGCACCTATTAGTTAAATTATATTTTTGCTAATAGCAATATACATCTACCGGTGAAAATGTATTCGAGTATGATTTCACTGAAACGCCATTGAAAATAAAACTTCACCAAATACACATTCACTGTAACATATGTTTTATTATATAATCTAATTTTTACTGTAAATATTTGTATGTATGTATTATGACCTAATTGATAACACAGTAGTATTTCCATATCGTATATGCAGGGCCGGCCCTAGATTATTTGCCGCCCCAGGCAAAAACTAAATTTGCGCCGCCCCCCCCCCCTCATTAATACTTTAATAACTCGTTACATGAGCGCAAAAATATAATTCAAATTAAAGTAATTTAATATTATATTTGTCACCATACTACTTTTTGCGGTTGTGGATATTTAAGAATTTGTAGTTTTATTTTCGTCGTGATTTTTTACGCGTGAAATAATCTAAAGAGTGCACAGTAGTGCATACAAAAAATAATATCAGATTATATTCTTTAACAATATTGTTTGATAATTTTAAGTGAATATTGCGCCTTTATTTGGTATCATGGCGCCCCACAAGATCTAGCGCCCCAGGCGATCGCCTGTACTGCCTGCCCCTCGGGCCGGCCCTGCGTATATGTATGTAAATCACGGATATACATGACAAAGATAACGTTTTATTTAATCCACTTGTTGATTTCATATCCGAATCAATGCTTACAATTTATATCCGCAATCCGATAAATAAATACGCAACTTATGAAAATTATTCATAACAAAAATTGCGTATAGTGTGCTATTATTTTATTACAAGAGTTACTTAATATACTTATATAAACATAATAACGGAACAATGTTGATATAATTGAACAAGTAACCCAACGATTACACTAATGTATTCGAACCGTTAAGTCGTTGTTACAAAATTACATTTAAAGATCTACAGCATAGACACTGCGGCAAAGTAAATGTTCAAAATCTGAACAGTTTAAAAACCGCATCTCTCCATCTCGATAAAGATTTTACCATTAATGGAAATGGCAAAGATAAGATAATATAGCACTTTACGGCTCAATCCTTTGCCTTTTTCAATAGCTTGTATTATATAATATACATTTAAAGTAATTAATATACATTAGGGAAGTTGTCACAAATTTATTTGTCCACTAGAATCCAATGAATATTAAAATGTCATATACTTATTAAAACCAGAACGATATATTAATCAGGTCTGACCAACCTTTTAGTAGTGGAGATCTACTCCTTTATAAAAAAAATCATCGCGATCTACTAATATGAAAGGAACAAATAATATGTTTTTATGAATGTTTATTAAACATTTTAATAGATAAAAATACCAATTAAAAATATAACTATATAAAAAATATAGAAACTTCCGATATGAGAGTATTGGTTAAAGTGTATTCAAATTGAATTTTGGTCAATAGAAAGGCGCAAAAACAATTATCTCTTCTCAGAAGTCAAAAATTCACGGCTAAAGCAATAAAATTGTGTCGGCGCCATCGCAGTGGGAACGGCATTATTTTATTGCTTTTGACGTGGATAATTGTTTTTGCACCCTCCTATTTCTTAAAATTCTGTTAAGATATGCTTCATTCGATTGTCATAATATTGTTATAAAATATGGATTCTAAACAGGGACATCAACTGAGGAGGGCAGGTAGAAGCATTTGACTCCCCCTCTTTAATTTTGCCAGAAAAATGCATATTTAATGAAATTTAAATTGTAAGAAAACGACCACTGACTTTTGCACTCCCTTATAAAAAAAACTAAAATGACGTTCCTAGAGTTTTTTTAATTAAAACATATATACATATTTCATACATCTCCTTGGTGCACCAATGGAAGAAATCCGCTCCTTACCTTCCCCTCCCCCTCCTCTTTTCCACTACGTATCCTTAAAATTATATAATATATGTTAAATATAAATGTTTATTTTATCTTAATGATAATTTATCATTTAATAATACTGAAAACAAAAAAAAAACATTTAAATATAAGTTTAATTAAAGATACAAAATATTTTCGGAAAAGAAAGCAATTACGCACAAAGGCAAATAATCACTTTTTGAGAATTTGTTCACTTTATTCGCATTGATAACGGTCATATTCAAATTTACATGTTTCACTATTTACATCAATAAAATATTCGGAATGAGTTTTTTAGCTTCCGAAGCAATTTGTCCTCTTTTATCCTCCACGAAAATTAATTTGAGGTGGGTTTTTAACAAAAATTTCCGTGAAGACCTTTTTTATTCTTTTTAGGTCCCATAGCAATTTGTCATTCTTTGTCTTCTTCGAACAAAAATTTCTGAGATGGCCTTTTTATTTTTCGATCGCCTTAATTTATCATACTATCAATATAGTTGAAACATGTCCAGTGACGTAGCTATGGGGGGCGGGCCGCCCCGGGCGGCACTTGCTTGGGGGTGACATATTCGGCATATTTTATGACCCTACACAAAAATGTATGGGGGGGGCGGCAATTTTAAGGATTGCCAGTAATTGAATAAAAAAAAATACAATAATGTTTGAGTTTTTCTTTATCTATATAAATAAAAGGCAGTGTTCGTATGTATATGTCATATAAACTCAAAAACTACTAGACGGATTTCGCTAAAAATTTCAATTTGTTCTTATTAGTGTCAAGTGTTTAGAAAATGGTTCGGATGAAATCTGATAGGAAACGCTGTTGTTTTTGTGTTGTCGGACTCAAATGTGCTCGCGATAATTTTGACGTCATATCATGTCACATTGCCGCCGCGTATTTTATTTTTAGTGACGAATTATGAAGTTACATGTTGATTACTTATGTTCAGTGAACGGTGTGCGGGGCCCGCACCAGCGTGCGAGCCCGCCAGAGTCGACAAGAGAAGAGTGTGTACGTTACGCCAGTGTTACCAGAGCTAAATATATTATTTCTAATCCTATCCAAATTAAAATGTAGATTAATTTCGGGAATCCTTGGGAATAATTGTATTTCCGATGCTTATAGTACAAAGTCCAACTATTTTTACTACCGTATATATATAGAAGCATCTTAGTATGGATCAGGGGTGGCCAACCCAAAAGATCTTGCGGACCACATATAAAATTATATATCCCCATATTAGATTTTGAAACACTAGACATTTTTTTGGAGTGATAAATTGAAAAATAATGAGCTATTATTATTGTTTACTATTATTCCTACATGTAAACATAATAATAATGATACTAAATGTACATGGTAAAGAATCCCGGAAAAATGATCAGGCGGCCCGAGGGTTGGCCACCCCTAGTATGGATAAACTTTGAAACTCCCTGATATCCAAAAAAATCTTCAAAGATTTCGTTAAGCAAAGTACAGTAGACCCTCCAATAACACGGTAAATTGGGGACGTGCCACTTGGGTGCCCGTTACTTTGTGAGCGAGCCAAAGGGAGGATATCTCATCACACGCCCCTGATTCGTACGTACACATTGCAAAGAACAGTATTTTTTAGTCCTCCAAACTATATGCACACAAATGGCACATCCTCAATTTACCGTGCTATTGGGGGGTCTATTGTATATTATCTAAGCTGAGCACAGCAATTACATTGCTGAATATGAATCAATTGGTGTGATTAAATTATTAAAAATCTTTTACTTTCTTATAGATCTGTTATCTAAGTACGACATACTACTGAAAATCGAAGAAAATGGGAAAAAACATCAGTAAGTACAATTTTTTTTATCCATTAATAATTTATTTGAAGTGCAACCAATACTTACGTAACTCACGAACATTGGTAATTAATCTATCATGAACATTCCTAAAAAAATATATATATTAATATCAAATTTAATTTTCAGAATATACAACAACGATCGCTTTTGTGTTTGTGATGATTAGTCTCTCGAGCAGTTTCTCTATATTTTCTCAGCTGGATCCAGTCGACAAGTGCATCTACACCTGCATCTACTGTTTCAAGGTAATTCTGTAAAGCATAAAAATAATAATTATTATTTAACATTTATATAAATATTCATTTCATTGCAGGATAACGTCGGCGTCGTTTGCGCCAACGAATGCCTCGCAACCGAAGGCAAAATGCATCCATTCTGGTTCAAGACCTGCCCCCAACTGAGTCCGCCACATTTATTCTGGAAAGCATACGACATCGAAGACGACAGTAAGAATTCAGAAGAACCTCTCACCAACGTATTACATTAATAAGATTAATGCAGATGTACACACGCACGTTTTTATTTTAAGAATGTATTGTTTTTTATATATATATATATTAACACATATATATTATGGATCATCGTTGTCAATTAATTCCGATATTTTATTGTAATTTACAATCATACATGTAAATAAAATACATATGAATGCAAAACTGAGTATAAAAAATATTTAAGGACAAAGGATAATGAAGAGGTTTTTTTTATTTCAATTATTATTTCATCTTTATTTGACACGTAAATAAAACATTAAAAATGAGCAGTCAGCTTATCAATCTCGATCAGATCAGAAAGGATTTCTTCGATCTTTGTACCAATCTTTTTAGCAATCTGAAAATAATTTTAATTTAATATCAATAATACGTGACTTTTAAATAGTCGAGTGAAAAAATTACTTACTTCAGTTCTTTCATTTTGAGGTAAATACAAAAATTGGCTAACAAGGTCTCCGTCTAATATACCTCTAGCTGGTCCACCAACCAACTTTCTCGCCGATTTATATGTCCTAAAAAAATATTTTATATTAAAATTTAAAATTCATAAAAAAATAAATGCAATAGCTCGTAAGTTTAATATACCAAAAAAAAACGCAAATTCATATGTAATGTATTAAGTTAGTAGCAAATGAAATAATAATGGTTACTTAGCTTAATTTATTTAGCAATCATTTAAAAATTTATTAAACTCATATTTATTATTATTATTTATACAACCAGAACCAGAAATTATGCGACTACTAATATTCAAATTATTACCTGTAAGCTTTCGGATTCAGCCCGGCTAGATGACAACAATAATTATTCATCACATTTTGTAACATAAGGAGTCTTCTATAAACTTTCTCTGACAGCGGTAGTATATAACCCAAACCTCCATCCAATGTAGCTAATACAAACAAACCAATTTTATAACTATAACACAAAAATAAAGCAATTAAAATATAATATTATACCAAACATCGTGCAATGTCTTTTATCATTGAAATTCGGTCCATTATTTCCTTTACCTTCAGCCAAAGAGCAACAAGCGATTCTAAACATACAATTTACCTTCTGACCTAAATGAAAATCGCCCTTCCTCAACAATCGTTGACCTAAAAGTAACATTAATTAAATGAACAAATAATTAAAAATAATGACACAATATATTTTACCTCCAATGCTCTCTCTAGCTTGCGGTTGATACATGAAGAGAACGAAATTACCCTCAATCTCAGAAACCAAAAATCCAAGATTATTATGATCGACCAAAAACTCAACATCAAAGACCTGAAATGTTATATAATAAGTTCAACTCTTCCAAAGTATATTTGCATTTTTATTTTAAAACTTATTTTAAAAGGATTGAGCAAATTAATACAGTTTAAAAAATACCTGTGCGGTTCTCATATCACGTGCAGCGAGAGATAAAGTTCGATGATTTTCTTGGAATCTCATAAGAGCGACCGATCTATAAACGTCAGCCGCTAACAACATACTTTTAACTGATAATACTTTATGAACATAAACTTGAGTGTCAATAAATGCAACGCCGACTAAATCATTGTCGCGTAATTGCCATATATAAATCTAAAAATAATAAAATAAATAATTAGAAGCCTTTCAATATTGTTTTAATAATCAATTAATAACTAACCTTTTGTCCAACCGCCGAAACTAAAAATCCTTGTACTTGAGTTATGGCAGTTACTGGACCCTTCTGCTCTTTTGCATATATTTCTTTAAACCTATTCTTAGTTAAAGGTTGACCGGGTTCAGGTACGACTTCGATGATATCATAAATTAAGATCTAAAAATTAAAAATAATTTTTAATCAACCTATCATGAAAATATTTTTTTAATAATACTCACTCGACCCCTGGAAGTTATGTCTTCTCCGTAATTGTAATTAGTACCTAATGCAATATATCCTTTGAGACCAGATCTAATTAAAATATGCCATCATTAAGTATTTATATAATTGTATATATTATAATTTAAAAACTAACCGAGTTCCTTCGTAAGCGAGACTGACGTTTTTCAAACAAGTGACATGCTCCCATTCTTCAAGCTCGATCTTTGTGTTTGGAATTATTTCCCACGAGACCGGTGAAAAGAGCATCATTGAAAAACGATCTTGCAACGGATATGGAAACCTATCTCCTTTAGCCGATTCATCCGACAGCTCCTTATCTTCACCATTGAACTTATAATATGACTTAGAAGGCGTACTTTGCGACGTGACCACACAATATGTCTTCGATTCTAAATGATACGTCACAAAATGAGGCGTAGTTCTCAACGGTACTTTTCTCACAGGCCATGGAGCGTCATAAGTCAAATGAGTCGGAAGAAGACAAATGCGAAGTTCAGACTGGCCACAATAGTATATAAATTAAATTATTAAACAATCATAATTACTGTTCCAATTTTGTATAAATATTAAACCTCAATATTAAAGTATAAGAATCCTTGAACACAATTCACGTTGTTGAAAGGTGCAAAAGTAGAGACGTATGAGTCTTCGTTTGCAGATGCGTGCGGATGACACCTCAATTCGCCGCGAGGAGTAAGTAGAATCCAAAGTCCGGGAGATCCGCATACAAAAACTCCATTATATCCAGCAATATTGCCTATAAAAATATTTTACAATATTATATATAATGATAGATATAAGTATTATATTATATATATAATTACTAAAATATCGAAGTCGTTTAACATTTGGCTTAATATTATGCGCATCAGGATCATTATCTTCAACTTCAGGCTCACTCACATCCATACGAGGCAAACCTAAAGGCAGTCTTCTGAACCTCATCTTCAAATTACCTCTCGCATATTGAAATACCTAATTATAAAACATTTATTAAAATACAATTATCATTACAATATTAAATAATTTTAAAATTTACTTGGTAGATCATCAGTTCGCCATCGGTTCTCAAAAATAGCAGAGGTCTTGAACCTTTGTTGCCTAAACCGACGACCATAATCTCTTTGAGAGCGCCTTTTAAAGAATTGCTATCGTCCATTGAACCAATCAATACTTCGTGTGAGTTTTGAGACGAAAATTCAGGCACAGATTCTAAGCTATCAGTCAAAACCTAATACAAATACGATAAATCAATATCTAAATAAGTATATTATATACATGAAATAAACTTATGTGCAAAAAAATATATGTATACTTAAAAGGACACAAAAAAAATCTATATAACACACATACTTTAGAACCGTTCAGTATGTTCCGCACGAGAAAACTTAATCTCATATCTGGAAGCGAGTATATCTCCATATTGCCATTTTCCCTCACAACAAACAGCCAATAAGAGGGTTTATGATCAATATAATGATGCCTCCACCAATCGCGCCTAGATTGTGAAGAAATGCCTTCCCTCTGCCCCCTTTCAGTCTCCATAATCTGACAATAATTCTTCAAATTTAATAGAAAATTGTTACTTATTACGCATTCATCGGAGAAGTAATACATACGGAAACCATCGAGGCGGGAGTTTGATCTCCGCCGTACAACAGATCATCTTCGTCGTTGATGTCGTAAACGACGTTAGAATCCGGTACTCCTTCGCTCTTTACCGGCTTCTTCGGCTTGACTATACCTTTCTTGACAATATGTTCGCCTTTGATCTAAAAATCGTAATATTTTGATACGTCTCTCTTGACTTATAAAACATAATCGGAGATATATACGTACGTTTGCTACATTCAAATTCACGGGTGCACTGGAGAACAGTCCACTCAAATCTCGATAAGCGCAGCACCGTGCCGCCGGAGGCACCGCGGGCGGAGAGTGTCTCAAAGCCGACAGTCGAGCATTGTTCCGTGCCACTTCCCTCAAAGCATACACAAGAATTCGACCCATTCCTGTGAGGATACATATGTACGGATCGGCAATGCTGGCTTCTACCGCGGTGCCTTCAATGCATATTTGCTGAACTTGTTGACTTCCTGTAATAAAATACAGTACATTTATAATCTATACTATAATTCTCAAAACTTTCTTGTGTCCATGATAACTTTGTTCGGAAAGTAATTTAAATAATGATTTAAGCACCTACACCGAATGACTAAAAACGAGCAAAACTTATGCCAACAAGAACAAAAGAAGCTAACAGTTATCCAGATCAGTTCTTAAATTCCATGTTATGCTGCTGAGGAATTTGGATCTATGGTTTTGAAGGCTGACATAGCTTAAGGCGAGAATGTGTATTCAATTGCCTTGAGATGAATGCTGTTCTCATGACATTTTTTTATGGTCAAGTAATACAGAAATAAAGAGGAGCAAAGTGATAGTAAAGAAGGGTATGAAAGTGAGTTGTTAACGGCAACAAATTAAATAGTCAGAATTTAAATCAACTTTGGTTCAGAATAAAAATCAAATCTGTCAGAATTTTAACAACAGCCTGGTCATAATTATATTATTCAAGGTCAGAATAAATATCAAATGATTAGAACAAAAATAGCAGTCAAAATAAAAATATAGGTCGTTCAGAAAATAATGAATAGTCAAAATTAGTATATATTCAGGATCAGAGTAAATATCAAATAATTAAAATAAAAATAGCATACGGTCAGAATAAAAATAAAGGATGATCAGAATTAAAATAATGAATGGTCATAATTATATTTTTCAGGGTCAGAATAAATATCAAATAAATAAAATAAAAATTGCATAAGGTCAGAATAAGAATAAAGGAGGATCAGAATTAAAATAATGAATGTTCATAATTATATTATTCAGAATAAATATGAAATTGTTAGAATAAAATAAGCATATGATCAGAATAAAAATATAGGACGATCATTAAATTTGAATTTGAAAAAATATTATAACATTTATAAATATGAATGAGAAATAAATTATTTATTATATAAATATCTTGCTCGCACCTAAATTGCTGGATAGGTTAGGTGCGAGCGAGCGGCAGCGAGTGATCGTTGGTCAGAACAGTGAACACCCCATAAATAAATTTCAACGAATATATTTAATTGTATTTAGGACGCGAATGTATTCCACGACAAACGAAGTGGGAATAACGACAGAGTGGCAGCGGAGAGCACACTTGACTTGTTGTGTTGACATCTGACAATGTTGAGAGCCCAACTAAACAAGTTGACCCTAAAACCTTAATAATGACCGTGTATTATTATGCTGACAATCTGTCAACATAAAACTGATCTTGAGATTAAAATATAGATCATATAATATAAATACTGTCTATTCTTTATAAGCACTGACCAATGAACTGTAATAAATACTGACTGAAAAAATGATTCTGACCATCTGTCAAAATAATTCTTACCATTTTATAAATTCTGAATTCTGCAATTTAAATTCTAACCATTTAATATAAATTCTGACCATATAATATATATTCTGGCCGCTTATATTCTGACCTTTTAATATAAATTCTGACCACAACTGTATTAAAATTCTGACCCGAAAATACTAGCTGTTTTTAATGCATTGAATAGTATGCAGAAATTTGTGAGGAAATTGTATAATTTATGGTGACTGGATTTTAAAAATATCAAAGGAAACAAAAAATAAAAAGGCATCATGGAAACTCAAAAGACAAATTCAGTTCAAGGAGTTCAAAAGACAAATTACTACGGAAGCTAAAAAAAGTCATATCAGAAATTTTTGTTTAATAACAAAGGAGGCAAAAGGAGGACAAAATTTTTGAGAACAATCCTCCTCAAGGAGGACTTCTGGTCACCTTAATATTTACTGTAACGTATTTATTTAGCCCTTTAGCTAAAGATGTCACTAATATCATATTAACAAAAATAATTTAAAAAATCGATATACTTGACTCAGTCGTTCATTGATCTCTAGGAATTTCGAATTCTATTTTTATTAGTTATATTCCATCACCATATGTCGGTCTTCCTATGCACATTCATCAATCCCTAACTTATCTTGAAGGTTTTGTTGCTGATATTTGGCCCTAAAATGGTCTCGACCTGCTTAAAGTAGGACAGTGGCTCCCAACCCTTTATTAACAAGAATTGTTTTTTTATTACAGCTCAATTGTGCCCTTTTTTGTTTTTTGAAATTAATATTCTTATCTATCTTATTTATATATCAGTAGCAATGGCCATTACAACTAACAACCAAAAATAAAATTATAAAAAAAGTTTCATAATTGCGGAAATTTCAGAAATTACTCATATTTCTGAATTAATATTGTGCAGTTGTAGAATTTCCCAATGACTGGAATTTATTTTTTTATCTCTTTAAATCAATACTAAGCCTGAATTTATTATGTAAATATTTATTTGAACATACCAACAAGTTGTAGTATTCTTGACAGCAAGTATAATCAAAGTTAAGCTTCGTCTGATTTACGCCTTTAGTACACTGCACCGACAGCGAAACTGTGTCGATCATGTTTTTGAATGACTCATCACACACTGCACGTGGACCAATAGCGGTCCGAATTCATTCTGCTGGTGTCCGCATCAATTTCGCGCGTGTCGACAGGTTTTCGCTGTTTCACTCATGTTAAAAATGGACAATTTAATTGAAAAGTTGATTGCAGCTGCAAAAGAACGAGCATTTTTGTATGATATGAGTCTCAGTAATTATAAAAACAATTTTAAAAAGACGTTGGTCTGGGGAGAAATCTCAAATAAAATCATACAAAAATGCTCGTTCTCTTACAGCTCCAATTTTCAATTAAATTTTCCATTTTTAAACACGAGCAAAACTGCGAAAATCTGTTGACACACGTGAACTTTTTGCGGACACCCAGCGAAATGAATTCAGTCCGCTATTGGTCCGCGTGCAGTGTTTGATGAGTCATTCAAAAGCACGATACCGATTTCTCTGTCCGATTCCATTTCGGTTTCACTGCAATGTGCTAAAGGCGTTAAAGTTTGAAACGCTTAATGCTCCATTATTTTTAGTATTTATTATTGAAACTTTATTTTACGAACCTTCATAAGCTTAAAAATATATTTATATGAATATTTTATCGTTAACTAATAGTTAAAAATAATAATTATTTGGAAATTCTATACACAATCACAATTTACTGACAGTATGAACATAAAAAAAAACAATCATTAAAAAATTGCATTCCAAATTTGACTTGAAAATAGTATTTATACTTTAACACATTACCTGCAAAGCAAAATTTTCAAAAGTTTGTACTGGGCCAACACAAATTAATACTGAGAAACAGATTTTTTTTATCAAAGTTGCCGACCATTATTTAAAAATTATTTGAGACATCAGACTTTCAGAAAGGCAATATTTAAAACCTGTATCAGCTAAAAAAATGAGGTTGCACATTACAATCAAAAAAACTTCAGTTATGACTCAGTAAGAATCTTGCAAACATACAAATAAATGAGCATATTTTCGTAGGTATCAATAGCTTTATATACTTCAGAACTTTATAAGCAAGCCAATAAATTCAACGAAAATTATTATCAAATAAATCCTATTTCAATTAAATCAAGTACAACTCACAGCTGCTATCTTCATGTACAAAACCTATTTATTTTACATTGCACAAATAGAAGAGAGCCTAAGAGCAACAACTAAGTGAAATAAGAAAGCAATGATTACCTTTGATCAGTCTGATCCCAACAGTCGTGACTTGCACGATATATTTATTATTTCCAAGATTCCCTGCATAAATAGTAGGCGCTTGAGTTGAGAAGCCAGAATTATCAACTTCGTTGATTTCTTCGCCAGTTTGCAGCACCTAAATCGGCAAAAGTGAGATTGTTTTTTCTAAAACATTCTAATATTAAAATATCATTTTCACTCACCATCGTAGACTCGGCTTGAGACAGTAACATATAAGAATGAGAGCCTTCAGAATCTTGAGCTAAATTTGTTGTATTATCTTTGGTCAAATCGTTATGTCCTGGTACCTCTCCGATTACCGTCCACATATCAATACAGCCTAATTTAAAAATTGTTAATTAAAAATATTTTCAAAATCATGTTTTATAAAAAAAATGAATTAAAACAACACCTGGAAGATGAAATGTGGTCACTAATTGAGGTCGCACACTCTTTCTTAAAACACACAAAGCTCCATTTTTGCCATGTCCTGAAGTAGTAACCAACTCGACACAACCGGCCGCTGCAGCTTCTTGAAAGGCAGGTTCGCCCATTGACACGTCCCCGATTGGTCCGATGTTCAATAAACTGTCACATACCTAAAAGCACAAGATGGTCAAATAGATATGTAAAGTAAGATCCCATTTATTTTTTATGTGCCATAAACTAACTTCAAACATATAAGTAGTAAGTTCTGTAGATGTACGCTTATCCGAGCCGTACACTTCCAATTCATCTTTGTCTCTGATATCCTGAACATCAGAAGCCATGCAATCGCTCAATGACTCCATTTTACGTTTCTTTGCATTGGAGATACCCTCTGTAATATTTGTAAGGTTAAGTTATTTTGTAAGGAGACTGAAATATAAAACAGCTGCAAATTCCAAGTCTGCAGAAAAAATTGTAGATTTAATGGAGAAAATTGTTTTCATCCAGAGTATACAAAAAATGTTTACAGCTGTAATTAAAACCGATAGTGAGGCTAACTTATTATTAAAAATATGTTTTAAATAAATTATGTAAAAACGTTGACCATTTTTTATTTATATTTTACTGATTTAATAACACTTAACCAACAGGTCAGATTGTACCTACTCCTCATATTCGCTGATGGTAATCCATAGGACGGGTAGAATCTACCTTTATTGACATCTAATGTTCAATACTTCGAGCAGTGAGTTAATTTAAATACATTATTAGTATACACCCAGCTGTGAATTAATTTTATGTAATTTTCCATAATTATTTCTGTTCTTATTTATTTTTTATTTTATATTGCATTTACAGTAAATCATAGAAAAAAATCAGCGATTCTCAACGTGGGTGCAAATCGGGTGCAATTATAAAAATACTACCAATTGTCATGCAGGTGGCAGTGAAAAAATTATCCGTCGGTTGAGTGTTAAGATATAACACTTTTAATAAGATGCCCCATTATTTTTGTCAAGATTTCACAATATAAATGTAGTCATAATTGTAATTTATTAAGTGCAAGTCTTCCGAAACATTCTTAATCCACAGTATCAGGAAAGTGGTAAATAGCATTGATATTTTAAACATATTTAATTTGTCATCTTACCATCGGAAGTCAAATCAATTGTAGCCGTTGGCCTTTCCACTTGATGCAACATATGCTTCTCTTTCTCGGTAAATCTTAGTAACAACGAGTTGCCGAGTCGAGATCCCAAAAACATGAAACTATCTTCGCATATGCACATCTGTTTTTAAAATACGTTCATTAATATTTGAAGTTATATAATTAATTTAAGATTTATTTGAGAAACAGTCCGGAGCAAAGTATTGTAACTATTTTTATCTGACAATTATTTTCTCCGAAGTCTCCAAGATTCATAGAACTGATACATACGCATGTGGTTAAGACACTAGCAGCAGCTTTATCGAAATGAAACGATCTGATACTTCTCACAGAATCGGCTAATAAAGTGAGCAAATAGAGCTGTCCGCTCCTCAAAGACAATGCCAATTTTTGAGGACCCAATGTGGATACGCACACACCTTCCAGCGTCAAGCATACGCCTTCTTGAATTTCTGAAATTCGGAAGTAAAAACATAAGTATTTGATCATCTATACATAGATTAAAATACATACTTAAAGGAAAATTCGTTGAATTATTCGCCGAACTGTTTAAGGAGACACCGTATGGAGGTATAGACTGATTTAGGTATATGACAGAGTTGACTGCCAAAATTAAACAACCACCTGAAATCGTAGAATGTAAATGAGTATAGTTAATATTTGTTAATTTGTGAATGTTATGAAGATTTACCGAGTGGTCGCTGAATAGCCACTGCAGAGACGCAATCGAAAGGTAATCCAGATACGGCCCAAATCGACGGATGGACTCTGGCTTGAAGGTTCAAACTGACACCGAGCATTGCGCACGTGTCCAGTCTTACGGCTGTGCGCCTTTTAATTTAAAAATAAGTATTAATAATAGGTTTGGAAATTCTAAAACAAAAATATAGTAGAGGAACTAAAATATTAAATTCTACCCCGGGAATGTTTTAACTGGCTCATAGAGGAGCAATAGAGTAGGTTCATAGTATCCATGTAAAAACTGTAAATCGATGATGTTATCAATCTTTTCGTCGAGATCTTTCAGTTGTATAACGTAAGACGCCATCACTGGAGCTTTGGACGATACAGGTTGAGGCTAAAATATTAAATAAACATTTTATATAGAATTAATTGAAATTATTTTGGCAAATGTGTGGTGACAGATTTTCAACGAGACTGCAACCGTTTTATTTAATACTGTCTATTGGCGTTACAATGGAAGGGCGTCTTTAGCCAGTAGGAGTCCCGCCAACCAGCACATATTATAAATGTCTCATTATACAGTAAAGCATCTGCCTCATTGGCAAATCCTAATCACACATTCACCGAACAGATAAATACAAAACCAACCATTTTTGTATCCAGCGGCTTAAATTCAAGCGTATCTCCGTCTTCCGTATTCGTCTCTCTCCTCAAAGGCAAAACTGCCAGTCTACGACCGTATAGCAGCATCACAAAGCAACGATTTTCAGGATCGACTCGTATATACGGAATGTGATTATGACAAGTCCAACCACCCTTAAAAAATAAAACATTTATAAATGATAGAATACAAGTTTGTTTATATATCATCGCTTACTTTCATATCGTCTTCTTCAAAATAATGGAGACTCAAAGTCGCCAGATTGTGCGTGTTAGGATCATATTGCAGAACAGCGAGTTTGGCATCTTTAAAAGATACCAATAGCAAATCTCTGCCTGTTCCGTGTACCTTGACAGTTTGCAAGCACATAATTGAGCCCCATAATGTGTAATTCGCCAAACATTCCAGTTTCATTTTTGGAGGGATGCCATCTAAAGTATGAAGTTAACATTAAACACACAATTTACTAAGATTCATTGATGAAAAAATCAAACCTTGTGGTTTTTCTTTGCTATCAAGATCAGGAATCAGCCGGAAAACTTTCAATATGTTAGCACCGGCCGTCACCAGACACTTTTCGTCTGAGTTAAAGAAACAGCAACTGACAGCATGCTCAATTCCAGTCGCCGGATGATTTTGGCGACAGATAGAAAACATCTTGTTTGATTGTTATCCTTGAAATATTATTACAAAAATGTTCATGTAAGTGTTTATTTATTACATGGTCAATATAAATCGCAAAGAATTAACAATATATATAATAATCATAATAAATAATGAAGAACAATATTTTGACATAACCTATATTGAAAAACGTATTATATTACAATTATCTGACTATAATATTTACCTTTGATTGATTGTAAGGTAATATAAGTATATTCTTATTGATATCTCATTTGGTTTTAAACTCAAATGAGTATAATACAAAAGCCATAGCGTTGGAAATGACAACTCCCGGCAATCAAACCGACAGAAGCGTGATAAGTGCTGCCATACGCAAAAAACATAAATATTATTTTATCTCATTTTAAAAATGATTATTATAAATATAGACGCAATTAATTTAAACAATAAATAGTATACTTGCTAAGAATATCGGCGCCACGCTCAGAAAACCAATAGTTACGACTTTTTTCTCTTCGTTTTGCCCCTAACCGCTACAAAAGCGGCCAACAAAAATTTTCTACATAAATACGTATTAACTTTCATGCGCGCATGTTATATTAGAGAATTTCACAAAAGAGAGGTGGGTGTGTATGTCCCCTTTTTTCTTGCACGTATTCGCTTGTACGTTTGCAAGCGAGATACACAAGTACGTTCGATAGAGCAAGAGAGCTAGGGCAAGGTGCTTTAAGCTATGATGCACGCATCAGACAGTGTTTCAATCGTGGGACAGTATTTGTTAGCCTGTCTTCGGAAAAATTACGTCAAAGCGCAAAATTTTCCTGCGCTTATCAATTACTTTTCGCTTATCAATTATTTAACAATTACATTTAATATGTTTACTTCGTTACATAATTTTAATATAAATTAACTTCAGTTTATATAATATTTATAGTGATGACCGAAATATATAATGATTCCGATAAATCGGAGCTCACATTTGAAGGTATAGCTTTTTTCGAATAATGAAGACGTGATTGAAATATTGGAATCGGAATCTGACGAAGATTATTGCAATTACGAAATAAGTACCTTTTAGATTTACATTTGAAATTACTATTTATTATAAAAGAAGTAGTAAAAAATTTCATTATTTATAGTTCATATTTTAGGGACTGTGATGATGGCGGGTGGCAATGAGACACAGATTGAGCCGCTGCAGTAGTATATTTATTTGAGATTGACGGTTTACATTATAAGAACGGGGCGGACGCGCGACGGCACGCGTCCGAACCCTTACAAGCTTGCCGGAAGAGAGAGAGCCGTCACAACACCGCTATTTCTGCGCCGACCAGTTTTGGTCATAACAAATCTATATTGGCCCCCATACGGCTCCGGCCCTAGCAATTTACAATTGCGAACTATAACCAGGGGGAGGTATGGGGGCCTTGGCGCTGCTGTTGATTAAATGCTGGCGGCGCAAAAGTAGCAAAGTCGTGACGTATGGTGTGGCGGCGCGGCCTCCAGTGACGCGCGGCGTGCTTCGCTCCAAGCCGAGTGGAACACGTGTAGACCCGGGCGGCGCGTAGGGCTCCAGGGGGCGCGAGAAGAACGGGCATGTCCGGGAGCACCTTTCGGGGCCCTGTGGTGCGTCGGTGCAGCTACACAGGGCGCGCGCGTGACGGGCCCCGAACATGCGGTTCGAGCTCGGAGTCGCGGGGGCGTAGCCCCACGGGTGCGTGACGGGTCACGCGTGGTCCACTCGAGCCTGGTCTACGGCAGCACTTCGGTGGCTTCTCGCTGGAGGCGCGTGGCGGCGCCGGATGCTTCCTGGGTCACGTGGTCGGCGGCGGCGGCGGCTGATGATGGCGGCTCATGGTCGGAGGCCATCGTCTTGGTGGTCCGCCAGCTCGAGTCCGGATCCAGGGAAGCTCCGGCGGGGTGGCAGCAAGTGGGTTTGCAGCGGCTCGGCTTTTTGTACTGCAGCGGCATCTGTGTCTGCCATTTTTCGTCTGACTCCATATGTGTGCTCAGGATCACGTCGGCGTCAACAGTTTAGGGGCTGTGATGATGGTGACGGGTGGCAATGAGACACAGATTGAGCCGCTGCAGTAGTATGTTTATTTAAGGTTACGGTTTACATTACAAAAATGGGGCGGACGCGCGACGGCACGCGTCCGAACCCTTACAAGCTTGCCGGAAGAGAGAGAGAGCCGTCACAACACCGCTACTTCTGCGCCGACCAGTTTTGGCCATAACAAATCTATATTGGCCCCCATAATATCAAATTAGTCAGATTTGTCGGAGTGTAATGAAAACACAGAACATCCGTATAATGTAAGTACGATATCAACATTTTGTTATGATAAAAAAATATGACAAATATACATTATTTTGCAGGAAACCTTTTATATATCGAATTTTTGGAGCTCAAGTCCTCTATCTTCGCCTTTAGATGATTCTGATTATGTGCATGAAACTTTTTTTTATTAAATATGAGTGAGAATGTCTTAGCAATCGGAGACACCTTCCACTTTTTCATAACAAATGAAATTGCAAAGGAGATTGCTCCCACGCTAAATATATATACATAATAATGTTATATGCACTCTTACGACAGACAAATTATACTCATCTGTTGGCATTCTTTTAATGACTTGATGGTTCCGAAGTTGGTTGCGGGTCCGATCTGCTGATCCATGCATCGTCTATATTCTACTATATAAACAACTTTAATCATCAATAAAAACATTACTGCACCGGCTCAATCTGTGACTAATTGTCACCTGTCATCATCCCGTCGCTAAATCCCGACGTGATACCCGAGCACATTGAATTTAGATATTCAAAATGGCCGACACAGACGCCGCTGCAGTGCAACAAAGCCGAACTGGCGGACCACCAAAACGATGGGCCTGCGCCCCCATCGTCAGCTACTGCTGCCAAGGCCCACATTCTCTCTGCCTGGTTAATTTCGCAATTGTAAATTGCTAGGGCGGGAACCGTGTGGGGCTTGTTTATATTTATATTTACATATAGATATATATAAATAAATATTTCTTAATACTATGTTATGGCCAAAACTTGGCGGCACTTGAATGACATTGGCTTGACTGTTCCTCTCGAGTGGCAACCCTGGGCGGGATTTCAACGGTTGGGTGCGCGTCAGGCCTGCTGATCTGCGCATCGTCTATGTTCTACTATGTAAACAACTTAATCATCAATAAAAACATTACTGCAGCGGCTCAATCTGTGTCTAATTGCTACCCGTCACCATCCCGTCACTAAACAGTATATTATAATTTAAATATATTACTTCCCTGAAATAAAATATTGATAGGTAATTGAACAATGACCGATTTCAATTATTTTTCTGAAAGAAATTGTAGATATTTAAATAACCGTGCAATGTTTGATCTTTTTAGTCTGATATTATAAGATTTTTTGATTGCATTTAACCGCGCACACCAATTTTCGATAATTAACTCATAAAATAATATTTAGAAAAGCTTAGCACAATGGTCACCAAATTTACTTTTCTTTGATAATGAATTACTTAAATGAATTTTCTTTAATACAACTATGGGTGGTTAAAATCGACCATGTTGAAAAAATCATAGATGGTTCTCTTAGTTATAAAGTAAGTACTCCATCGATATAATATTAAAGCCACGAATGAACTTTCTGTTTAGTAATATCAATTACTTGTAAGATATCGAGGTTGACATAACATAGTCCGTAAGGTCTAGATTAGTAACACGGAGGCCGCGGGCTCAAGTCACGGCAGCAAACTCGAATTTTTATTTATAAAAATGCGCTATTATTAAAAAAAAGCCGTCCTTAGCTGCAAAGTGACGTCTATTGCATATAAATTTGAATACACAATAATTTATAATTAACTATATAAATATCATCAATTCACAGACTTTCAGTCTTGTGAATATAATATTTACTTGTAGGTATTCATTATGTTTGATTGACTTACCCAGTTAGTACATATTTATGCCTGTCAAGTTTGAACGAAAGATTAAAAAAAAAAATTAAAAACATATATATTTCTATTGCACATGGACAATGTCCTTAAAATATACCTTTTTTACTTTATTTCTTAAACTAATTTTTTTGCATATTAATGTAAAACATATATTTCAAACTATTATTATTAATTCAATGTTCCTGTGTTTAGATATAAACTCTATACTAAATCTATTGTGAAATCAAACATACTGTACTTGCTTGAGCCGAGTTCTCTACCGAGACATTACACCCACGAATGAACTTTCCTTTTAATAATAGTAATTACTTATGCGATAACTTTAAACATTTTCAACACATGAACAATGCTCTTAAATATATTTACATTGCAAGATAGGTATTGAATTTACTTTAACTTTTTTTAATAACAATTTTGTAAAATGTATATCTTAAAATACTATTATTAGTAGTATGATTCTATATTCAGATACAAACACTATCTATATTTTTTCCTTTCATAATGGCAAATAGAAAGTCACTGCATTGTAATCCTATCCCTAGCAAACGTTTTGTATCTATAATATAAATCTGATTATCGGTGACTACAATATAAATCTGATTATTGGTGACAAAACAAATATGATTATCCTAAGATAAGTTATAAAAATGGCTTCTAGGTTTATTATTTACTTACCTTGGCTCTAATGTTAATATTTTTTCTTCCAATCTCATCAGCTTTCCTTGTTTAATTAAATTTTTCCTAATAAAGAACATGAAAAAGGAGGTAAATAAAAATTTCAAGTACATCCAATTATTAAATTTCATTATATTTATAATCAAAATTTAGTTTGTAAAATTATTTAACAACAGTCTTATGTTGTAGTTATTTAATAATATTCTTAATATCGTTGTTCGTTTGCAAATTAAAAATCTTTTTTCATATAATAATTTCAAGCTGAAAAAAATATAATTAATCCGCAAAGGAAAATAGGAACTTGGAAATTAAAATTCATATTTACATATTATATATAATTTGATGAAATATTAACACATTATGAGTATGCTTTTTTCTTAATTAACAATAATTTAAAGAATTAGGCCAATTTTCAAAATAAAAATTTATGTACAATAATGTTATGAAAATAATATTAAATTTGTTAATAATGTATATATATATATAGAAATCAAAGCAAGAATAATTAAATATAAATAATCAGATAGTGCCAATCTCTCACATATTCTCTATAACATTTTCAATCTCACAACTGCTCGGTAAGCACATAAACCTGTTAAATTCACACAACGCCAGCATTGCTCGTTCTATACTTCAATATCTAACCGTAGAGCACCATGTTTGATTAGTTTTGTAATTAATAACTTGTGCTTGTATAAATTTTTCATTTATCGGTGATGATGAAATGAGAAGACGTTTTCAATTTGAACTTCGGAAGACTGAGTTTTATTTTTAAGCATGATATCATTAATGTATAAACACTAAAGTTATATATTGCTCTTTTTATTTAAAAATATGTTATTAGACGTTTCATTATAAAATCTTAGTCGCACCGTTCATCACACACGCATTAATAACTAGTGTTTCCGTTTTGTTCATAATTGCCTACATGTAAATTCACATTCAATCACATTCCATAACGGAGTATATGTAAATATGAAACAAGGGATAATAAGGAAAATGAACTTAGATAAGCGAAAATAAGATAAAATAAAATAAAAAACAATACGTTATTAAGCCTTATTTTTTAAATATATATTTAGAACAAGAAAATGTATAATTACAACCATTGAGAATATTTATATCGATAAATATAAACTATTGTTCAAAGTGAAGTTGTGACAATCTATAAAAGAAAATGGCTGCTGCTCGATAATTTCACATATAATATGTTCTGTACGGAATTCACCTTTTCCACTAGAACATTATTTTACTACCCGGCATTTTTCATTTTTCGTACATTAGGTATAGTGTATACGTGAAAAATCTAGGTATAAAATTCACATTCACAATGAAGGAAGAACGTGTTATTATAAAATGTTGGTGTCACATGTTTCATATATGTATATTCAATTCTCACTCTCGACGCTGCGGTTCAACGCTAGCCGATAAAATACAACAATTAAATGTAATCTTTGGTATATAAACTATCCAAACTAGCGTTGCACGCTTAGCGTTAACCTCATCTATTGCTTATGGATGTACATATTTTGTAATATCCTAATATTCACCATTGGAATTAACTGGTACGTTAACATTGTGCTTTTTTTGTGTCTTTGGACTGCAACCTTAGCATGACGTTCATAAGTTTATCTTAAGTATCACTCATGGAGTGATGGGTGGCTTATCTAATGGATTTCTTCACTTAGTTACACATATGTATATATTTAAATATATATATATATCAGGTCACCAAACAGTATAAATGACTATATTCGACTCATTTCATATGACAAGCTCAACGTTTTTAATACAATCTGATTGCAGATTTATACATATATATATATTATATCACATTCCTGTTGTATTTTATATGATTATTATATATAATATTGTTACTTTGAGATTATATATATATAAATATATACACACACACACACATGAAATGTATTACAAATTGACATTATATTATTATTGATATACGAGACTGCCTTTTAGACAGAAACGCTACTTCAGGGGTTATGATTGCATAAGTTATATTTTTTTTCATTATATTATATTCTTCCTGTAAAATTTTTCATAAGAAAAATACTCGTTGACCGGTCGTATCTATTCGTCTAAAAATACCTATTTATATTAATATTAATTTACCATAAAAAATACAACAGCAATTTGATTGTAAAAGTGACGACAATTTTCATAAAAGAGCCGATCACAACATAACATTTGCACATTTATATGAATACTGATACAATGTAGATGATTTTTTTTTCATACATTTTTTTCTCTTATATGAAACTTATTGTAAATTTATCTATATTTTAAACATTTAACAGGATTCATCAGGGATTGAGCATCAATGAAATACGAGTGCCTTTTTATAAAAACATGAAAAATGGCTTGATATGTCCCTGAACAACGTATTGATTCAAAAAGTGGCTATTAAAGTCATGTAAATATACATATACATATTTTTTTCTTTTCTAATTACATCACCGCAGACTTTCATTTTTGGAATGTTTATACTTACTGACCATTTAACAATTTGTTTATTTTTTTTCAGTTATTCATATTATTATATACTGGAGTAATACTTTTCATCACATGAATACAAAACAGTCTTACCAGTTAAAATGGTTTACGATACCAATGTACGTTGTCATTGGGAACACATTGGTATACACAATATTCTACAATTGCATTTTGAACAAATCTGACAATACAATGGTTACAAAGGAATTTGTTCAAATCGTTCACATATATGTGTACATTCAAATGTGTTTTACAGCGTAAAATAAATGAGACATTTTGAAACATGTAAAAGGAAACGTACAATATAAATCAATATTTGTCTCTTAGATCATCGTCATCGATTTAAAACGTGTATTATAATATCACATGCAAATAGTTTAAAGTGCAGTATAAAATGACAAAATTATTAGATACAAATAGTTGTTTCACATGATTATAATTATACTTTTTTTTCAATAAAGTGCGATTTTATAATAAACAACACTACAGACATATTAAATTTAAATTAAATAAACCCAAGACTTTCTTTTTTGCTATTAAAACGTTAGTTTTAAGCGACTCAAGAGTAAATTGATGAAAAAAAAGAAAGTCTCGGGCGAAACACATTGAATATTTTAATTAAATTATGATTATACCAAATAAATTTAATTTAAATAAATACAATAAATTAATATATACAAATAAATATTAAATATGCCTAAATGTGAGTGAATACAACGAGAAGATATCTATAAATTAATATGTATAATACAATAAGTGATAACGTTAAAACCGTAGATTAAAAAAATGTTTTTAAAGTTCATCGAAGAATGTACATAATTCTTCATAAAATTTTCACTACCACAACGTGGAACATAATTTTCATAATCAAAGAACATTCATATTTAACTGAAGAACGCGCACGTACGGAGCGACGCGACTCACCGTACGTCGGAACGTGCGTTCACAAATAGTAACATTTTCGATTAAAGATCACAATCGACGATCGTAAATCTCGAGCGATATTCGTGTAAAGACTTACTTATGATCTTTTGAATCAGGAACGATCGACGGGATCGACAATGTGAATACACATATATCAATATGTATACAAAAATATATATGTATACACAAAAATGTATTTATACTGTTAACGATCAACTATAATACTGTATATATTTGTACATTCCTGATCGTTTGAATCTTCGAATTATCTTATTGAAACGATATTGACTCGAAATAATATCTTAGACAAGACTTTCGCAACAATCGCAAACTGAAATTGCACTCACCGGTAACAAGTGATGAGAACTTTTTGAGCCATTTTTGAGCAATACCGAGGCAGATAAATTTACGTATTTTTCTATGGAAGATTCGACTGATATTATATTACTTTAATCTAAAACGGGCACCATACAAGTGATACCGATAAATTTCTATCTCTCTTTCTCACTTTCTCTCTTCATATTCTTATCGTTTTAAGTGATAAATATTTTAATCCTATGAAGTCGAAGTTAGAGCAGCACCTGCGTTTTTTCTTTATTATTATTTATTTATTTTTAATATATGTATACATTATTCCTTCTACGAACGTATGAGATGAATAAACCGAAATCTCCCGTTAACACTTGTCTAGCACCACCAATATTATGAGGATTTATAAATTGTGCTAAGTTTTCGTTTCAATTGTCGAATTTCGCCACAATTTCAATTAGAACGATCGAATTCCCCCTATAGTTTTAAATATCGACAGAAGGGCGAATCGCAAGATGGATTTATTAATCTTAACGATTATTGGCATCATTTTACTTTTGTACGTGATTTTTATATGCAATCTCCTTTTAGCTAATGTCACAGCCTCATTTTTAGCCTACGAAGATTTATTTTTATTTTTGTAATAGTCTTATCGCTACAAATATATATATTTTTAAAATATATCTCGCACTAACAGTTTAATGTCAATATTGTTGACAGCGTTTATATTGTGAAAATTAAGGAAGAGTTAGTTTAATAGATTAATTCGATCGTCGATCCCCCTCCGTATTTTATATATTATTATTATAAAACGGACATGGCCGCAAATGCATCCGTTACGATCATTTTTGGCCATAACGCCGCAGCGACAAGACTAGTACTTTTTAATTATTATTGTTTCCTTTTTTCCCTTTGCTACTGTCAGATTGTTCTCAGCACATAGTTCGATAGTGCGTTTATTCATTTCTAATACATTTCAATCCTCTTTTAATTCCCCCCACGTTCCCCCTCTCCTCTCCCCTCCCCTTGCTCTAAGTTTTCCTATCTCAAATAGATTTGTTATTATTTTCTTATATACACTATCACAGTTATTGCCATATTTATTTATATACCCTACAAAAATCTCGCGCCGCGCCTCATCACAATACGTTCGAAAAACTCAGACGGGTCAGTTAAAGCTTCCTCGACAAACTCATATTCGATACAAATAAACGCAATATCTGATAATTCATATGTATAAATTGTAATATCATTTTTTTCACATCAATCTTATTCGAGATTAATGGCTATTATTTATTGCACTTTTTAAATATATATATAATATATACATATATATTTTTTTGTAAATTCTCCATTTAATATCAGAAGTAATAAATCTTAACCTTAATTTAATACATTATATAAAAAATCGATCACCGCGGCGGCAGATCGACCCGCCCGCCGAACGAGTATAATAATACACATTTAACTACAAATATCTCAAAGAAGATAAAACTTATGTTAATATAATGAGAATAAATAAAGTTTTCGAAGTCTATACTTCGAATTGCGTCCGCTAGAGAGACGCGCGCGTACAGTCTTTTCGCGAGTCGAGTCAGCGTTATAATGTTCAGGCCGTGCAGCGAGAATTTTATAGTTGTGCCTTTTAGGCCAAATCAGCGCTAGGTGAGGGGGGGGCTCGACTTGCGAAAAGTCGTCTACGCGTTCATTGCACATCGATTATTGACCAGATAAAGCTAAACGACTAAACATTGTACGAACGCACACGCAATACAATAATATAATACGTAAATACAATAATAACGATAATAATGGAAAGAGCGGGCACAAGTAATGCGTACATTAAATTAATGTAAAGGCGCGCTCTTGCGAGGCGATTGAGAATCGGGAACACTCTTCGCCGACAATCGTTTCCGGCGCGAAAATTCAAAAAAATATATCGCTACATAGTTATATTTTTTTGTTTTACGCGCGGACGATCGAGATAGAGATCGAGCAGTCAAGAATGTTCCTAGGTCGACTCGCACGAGCGCTCCCTTAGATTCGACGATGGAATCTAGAGGCGGGCGAGCTCGATCGACTCTCGCGAGACTCGCGAGTTAGGCCGTCACCCAAAAATCGTCGTTTTTAAAAACACTTAGATAAAGCTGGCTACGATCGCTGCAAACTACGGGCCCCCGGGTGCGACGGTCTCGACCGGCGGGCGGGGGCCCCTCGCCGCGCAGAGCCCCCGCCCGGGGTCGCCGCTTAAGGCCGAAGGAGACGGACCCCAGGACGGTACCACAAAACTTAAACTACCCCCGAGACAGTCGGAGACGCGCCGCGCCCGAGGGCCTCTGCGACACGGTGGCCTAAATGTCAAAAAACCGTAATTATAATCGTTACACAATACGATACACATAATTAATAAATATATTTGACAATGATATAATATATATATATATAATATAATATAATATAATAATGACAATAATAATAAATACAATACGTCGATACGACAAAGAGCCGATTACGGGAGAGAATACAAGATATCGAGATATATGATATAATAACACGGACAGCTAAGTAATAATGAATATATAATAATTATAATATATAAACTGTTTTTCTCTTTTATATGTCTTTCGTTTAATAATTTGGCTAGATTCGATTGGAAAAACGGTCGAAACGAACGCGAGTCGCTAGGCGACTTACTCTAAAACGGTGTCGAACGCGAAGAAGGATTGGGACGCGGTCGCGGGACAAGGCGCGTTCTACATGCCCTTCATCTTGTTGGTCTTGAAGCTGACCTGCAGCACTCGGTTGCCGAGTGTGTACCCGTTGAGCGACTGGATGGCGACCACCGCCTCGTCGTAGTTGGTCATCGTGATGAAGCCGTAGCCCTTGCACTTGTTGGTCTGCAGGTCTCGGATCACCTTGACGCTCTGCACGGCTCCGAAGGGGCCGAACAGCTGCCACAGCACGTTCTCTTCCGTCTCCGGAGCCAGGTTGTACACGAAGATGCACCACTCGGACCCCGGCATGGGCAGGACGGCGCCGGCCAGCAGATCGCCGGCCAGCGGCGAGTAGCGCTGAAGACCCTTATTGATGGCCAACAAGGACTTACCGGAAGACAGTCTCGGCAAGGGAGCCGGAAGTCGCAGATGCGGGAGATAAGCGGCCAAGGGCGCCAGCGCCTTGCCGCCGCTGCTGGGATTATTGGCGAACTTCACGGTGATGGGCTCGGTGCCGCCCTTGGGCACGGTGCCGTTCAGCTCTTGGATAGCCCGCTCCGCTTCGGCTCGTTGATCGAATCTGATAAAACCAACGCCTTTGCTCATGCCCGGCGCGTCTCCCCCGAACGGCCTCAGCGAAGAGTTATCGCAGAGGATCCTCGACGTGATGATGCGCCCGTAAGGACCGAACATCGCCTCCAACTCCGACTGACCCATGCTCTTCGGCAACCCGGAAACGTATAAATTAGCCCCTTTGATCGCTTCCGAGCTGGGTCTAGCGTAAGACACTTTGATCGTCTTATTCTGGAGCCGCAGTCCGTTCAGGGTAGCGATCGCTTTTTCTGCATCTTCGGCGCGATGGTAATTCACAAAAGCGTACCCCAAACTTTGTCCGCCTTGCAGCGCGTGATTCAAAGCGTCCGGAAAAGCTGCTCCTTTATTCCTGATCAACTTGCAGCTCTCCACTTCGCCGATGCTCGAAAACAACGATCTGATCTCCTCTTGGGTCATCGCTTGCGGCAGATAGTTTATGATCAGATTGGTCTTGCTCTCCTCCCCCGTCGATCCGTTCTGCTGCTCCGTCTCGATCACCTTCGACATCATGTCTGCGGGTTCCGGCACGCCCTCTTCGATACAAGTGCTACCTTCCGTCAGATTGACGCGGTTCGATTCCGTAGCGATTCGCGCGCGACTAGAGCTTCGGAAACCGGAAATCATAAACTCAAAGGCGAAACTAAAGGAAATGGAAATAAAAACGTAGGAAACGAAAAATACACGACCTAACCCTTCAGCCGCCGGCCTCACTATGGAGGTCGGCGCCGGGGTATTGATCGCCGGCACCCCCGGGCTCGCCCCTAACCGGCACCCCTCGAACCGCCCCTGCCCTCCGGTACACCCCCCTTTTCTGCGCCAAATCCGACGTCGATCCGGAGGCCTTCCGGGGAAAAATTTACAATCCGACCATGATAAACCTTGACCGGTGACATTTACTCCGAGCTACGCCTCTAAAAGATTAAGTACGCGATCCAGTACGCGAGTACTGAAAACGTACATATCTAGCGAATCAACAAGGTGTAGTAGTAATGACCTTTCGAGCTGAAGCTACGCCCCGCTACAATAAGACTGGAAGCTATTTTTACCTTCGTATATAAATTATCAATCAATCTTTGAGATACTGTGTTATTTTTAGAACATAAATATACAATTAATTGTATTTATATTTCGCATCGTACGTCGTATTATGGTCAAGGTCCGGAGTTCAAAACGCTCGACCCTGATTATCTCTCAATCTCGAGAGATTTGTTAGCATTAGCACGATTTTATAAAATTAGCACTACATAATCAATGCTAATTAAATTGCACCGAAAGTGAGGGTAGTGAAAATAAATTATTTACGCCTCGTTTTCATTCATTATCTCGGAGCTGCTCTTCCCTAATATTGCTTCAGTAAACATAAGCTTAAATGCATAAATTTATATATTTTCTTGATATTATTTTCAAGATTTTTAGTCTATAGACTATATGTATTATTCTTTTTTATTAAGTACAATTGAAGTTCGATATCAATTCATTTATTCAATTAAAATGACACATGAATTGAATGGTTTGGAATAACTCTTTTTTTTCTTCTTCACGTCCTCGCCTTGAATTCTCCAATTAAAATTGTTGCTTAAATGCCATTTTTTAACAATTTCTTGAATGCCAATCTCGTACCATTATAAATATGGGATAGATCAAAGTTTCTAAGAACAATGATAGGAACAATCTTCAAATTTATGATGTATGGTGGCAATCCAGCTAAATCAACTGAATTCAGTTGTATAATTTACTGCTTTATCTTGATTCATAACAGTATGTAACGTATGTACCTGGTAACATATGTGGAATAATGATGTTAATAACATTTACATCCACGTTTTTTACAACTAATATTGCACGTTCACTTAAACATTGCTGACTTTTGTAATGTCGTGTGATATCTTGAAATACGCATTGAATCAATTATTTGTTCGAGTGTATTTTACTATAAAAATCGGTTGGTAATTTAATGCAACTTGATGATTTATCAATTGTAGTATTCGATATTTTTTTTCAAAACGTTTTGCAATTGAACATGCGTGAGATTGTCGTCAATGTAAATTTATAAACGTGTCACCACAAATGTTATGCTTTTAAACACTAATTCAGTTCATCAGCTGGTGTTGAACGTGTTATAACAGGTAATGTACGATGAAAATTACCTGCTTATAATATTAGCACACCACCGAATAGATGTTCGTTTCCAGATAAATCTTGCAATGTTCGATCCAATGCAATTGATATGTGATGACCAATATTTATTCGTTTTGGTGGCATGGTTATGCAACAACAAAAATCAATTATCACAATTAATATTTAACAATTGAATATCAAAAAATGTATTATTTCATTAAATATATTTTCAAAATACCAGGTACGGTACTGGTTACTTTAGGCCGGTTTCACACGTGCCGGATGGATTCACCCGGCACCGGGCCGGCGCCGTGTAGTGGGGATGGTGTTGTATGGGCTAGTACCTACCATTTCAGAAGTGCCGGACGAATCCATCCGGCGCCGGCCCGACGCTGCCCATACAACACCACCCCCACTACACGCCACCATCCCCCACTACACACAAATCCATCCGGCACGTGTGAAACCGGCCTTATGGAATGTGTCACAGGGAAATAAGGGATATTGTTAAGGACCTCCCGGTCCTTAACAATACCCCACATATAGATTTTAATTTAAATCATAATAAGCCATAATTGTACATATAAATCAGATTTTTTAATTTTCTGGTTAAAATTATAATCAAGTTTATTTTCCCAAACCAAGAGAAAAAAAAATGTACAAAAATTTGTGAATAAATTAAATTAAAAATAATGTTATTTATACAGGATATAACGGTTTTTGAGAACGTGTATTTATACTACTTTCGTAGTTGTAATCGTACCGACATAAAATAGATCTGGTAAATGTTTTTAAAAACGTTTGTCAGCCATGAATATATAGGTATAAAAACTTTTATAAAATTAAATTTCTTAAATAAAATCAAAGATATAAAGAAAGTTTAATAATTTTAATTTTAATAAAAAAAATGAAATACTTTTATGATTATTTAAAAAAAATATGCGATATAACGGTTTTTGAGGACACAAAAACTGTCATAGTTCTTATCGTATCGCCATGAAACTTTCTAAAAAATACACTTTGTAAATATCTCAACTAAATTCGTTAACAAATCCAAACTGCCATTTTGTTTTAAAATAGCGGCTATTCAAAAAATAAAACGTAGCTCCGTTGAACCAATTCTACAAAAAACGTTTTTAATAAAAATTTAAATAGTAATAAAATTAAAACTTTTCATTAAATGTTGTATTTAATTTGATCATTTAAATATCTCGGTTAAGTTTATTTTTTCATAATGGCAGCAACTAATAAAACGCTCACACAAAAAATTAGTTAATATCTCTGTATACTTATATACATACTTATATTTATATTTTAAATATATATTACCATTTTTATCAGGGCTGTGGAGTCGTTAAAAAAAAACACGACTCCGACTCCGACTCCGATTCCGATATTTACCAACAACACGACTCCACTCCGACTCCGACTCCGACTCAAAAAAGTTTAATTTTATAGGGTATTTTTGGTGTTTTTCTACGCGTTTAATATTCATACGCTATATACATTCATTATTACGCAATTAAAAATTCATAAATTTCATAATTTAAAAAAATGCTCGGAGCCGCTCATTTTTCACGACTCCGACTCCGAATCCAACTCCGGCCAAAACACCACGACTCCACGACTCCAACTCCGACTCCGACTCCGACTCCACAGCCCTGATTTTTATTGATAAAATTTCAAATAAATTTATTTGTACTTAACCAATTTTTTAAGTAGGGAATAGCGTAGTCCGTAACGTTTCAGACTAGTAACTCTGAGGTTGCGGGTTCGAGCCCCGGCAGCGGCATTCGAATTTTTATTTATAAAAAGGCACTTTTATTAAAAAACAGTACTAGCTGCAGTGACATCTATTGATTATAAATTGTAATTGTAAAGATGTCAATAATTTCCAGACTTTCAGTCTGATGGTTAATACTTAATTATAGGTATTCATAACGTCCGATTGCCTTACTCAGTTGGTACAGACTTGGCCGTTGTAACGCATTGGACTTACGCCTATCAGAACACGGAAGATTTAATAAAAAATAAATTAATGAATGATTTTTTAATAAAAAGTAAAATTTTAATTTAAAAAGTTTGATTTTAGATATATATTTTATATATTGTCTAGTTGGTTTCTATACATATATAAATATGTATTAATTATTTTACCCTTTTGTATTTTATAATTATCTGACTTTATCGATGCAAATTTAATAATTGACACTCGATACGTCTATAGGTTTTGTATTGATTAATTTTCAAATCAAATTTTATCGGAAATAGATTGCCTAAAATAACTAAGTTTATATAGTACCGCCATCTAAGGGTTTCTTAAAATTATTATTTATTACTAGCTTTCCATTAATTTGCTATTTCTTAATGTTCAGCTCGTGACATTACATCTATTTCTAAAGTAAAATTCTATTATATTTAGCGACTGTATTTAAGCCGTTTACAGCGAATAGACTAATAAAGCTTATTCTTCGCCCAGTAGTTATTCAATTGATAAAATGTACGTGCTGCAACTGTCATCAACCTGAAATTTTTGAAACCAAATAATATTCATTTTTGAAACTATTCGTTATAAAAAAAATTTAAAAAATATTTATACTATTTTGTTGTACTTTAAATAAATGAATATAATAAGTATCTCATTGGCAACGTCTAAGTATATTATTATAACAGTATGTTTGTGTATACATCCAAATATAACAATCTGAATGAACCGTCACTAGAACTGAATGAATTATGCAACGTAGGCCCGTTTCCCCGGAAAATCGTACGGGGCGAGGCTACGGCCATGGCATTTGCCGACCACCACCACCATCACCTCGACATCCTCATCGGTGTGCTCGCCGTGGGGGTGCTCACAGCCTACGCCGGTGGGTGGCACCAGGAGGAAGCATGCGCGAACGTTCATTGAGACGCTCGATAGAGCCAAACTCCCAGGGCATCCCGACGCTGATTTACACAATGGAAACCTGCACAACGTCACTACGGAAGTAGTATATGTGTACGATGATGGGCACCCTGTCTGCTGTTATAAAACAGAATTATTCCGTCCGTTCGTCTGGACTGGGGCCAAAAATTTCACACGGTGGACTTTGTCATTGTTATTATGAAAACGACGAATTCAATATCAAAAGCACTTGTAACGTGAGGTTACGATTTTCCTAATTTTCATTAATATTTTTAACTAGAATTTCATTCATTGAGAAACACAAAGGTGAGTGAAATAAAAATAACACGTTATTCATAAACATTTTCTGGTATGTTTGCTAAATTTATAAGAATTATTAACAAATTAAGTAGACATTTTCAGATTGCGTTGTATATCTACAACGTACAACAATGTAAATATGAACTAGGTCGTACAATATTAACATATACTATGAATGACATTTTTAATATAACAGCTTTAATGTGTTTTTTTTTGTCAATGAAGAATTATTCATTGTTTAAGCCTTTTTGATCCTTTAAATTCTTTAATGACTTCAGCCGGGCTTAAAAATACTTTACCCCTTTAATAAAGGTTAAAGTGGCAAAGAATTTGTGGCAGAAAATCTAGATTAAAATATATGCGGTAACATATAGTTTTTATAATTTAATTTTCTAATTGTGTATTTAAGCATTGTCTTATTTTTTACATCTAAAATAGTATTGAATATATTTTCATTAATATCTAAAATAATATTAACTATTCAAGATTTTTTCTGTACAACAATACATAATCCACTTTTCATCGCCAATAGTTTCCAAATATTCGTAAAGTTATAAGAATCAAAAATCACTTTTAAATAACAAATACATTTTTTTTTAAATAACAAATACATTACTAAAATAAATTTTATTTTAAAAATAATAGATCATAGGATGTTTTAAACTTTGTATAAATAAGTACAAGTTTTATTTAAATTATACCTGCAGTCACTTGGTATGTTCCAAAAACTATTACTATAATTAGTTTAAACATTAAATTGATTTAAAAGATACAAAAATATTGATAAAGTTCACGGTTGCACAATATTACTCGGAAATATGAGTAATAAGTGTTTTTATTATTCATTA
Source organism: Plectrocnemia conspersa (assembly GCF_051122295.1). Lineage (NCBI taxonomy): Eukaryota > Metazoa > Arthropoda > Insecta > Trichoptera > Polycentropodidae > Plectrocnemia > Plectrocnemia conspersa. Next base: position 29,292,999 of record NW_028277169.1, read on the forward strand.
TTACGTTTCTCGGATATTAATTGGTTTGGTAATGACTAATATAAAAACTATAAAAATAAAAATTTAATTTTTTTAGTAAAATTAGGCTGTAGATAATACAGCGGTAAATTGAAGAAAAAACGCATTGTTGTAATAAACAAATAGATAATGCAATAAAATAATACAGTAATTTTTTTTAATATTTGACTACAAAAAGGAACGAATAGTTAGACAAATTTCACAAATAGTGATTCAAAAGACAAAGTCCGCAGTTGCACAATATTACTCGGAAATATGAGTAATATCTGAAATTTCGACAATTAAAAAGTGTTTTTATTATTCATTATTACGTTTCTCGGATATTATTTGATTTGGTCATTTCTAATATAAAACTATAAAAATTAGAAGATTAATTTAAAAAAATAGTACAGTTGGGTTGTAGATAATTTACCGGTATATTGAAGAAAAACCGAGCAGGTAGCATTGTTGTAATTAACAAAAAAATAATACAATAAAAAATTTCAAAATATTCGACTACAAAAATGAAAAAATGGTTAGACAAATATTCGAATAACGAATCTTAAAGAACTAATCCATAAAAAAAATTCTAAGTATCATATAAAAAACATTATAGAACAATTTTTATTAACAACGAAACTGAGATAATAGTTAATAATCTCTACTAACTAAAATCGAATATTTACAAATACAAGTCTTATAAAATATGTGTTAAACAATAACAAAAAGTCTGTTTCCGCCCTAAATAATCGTATATAACCCAGAATACTACCGTACTGAATATTTTTTTCGCTTTTGACTTGAAATAAACGAGAATTTAGCCGAACCCGCACTAAGCGGAGCTACGCCGAATCGACCGAGAACGCCTTCTACTTTGCCCATCCAACAGGGTCCGCCTGAATGTCAAAAATTCAACCATATAGGACTTAGAGACTATATGACGCAATACTATATATATAATCATTTTTGTGAGAAGAAGAATCGATAATACCTGATGTGCAAGAACTCACTTTACTATTTAAAAATAAAGTAACTTGTGTTTTATTTATAGTTTTATATTTATAATAAAATAAATATTCTATATAATACGAATATTTATTTTATTTGAACTCTAAAATATATAACTCACAATTAACCCCTATTTTTATATTTATAAATACAACTTCTTTCAATGACGCTTTTCATAACCAAATGCAAATTGGATTTTTCTATGATGATTACCCTTTGGTTCAAAAAGAGATTGTGGCTTATTGACAAACACCTGTATCACAGAATATACATTATTTTATTTTTTACAATAACAAAATAATATTTGCTAGATAAAAATATTTAAGAAGTAGAATTGATAATGTGTCAAAATTCACTTTATTTTTTAAAAATAAAACAATCTGTTGTGCTTTAATTTTTTTTAATATTCATATTATATTATATGAGTATTATTATTTTTTACATTATATAATTATTATTCTATTTAAACTCTAAATATATTGTTTTTTTTTTAAATAATATTTTGCTTCAAAACAATTGAAAAACTCGACTCAATTGTCTCGTTAATTAAATACGAGCTTTGATTTGATTCAAAAGAAAAATTATCAATGCTGACCACACGCTTTCCGCCCTGCAACGTTAATATTTTAATGAATTCACATCCACGAATTTGAATTGCAAACGAAGCTGGAAACTGGTCCCAATTAACAATTCCCGTTGCGGGAGTCCACACATCGCCATGGTAGTGAAACAGATAAAATCATTATTTTGTAAAATCAATATTTTCATGTGGCTTTCACCCCTTATGTAGTTCTTCGACCCCTTCACGCACGCGACGAGGAACCCCAAAAAACACGAGAATGGCACACGCACGGAACGGGTTATCACGTCACCATCTGGAACAGTGACAGCTCCTGTGCCTGCGGAACCCTTCGCAATGATTTAATGAGGTCAAAACAGAAAAAAGTATGCAATTTTTAATGTTGTTCGATTCGAAAAACGTGTCGACCGTGACTAAAACGCGAAATGTCGGGCGCGACCCCAAAAATCGTCGCCCCCCGTTTACGCGCGCCTGACTGTCCAGATTGTGCACGGGCGAGATGCGCTCTGACAAAAGGTAGACATTCATAAATTATGCGCTAATCTATTAGCCGTTTCAATAAATCAAGTTAAGTAGACTACAGTGAAATTTTTAAAATCATAAAATACTGACTGTCAGAGCTCAGTATAAAATAACAATGATAATAAAAAGCTAAGCAATTTCGGTTTCTGGAACGGTCAGTATTTATAGCTCTTATGAGTATTTCCCTCATTCTGGAGTACCGTAGGGATACAATCTTAGTCTTCTGCTCTTCTTGCTCTTTATTAACGACATACATATGCCAATTAATAACTCGGTATATTTATTATATGCTGATGATCTGAAAGTCTTTCAGAATATTCGTACAGATTCGGATTCATTCTCTTTACAGAAGCACCTGGAGTCACTGTAGATGTGGTCGATCGACAATCGACTATTTTTCGGTATCACAAAGTGTCACGTTGTCACATTTTCCAGATCCCTTTGCACGACGGAATTCTGCTACATTTTAGGAGGAGGTGTTTTAAGCATAAATACTTCAGTTGATACTTCACATAGTCAACATTTGCGATAAGGCGTCGAGAATGCTCGGCTTGGTTATGCGGAGCGCGTGTCACTTCAATCATTTATTTGCGTTTTGTACGATATGCTAGTTCAGAACATCTTGTTGTTGGAAAGAATTAAAAGAAAATTTCTGAGATATCTTTATAAGAGGAAATACGGGTATCCGTATTTGATTCCTATGGCTTTTTTGCTAGGAGAGTTGGGATACAATTCATTGCGTTCTCAGCGTAGTAAATGAAGCACTTTTTAAAGTTGCTAAGGGACGGTGATGACAACCCATCGGTGCTCAGTGACTTTCAAATGCGAGTTTTAGAGTGCCATAGAGAGTCGCGATCGCGTCCCTTATTCTTTACCATTGGGGCCAGGATGTCAGCGCTTGAAAACGCACTTCTTGCACGAGCTTCTTAACGAGCTTGCCAAACAAAATGGTGTGTCCGGCGATAGGTATGAGGAGCTGGAAAAAATATATGGGATGGTGCTCATTTATTCTAAGAGTGCGTCATAACTGGGTTTCTTCATGTTTATTTTTACAATGCTTATCTTGACGCATTGAGGGAACTTGTCAAGTCATGTTGGTCAGATTTGTAATAAAAAATAAAATAAAATAATGACAGGCTTTTTGTCATGACGATAAGATAACTTGGATTATAAATATGTAAAATATTAGTTGCTTCCCGATTAATTATCGTTTTTTAAATTTTATTTATTATAATCATGATTTTGTAATGTAACAAAACATTTATTTTTTTGTATTGAAATCAATACAAAAAATCACTAGTATTTTTGTTTGCAACTTTTTTTACTCTACTGCTGTAAAGTAGACTATACATCTAATGATGGTGCAACTAAATAAATTCCCATTAGTTATTAAATTTTAAAATAATCCTAAAAATAAGGTTATATTGTAATTCTAATTAGTTAATAAGCTTAAAAATAATCAACACATCAGCAATATGAGTTTTTTTAGAAATTTTCCCCTTAAAATAATATGTCCAATATTTTTTTTCTATTATGAAAGTATTTATATACAAATTTTTGTTACTGTAGTTTTTATAACATTTTATAGCTACATATTATTTCGCTGATTTTATTTTTTTTCACATTTATTTAACATAAATATTTAATAGAAATAAAATAACTGCTCAGTTTTTATAAAAAAAATATGGTCAGTAACTTTTAAATTCAATTAAATGTAAGTCATATTATGAATATATGCCAAAGCAATAATTATAAATGTTCAGTGTTATTTTCATAAATGGTCATTAACCTTTTGACATAAATAGTTCATTATTGTGATCGCGCAGTAACTTAAAAATCGATGCAATAATAAGTATTCTCGATGATCCAATTTAAAATTCTTAAACAATTTTAATCAAATTTGGCATTAAATAAAATTTTCTCTACGCAGATACACGTTGCTTAATTAATTACAATCCCATTTAAATAAATTAGATTTTTTTATAAAGTTTATACCTTCTTGTTAGTAACACTATATTGCTTTTTATTACTAATCAATCGAACATTGTATTGTCTTATTTTATCCTGTTCTTGAAATTTAATTATTATTTCCAATATATTTTGTATTGACAGTAAATGGGTTCATTAATCTTGTTCGATAACTGTTGGCACTAGAATACTACTTGCGTCACTTAATTGATACAAAATTATCCTCTCTTTTTGCGTCGGATATTTTTCATTATGTCGAGAAGAGAAAAGAGCTGGTAATCTAAATCGAGCGAACCAGCGAGCTATACTTGTGGAGACTAAAACTCACTCCTGTCTGTATGTATGCTGATAATGATGAATCTGTTTTTTTTTATATTATTTCTACACGTGTGGTTAACGCTGCAATAACTTTGTAGAAGCACTTGAAGTCATATACACAAGTTAAACTAATCTCGATTTTAATTAATCACCTAAATATTCAATCAAGATAATAAAAAACTAGGAAATTTTAATCTGAAGTATAAGCAATTTTGATCATTTACTTAGCTCTCATAAACACGATATATAATTTTTTAAATGATCCATACTTTATTTACCATTTATTTTTATTTATATAAGTGAATAATAAAAATTTACATTTATGTATATAATCTTTCATCTATTTTTGTATTGTTTACTGATGTGACTAATAACTAAATCACGCTACTCTATTTTAATAGCATTTAAAAAAAATAAGACACGTCAATGGGCCTTAAATTAAATTTGTATGGTACAATATTTGTATTTTATTTTATTACTTGGCACTGTTTCATTATAATAGATTAATAATAATGTATAGTATTATAACAGAGGGCAGCACTTCAGAAAGAGTAGACAAATATAATATTATCACAGCAATTTAAATTTCACAAAACTTACAACTATTCACCAGAGAATAAACATAACATTAAATTGCGTAGTTTTACAATTCGTTTTCGATATACATATGTAGGGATATTATGATATATCTGGGAAGTGAGAGGTAAATTTATTTTTATTGTGGTTCTGGAGTAGAACAGAGGAACTTTTTAAATGGATAACAATGAATATAATACACATTTATTGGAGGGGAGGAAGCGAGAGGGTTTTTAATATTGTCCTAAGGAGTAACAATGCAAATTTTGATTTATATCAGTCAAAGGGTGTAGGACTGTAATGGTCAAACTTTTAAGGGCAGCTGTCTACTTAATATTTAATAAACATGTGAGCCATTTACTGATACTCAGAGTAGATATTTAAATTTTATAAATTTCAGACCCCTCGAAAAAAACCAAACTCCTCCCACACACTACTCACAATATCATAAATAAGCAGTACTACAGACATATACACAAAAGTCACGGACTTCTAATGTATTTAAACATAAAAATGCTATTTCCCTTAAATGTAATGCCAATATTTAGTTAACCGCGCAGTGAAAATTTTTCTCATGTTTTTAAAAGTTTTTAATTTAAATAAAAATAAGATATTGTAACGATATATTTGGCCGCGCAGTGAATTTTTTTGTGAACTGAGTGAACGTGAATTATTTTAAAATAATTGCTAAAAAAATATTATGGCTAAGTTCACATTGAATATTAAAAAGTGATTTTTTCTCTATCAAGTCGCTAAAAAATATATATTTTTTTACGAAATTATTGTAGAAAAGAGTTTTGATTTTTCTACTCAGTCTGAAACACAAACTTTTCAGTAATAAGCAAGTGTATATTGATAATTTGCATACGTAAGCAATCACTCGTGCACTACTTGCTACACCTCTTTATCGGACCTGAACCTCTTTCTTCTTATCGCCTTTTTGCGTGGTCCAAATATATTGAAATCAATGGGGACGAGATGTGTAGCATTTTTATTTTGCAACAATACATCTGTACTTAGAAGTCTATGTGTTTCTTACCTTATTTATTTAAATTAAATTAAGACCATCGTGACCTAACAGGGTAGACCAATGGATCACGATGGATTTTTTTTTATTATTAAAAATATTTTTAAAGAGATCTGTGTATTGTTTAGAATTTATTTTTTATTTTTAGAAAATATAATATAACTATTACTGTTATGTTATATTTTCTAAAAATTGTTTTAAAAACTACAAATATTTATAATAACTTGTATTTTATTTTGAAATATGTATTTGGCTGCGATTTAACATAAAATTATACTTTGTTCCATAAAACGAATCGTTTGTGTATCTTTTTTTCTTTAGTCACGAGTCCCGGGAATTGCAAAAAAATAGCATGAAAATCGAGACTTGTAAAATTGATATAATATTTCGTAAAATCTGCATGGTCGTATAATCAAAGATTTTTGCAAGATGTTGTTTTCAACTCTGAAAGCCAAAATAGAAAAAATACGAAATATTCATCTCATTGGCTTAATTTATTTGTTTCAAAACACCAATTATGTTATCAATCAAATTAATTTTAAATTTGTCCCAGAAAAACATGTATAAAATATGGTCAAGAATTATTAAGATGACTTTTATCCAGTGTAGAAATTTCGGATATTTAAGTAATTGAGGAAGAAGAAAGCACTGATTTTATTAATACACCACAAAATATTTCAACAGTGGAAAATAAAAAATACAATCATCAAAAGGAATTTCAGATCTTGAAATCAACTAGAACTCGGATTCTGAATTTAAATCTGTTATATACATCATTGCTTTCAATAAAGCTTACTTCAACAGAAAGCGAACGAATATTTTCTACGGCAGGAATATTCAACACAAAAAATAAGATTTATCATTAAATGCTTTAATATTTTTAAAATCATATTTTCTCATAAATGTGTAATATATATGTTAAATAAAAATTGGATAAAATATTTTTCTCAAATAATTATGCCATAATGATTTAAATGAAAAAAGTCTCGATTCCAAGAAATTCCTGGGACTTTGTATGTAAGTGCAGATACATTATTACATATTTTTCTTAAAATAACCCTTTAAAAAACACATGCTATCTAAAGTAGAAACATCTTCGTTCTTTTTTTGTTAAAAAAAATTCGGCCGTGAAAAAATTCCTCTTGTTTTGTGTTGATGCTGATTTAATCAACAACAAGAGACTGTAAATTATTTGTTCTCTTGCCCGACAATTAAAATATTTTGAATTCTTTTTCCATCTGTAAAATTTCTTTCTCTAATTCTTGAGCGAATGATAAATTTCTTCAGTGGATTCTAATGATTTAATAGAATCGCGAGGCTTCTTAGAATTCGTCGAGCCACTAAATAATCTGCGAATAATTTCTTTCCCATTTTATATACTTCTGCTTTTGAAGAATAACAAAAAAAATTTTTTTTTTTGACTGGTGAAAGATTCTGTGTTTTGCAAAGATTTAATTAAAATCATCAATCTCTGGTTTCTTTAATTATATATTTTTTCTTTAATTGTCCATTGAATTCTGAGCTTAACTCAGAATTGATATTTTCCAATTGTTTTAATAAAAAATTTAAGGCTTTTTAATAATCGTGATTATTTTACAAAAACAATATAAAAGAAACCTTTTTGGATTATCGAAAAAGAAAAATAGCCCTGAATTTTTTTGTATTCTGCCTATTCCCACGCGTAATTTATTCTTATTGAAGCGGTTTCTTAGATCACCAAAGCAAAAATAAAACCGCCGGCCGGTTAGAGTAATAGAAAATCGCAAAAAAATGTTGGTTATACAAATGCATATTTTTAAGCATCTGGCACGAATACCATCAGAAAGGTTTCTTATCTGAGTGTCTTATTTTATTACTTGAGTAAAAACAATGCGAATTCGAGTGTTAAAAATTCGTAAACAATATTTTGTCATTCCCAAATCCCTATTAAAACCTTTCAAGAAGTATGCAAATTAGGCATGAACCCACCTTTACTTATTCAGTGTTATAAAATGGGCAGTGGTTGTAAACCTTTTAAAAATATTCGTACATATTTAATTTTATATAATAAAAAATTCTCGATTTGACAATTTTCTCGAGAAATTCTCGAAAAGAAACAATACCCAGCACTATCCATTTCAACAATAAAACAAATTTCTAAAAAATAGTAAATTGCCACTTTTTCATATAAGGTCTTCAATTGCTCTCTTTGTATTTTTTCTATTTATAATCTCGTAATAAATATTTAAAAAAAAAATGCAGTGGCCATTTTAAGCTACTGCTGTATCTTCGTGCTGATTGCATTGACATACTAATAAACAAATGTTGGCTATAAGGAAAATAAATATTATCATAATTTTAAAGCACTATTCATTTGATGCATTACTTATTTCCCTATCTTACTCACGTGGACTAACTAAAGTGACGTCTTGACTTCACAACCGATCCTATCTTGAATTTTAAATAAGTCTTAGCGTTTTGCTTTTTCAGATTTATTCGCCAGTCTCACTCTGAGTCAACGGCTTGTTTCTAGTATGAATAGTATACGTACATATAGTAGGTCTTTTCTATACATTTTTAAATTATCTTTGGCTATTTAAAAGTCATATGATCAATATAATTTGTCGTCGGCTTAGCTACCCCTGGTATAGATAGAGTATACATACATTAAATTTCATGTAGTATATATAGATAAATCTTTTCGTAGACACAAAGAATACAATGGGGAGAGCTGCGTAAAAACCCGTTGACAATCCGCTCTCGAAATAATCTCGAACATGCAGACAGAAGAGATAATTAAATTTGTTTCATGCGTATAGGTAGAGTTTTTCATGGTTGGATATTTAGCTTTAAGTCTCGTTCGAAACGGTCGTCAAGGAACGTCGTTATAGCAACACCTATCCACGTATTATGCAATTCCCAGGGGGGTTGCGTCACAGCTTCCAGGATTTTCAGCTCGATTCAGCTAGTGGCTAGGCAACGCGTGTCTGTATGGGTGTTTGTGTGTAGGACGTGTGTTGGTTGCAGCCTGGGGTTCGCATGCGCAGGATGCACTTCTGCTCTTTCATTCTTGCCGATTCCACCCCCGCTCCGCCCATCCGACAGGAGCGATCTTCCTTCTCGGTGCACCCCACGTGCTCCTGCTGCATGCGTCCTGTCCTGCCATAACCCCTAGCGCCGTCCCTCTTGCGTGGACCGCAGCGCCGATTCGTCCCTGGTGCGCACGGTCGTTGACCCGACGGTTGCCACAGACACCAGACTGTTCCTGGTTGCCCCGAAATAATTAGGGTGCGTTCACAGAACGCGCGTATTCCGCCTCGAGCGAATTTATCCGCACATATTTAGATTTATGATTTATTACAAGCAACAAACCCATTGAAAAAGCAACGGATAACTAATCTAATTTATAATAAAACATTGTCGTGCAAGAGAATTGAACCTTTCTGATTGACAATAACTCTCAGCTGTAATGATTTAACCATGATTTAAGAAATGTTGTGAATTATTACAAAATAAAATAAAATATATAGGAGTTTTAAATAAAGATAGATTCACTAGTTACATAAATACAGGGCTTTTTTGTCATGTAACGCGGTGGAACGGCGTTCCGGCACCTTTTTTACAGTATTTTTAATGCCTAAAAAAATTGACAATCTGCGTTTTGAAGAAGTCTGTCTGTATATTGCTTTTGCTCCGAGGTTTTACATGAGCAGAACCGTCCGTTCAGTATGATAAAGGATTTGTATGTCTCCGATATTAACATTATGGCAAACTTATGGTTTACTAAAAATATTTTTAGTTCTTGAATTCTCTGCACTATTCCATTTGCATTCCAAATTGCGATATTTATCATTGTGGTCATTTGCTGTGAGCAGATTTATCATTATGTCCATTTTTTCATTAAGTTTGAAATTAATACTTCAAGTGTTTTTTTTATTCGTATTTTCGGTTATTTTGTGTTGTGTTAGTCTGTCCTTTTCTTTAGCTTTATCATTTTAGTAGTTCCTCCAAATTAGAGGAAAGAAGGAAGAGTTCTTAAGTGGAACTTTTCCTTCTTTCTTATTTGGTTTTACTGTCTCAATATTTTTTCTTTGATTCTTAGTGGGAAAAAGATTTTTTTTGAGTTCTTTATGAGCTATGCACCTTTATAATTAATTAGCAGAATGATTTTTACCATAGTTGCAGTATTTAATATATTTGTTTATTTCTTTTTTTGGACACTCTTGCGTTAAATGATCTTCTGCGCATTTAACGTACTTTAGGGTTTTGTAACAGTCGTTTTTGTGTGTCTAAAGTTTCAACAACTCATACATTATGGGATATTCCTTTTTTAATATGATTGTTCAATCTTAACAAATGTATTTAAAATTTTGTCAATTTTTTAATATTTGGGTTACTTTGTGTCTATATTTTGCTATTTCTTCAGAGTCTATTTCTTCCTTTATGTCTGTTGTTACATGCATATTTTTCAGTTTAACTTGGTTTGTGTAGCATTGTGTTTTTTTGTCCTTCAATGCTTCCAGAACAGTGAGTTATTAAGTTGTACCTTAATTTGCTCTCTGTTTATTTGTTTTATCATATACTCTCCTTTTACGATTTTATCGTATAGAAATCTAAGTGGCATGATATTCTGCACTAAATATTAGAGGTAGTTTCGTTATCTTTATTTTTGATATATTCACGAGGTTTTTTGTGTTTTTTTTCAGATAGTATTTCAAATCTGGTGCTTGTTAATGACTGAAATCTGAAAAATTAAAAAAAATCAACAAAAAAAATGCTGATTATAAACATTGAGGTCTAAATAAAAAGTTTGAGATGCATTGTACACGATAATTCCCATAATTGTATTAAATTTAATTTTTGGTGAAGATTAAATTTATACGAATATTTTTAAATGGTTTTAATCTAAAAAAAATTCACTGCTGCATTCAGAGCAGGTAGTACGGATAGAGACAGATATTACTTATTAACACTCTTAAACCATTTTTTGATAATATGAGTTTTATGACCGACTCTAGGAATAACGATTAGGAAACATTTTGTTTTGATGTTTTTAAACATTGTCTGTCAACAAAAAAATTAAAAACACAAGAATCAATTACTTGAAAATGATTCTATTAATGTCTTTGGTCAGGATTCTTTCATTGGATACATAAAATCTTTTTTTATATATAATAAATACTTTTTATATATTATATGATGTGGTCATTTTTTGCATAATACGATGAAAATTACCATGTGGTGGAGAATGCATTTATTTTTTTAGTCAAAATCATAAAAATATCCCATATAAGAATTTGCAATTAATGCTATGCATGTTTTATTAGCTGTTTATGTATTATATTTTAATTATTAACTGTCATATAATATACATGCATAAATGTTGACTCAAATTGTTGTTAATGATATCAGTAAAAATATGTTCCATATACAAAAATATATACTGTGATATAAATACATATTGTACATTAAATATATTGTTTTCATGTCTCCAAATTTCTCTAGAATTCTCGAAAAATCTCGAAAATTTTACAACCGCGGGGGTTGTATAAAAATATTTTTCAACGTAATGGAACAGACTTTGATTTTGACAAAGTGTGAAAAATACTTCTGCATTTTCAAGTTGATTAGATGACATTTTCTATTTGCCTATAACCATTGTGAAATTGCTTTAATTAAAGGCATCCAATAAAATAAGCAATAACGTGATTTTCACAGTGAATCTATTTAAATGTAGGTAAATTTTATTTTAGAATCTCAATTTAAAACTTTTGTGTTACTGCCACTATGGAAGTTAAAATAGCGAGCCAACGCATAATATAACCTCGTCTCTTTATGATTTGAAGAATCTGAGAGTTGATTGACGAGCTTGACTTCATCCAAATATGTTTTTGCAAATTTTTATGAATTATTATGTTGTTGAAATATCATCTGCTGCAAATGATAGCCGCTTTTAGACTATTATTTTAAAGTTTTGATAATGCATAACAATATTATATAACAGCCAAACTTTCTACAAATGTAGTACTTCGTATATATTATTATTGATTGATTTTATATTGTTATTAACCAAAACAATAACAATACATACAAGAGATTACGTTTTCATACACATGCAAATATAAAATAGCCGCTTGCTGTGCTCTTTCGTGCTAAATCTGATTATCTTGACCAGGGATTGGCCACCTTTTCAGACCCACGTACAGTATCCTACTTATATTTTTAATAATTTAGCCACAGAAATTTAATGAAGAAAAAATTACTTCACTAAAAGAGATATCAATTTGTTTTTGTATATCATTCAGTGGCAACCACATTTAAATAATTTGACATGCGGGCCGGATGCTTTGTAAATATAGAGCCACCAGTTTCCAATCACTGAACTAGACAGACAGTTTTCCATAGACATGAGAGAGACAGATCATTGATCGGTCGTTCACAGAGCACTACGAACGTCAAACATAAACATGTATATTATAGACAGCATTAGGTGCAATTAAAATTTGCATATAACACAATTTTTTTATATACATACATGTTACTTCTTATTAAACAAACTATATACTAATATTGTCGGATTAATAGAGAAGAATATCGATGGACAATAATTCTCTGAACACGTTAACTAAGTGCTCAGAGCTAAGTTTATGTTATTCTTAACCACAGAAACATTAGTCTGATATCAATTAAAATTAAAGTTTTTAACTGTTCGTAATTCAAATTCATTGATATACTATGTAGTGGAAGATTTTGAAATTTTTAATTTTTAAAAACACCAAATACAGACAAGCTCTGAAAATACAGATGTCTTTTATTTATGTGTTGCAACAACTCAGGTAGTCATTACCTACAGCCTTTGTGCCTTTTTTAGTTTAGCAAAATTATTCTTATTATATTTATATTAATAGCCATAGTCATAGCAACTCTAAACAAAACACGTTATAACTGCCGAAATTGTAGAAATTACCCAATTTTCCGAATTCATATATTTTTTTTAATTTTTAAATCAATAACGTTACGAATATATTCGACTATTTTATCGTTTACTAATTGATATTCTAATAGTTGAAAATAACGAATATTTGCTTTGTAGATTTATCTGTTTTACGCTCACTGTCTGGTGTTAGGCGGACGGCAAAAACATCGGTGAAACATTCGGAACGTCCATTCGCATCTCACAGATATATTAAGATGGGAACGTCTTTGTTTTATTTTTAATATATGTTGTGTAGATGTATAGTTTTGTATATAAGTCGTAGGATTTATGACTAAGCGATGAGCTACATTTTGGAAGCAGACAAATTCATTGTTACTCATACATTTTTACGTTCTTTTATTATTTTTCAAAATTATAATTATAATATAATAGTAAAACATACCAATTATATGTGCTGCACGATTTGAGAAAACATCGAAAATTTTCATACCGCGAGGCTTATTATCCAATGATATTTTTTTTAATTAAAATAGCAGCTTATGATTAAAATTATTTAAGTTCAAATTACATTTTTTAATAAATCATTTAAATGTATAAAATAGTATGTATAAAATAGATACTTTGTAAAATCTTAAAGTTCTCAAGGTGATTTTTTGGATAGAGAAGATTTGCTGGTTAAAGTGGAAGCAGCTGCTTTTCTTTGAATTTGGCGGAGCTGTAAAAATAATTTTTCTGTGGCAAAATATGCCATTTTAGTAAAACTATATCGGAATACATTTTCACCAGTAGATTTATATTTTTACCAGTGAAAATATAAATTATCTGACAGATGCTTATATCATACAATTATATGCTTTCAATTTTTATATATGTAGTAATATATATTTACATGCTTATCATTATTTATTTACATCCGATGTATAAATGTTACAGTGAATGTGTATTTTTTTGGTAAAGTTAAATTTTCACTATTAAAGTCCAAATATGTTTTCACCAGTAAATATATATTTCTATTAGCGAAAATATAATTTTACTGAGCTGCTCTAAAATGTTGGTGAATCTCAATTTGACAGTTGCGAAACGTCCGTTTGCTGTTCAAACCCAAACCTAACCTAATGAAAGTTGTAAAACTAATTATAGTTTATGATTTTTTTATAAGGTTAAGTCCAAAATATAAACTAAGCCAACTCATCTCTAGAATATGTACAGACAAACATCGCATCTCACATATTGCTCCATAGTTTGTCTGCATTTCGATACTACGCTATGTTTTAAAAATATGATGGCTATCCTTACTGATATTACTATTGAATTTTTATATAAGAGGGATGATCAAAGTATATTCAAACCAAATTTTTTTGCAAAAACAATTATCACTTCTCAGAAGGCAAAAATTCACGTCAAAAGCAATAGAATCGTGCCATCGCCATCGCAGTGGAAACGCTCGAAGCGTTCCCACTGTGACAGCACGATTTTATTTCTTTTGACTTCTGAGAAGGGATAATTGTTTTTTGTGCTCTCCTATTGGGCAAATTTCGGTTTATATGTTCTTCATTAAATTTGTAATATTTTTATTAAAATCGTAGTATGAACTCCAGATTACTGAGCGTTTCCGCCATGACGGTGACGGCACGATTTTATTGCTTTTGACGTGGATTTTTGACTTCTGAGAAGTGATAATTGTTTTTTAAGGTCTACTATTAGTCAAAATTCAGTTTATATGTTTCTCATTAAATTTGTAACATTATTATAAAAGTCGTAGTATGAACGCCAGATTACCGAGCGCTTCCACTGCGACGGCGACGGCACGATTTTATTGCTTTTGACGTGGATTTTTACTTCTGAGTAGTGATAATTGTTTTTTACGGTCTCCTGTTAGTCAAAATTCAGTTTATATGTTTCTCATTAAATTTGTAACATTATTATAAAAGTCGTAGTATGAACGCCAGATTACCAAGCGTTTCCACTGCGACGGCGATGGCACGATTTTATTGCTTTTGACGTGAATTTTTTACTTCTGCGAAGTGATAATTGTTTTTTACGGTCTCCTAATAGTCAAAGTTCAGTTTATATGATTCTCATTAAATTTGTAACATTATTATAAAAGTCATAGTATGAACGCCAGATAACCGAGCGTTTCCACTGCGATGGCGACGGCACGATTTTATTGCTTTTGGCGTGGATTTTTGACTTCTGAGAAGGGATAATTGTTTTTTTGCGATCTCCTATTGGGCAAAATTCGGTTTAGATGTACTTTATTCGATTCTCACTCGTAATATTGTTATAAAGTCTTAATAATTACTTTTGCCCTGGACTGGAATTTTACCATATGGCAACACTGAGCACAAGAAACACGACTTATTATCAAGTAAATATTATGAGTATATATTTTTAATAATTTTTAATGTCTAATTAAAATATTTCGCATAAAATATGATTTCAGAAAAATTCGTACCTATTATTCAAGAAATTATTTTACGATGTAAAAAATATATAAAATGCCATTTTTGTCATGAGGCCTGGAATCATTGTTTTTCCAGGGCCTGTATTCGCTTTCGGCAGCTCTGAATACAATACATTTACTCAAACATTCGCTCATAAATAATACATACTTATCTATACTTATTCATAGATATAATATTGAAAATTTACACGAAATATTAAATACTACTATTAAATATTTGATAAATAAAAAACAATAGTGTACATCGAAAAAATAATAGAAAAGCACCATCCACATTTTTTCAGCTCCTTTAAAAATAGCCACAGCCCAAATTCGTCTAAATAGATTTTTATATGAGATTTATAATACATGCGTTAAAAATGTCTCACTCTAATATATACATTTAGGTTAATTTAATGTAATTTTAAAGAGTGAAAATTTATACATTTCGTAATAAAGTAATAAATCATCCAAAATGAAAAAGTGACAAGTTGCTTCTTCCGCGTACTTTTCATTTGCGTTCAATTCTGTATTTAGATTCTCAACGCAAAAGAGGAATAATTATAACTCCGTCTGTGCTAAAATATTTTTTACGAACAATCTTTGACCTTCGATGTCAATATCTTAAAATAAACATTTTTATGTTCCATTTTCTGGACGTATTATTTAGCCACATTTTTCAGTGTCCACAATATGAAAATGAATATTAAAAAATATTAAAGACATTAATTTCTATATACTTGATTATTACTTAAAACGCATTTTTATATTTACCTGGTAATTCAGCATAGTTTATACAGAGTGCACGTGCTATATATACAATTAGTTGTTTTATACATGCTGTGTACAAAATCGGATAATGTTGATACATTCGACGAGGGGGAAATATTTTACGCACGAAACTCCAATTAAAATTCAATGACATGTGCACATTGTCATTTGCGAATATTACGCAAAAATTATATATTACTCATATAATACATTGAAACAATTTTAGCATAGGTGTAATTAAAAAATCGATTTATTTCAAATGATTACACGTCGCATACTCTTGATCAGTAATTAGTCGTTTTAATTTATAGCTTAAATTCGCCGTTAATAAATATCGAACATTTTAAATAATTATATATGATTTGTATTCGTGCGTCAATATAAAATTGTAAAGCTTGTAGTACATACTACAGTGTATAGATTAGTTTATCTATTTATCAAATCTAACAAAATGTTAAATTAATGTTTCATATACACATGTATTCCAATTATCTGACCATATCAATATGTAAACAACATGATATTTTAACCATAAAATGAAAATATATAATCTCAAGGCGTGTTAACTGACATAAATGTAGTTTAGAGATATACATTTTTATATTCTATAAAAACACAAAGTTATATGTTGAAAGTGATAATTGCAATGTTAAAAACAACAGATGGATATCTCGTGTATTTTCATCTTCAGTTTTTTTATATTCTTTTTACAAAAACTATACTTAAGTTGAAAACCACAACTGAATCATTATGTAATGTCTTCTGTTCAATGGTAGTTGAATACATTTAAGCATTTTATTAGCTAATAATATTTTTTAAGGGCATGCATATTACTTTAAATATTCTTATCATATATATTTTTAATAAAACAGTATTTAATTTAAATAAATACATTAAAAAACCCTGAACATATTTATGGCAAGCACCTATGTAGTTATATATTTTCCGCTCATATGCAGATAGCATAAAAATACACTAAGCTCTAGATTATGATATAACAAACTTTCGAAAATATTGGTTTGTGGTCTAAAATTAATAGATTAAAAAAAATATTTTTAACCCTTTCAACGCAAAACCCACCAAATGATAAACTTGTTTTAACGAAACCAGAAGAAAATATTAGTCGATATAAGCTTTAAAAATCAATTCGACTTGATATTCATTTTTGTATCATTAAAATTATATGTTTTTTATAAGACTATTAATTTAGAAACAGTAACTAAACATTTATGTATTTCATTTTTTTACTTTAATTAGTTCTAACCCTTTTGACGCGACGCCCACCATTTTCTGAACTCGACATATGACATGTGTTTTAAAAAAGCAATATAAGCTTTAAAAATCCATTTGTCATATTGTTAATTTTTTATTAGAAGTAAAAAAATAAAATACATATATTTTTCTTACTGGTTTTAAATTATTAGTTTTATTAAAAAATAGTTCTAACCCACGCGAAGCCTATTTGCTGAACTTATCATATAGCATGTATTTTATTGAAGCTAGAAAGAAATATCAATCGATATAAGCTTCAAAAATTTGATCCAACAAAGCTATTATTATATAAATAAAAATAAAATATATAAAATTCTCTAGCTTTAAATTGTTAGATTAAGATATGATTTTTTAATAGTCTTGTGCTTCATGTAAGTTTATTGTGTTTTTTTCAAAAAAAAAATATTTTTTGTAGTTTTGTATTTGTGGGTGGCAATGTTTTTTATGTATTTTTGCACTTGGAGTCTCCTGTAGTATTAGTGGCGTTTTATAAGATTTAATTTTCTTGAAACATAATTCAGAGCACTCATGACTTTTTTATTTATGTTTTGTCCAGTATGTTTTTCTGTTAGTTTCAATTGTTAATCTGATTTTTCCATTATTACCATTAAACTATTATCTTACACTTTGATCTGCTTTAAGCCACACAGTGCCAGTTACTGATGCCGAACTAGTATTTTTATAGTGCGTCCAAACAACGTAATCGAAACCTACATGCGTTCCTCTAACCCTCAGAATTATAATTTTTTTTATTACGGGTCATCATTGGACCATTTTAACATAGCCTGTGCGAAGCGGGGGACATTAGTACCCCATTTATTTATTTGTCATATAATTTAATTAATATCA
Organism: Plectrocnemia conspersa; assembly: GCF_051122295.1. Lineage (NCBI taxonomy): Eukaryota > Metazoa > Arthropoda > Insecta > Trichoptera > Polycentropodidae > Plectrocnemia > Plectrocnemia conspersa. Next base: position 29,311,246 of record NW_028277169.1, read on the forward strand.
TTAAAATTATATTTTATGTAATCTTGTAATATTAAATATTAATTTTATTTTTGATTAAATCTTCCGTTATAACCTGACAGGCGTAAGCCCAATTCAATCAGATATAATGATTACCTAATTAAATTAATTAAAACATATCTGATCCAGCAGTCCCCCTGTATGTAGAGAATGCATTTTGCACCTTGCATTAATATACGCTATGACGGCAGGCTCCTTATACAACTCGTTACATGCGAAGTACTTTCCTCACAAGTAGACCCAAATATCTTACTCAAATGCTCCTGAGAGTCGCTTCTGCTCAGCTCCACACCTTGTATACACGTGTTTTAGTTATTCTATGTGTCTGTGCAAACCAAAAAAATACCGTCAAGATTAGCTGAAATTAGTCTCCAGCCAATCTCGACGGTGACATCATTTTTGCGTTAATGAGAGATCCTAGATAGGCAAATATTGTCTAGATTTTGTCACCAACGTATACATTACTTTCCTTGAATTCACAAGCAGTCTCATTGATTCTGCAGCGCGTTATAGTTACTGGAACGCCTGCCTCCACAACTACAAATTTAAAACAATATATGATGTCAGTATCATCTGCATAACTGCGCTGATTTGCTTTTTTTTTATTTTAGAGTGATATATTAAAGAGCAGGCATGTAAGAGCATCACATTAACTCAGCCCGTTTGAAAATTAGCACTGAATATCATAAGCGAAAGTCTAAATTTACACTTAAGAAAGGCTATATTTAAGGACAATAGTGGATTATAATGCATAAAAAAATATTCCATTCTTAATCGACATAACAAATTTCTTTCATTAAGTAATGATAATATTATTTGAGCACAATGTCACTTCACATGTTATTTTTTGATCACTTTAAAAGCCGTGATTTAATTTATTATTAGAAAGAAATTTTACTTTGATTTTTTTTACAAAAAATTTTTGCAAAATACAAAACTCATCCTAGATAGAGAAAAAACTTTTTATTTTCACATTATTTCCAATTGTATATATCAAATTTGTAACACAATATAAAAAATAATCATGGCATATCACATAAAACCATCTGCCGCACGAGCCAACCCAACCGTGCGTTATTTATGTATATATAACTTTGGTTCAGTGTTTTTTTGCACCTGACAATCAATATCAACCCTTAAAATCTTAGCAGGGAGCAGTTCGATGCTCTCAAACTTATGTTTAAATATATAATACATGTATTGAAAGCTCTTCAGCTAGCAAAGACATATTTCAATATATTAATTAAGGGCGTTTTTCCCTCAAACCATATTGGTCCGAACCCCTCGTCAGAAGCGATACGCACCTAGACAGTGGTTCAATGTACTTTCTCTCTCGCTCTTGTCATATTCCTACGAAATGCAATATCAACGGGCTTATCAAACGAGAACGTGTTTGTGAACGAGTATGTTGCTCAGTGGCCCTAGAGACAAGGGGGGCAAAAAGCGGAATATATGCACTATCTCTATATAATTATATTATGTTTACCATGGAAGGGTGTGCTCGTACGCCCTTGCGAAATATGCCGAAGGGCTGACAGACATGGTTAGGGTTGTCGTCCCTATTCAGGACATTGACATTATTGATTGCATGATATATCCATGGTATCACAGACCGTAGCAATTTGTCTGATATTTGCTATAGCAAAAAAGAGCAAATCGAAATTAAATCAACATATAAATTAATTAATCTTAATTCTATTTATTTAATATTATTTACTATTATTTATAAATTAAAATGTAATAATAGCATAAAATTAATAATCGATTTAACAAGAAATATATGCTTAATAAATATTTTTCACTTATACCAGAAAAACATAAGCTAGTTTAACTATATTAGTATTTTCTAAGCAATGTATTACATTTGCAATATGTAAGTGCTTATTATATTTAGAAAGCAATTACATTAGTATTTCTAGCAAGAGTACGAAAAATAATTTCTGTTTATAAGTCAAGCATCAATTTGTATATAAAGCATAAATAAATTATCTTTAAGTATATTGAATTGATTTTAGTATTGCTATGAATATGCATAGCACTTATTATATCTGAAAACATAAATTAATATAATAAAAAATAGCAAATTTAATTTTTTTTATATTAAAATTTCATTAATTTATACTTTATTAACCATATTAAGATAATAAACACAATTATTTTTAGTACATTTAAATTAACAATAATATTGAAAATAAAATTTTATAATATATAATTAGCTTTAAAAATATTAATATTGTTAAACTGATCGATAATTTAAAATAACACAGCTGATTCTGAAACGTGAGAATATTAATCCTTTCAACGCCACGCGCATCATATGATGCGCAAGTAAATCTACTTTCTAACACCATGCGCATCATATGATGCGTTCGTTAAAACGTTAGTTTTTTAAAGAAACGGAAAGGTAAAAGTTGGCAATATATGTTTTAAAAATCAGTTTGAGTTCCTAGTAAACGATTTCAGTGATTTTATTTATAGAATTTGCGATGAAACAGTGGTATATATAATTATAAAGTCACGCCTTAATTTTAGTCGTTTGTATTTTGCGCGCGGTTTCAATCTTGCTACTTTAGGCCACTTTTAGGGTTAGCACAAACGCATCGCGGAAACTCGTTTTTTTATACTTTAATTTATGAATCGAAATTAAATTATGTCAGCAATATTTCAATGATAATTGTGATTTGTAAATACTTGTGAATATATTTATACGTTATTTCAACTGTTTTAATATTGTCAACTGTTTTTGTGGTTGGTTTTTATTGTTTGTAATAATTAAATAATAATAATAATAATAATTACTATTAAATACTTATTAATAAATATAAATAAGATATAATTAATAAAATATCAATATTAACTCTTAGTAAATATTAAATAATAATAATAATAACAAAAACGATTCCTTGTCGTAGAATCATTTTATTTTACTTGTTCTATTATTTTATAATTTATTTGTAATATTATTATTTATTTACAACAAATTAATACCATCGTGATCTAACAGGTTACCCCAATGCGTTACGATGGTCGAAAAGTTTATTATTTATTGTATATATATATGTGTGTGAGTGTGTAATATATATTACATATAACGCCTGGAGTGTAGATATGTTGCACTCTTGCCGGTCCCAAGCCCGGATAAAGGAGGAGGGTTTCTATCGTGGAGCAAACCAACCAACGTGGATAAATCCAAATAGTTACGAAAAAATTAAAAGAAATAATAAATCCGCCCCGATTCATAATGACCTAGACGATCGAAATCTAGATAAACGACTGAACTTAAATTTTGGAACCTGGAATGTGCAATATTACAACCAGGAAAAATGCAAACAATAGCGGAAGAAATACTAAAATTCAAGATATATCTAGAAGCCCTACAAGAAATTAGGTGTAGCGCCGTGGAAGAAGAAGAAGAATATGTATATATTTTTAATTATACATATAATTATATATAGTTAAATGTAACATCGTATCTTGCTATCAAGTTTTAATATTTATTATTTTTATATATAAAGAAATATGACAACCTTCAACAACAAACAATTGCAAACACCATTGATCAAAACAAACGGTTTGGTTATTAGGGTTATTTTTGTGTACGATATATGTGATTTTGTATGCATCTAAGAAATGTTGTCGATTTGTAAATTTTTATAACAGGATGTAGGTCAGACGACGAAAAAATGCGTTGCAGATTTATGTATTAAAATTGTCTCAGTGTGAAGCATGAGCCTGCTTGTCGTTCGCTTGTATAGTGGCGCGAGCGTGCATGTGTGTGTAGGTGTGTGCACGCGATCCAACACGCGGGCCGGCCAATTGATTTAAGTGCATAATAAGTTTTGTTTACTTCATATTACCAACAATACGATGAAAAATGTTTGTTTATTGATATAATTAGAATGTTTATATCATGTTAATCATACATATATAATTTTAAAATATAAAAATTGAGTATTTTGGCTGTAATGATGTAAGTAGCCAAAAAATTATATCGCTAAAAACGCATGGCGTACAGCGAGTAATTAAGAATTTACCAATCGACGGTCTAAGGGTTAATGTTGTATTTTATAAAATCAGACAGATGTACTATCAATATAAAATTTAATTATATTATTATTTGTATATGTTCATAGACTAGAAAAAATATAATAATTGGTTCATAAATTTAAGCAAATTAAAAACCATTACCATTACTTACGTAAACATAAATAATTTGTTGGGATTGTTCTGCTTTTTTCAAAATTTATGTTGTTTATGACGTAATTTCTATAGAAAGATTTTAAAAAAATATTGAATCGTATAGCAAGAAATTTTACGATTTTTTTAGTAACTAAGATAAATTATGTGGAGCCGTGCAGCGAGATATTTTGTTTATTTTTTTTTTGCTGTTACAAAGGAATGATTGCTATAAATATATTTTTTTAAACCAAAGAAAAAGTGAGAAACAAATATTTTTTTTAAAAGTTATTCAGTAATGTACTATTAATAGCACTTCTAAAATGAAACAATATACCATAAACATTTACTGCTCAATTTTATATGTAATATAAATATTAAAAAATTCTAATAAAATAAGTTTATTTTGATTCGAATATATGTATGTAACTCTTCTTTGAAAAAACATATTTATCTAAAGATATTTAATATTTTAGTTAATTTAAAAAAACATTTTTAAAAGCTTATTAGCTTAAAAACATACGCCTTTACGCCATAATGTACAAAAATATAAAATAGCCTTTCACATATACATATAACTAGAGTTCATGAATCGATATTTTGTTAAATTACATCACGTGTTATGACCACTTAAAACCAAATATCGCATGTCACAAGTTATAACTATAAAAAATACATATTCGAATGTTTTACGTAGTATGCAAAAATATAGGCAATAAAAAGTTTGACTTCCTAATATTACATAACAAATAAACGTACATAATTTACTATTAGTGCTAAACGGTCAAAAATTTATTGCTGTTGCATCAATGTAGACTAGCAAAACGTACGCCATGTTAATTTGTTGGCGTCGCTCCAATCCGTAATTATCAACGGTCCTAGTAGGACGTTTTTATCTCTTTATCGATAGATGCCCTGCCAAGAGTCTCTCTGCGTTTTCAGTTCTTACAAGACTGTCCTCGAGGGTAGAGCAACAGTCCAGTGAAAAGTGTTGTGAAAAATGAGCAAGAAATCGAAACATCATAAACCAAAGGGACCTCGTAACCCTCCACAAGATCAGCCGCAGGTGCAAGAACAGCCTGAAGAACAACAATTACCTGAACCATCGCAGCAAATACCAGAACCACCGCAAGTTATTCAAGAAATTAAGCCAGTCGCAGCACCTGAGCCGAAGCCTGAGATCAAAAGTGAAAATAAACCTAAACAACCACCTACTGAATCCGCGCCGTCTTCTAGTACTGAAACACCTATAAAACCAAAGAGGAATCGCGGTAAAAAGAACAGGAAACAATCGGAAGGACCTGATAATGCAGAAGAAGAAATTGAAACTGTGTCTGAAGAGACAAAACCTAAACCGGAACAAGCAAAGAAAGCAGAAAAGCCTGCTCAACCACCACCAGAAGTGAAAGCAACTGAATCCGCTGAAAAACCTAAGCAAGAACAAGGTGAATCAAAAAACAAGAAGAAAAATAAAAATAAGGGTACACAACATGTTGAAGCAGCATCGCCCGCGCCCGTTTCGGAGGTGCCCGCTGTTCCTAAAAATCAAGAACCGGAAGTAAAAGTAGTTGAACAAAAAGCTGAAAAACCTAAAGAGGTCATTAAAAAGCCGGAAGTGTCCGATAACGCAGATGCAGAAAATAAATCAAATAAAAATAAAAAATCTAAGAATAAAAAAAATAAGGAAACACAATCTACTGAGCCAGCAAAAGTGTCAGAATCTGCGTCGGAAAGTGTAGAAATTAAACCAGAAGTGAAACCAGCGGTTGAAAAAAAAGAAGCTACAAAAGTTGAAGATAAGCCTGAACACGATGAAGGGAAATCTAAAAATAAGAAGAATAAAAAAGATAAACATGAGGTTAAAAATGATATCAAGTCTGAGACACCTGCAAGTCCTTTGCCTGAAAAAAAATCACCCGCTCTAATTCCGAAACCTGAGGAGAAGAAATCTCAAGCTACAAAAATCGATGAGCCAGCAATTCCTGTTGTAAAAGAAGAAAAGAAAAAGCCTGCGTCAGAACCTGTTGTAAAAGAAGAAAAAAAGAAACCCGCAAGTGAGCCTGTGGTAAAAGAACAAAAGAAGAAACCTGTAGCTGAGCCTGCTGTGAAAGCAGAAGAAAAGAAACCGATTATAGAGCCCGCTGTGAAAGAAGCAGAGAATAAACCAGTATCTGAACCCGCTGTTAAAGAAGAAGATAAGAAAGTAATAATCAAACCTGCTATTAAAGAAGAAATTAAAGAAACAGGAGTTAAAGTAGAGGAAAAATTAAATAAACCTTTGGTTGAAATCATTGCACATGAAGAAAAGAAGAAGTCAAAAGATAAGCATCATAAAGGAAAAACAGAAGTGGTAGAAAAAACTGAAGTATTGCCGAAAGTAGAAGAAAAATTACAAGCAGAAGTAGTGAAAGTTGAAGAAAAGCCTATTCCAAAAGAAGAAAAGGCGCCAGAAGCACCTACTCCAATAAAAGAAAAAGAATCGTGTCCGTTTGTAGTGGATGATAAACCAAAAGTGAAAGCTGAAAATTTGGATGATGATATTTTACCATCACTTGCGTCTTCGATTGAAAAAACATTGGAAGAGCTAATCGTTTGTGAGTCCGATATAGTTTTAGACGAACAACTTAAATTAAAAGAAAAAGAACAAAGTAAGAAGAAGGCAGAAAAGGAGGGAAAGAAAAAGAAGGGAGAAAAACCTGAAGTGAAACAAGAAACAAAACAAGTTATAGAAGTTCCAAAACAAGTTCCAGAAAAAGTAGAGCCTGAAAAAAAGATTGAAAAGCAAGAAATAAAGGTTGAGGAACAAATAAAGAAAGAAGAAGTAGTAGATATCAGCAAAAAAATCGATACGGATATTAAGATGGAAAAAGTGATTGAAACACCTGTAGTTGTGCCAGTGCATGATAATAAATCTGATCCAGTGTGTCGTTTACAAGCAGAAGAAAGTCGGAAGAGCAAATCTCCATCTAGAAAAAGCAAAAAGGGGCAAAAACCAGGAAAATCCGAAGATAAATCGGAAAGTCCCAAGACAGACGTAACATTGACTGCACCAGTTGTTGGAGAAACGCCAGCTGCCGATAAAAGCATTTGTAAAACACAAGTAACTGAACCTGACACCATCGTAACTGTGCCTATAATTGAAAGTGAACCTAAAATAGATGCTGGAACACCAATTGAATGTAAAAAGTCTGACGAAATGAATATCAAAAGTTCAGTACCAGAAGAAATTATAAAACAATTACTTTCAGATACACCTCCGCCACCTGTTGTTGAAGAAGTTAAGAAGGATATTAAAATCGAAGAATTACTTCCAATTGCTAAATCGCCAACCGTATTAGAAGACATTCCTAAATGCGCCGTTGAAAAACCACAAGTAGATGAAAGCAAAAAAATTGAAGAAGCTCCTAAGCCGGTCGATGAGAAAAAAGAGGAAAGCTCGCTTGAAAAAGAAATGAAGAAAGCATTAGAAGTAGCAGTTGGCGTTATAATTAGCAACATGCCTCCGATACAAGAGATGCCTCATGCGCTTATCCCATCAGCTGCTGAAGTTAAAGAAAAGGTTGAAGAATGTAAAGGGTCGCCTAAGTCTAAAAAATCGAAAAAGCACGAAAAGAAAGCAGAGCAACCACACAAAGAAGAAGTTGAAGTGAAGGATGCAAAAATAGAACCAAAAAAACAGGCTGAAATCGTCCAACATAAAGAAGAAGCTCCGAAGTCAAGCGTAGAAGAAAAAAAAGAAGAATCTGCTAAAGCTAGCGATTCGCCTAAGCCTACAAAACGAAATAAGGATAAGAAGGGCAAGGGTGGTAAGGGAGGCGAAGGTTCAAAGACCACCCAAGGTACTCAGCAAAGTACTGCTTCATCTCAGGAGCCGAGCCAACAATCGTCCGATAAGAAACAAGAGGAGAGCAAAAAGAGCGATGAGAAGAAGCAGAGCGGCGAGAGTAAAGACTCAAAACAAAAAGACAGCAGCTCTGAACAAAAAGAAGCGCCAGACAGTGGCGAACATAAATCGAAGTGTGTCGTAGCTAAAACGGACGATACTTTCGAATTCCTGAAAATACCCGACTCCGCCCTGCGAAACGTCGACGATCAATCACGATCGGTCGACAAGAATAAACAAAGAAAATCGCCTCCGAAAGCTACTCAGCCAAAAAACTTGCTTGGACCCTCAAGCATGCCTGCCAAATCGAATAAGTTGGACTACAAAAAGGAAAAGAATAAAGGAGAAGAAATGGACGAAGACGAATTCGCCAAAATTAAAATGAGAAATCTGGAAAAGGCCGATATGCCCGAACTGCTAGAGAACGATAAGAGCAAGAAGTCCATTCTACCGGAAGAACTACCAGCAACGCAAAGCAAGGGCAAGATCATAGAATACGACGTTAAAAACTCAGACGACGAAGATGGAGATGAATTCGTTTACAAATACAGCTTCAGAACTGTCTTCATAGCGAACGCGTGTCACACTTGTAAACTACCACTCAAGGACGACAGAATCGTGTGCAGATTCTGCCATCTCGTCGGATACTGCAACGAGAAGCACCGAGACGACGATTGGACCTTGCATCAATCGTTTTGCTATGCAGTTTCAACTCTCGCCAACGCAAAAGGTTAGTCATTACCAGATTTGCACGATCTATTTTAATACGCAGCTGAATGTAAATCTTCTCCAGGTCAAACGCACATATACGAAGATGCCAAATCGCTAAACGGACACGATTATCGTCTACTAAGAATGCAAGCGATCGTGTCCTGCGAAAAGATGCTCAAGAGGAAACTATGTCCATGGGAGCAAGAAGCTCTCTTATATCCGAGAATCTGCTCTACTTCTAGCTGCAGAGAATGGAAGACCAATCTGCTGAAAGACTGCGAGGGATGCGGACAGGTAATTTATATATCTTTAATTAAATTTCGATCTAAACGGACATGAGCGGAAATTAAAACCGTTTAGGAACATTACAAACAACGCTGTCGTGTTTGTGTCTAATTAGTAAATTTGTGTGTCAAAAGCGTTATAGCCAAAACAGATGTAGCAGTGATCGCTTTGAATATTAACATGCCGACACGAAGCCATTATTGATGATTAAGTCGTTTGAAAAATAAAATAAAAACATTATGTTCAAAGCGCGATTTGATATACTACTTATAGTCTATATAATTACATATAATACATTGTCAAAATTCTGATAATACAATAACCATAACCTTGTTCCAATTGAGCATTAGTTTTGCGAAATAGTTTGGCACCTCTTCACGGTCGATCCATTATGATGAAAAGATAAACAGATTGTTTACAGTTGTCTACTATAATAAATTGCCCTTTGATCACTGATTATGCAATTGTAAAAACAGCATTAACATTATTTTATAATACTTATATTGTCCTTTTTTAAATATAAAACAAAAATTTCCCACAAGAAATACACGGCACATAGTTTTAGAACAATCTAAAGTTAATATATCAATTCACTTATTAGTCATATTTTTGAGCAATTACAGTTTCGAATGACGCATATATGCGTTCTCGGCACTAACAACTTGACATTATTCAGAGTATGTATTATGTAATTATGTATATAGCGGTCTAATTAAGATTTTACGGTGCAAAAAAGACGCGCGCTCCGGTGCTGTACATTCAGTGTACATGTAAAAGTAAGCGTTTTAAAATTAGAAAAACCCGAATATTATTAAAAAATAACCATTAAAATAATAATCAAAATCGAAACGAAATATTTTTTTTTATAGTAGTGATAAAAACGATTTATTGAAAAAATCAAATTGGATACCTCTGTAGGCAAACATCACTATGCAAAGCAAAAATATCTGACTGGCAACACTCGATTGTTTTTTAGCAGAATATTTATTTTTTGTCAATTCATATGATACTTATATATTGTAATTATATAACTTAATATGTAGGTGTATTTCGGAAAAATATCCCAAATATTAACAATTTATTTAATATATATTTATAACTATCTACTTAATAATTTACATGTGCACTCAGTGTACATCACAGTAAAAAAAGTTAAGCAATTAAAACGAGATTTATCAGCAAATAATGTCATATTAGGTAGCTCTAAAGATATTTTATAGCTTATTAAATACATTTCAGATTTAATAATATTTTGTTGATCTGTGAAATTGAGCTGTTCAAAACCAACTCTTACATTAGTATAGCTTATTGATATTATTTTTTGCTGATCTGGAAAAAGCTCATTATGAATTTTTAAATAAATAGTCAATAAGTCTGGAATTTTCTGCCATTTATAGTTTTTTTTTATAAAAAAATCGTAAATGTTTTCGTTCTAGTAAAATATAAAGATACTAACGCTACTGAAAATAATATTGTGCTGAAGCACTGAATATTCTCATTATTATTTTGTAATAATAGTTCATATTTTATTTTAAAAATATTGTTTTAAACTAGAAAAATATTTAAATACCAATAAAAACAAATAAATACCAATAAAAATATACTAGTCTAACAAAACTCCCAGATGATTATTTCACATACATTTACTATGTCTGTGTATTGTTGCGATATATGGTTTGACATTTTAAAATTAGTTGTATGCCACTCAAATCGTCTATGGTGACATAAGTGGCACCCGTGCCACAAGTTCAAAATATTATATTATATTTAGGCACATCTAAAATTTAGCAAAACGTCATATACGCATGATATATGATACGTTTTCAGTGTCAATTATCAGTTCGTGCTAAAAGTAGAAGTGAATCTCAGATTACAAGTATAGGAAGTGCAGTATCGGTATCTTTTGAAAGCTATAATAGACAATAGATTACTCAAGAAGTTTCACTTGAATATGTTTATATGTATATATTAATGGTTTCCGTTATGTGTTATTTAAATGCTAACAAAGCTTTTGAAATTCAACACAATTTAAAAGATTTTTTTACATAAACAGCACGAAAGACCAGTGGTACAAATCGTACCTGAAAGATCTGGGTTCGGAACCAGTAAGGGGCCTAGTGCTTTTTAATTTTAATTATATCTATTATACATCAACTTATTTTAAAAATATATGATCCGCCATTTTATTGCAAAATAGCGGCTATTACAAAAAATTTATGTCAAAAACGTTATGTAATAAAAATAAAAATTTAATTAAAATTAAAAATATATGTTTTTTTACATTTTTTGTTATTTATTAAATCATAGCACTATTTTTAAAACTTTTTCTTAAAAATAGTGCTATGATTTATTAGATCGCGCAGCGAAAAATTTTTTGTTTTTTTAAACCTGATATTTAGCAGTGTTTTATTATTACGTTTTTAATTAAAGCAGCTTTATTGAAATAATATCTTGAACAAATATTTTCTTGTAATTCAACAGATTTCCTACTGCATCTCGGACGCTTCGCATCTGATCTCCGATCACTCAAAATGGTGTCCATCTTACAAACTCTACTACAAATTAGTCGCTCATCAGCTCAACCACGGAAGACTAGAGCCTCAGCTCCCTTGCAAGATACCTCCCGAAGGATACAGACTGCCCGATAAGAGTTCCAGCCTCTTCGACGATTTATATGGCAACACAGCAAGTAATTTCTTCGCTAACAAATCATATTTATTTTAATTTCCTTAACTTGTCTTTTCATAGATAATATTTTAAGCTTTTCTTTGATGTCGGATTTAATTTTTGACGTAAGGAACGTTTCTTGGCAATGATCGGTAAAAGTTGAGTTGAAAAATCGTCGCGCGCCTGTGGCGCAGCCTGGTGGGAAAATGCCGTAACTGAAAAAACAACATTTAATATTATTTTGTTGGCTCGCCCGGTTCTACGTCAAACCCGTCTGGGTTGCCTGTTGTGAAAACATGTTGCGCAATCAATGACATAACAATCACAAAAGTGACCATGAATAACGTAAAAAAAGAATAATTTAATTCAGTCTTAAAAAATATATATTACACAGTCGTACAGGTCATAAAACAAAACTGGCGTTAAGTCTGTTAATTTTATTGTTAAATCTGGCACATTTCCAGTTACATACGTTATTCGGTATATTATGTGTCTCAGAATATATTTTATATTATGTAAATGATATCACAGCTTGTACTATTTGTACGTACGTTTTATGCGTATTTTATTTATATAGTATTTAAAATCTTGCTGAACTGCTGCAAACATTTTTATTTATATATCACCCTTTTTAAAGATAAGTAATAATCAAAAAATTGTATCTATATATTAACTTATAATATAATTTTCCCGAAAATTACCACAAAAATCATGTTTATGTGAAAATATTTTTTTTTTTTGAATAATGTTTTTTTTTTTAAATGTGTTATTTTTCTCTATGATTTTATGTTGATTTTGAATATTGCAGTTAGTTTTTATGTCAATGTTTTTAGGAATCTCAATAAAAATTTTATTTAATTGAATATATTGTTTCACATTTAAGCTAAACTTTGCAGTTTGTAAAAATTAAAATTAAAAAAGGAAAAGAAAAAATTCAGTTTTACCACTCTTGGTTTTAAATGACTCATATATATGGTATGAAATTTTTTTTTGAAATGATTCGCAATCTTGTTTCAAAATTGTAGCTATTCAACAAAAAATTCCGTTAAAAAAATCGCTAAAGAATTTAAACAGATTTTAAAATAAAATATAAAGTTAAAAAAATAAAGAAAAGATAATTATCCTGTAACGTAATTGTTTTTTTTTAATAGCCGTCATTTTGTAACAAGATGGCCATAGAGACTATGTAATGAATTTATCCGATATATTCAAAAAGTTAGTTTTATGAAAAAAATATTAAAAATTCATATACACCATATATCGAATTCTTCCTAAATTTCTGCGTTTTGCTAAAAATATTTTTTAGCACTTTTATGTGGTGTTTTGTTTTTTTTTAAATTCGACGTGTAACAGTGCCGTATTTTTAGTAGTTAAAAGCATAAATATAGATGCGAATCTTTTAAATAAACTTTATGCAATGACGAAAAAATTCTACTCAAGACAAAACACCGCCTGATGATGCTAAACAATATTTTTACCGAAACGTCATAGACAATATAAAAAAAATACATAAATAAATTGTTTTTTTATATGCCTACGATAAATAATAATTAAAAGCACGTCACAAAAACATTTTTTTTCATCAAATTTATTTATATTTATTTTTATACATACATACATACATACATCAAAATAAAAACACTGAAAATTCTCATTGTTGTGCATAAAAACTACACATGTTTTCATATTATTTTTTCTTTGAATAAAAATACGATAATAAATTTTAGTTTTATTTAGAATCTCTTACCAATTAAATTTAACCAATTTCTTCGGGATGTGAACGATAGAATAATATATATACCCTGGCCGACTTTGTGGAATAACATTTGCCAAGACTTGGATGAAAATAAATTTTATTTGCCGGTTAAATCTCATTATTACAAAGCGTTCAACTATCAGATTTCTATCACGTTTTTTGCCATTTTTATATTCACATTATCTTATACGTTGTATTAGTAACTATCTTTTTATTTCTTATTAAATTAAAAATATACTGTATTGCCATTTAGTCGTAGGAATACAAAATAAAAATTATGCTTCCTGGCAGCACTCGTCATATAATCGATTCAACAACGTTCGATATCGATTCGAAGTATGCTTCTTGGCTTCCATTCTTGCATCCGCATTCGTACAAATGTGGCGACTATTCCAAGAGTACATTCACATCTGACCTTTTCTCAGAAACAATATAACCGTCTTGACACATGGCCAAATCAATTCCAATTATAAACGAGAATGTATAATAGCTATGCCTGCAGACGCTATTTTGTTTATTTTTTTAATCGTTTTTATTAACGGATTTAGAAAAGTTTGGCACAGACAAAGGGTAACGCTGTAATTAATCGGTGCGATATATACGTATTTTACTAAAGAATTTGTTTTTAAACTTTAAGGTTTGGACGAGTGCCATTTTGCGACTCTGACCCAACTGTCTACGGTTCCCCTAACTGCCCTCTACGCTTATCAGAAAGCGACAGAGCATAAAAAAGCGGAAAAGCTACTCAACGGACATGCCAACAAAGCGGTGACTATAATTCTTGACAATCGTTAAGTATTTCTAAATGTATTTTAAGCTAAAGTATTCTTATATTTTCAGAAAAACTTCATCGTTCATCTCATTGGAGCTGAGTTGCAGTTTGAAGGGGATACACTGAAAAAATGGGAGTCGTTCTTCTTACATATGATGCCAGATGTGAAAGAACTGACTGTAGTATTCATTGGCCCGGAATTAAACATCGCCAAATTACCAGTTGAACTACTATCAAAAATAAAGTAATTATGAACAATCTTATTTCAACTTTCAATGAATGTTGAACTGTCTCTCTTTAATATTAACACACTTCTTTACACATGCAATGTCTAGAAAATGTGGAACCAGGATGTGAAGAACCTATTAAATTCACTTTTCTATGAAAGTCGATAAGAATGTTTTAAACTAGATATTTAACTTCTTACGTTCTTGTTTACTGTTGCATGGAATATTTCAATGAAATTGCATTTAAACCATATAGTGTAGCCAAGAGAGGCAACTTTTTCTTCTGCTTATTTTTACCTGAATGATGAATTGCTTTAATTTGTATTTTAGTCATATTCAACCTTTCTTATCTTGATATTTCAGAGGACTTCAATATTCATTATTCTATATACCAAGGAAATTCTGAACATACGTCTATAAATATACATCTCCATGGTCTCTACTTTTCAGATTAATTACTGATTTAAGATTCATGCCTCTATTACATAAATGAGAATGAACCATGCATATTCTTAACTCAAGGCTTAGGTCACAATTAGTGAATAGAGATCTCATTCTGAGAGAAGCATTTCTTGCTATTTATATTGGAACTCTTACTTCTTGAGATGAATCCAGTTTCTCATTCACCCATTTACTCAAGTATTTGTACTGTATGACTCTTTATATCGTTACGTTTATTGTAAGAAGTAACACCTTTGTTGCTATTAATAATTTAGTTTTATTAATGTTCATATTCAGACCATGCTTTTCACCTGCTTCGTTCATTTTTTTATCAGTTTTAGAAGATCGCAAAAAATATCTGTATGTATCACTGTATTGCCCTCAAATTTAATGTTACTATTTGTCATTCGAATATTTGTTAAGCTATTTGTAAAATATTCATGAAAAAACACACTTTTTGTTTTAGATTTATTATAAAAAAAATCTTTAAAGCTTTAAATTATTTATAACAACTCAATTACAATAAACAATCAGTAGCATATAAAATAATGAAAATGAAACACTTCATAAATGCCGAATTTCCAAAAATTACTCATATTTCCGAGTTAATATTATGCAGCTGTGGACTTTCTCAGACTGGCATTGACTATTTTGAATCAATACGAATAAACTTTAATTTAAAGTCTGACTATAGTAATTAATTATGGTAATATTGCGAATTGTATCTGCTCATTTTTGCCAATCAATAGCAACTATTTTAAAAAATGTAAATAAATAGTATCGATCTTTTACTATTGGATATTAAAATACATAATTAAAAATATAGAATATTTCTCAACTCTATTTAAATGTTATTACAATAAATGTGGCTCTGTAATCTAAAATTATGTCAGGAAAAGAAAATTATTGTTACGTTTCATAAAGACGTGAAAGAATTAGAAAATGCAATAATTTATTCGCACATTTTTTGTTAACCCTTTCAGTGCCAAGGTGTCAATTTATAGGACTTTTATGCATATGCAAAAAGTGGCATGATATTTTTTTGTTTATTTTTCGTAAAATAATGTGAAGCATAAACTATACATACATATAAGGACGGAATAGCGTTGTACGTAACGTTTCAGACTAGTAACCCTGAGGTTGCGGGTACGAGCCCCGGCAACAGCACTCGAATTTTTAGTTATAAAAAATGCGCTATTATTAAAACTGCAGTGACATCTACTCAAATTAAATTATATTACACATAATACTTTATAATTATTAATATACATACAAACTTTCAGTCTGGTGATTAATACTTACTTGCAGATATTCATTATATCTGATTGATTTACACAGTTGATACAGATTTTCACCGTTGTAACAAATTAGGCTTATGCCTGTCAGATTACAACAAAAGATTTGATAAAATAATAAAATTTTATAATTGTAGTGCCACCTATTGTTACAATTACATATTAATTTAATTCGTCTTTAAACATATATTTAATTTACAGATTGTGCCAATTTTGTCGACAAACTGGCAGAAGTGTCAAATTCGATTTCATCGAAGGTACACTTTACCATGACTACGTCGAATCCGAAAAATTTGTGAAGCCGGATATGAGTAAGTCATCTATTGTACAATATAAATATGTAAGATTCTCTTTGAAAACTATATTTTTGTTTTTATTTTCAGTTTGTGCCTTTAATCCCGGTTTTCATAGAGCCACGGGATATGCCGGTTTAGACACGTGGCCTGAAACCATAGCTGCTGCCCTTCGCCTCAACGTGCCTTTATGCGTAAGCGCTTACACTGCCCACGAGATGCCTCGCGATTTAGAACGCGTCAAAAAATGCGCGCCGAATCAGGGACAGAGCCTCCGAGTGATTTCGCCCCCTGCGCTAAACCCTTACACCAGTTTGAGACCTGATAGGAATTTTGTTTCAGACGATGAAATGCCCTTAATCTTTAAAAACTACCACATGATGATAGTCGCTTGTTAATGATTGAAAAAAGGTGGATGCCTTTTTTAACTTAAATTAAATTTGCTCAAAATTATTATTAAATAATATATAAATAATTAATAATTTATTATTTATATATTTTTACAATTTTTTTTATACTGGCAATACTGATTTTATTAAAATATTATAATTTTTAATTCCTGTTTTTCATCACATTTTTTAATTAATGATTGTTAATTTTACATTAATGTTTAATAAAAATGTTTTTTAAAATAAAATAAATGTTTCATATTTTATTTTCTTAAAAATTATATCAATCGTTTTACGATGACTTAAATATTATTTATTTACACTTATCAAAACATTAATATAACTAGCTTATTTCATACAATTTTATAAAGTTTCCTTAAGAATATCAGCTACAAGATCAGATTTTTCGGTTTGTCTTGCTATAAACTGTTGAACCACAGGACCTATAACAGTATCCATATATTCCCTTAGTTTGAGACAGTGATCTTTGTCTTTAACATCATCATTGCTTCCCCAAATTACAACACCAGCCAATCCAGATTTTTTCATATGGTCAATTCCATTGAAAAAGTCATTCTATAAATACAATAAAAAAAACACATTACCAAAAAAAATGAATTTAACAATCAATTAATCATACCTTTGTGAGGAATTCTTCAGAAACATCTTGATATTTGTACCACATATAAGGAAAAATCAATGGTTTTCCTGATGTCATAGACGCAACTCTCTTTGCTTCTGTTACTCTTCCTTTAATCAACTGCAATCTCTCATCAGCGTTCAAGCTGTTCTTTTGCAAATACACGGATGGGAAAATCAAATTTGATTCATCCCACAGCCACTGGATTCTAAAATAAGATTAATATTTAAAACATATGGAATCATCATCATAATTAAGTTCAACGACATATCTTACTTGTTGTTGTCTTGCTTGATACTATCAGCACAATCCTGTTTTTTGTTATGTTCATTCATGTTATAGCAATAAGGAAAGGCATAGTATCCCCATTTGGCTAATGGACGCAATTTTTTTGCTAGTTTGAGAGTCTCTTCCACAAACTTCCTACCCTCGGTCTCAAATCTTTTAGAAGCCTCTTGCTCGATCTGATTCTGAGACCACGAAGGGTGCTTATTCTGTTCAATTTGATAAGAAACGTTTTTATATGGCAGGAAGATTCCGAAGTTCTGCCTGAATACAGGACGCCAAGACTCGAAATCTATAACACCTACGCCTGAAAAAATATATTATTTATATAAACAACTCTTATTTACAATGATGTATAAAAGATAATCACCATTAAAATTCTCATCAGGTATGAGACTCGGGAGATGATCTTCGAAAGTATTTAGATGATCTGTCAAATTGCCTTCTTGAGGCACTCCTCCATTTCTGTAGACATAGCGGGTGGTATTTGGGTCTTTGAGCAACGCTGGAAAATTGCCGGGATCGTAAAGTAAGGCTATTTCGTTTCCTCTGAAAGAATCTTCTTTGTTCTGCGTGATTCCATACTTTTGTGGAATATCGTCGAAGAGAACGCCATGATGACGACATTGAAAGGTTGGTGAGTTCCAATATACTTTGAATGCTTGAAAGTCTCTTACATAGGAGTTGATGAGATAGTGGAAAGGTGAGTTTATGATAAAAATGGATCTGGGAAGTCTGTAAAAATTATTAAAATATTGAAAATTATAAATGTGCTCTATCTATGATAAATATATACTTTAACTTTGTTTCGCCAAAAATAAATAGAAAAATGGACAAAAAATATTTGCAGGTATGTTTGTTAAAAATAGGATGTATATATTTTACATATGTATAGGTAAGCATACGCATTAAATAAAATAATATAAAAAAACTAATACTATGTAAGTCAATTACATTATCGAGCGGAAAATTAGCAATCCATATTGTCATAAAAAATATTTTTTATATTGATACTTATAACGAAAATTAAAAAAAGTAGCTCAGTGTCATCTACCTTCATAAAAGCAAATATGTACGTTCCTTATAATAAGTTCATAGGTATTTGTAAATATTATATTCAATAATAATACGATAAAATCATATATATACCTATTGATAATATACCTCTGAACCTCTGAAAATCATAATATATACGAATTGTTTTCTATAGAAATATTATAGTAAGTATACCATGATTGATGCACTTACTTAACAAAAACATGAACAATACTGAGTCAGGTTGTGTTGTTAATATTTCCTAATTCTTCTTCTGATTATTATTCATTCTATCAATATTTAATTATGAATAAGTACATGTGTTTATAAATATTTATATACATATAAAACTTATTTACATTATGTCAAGAGTGTGTATGTAATTGTTATTATAAAAGCTATTAATTATGATTTAAGATTGTTTATTAAAACAATATCAAATAAATGGAAAATTTTACTGATAAAGATAATTCAAGAATAATAATACATCTAGTTCTCTCATAAAGATATTCATATTAAATTAAATTGTGCAAGTTGAGTTTTAATATATGTATATATACTACAATATTATTATAAGGAGCTTTTTTAGCCTTTCGAGTTTCAAGTTATTACGTACAAACAGTAAAACCAGGTGTTATATTTAAAAAAAATGAATGTTTCATTATCGATTTTAAATAAATACAACCGTCACTGACATATTAACCTAAAAAATATAAATTTTACATACTGGAAAAACGGCAAAGGTAGCACAGCATCCGGTAAAACTGCAATTCCAATCATAACGCTGAGGAAAATCGGGAAAATCGTGTTCCTAGCGAAGCGCTTCAGCTCCATTGCAACGATCAAGCCGAATAAAAACAAAACAATGTAACAGTCCAAGCGATCGCCTCCGACCAATTTTTTCAACGATCGTGCTTGGAATGAACTTATGAGACTACAATCGGTCGGAAGACTTACAATTAATTGATGCGCTGCAATGTGGGTCCATTTTTTATAGCTGAACAAACAAAAATGGTATTAACATCAATGCAGCAAATGTCAAACTTTTCACGCGTGCAAAAAATAATACTATATTGCCTCCTATCCATTCTTAATGGATATCATGGGTCAGAATTTATATTAAACGGGCAGAATATAAGCGGCCAGAATTTATATTAATTAATCAAAATTTATATTAAATGGTAAGAATTATCAGTATTTATTACAGTTCAATGGTCAGTATTTATAAAGAATAACCAGTATCTATATTATATGGTAAGCATAATAATACATGATCATTATCATGTCGTGCTCTCCGCTGCCGCTCTGTCGTTATTCCCGCTTCGATTGACGCTCTGAATACCTTCGCGTCCTAAATACAATTAAATAGATTCGTTGAGAGTTATTTATGAAGTGTTTAATGTTCTGACAAACGCTCGCTCGCACTTATGTTTTCTGACAGTTTTAGTACGAGCGAAATATTATATAAGATATTTCCAAAATAAATAATTTATTGCCCAAATATATTTATATATAATAAACTAATTCACATGATCGTCCTATATGTTTATTCTGACCGTATACTATTTTTATTCTGACCATTTGACATTAAATCTGAACGTTTTATATTTTTATTCTGACCGTATGCTATTTTTATTCTAAACACTTCATATTTATTCTGACTCTGAATAACATAATTATGTCAGAGCTATTAATAAAATTCTGACCGAAATTCGATTTTCATTCTGACCCAAAGTTGATTTAAATTCTTACCTTTTTAATTTGTTGCCATCTAAAAATGGTAACGTTTCAGCTGCTCAATGTTTAAAAAAAGTTGATCATAACACTTTAATTAAAAGATAATTGCTATAATAAAATAATAACAAGTATATTAAATTATAAATCATACATCAGACTAAAAAACAGTATGATCTTAAATTAGCATCATTAAACATAAAACAGTCATCATTCGTTACAATAAACCAATTTAAATAATAATCTTTTTGACAGAACCCTATTTAATTTGTTTATTATGTAATTTATAATCATTGTGATTTAACGGGAAGTTAATTAAATAACTTTGTACATTTAAATAAATACATTGTTCTATAAAACGAATTGTTTGTGCAATACAATAATTAAAAATGAGCATTAAATAAATATATATATATGTTCAATAAAATACATTAGATTGAGCAACATTGTCTTTGTAGTGTGCACTAAATCGAATGATTAGTGCATTAAAATAAATAAGCTGTGCGTTGGTGTAGTCAACGACCGAAGTTAAGCAGCATTGGGACTGGTCGCTACTTGGACCACTTGGTAACACACCAGATATCGTTGGCCATAATACGTCGGCCATGTCAGTGGCCATAATATAGGCCCTCATATCAAAATGTTCCGAACATAAGTGTATCGATTCGCGCAGTGAATAAATACAATTTTACAGATATTGATAATTTAAATTATAAATGAATTATTTGATACATTTTAACTCGGCTCATTAGTGAAATCATATTTATAGTAAAAATATAATTTCACTGAAGACTGTTGTGAAGCAATAATGTGAATCTCAGTTATTATATCTGTCTTATAATATATGTATAATAATACATTAAAATGAATAAAATATTTACCCTCCTTTTTCATTTAAATAAATATTAACATTTTATTGATAAAATTTTAAGTAAATGTATTTGCACTTCCACTATTTGATAATTTAAGTGCAATATATAATTAAAAAAGACAACATAGCCATCTATTGTCACAATTACAAATTTATTTAAATAATGCCTTCTATTCGTTTTCAAAAATATATTTCATTTACAGATTGTGATAAGTTTGTCGATGTTCATAGAGCCAAAGGCTATGGAGGTTTAGACACGTGGCCTGAAACGATAGCTGATTCCCTTGGTCTCAACGTGCCTTTATCCATGAGCGCCTACACGCGATTTAAAACGCGTCAAAAAATGTGCCCCAAATCAGGGGCAGAGTCCGAGTGATTTCGCCTCCTGCACTAAACCCATAAAACAATTTAAGACCTAATAGGAATTTTGTATCAGACGATAAAATGCCCTTAATCTTTAAAAACTACCACATTATGATAGTCGCATGTTAATAATTAAAGATAGGAAGATAACCATTTTTAACTTAAATTAAATTTGCTCAAAATTAATATTAAATAATATATAATTAATTTATAATTTATATATGTATTTTAAACATTATAAATAACAGTTTTAAACCGCACAAAGAAGCGTACATTTTTTTATACTGGCAACACCAATTTTAATTATATCTTTAATAATTTTAAATTTCTGTTTTTCTTCACATTTTTAAATAATATCACATCAAGTTTTAATACAAATGTTTTTTAAAATAAAATAAATGTTTTAAAATTTATTTATTTTTAAATTATATCAATCGTTTTAAGATGGCATAAATATAATTTATTTACACTTATCAAAACAATAATATGACTAGATTATTATATACAATTTTATAAAGCTAATTAACATAAGTTTCTTCAGGAATTTCAGGTTCAAGATCAGATTTTCCGGTTTGTTTTGCTACAAACTGTTGAACTACAGGACCTATAACAGTATCCATATATTCCCTTAGTTTAAGACAGCGATCCTTACTATTAACATCATTACTGCTTCCCCAAATTATAGCACCAGCCAATCCAGATTTTTTCATATGGTCAAGTCCATTGAAAAGGTCATCCTATAAATACAATAAAAAAACACATTACCAAATAATATAGAATTTACTAATCAATTAATCATACCTCTGTGATGAATTCTTCAGGAACGTCTTGATACTTGTACCACATATAAGGAAAAATCAATGGTTTTTCCGATGTTTTAGACGCAACTCTCTTTGCTTCTGTTACTCTTCCTTGAATCAACTGCAATCTCTCTTTAGCGTTCAATCTATCCTTTGGCAAATACACAGATGGGAAAATCGCATTTGATCCGTTCCACAGCCATTGAATTCTAAAATGAGATTAATATTTAAAACATATGGAATCATTATCACAATGAAGTTTAACGACCTATCTTACTTATCGTTTTCTTGCTTGATATTGTTAGCACAATTCGGTTCTTTGTTACCGTTGTTCATGTTGAAGCAATAAGGAAAGGCATAGTATCCCCATTTGGCCAATGGACGCAATTTTCTTGCTATTTTGAGAGTCTCTTCCATAAACTTCCTACCCTCGGTCTCAAATCTCCTAGAAGCCTCTTGCTCGATCTGACTCTGAGACCACAAAGGATGCCTATTATTTTCAATCTGATAAGAAACATCTTTATAAGGCTGCAAACTTCCGAAGTTCTGCCTGAATACAGGACGCCAAGATTCAAAATCTATAACACCCACGCCTGAAAAAAATATAATTATTATTTAAACAACTTCAATCTATAATATTATAAAAAATATAATTACCATTGAAATTCTCATCAGGTATGAGAGTCAAAAGATGATCTATGAAAGTCTTCAGATGTTCATCCAAGTTCCCTTCCTGAGGCACTCCTCCATTTCTATAGAAGTAGTCGTTGGTATTTGGATCTTTAAGCAACGCTGGAAACTTGCCGGGATCGTAAAGTAAGGCTATTTCGTTTCCTCTGAATGAATCTTTTTCATTCTGTCTGATTCCATACTTTTCGAAGATATCGTCAAATAGAATGCCGTGAGGACGACATTGAAAGGTTGGCGAGTTCCAGTACACTTTGAACATTTGGTCTCTTACTTTAGAGTTTACAAGATAGTGAAAAGGTGAGTTTATGACAAAAATAGATCTGGGAAGTCTGTAAAAATATAATATGTAGCATTATAATATTATAAAACAAAACTAAACAGATAAAGTATAACATAAAAAACATAAACACATTATTCCAAAAGTATTGGCTCAATGATAAATATATAATTGCACTTTTGCCTCTGTTTTGCCAAAAAACTTGTATTGCTATCAGTAATTAGTTTAAATTAGCGTAACCTGTATATTAGCATATATATAAAGACAAAAAACATTTGCAGTAATGTTCGTTAAATTGATTAGTAAAAAAATAGGAACATCGTTTTTATTTCATTAATTTAATTACAAACTATATACATAGGCATGTATATATTATACACATAGTATATATATATGCTACGCATTAAATAAAAAATTATAAAAAAATAGTTAAACATATTCATTAAATATGTAAGTCGATTACGTTAAAGAACAGAAAATTAGCAATCCATAGTGTCATAAAAAAAATCAAATTGATACTTTTAACGCAAATTTAAGAAAAGTAACTCAGTGTCATCTACCTTTATAAAAGCAAATATGTACATTCTTTATGATAAATACATAGGTATTTGCAAATATTATATCTAATAATAATGCGATAAAATCATATATATATTCCTATTGATAATACTCCAATGAACCCACATTATCAGTAATCATAAATATCATATAAAAATATATAAATATTTGCACTAAATATAATTTGATATAAAATAAAAAAAATAATAAAATTATTTTCTAATATTTTAGGAAAATAGATCAAAATTTAACTTTGAAAAATATATGTACATATTTCATCTGAGTTTTTAAACTCATTTTACAGAATATTAAAAAACATTATATTATTAAGTATAATAGATTAAGGTACATATTACGTATTGAATTTATTTGAATTGTTTTACTTTTTGCATTTTCATTTTTTTAATAAATATTGATTTGATAAATGTGTTTTTACATTTGACTCAGATTTTTTACTATCGACAGTTTTAATAAATCTGTGGGAGAATCTTATTTTACCTATGTCCTTTATAGAATTATCGTTGGCTATTTCTAACAATATATAGTCTTTTCGATTAAATACATTGATCTTCTCTTTACATTGCTAAAAAAAAGTAAAAACTCCGGTGATGTATACTCACTATACGTGTAAAAATATTTAAAAAAAATATATTTAAAATGGAAAAATATCACCATTGTGTTAAGCAAAATAATCTGACTAGCAATATGTTCGTCTGAATTTAGCTAAATTGAAAGTTTATTTTTTTAATTTTTGTTACTTTTTTTCTATAATTACTTATATTATGTATATTAATTTAGTGTAACACAGAATACCTAACTTACCTAACTTACTCACATTTTAGTCAACACGTTTATGATATTCACGTTATAAAATGACATGTACACTCGATGTACATCACAGTAATAAAAATGTTAAATACATTATATAATTACTAAGCTATAGTACTAAAATCTATAGCAGTTTTATTTTTATAAATAAATATATATTTATTGAAAATAAAAAATTATCAAATTAAATATCCATATGTTTCTATTATAAAACAATGGATTATTGTTATAAATTACAAAATAAAAATACAAGTAAATTTTCACATGTCTAAATATCTAGAGTTGCCACGTCAGGTAGTATCCTATCAATGCACATTATTACAGTATTAGTTATTTGATAAATAGTTTAAATACTCACACAAAATTTAAAAAATACTTGAGGTCAAGTCACAAGTACACTTATGTTATTTTTAGATTTAAGAAATTGCTTTTACCTAGCATTAGAAAATCAAATACAATTTTGGCATTAAATATAATAATATTCTTGTTAAAAATCCTTTTTCTATATATTTTTGCAATAAATTATAAAGTTACAGAAAAATTTTAAAATGTCAAAAGCACCTAACAAAAATAAATAATAAGCCGGGTTTTAATTTTAATTTATTATGTTAAACTAAAAAACATATACTTTGGATTAGAACTGCCAGAGTTTTACAGTAGAGAAATTAAAAAAAATACCTTATACTGTACATCACTATTTAATTAATAAATATGTATATAGAAAAGCTTAAAAAAATTTTTTAAATAAATATACTACTAAACGATCTATAAACTTAACTTTTTTACTGTGATGTGCACCGAGTGTACATGTTATCTTCTTATGTGAATATCTTATAAATTATATATCATTTTCAAGTTTTAAATTAATCTCTGCCATGCACATATTAAATAAGATAATTAAAATATAAAATCATCATTAATAAAAATGAATATTCTGTCTACTAGGTATTGATTTACTAATACAAACAAACGTATGAGTGAAGTTTGCTTACAGAAGATTTTTTATTATTATTTTTATAAATAAGCAATTTGTACATTCACTCGCTCCATTTATACAGAATAATTGTGATGTCTAATGCATTTACAGGTTTTAAATACTTATATTACAAAAATTGATACGCTTCGACTGAAAAACTCGTAATAATATTCGCGGTGCTCAATTTAAAATGACATTTTTTCACTAATTTATACATGTACACTGAATGTACATCACCGGAACGCGCGGACTCTTTTAATATATTTATTTGCAGAATCCATAAAAATTCATTTAAAAAGTGATTGTATGGAAACAGATTCTGATGTATTATAGAAACTATTAATAATCTATAAAAATATCCATAAGGAACATGAAGAAATAATATAAAATCAGGAAATACTTTCTGAAAAAGTTTATATATTATATTCATTAGTCGAAGCCTAAAAACAAGTAGACTAAGTGTAAAAGACTAAGCTAATGAGAGAGTATTAACTATTTCAGGTAACTTTTTATCTACATTATCTAGAATAAGAGTAAAATAAATAATTGCTTAGATGTTATTTTATATATTAATTTATTCTACAATTGTTTTGATTATTTTAGTTTATATAATAATATATTAGAAATTACATAAATAAATAAAATTGAAATGGGAAAGAAAAATTACCAAATTATTTTTTATGAATATTCTAAGATCATTTTTTTTAAAAGTCAGTGTTTTTTACTAAATTACATTATAGAATATTAACACATATTGTCAAAGTGTTTGTTTATTTAAATATGGTTAAAATAATCGCACTGTACCATACCGGTTAACTATTGTATGAATAATCACTATAAATCCAATAATATAGTGGTACAATAAAATTTTATTACAATGGTACAGAACATACGATTTTTTTTGTTTCTATAGAAATAGTACGTTTACCATGATGGACGAACATACTTGACAAAAATCACGAATATATACAATATTGATAAGTCACGTCGTGTTGATTGTATTTTATCAATATTTTAATAAGGAAGTTTACATGTGTTTTTCTTTTTCATAAATATTTTAAAATAAGTTTAATAAATTTGTTAAGTCTTTAAAAAACTTTTATTAATAACAAAGCCATATACTAATAGACAAATTTTATTTTTCTGCAGTAGAATCAATATTATATTATCATAATAGTCGTCAATTAACGTTCTAATGTAACCATAACATTCTGTCAATATTGAGTATTTGAGATTGCTTATTAAAACAATATCAAATAAATGGAAAATACTACTAATATAGTTTATCGAAGATTACCAACACTACTATTTTTCATAGAAAGATATTCATTATCTCTTCATTTATATGAAATTAAATTGTGCAAATTGCAAATCTGTATACTACATAATACAGTATTACAACATCTTACAATATGAATATATAGACAACTTTCTTAACCTTTCGAGTTTCAAGTTATTACGTACAAAAGTAGTATACGCAGGTGGTATATTTACATTTTTAATTTTAAAAATGTTTCATAATCGATTTTAAATAAATAAATACAACCGTCATTGACACACTGCTCTTAAAAATATAAACTTTAAAACAATTTTTACATACTTGAAAAACGGCCATGATAGCACAGCATCCGGCAAAAATGCAATACCAAGCAGAACGCTGAGGAAAATCGGGAAAATGATGTTCCTAATGGAACGCTTCAGCTCCATTGCAACGATCAAACCGAATAAAAACAAAACAATGTAACAGTCCAAGCGATCGCCTCTGACCAATTTCCTCGACGATCGCGTTTGGAATGAACCTGCGAGACTGCAAGCAGTCGGAAGGCTCGCAATTAATTGATGCGCTGCAATGTGCGACCATTTTTTTATAGCGGAACAAACGAAAATGGTATTAACGTCAATGCAGCAGTTGTCAAACTTTTCACGCGTAGAAAAAAAAATAATAACACATCGCCTCCTCTCCGTTCTTAACCTCAATTTGCACGCTTATCTGGGCGGCTCAATGCCATTAAGTCATTATGAAAAAAACTGGTAATTTGGGTTGTTTCTAAATAATTTATGGAGTGTGTACACAATGCCTTTTTTGATATTACTCGCCGGTTACAAGGTTAATAATCGCTACACAAACAACGATTGATAGCCGGAGAGTGTGTATCTAAAAATGGTAACGTTTCAGCTGCTCAAGGTTTAAAGAAAGGTATCATAAACTTTAAGTAAAGGATAGTCAAGGGTAAAAGCAGGATAAATAAGTATTTTATCATAGTTAATATAATAAAATAATAACAAGTATATCTACATAATTTATTACTGTAACGCATATTAATTTATAAATCATATAGTTCTGGTAGATTGGACTTAAAAAGCGGTATAATCATATAACATAAAACAGTAATTTTTCGTTACAATAAACAAATTTAAATAGTAACTCTTTTGGCAGAACCCTACGATTATATTGTTCATAATGTAATTTATAGTAAAGAAAATATTAAATACGGTTGCAGATTATTTTTACCTATAATTTGTGCAATGAACATATAAATTCTCTTTTACTATTAAATTAATTTAGATAAAAGATATGTACTTAATCAAATCATTGATTTTTAAAACAAATATATTAGATACTCAAAGGTATGTATCGTCAAAGCTTAGCTGCAAATCAAATGTATACAAAATGTTTGCCGCAATCGAGGCCTTAAGACCGACAAATATAAAAGTTGAAACGAAATTTATATATTAATAGCTAATCAACACAAATTACTTTAAATGTTAAGCATCACTTTTATATTAACAATATTAAACGCAAAAAATAATATTTGAAAATTATTTTTAAAAATACATATTTATTTAGATATATATCTAAACCATAAGCTTATATTAGCTTATATGCTCCACAAAAAATGCTGTTATATCAACATTAAAAGCAATATTAACAAAAAAAAAATATTTAGACAAAAAAATAACTTTAATAATATACGCTTGCTCGGAGTGGAGTAACATTATTATTAAAAAAATTTTATCAACAACCCAAAATAAATTAACTTAAAAAACTGAAAAATATTACAAGAGACGAAATAATTCATCTATTGCTAGAATTATCCAAACCTAAATTTATGTATTAACATAAAATGCCTAAATATCATACATCTTACTGAAGAGATATAAATTCAAATTTTAGTAGCTTTATGTCCTCAGTTATGTAAGTATATACAGATATCTCAAATGTAATGTAAAGACAACACATAACTGTTGCGTCGAGATTAGTTATGCAAAACATGTTAAAAGTGGCATAAAACTCATAAATTTCATTAAAATGTATTAACAATATGAGTAGTTCTTACAGTGTAGAACAATAAAACACATATTTGCATCTCTCGGCCAAAATCCATTCACAAGATCAATAATATCGAAAAGGAATGGCTATAAAAACGTTTAAACGTACCATAAAAAACGGTCAGTCCCGGATATCACCACTGAGCAGGTAGCGAACGCCTTTCACGAAATTTAACATCGTAACCATTATTGTTAGAGTTTCACAATTTCCTATCTACCTGCTACGCCAAAACCAGCAAAATTTAAAAATAATTTTTAAGCGCCATTTTTAATTAAAATTTTAACGCATTATTTACAATATCTTTTTAAGTAAAGATCGAAAATAATATTGCTACGCGGCTACATGTACTGTGAGATTTTTATAAATTAATATTTAATTTTAATTTATAATTATTTTGTGAATTGGTACCCTAATTTAATGTGTAATTACCATAAGTTACTATTATATGGGATATTCCCTATGCATAACATATTTTTTATTTTTCTTAAATGCGTCACAGCTGCAATTAGCGAGGATGCAACTAGTGTGAAATTGAAAGTGATATCGACAAGGCCGTGGCACAATTATTAAGAGTAAAGTTAGTTCCCATACCAAACAGTTGACAGTCACTGCTTCCGTAAGCGAAATTATAATTTGACTCATCTGAGATCATTAAATGGTGAGATGTCTAATTCGCCTTCTGGGTAGCCCTTGGTGACCTTATTAAACGCATGCAAATTGGCGCCAACGGAGAATGACTCCTTTTTATTATTGCGAATTTGGTCGTTTACCTCTGAAATTGACAATGAAAATTAAGAGGAAGTTGGGCTAGTTTAAAACGCGCCGCGGAAATTCGTAATATCTCACTAAACACTATACAATAAATAGCTCAATTATCTTGACTTGTCTTAATGAAATTGTCAAGAATGTGTTGATAAGATCCCAGTCATAAAAATTGTATTTCATCACCCAATTCAATGTATAGATAAGATTTACTCAGATTTCCCTAATCTCATGGATTAATGTTAATGTTTATAAATAATATCGCGTGTATTAAAATAATAAACGATGTTTAAGTGGAATGTCATAATAAAAAAAATAATAATAATAAATAAATAAAACTTCATAAAAGGGTGACGTTCACAATAGCCCTGACCCTGACCCACAAAAAATGTGATAAATTGTTTATTAAAAACTCTGCCGCTCCTTAGACATTTACTAAGTTGCTTAACCTCCCCAGACCTGAATTTTTATCTTTCGTGAAAAAAATATTTTTGCTTAATTATTTTATTAGGTACATAAGGACATAAAAATATTTAATTTTTTACATTAAATAGGCATGAAGAATATTTTTTTGTAATTTGAAATAATATGGTTATTTTTAAATAATATGATGTACACTGTTATGTACAAAAGGGCTCAGTGAAAATAAATCGAAAATGGTTCAAAAGCAAGCAATAAAGTTATTTTACATTGCAATACGCACTGGGTTCAAGGAGGTTAATATGATCATAATCCCTGTCGGCAGTCTTTAGTGTACCAGAAACATGGTTTTTGTTCGCATCGTTAATTATGTGTCTCGAAGGAGAACTTTTTATTTGGAAACAAGTAACTTGCCTTATAATAATTTTCTTGATTTACTTTGTGAGCAACGATTTTGAGCAATAATAAAAGCTTTTACTTAACCCTTTGGACGCGTTAATCGAAAATAAATATAAAATTGTTTTTTTTTTAATGCAAATTTTACCTTAATTCTGTGTTTAAATAATCTATTTTTTTAATTTTTATTTATTTAAATTGATATTTAATGTTTATCCACAAAAAAAAGTATTTTCTTAAAAACATTTTTTTTACTAATTTTTGCGTAAAGAGATAAAAAAAATCAATTGGGCGACTTTAGTTGATTTCCTCGTCCAAAGAGTTAAATTAATAAAGATTATTTGGCTACACTGTACGATTTTTTAAATATTTATATAGTGATGGCGCAATTTTATATTTTTTTAAGTAATGATCAAAATATATTGAAACCGAAGTTTGGTCAATAGAAGAGCGCAAAAACAATTATCTCTTCTCAGAAGTCAAAAATTCCCGTCAAAAGCAATAAAATCGTATCGGCGCCGTTGCAGTAGGAATGCTCGTTACCGAGCATTCCCACTGCAACGGCAACGGTACGATTTTAATGCTTTTTACGTGGATTTTTGACTTATGAGAAGGGATATTGGTCAAAATTTGGTTTAGATATGCTTCATTATATTCTCATTTATTATAAGTCGTAATATTATTTAAAAAAAGTCTTAATATGAACGCTAGATAACCGAGCGTTTCCAGTGCGACAGCGACGGCACGGTTTCATTGCTTTTGACGTGGATTCTAAACCTTGAATTTATCCAGAAATATGCATGTCATTTAATGAAATACCATGAATTATCATAGTTAAATGGAAATATTAAATAAAGCGAACACTAACTGCCAAACTTTTGCCCATCCCCCCTGGATAAAAATGAAATGACGTTCCTTGGTTGCTGGATTAACAAACGCTTGCCGAAAAATGACACTTAACGAGTCATCCCATTTCATAAAAATAGATTACAGGATATAACTAATAAGCAATAAGTTTAAATTTTCTCTGAATTATCGTGAATAGTTTTAATGCCATTAAAAATATGATACTAGTGTTTTATTTATAGTATAATAAATAAAACGTCATAATCATTATGATATACGATGACTATTTATAATCGTTTGCAATAAAATGTGATATTCCTGAATTTTTTAACATTGACGTAAAAAAACAATCACAACAGTGATTCATAAGTCACCACACGTCAAAATATGGGAAACACGATTAATAATGATTTCACATAAAATTCTAGGACTTTTTGTACTCATCAGTATCAATACGTGCGATATGATAGAACAGAGAAACGTGATTAATTAAAAAAAAACAATATCATTTTTGAAATCGGTAAAACGCGTTTTGTTGTGTATTGTTATTGTGGTTCTAATTTGTTTAGTGTCACTGCGAAGGTTAACTAAACGCGATAGTCATTCTTTACCAATTAACGAGAGCAACACGAATTAAATATTTCCACTGATGCATATGAAGATGCAACAGATAAGATTGTACAGCAGAGTAATCTTTTATTTTATGGTTAAAAATACAAATAAAATGAATATTTTCATCTATTGGGACCTTTTAGTAAGTCCTTCGCAACTAGTTTTGTGCAACAATTACGGATGGTCCCTATATTTTTTGTGGTTAAAATTTCAAGTACAAGTGTTAAGTTACAATTATGACCATATAATTAAATATAACTATTTTTTCGAATGGCATCTAATTTCAACGAGAACCCAACAGTGTGTTTGTGTATCAAAGCGAGGTAAAAATTCTACAATAAATAATGGACCGTTATACATTTCAAGAACGTGGAATAATTGTATTCAGATTAAATCGCATTTTTTTAATCTATTCGTAATAGACTATGTTATAGTTCCTCAATGCTAAAAATCGAGACCCCATGAATTTTATGGTTACATTAAAATTTTGATAATTTTTAAAATTCGTTTCTAATATTTTTATAATAAATAATTAAAAAATAAAAATACTTTCTTTTCTAATCATACATGGATGATTAAAATATAAATATTAAAACTATAATATAAGTCGAAAAAGACTGATTCCTAAAATAACATTAAAAAAATTCCGTTAGGCAATACTTTTTTGACGAAAATAGATGAAAGGAAAAAACACTCGATATTTTGGCACTAATAAAAATCAAGAATAGTTTATTGTAAATATATAACTAACATTTAATTATCCCCAATAAACTGTTTTGTACAATTATTTACAAAATGACTGCTTAATTTCATCCACTCAGTAATATTTATTATATTTAATTTTTATTAGATATCTGCGTAGATGTAATTCAATAAATAAAAAGTTTAAAAATCTATTTGTTTTAATAAGTCTTATCGAGAATCCGATAGTAAAATAAAATACACCTTGATAAAAAAAAATGAGATTTGTCAACGATACATCATTAAATATTCATATCCTTTTTTAATCGCGATAAAATGAATAATAAAAAGCATTTAACATTGCATAATAGTACCAGATCTTTCAATTGTAATTTATAAACATGTGATAAGATAAAGCATTGTTTAATTGTTGTATGTTTATACAAATCTCAGATCAATAAACATAACTTACAAATTAGTTTGGAGCCGACATCTCAATTATTGTAAAAAAGGTCTATTGAAATTTCACAACAATGGAACAATTGATTTCGATGTATTGAAAAAAGTATGTGTCGTAATAATAACACAGATCAACACAACTGACAAATGAGATCATAAAAAATAGGTAACTCATAAACGTCCAACAAAATATATTTATTTTAACTTACCTGAATTGACAGAATACATATGAGTGTATCAAAAAATACATCCAATTTTTCATAGATTGTAATATCAGTCTCTATTGAAGATCTCCTCTCCTGAAAATAATACAAAATCAAAAATTACAAGTCAAAATTTATAATTGATCTATTTCTTTAAATATTCAAAAAAGGTTAATCAAAATTAATTAATAAAATTTTTAAATGTCATATATCTCAAAAATATATTATAACTGCATTTAAAAATTTAACATTAATAATATAAAAAAATAGGATACTTCATTATGAGAATAAGCTAATAAATAAATAGGAAAGATTATTCTTTCCTATTTATTTATTAGCTTATTCTCTAATATTTTTTTGGACAACAAGATTATAATGTAAGTAAATTCATGTCAGATTTAATTTTTACACATTATTTTCCTTTTGGATCATATTAGATAATAATTTTAATAAAACATATATATTAAGTTGCAATTGAAATGTGTTACTTGTGTATATACGATTTATGTATATAAATATACATTTAAATGGGTAATATATAAAATAATTGTTCTATAAATCGAATTGTTGGTGTATTAGTCAGAACAGTGAACCCCTTATGAACAATTCTCTGCAACGAATCCTTTACCGAAGATTTACATTACATTAATGCATAAACAATTCACGCATAGAAATTCATATCGAAGTTTATACTTCGATATGAATTTCTGATAATAATGATAAAAAATAGATGTTGATTAAATTTTTACATATTGCAACACTGAATAACTTAAAATCATGATAACTGACATTTTTTGCAGCAAGTATAATAAGTTTTAATGTGGGTGTTATTTAACAGATATAAGTGCATATAAATATATAATTTGTTTTATAAAACTAATTGTTTATGCATTAATGTAATGTAAATCTTCGGTAAAGGATTCGTTGCAGAGAATTGTTCATAAGGGGTTCACTGTTCTGACTAATACACCAACAATTCGATTTATAGAACAATTATTTTATATATTACCCATTTAAATGTATATTTATATACATAAATCGTATATACACAAGTAACACATTTCAATTGCAACTTAATATATATGTTTTATTAAAATTATTATCTAATATGATCCAAAAGGAAAATAATGTGTAAAAATTAAATCTGACATAAATTTACTTACATTATAATCTTGTTGTCCAAAAAAATATTATAAACGCATTTGAGACTATGTCATGCGTGTACTATCTAATAATGTATTATATATCTATCAAACCATTATTTAGCCGTATTTTTCAATTATTACAGTTTTCTTGTCAAAAATCGAATGTATATTAAAAACGAACAAATGTATATTAAAAATGAGTTTCAATAATCATACAAACCATAAACAGCTTCAAATGTCAGTTAACTTATTCTTGCTTATAAAACGATGTTATTATTTTTTCTGTATAATTCCGAAGTTAATTTATTCCAAAAACATATATTTCGCAATATTTAAAAAATAAAACTACTAAAATTTACAGAAAGTGTGTTCGATATTGCCCCCACTACATAAGAAGAAAAACATGCAACAATTTTAGGTATGGTCAACATAAAGATCTTAAGAAGTTAGCGCTGATTAAAATAATGTATTGATATTAAACAGAATATGAAATAAAATGCTTAATTTCGGCTATGGGCAAAATTTTAATTATGTGTTTTTTTAAAATGGTAGAACTTTAAGTTTTTAATATATTTAATAATGAAAATACACGTTAACTAGTATAATTAGATAAATAATATTATTAAATAACGCAATTCGTATATTTAATTATATTCTACAAAACAGGAAGAACCATTGGATTTTTCGTTTCATGCTCATAAATTTACTTCCTCTATACTGATAATAGAAAAATACCGAATTTTTCATTACCATAGGGGCGACAATGACGCAAAGATGCGCTTAAACGCAAAACTATTCAAATTATAGACACTGCTTATCTTCGTTTTGCTTTTGCAACATTTTCAGCATGCAAAAATGCAATAACAATTAAAATAAATTAGGACAATACTTGAGGTGTCACGGGAAATTGGCAAGAGAGATAACTTTTGACTAATGGGAACTTTGATAGTGTATAAGCAACATAACTGTTAAATTGCATTTCATGTTATCTGAAGTTAGATATAAATCATGCTCTTGAATATTAAAAATGGCCCATATCGCAAAAAATATTTATTCATCAACTAACTACTACATCTATATGTATACATTAAAATAGTGATCCTTTATGTTCAGCCATCAAAAAATAAATAGTAACCGGACCGCAATCGGTATGAACTATTTCTTCATGTTTGATAAGAAATATAGCTGCCATTCCATATAGTAAGCAGGGAATACCTAATTGATATATATTTTTAAGTATTACTCAAGCATTACAATATTTAATCACAAAATGATATTTACCTAAATTAGTAATTTTGATCACTCTCATAAAATTATTTTCAAGTGTCAAATCGCAATATTCTCTCCTTGAACAGTGATATTTTATGTACGGATAGCATCCAGTTCTCAAAATTTGATAATTAGACTTCCCTACTTTCCAATTGAAGTTCGCTAAACCGAATTGGTCGTCCTTAATGCTGCTATACTACAATATATTCAACAATAATTAATAAATATTTCATAATACTAATAGACATTATAATTGTGTAACCTTCACAAAATAAGACGTCCAAGGAGGTTCGTTGCATTGTTTTATATAGGATGTTAAGACTTGAGATGACGTAGGTCTAATTTGAGTTGAAAAACATCTAATGAAAGTATATTTAGTTGTATTAAATAAAATAACCATAACTTGCAGTTATTTATTTAATATAAATGTAAATTTACAAATAAGTATTATATATAAAGCCAATACAAAAGTAACCTTAAATTCTTGACAGCAGGTCACAATGTTACCATATGAAAAAATTAGGCTCAATGAAGTACCACAAAAGGGGGGGAACTTATTATAAAATATTAAATATATTCACTTCAAGTTATTTATAGTGATATTTTTCTAGATACATTTAAAAAATACTACAAAATCACAAAATATAATGTTTATTGACAAATCAAAGCCAGCAAACAAGTACTCATTTATAACAAAAAAATAAGTTGCGAAGGAAACATTTCATACATAAACCCTGTATTTGCATTAATATTTATGTATATCCGTCAAAGGAATATTTACAAGTAATTTTTGAGCTTAGTTAAACTAACAAATTGAGATTTTTTCTACATGGAAAATTCAGATTATGATTAAAATCATACTTTTAAAACTTGCTCTGTTAAAAAGCGAAAACATTATAATTACAATCTCAGCACCCTGAACGACATTTCATTTACAAAATTTACCATCTCGAATTCCTCCTCTCTAATTTACTAATCAACACTGAGCGCTCAAATGCAACTTACGATTACTACACCAAATTCAAATCCACAGATCTATCCATAAGTCTTTATCGTATTACAATAATTACAAAAAAATCAATCGAAGATCGATTTGGTTACTTTATGGCAATATGTGGTTTATATAATATAATAATTAAAGTTGCAAAAATATTTTCAATTCATTTTGACAATTTGTCGACAAATCCTTGCTTCTTCGCTTCTACTTCATAAATGAGAAGTCGCCACATTTTTACTACGAATACTTCTGCTTCGTCATCGAGAATCTATAAAAATATAAAAGCAATTTGATGAGCTAATTCAAAGTTATTAATCACACAATAAAAATGCTATTTTACCATTTGGACGTCATCTAAAATGCCCTGAGGTGCTGATCCTGCTAAAACTTTGCTGCAAATAAAATCAACAAGCGTAAGTTCTGGTTCACCTATGTAATCAATGATCTTCTTATGAATCCAAGGCCTTATTTTCTTATCCATTAGTGTTTTATCGATCTATATAAATGATATTTATTAAATAAATATATATACATATATCTACACACACTTATATGTATGAAATAAACTTTACCTGACTGAAATCCAATTTATAAGCAAAGAGAGCTTCTTTTTTAGTCGGTATTTTGTCAATGAGAGACTTGGCTTGCTTGCGTTTCTCGTGTATGGCCAAGTCCTTCTCTTTTTCTTTATCTTTAACAAGTTTATGAGAACATGAAACAACTTTTGTCCGATATAATTAACCAAACGTTTTCAAAATAATATACCTTTATTCACAGCGAGGACAGCATCGCCGTAATCGAGAGGAACCAACGGTCGTCTTCTGTGAAGTCCGCCAGAGCCAATGCTACCGTCGCCCATAGACGCATCGTCTTCTTCATTATTGAATACATCTCGAACGTCTAATTTTCGTCGTTTACCTATAAAAACTTTATTTTAACATTCACATGTTTTTAAACTCTTCAACTACGATACATACCTTGAGAATTATTGGGAGACGAATTGTTTTGTTGAACATTATTTTGTAAATTATGGGCATATAAATTCTGATGCTTTATGTTCATCGATATAGATATAGGTGAGTTGCTCGTTGATATATCCTTAAATAAACATAGTAATTTTAAAATAACATCAATAATATTTAAAATTTTATAAATATATACTTGAGGAGTTGCTGGAGGAGGTACGTGCGGAGGAGGTGGTGTCAAAGATCTAGAATCAGCGTCGTCCCGTTTCATTTTCATTCTTAACTGCTCAATGGGCGGTGATCTACTCTCTGTATCCTTTAAATTAAAAATATCAATTAATAAATAATTCATTAAACACTAAGGCAATAAGTATAATAACGAACTTGTCTGATTGGCGATGAATCAATGGGAGTGCGTACAGGAGTAGCTGGAGGCTGCGGAGGTGTACTTCCACCTTCAGATATGTTTGGAGTTCCTCCCACACCGCTATAAAAAAATATTATAAGCCATAAAGCAGCGTTTTTATGATATAATGAAAATATAGTACACACCTGGAATCAGATTCGATTGGCTCGGCGTGAGCTGGTAGCTCACGTGAGGCTCTATCTTGCATGAAGCGTTCGTGATGTTTTCGTTGTCTTTCTCTAGCCTGTTGCCTCGCCTCCTCTCTGTCTCTCATTCTTTGCTCTTCCTTTTCTCTCTGAATGCTCTGTTCCAGATTCACATCTATAAGGATCTTAGGTTTATACAATTCATCTCGTTCTCTCTTAATCTATAAAAAATACATCAATAACATTAATAAAAAATATAAACAATGGTCTAGATTTATTTATATATATATACTTTTTCAAACTCTTCTGTTGGATTTTCATATTCGGAACTGAAAACTTTATTTCTCAGTTCTTCTAATTCAGCTTTCTCGCGTTCTCTATCCTTAAGATCTGAATCCGCTTCACGTAGTCTTTCAGCAAGTCTTTTTTGCAATTCTTTGCCTCTGTTGAATCATTTAATAAATGTATCAAAATATTTTGTTTTAATAAACATAAGATTCATTTATAAAAAAAAACAAACTTGTAATATTTAGGGTCGTCTCTCTCATCGTCGTAATCTTCAAGGAATTCTTTCAATTTTTTTGCCTCTTTTTCGCGAGCTTCTTCCCTGCATATTTCTCTCTCTTTTTCTCTTTCGTATTCTTTAGCTTTCCGTCTCTCTCTAGTCTCCCAATTGCGTAACCTATTATTTAAAATTAAATATTTATTTATTCACAGTTAAATACATTAAAAATTA
This sequence comes from Plectrocnemia conspersa, assembly GCF_051122295.1. Taxonomy (NCBI): domain Eukaryota; kingdom Metazoa; phylum Arthropoda; class Insecta; order Trichoptera; family Polycentropodidae; genus Plectrocnemia; species Plectrocnemia conspersa. The sequence continues at coordinate 29,350,590 of NW_028277169.1, forward strand.
AAAAAATACATGCCTCTCCTGATATGCGGCTTCTTTTTCTCTAGCACGCTTATCAGCTCTCTTCCTTTCTCTTGCTTCTTCCTCCATTTCCTTTTCACGTCTCGAATCAATCTTTGTGCTCATTGCAGAGCTCGCCTTGATTGCAGCTTCTCTCTCGCGCTCTCTATATCAACAATATACATTTAATAAAATCATCATGGACGATATAATAAATTCAATCCTATACCTTTCGCGTTCTCGTTCCCGTTCCTTTTCTCTCTCCCGTTCCCGCTCACGTTCCTTTTCGCGCTCTCTTTCCCTAAAAAAATAACATATTAACATCACATGCATATAAAAATTATTAACACTTAATCAACAGGTCGTTTTTTCACTGTAAAAAATGACAATGGACAATTTTACGATATTTTCGCGCAACGCCAAGATTAAAGCAAAAATATGATTTATTTTAAATTAAAAGGTACAACAAAAAAGTTTTCACTTGTATTGATACATCTGTTAAAATTATTTAAGTGATGCTTTTCAATCGGTGGGTCGCATAAAATAAAAATTGAAACCAATATAACTTTAATTTAGAGGAAATTTGATAGCTAAACTTCAGTCAGCGGCGACTTATAAAAGAACTAATTTGTATTTTATTTATTTTAAATCATCCATTGTAACCTGACACGCGTAAACCCAATGCGTTACAACGGGGTAAATCTGTACCAACTGTGTAAGTCAATCAGACATAATGCATACCCACAAGTAAGTATCACCAGACTGAAAGTCTGGGAATCAAAAACATCTTGGGATACAAAAACATCTGTCACAGACCCACCCTTTCCTATGCAGCTGTATAAAAAGCTATGATAATTTTCTCGAGAAATTTGCTAATTTTTGATATGAGAATTCAAAAATACAAATTTCCGAGTTAGCTAGGCATGATTTGTCACGCCAAAATAAAATTAACACTCTTTCATAGATGTTTTTGCAGGTAGAATCTATAGATCTAACGTAATTTAGGGGGGGGGACAGGTGAAGGCATTTGCTTTCTCCCCCTCCCTAATAGGAGGGCGCAATTTTGGTCAATAGAAGGGCGCAAAAACAATTATCACTTCTCAGAAGTCAAAAATTCACATCAAAAGCAATACAATGGTGCCATCGCTGTCGCGATTTTATTGCTTTTGACATGAATTTTTGCCTTCTGAAAATAAATAATTGTTTTTGCACTCTCCTATTGACCAAAATTCGGTTTAGATATGCTTCATTCGATTCTCACTTATTTTAAGTCGTACACTAGATAACTGAGGGTTTCCAATGCGACGGTGACAGCACAATTTTATTGCTTATGACGTAGATTCTAAACAGTGACCCCTTTGAATTTGCCCAGAAAAATACATGTCATATAATAAAATACTATGAATCTTAATGAAATGGAAATATTAAAAAAACGACCACTAACTAATCATTACTCAAAAATAGTAAATTCTATTTGTCCATCAGTGATCATAATGTATAGGTTAAGTGTTAATTAAATTGTAGAAACAAGCTACCTTTCTCTTTCGCGTTCTCTTTCCCTTTCCCGATCCCTTTCGCGTTCACGATCCCGAGATCTAAAATATAAATTTAACATGTCACATACATTTTTTTCAACTAATTTATTTAAGTGCATACCTCGATTTGCTCCTTCTCCTCGCCTTTCTATCCCTGTCTCTGCTTTTACCCCTTTCTTTGGAATCTCTCTCGACACGATCGCGTTCCCTTTCCCTTTCGCGCTCGCCACGATCTGTGCGATCAGCACGATCGGTGCGTTCGGCACGATCGGCGCGATCAGCGCGATCGACGCGATCTCCACGATCACTACGATCCCGATCTCCTCGTTCCCGATCTCTATCCCTATCTCGGTCCTTAACCGATTCTCTTTCTCTGTCTCGGTCCTTATCTCTCAGATCTTCCGTCTCACGTTTGCGTCTGGACACCTCCTTAGCTTCCTCTTGTTTCTGCATAGTAAAACGATACATTTGAGCAATTTAGAATAACGGCAAATAAAAAATAAATATTTTAAAATACTATAATTATTTCTATATATTATATGACGGTGGAAATCACATCCACATAAATAAATAAATAATAATGATAATAACAAAATTTGGCTTATATTTAATTCATGTTTTCATTGTACATTTCATAATATATACAAACATGCCAATAAATTATAGCAACTTTTAATGAAATTTATAGAATATAATATAACGTTTAGTATATTTATATTTAATTATATAAATATAAATATGATCTTAACTTATTATATATATTTATATTTATATGTATATGTATGCTTAAAGCAAAAATTAAGTTTTGTGAAAGAAAGTTATTTTGAAATAGTCAATCATACGCTTTTTAAACTCAATGTTTGGTGGTGTATGTAACGGGATCGTGACGTCTTCGCATTTATACACACCACCGGTGTGAACCGATGCAAATCTGTGGAAGTAACAGTAAAAATATACATCTGTAAAAAAATTCTCAAAAGAAGAAACATGACCTAAGAAAAAGAACATAAAAAAAGTCCAGAGCACACGAGTTTAAAATAAAAGCTAACACAAAAACCTGCAAATTTTACAATATATTTTTTTGCATAATTTAGTTTAAATTAATATATTTATACAGAGACTGCCTGAAGGCGGTACAAGCAAAAAATCTTGAGAGCTAAATCTATAAATCTATTTTCTTGCTGCTTTAATGTCTAATAGGTATTTTTAAATAATTAAATTAATCAAAAATAAATATAAGCTGATGTCCCTCATATTTTATAACTTTATTTATAACCAAATATCAATGCCTAATTGAAAAAAATCGCAATTCTCCGGACCGCCTCTGTACGTATATACATTTATGTATATATATAAAATTCTTCTCACCCGTGCGTAAAACATATCATTTACAGCATAGTTCAGTCATAATTGGCCAACACGGAAAATAACATTTGAACAGATGTGTTCACCTGCGAGGTATATAGGGATAACACTTTTATTTTCATTCAAGTTACACGTCCATTAAAAAATTTTTTCAGAAAATTCTTATTTCATTAATACATCCATACTCACGATTTTGCGATACGTCGATTTGCGATATGTGATTAACATTGGGTACAGCATCGTCTTGTTACATGACACACACACTCGACGTCAGCTCTAAATATCCAACTGATTATCCAAGATATGGTGGCACTCGGTCATAATATTCAAATTGCCTAAGATGGTGTGTGCATATTATTATTTTATAATATTGTAATGCATGCGTGATGTGATTATTCTTAACCAGACGAAAGCTACTTTATATAATCAAAGTTGTTATTAACAACAATCATTAGACACGCGGACACACACACTCACACACACACAAAACACACCACCTTTGGGCTGCATAAATTATTGTTAAAATAACAATCGCCCACAAGTAACTTACAAATACAGGTTTGCGATATTTATTTTAGATGATTATACGTTAATTATTTTATTAATTTAAGGTGCTTGATAATAATGTGATTGTATGAACTTTCAAAAAGAGTTTCAAAATCGACTATAAAAATTTCCAATGTGATTTTTTGAATTTTCAATAATGGTTGTTTACAATATGTAAGTATTTTACCATTGTGACAGGGATATTCAGGAGTGTGTATTATTTGTAATAAAATTGTGATAATATACCATTATATACTATCTTTAGTTTCTGGAAAACCGTTTACGTAAAATCTGCAGTTTTTTCTATAAAAATACACTAAGCTACTATGTTAAATTGTACTAATTTCAAATGTCATATTTTTCCCTAGCATGTAGTTTTTTTTTGATGGTCGATATAATTATTGATCATTTTTGTTGAAGTTCTAGAATACATTCACTGTAAATAAATCTTGTAAATATACAATCATTAAAATTATCCAATAATGCAAAACTACATACCAACGTATAAAAATAACTGTTGTGCTAGGAAAAAAATTAAAGACATTTAAAAACATTGCATAATTTTACATAGTAATCTGATTATCGTATCTTTGTAGCACAAACAATGCATAGTCAATCAATAATTAGAACTTGTTATTAATTAGTGTCAAATAAAAAAGCGTTTAAACTCAATTTCATTGTGACAAAAATCAAGCAAAGTTTTACTTTAAAATTATTTTTCAATTATAGCAGAAAATTGTATAAATTTAATATGCAAAATATTTTTTTTACATACATTTCAAATGCAAAATAAATAAATCAATTTTAAAATAACCAAAATCTGCAGATTTTAAGACACAGTTTTCAATCTAGATTTTCTTTGAAACTTCTTTAAAAATATTTGATCCAGAAACGCTAACTGTCAATCACAGAAATGAGATATTTTATATCTAAAAGAATTGAATTTTACAGAAATGATTTATTTACACATCTCTTTTCGATGAGGACAGATTTAGAAGCATATTTACACAGCATGCATGAGTCTATCGCTAAAGATCATATCGGAAACATCTACGCCATTATTTTGTTATCAAGCACCTCTCAATTAATGATGAAATTCTATCAAATGTAAAATATTCTAGCACTAATAAAAAAAATACAGCTCGAGGACGTCAGGAATAATATGGAATATGATAAATTTTAAGGTGAAACATTTTTTTGTTAAAATTTTAAATTAAAATATCGAACAACTATCATCAAATGATAAATCCATCGTTCTCGTATTGACAAAAAAAATATGATATAGAAAATGATATTTGTTCAATTGCTTTAATAACTGATAATATTCATAATATATTTATCGAAATTAACAAACACAAAAGAAGGAAAATATGAAAAGAATAATGCCAATAGCTTCAGATTTAACAAAAATGAATATAATAAGGAGAGGCTATAAACATTATTTATTTTTAGGATCATCGGAACAAAAGGAGACGTCTCTCTTATACTACCCATTGACGTACTTATGTCTTCCCTTTAAATAGTTTATAATAAATATATTGTTACAATAAATAATATCCTCCCAATTTCGTTTGAATGTAATTATTATGAAAAATATATATTAAATATCTATATTGCAATATCGTAAGTCAATGAGTACAATCTCCGTTATATTTTGCTTCGTCACTCACCGACGCCTTGCAAAGGTCTTTTTGCTCGTGGCCTATGGGCGATCGTGTTCAATTCATATTGCTGCGACAGACTGAACCTAACGAAGGGGTTTAACATTAAACATACCAAAAATAAAACAGTCCTATATATTTATCGACCGAACATTATAAAATTTCCCAAACACACAATGTGATGATTAAAATATGCATTAGGTTGCTTCGCGTTTATAATATGAAATTAATAAGTGAAAATTTAATAAAAGACGTGGAACAACCAAATGTGCTCATAAAATTAGCATAAATATTTGGCAAAATTTTATTATAATGCTGCGTGAAATTTAAAAGAAATAATTATTGTTATCGATAACATATAATTTGTTTTACAACAAAAAACGTGCCACTTAAAATATAAATATATACACAGAGTCGTGGACATTTATAATACAAAACAAATTTAACATTTCTTCTACAATTATTCAAGAATTGCTGCTGAGTTAGCAGATGGCCAAAATGTTACAATTTTTACCATGAATGAATTATTTCAATAGTAACGATAAGGTAATCAGTTCATATATTAAAAAATTAACAACAAAAAATAGTGATTTATTAAATAATAAATTTATACAAACCACAGGACGGACGATTTTTGTAAATGGTATTAAATTAAAAGTCGCTCTTTTTTAACAATACCCGAAATCTGAAAGTGAAAACAGCGCGTATAAAATTAATTAAGCAAGTTCCACCAACCTTCATTATCTCCCTGAACTTCCCGATTTCACGGTGAATTACGTCTCTTTTTTCTTCTTCAATATCGGCATCTTCTAAGATTTTATTTCTCTTCTCGATCTGTTCCTCTGAAAATAAAAAAATATGTAATAAACGTTTTAAAATATTTTGTGGTAGAGTGATTAAATATCGGGTCAGTCTACACTTCATATATTTAAGTACCACTCGACTTTTCATAATTATATCAAAATTGACAACATTTTTTTTTCACTCTCAAAATGAAATGGTGCTCTTTTAACTGTTTTAATGCCATGCGCCATGAGGCTCAGTTGCTACACAACCGTAATGCCAACAGCTACATACGGGGCATTTACAGAATTTGTTACTTACACTACAAATTAATAGTATAAGTTATTAACGTATATAGTCATCTAAATAAAAACCTTTAAACGTATTACTGCTTGTCCTAAAAATGGCTAAAATTAATGTGCTTTTTTCAATGTCGCAAGGGTTGTCACTAGCCACTTGTGTCTTGGTAATATATGAAGCATAATTCTTAATAAACGAATGATAATTGGTATTCTAATAAAGCAAAAATTAATTTAATATTGTTTTGTTGTGACAACCCTAGCTGCAAATGGTGTCCAAATGCAGAGGAAATGGCACCCGGAGGCTCCTTTTGGGTCATAAGAGTCCGTGACAAGTTTTTAACACATAAAAACTATTGTACGAAACACAGGCCTTTTAAAAAGGAGCATATTAAAGGAAATGGATATCTCATCCAACTAGAGTCTCCAATTCGAGTAATCGAGTACTCGATACTCGAGTATTTTTGTCTATTTTTCTAGTACTTGATAATCGAGTATTTTGTAAATTACTCGATTAATACTCGAAATTAAAAAATTTTGAAATATTTCAGAAACAAAAATAACTTTAACTCGGTCCGGTAAAGGATAACGTCTTGCTTTTATTTGGCGTTTATGCCCGAAGTCCCGAGTTAGAGCGGTTACTATCAGGTATAATTTTTTCATAGTTCCATAGTTGCATAGTTCCGGTCGTCGGCTATGTTAGTGGGTATGACGGAGAAATTTCTATTGTGTTTTCTGTTCGACAGTCCCGACTTATCTAATTTATGGCAATGAACAATATGAAATATCAACAAAAAAAAATTTTAGGTTTTATGACTATACAGTTGTAGCGTAAAGTGTTGTAAATTGTTTATACTGATCCCTCAGCTTAAAATATAAATCAAAACAATTGTGTGTTTTAAAGGCATTTAAAGTAAAGTCAGTTCTTTGCGAACCGTTTAGCTCTAGAGTGAAAGGGATTCACCCAAATAGATCTTCGAAGAATATAGATTTAAATTCTTCGCATTAATCAGAAGGAGTAGAATATTGTATATTGTTAAGAAAAACAATCTATTGAAGAAGAATTACAAAATGCTATTTTGTCAATAGTCGAAGGAAATAAGAGAAAAGCAGAGAAGGGAATGAAAGAGAACATAAAAAGAGAGTTCAAAAAATTTTATATCTATAAAAAGCGAACAGATATAAATTAGAAGCCTTATCCAACGCGTTAATGACAATAAGACCAACATCAACAGCAACGGAAAGGGTTTTTTCCATAACGGGAATAATAAAACCAAAGGTTAGCAGTAATATTAAATTCGAGACACTTTTTGCATTATTGTTTTTAAAAAGTATGTTCGTGAAGTTAAAATAATTGTAAAAATGAACATACTAAGTATTTTATTTATTTATTCTTATGTGCACGAATTTGAATAATAGCTATTTTGGTACATTTGGTAAATACTCGAAAGTACTCGAGTACTCGAGTATTTTAAAATTTTAATATTCGATACTCGAGTAGTTGATGGTTCGAGTAATTGGAGGCTCTACATCCAACCTAATTTGACCAAATAAACCCACACGAAATTGGTCAAAGCTGTTGAAAACCAAACATATTAAATGCTTTTTGGAAGAGTCTAAGCCAGCAATTCGAGCAAGACTTCTGCTGACACAAAAGCAAATATGTAAAATTAAAAAATGTTTTAGCAATATAGAAAACATTTACTTATTAAAATCATTTAGGGAAGAACTCTGGTGTGCCGTGTGTGAGAAAAGGTTGCGAATTTCTGAAGTAAATAGTCCTCAAGGCCCTTTGATAAACTCATTATATATTTCTATGTAGATAGCAGCATTTGCTATGTACATAGAATAGATGACAGAAACTGTCCGATGGGTTAAAAAATTCCACGCGATTATAAATGATGCATCAGAACACGAACCTGATGTATCATTTATTTTGAACAGTAGCAAAACAATTAAAAACAAAAAGTTTTCTGAAAATCTTGGTGGATTTGACTCGAGTGCACTATAATAATTTTATTTTTTAATATAAATTATTTAGATATTCAAGCACACAAAAAAATACATACCAAGTTGAATAGCTTCAAAATTGTTAATTTCATCTTGATATTCGGCTAAAATTTGCTCAATCCTAATCAATGTACTCGTATCGACTGCTCTCTGTTGTTCGTCCATATAATCTTCTTCAGGTTCAGCCTCACCGTCTTCTCTGTCATCCCGTTTCTTCGGTGAAGTAGAATCGGTTTTCTTCAACCTTTGTTCGCCTATAAAAATATTTTAAAAATCCATCTATAATATAAACCATAAATAAAATATCAAATATTACAGTATCATATGAATATACTTTTATAATGTTCCAACAGATGTTTGGTTTTTTCGTCGACTTTGGCGACGAGCTTCTTATCTCCCAGTTGCCGGTCGTGGAGTAAGCGAACACACCTCAAACCGGCTTCGGGAGAGCTGAACTCACAGAATCCGAACGAGGCGACACGTTTCCAACTCAATACGGGCCCACAAGCTGTGAGTATATATCGTATCATAGTATCCGGGGCTTTACCGGTGATATTTCCTGGAAAAAATAAATGTTGATTACATATCTCAAATTAACTTTTCTAACTATAAAAATAAATACCTATGAAAACTGTAACTGGTGGTCCTTCTCCGAGATCATGCTTTTTACCAGGCGGCGGAGTCGTGCCTGGAGCTGACATTGAATTAGACATTTTCTGCGGAACGCCCACAGGAGCAGGTAAAAGCGGCGCACCTGGTGGTCGATACACAGTCTGCATCGGCATAAGCTGAATATGTGAAATTATTAATTTTTATAAAAACAATAGGTCTATGTACGCGGAAGGTACTGTACTCACTGGTACTGGCACCATTCCAGGGTTCATGTATGGCGCTCGAGACAAATGGCTCGGAAGCCCTTGGGGCGCCCTCACTGGATACGACATCTCTCGATGACCTCACGGTATTCTATTGGGAAAATTTTTTTTTTATTATTTTACTGTAAACTACAATCAATTTGTCTTTGTCAGAAACGTGACACACAAAGACAGCAAATTAAATAGTCAGAATTTAAATCAACTTGGGTCAGTATGATAATCCAATCTCGGTCAGAATTTTATTAACAGCCTGGTCGTAATTATATTATTCAATGTCAAATGGTTAGAATAAAAATAGCATATGAGCAGAATAAAAATATGGGCGATTATATGAATTTAAAAAAATATTATAACATTTATAAATATAAATAAATGGGCAATATATTATTTATTTTGAAAATATCTGTCGCACCTAAACTGTTTGACAGGTTAGGTGCGAGCGAGCGGCAGCGAACGAGCATTGGTCACAACAGTGAACACCCCATGAATAACTTCCAACGAATCTATTTAATTGTATATAGGACGTGAACGAAGCGGGAATAACAACAGAGCGGCGACAAGAGAGCACGCTTGGCTTGTTGTGTTTTCATCTGACAATGTTGTGAGCCCAACCAAACAAGTTGGCCCTAAAAAACCTTGATAATGACCATGTCCATAAATACTAGCTATTTTTTATAAATACTGACCAATGAACTGTAATAAATACTGAACTGAATAAGTATTGACTAAAAAAAATAGTTCTGTCCATCTGTCAAAATAATTCTTACCATTTAATATAAATTCCGATCAATTAATATAAATTCTGACCACAACTGTATTAAAATATTTAGACTTTAGGCCGAACTCGGATGAAATTCAAGATGCAATAACAACATTCGCTTGCACAATATGCGAACGACGTGGATGATGACAAATTAACATTGGTAATATTTTCCGCTCGGAAAAAACTGTGCGTGGCTTAGCCTTTTTGTATGGATTCCATTAATTCAAATTCGCATTCATGAAAAACAAATTTAGTTTCGAATAAGGATAAAAACAACTTCTGCGTCCGTGAGCTGAAAATAAGTGATGAAATAAATTTCATAAAGATTATCATAAAATTATTTAGTTGCATTTTGTTTCTTGTTTTCGTAAGTCTTATTGTCAACAAGATTCAGTGTTTCATTGTTATATGTTTGATAGTACTATTTTAGCGCATTTCTGTACCATTAATTAGGGAGTGGCTTGATAAAAGCATTGTTTTTTTAATACGTACAATATCCTGGAAACGACATTTTTATTATTAGAAATATATAGTGTTTAGTCAAATTTAAATATCTACAAAATTACGTTGCTAAATAATCACCAAAATTTAATGTAGAGATTTTGCAGAAAGATATCGAAGTGAATCCAAAAAACACCAACGAAAACTTGGTTGTCCTAAATATTGGTGAAGAAAAGAAAGAGTGAGTCTAGGTATCATACAAATTCTCAGAAAGAAACAAAATGCATTACAGTAAGTGTTTCGCTTTAAAAATACTTTACAGAAATGGATTCTTTGACAACTTAAAGCTTTTCAAATAACTTTTATTTTAACACATTGTTGTCGGGTGATTTCGAGCATTGTCTTAAGCCTGGCGCGGGCCATTTTTTAGCAGCCGCGGAATTAATTGGAAACGAAGAATTTCCGCGTTTTTTTTTCGGAAACTCGCCATAACTTTTATACTATACAATATAAAATTATGAAATTTTAAACCCAGACTTACCATAAACAGTACTATCAAATAAAGAAGAAACACGGAGGTTGACACTTTTATATTTACTGGAAACTTGCGTTTATTTTGCACATAAAAGTACTATAAAAATGTATGTAATAAAAAATCGAATTAAACACTAAATAAAACTAAAATATGTCACAATTTGTTTTTATGAATAGTTTTTCAACGTATGATATCTCTAAAAACACGTACCTCTGTGTAGAGGTATGTCAAAAGGTACATAGCCACACTTTTGGTCCAATCATCAATAATCAGATAAATTATCCACACAAATTCATCGTCAGATTTATTTTCATCGGGTGAAAACATTTCGGGGTGTAAAACTATTTTTTAGACAACCGAACGACCGAACATTTACGCGTAACTGTAATGATGTATTTTTTTTTATAACAAGTCACAGATGTCGCAATGACTGTTGCTTGTTATCTACCCCAGGTCAAGTTTCATTGGAATTTGTTTTGTTTTCTCACTCCCGACCATCCCTTCTTTTACATCAGGTAGAAAGTAATTCCTCGAAGCATCTTGAATAGAATTGAACATAATAGAAGATATTTGGGATAACAGGATTTTTTTATAGTTCGTTATTTAACTTTTTGTACGGTATAAAAATTCAATATCAAAATTAGTACAATACATTTGGTAGAACTGTAATAAATGCGACGACGAATAAAATAATGTCTTTATTGAATATCAAAGCAGTGATATCTAGCTGCTGACAACAAAAAAAATGCAGTTCAAATTACACGGATAAACACGTGAGCCGACTTCTAGCAACAGACTACAAAAAACGGATTTTTACGGGTCCCGCAATCCAGCAGCAGTTCCGCAAAAACGGAAAAATCCGTGTCCCGACAACAATGTGTTAAGGTAAAATATCTGAACCCTCTGTTAGAGTTAACTTAGTTTATAAAAGACCTCGTATTGTGTTTGATGTAATATATGTATATGAAATTCACTTTATATGTTTATTATACTAAATTTAAGTGTTGAAAATGAAACATTTTTGGCCTCTAAGACAGCGAGATGCAACTAGAATTTGCAATACCAGTAATACCCGGTAATGACTGTTGTTTCAGCCAAAAATGTGGGACAAAAATGAACAAACTTAAGATAGTTATAAGTATCATCTACTTGAAAAACAATGCGTTTATTTGTTTATCAGACCGATCACCTAAAGAAAGCGACAGTCGGTGTCTATATAAATACAAAATGCCGACAAAGTCTGTGGAATATGAAGTGCCCTACTGACAGTGTTGCCAAATCTCCAGCTGTTTGAAAAAATCAATTTTATAGGAAAAGTAACAGATAACATGGTCAATTTCCACCCCCAATCGTCCGAATAGGAAAGAGCCTAGCACCTCTCCTATCATAAAAAGAGTATATAAGTTCAAACATAGTGTAGCTACGACACTTGCTTTCGGAATATACTTCCATCAGAACCTACCATCTGGTACTTGCACAAGTCAGATCTTAACTCTTATATTACTACAGTTCTGACTTGAGGAGTATCAAGCAGAGCTACTCCGAGTATCAACAGAAATTTAAAAGACCAAGGTAGCATCTTTTAGAGTTGAACCCGATCTTTGAAGACAACTGAATTGTACGAGACACAGACAAGGCATATCTATGCTGTTGCACAAATCGTACGATATTTCAAAACTGTTGAAAAAATATTAATAAATTTTAAAATCAATAACTTTGTATTCAATAAATGAAATGGAAAAGTACAATTTTTACTCAATATTTTATTGAACAAAATGTGATGTTATTTTTCAAGACTAAACAGCGACGATCGATCACTGTTTTATAGTTTGGTCGAAACCGAATGTTCAGTAGATCTATAATCTTTGTTAAATTTAGTGTAATAAAATGATTTAATTAGTAATATGCAAAGTCCACAAATAAAATATAAGATTAACTATGAATAGATTAGCAAAGAGCACATTTTTTGTTTATAAATCACTAAAATGATTAGAAAAGTGATATAAACGTCCATATTGTAGGGGGAAAAATTAGGTAATATATACGCATTTAATGAGTTGCTATTTTTAAATATTACAAGAAAAATATTTTTCTTCTGTTTTTTGACCACCCTTACTAAACCAACACACATATCATGACGCGTTTCTAGAACACTCGTAAACGGAATACTTTGCTGGAAATCGTCATCGAAGGGTTCACATATGGAAACGTGCGTCGTTCGAGAAACAAAATATAAAATAGTGGCGTAAAAATGTCAAGTTGCACCGCATTTATTGCGATGTCGAACGAAAAGATGCGAAATACCAGATGAACGCTAACCCTGAGTCGAATTTTGACAGCTGTACCGGCGAACGGGGGCGAAGCTTGCGCCAGACGCCTCCGCGTCCAAGCGATACCGACGAGGCGTACGTCGAAACGGAAAAGCCGGCCGAGGCGAAGAAAGACACGGGCCGACACCGCGAGGGCCCGCGGACATCCAACCTCCCGGGGTGGACACACTAAAAAATATGGGCGTGTTTGCAAATCGGCACATTTGCAACGCTCGTTTCTTTTTAATTGATTTTATATGCTAAAATATTATCTAAAATAGTGTTTATTTAATACCTTAATTTTATTTAAAACGTACTGAACCCAACTTTAGTCTAAATTAAAAATGTGGCACAGTAAATTGAATTTATGTGCTTCAACATAATTTTTAAATAATTACGTACTGGCAATTTAATCAATCGGTTTCATAGCGCTAGCAAGTTTTTAAAACTGCATTGACTCTTACTCTGTCTGAATGAAAGGTGATAAAGGTATTACATTTAAAGCAGAAAAGCAGTGGTCAGTAAATTAAATAAACGTAGATGGTACATTTCTACTATAAGATATTCGAGAAGCTACTTATCTAGAAAGTACTTCATAATAATTTATATATTATATTTGGACGGATTAAGAACTCTACGGACTAATACAAAAGTCAATTTTTACATTATTTTTCAACATAATATCCTAATAAATCATTACAGCCTCAATGTACACTCGGTATATACAATATACTGTAATGCAGGGCCTAAGGTAAATTACCTCACCTTTAGCAAGTCGGGGCCCATATTAAGTTTCTAAATTTTTAATTCAATAAGTACTTATATTACGTTTATTTACAAATATTTTCGTTAGTATGGTTTGTAAATCATTTGAAAATGTATTGACGACACATGAATAAAAAAAATCTAAAAATAACTAAGACATGTTTTATTGAAATTAAAGCAAATAAACAAGTAGAAAAAAAATAAAAAGTGTGAAAGCGTTGCAGATAGTGTAAGACCTGTGCATCATCGTGGTGCTTCTTCAGGTGAGAATATTGATACTGTGAGTGAAAATGTAGCCGAAGATCCAGAAGCAGTGGCGTAGCTATGGTGGGGCGGAGGTGGCGGGCCGCCCCGGGCGGCACTTGCTTGGGGGCGGCATATTCGCGATGGAATCATCTAGTGTGGTTCTTAACCCTGAATATACTAAAATTTATGTAAATCTACGAATAGTAAGAGCTTAACAATAATCAATTTATTATTTTTAAGAATGCTGATTTTATGACTCTGCAAAAAAATGTATGGGGGGGGGCGGCAATTTTAAGGATTGCCCCGGGCGGCACATACCCTAGCTACGCCACTGTCCAGAAGTATCGATTCGTCGGCGTTCGCAGCTTTTATTATAGCTTCCTTTGGTATTAATTTTATATAACACAAGAATTAAAGCCCAGAGACCATGGACGGCGAAAAATTTACACAGATTATGTGTTAGAGCAGCAGGAAATGGATGCTGAGTTTTCAAATGAAATCTTCTCTGCTGAGGCACATTTCCACCTCTCTGGGTATGTTAATAAATAAAATTACCGCATATGAGCTGATGAAAATCTTCATGTGATTCACGAGAGACCATTACATGCCCAAAAAGTGATTGTTTGGTGCGCATTGTGGTCAGGCGGCGTCATTGGGCTTTACATTTTAAAACAATAAAGGTCGGACTGTAACAGTCAATGATAATAACCGATTATTTTTGACACGAAATCGAAGATATTAACGTGGAAGATATGCGGTTCCTACAAAACGCCGTAACTTGTCACACGTTGGGTGCAACGTTGGATGTTTTGGGTGAAAAGTTCTCAAGTCGTATTATTTCACGTTTTAGTGACGTCAAATAGCCGTCAAGATCATACGATTTATCACCGTTGGATCATGCGATTCTACGCCGACTAGCCCGAAACATTAGAATACCTAAAAACATCTGCCAAGTTATAACCGAGACATAGCCCGAAATTTGGTAAAAGTCATCGAAAATTACTTCTATATTATTTTTTAATTATTGATTTATTTGATATTATTTTTATTAAAAAATGAATACGTCTAATGTTTGATTAATATTTTTTTTTGTAAAGTTTGGAAACTAAAGTTGAATCACCTTTAGTTTGTAATTTACTATTAATATTCAAAATAGTAAATATTTATTAAAGAAAAATACATATTGTGGGGGCAAAATGGTATTCTACAATTTTTATTTATAAAATAATATTAATAATTAATTAATTATTATATAAGATTTTTATATTCTTTTTATACAATTTAATTTAGGAACATGGCCGAATACATCTTGAAAAAGTTTTAAAAAGATATATTTAAATTTTATTAAGTAGCAATAATTAAATCTTTTAAGTTGTAATATTTTTTATCGGCTAAATTGCTTTTCAAATAACAAATGTTACAAAATGTAGTTTTAACCTAAAAAATATTAATTTCTTAAAATAAAATAAGATTGGAGGTAATAAGTATTGTTATTATAATTATTTATTGCCATCATCTGAATATTTTATTATTATGGCAACTTTTCACACACGTGCATTTTGACAACATGTCTCTCGCGTCAGGTTTGAAATTATTTTAACCTATGAAAATACATATTTTAATACGTATTTATTCTAATTAAACTATGTTAAGCATTATATTTTGTGTTTACAATAAAATCAATATAAAAACTAATACAAATTTTAGTACTATTTAGTATTATTTTAAGGCAATAAAAAGTGTTTTATTTCAGAACTAAAACGCAGGTTAGATTATGAAGAAATACCCATAAAGAAGAGATTAAAACTTGCTGAAAACGCTCTATCATATCCACTATTGACTATTGCCAATAAGGAGGATGTCGTCGTTCAATGGCTCTGTGATAAATTGTCTAGCTTTGAAGATGTGGCTACAAATAATCTATTCTCGTCTTTAAATCATTTATTTAAAGAGATTAATTTTAAAGCATGTTCAACGTATAATAAAACGCAGCTTTTAAAGGTATTTTTTTTTAAATATACTTATTTTTAAAAATAAACATGAAAATCATATTTTTATTACAGATTCTGTCAAAGCATCTGCAAGAATGTAGTAAAGAAATGATAGTTAATAACACTGTTACGGATTACAATGTAGAACTATTTGAATGTTGTAGTATTTTGATAGATAATACCACAATTTATAATTCTTATAATGAATTTATCTGCCAGTTTTTTATACTCATCAAAGAACTATTTTTTAACGTTGTGTTATGTCAAAAAACTTTGACTGAGAATATTCGCAAAAAAGATCAATATGGAAAGTTCATTAAAAACACTTTTCTTAGCTTGCGAAATTATATTAAAAGCATCAATAAAAAAACAGCTTTGGTTGAACCATTTTTGCAGTCGCAGTTATTGTGGGAAATATTAGAATTATCCGATGATGATACTGTATCTTTTCAAGCTTTCAGTTTATGTCAAATGATTGCTTTTCCCAATTATTCGCTTCCGTTGTATAAAAAATATATTACTACTCTTATTTCTAAGGGCGATTTGAATAGTTTAATTGAAAAAACGGGTGAGAATTTAAGACCTATTGTAGCAATGATGGACCTTATTCTGAAGAAGCCGGATTCGATAAAAGTCGAACAATTCGCTCGCTTTCTCAACCTGATAGTATATTCTTTTAAAAGTGATGAAATATTATTATTCTTGTTTAATTCGATTCTGTACAAGGTATTAGGAGTTGAACAAGAATATTTAGATATACCGAAAGAAATATCTTCAGTGAATTTTGACAGAGACACTGTTAAAAAGTTGCACTTTGCGAATCTTCAACTTCTTTCTAAATTCAACATGAATTTGAATATAAAACATGATTTCAATAAGACAGAAGATGAAAAAAAAGTTTTTATTACATTTTTTCAAGAGGTTACTGTAAACGTAATCTTTGAAAGCTTCGATGATTTAACTTTGACGATTATAAAACAGGCGTTTTTACTTGATCCGTCAATTCTTGAACCTCTGATGGAGGTTCTTTTACCGAATATTATGATACAGAAGAAGCGTAATTATTTTAACGAATCGTATTCCGAAACTTTGATAACGATAATTGATATAATGTTCAAAATGAGTCGAGGTTTGGAATTTTTAACGAGATTGTTACCAAAAATCAAATTAACTTTGGAATCACATGACGAGGAGCAACAAAAATTAACTAAAAAGTATAAAAAGCTCATTGAAATGGGAGAAAGTACTGATGAAGTACAAAATAAAATTATTTCATCACAAGACATGTTTCCGGAAGAGTTTTGTAACACGTTCGGACAGTTGAGCTCAGATTTGGTTTCTTGGCAGCACACAAACGTTTTAAAGATACTCATAAATTATTTAAATGAATATGGTATATCAAAACTGGAAAATGGAAATACAAGTATGTCGTTTTAGAATATTTTTTTAATGAATCAACTGCTGTTAACATTTTTTGTATTAATTTCAGATCCATCTACTATTGTATTGACTGAAATTCTATGTTCGTTATTAGTATCATATTTACAATACAGCAAGATTGCAGATGAAGACGTACCTGAAACAATTTATCAGAAATTTGACGAATTATTCAAAGGTGTGGGGTCAGAATGTTTAGTTAGATTTGGAAATGTCATCTATAAATTTCCAGAAGTATTTATTTTTTATATATTATTGTATTGTAGCATTTAAATATCTGTATTATAAAAAATATTTTTTTAGGAAATTAAATTGACAAGATTGTTTCTCAATCTATGCCAAAATTATGGACATTTGAAGCTACTATTACATAGGTATCAACCATACTACAAAGATGATACAAACGACGATGACAATTCTTCAAATGATACATTCCATATATTTAATCTGAATTTATTACATGACTATATGTCAGCTCATCAGTGGAAGAAAGTATATAAGTTCATATTAAAGCATGATGATGTTAAATCTAAACAACTTATGGTAAGTTAAACTCGATTTCTAAGTATTGATATTTTATGATTTACTTATTAAACTGACTTTTATGATTTCAGTACAATTTAATAATCCAAAATTGTATTATGTCGATTGTTAACAAAAATGATTCTGAACGCTCTCAGATAGTTTTCGAGAATTCTAAAAATTATATTTTAGAAAATTTTAATGAAATTCTATTTATTTTATTGAAAAATAATATATACGCTAACATCTTGTTCAGCAAGTTGACTTTGCTGGAACTAAAGTTAATATCAAAAAATATTGTGGTCGCTCTCATTAACTTAGATAAACAAAATAGAGAGGAAACTCTTACGTCGTTCATTGATATGTTTAAAATAAACTGCGTTGAAAGCAAAAAGGATCTGCTTTCGATGGTAATGCTAGAATTGCTCAGAAACATATGGAAAAAATTTGATAAAAAGAAAATCACCAAACAGTATTTCTCATTATATGAGTCATCAGATCTAGACGACTTTAACATCAGACAACTTATGAAATCCGTTCAAAGTTATAAAGAGTATCACACTAAAATGTCTGAATGTGATATATCAAATGATATAGAAGAAATCGTTCAATCTCTGACAATATTAAACGATTTACCGATACAGTTCTTGAGTGAAAATTTACATAACAGTTTAATGTTCACTGTTATTCTATTAGTATCCAATAATGAAGAATGTAAATCATTGTACCAGATTTGTAAATCTATTTTGATGAAGCTATTTGAACTATCGTTTAAATTACCGAATTTCGTTGATGTATTTTCGTCACCGTTTTTCTTACAATTAATAGAAAATGATTTATTTAAATTATTATCATCGTCAAACGATCAGAACTTCAATAAATACGATTTAATGAAAAACATCTTGATTGGAACAGTCGTTAAAGAGAATTTGAGCGGAATTGTTGAAATCGTTAATGTTTTAGTGAACGATTGTAATGCCGAAAAATATGAATCGGTCGACATCTTTACCAAGGAATCTTTTCAAATGTTATCGTTACTATTGATAGTTGTATCAAACCTTAAAAAATCGAGTATGACGGGAGAAATGAGAGCTATAACTACTGATTGTTGTAATAAATCAATGGAAGTATTATACAAATATATTAAAGGTTTTGAATCAAACACATCATTGGCGTCACAAAAATGTGTAACAAATATCTTGGAATCATATTCAATCCTGTTAATGTTTCACTGCAAATCTAACGACAGTAAAAAATTGAAAAAATTGACCAAATCTCTTGAATTCTTCTTAAAACTTGCTGTAAGTTTTACTCACTCAATACTCGTTTTACCTGTGCTTCAAATTTTTAACGAATTTATATATTTCAGCTTGAGACATCGGTCGATAAAAATTTGGACTTGTTCCACGCTAAGGGCAGTTCAAAATTAATCAACGTAATCTTGCACCATTATAAAATTCTATCGACAAGTCTTCCACAAAGCTATGAGCAAACATTTTTTTCTCAAATATGGAGCACTTCTAAATCTTATCTGGAAAACAATCTAAAGAAAACCGAACCCGGATGGGTGGAAGTCACTAGTATAGTGCTAGAAAACGTAACTTTGACTTGCGAGTCGAGTGATACTAAATTTTTCAACACCCATCTCACAAAAGAACTGATCGGAAGCAAAAACATTACGGTGATTATATAAACATCTTTATTAAAAGTATAGATTATATTTAATATTAAAATTATAATTTTTAGTCCGAAGACAGCTCTTTTTCTTGTACGTCGACTGAAGTATCGCATGTTATACAAAAACTGTGGTCCTGCTTTTTGAAAGCGAATCTTAAAGCGTCCGGTAAAAATGAAGCAAGATCCTCAATTGTCAAACAAATGACCAAAAAGTTTTTCTTATGGCTAAAATATATGGATAGATCTTCAAATACATTAAACATTAAAAACGATCAAGGCGTAAATGACGATATTGTTAATGAAAAACATCCGAATACTAAAAAAAGCAATGATTACGAAATCACTTTAATATACATAGATATAATCACAGAATTTATCAACACCAAAAAAGTAATTATTTTGATATACTCTTAAGATATAAAAATCAATCATTAGATTACTATAATTTATTTATGACGTTTCAGATGATCCTATCAAATTACTTGATAGACATAATCATTCCGATGCCTACGATGATTTGCTCTCAATTCAATAACCACGAAAACATTTCATCTGATCCGGTAGACGTGTATTGCATTTTATTCGGAAAATGCACTCGACTACTTAATTCGCTTCTCTGTCATCGTTCTGAAATTCTTCAAGATAGGTATTGATCATCTCGTGATTTTTAATTATTTATATTCTCTACATAATAATCATTTTAAATTTTAGATGGCCACCATTTTTCGTCGCTTTTAGAAAATTAATCGAATCACTATGTTTGAAGAGTAATTCCGACCAATCGCTAAGTCCCAAAGATATTGAAAAATTGGTTAAATTGAGCCTCAGCATTGAGCGGTAATTAAACTAATTCATTTTTTAAATGCATTCTAATTAAATTTATAAAAAATATGTTTATTTTACAGAATAACCCAAATCATGGCGAAAAATGTGAAGCAAGACATCACAAGACTCGCCCCATTTTTAATAGCTGATATCATAATGTATTTCCAAAAGGTGTCCGTTTATCCTATGATCAAGTTCCATTTGCAAAATTGTATCAATTCTTTGATGCAACTTTTGGATAATTACGCAAGGAGCTTCTTGATGAGAAACATGACCGATTCTAGCCGAATCATGTTCCAAAAAATAAACGACGAATATAATAAATACCACAAATATGTTGGTTCCTCTTGAACATGCTTTTATTTCTATATATATTTTTTTAATTAATAAATGTTTTTATTTCGTAATAATAAATTGTAGTATTATTTCAAAAGTTAATGTATACTCTATAAATTGTAAAACGCAGCTGTTGCAAAATAGTAGCGCCTCTCAATGAGGGTAACATTATTAAGCGGCAATACATTATACCACTTTTTCGGCAAAGAAACCCTGCCAATTTATAGTTTCCCTGTCAATTGAGTACAAGATTCTCTAAAAGATTGAAGACAGATTCAGTCAGCCACAGGAAAAATCATGTTAACAGTTTTGTGGGATTGCCAAGGCATTCTGCTTACAACGTTCCAGCCTCTTAACATCCGAATCCTAACACAATATCCTAAAAAAATTATTGCTGCCATTTGACAAGCGATCAGCATTCCTCTCAAAATGATTCTATGGATTTACAACGTTCGCCACTAGACACGTTGGGCTAAATTCAAGCATCCCCAATTTACTTTTAGCCTTGCTCCTAGCTATTTCTATTTATTCTACACCTTTCAAGTGAGTGCTTTTCCGACAAAAATGAGGTCACCACTTCACAGCATAATAAAACTGGCGGTTTTCAGGGACAGGCGCCTAAATGTATGTTGAAAAATAAACTTTGTTTTCAAATCATTAATGATTTTTATCGACTTGTTTTTAAATGCACTTTTTTTAAATTAGTAACACTTTTTTTAATCGTTTTCACTAATAACAAATATACTGCAAGAAAAATAAATTATTCAACAAATTATGTTACTGAATAAATAATTTCCACTAAAAATGAATATGTACTTTGCATTGAATGATCCCACTAATGTTTTACTACTGGTATATATTTAATAATTAAATTAAATGTTGAGAACCTCTGATCGTTTTAAAAAAATAAAACAAATAACAAATAAATTTGTAGATACCATGTCAAAAAGATCTGCTTCAAAGTGCAAAATACTAAATTCAAGTTTGAGCGTACAAAGTGCATTTTAATTTTTCAAATTTTTAGTGCAAAGTATTCAAATTTATGTTTATGTACAAAGTGCATACTAACCAATTTTTAGTGCAAATTATTAAAATTTATATTTGTGTGTACAAAGTGCATACTATCAATTATTTAGTGCAAGGTAATAAATTTATGTATATAATATATGATAATTATATAATTCATTAAACGAAACAAACTCGTATATTTACGATTGAAGTATACAGGATTCTTAGTTATAATATGAAAGGTACTTCTAATTACTAAAATATCTTTCAACCTATTTTCATTTAAACTATTTATATTATATTCTAGAATAAACTTCAAGCTAGAGAAGGCCCTTTCCACACTAAACTTGTGTTTCTGGAGCTCTTTAAACCACCACTGCATATTTTTTATAAATGATTTTTTTTAATTTCATATTTTATTTCGTTTGAATATGTACTGGTTTGTCAAATATAGACATTTCCGAACGTCATAAGATGGCGTTCACGAACGCATACAATTGGCGAAACAGGCGTCAACATGATATTTAGTATAGATTTGTTCTTATTCAGGTTTAGCCGTTAATTTTAAGAAATATTCTATATATAGTTTTTTCTGAACATGTTGTACTAGCTAACGTTTTGATAAAATTATAAGATGAAACTAAAAATAAAAAGGTCGTCTTGGAATTTTTTGTTCATTTAGCAATGCTGCAGGAGTTAAAAATGGTTACTTTAATCATTTTTGTTCAAGGATGACAAAAAATAACTAAAAGAGGACAATCCTCTTTAGAAGAGAACGTCTGGTTACCTTACATTAGCGTAAAGCTGTTATGCGATGCACATGTATTTTAATAAATATTTTGGAACATTGAAGCTCATAGATAAATATTTTCTAGCAGTTATTTGCACTCCTATTTTTTTAATAACTTATACTGTTTTTTTAAATTTGTACTAGTTTACATAGATCTCTTTTAGATTTTAGAGGGAAAAGTTCGATTTAGTTTAATAACATTTTGATTAAATAATTAAGTATTTGTATTAGCAAAAGAGTGACAATAAAAGTTTCGATGGTCGTTTTATACTGCGTTATGGCCAAGTGCAAAATAAATTCGATCGTTCGCTAAAATTTTATTTGCGCCGCAACAACGTTCGTTAGAGTGTCGGGTAGTATTTAAAAATGATATTTGAATTTTGAGATTGCATTCTCTGGGGGAAACCGACGACGAGACGCACGAATGCATGCCCATATATGGGAATAGGCGTCCTCGCGTCGGTGTGGCCAGCCGTCAAAATGGGAGTGGGGCGGCTCATTTTTTAGTGTCGTCGGCGGATCTCGGGTGGGTGCGATCGCCGCCACAGCTCCGTCGAAGACCGCTCTGCAGACATGGTGAGTGGCCGTCGTTCGTCTTTCCGTTTTTCGCCCGAGCGCTTGTACGGTCTCGGGGGCGTCGTTTCGACGAGGGCGGCGCCCCTTCGCGGTCGGCCCTCGCCCTCGCCGGCCGGCATCGATTCCTCCCCGCCCCGCGGCGGAAGTTCTCGCCCCCGACGGGACGGGCGCTCCGGGGCGGCGTTTCGCGGACATTTTCGACGATCGGTGTCGTTTTTGTCGATTGAAGTTATATAAATTGCCGGCAGCAGGCTACGGCACCGGCACCGGCGTCCGATCGATCGCGGTTGAGCGCCCCTGACGGTCGCCGGATGAATCATGCGCAGTGCGAATCGGCGGCGTCGGTCGCGTCTCCGTTCCGATGCGCGGGGTCGCCGTTTCGTCCCGCAGGTCATGATCATGTTCACGGCTACCCGACTGTTCGACTTCGCGAGGCGGCGCGTCTCGGATGATTCACGCCGCGACCAGCGATCGCCGACCTTTTTTCCATGCGGTCCGCCCCATACTTTTTTTTATCGATTTTTATCTAAACGAGCTTGTTTCAAAAATCACACTATAATATGATATTTGCAACTAAATAAATTTATATTTCTTTGACTGTTTTCGATTTTGCTTATCCTCAGATGATATAATCTTTCTATTTTCCGGAAACGAAATGATTCGATGTCTTATGCACCGTGCTAATGCGAGGATGCAATAATCGCTAATCCTCGTGCTTGTTCTAACGAAATTAGGAATACGTTTAATTGATATGAAAAAATAATTTAAATTGCTCATGTTTCGGCAGGTGTATTCCCGCCATATCGTCAATGATAACGTTTATAATCTTAGTTCAAAACATATTAGTTTTTTGCGTTTTTTGTAATAAAAAAATCTCATGCAAGACGTATGTCACAAGCCAATAGAAAGAGAGGTACTTATTATTATCCTGAGAAATGATGGGTACTTGATGATATGAACATATGCCGGGGTAGAATATGAATATATAGCTTATGGCAAAATTAAAAAAAAATCCGTTAAAATCACATATGTAAATATGCAAAGAAATAACCTGATGCTAGTAGTTATTGTTGTTTTGAAAAACATTGTTAATTGCATTTTTATAATCAATTATTTTGTCCGATGACACAACATGTGTGCCATGCTCGCGATAACGGTTTTGTGCCCGGTAACACAACCCCTTTGCCTCGTTTTCGTCAAGCGTTGTTAGTTTATGGCACAGTTCATTATTTTTTATTAAAATGTAGACCGTCATCTGGTGAAGTTTAACCATGTTATAGAGGGTCAAGTTTATTATAAAAAATATCGATTCATTTGTTTACACATTTGTTTATTTATATACAATTATAAAGGCCATTTTTTAAGTAGATTTGTTGCAGAGAGTTATTCATGGGGTGTTCACTCGCTGTCGCTCGTATTTATGTAGCAAAACGTTGTTTTGCTACATAAATACGAATTATAATTTAAACAAATTAAGTGAGCGTGAGCGTTGGTCAGAACAGTGAACACCCCATGCATAACTCGCTGCAACGAATCTACTTTAAAAAGTCATTTATAATTGTATATTAAATAAATATTTTCTTAGAAAAAATTTAACCCCCGGTAACAGGAAAATACCTATTTTGTCTTATGCCATTGAAACCTTGTTTTCAACCACCAGAATCGATGGATAAATAAGATTTTCCTATTTGTATGGAATATCATGCTTACTAAACATTATTTTGCTGGGATTTAAAACGATACAATTAATTTTAAACACAAAATTCTGTCATTATTATTTTCCTAGTAGTGCTCCGAAGTCGGCTTTTCCTTTTTTTATGCTTGTTAAAAAATTTGCAAGGAAATAAAACCACTTTTATTCGATCAAAATATCTGGAAAAAAAAGCTTTTTTTTATTTAATAAAATAAGATGTACATTTTAAAATGAGGCCTTTGGGTCTACATTATAATTAGTACACATTTTCTAAAATGGTAACATTTTGATTGGTGAGAAATTGTTGAAAGTAGGAGTATCAAAAAACTCGAAACAAATTTAATAAATGTTTCCACATGACGTATTTACAATTTCAATTTTTATATTTGTTAAAAACCAAACACTTTCTATTATTAACAAATAATCAGTTAATTTATTTTTTGTGATAAAAAAAATTGTTCCCAGCAAATTTAAACTACGCGTCGCAATTAACCTTAAAAAATGATAATAAATCTGTAACAAACATAATAATTTAGTATATTTGTCATATTAAAAATGATATTTAAATATCGAGACATAGGAGGAAAATGGATATTGAGTTTATATTACATGACCAGATTTTGATAATATCCAGCCTCTAAAGAAATTTTGGAAATTTTTGTTCGAGGACGTCTGGTCGGTCACCTTACTGTATCAAATATTATTTTAATATGTATGTAATTGGCACCACGAAAAGGTTTTGCCGTACTTTCATTATAGTTGCGCGGTGTTTTAATCGTTATTAAATATAATATATGGATACAAAAGCTCGATAACAAATTAAATATCCGCACTCGAGCGATAATGAATCTTAATGCCGTGCAATTAAAGAACGATTTCGTTTTGACTTTCATGCGTTTTTTGTGCAGAGGTGAGCAACCTATTTATTAATACCGCCTCACTATGTCAGTCAGATGCAATTGAAAAAGAGCTATTTCCGACGCACGTCTCCAGCCTAGCTGCGTGTCTAGACGGATGGAGTTATCGCCCCTAATTCTCCTTCCCTTTTTAGTCTCGACGAAACGAGTACCCCTCGTTTGCGGTTCTAGTGACAGGCGAGAATATCGCGAACTCGCTTTCGATCCGGTTTCGCTGTCAACAAACGGGGATAAAATCTCTGGCTGTATTTTAATTTAGTTCGCGAATTATTCACGACTGCGAAATCTCGTTAGTCATAATGACGACACGTCAACCGAGTTTACGCAATTGATTTTTTCTATGCTCTTCTAGCGATTCGAAGCCTCTGCCGCGAAACGAGTTTTAGCAGAAGGTTAAAAATCATAAATCAACACTGTAATCTTTCAAGTTTTGCGATAACGAACGGTCGGTATAGTTTGGCAATTGTGCATGTAATTCGACGATCGATTCGACCTTCGCATTTCCTAGGCGGCTTTTCTTACGCAGCAGCAGTCACGGTTAACAGATTTATAGTCTGTCCGATCCCGACCTTGCGCAAAACTTTAGAGATTGTCTTAGATCATTTAGGGATTAAAATACGCGACTTCATGGTCGCTCGTAATAAATTTTATACGTGCACGATCATATATTTTTCAGAGCTTAACTCGTTTATGAAATAAGACGTAATTAGAAGCAACCGACATGCCGATGCTATTTGAGAATGTAATATAAATACGTAGGAATAGTATGACTGTAGCAATGAATGATTCATAACTTCAAGCACCTTATCATTATCAGTCTTTATTGTTCGGCTTTATCGTATTTTTTTCATACTGAGTGTACCGATTTGACTTTTTGTTTATAATTATACTATTTGAAGTTTTCTGTAATTCTACTTTTTCTCATATTTATCAACACTAGTAAAAATGTGTATTATACGAAAGCCAAAAATCTCTCTTTTACGTATTGCTCGATTCTATTGAATGATAAATTCAAATTTAACTTTCGCCTTAATTTTTTACATTTTGCCAGAGCGAACACAATGACTGCACAAAATGAAAATCATTTCGGCTACGTCTGACCTTCTCTTTCTCTTAGCTCTCGTTCCATATTCGGCCGTAATTACGAGACCATATTTATACAAATTTGTCGCTCCGTATTTGGATGCATTTTTTTTGTCGTTCTTCACCACAGTATGCCATTATAATAAACAGATCACGCAGCGCGACGCGAGTGCGTGAGACGGCTGACGAACGATCTAAATATAGAAGAAGAGCGAATAGCTCGGAACAACCCCCCGCTGCGTGAAATGTTTAAGAAGGCCTGCCGCTCGGTTCCGGCGAGCGGGTTTCCTCGACGCGGCAGGTTACGGCCATATATGGTCGCGTCGCGTCGTGCCAGCGGTTATCAACCGCCGGGGCGCGGTCCGCTCGCCGTGAATCATAGCCGCGGCGATAATTCGACGGCCTATCTCCGCCACAATCGCCGCGGCGAGTCGAAAACCTTGCCGAATGACACGGGGTCGCCAACATTTGACGAAAGTGACACCATCATATTCTTCTGATCACTAATTGCGAAACTTACAGTAGCGTACAAAAAAAATCGCATCATATTTCGTATATAACTAAAAATCTGACATATTTTCTATGCGGTAAAAAAATATTTTAAAATCGTATATTACTACTATATATTATTTTGGTGCACCCATTAAATACTGGTAAAATACTGAAAAGCATAGAATTAATCAACGATTCAATACATTAATGATCTAATTCTTTGTAGCATAATCTTTCGATCGATATAAATTTGTTTGTTGAATTAAAGATTATTTATTCCAGAGCCGATCAATATTTTTTATTTCAATTTTTCATTATATCTGAGATATTTCGTATTTATAATCAACTATTAATTTATTTTTTTAATCTTATCTTCACTGCATTGAACATTGCTCATTAAATTGATAAAAATAAAAGATTACCGTCTATTTTCGCGCAATTAGTGCAGTAACATATATATCACACATGGCCAAATGGTGGCTCGCGAGCCGCATGCGGCTCTTTTGTATATTAGGTTATTCCATAGGTGCGAGTTATATGAGCTAAAAATTAAAACGTGTAATACTATTAATAAATTATGTATTCTCCATCTTTTTCTACAATTCTTTCCACGTGTTAATCTTTTTATATCTGATTCGAAAAATAATATATTTTTTGAAACAATTAATTTTTTAATGTCGTTTTTTATATTCATTTTTTGTAAAATATTTTTTCTACCTAAAACCTGTTGCATGGATCTAAATATGTGATGGTCGTTTGGAGCAATGTCTGAAGAATACGGTGGGTGAGAAAGGAGTTCCCAAGATTTTTTTTATCGTCTATTTGGATACATGAAGGCAAGCACTGTCTTGGTGTAAAATTACGGTTCTTTTTATTGTATGATGAGATGCTTACTACTTTTTCCATTGCAATGAGCACTTCTGTTACCTGTACTAGGGCCCTACGAGTCCAACCCTTATGGGCGGGCACCCAGCTTGTGGCGATGAACGGGACCCACCCCCCGTAATAGATACATATTTATCAGTTTCATTATTATTTCTCTCGAGTGCATTGTGTATCATCCTTGTTATAACACCATCCCCCTGATCTTCGAGAGATGTTTATGTTGCCTCAGTCGCAGCCTTGGCCCGCGGTTCCCTAAAGGCTGAGCACTTTGGCCCAGCTTGCGTTTATCTGCTATGTTTTGCTCGTCATAAGTAGTGCCTCGCGCATTACCACGGACGGCCAGCCGGAGAGTTTACTTACCCTCAAGGATTTGGGTTTTAACCTCAAGAGGACTCCCACACTGTTATCGGCGATCTCCAGCGTGTGGTCGACTGGCGCCGATTGTCTGATGAGTCTCTTTTAAACGAATTAGCTGAGCATACTATGTGTCTCTCATAATTGCCTGCCTGCCGTAATTAATTATGCCCTTCATATCCAATGCATAACATTATCTTATTGGATTGTGATACTTTTCTCGGGGTTGAAATTTGGGGTTGATTGGCGTCCAACCACTGCCTTTTATGTCGCATGTTAAACTAAAAAAGAATCAACTGTTTTAGAATCATTAATTATTGTCAGATAATATTCTGCATATTAACACTATTTTTTATATGTCTGAGCTAATCTAGGTCACGCGATGAGATTTTGTGCTAGCTTCTGTATCGTTTTTATGGCAGCCCCAATATCCTCACTAACAACCCGCTCTTACGTAGATATTTGTTATCAAAATTCCAGGAACGAAGTTTTTAGAATCATATTTGACACTTCCTAAATTGAATTGCATCTGCCTGTTACATTACAGATGTTTTTAACTGCTATTGTTTCATTATGACCGAGTTGAAACTCATAAAGCATAATACAGCTCAACTAAGATTATTGGATTGAAAATATCACGTAACTAAATAGCATCATTGATACAATTACTGTTAACAAACACCAAAATAATAGTAGAATTATCGTTAATATATAAAAAATATACATTTTTGCAAATGTAAGAGAAAAAAGTGCAGACTTATGGGACAACCTGATATTTAATAAGGTGTAACAGACACTCGTTATGTTTCTGCAGAAATAATTAAGAAAGCAGAAATGCTCAATTTAGTAGAACTCAAATAATTAACTCGTGGTGTCGATATCAAGCATGAAAAATGCTGGTGTAGCACCTGCAATGTTAGATAAAAATTATAGGTCTCATTGGCCTCTTGAAAAGTGATTATAGATTTCCGCGGTTTATACCTCTTCATTGCATAATTCACCGTGAACAATCTGGTAGCTAAATATTTAAAATATGATCTTGTCAAGACCGTTCTACAGATTATAAATTACATTTGAACAAATGCAAAGAATAATCGCCAGTTCAAGAATTTCCTTGAAGATTTTCTAGATTGCATTGTGAGGTGGTTATCAACTTACAATGTATTTAATCGATTTGTTCAAGTAAACTAGAGCCTCTTGTAAAATTTCTTAAAGATGACTAATCACGAGATTTATTGTTCCTTACTGGCATAATGGAACATTTGCAATTTTTAAACTTAGTGCTACACAGAAAGGAGAAACATATTTCTGATCTGATTCAAACGATATTCAGCTTTCAGAATAAAAACTGCATTTTTCAGAATGATTCAGATCATATTCCACGTTTAAAAAACAGATCTCTTTAAATAATAAAAAAATATCGATGGAAGTTAAAATAATTATTGGCAGATATATCCTAGATTTTAAGATCTGAAGAAGTGCCATTTACACATTGCGGGTAAATAAATTACAAGTATGTAAATATATATATATTTACTGGCATGTCAGATAAATTATGTTTTCGCTAGTAAAAATATAGATCTGCCGATGAAAACGTATTTCGATATGATTCACTGAAATGACACATTAAAAAATATATTCAGCATTAGTCACTGGTCGTTTTGTAGGGGCTTTATTTATACTGTGTTTTTTAGATTTTCTTTGTGAAATAACCCGAGAATTTCTGGTTTAAAAATTAGGGACGGAAGGGGGGGGGGCAAAAGTTGGCCAGTCACTGGTTGTTTTTATTTTAATATTTCGATTTCATTAAATTACAGTCCGTCCAAGATGTGAACGCTCATCGATAGTATCGGTGAGAAATATTTTAGGGTGACCATGTGAAATTACACGTTCAATTATTTTTTTTTTTAAATTTAATTTGTTGAGGAAAATGTAAAATATCACTTTCTTGCATATTTAATTTATATACATACATATTTAATTCAATAACATGAGAGCAGTTTTGGAATCACTCTCCAGGTTGAATATCTGTTTAATATAATATTTTTTTAAAATATCAATAGGAAAAAAAATACAGGAATTGTTTCATTGATTACAAAATACCACAACATGACAATACTTTATAATAAAAATATAACACATTATAATTTTTAATTCAATTTCCAACGTCTCCCTACCCTTAAAACAGCCCTGATTTAGTATTGGTAACGTTCAACTATCGGTGTAAACAAATTCGCGGAAAACTGTATATGTATGCATGCATGCGTACACGCACCCTTATTTCCACAACACAACGATGATGAGCGTTAACATCTTGGATGGATTATACGTGCATTTTTCTTGCCAATTTCAAGCTGGGGCAATTGCTTTCCTCCCCCTAAGTGACATTTCTAGTAGAGGCACTGCTTCTACTTTCTAAATATATTAATTAGCAAAGTTTTTTCAACACAACAAAGACGTTCGAGTTATATTTTTTCTAACACAGCAGAACATGGATGGGGGGGGGGGTAGTAATATAACAGTCGATCTTGAACCATTTTTTATTTGCTATTGATCATTTAACTGAATATCCAATAATCGATTTCACGAAAATATATTTAATAAAAAATAAGTTCTAATTACTATTTTGCGGTTTAACTCTGCGGTACGGATGAACGAGTTTATTGTGGCTCTCAAACAATTTATAATAAAGTTTCATTAACTGCTATCAAAAATTGTGTAATAAATACTTTTATAAATAATACATGGGATCCTTTCTGAATTGCTGATAAACTAAGTATACACATGCTATTGACTTATTTTGAATCACTTAAAGAAATGATCGATAACAATTTAGTCACTGTTTTTAATGCTCCCAAGAAGTAAAATTTTACAACACTTATATTAGTTGTATTTATCCAAGATTATTCGAGTTATTGGCATGAAGGAGAGACAGCTTGCGTCATTAAAACATACAAGTGCCAAATGTTGTTGCTACTCGGTTCAGTGAGATGAGTAACTGAGTTTAGTCAAATTCATATAACCTCATCAATCCGTATTAATTAAGACTAGCGTAGAAAAAATGAGATAGTCATTGTAGTTTCTTCGTGAAATTTATTTAAGTTCTAAATAATATTTTGGTTATTAGTTTATTTGTGGTTTTTTTTTCTGGTTGGTAAATTTATTCTTTCACGGTCGAATCATAACGATGGCGTCACTGCAAAAAATATAATTTTTAACCGTCGCGCGTAACAAAACGGACACGCGTAAAAGTTATACGTCCGTTTTTGGATACGAAACCGCTATCCGAATCGCCGACCGCGAATTCCTCCGGTAGCATACGGCCATATCTGCCCGCGATCGCGATAAAACCGATCGAAAATAAACAGTACGATCGCTTATCACTCGATTTGTCATCGTCGTCGACGACGATAAGCTTTTTTGAATCTATTTATTTTACGGTCTTCGTCCCCTTCTTGTGAGTAAATAAAATAGTCGACGCGACGGAAATAAATCTCGCGCGACCGACCTCTCGTATTTATGCGCTCTTCCGCATCTCTTGGTTTGTTTTATTGTCTCGAATTGCGCTTATTCGATATTTTTAGTTGTGCATGGCGGTTGAAACTATTTATATGTGAATGGCTTATATTGCACGCTTAGATCGTTTCGCGAGATCCGCCTCCGCGGTCTCCCGATAAAGATCCCGATCGCGGCTATACAGTTCGTCTCTTCGTGGGGCGGAACGTCGCCCGGTCGGGAAGATTAAACAGTTGTCGTTATTCACCCCCGGCCCTTCGCGCCGAAGCCTCGGGGTTTGCGCATCGGCTGCACACGCTTCTGTATTTATAAACCTGCTTCCAGTCTTTTTTATTCACGCGCGCCGACGCTCTCGACTTCGAGGGGGTCTCCGAAATAGATTTGTTTTATTTTAGAACGTAAACGTCTCGCGCGACGGAGACAATTCATGCCCGATTCGCGGAAGCTTATTGGCGTCGCTCTCGGTCAAAGATCTCGAAAAAATATTTATTTTCGTCATATTGTCACGGCTTAT
This sequence comes from Plectrocnemia conspersa, assembly GCF_051122295.1. Classification (NCBI taxonomy): domain Eukaryota; kingdom Metazoa; phylum Arthropoda; class Insecta; order Trichoptera; family Polycentropodidae; genus Plectrocnemia; species Plectrocnemia conspersa. Next base: position 29,383,336 of record NW_028277169.1, read on the forward strand.
CGCACGACCTATAATCGATCTCTCTCTGCTTTCAGGCGTCAGGTGTGACTGTGTCCGATATCTGTAAGACCATATACGATGAAATTAAGAAGGATAAAAAGCACCGCTATGTGGTGTTTTACATCCGCGACGAGAAGCAGATAGACGTCGAGGTTGTCGGAAGCCGCAACGCTCAGTACGAAGAGTTTCTGGACGACCTCCAAAAGGGCGGACCCGAAGAATGCAGGTGAGAAATTTCTGCATGTTTTTATTGTCATCAAAAGCGCCATAACATAACAATTAAAATTGCGATTTTAATTTGATAGACAGACATAATTGGTTCAGTTCAATTTTTTATACGCTACTAATCATTTTACAGATATGGCCTCTTCGATTTCGAGTACATGCACCAGTGCCAAGGTACGACTGAGAGCTCCAAGAGGCAGAAACTGTTTCTAATGTCGTGGTGCCCGGACACCGCTAAGGTTAAGAAGAAGATGTTGTACTCTAGGTGAGTCGCTTTATTTTTAACACGCGTCTTTTGATCGATCTGAATTACCGTTAATTTTGATCGTTTCAGCTCCTTCGACGCACTGAAGAAATCTTTGGTGGGCATACAGAAGTTTATCCAAGCGACTGATCTATCAGAAGCGTCGCAGGAAGCCGTCGAAGAGAAGATCCGCGCGACTGACCGCCAATAGTTTCCCGCAGCTAAGATGAACAACTGAGTACTCCACCAGCGGCGGGTTCACTGTATCAATACATGCATATATACACACATATATATACATAAATATATATACATACTTAACTGGCTATTTTTATTTTGCTACTATATATGGGGCTATTATATTGTTTTGATAATCGTTTTAACTGAGCAGTGGCCTGCAACTCTGTACTGTTTTTCTTTTAAGTTTTCCAAAGATGACAGTTTTTTTGTAATTTATTTTTAACTTAATATAATAAAATTGAACATGTTACGATGGGTTTTTAACCATATCTATGCGCATTTATTTATGTAGTTTAATTTTTTATTACTATATTTAATCGATTCGCATGCAGTTACGCAGATTGCAGTTTCATTGTTGTCTCGAAGCTCAAATTTTTCGAAAGAGCCCCAACCCTCGATTGTCGACGATCGGTTCCTGCCAACGTTCACTAATAAACCGTGTTTATGTGAAATGGATATGTATTTTTTTTGTCGACTCTCTTTATATTAACTTTGTGAATGTACGGAGAGACTTTTGTAATTTATGATGGAAATAATAACACGATTATACAGACCCGCTGTTTTCATCACGAACAAAACACACTGCTAATCCTGATTGAAGTATTTTAAGCTAGCGAGATTGCATGGTAAGGGTATTATTATCGATATTTGTGCTATAAAATACGTTATTATAATCGACTTAATAGAAGCGAGGAATTAAGACGTTTTGTAATGATTTATTGTATATACCAGTTCGTATGCCGCGGTCGCCGTTGTCTGACAGCGGTGAGCATTTCGGGTCCCGTTTATTTGTAGTCTGCCAAATGTGAGACTGGATTTCTTGATAGTTTTATGAAACATGTCCTTTTATTAATACGTGCATATTTAAAATGGATTAAACTGCCCTTTTGTAAGAGATTTGAAAGTTGCGAAATACACTTTTTCATTATAAGCTACAATAAAATTGTTTTTCTTTCATCGACATCGACATTTTGATGAGTAGACCATGAGTGATAATCCGTAAGTATGTAGAAAACGTGTAGCTACGTAAACCTAACCTTAAACCTGATTATCTTATGATTTTGTTTTTAAAACCAATATTTTACTCCTGACTAGAGAATTTCTAAATGATTGTAAAAAGAGTAGAATTTTGTCAAGCAAAAGGCAAGATAATTTTTGTTATTTATATTTATTTAACACAAAATCACCGGCTGCGCTCCACCAAGGGGGGGTCCAGACCCCCGGACCCCCCTTGGGCTAGGCAGTATAAGCGATCGTCTGGAGTGCCGTAATACCAAATAAAAACGAAGTAGTATTCACTTAATATTATTTGTCGCACTGATGTGCTGACCTAAGCGATTCGCTGTAAAGCAATAAAGACATGCATATATTATTTTTATTTGATGCGAGTTCAAGAAGTCAGGATGTTGAAAGATTAACAGTATGGGGAGGAGAACACCGACGGCGATTAAACGACTAAACTTAATATATACCGGACATTGATTGGCTCGGTACACTTCCTTATTTTTTAACTTTATATAAATCGAACATCATCAACCGTTCGCCTGTTAAGTTAGGTTCGCTATCCCATTTATTTAAACAACATACACCGGCTACAATCATATTTTTCTTCCAACTTCCTTCCTGGTGTCTTCCAATTCTGATGAAGGTGGAAACACTCCTCTTGGAAGAGGTTGTAGAGCTCCCGATTGTTTCGTATACGCCACTCGTCGCTCTCGTATATAGCGCCATATATCATGCGAAGCACTTTTCTCTCGAATATGTCAAGCAGCCTTTCGTCGGTCCTGGTAAGTGTCCAGCTCTCTGAATCGTATGTCAGAATTGGTCTGATCAGCGTTTTGAAGAGCAATATTTTTGTACGATGAGATAATGTCCGCGATTTGATTTGTTTTATTAGACTGAAATAGTATGAATTTGGTGACACTACTCGTCTCTTGATCTCCTTGCTAACATAATATGAATTATACGTATAGTGACAAATCAAGACATACTGAAAAATAGAGATACAGACAGGACTAAGAGAATAAATGATGTATAAATCCAGAAATAAATACAAAATACAGTAAAATAAAAAAATGCTATGAGGTTTTTCTGAGAAACGTTACCATTTATAATTTGATTAGACATTTCATTTTTAAACTCCTACTTTATTTATGCAATTATGTAAATTAAATATAATAGACATCAAACATATTTAAACCACTAAAACACTGCCGTGATAGATCCAAACTCATTATGTATTAATTATAATTGCTCTTATTCATCCTGTTATTACAATATTTTTACCTATTGCAGTAGCACGTAGCTGTTTAACTTAACTTTCAACTTAAAATATTACTTTTAGGTTAAATTGATTTTGTGATAAATTAAATATTTTATTGTGAAGACCTATTTATTCATTATGCCAACAATTAGGTGGCACTCTGGTAATACTGACGTGATGGCTGTGAATGGCAGCACCTTAGGGGATCTCTCATTAGTCGATCGATGAAGCAGACAATTAATTTATTGTTTTAATTATTGCAAAAAGTGTTTTTTTCTTAATTCCTGCAATCACAAAAATAGCGTTGAAGCATATGCTAAAAAATTATCGCCTCAAAACTACCATTTTGTGACACACGAAGCGGTTTTTGTACGGGTTTTTTGTCATAATCTACCAGGAGTGCATATGAGTGAGAAGGTAGCTGATAATTAATATATTATTTTAATTATTAGGAAAACTATTTTTTTAATTTCTGCAAATTATGCACCTCAAGAGTCGCGTCAAAGCATATTCAGAAAGAAAAAACGCTTCAAACTACCGATTTTGTACGGGTTTTTTGTCATAATCTACCAGGAGTATAGAATAGGTGAGGAGGTAGTGGAGCTAATAATTTATTTATTTTTATATATAATTATTTTAAGTGCTACCAGGGCTGTACGGTCCATCTGCTATGGAATAATAGTATCTATTTACATATACATAAAGCCTATTATTGCATAACCGCAGTTCGCAACCGTTTCGACCAATCAGAAAAAATAATTTAATTATTTTAAATTTCCTTGGAGACGCATGCTCTTAGAAAATGGTTACTATGTATATAAATAAACAAAATACACAAGGCTCACTATCGAATGCGTGTATAATGTTATTTTTTTAAGTTTAAGAGCTTACAATGTGTAATCATAAAATATAATTGAAATAATTCTTATAAAATAAAAAAGATGGCCGATAATGCAATGACATCGGTTGATAAAAGTATTTTTCATTGATTTACCGATTTTATATAATTATTCGAATTGCAAATAATCCAGGTACGTGTTAATCTTATACATGTTATACATATTTAGTATTATGTAGGAAGATAGCAAGTTAATGTGAATCAAACCACATAAACGCTAATAAAACATATTTTTTATCTTGTGATATTTTGGGATTTGTCATGGCGATCGCGTAGCAATGGTTATGAAGCAGGCGGTTATTTAACTGAATAAGTTTGATTCCATTCCATGGCTTCTCAAATATAATTATGAACAATAAAAACTATGCACAATAATTAGAATCTTAGCACAATCTTCCCACAGAGAACTGATAATGATATGAAATACATTTTATAATCGTCCTGTAGTATCAGTCGTGGGCGTTTCTTCTTTATTCTTACGTGTATTGCACCATATAGTGATAATCAGTGACGGCTGGTGAAAATAGAAACAGGTGGAGCCAGGGGCCAAAAAAATATATTTATTTTTTATCGAACTAAACATATGTGTTATTCATATAGGGACAAATCATAATAAGTTTTTATTAAAGGCAGATACTGAAAAAACAATGTCCAAGAGAATAAATTATGTATGAATCCAGAAAAATATAAAACACAGTTAAAGATAAAAATAATAATAATAAATAAATACTTTAACTCTTTAGTCGCTATGAGATTTTTCTGAGAAATGCTACTATTAATAATTTGATTAAAGACAATTTATTATTTATAAACTCAATACTTTATTTATGCAATAATGTAAATTAAAAGAAATGTTTTAGACCACTAGGTAAAACACTGCTCGAGATAGCCTCAAACTCATTATTTATACATTATAAATGCTTTTAGTCATCCTGTTTACAATTTATTTCGTTACTTGCCCGTATACAATATTTTTAGTCTCTTGTCTTAATCTATTGGACGTAATCTGTCGTCAGCATGTCGCTGTTTAGTTTATCTTGCAAGTTGAAAATAGCATAGTTTATATAAAAATGACATGTGCAAATGTCACGTCGCTACTGTACATCGTTTGGAAGTTCTTGTGACAGACACATGTATTTTCTGTTTTATAGAATAGATTCTGCTGTTTCATATGACAAAATGTTGGATTTCTTGTAAATAATCCTTATGAATAAATACTACGGCTAGAGAATTCAACCGATCTTGACAATTTTTTTGATGTTAGCTGTTTGAATACAATAGGCTCTGTCTCTTCATCAAATGCTGGTTCTGCTTGCAACTGAATGAGTTCCTTATATGAAAGGGGTTCCCTATCAGCTTCAAGTAGATCAAGCACATCACGTTCGTTCAAACCTTCAAAGCCGAGATCATGTGCTAGATCCAAAATGTTTTGCCTAATTTCAGGAAGGCAATTAACTTCTGCATCAGTACTTTTTACACATTCTGGCCATATTTTTTTCCAAACATGGTTCATTGTTGTTAATTTTAATTCCTTTCATGATTCACTGATGCTGTCAACAGCATCCTTGATGTTATAGTTTTTCCAAAATGTTTTAATTGAAGATTTACCATCGGTTTCCCTTATAAGTTGTCGGAAAGTTCGGCGTAGGTAATATGCCTTAAAAGTGGCTATTGAACCCTGATCCATTGGTTGGATCAGAGTTGTTGTATTTTTCGGAAGGTACTCAATCATGACATCTTCAGATAGTTCGGATAAATTAGTAGGATGCCCTGGTGCATTATCCAAAATTAGCAAAGCCTTGTTGCTTTAGTTATTGTTTCGCAAATATTTTTTCACTTCTGTGCAAAAGTGATTTTTGAACCAATCCTCTAAAGTAGCTTTAGTCATCCAAGCTTTCTTGTTGGATCTCCATATGACGGGTAATTGATTTTTATTTAGTCATTTAAGAGGCCTTGGATTTTCGGACAAATATATTAAAAGTGGTTTTAGCTTAAAATCACCCGCGGCATTTGCACCAAGTAGCAAAGTTAACCGTTCTTTAGACACCTTATAACCAGGCGCAGATTTTTTGGTTTTTGAAATGTACGTGCAATCAGGCATTCGCTTCCAATAAAGCACTGTTTCGTCTACGTTAAACACTTGTTCAGGTTTATGACCACCTCTTTCAATAATTCCTTTTAAAATGTTGGGATATTCTTTAGATGCGGCCTCATCGGCGCTAGCTGCTTCACCTTTCATTTTAAAAGTATGCAAATTAAATCTATTTTTAAATTTTTTTAAAAATCGACATCGAAAAAAAGTTTTTTTGCCGTTATAGCGAAACATTTTAGGCCGTAAATCGAAAACGTGCCTTAATTGAAGAGGGCCGTTATAGCGAAAGGCCGTATAGCGAGGTATGGGTGTACTTAGCATTGTATAATTTCTTTTAATATTTTTTTGTGTTCTCTAAGAAAACGTCAATTAAAATTGATTTTTTTAGGGTTTACTGTATAAAATTATTTAAATATTTTAAAGCTGCTGAATATGTCACTAATTGTTTTATCTGACATTTTTAGAATCTTCTTTCGTGTTTGTTTTTTTTTCTTTTTAAGGTATTTCTTCGCTATCATCTCAGGAATAAAATCAGCCATGTGATTCTGCACGCTAGAGCGTCGCCCTGTCATAGGCTGTTGAGTGTTCGCAAAGATTTTGATAGATTATTTTGCGCTCTCACTTGGCACTTGCCATTTCTCATTGTGAGTTTCACCGAGATCAGTTTTTTGGTACACACTACTCTTTAAATTATTTTACGCGTAAAAAATCGCGACAAAAAAAAAACTACAAATTCTTAAATACCAACAATCGCAAAAGAGTATTGTGTCAAATATAATATTAGATTCAGTGGCGTAGCTATGGTGGAGTGAGGGGGGCGACATATTTGCGATGGGATCGTCAAGTGTGGCACTTAACCTTAAATGCACTAAAAAATATATATATATCCACGAATAGCAAGAGCTTAACAATAACCAATTAATTATTTTGAGAAATGCTGATTTTATAACCATGCAAAAAACGTATAGAGGGGGGGCGGCAATTTTAAGGATCGCCCCGGGCAAAAACCATTAGTATTTCTTATATTTTTAATTTAAATCAGTTTAATTAGTGGTGATATTTTTGTCATTATAAAAAAATCAGCAGTTGACAAATTTTCAAGAATATTATGTTAGCGGTACAAATTATGTCACGTTTCGCAATATCTCTGGATTAATTACAAGCTATAGGTGAGATGAAATAAAAGAAGAGATTGTTCCTTAATTTTTATTATTTTAAAAAATAAAATTTACAAGGAAAGTTTATATCTATCAATAATGCAATGTACACTTTACACGAATACAAAATAGAAAGTGCCTTTGCTACATTGTGACTCGTTTTAAATACAAAATCGAAAAATAAATAAAACCTCGATTGATGTAATATTTCAGTTTGATAAAAATCATTACCTTACACAATCAACGATAGTCATTTTCAATACATAATAAAAAGTATAAAAAAAACTGCACCACAATTAGTCAACTGCTTAACGCTAAATTAAAACGAGATCGTCACAGTGCCTTAATTTATTGTAAAACAAAATTTACAAACGTGTTAAAGTGTTTCATATTTAACGATAATGCACTTTATCGTCGAGCATATTCGAAAATGTGTATACAAAATTAAGTGTTTCGTTATTCATATATTGGAATAATTCATCAAAAAGAACTTATCACCTAAGAGAAAAAAAGGCTCAACTATTTGTACTATTTCTTTCACTTTCATCAAATGGCTCCGAAAAACTCCTCTCCGACATGCCCGCAAGCCGCCACGCGTCTAAAATTTTGATTAAACCAAACACCGCTTGTAATCTTAATACTCGTTTATATCTAAAATGCTATGCATGAACATTACCGTTAATTCTATTTATCAAAAGGAATTTGAACAGAGAAATTGATTCGTTCAGGGCCGCGACACTATAATTCATCATTCAAACATCACTACAAAAATTATCCTTAAAACAATCTTACTTATATAGGCTAGAGTTAAAATTATTTTTTCTCAGAATTTACAGCGCCTCCTGGTGGAACGTTAGCGTTGAAATTCTGTAAACAAAAATTATACGTGTAAGAACTTCAGAAGTCGATCTATATAATGAATGACAAAGGCGGCAATATAATCTCACCTGTTGCTGTGCGAAATGGTATTGCGCCCACATCTGAGGGTTGGCTACGGCTTGGGGTGCAGTAGCAGATCCGCCTTGATCTCCAGTTCCCGTGGTTTCAGTTGCACCGGGCAATGCTTTCGCGGCGTTATCTTTCTAAAATTTAATTTAACGATCAATACAACACAAAACTACATAGCCGTCGCATTATAACATACCTGCTGTTGAGCGGACCATTGTTGCCAATAAGGTTGCTGTTGCTGCTGCTGTTGTTGTTGCCATTGACCCCACTGATTATTGCCCCATTGTTGATTTTGCGGATTCGCTTGCTGTTGACCTCCCGCTTGTTGACCGCTGCCCGGAAATTTTCCCCAATGGCCTCCTCCTCCACCCCAGTTACTCCAATTGGCAGCGGCTGGCCAACCTAATCGAACAATTGTTATTTTTAATTACGAAAAAAAAAACACAAATCATATAACTAAATCACAATATGCCTATGTTAAAAAATAAAACATAAAGTGAATATCATCGATTCAAAGCTGCAAATTTCAAAGTTATCTAGAGAGCTCATTCGTCGTCCAGTTGGGTTCCATAGAAGTATCGGAAATCTGTAACGGCAGTTCCTTGATATTGTATTTATGTTGATTTAAAATGCTCTGGAAGCAATTGATCCTTTTTATGTTAATCGATGAAATATGTCGTTCCTTGCTAGTATTGATTATCCCAATGGTAATTGAATGCGCAAAATATCTCCTATTATCCTAATAAAATATGCCTCTAATGATATGTACAACCTGTTTGAATCATTTGATAAAAACATAAGTCGTCAGCGGTATCTCAGCTCGTTTCCGAGGTTATGGACAGCATCATAGATGCTGGAATTCATGGACAAAGAATTCAACCTAAAAAAGTTCAACATTTAATACAGAAATTTCATTATTAAGAAAAATTGTTTTGTAATTATGACATTGGCATGGTATCAATTTTAATATATCAGGCTCTTTTGGTTCTGATTTTAAGTAATATTGCAGCGTTGCAGCCGGGCATTCTATAACTTTGAAACAAATACACATTTTTGAAATGTAAAAACAAATCTTTTCTAAAAAAAATATTAATGGCCTCGCATTGAATATGCATTGTTTGAATTATTGATTGTAATTATCGAACAGCCGCCCAACTTAACAATTTACTTTCAGTGAAGGGATGGATGGATGGAGGTGGAGCTAAACACTAACACGAATGGCTTTCAATTTTCCTTCTTCTCCATTTGTCAAAGTTCCCTCAAAAGACCATTATATAAGATTCACATGGTCACATCACTAATCGAACATAAATCACTTTCGAACTTGTTAGACGAAGACTTAAGGACCAATGATCGCTCGAAATTCGACTCAGAAGAGGAACCAAAGACTTTCACAACTGCATTTTTCTGTATTATTATATTTCTGTACAATGAACAGCTTTTCCGGAGTCCAACTGGCTGCAAAAGTCTCATCACAAAACCACCAAGTGTTCCAATTTATATGCAAGTGTGGTTTCAAAATTATTCACATTTTACAAAAACAGAAATCTCTTAATTACATTAATTATTATTTTAGTGTATCAATCTGTGAACTATTTCAATTTTATGAAAAGCTCAAAATGTTTTAAAAAATACTGAATAATAATAGTTTGGGGAATACAAAAAAAATTCAACCTATGACGATAATAAAAAAATATATTTTTAAATATATACACAATCAAATAAATATGCTATAAAGCATTATGTATATCTCTGATATGTAAAGGATAGCAACACTTTACAGACTGATGATTTAATCATGTGTTATTTATAAAACTATTAAGAGCCGTTGACGCGTTTATGCGTCATTCAAGAGAATTTTACATATATATTTGTACCTAAATATAGATATTGTGCACTTTTCGAATAAAATAACATGCTAGCAAAGTGATCATACACGATTCTTCTTTTTTATTCTAAAAGTATTGGATTATAACAACTTATTTCTATTTATAAAATGAAGTAAATTTTTTTTGGATAAAATATAATGCGTTTTAGGATCTTTTGAAAGTGGCCGCTGTTATTATTTTTTCTAGGTAGCTACTCCAGTGTACAGTGACTAATATTTTATTTCCCAGTTCCTTGGCATAAAGCCATTTACCTGGTTATCGATTTCTTCCTTCCTTCCCTCATGGATTCGAGTGATTTTATTCTTTCGCGATGTTTGCTTTTTAGTTTATCGAAGTATTCAGTTAGTGTCTATATTTAAGTCCTGATGGATAATCGAGTTGCGGACAAAACCAATGAGCAGCGTTTTTGCATATTTTCTATGATTGAGTACGTAACCCCAAACGGGGGAGGCATATGAAATTAGTGGTCGGATGATCGATTTGTAGAGGAGCAGTTTATTTTTAATATTTAATAATGGATACAGTTGAGCATGAGTGAGCATGTATGAAAATTATATTTCTGTTAGTGAATATAATCAAGAAACTAATGCAAATATTTTCTATAGTAAAAGTGATAATACTTTGAAGATTTTTCTTATGAATTAAAATCGTCAACATTTATTTATTGACGCTGAAAACAAAGAACCTGAAAGAAACGCTCATGGATTATTTTAATGCAATTGGATAGTGACAACATTCTTAAACAACGACCATTTTTCTTAGGCAATGAGTAAGACCAAAATTTCCAGGTTTTCAGGAGCTTATCAACAATTGATTATAAATTTTGTATAAAAACAAAAAACTACTTACTTTTCCAAAAATATTTAACTAGTACAACTATGGCTTTCATAAGCAAGAGAGAAGTTTTAACCTATAGATGAACGAACAATAATATTATACGTAGTATTCGCAATGTGCACTAGGCGTGTCTTATCAAACAGGTATTATTCCTATACTACGTAAAGAAAAGATTTTTTAAAACGTGATCAAAAAGCATATCTTTATATGGAAGATTGCTTCGAAAAATATCATACGATGGACAAAAATAACTAAACTTCAAGTATGTATAAATGCAAATAATTGTAATGCATTAAGTGCTTCGTGTATCAAAGTAATAATAAAAACAACAAATTTTGTGCGATTAAAATTAAGTTGAGAATTATTGGCTTTTAAATTACAATAGTGAACAATTAACTAAATACTATTTACAAGTGTTTTTTTTTTGGTAGTGGCCCCAACATTTAGAACGAGTAAAGGATATAACCTAAATAAGTGGTATATAATTAATAGATAAGAAGCTTAAATAAATTGGACTGTAGTGGATCATTAAGAAAAAAAGATTGGACCCTAAAGAGTTGATATCAAAATTTATTATATTTTTTCGTTTAACTCTGTGTTGCGCAAAATTCTTGCAAAACTGCCTGTTGTCATGCCGCAGGAGTCAAAAAAGAACCGTTTGGTTAAGTGTTAATATTCAGGAAATCTGTTGAAAACATCCAAATAATATATAAATTCAAGTTTTTTGACTGCATCTCTCTGCAAAAGTTACGACTTAACGAAAAAGTTAAAAATATGCAATATCCGTAGTTATTATCTTTAGTATTTTGTCACTGATAAGTTAACAGACCACTTCTATAACACCTACAAATTATTGGGAAATTTTTCATGAACGATTCTTTAACTTTTTATCCATCGCAAAAAAACATCTACCACCTTAGTTTGTATGAGGCTGAAAATATTATTTGTTACGAAATAGATCAGTATTCTCAAATGAGAACAATGATTTTTTGACCAATCATTGAATTGTTTCCAGATGTATTAATATTGTCCTGCTTTTTTAAAAAAATATTGAAATACAATTATCCTGATTTATCACACCCTTATCCTTGCATGAAACTGGAAATAAATAAATATTTTTGACCATTGGAAACTGGGAATATTACATATACTGATGAAGAATTATAAAAAGTACATTTTTGAGAAAACGTTCTATATATTCCCAAAAATATATTTTTGCTGTCTTGCTTTCCGAATAAATGTAATAATCCTATGATCGTAAGAAAATTCAAGCTGAATTAATGCTGCTGTAATGCGATCTACTTTCATATTTAAAATAAATCTATTTCTTTAGTCATTGTTTTGCATCTTGATTTCCTGTTAACACTTAACCGGCGGGTTGGGTAGTATTTACCGATTTCGGCGGGAGGGGTAATAACTACCTTTTACGATTTCTGACGTTTAGCGACGGGTCCAGTTGTTTCTACCCGCAAACACTAAAGTGTTTTGTGATGACATATATGAATGGAGGTTTGTACTACAAGAAAAAAAATATTTCAAGGCGAAAATATTTTTATTGTCGCCACAACTTCACATGTGGGGGACAATCAAAGAGACAAAGCCTGGCATAACAAATTTAGCCCATGGAAGACCGAAATATAATTTACGTATGATAATTCACATAGTTCATTTTATTTACATAATTAATTATTATCTATTTTTTAAACTAGAGATATAATAAAGTAGAATAAAGCAAATTTTATGATATTAATTATTATATTATGCAACCCACAGATTGAAAACCATTGATAAAATAATTTTAACATTTGAACCAATACAATGCAGAACGTTTGATAAATTTTTGTTTTTTAATTCCGTTTAATTCAAAAGTTATCATATATTTTTGTTATAAATCTGTGTTGCGTAAAGTTCTCGCGAAACAGCCCATTTTTACAGATCATGCGGGGAAAAAAAACGACCCGCCGGTTAAGTGTTAAGATGGTAATGTGTTTTGAGTTAATAAAAAATGTCGATCAGTATTTTTTGAGGATTTAATTTTTGTTATAAATCATGTGCACATTTGTTATTTAAAAATAAAATAAGAATTGCGTTTAAAATATACATATATCGGCAGTTTCGGAATTTATTATGGATGCTCGATAATTACAAAATTATAATTCAACATTTTTAAAGCGGAATGTCTATTTGTTTCAAAGTCATTATCATTTAATTATTGATATTTTTAGAAGGGTATATATATATATTTATATGTAGTGACTGACGTCTCTTAGTGAATCAAAAATCATTTATTATAAAGATAGCTGGTAGTTAATTATATTTTAATCATTGAGTAATAGCAAAAAAATATCATTAAAAAGTAGCGTCACGCAGGACACGCATTCGAGTCCGCTGCTTATAGTTTTGATGGATTCGAATTAGCCTCCTGCGGACTCCAACATGTTAAAAATCTTATCCTCAGTAGTCTTATAGGAAGAGCAGCATTCCATCGTAGACAGCGACGTATTAAAAATATTATCTTTCAATATATTTGATAAGCTCTTACGAGCGTAATTATTTAACGCATTAACAATAATATCGGTGATTTTCAAAACTAATTCTACGCACCTCCGTGCATCCAATTACCACCGCTTTGTTGCTGGTTCCAATGTCCTCCAGTGTTTTGTTGTTGGTGGCCCCAAGTTCCTCCCTGGTTGTCACTGCCTCCTTGTCCTCCTCTACCAGATTGTCCCTAAAATTAAAATTGTATTTCTTATATCGTCCTGAAACTTTTCATTATTCATAAAAGCAGTATAGTATTTTTTGGAATCTTACATTTTGACGGCTCTGATTTCTTCCTGGATTTTGTATTTGACTACGCGGCGCCCCACCGACACTGCCGCCGCCGCGATGCTGACCACCAGTCCATCCTCCTTTTCCGCCTCCTCTATCGCTCCTTTCACCTCTATTGTGATCGATCGTTCCACGACCGCGACCTTCGCTACCAGCGACGCTACTGCCACCTCCTCTATTATCACGACCTTGACCACCCCTAATAATGAAGCAATATCAGCAACAAATACATGAAAAAAATATAGTTGAATCGATTATGAAATTACCTATTTCCCCAACGATCGTTACCACCGCGGAACGGTCCACTCGGCGGTCCATCTCTGCTGCGATTATCCCGTCCGTACGGATGATGGTGATGGTCTCTGTTGTAGCCCTGATCTCTATTATTGTAGCCCTGATTACGGCCACCGAATGGCGGATGATCGCGAGGTCCTCCCCAATTGTTACCACCCCACATTCCTCCCCTTCCACCCGGTCTACCTTCCCAGCGACCGCCGCCCTCTGAAAATCATAGCAAAATATTAGCAACGGACACAACGATTGCTAATCAATTCATTTACAAACGATGAGTGACCTCTTCGATTATCGTTTCTATTATGAATAGGACCTGAACCGTGACGACCACGATCTGGACCACCGCGACGACCTCTATCCATAGAACCGTTATCGAATCTGGGCCGTTTGGAACCTGACGGCGCTCCGCTCGAGGAGCGGCTCCTGCCGCCGCTGCGAGACCGTCCGGAATTGCCGAAACCGGCCGAATGTCCTTCCTTGTTATATTTTTCAAGTATCTTCTTCGAATCTTCTTCGTTCAACTCGGTAAACAACACCTCTTCCATCCATGTGCACTTCTCGGGAAGCACGAAATTAGCTATAATCAAACAAGAAGAACGTTACCACAAAATTTACCACATTTTGTACATATATAGTAATGGACGAACGAATATATTGGGTGTCGCATAAGTTCTCTCGCTTTTGTTTAATTTATTTTTACTATTTGAACCTAACTTTTTCGAGAGTTTAATGATCCTTTGTTTCAATATGATTCTGTGTAATACAACTACCCAAATTTTCTTCTTCTATAAATCAGGAAATAACTTAATTAATATATTTAGATTTTTATACTATTTTTTTTAGTTTCCATAGAGTAAAAAATATATTTTTAAATAATTCACTAAATATTGCACAGATTTTTTTAACTTTTATGAGGGAAAGGTGTAGGGCCGACCATCAATTCGAAGCTATTTTAATATATTTTTTACACAAATGTTATTGATATATTTTAAAAGTATTATTAGATTTATTTTTAAATATATTTTTTTATAGTGTAGAATCTGATTAGGGCGAATTCCATATTTACGCGCATGAATTTGCTTTTGAATATTAATACATAAATATTGTGGTCTATTTGGTCAACAAATAATCATCATTATTGTACTCCTTTCAAATTAAAAAAATGCAATCACTATAGAATCTTCTTTAACAAATTTCCCCATGGACGTGTATATCCGCGCAGTATAGTCTCGTTTTTAAAAAATTATTCCAATAAAATTCTCCAGAAAAAATATCCCACAAGTCGGAAACTAAATGTTTCCTGCGTCTCAATTCATTTTGTATACATATGCCGTCTGTAAGATTCCTCTGCGTTAACGGGTTTTAGCAAAAAATATAAAATTTAATTTAAAATGTACCATTCTCTCAGTTTTATACTATATGTTTTCAGTAATTATTTTTATGAAAATAAACTTTTTTGAAAGAATATTTTTTTCTTTATTCCTCATTGTATTACCTTCTGAAATGACAATAATGGTTATAATAATATAAATTGGTTTGTTATGTCAATTTACTACTTTTTTTGTTTTTAAATATTTTTCTGGCAACATAAAAATGATTATTATTTCACTAGTGCCAATTACCGAAAATTGTGCCGATTTGTTGATCCACTCAAGCTAGATTAATATTTTTTTTTTTTGTAAAAAATAGCATCTCTTGATCCTAAGCCAAATTTAAATGATATTTTTGAAATTTCGATTCATTCTACAAAACTAAAACAATATTAGTAGTAATGGTACATAACAACAATTACAATATAGAAAAGGTAAAAACTGACAATAGACTACTACAGTAAATCTTTTTAAGATGCTGAAATGTTTTGCATGATTGTTGACAAATAAAAATTCGACATATTTGTGAATATTATGAAATATCACGAGCTTTCCTAAGACTAATGTTTATATTTAAAACTCTGTAGATAGACTAAAAGTGAATAATTAACATAAAAAAAAATTTGCAATGAAATTTAATTATCCTATTACAAATCTACTAACCAATTAAAACAATACAAACAATAATTATGAGCATGATTTATGATTAAATACACATATATTCAACATTCAGGGATATCTTTCATGTGACGATTTATGAATTCGAAATTTTTGTTGAGCACTGCTATAAAGTTTGTAGCAATATTATTTTTAAATGCAGCATCTAAAATTGTAGTGTCTATTAAAAATATATTTTTAGAATAGTTTTATAAGCAATGGAATTTTTATTTGAATGGTCTTTAGATTCCTAATAAAATATTTATTTTTGTATAGCTATGGAAAAAATTATGATCAAGCAAATCAATGTACACTTTTGTTAATACAAGTATACACTTTTCAGGAGGTTTAATCATTCTAATTTTTTATAATAAAATTATTAAATTATGTAATACATATATATAAAAAATAGTATTATTGAATCATAAAATATATTTAGATATATAATATAAGACATTATATCCAGCATTAAAATTTTAGTGCATTTAGAATAATACGTAATCTTATTAAACTTGGCTATTTTTTTATTTTAAAATTTAAATGCAAAACCCATGAAAATATAATAATTTATTCAATAAGATTGTTCCACAGAGCAATCTGCTGAATTAAAAAAACAATTAGAAAAATGTAAAGCACCATATTATAAAATTCGAGAAGAAATGCACAGAAAACAATAAAGAAAATTATCCTGTTATTAATGAAAGTGGTTATGAAATTAAGGTATTAAAAAGGTCTCAATGGAACGTGATATTAGATGACACTGACAGTAATTAAATGCATAATTAAACAATTTAATTTTTTTCATTTCTACCATTATTGTTTGTTTTTAACATAATTAATAGGTTTTTATTAATATCCTAATATAAAACCTACAACAGAAAAAGTTTAATAATTTATATTTACTTTTTATTATTTATTCATTGTAGGCTTATGTATTTTAAAAAATTGTTGCGATTGACTCCCCTGGCACTCGTAAAATCAAGGACATTCTTCGTGCGCGCGTGTCGCAATAAGAACACACACACATGCTATTGTTTACAAACTAAATACAAGGTCATTTAATACATAAAAAAAGGGAAAAAAGTTTGATTAGCTGATTTTGTTATATTCACAAAATACAGTTGAAAGAACCTAACCTCAAATTGTGTATGGGTGCCTAGTCCCCCCTATAACGAAATCCCAATCTCTACGCTATAGGGGGGTAGACTGTATAATAAAAAAATACAAAGCTCTGTTCCTGTATCTAAACAAAAAATGAAAGTTTCAAAATTTCGCAGAACAATATTTTTCTAAATTAAAGGTTTCTATACTGACATTTTTTTATTCCCATTAGTAATATTCTAAATAAAATTCCAAGATTTTTGTTTGGCATTTATGTAGCACTGCTAGTGTTCTAATAGTTAATATTTAGCTATTGTGTTAACGACTAGAAAAAATGACTTAATTTCAGACTTCTAAAAAAACAAATAAGAATGCAATTTTAACCTTTTAGTTGCCAAGCCTATTGAAATTACTATCTAATATTGACGTATTTCATAATAATAATAATAAAATGTGTCTGGAATGTTTTTTATTTTATCACGTTGAATTTGGCAATTCTCGCTATAATAAGGAAGTCGATATATAGGATTTTGGCAACCAAAGGGTTGAATTATACAACCGGCTTGCGCCATTCCTGTTTATCTATACACAATAAATGTAGAACGCTGTACACCGTTGGACTAATAATTGAATCCTTGTGCATTAGTTTTTCATACAAAGCATTTTATAATATATTTTTTTCCATACTATTTTTATTTTGACTTGTTAAAATTTATTTAACATCCATTATCTCACCATACCCAGTTGTATTCGGTTTGAATCATTTCTATAAAAATTATATAAGTAATATAAAATGAATGAGATGATCGGAAGTTATGATTAGATTTAAAATAAAACCTATTGAACAAAGGAGATAAGAGCTTATGCGACGACTCAAAACAAGATTTATAGACAATTAAAAAGCATGCTAACAATTACTCAATTAAATTATTTCACGTTTGTTCTCATTGTATCAAAACTATCATCAAAACTGCATTTCTTTAAATGAATATTAAATATGCATGGCAATACGGGGTTACCTACAGACACATAGAAATCTGAGAATTAACCTATTTACACATATCGAATGAGCATACTTTTTATATGAGGAGTCGATAGATATTCATATATACATACCTTTCATGTCGAAGACGGCGTCATCGGGAACGTCTTTGCCATCTTTTTCTTCCCTTAACTTTTTTCTCTCTTGATAGGTCGCCTCGTCCGGCACAATTACTACCGCAGTACGCTTGTAATCAGTAAACTCGCGCATTTTTCGTCGTTGAGTCGACGGGTAGACGTTAGTCTAACCTCACCAAAGTTATCGAACAGAAAGCCAGCAGTGGACATATTGTATGCGTTGTTTGTAGTTTTTGTTTTGTTTTAAGAGTCCCAAACCATTTTTTTAAATCACACGATATAATCGAAGGCGGTAATCGACGAAGAAGCGTCCAGCGGCGAAATCATCGACGTTGCAAAATCCATTTGTCACCAGCAGGATATGAAGATTCGGAGCAAAAGATAATATTGTATAAATATATTTTAGTTCATTCCAAAACAAGTTTATTCATAATAATTCTTATCCGCATATAAGATTTCTTTTGAGAAGACATTTAAAACTATTGACGTATACTACAAAATTATTTAAAAAAATCTCTGTGCAGATTAAGCTCGGCCCAATTAGATAAAAAATATGCCTCCTCTATTATATACAAAAATTCAAGCAGAATAGACAAAACCGACATTTTTATTTATTGGGTCATATAAATAAATAATTATCTTACCTTTCACATTGTCGATTGAGAGATTGTCAGTTTTGAATCGGGCTAAGTTTAATCAGCCCCGAAATTATTCGCAAAACAATCAAGTAATTAATTAAATGTTTTCCCAATTTAAAGAAACCTCATATTATATTGGACTCTCATAACAGATTCAGGGCTATGTACTATAATATTAAACCTAAAAAAAAGGCTTTCGCTATTCTTTACCAATTATGGTTGGCTTAAAAAACATTCTTCACTGCCGTTTTTGCGATGACTTATAAATAACTAATATTAACCTTACCTTATTTAATCTACGACAAAATAGACCTAATGAGCATACTTAAAACTTAACCATAATCTTATAAGTGAAGACAAACGTAAATACCTTTGATATTGTTCGACGTTCGATCTAAGGTACGACCAGCACCAACAAAACACAAATTATTTACCTACACAGCCTTACCTTTTTTTAGGCAACTTTGAAGAAGAATAACTAGATATGTTCATTTACATATTAAAACAAAATAAAAATATATTATCTATATTTAAAACCTTCATCAAGTCTCTCTTTTTCTTGTTTGATTTGAGCACAATATGCATAATAGCCTTGTATCGTTTATCGACAGCCAATATCGTCTAATTATAATTATGATAGCATATAGCACGGTTTTGATATTACCTGATCGAGGATGTAGTTGCGTCGGCGATTCTGCGCAATATCAATCAGCTTTACGATGTTCTTCGTTATTTTCGATATCAACATGGGCCACTTCCCAGTGAACTGGGATTTAAAACCTTTGCAGTCAATCTAAATATAAATATACAAAGTTAATCTATATTCAAGGCAGCTCAAAACAAAAAAAAAATTACTACACAGCCTAAATATATTTTAACACATTGAATACCTTGTGTACAAATAACAAAAACATGCATTAAACTGCATATTTGCCGTAATGTATTCATTTAGCGCTTTAGCCAAAAATGTTACTAATATTATATTAACTAAAATAATTGAAAAAAATCGATATCCGAATTTCCAGATGCTCAAAATTTTCAATGTGTTCATTGATGTCTTCTTCATCTTTGCTAGAAGGTTGGGAAAGATGATCTTTAAAAGCTTCTTCTCTATTATCCATTTTGTAATGATCACAAAAAATCGATTGTAAAAAATCAAAAAAATTATAGTATAAAAATAAATATACATGTTTTCTAGTAGCGGCCAGAAAATACATAAAATATCCGAGGCTTACCTAAAACGGTAAACCCAAAATTGACTAGACGCATAGCGCCTACTTGATTAGTCATTTTAAACATGTACATTGCCTTTATTGGTCAGCAATGACATCATAAAAAGGCAAATTTCGAAGAAATGTAACCACTGTTAATAATTTGTCTTATTATGTCTCCTTGGGTTACATCTACAAATTAAAGTTTCTGTCCTTCCATAAAATTTTACCTCTTTTGTGGCTCCAGATAAAATTTGAGTCGCTCTTTTATTACTTACAGCCTTGGAACGTATTCATTAATCGCTAATACTTGAACCTACGCATACCACCGGTTGGGAGTCACTGAAATAGGTCAGTTATTGATATGGTGCCTGAGAAACTGGAATCAAAACACCTAACGATGTATCGATATTTTTCGATGCCAACAGTATCAAAATTGAACGGGCGTCAATTGACCTTCAAGTGTTAAAAATAAAGAAGTTTGACATTTGTAGTTTTAAAGTATTTCATTGTCATTTTATCATAATCTGTACCATTTTTATTTAAAAATATGTTTATTTGGTGATTTTAAACATAATTTTTTTATTTTATTGGTATGCGATCCACAGTTTGACGTTTACTGATTTTACCATTGTGAATATAAAAAAACAATCATTACAATACCATATTTTAAATTTGACAATAAAACATTCACTACTTAAAAAGTTATGGTAGTTTAAAAATATAAGTTTAACCCTTTAGGTGCAGTATCATGTGATTTTTAATAATTTTGTGAGATGACAATAATTCATGAAAAAAAATGACGATATTTATTATTTCATATATGTTACCACACTATTTCCAACAATATATTTTTTATTGTATTTAAGGTAAAATGGTGAAAAAACATATTTAGTAATGTATGGACCATGTTCTAATTGGTATATTGATGTTTTTATTTTTGTAATACCCAATGACATTTATTCCCAATCTATAGAAACGTGTGTACTTCACCATTAGTAAATCCCTTTGAAAAACGTAACATTTCAGAAGTCGATGCATAATGTCTAGTTGTGTTTTTCGAGATAAATCCGAACATTTAAAAAAATATACAGTATTAGAATATTTCTGTTAAAAATCTCACAGCATTGCAACCGTTAAAAAATATGTTGTGCTTCACAAAAAAGATGTATTCAATTTTACCCATTTTAGAAGGATGAGTAAGGAATTATTGTTTACTAATTACGGAACCTACTGCTCTGGGTGTAAAATCTCATGATCCAATCTGATTGATTTACTTTGTTGAGAAAAATTTTTGTTTTGAGAGTATCCGCATAGCTACCTCAGAAAAATCGTGCAGAACATGAGGGCCCAGCTAGAAAATTTCTATATACTCAATGAAGCAAAAATTTATAATTACCCAATTTAAAAATTTCGATAGTAATAAAAAGTACAAAAATCACGTAATTTTTCATCAAAACTGCTACCTAGAACACAAATAATGGAGATCCTTTGGTGGATTCTACCAGTTGGTCGTTAAGCAACGAAATCTTTTGTACTAATTTATTTTCCCATTGGGTCTGGAAAAAAACTGAATATACAAGTAATTGCTAAAATGACAAATGTCCATATAACGGGAACGTGCGTTTCTAATGGGTGACCCAAGTTTCGTACCGATTGGTAATGCAAGACGTAAAGTCGATTCCGCTTAATTGGACCACTGGTTTATCGGGACAGTTGATTATTTGGAATAAATTCCAAGGAACAGAAACCAAATAGTAATTTACTTTAGTTATCTGGGACACCATTCCGTTTAATTAGTACAGTAAATTTAAATAATGAAGAGGTTTTACAACCTCCAATTGTTAATTATCCGGAATTTGTGACAATAGATGACAATTTAGCATGTTACAATGGTGTAGATGCAATTACTAGTCATTAATTCAAAGCATCAAACAGTAAGCGAAAACGGCGACACTTATGATGAATATCCCCTTGTTCGTGTGACTAACTAAGATGCAAAAAAAAATGTATCGTTGAGTTACAGCGTGATTTTATGCAATGATAGGAGCACAACATCCGCATTTGCCACTCCCCCTCTTGAATTTGGCCAAAAAAATGCATGTCATTTAATTAAATACTATGAATCTTAATGAAATCGAAATATTAAAAAAATCTGAAATAACGTCCCTAATTTTAAACCAGAAATACTCGGGTTTTCCCTCAAAGAAAATCTAAAAAAAAAATAGTTTTGAAATCATATCAGAATACATTTTCACCGGTAGATATATATTTTCACCAGTGAAAATATATATAATATTTACATGCGATGTATAAATATATTAGAACTTTTATTAGGTCCAAAATATAAACTAATCAACTCATCTCTTACGCGATGTTTGATATTACACTACGTTTTAAAAATATGTTAGCTATCCTTTCCGTTATTACTACAGACTTTGATATGAGAGCATTGGTCAGTGTATTCAAATCGAATTTTGGTCAATAGGAAGGCGTAAAAACAATTATCACTTCTTAGAAGTCAAAAATTCACGTCAAAAGCAATGGCACCGATACGATTTTATTGCTTTTGACGTTAATTTTTGACTTCTGAGAAGGGATAATTGTTTTTGCGTTCTCCCATTGGTTAAAATTTGGTTTAGATATGGATCATTCGATTCTCACTTATTGTAAGTCGTAATAGGTATTATAAAGTTTTAATATGAACACTAGATAGAGCGTTTCCACTGCAACTGCATGATTTTGACATGGATTCTAATTAGGGACCCCCTTGAATTTGATCAAAAAATGCATGTCATTTAATGAAATGGAAATAAAAAAACGACCACTGACTAGGCAACTTTTGCCACCCTCCCTCCCTTATAAAAAGCTGAAATGATGTCCCTGAACACAAGACAAGCTACAATTGATGAATACTTGTAGAAATATTTTTTTATATTCATATTTATACACAATCACTCTCCTTGGTGGGTATGTTAAGATTGGCAGAAGAGCGATCACGCTCGCGTTGAATGGTTACATATTACGTCAATATCTTTAAGACAGTTCCCTCATGCGGCATGTGTTTTAGGTTAGAAATATATTTAGCTGCTGATATTTAGATATATATATATATATATATATTACTTTTAACTTCAATTTGAATTTACAACGGCGGAAATAAATAATTAAAATTCATTCAAGATAACAAAATGAGTTCAACGACTGAAACATTTGAACATGATGATAATTCGCTGGAAGATTTTGCGAGTAGTGTTGATAGTAATATGGAATATGAACCCGAAGATTATTGCTACTATTCAAAACAAACCCAGTTTTTAATCAGCTCACCTCTATATTTTTTAATTGCCTGGTATAAAATACATATCATTAGCTGATGCACATCCAACAGAATATTTTAATATTTTTTACAACCTGTTTATGGAGATTGATGGTTACGGGACTAATCAATATATCATTCTACTGCATCTAAAGGGTTACGTTCTAATTTTCGCAAATAAGCCCCGCTGCACGGTTTTTGCACAAGTTTTGTTAAAAACATTAAAAATTAATAATTTAGGACTCCGTCTTTAACCTTCCCATTCCTAAGCGAAGTACATTTGAACACCAAAATTCTTATTTTTCAACCATCATTCGTAAAATTATTGAAAGCAATAAACCCTTATACAAATCAACAGCATATTCATATTCTTCAAAAACAGATCATTAATAAAAGAAATCATCTACATATATTTGAAAAGAAAACAGAATGACATTTTCTCGCTGCACAGATTTTTTGCAGTTACCTCTTTGCTAAACGAAAATCTTTGTACATAAGATAAAATTTGTAATAACATAAAAACATATAAAAAAAATACCTTCATTTTTTCAATCAGAGCACTTGTTCCCAAGATGTTGAACCGTTTTTCGGAATGGTCGATGGCATACTTTTGTGCCCAGTATGTCTTACCGCATCCAGGTAAGCCGCACATCATTATTACCTACAAGTGAATATTATTAAATTTGATACTATTGAAAAAATTAAAGAATCGAATACTAACTTCGCAAGGCTCGTCTTTGGTCGGTCTTTGAGGTCCGAGAACCAACAGATCCTTCACCAGCTTTCCGATGAGCTCGTATCCATCGAGCATTTTAATTTCCTCACCGTCGATTTCTATGTCAGCTTCGATCCTGCAATAAAATTTAGATTCGATAATTCTACTCGTTTAAGATTGCAACTAAAAAAGCAAACAATACCTGATCATAGTGTTCGGTTTAGAAGCAACGGCATCTTTGTTTTCTGTAGTCTCTTTAGACTCGCTCTGTTCCACCTCCATCTTTTCTGAACCGTCTGCTACTTTTTCTTCATCAGTGACGGTCTTTTCGCCTACATCCTTAGGCTTATCTTCGATGATATCTTGTTCATCGTCAGAACACTTCATCGGATCATACTTTTCATCGCCGTCTTTCTTTTCTTCTGTCTTCTCTTTAACTTCTATTTTAGCTAAAAAAACATTCATAATTAGATACTATACTTATTCATTAATTTATTAAATACTATGAATCTTAATAAAATAGAAAAATTAAAAAAAAGCTGAAATGACATCCCTGATTCTAAATCAGAAATTCTCGGGTTATCCCTCAAAGAAAATAGTTTTGAACCTATCCTGAAAATATTTTTTAATATGTCAGTGAAATCATATCGGAATATATTTTCACGGGTAGATGTACTTTTACCAGTAAAAATATAATTTATCTGGCAGGTGCTAGTAAAATTATATGATTTCAACTTTTCCATATGTAGTAATATATACATTTACACAATAAATATAATACCTTCGCTGGCAGCTTCAACGGGCACTTCAATTTGTCGCTTGACAACTTTAGTCTTCGTCAGCAAGCCGTACTTTTCGTATCCGAAATTGACTTTGACACAGCAGTTACGAGACAGAATATGCGGATATAGAGCGGCGTCTTCCAGGACGCTTTTTTCAAACTCGAAAGCGTTACCCTGAGATTCACCGTTAACAGTGTACATGATTGTGCACGGAGTGGATTCTAAATCCTGATTAAAAAATAATGTTAAAATATGACAAAACATCCCCGGTAATAAACAATTCTATAAATTATCTTACCAAATATACACCGATGACTGATCCTTCTTTAATTTCTACACCGTAAGTTTCAAATTCACCATTGTTCACTTTTCGTGCAGTATTTTCATATCCCCAGCTCAAATTTGAATCGCCTGAAATATGAATTCGTTGAGACATAATTTTGATTAAATAAAATTGTATCGTTTGAAAAAAATAATACCTAAATGGAGCGATGAGCCGATGGTGGACCATCCGAATCTGATACCGGGCGGACAGTTCTCACCAGGGTTGTGCATAGCCTCCACTCGCACTTCGTAGCATGCTTTGCCTTTATTGATACCGTGTGAGGCTCTGGCTCCAGCCCAACAATGAGCTAATCCTCCTTCCATCAGAGGCACGGCGACATTCATATCCGGAACATCAATATGCATGTTCAAGTCGCTATCGTCTGTAAATAAAATAAGCTTGTTGAGGCAAAGATTTTAAACAAGACTCGTTCTTAATTTCATCACAGAAAAATAATTCTTTTTCAGTAAAGCTCTGTAATTTAGTTACTGTTACAATAGTTTTTGTGATGCATTATTTTGTTGCACCATACAGTTAAAAAAATAAATGTTTTGAAATTTAATACGTAAATTTACTTTTTTATATGATTTGGAATTATATAGATAAGCAAAACTAACACCACGATATAGTGACTTTCTCAGGATCAATCTCCGGCTCAGGTATTTTCACGGGACTCTTACGGCGAGGCGAAGGTTCCCGTTGACGCTTAACCGGTCGTCTGTTTCTGCTTCGCGACTTATCGTCATCGTCGTCCCTAATCGAAATATATTCGCCGGTCACCTAAATTATATAATAAAAATTAATAAACCGATAAAAATTTCACATAAAAAATTTAGAGCAATGTAATACTTGGACGTCACTATCTGGAGCTGGTGTGTCGGTGCTTTGATTGGAGCTGCTCCATCGGCTGTGTTTCTCTCTTTTCCTGCGTTCTTTCTTTGTATCCTAAATTATTAATTAATTAGATACTTATAAAATAAACACATAACAAATTCAATAACTTACGTCATCTTTAACGTCCTTCGGCTTATCTTCTTCTTTATCGGGCTTAGGCGTTTCTTTAGATTCATCGGCATCCTTTTTGGAAGATTCATCTTCTTTTATGTTTTCCGGCTGAGGTTCTAAATCGTCGTAAATGTTATCAGTGTCGACTTTCATCGGCTCAACTTCCGATCGATCCTCGACGGTTTTCTTGGGAATGTTTTCAATCGGTTTAATCTTCTCTGCTTCCGGTTCTTCAGTCTCCATTGCCTCGAGCGCTACGAAATTAATAATATTAATGAAAAATAAAGTTTAACACGATTTGACTTAAAAAATATATAATTACGTTTTTCTTTTTGCTTCTCAGTAACAATTGCAGGTTCTTCGACTTTTTTCACAATGGGAGCTTGTACTTTTGGCACTTCGCTCACAACTTGCGGTTTGGGTATGGCTACTGGAGACATTACTTTTTCTTCTACTTTCTTCTCAAGAGTCTGCTGTTTGTTTGGAGTGACCACAGGAGACTTAATTGTTTCTTCCGCTTTCTTCTCGGGAGTCTGTTGTTTGCTTTGAACGACTACTGGCGATTTTGCTTTTTCTTCTACTTTCTTCTCGGGCATTTGTTGTTTAGCTTGAACGACTATTGGAGATTTTGCCTTTTCTTCTACTTTTTTTTCAGGAGTCTGTAGTATATTTTGAATGACTACTGGCGATTTTGCCTTTTCTTCTACTTTTTTCTCGGGCGTTTGTTTAGTTTGAATGACTATTGGAGATTTTGCCCTTTCTTCTACTTTTTTCTCGGGAGTCTGTAGATGACTTTGGACTACTGGAGTTTTTGCCTTTTCTTCTACTTTTTTCTCGGGCGTTTGTTGTTTAATTTGAACTGGAGATTTCGGTACTTCTTCCACCTTTTTCTCTGGAGTCTGCGGTTTGCTTTGAACGGCGGGTGGAGATTTTGCTTTTTCTTCTGTTTTTTTCTCGAGGGTTTGTTGCTTTACGGGAGAAACTATGCTAGGTTTTTCTGCAACTATAGGGGGTTCTGCCTTTTCCTCTGCTTTTTTCTCGAGCGTTTGTTGCTTTTTAGGTGAAGCTATACTTGATTTTTCTGTGACTGCTGGAGGATCCTCTTTGGCAGGTCTATAGATGAAAAAAGGGATAAATTTAAAGATTAAAAAGCGTTAATCAACATACAATCAGTTGTGGTCAAATTTAATAATTACATTACAGATCATCCAAAATATTATTAATCTCAGAAAATAACGATGTAAAGAAAATATTTCTTTACGCCTGATACGAGGATTTAAATTTTTAAATATTTTTTTGGCCATTTTTAAACCAGGCGAGATCAAATTGTGGGAAATTGAAACCATGTATAGAAAAATAACCATAAAACATTCAATGTTGTCATCAGATTTGGAGTGAAATTGCTCATGATAATGCTGGACCACTGTTGCAAAATTAAAAATAAATCATTTTGAAGAAAAAAAAACCCTACAATGCATGCTGGTACATATATGATTTATTACAATATTTCGCCAATAACTTTGTATTAAAAAGTCTCAAATGGACGGAAATTTATTAATGTATCATCCATTCGCCTAGTATCCCCCTCCCACTCGACTGGTATAATTGTACAGTAACCTCAAAACTTGATTAGTTGGTGACAAGTGTCTTCAGAGGAGCATTCAAGCAATTTCGTCTTTGAGTTAACTTATTTTCTGTGATTAAGGTCCATGTTTTTTTTTATGGTATTCGTTATTGAATAGTGAATCAAATTAGGAAATATTTTAATTTTAATATGTATTATTACTGCTATTATATCGCAAATAGTGTGCGATTCATATATGCATCGGTGCGTCTTTGTATAATCTTTACAAAAATCTTTTATTATTTATGATATTTAGTAATTTATAATATTTTTAGATGCCACTCAAGTATAAAAACAGACAATAGGAGATAAATATGTACAATCCAAAGAGTTATGCTTATTATGACCTAATTGAAAACATACACATTGATAGCGAAGATGAATCATAAAATAATATTGATGAGGAAGAAGCTTACAATTCTACATATCGTGTATACTTTAACTGGCGAGTGTGTGAACTTTCCTACGTAAGCTAGTTGCATTGTCAACGAACAAGATTTGACAACCAACCAAATCGTAGACATCAAAAAATATTAGCGTTGGTAATAACAGTGAACACCCCATGAGTAACTGCAACGAATTTGCTTAAAAGGAGGATTATATAAGTTGGCAACAAGATTTACATTACATTAATGGTTTAAAATACCTATTAAATATATAAATTATTTAATTTTGAATACTTTGAAAAACACCAAACAGCGAGAGTATGTAATAATTAGTTACATTGTTCATAAATTCTTTTGTGTATACTGTAACTTAAGTGATTTGACAGTGCATGCAGTATGCATTTTCGAAATTCACACTACCTGTAACATATACATACATATGTATTACATATACAGTACAGTGGAGTGCCGTCCATACATGCGGTAGATTCAAAAAGTCAAACGTATTCACGGTTGATAGAATATAAACACGAGCACGTGTAACGGCCGAGTCGCTCGCCGTCAACCGTACATGCGTTTGACGTTTTGAATCTACCGCATGTATTGACGGCACGCCACTGATACAGTAATATATTTATCGAAATTTTGATAAAAATCATCGGTTATGTTGTCATTTTTATTTTAATGTTATTTTTTTATTAATAAAAAGAGAAAATAATATATTATTTAACTTTGATTATATATATGGCATACAATCTAGAGCAGTAGTCGGAGAACCGAGGAAAATTATCCATACATGAGTAAAAATAACATTTATTTGGAAAATAAAAGTGAAGAAAATATATAAATTTATCAATATCTGTACTATTTTATATCAATTGAGACAATAGGTTATTTTGCTGACACGTTTGCTTAATTAAAGTTTATTTGCAAGAGGATCCTGAAGAATTAGTAAAGGTACTAGAGGTAAGAATTTGTGAACAAGGCAGAATGCTTTTAGTGATGTACTGAAAGCAATAAAAAAGTTAATGCATTTGTAACTACTTAACTATGTGGACAAGGATTTTCTACTCTAATAAACATACAAACAAAGCTCAGATATCAACTGAATCCATATGACAGTATTTTAATAGCTTTGACACCAAAAAATATAATTTTATTCTACTCTACACTACTTAGGTTCATTCTGTATAATAAGCATTATTTTATTCTCTGCTTCTGCTTGCAAGCAGTTTATAGCGATGAAAATATAATTTTTAACAAATAAAGTGTACAGATTTAAAAAATCAGTACTACTGGTTTTCATTTTGTAGTGCTGTTATTATCGAAGGTCGATTTTTGCCCCAATACTGGTATTGGAATCTATTTATTTTTGTCTTACTAATTGCTAAGCAACTTTCTTTCGAATAACTGGCAAAGGGGTGCATAAAACATAAAAAATAAACCCTGCCTTTTAAAAACTTTTATATAAATAAAAGTTAGCAAAAAAAAAAAAAATTGTATGCAATAATTTGTTGAATGAATTTTTGTCACTTCTATTTAAAAAATTTAACATTTTTTTTACAATTTATACTATTTTGCAACCATCTATGTATTTTAACTAAAAAAATAATAGGTATACAAATTCCAGATTGTTCGGATATCAGCAATTCCCTGAAATTAGCACCCCGTTCTTAACTTAGCTTGACTAGGGAGTTTTTAGGTAGGGTGAGGGCAATAGAAAAAAGTATGCCAGAACTGGCGGGAAAACGGTAACTGCTATTGAATAAACGTACGCGTGTTCTGGCGCTTCTTTGTCCGGTACTTGTTCAGCTTCGGCGATCTCTTCCAGAATAGGCGCCGTCACCTTGGCTGTGGCTTCGGGGTCTCTCCGCGAGGACTGTAAACGTAACGAGTTAAAATCGACATATGCGTATACGGTGAAGCGGTGCATTCGCGTACCGATCTGGTGGGCGTCGTCGGAACTTCGGACGATGAGAGACGCCGCCTGGTGCGAGAGGCCGGGCCGGGTCTGCGCGTCCTCGGCGGCGACACGTCTCCCGCCACGGTCTCGTCCAAATCCTCGGTGGTGGTGTCGGCGATGGTGGTGTCGGAGGTCGCTGTAAAAAGGCGGCCATCAGCGAAATGCGAAAAATGGGAAGCGACGCCGCGGGGAAAAAACGCACCGTGACCCTGTTGACCGAGGGCCTTGCGCAGCCGCTCGACCAGCGCCGGCTTGTTGCCCTTGACGTCGAGCCCGAGCGTCGCCAGCTCGGCGCGCAGCTCCACCACCTTCAACTTGGCGGGATCCATGGTGCGGCGAACTCACTGCCGACAGCCCGCGCGCTTCGATATGGCCGACGACAACGATGCCCCTAACCGAAAATATTTCGCCCATGTACGCGTAAAACATCAATTTACAATTAACTCTAGTAATCGTGTATTCCGTGTTCAAAACAAAAATAAGTATATAAAAGCAGTGTCGTAGCTGGAATAGTCTGCACTTGGAGGCAAAAATTCTATTTGCCCCCCCTCCCCAATTTTTCCCCACAATTTTTGAATATGTCCATTATGTGAAAATTTACTAAATGTTTAAAACATAAATTTACACTACAGCAAAAATCAAACATATTGTTAACTGCTAACCTCATTCTACCGGCCGGAGCGGCCGTGCCTACATTCCTTCTTTTATTATTGTATCGCTGATACTAGGAAACTTCAAGCACTTTCAAACTCACTTTCGAGGAGTTAATGAAAAGTGCCCACTCTGTAC
Source organism: Plectrocnemia conspersa (assembly GCF_051122295.1). Classification (NCBI taxonomy): domain Eukaryota; kingdom Metazoa; phylum Arthropoda; class Insecta; order Trichoptera; family Polycentropodidae; genus Plectrocnemia; species Plectrocnemia conspersa. The sequence continues at coordinate 29,414,256 of NW_028277169.1, forward strand.
TGTTATGTTGCAAGCCAAGAGCTGTCAACAGACCTTCTGTGTCTCGACAGTAACGTAGCGTGTCTTCCATTACAAAATAAGGAACTAAGAGATTATGCCGAATTCTAAAGTGAGTAATTTTGGTATCCTTGTCAAGAAGAGTCCACTATTGCAATCGCGAACCTAGCTTTGCCAAAATTAGGTCAAGTACCTGATTATTAACGTTACTTTAATTTCTCTCTGAGAAATTAAAGTAACTCTGAAAAGAGACTCTGTAAACGTAGACGCCTCCGTGAGTACTTCGGGCTCCGATTTTTCGTTATTCTCTTCTGATGAAGTTCCCTCTAATTGAAAATTTTATGGAGGTTTGGGAATGTGATGTGCTTGATATGTTTGTCATGAAACAATTAAGGTACACACATTTTGTAAAAATTAAAGTCTCACAAAAATCTGACGTGCTAGAACTAATTTTTATTGGAATCAGCTATTTACGTTAAAAGGACAAAAATTGTGTCGACCAGCGGTAATTCAATATATCTTTTTATTATTGTTTTTCTTAAAAATATTTTTAGAGAAATTTTATAACAATATCTCGGTTATTGCGTGTTAAGTAAATTCGTTTACTATCTGAAACCCAAGATTCGGACGAAGAATATAAATAAAGCAGTGACGAATCGGAAGATTATGATAATGTGAGTATCAATTTGTACCACAGCGATACCTTGAGCGAAGAAAACCTATCTAGAGGCTATAAAGTATTAACAGCTGCACCTAGTAATAACAACACTCATCCTCTATCAAAAGATCATAGCATGTGGTACTGCTCACCTCAAACTTTTGGAAGGACTCCTCCAGATAATATTATTTATTTAATTATTTAGATTAAATTAAGACCATCGTGCCTAACAGGTTACCACAATGCGCCACGATAATCGAAAACAAAACAATTTAAAGTTCCATCAACAAAATAATTTTACCACCTGACACCACGATTGAGGATCCAGTAGACGTTTTTCGCTTACTTTTTCCTGATGATTTATTAGCAATAATAACGGTCATGACAAATAAAAAGGCAATTAGAGTGTACATAGAAAAGCAATACAAAAATCATAGGAAACTAGTCGATGAAATAGCGCAGCACAAAAAATCGTAAAAAGTAGACACAGGTGATCGCCTATATAGCCTGTATAGCAAAATACATCATTTAATGATTACTTACATATAAAGAGCCCTGAATTCATGAATAGAATTGTCATTTAGGCTTGTTTTTTTTATAAGTTTTTTCGCTGCCGTTTTTCATATCTACAAACATCCGTAACAGCTCATATATTATCACTGATGTGCGTATGAAAATAAACTAAAATTAAAGTGAGAAAATATAATTAGGTATATACAAAAAATATTATTTATTTATTATGCTTTATTTACCTCCAATAAATATACACAACTGTATTACAAATTATATATTTTTTATAGTTTCAATGTGAATTTACAAAATTTTGGCGGAACTAATCAATATTATCATATGATTTTTCATTATAATTATTGACATTGTCACTATGACAACATCTACGTCAATACATTATAATCGCTATTAAAATAACAATCGTTGATAATCAATACATTGGTTACCAAGTAAACAAATTTGAGGTATAGTTCACGACAGCCGCTATTTCCTGTTAAAATACATAATTGCACAGTAAAATCAATACAAAATGTCAAGAGATACGATGAAAAGTAAGGTAATATGCTATTTCACAATTAAATATCCACGTGTCTTAATTTATTTATCTATTTTTTTAGTAATACCAAACAACGATTTGGAGAAGAAAATTGTGGACGCATTTGAAGTATTCGATCATACTGGTAAACAAATTGTTGATGTGCGTGAAATTGGTACTATTTTACGGTCATTAGGTAATTGAAATGAAAAATAAAATTAAAATTATATAATATATGCTAAAGATTGTTATTTTAATACGAAAAGGATGTTGTCCGTCTGAAGCTGAAATACAAGAAGTACTTCTGGACACTGAGGATAAAGAAGCCACAGGCACAGTGCATTTATCAAATTTTCTACCATACATGTGTCAGAAAATATCTGAACAAAGGTTTGTGAGTGTTTATTTTTTTATACGGTTTTATAAATATTTAATACATAATATATTTTTATAGATTTTATCCCGCCGATGCCGAGACTCTATTAGCTGCATTTAAAATATTAGATGAGGAAAATAGGGGGTATATTACCAAAGAAAAAATTACAAAACTTATTATGGAAGAAGGAGAACAATTTACACAGGTAACCTAATTTAAATAAGTATTTTATACGATAATGATATTTTTTCTATAAAATATAGGAAGAATATGACGAGATGATGCAATCTGCTATCGATTCTTCTACTGATACTATTCCATATGAACTTTATATAAATCAGATTATGGTAAGCATATAAGCATTAAGCGTCTTTTTAATATGTTTAGTATGTGCTTCAATTATCCACATATATTTTAATGTTTACAGGTAGATAATTATCTACAAGAAAGTAAGATAATAACAACAGAAAAATAAAAAAATATATGGTATATTAATATAAAAATTGTGTTTTTATTAAATATTAATTAAATTACAACTACATTTATGTACCTAAATATCATGTTTAGTATATTTAAACGTTATTTAGTTGTCTTATCTGATATATGTCCAACTGAATACTCAATTGTTAAGTTTATGCTGTAATATACTGTTGAGTGTATAATATATACATGCTTGCGAATTTCGCGATAGGAAATACAATTAACAAACAGTCAAATTTCGTCTTAAGATGCCAAATTTATAACCAATTAACCGTCTGACTATTTATGCATATTAACCCTTTTAAAGCGCCCCAAGCAAAAACTAAATTTGCCCCCCCACCTATTAATACTTTATTAACTCATTACATGAGCTTAAAAATATAATTCAAATTAAAGAAATCTAATATTATATTTGACATGATACTCTTTTTTGTGTTTTTTTTTTTCGTTGAGATTTTTTATGTATGAAATAATCTAAAGAGTACACAGTAGGGTGTATTAAAAAACTAATCTCCTTGGTTAAACTCGCAATGAGAAATGACAAGTAAGAGTACAAAATGATCTATCAAAAAACTTACAGTCTACAGCCCACGACAGGGCGATGCTCTAGCGTGCAATCTGTTCAACATTGTCTTAGAAAAAGTAATACAATATGCCAAACTAGATATAACCGGCAGTGTGTATAATAAATCTGCTTTATATGCGGAAAATTTAAATTTAAACGCATATAAAGCAGATATCACAGTGCTGCAAGAGATACGGTAGGTTGGCATTGGCATCTTAGAAAGTAAAGATGGCAACCTATATCATAGCTGTCATCTGAAAAATCATATTTAATATTTGTAACTGGATTCCTAGTGCCAAAGGGGGCTAAACGTCTAGTAATATATTTTGTAGCTATAAGCCATAGATTATGGCGTATTAGAATAAGGGGTTAATACAGCCTTAAATGTGCACATGCACATACGGAAGACGAAAACTAAGAAGAAAATGAACAATTTTATGATGTCTTGGACAAAACTTATGACAAATACCCCAGACATGATATCAAAATTATACTTGGGGATATGAACGCCAAACTGGGTAAGGAACAATTTGCCCAACCAAAAATAGCCAAACACAGTTTACATAATATCAGTAGCGACAACGGTATCAGGTTAATTAATTTCCCCGCATCACATAATATGGCAATTAAAAGAACCTTGCTCTAACACAGAATATTACATAAAATAATAAATACGTGTAACCAAATTGAGATAGATTATGTTCTAATATCGGTCAAAAGTCAAGCAAAAGACAGAGATGGGTGAAAAACAATTATTGCTGCGGTCAAGGCTCACACAAGACGTCTTGTAATATTTTGATTTTAACTAACGTACGTGGTTGAATACATTGGGCCCACCCCTAGATCCTGCTAGTTATATATATATACATATGTATATATTTTTTGTGAGGAGAAAATCTTCAAAAAGATAAAACGACTAACTTAAATAAATAAATAATAACATCAATTCTTGATTTATATATTGTTTTATTTAAAAGCCTCACAACTGTTTTTTATGGATTTGACAGTGATTTGTATATTTATTGTATAATTCTAATTACTGTTTATAATACTAAATTTTACAATAAATTCAATTTTAATAAGAGCTATTAGTAGTTGGGCTATTTGATTTATTTAACTAGAAAGTAAATTATTTTATTTAAAATTAATATTATATATAGCGTTAAAGTTAGCGCTTACAAAGTTAGCTCACACTCGTTAGCTTCCTACTGTCAGAATTTTTACGACAGTGGCGCGGTTTGTTTACGCCGCGGTCGGCGGCGCGAGAGACAACGTCTGAGACCTCGACATGTCTCCGGTACAATGCCGTTTCTTTCTTCCCAACACTGATTCACCTCCTAAGCGATTCACGTGCGCAACTATTGACGATCAAATCCTGCCTCTTGACATAATTAATCGCGCCAAAACGATCTGTTTATATTTAGTTACACACTTCAGAACCTCTAATTGCGCACAACTTTCTCAATCAATCACCAATAGATATAAAATCACAAAAATGCATCACCTGTCCTCCGATTGATCCCGTTTTACACTTTTAGGTGTCTCCGTTTTGTCTGGTTTATATTGTCTCAGTAGAGTATTTATGTTTGTTTTTAGTTTGAGTGGCTTATGTTTTTTGAAATGTAATGATTTAGTATTGTTTGCGTTTTATTTGATCACAGCTTACTTTCGATTTATTCGCACAGGTTACGTTTACATCTATACGTACACGACGTAATGGAACGTTAGTCGGCCGACTACCGTTTCCCAGTTTAAAATATTGATTGAAAGTCAGATTTCGTGTATTATACAATTACAAACATGAAGTGGTAGATTACACTATAATAAAGATTATAATTATAATGTTATAATGCACCTTTACATGAAAAGTATTATGTAAATGACTTTTTTATTGTTTGAAATTTGTTTTTCATCAGATATTTTTGTAGAGATTCAACATTTTTGAGACTGTTATAATTAAAGTTGCTAACTTACATGAAACACTAGCAATTTTTTAAAAATCCATGTAAATATGTATAAGTTTTTTTATCGTATCATATGACAGTACATATATTTAAATAGAATATGGAATATGGTAGTAATTCATTTATCCCTACATGTATTTCAGTTTCATGATTAAAACTAAATCCTACATACGAAATGTGAGAAAAATACATATAGGATTTACTGTTTCGGTGATAGCCTTTAAATTTTTAAAAGTTTTTTGTGAATACTAAAGTTTTATTTTAAAAATAAATAATTTTATTAGCTAACTAAAATAGCTATATTTTACTATGGTCCTTAACTTTTTTTCATTTTCATTTAAATATGTTTATATTTCTTGTAATACTTAAGGGTTAAAAAATATAAATAAATATTTTTAATTTTTAAAATAACTTCAAAAGATCAACTATTTTATTACATAACTTTAATTGATAATATATAAGTATCACGTTGTTCCATAAGTCGGTGCACATTTTGTCTACTACATTTATGTAGTCAGATTTCACTGACTTCAACGTCAACACTGATTGTCCTTTATTTCGGTCAATTTGAAAAGGGCATTTTTAGGTAAGAAACACTGTAATTGCCGAAATTCCAGAAATTACTCATATTTCCATTATTTTTTGTGTACCTTCTTAATTGTAATTATGTATTGATTTTTTTTCTTTTTTAAATCAATACGAATTATGTTTTGTCCAAAGTAATTTATTATGGTTTTAGTCTTTTCGGTAGCGGGTATAATTAAAATTAATGATTGAAATATTCAATGCCCTAGTATATTTAAAATTATGAACCTGTATATATTAATCAAACTGTATTTTTTTATTCTTCATAACCTTACGAATATTAAAATATTTTATCGTTTATTATTCGATATTCAAATACTTAAAAATAACGAATATTTGGAAACTCTAATAAGAAGAAAATGTAATAGTATTTACAGAAAATTTTAATTTATAAGTAATTAAATTTGTCATAAAATTAACGACGTGTCAAAAAAGTCGAGAATTATTTTTGAATTTGATAGACGTTTTGTAAATTGCCAAATATTGGAACAATAGAGATGGTTTTTATGTTTAATTTTCTTTAAATAAAATGGCAACGTATGAGTAAAATATAAAAAATTGGGCTGCGCGGCTCAATGCAAATCTGAATCTTTTAAGAAATAGCAAATCATTAATGAACATATTATAAGCCTTTGTGACCAATTAACTCTTGAGATATATACAACATATCCTGAATTTTATTCTGTATGGCAAAACTAAATATATTTTACAAATTTTTAGCCTCAAATGGAATATATTAGCATAGTTTTTTAGTTTTTATAAAAAATAAAACTTTTCGAAAAATAAATTATTTTTTTTCACAATAAATAGGCTGAACTTATGGTTTTAATCGGAAAACATTAGGAAGCACTAGCCATACGTATTTTTTCATTGATTTATGAAAATTGCTTGAATACATGCTCAGGTATTTTATTATTTCGCTGAAACCCTCAAGTAGTGTATAATTTCGAAAAAGAATTTGACATAAGTGCATTTATAATAGTAATTTATGGACAACCGACAAAGCATATCGTTTGTGCGTGATGAAGAAGAAAAGAACGCCAGTGTCTATGAAATACCATATTTATTAATTATATTATATATTGCTCGACGTAAAACATACTGCAGAGGTTTTTTTATAGTAACATATTCAGCGCGTCCACTTAAAATTTTTTAGATATAAAAATATAATAAAAAGTGTTAGAGCCATGGGTGAATTAAACATTTTTTAGTAATTATTAATGATCGGTTTATGATTTTTTTTCTTAGAATGTGAACCCTTTTTGTTACCCACTGCTATGATTGCAATAATAAGCAAATAACTAACCGATCATTTCCACTAGTACAGCGACGGTATGATTTTACTACTTGCGAGAAGTGTGATTTGAACGTAAAAATAATTACATATCACTTCTCAGAAGTCAAAAATACACGTCAAAAACCATAAAATCGTGCCGTCGCTGTAGTAGAGAGAACGTTCGGTAACGGATCATTTCCAATACGAGGACGATAACACTATTTTACGACTTCTGAGAAGTGAGATTTGAACGAAATATATTGAATCCGAATTTCGACAAATTGGAAACAGCAAAAGAAAAATATTTATTCGAAGTCCACGTGTAATACAGGTCGATAGCAATAAAATCATACCGTCACCGTCATAGTGTGAACGCTCGGTAAGGAGGTAACTGAAGAAGCACCCGTTCGAAAAAAATAATTAATAAAATATCATAATAATCATATACATATATATTTAATACGTATGTACATAAATCCGTGATAATAGTAACGAATTATTGGGTTTTAAAACATTTTCTTCAAATCTGTATCAATCAATCATTCTGACTACATTTATATTGTTTACTAGTGTCCTAAATGCCATAACGTTCACAATACTAACAATTAAAATATCGCATTTCCCGACAAGGATTTTTCAATCGAAATTTACTAACTTTTTTCTATGGTGATGATTTTATTTTTATAGACTACATATTTATTTAGTATTTTTGTTAATATTTTTTAATAGGGGAATGGGCAAAAATTGTTTTACCATTAAAAAATAACTATTGTACTTAAAAGTTCTTGGTCTAAACTCAGGAGCAGGGTTTCTTAAACTTTTATTGTTTGCCTATATCCCATTTGCCAGTTATACGAAAGCAACAGATCTTAGTAGGCCTATTTGTTATTTAGCAATTAGTGAAACAAATATAAATAGATTACAATGTATCTTGAGTGTTTTCGCTGGTCTTTCAGCCTGATAAATTTTCCTTTCACAATGGTGTTTAGTGCTTATTCCCTAAACATCGGTTAAAAATTGCAATACCCCGTTTATCAGTGTCGTTATATGTCCGAATAACACAATTTTTAAACGTATCTATGTAGTAAAACGTTGTTGGCCGCTTTCGTAGCCGTTAGGGCCAAACGCAGAATAACTGTTCATAACCATTGGTATCTGAACCTGGCGCCATAATATTATTATCATAAAATTATCTAATAAATATTTGTCTTTGCCTTATAATTCAAGATCAATCACTGAGTTTTGAGATAAAGTCTGCTAAGAATGATAAATTAAATAACCAATTTTTATTTGTTAATTATGGGTAATTTTTATACCTTCTAATAATTCTAAGCTTCCGCTAAGCTAACAAACATTAGTGTGCAACAAATATTCCTTATCATTACCCTCATTTTCTAATAAGCGTCTGCAAAGAGCATTGCTTCGTATAAAATTGATTTTTAAAGATTTCATACCATGATGTGTATTATCTCTCTTTAAACATAAAGCTTGTTAATGAATAGTACAGTGGAATGATAATTATCATCTCGCTGAGATAAATAAAGAAAACCATTACTGCGATCGGTCATACATGGAGCACCGTCTGTCTTATTCAAAAACAATAAAAATTGGAAATTTTATTTCTATTATGAAGTTATTAAAAATTGTATATATATTTTCCCATTTTATTTTTCTGTGCGTAGGTATTACTTTTGAGGAGTTCTTCTTTTACTGAAAATCTTTAAATACCATCTGGATAAATTTCATTAATTGTGCAGTATCTATTACGGGGTCCGGAAAATTTACCACCGACAATTGATCGCTAGCAGTTTAACGCCGCGTCAATTGATCGCATAAACAATTTACAGCATACAAATGATCGCTAGCATATTTTACCGTTTAGAAGCAATGAGATGTGTTTGGTCATTTTAAATATTTTTTTATTAAAGTTTCTGCTGATTCTTTTACAAGTGAGTTATTTTTTCAACACATATGATACATCACAAAAGTGAGTTTATTTTTTTTTAAATTTGGTTTGGTAAATTTTTTCAAATATCATGTTTTTAATTTATTGTATTATATTAATTATTAAAGCAAATTCAGTGGTTCTTAACATTTGCTTACAAAGTTTTTTATTAACGTTTCACTTTTAGCAACTTATGATTATTTTTTTACATCTCACATTTATCATTATTTTTTTATTGTATTGCATTTATTTACTTTAATATATTTATTGATGAAATAAATTCAGTGGTTCTTAATTTTATCGAATTATGATTACTTTATTAACTTATATATTTTAATTGTAAATTTTATTTTATTGATAAAGTAAATTTAATGGTTACGGACATTTTATTATTAGGTTTTTTATGTAAGTACGTCTCACTTTTATCAACATATGATTATTTTATTTACGTCTTAAATTTATAATTATTTTTATTTATAGTATTATATTTTTTTATTGTATTGTATCCATTAAAAACACATATTCAGTGGTTCTCAACTTTTATTTATTTATTTATTTTATTTACGAATCAAATATTAAAATTTTTTATTTGATGTAATAAATTAAATGGTAAAAATATTTGATTTTTTATTGAATTTTTTGCCTTAAGCTACGATTAGCATAGTTTTATAATTCTATAAACGATTATGGAATAGTATGGAAATAAAAAAAGGCGTATGGAACAATGTAATTTAATGGGTAGATTATGTATTTTTTACATATACTACAAAAATAGTAAAAAAATCAGTATTTAAAGAATAAGTAGGTGTTAAATGATACAATATATACAATACAATAAAACAATTGGTTGATTTTAAACTGAACTAATTTTGGTATGTCATATTACACTGTAAAAATTTAAAATTCATGTTTTTGCAATCTTCAGAATCAGTTACATTGGAATAATTAATTACTAAGAAATTGTAATATCTACAACACAGTATTTACATTAATAATAAAAAAATATTATGATCTATACCACTTAGATAATCAACAATATGTACACTAAGCCTTTTAATGCGTTTATTACAATCGAGATATTTTTCGCATTTCGTTAATACTTTGTTTATGAATTTGTTGACTAGGGCCAAAAATAGTTTGAAAAATACTTTTTACAATTGATAAATATTGAATTCAATAATAATTAAAGTGGACTCTTAACCCTTTCACCGCGGCTCTTTTTTTAATAAATTAAAAATTTAGTTTTTTGAACATAAACACTTCGGTTTACTTCATAAAAAGGAATAAACACGTCAATTATTAAATTATTTAATTCCAAATATCTATTTAATAATACCTTAATATAAATAATTTAATAAAATAAAATGTTTAATAATTAATTTATTTAAAGATAATTTAGTCTTTACTTATCTGAAGTATATTTTTTATAATAATGAAAATATTTGTCGATCATTCGATGTAAATCGTAAGCCATCAGCGCCTGGGATTTACTCGTCATGGCATGCATAGATCTGCGTTGAAACGGTTAATATAAAAAAACACAACAAATAGATTATTAATGATATTTATACGTCTAACATACGATTAAAATGATCTAACGTAAATACGTATACGCCAAAACAATATATGGAGGTTATAAACTGCTTTGAATACAGAACGTCGCGTTTGCTCTATAAGTGACCAGTGAACAAGTGCGCAATTAGTTAGACTGGCCAACGACTACGACACATACAAAGCGTCACGGAGTGGATGAATCTGTAACTAGGTGAATGACAGTATTCAAAGATCAGATTCTCTATATATCAGGGATACATCAATACAACGAATGCTTCGATTGTGTTTCAGATGTTTTTAGGTTACGTTTTTCAAAATAAATAAATTTAAAAAATGGAGCAAATAAAAAAAAATTAACATAAATAATTAAAAAAAATTAATCAGAGTAGCTGATTGGTTCTGAAAAAAAAATGGTCAGAGTGTAAAAGGTTAAATTCTACTGGTTGGGCAGCCTTGCTCTAGTACGTTATTGCATAATACCTAGGTAGTTAAGTATTGTGCAATAACTTTCAATTGAAACGTAAAAACGTTAATGAAAAAAGAAATAAATATTTATTTTACCAAGTCTTGCACATGTCTTCATTTGAGAACCACTGAATGTTTTATTATGCAACAAATAGTTCGTATTTCGATTGCGCCATCTTTGTTTTTGTTTTTAAATTTGAATTCGTTTCGAATCGATTGGCCGTCGCTTTATTTATGAAAAGCGTGCGTAGTAGTCGATGCGTCCGCGTGAGGGCGCCGGCGTCGCTCCGCTCGGCGATGGCCGTCAGTCGTCGGCTTCGGGCCAACGGGGTCGCCAGTCGCGTGCGTGTCCGGCAGTAGCGTGTGTCGCGGCGGCGATGGCGTACAACGGCAGTGGCGCGGGCAAGCGGCTCTGCACGGGGCTAGCCGCGGCCGCGCCCCCGCCGCCCGACAACGACATCGACAGGGTGAGCCCGGCGTCCGGCAGGAGAGCCTGCGCTCCCGACCCCCGTACCCCGCGCTCGCTTTCTGATACGATTTTGACGTTTCTCCTTTCTCCCCGCGCCCCGCACGCAAGAGCCCCCGATCGATTCAATAACAACAATTACACCTTCGGTCGACAGTCCCGTCAAACCGTCAAACCGTCAAACCGTCATACCGTCACCGGTCATGTCAGGATTTTTCGTTCCGAACAAAATCACTTTCTCGTAAGAATATAATTCACCGCTAATCGCTCCCTTGTAAATGGCACACGTTTTTATTTATTGCTATCTTGAATCGTAAACACGTGTTGCGTTTTGCGCGAGGTCCGACTCTCGCAAACGCGGGAACAATACGCGTATGCTAATTTTAAACTATCGTTCGTTTTAACGGAGATTCTCTTCGTTTTGTTACTAAAAGTGAGGTGTGCTGTGCTTCGCGAACAGCTGAGTGGAGTGTGGGTAGTCATTATTTGTGCAAAACGTCAGCTTAGAATCTTATACGAACCGTATTAACTGTTAAATTCAAACTTTTTCTATAATCACTTATGTTATCAAAACAACAACACGCTTTTCCTACATACACATACATAATATATATAATATATGATAGACAGTATTTGTGGGAACATATGGAAGTCATCGTGTGAAAGTTGAAAAAATGGCAATTATAAGATAATGCTTACAACATAAACAAATGTCTGAAAAAATAAATATCAACAATTGAATATCTGTTTTGAGATAATCGTTGAACAATAAGTAAAGTTCGTTAGTTCATTTCAAATTCAAATTTCATTCTCGACGTTCGCTGCATTTCGTGCATGATTTTATTTAAAAAAAAACATTCAATTAGAGAAAAATAATAATACTTATTTTTATTATATTAGCTAAAAATACAATTGATTCATAATTGCATCATTATGCATTTTGGCACACATTTCAGGATAACATATAAATTCAACATACATTACATTTTTTTAAACAGTTTTTATCTTTGTTAAAGCTCAATACTGTTTCCCATTTCTCACTCATCACAAATGTTTGGGAATTGCAATTTGGATATTTTCACCGCAATCGAGTGTCTAGTCGTACATATTTGGCATTTCTTTGTTTGATTTCGATTTTTCCTCTAATGTAGTTGGTCTTCCCCGCTTTCTTGAGGTCGAATTACCAATCGTACACAATGTTCGAGCTTAGTCGATTCTAAAATCAGCCAATTTCTTAACATCTTTATCTGTGTTGCATCTTCGCATAATGGTTATGTCCAAAATATGTTAGAATAGCCACATGCACCATTTTCTTGATCGCATTTTAATTATATATCTTCCAATCGTGCTATCTAACACCATCCGTGTAACTATTAAAGGGTAATCACGCGTGTTAAAAGTGACATATGTTAGTTTGCAAGTGTGGCTGAAGACCTGGAATTGTCGATTCGTCGGCGTTCGCAGCTTTTGAGCTATTTTTATGGCTCCCTTTGGCGCGTTTTCCACCTGGACCCGTATAAATTCAGATAACACAAGAACTGAAGCCCAGAGAACATAAACAGCGAAGAAGTTGATACTGATTTTTCAAAAAAGTTTTCTCTGATTAGGCACATTTCCACCTCTGCGTATTTTAATAAGCAAAATTTCCTCATATGGAGCGAGTAAAATTCACACGTGATTCACGAGAGACCATTACATGCCCAAAAAAAGTTTGTAGTTGTAATTTCTAGGATTATTTTATGATAATTTAATTACTGCTTAATTTTTACTGCTCTCCCCAAGATTTGGTTCATCAGGAAAACGTTTAGCTGAATCATTTTCTGTTTTCAATTTCGAATCTATAGCAATAAAAGGAACTTTCAGAAAGGACAAATAGTTTATATCCCCATTAATGAATATGGTTTTAGTGGCGATATTGTTTAAAATGATGACAAGCTTTCGAAGAACATATCTGTTCCATTGGAACTGATCAGTCTAAGCTTATTATTTATATTAATAAAATATATTCCCAAGATTTTTTAGATTCTACTTTCGTTTTGTTGGTTTTTTCTGAACACTGTATTACATACTACAATTTTATCCATTAGTTCAACATAAAAAAATAACTTAAAATATTGGTGAAGTGTTAGAGGACTTTTTATAAGCGTAAGTTGATATATTTTTCGTCTCCACAATAGCTGAGAAAAAATTTCATTTCTTGATGTAGTAGTATATTTATGAATTGATTTTGCTTTGGAATTTTTAATGGAAGACACAGAAATCGTAACTTTAACAGTATTATTTCTTTCCAAATATTCTTCTAATAATTCATTGAAAAAAATTTTGTTCAAAATCCATCTCGATTTAAAAAAAAAAATGTAATTTTGCAATTTTTTGTTCAAGGCGTCTGGTTACCTTGTATCAAGTTGTACGTCGTACAATGGTGTTATGCATAAGTTCATCACCACACTACAGTTAATTTTAGGTCAAAATTCCATCATATTAATTATTAATCACAATAGATTTAGCGGCTGTTACTATCCACCAATGAAGGGGGGCTAAAGTTTCTCACTTAAAATATAAATATTCAAAAATAAATTATCATAAAGAATAAAAAATAAACACTAAATTTATTGCTATTGTTTATTGATTCGTTATATGTATTTCTTTCTATAATACAATGATTTAAAATAAACTGTTTTGTAATGAGCAAACCGGGCGCTGAAAAAGCTTTTCTGCTTCAAGAGATGTGGGCGGAATAGTTAATAGAGCTTCGTAGATGAGATTTAAATTTTATTTTATTTTACCACTTCATTTCTTCGAGAATGTTCATAGTATCATATTCCTGAATTTTTTCCACAAGTTTTCAATGCTATGCTTTCTTCATCGCCTTATATTATATATAATATCATATTCGTGAATAAATTCGTAATTCTGAATGCAAATATGATTCATAGTTAAATGGTTTGTTTTAATTTCTTAATATTTTTTTAATTAGTTTACGATTTCATTTATCTATTCAATTGTGATGAAAACTAAGAATATTATCCTCCATATGTTAGCGACGTGTTTCAATTCCTATTTTAACCCATTTAATGCCAGAGGAACGAAAAATCGGTCTATACTACATATGAAAAATTTGCGTCGAGCTGATTTTTCGGCCTTGCACATATAAAAACAAATTTACAGCTGTTCGATTTTTTTGTCATATATAAGCTTCTTCAAAGTAAAAAGGGATACACTTAGTCTATATTAGGCATTTTTAATGTATATTATAGCACTTCCTAGTATTTTTGTGTGTGATAAATCCACTGGGCATTTTTTTGAAATGGAATGCCAGATTGAGTAAAACAATATCAGGTTCACCAATTTACACATTCTAGTCCCCATTTAGATATTTTATCCAAAACAGATGTTTCATATTTTTACAAATTATATTCGTTACCTCGCTAGGGTAGTATTATATTATTATAACCACCAACGTTTTATTTTATATTCTTATTTTTTTATCAAATAAGGATATTATCCCTTTTTTATTATTATACATAACATAGAGAGAGCACACAGATTTAAAAAAAGTGTGTATGTATATATATATTATACTATAAGCATTTTTTTAATGCTGGTAAAAGATGATTTTCTCTATGAAAAGCGCTTGGCAGTTTTCGCACATATAAGGCAAAATCATCTGGCATTAAAATGGTTAAATTATAGGGCTGTTTATTGCTTTTCAAATAAAAGTTATTGATATCTTAAATCTTTTCAAATTGATATGAGTAACGAATTCCAAATGGTTTTTGTGTCAAACATATTTTCTAATTAATTGTAATCTGCTTTTAAAAAAAGGTCATCTTGGTTAGCAATACATTTTTAAATTCTGTCGTTTTCGTCAAATTGAGAATCTTATAGACCGTTAAATTATTCCGCTGCACTGCTCGCGGTGTGTATAGTTCCACTTACTATAATACAATTAGCCTCGTATCGTTGAGCGTTAATATTATCTATTAGAACCATTACGGATCTTTCTGTTAACCGACGCGAGTTCAATTTAATTCGCGACCATGATAACGCAACCAATTGCGTAAGCTGCGCTACAAAATTATTTTGATGCGCTTTTCGCGGTGTGCATAGTTGCACTGACTACAATAAGCCTCGTATCGTCAAGCGTTAATATCATCTGTGAGAATCATTAAGGGTCTCTGTAAGGACCGACGCGATATGCGATATCGATTGCAATAGGAGCGATATCTGTATATACATTTTAATAACGTGACCATGATAACACGGCCAGTCAATTATACCGCTGAACCGCTCGCGGTATAATACAATAGTGCATAGTTACACTTGCCGCAATAAACCTCGTACCGCTAAACGGTACTATTATTACTACCGCATATTGCGTCGGTCTGTGAGGGCCTTTATATTGTTTTTTGTGAAGGATTTCACACGATGGGCATCAAAGTCGCTTATTTTTTCAATTTTTACTGTAACATTAACCATCGTAAACAATGTTTATTATATTTTTATTCATTATTAAGAGCTATTTTCTGTTTTCAAATACTTTTCACTTGAATGTATTTTTATTTGTAAGTGATGTATATTTATTATATATCAACATAAACCATTTTTAATAAAAATTGTTTCAGTATCTCGTTTAGAACATATTAAGCTAGAATCTTAAAACGGCTGTGGTCAGAATTTATATTAAATGGGTCGTCTTATATTTTAATTCTGATCATCTTATATTTTTATTTTAACCTTATGCTATTTTTATTCTAACCACTTGATATTAATTCCGACCATGAATAATATAATTACGACTATTCATTAAGTGTATTTTTGATTGTATGCTATTTTTATTCTTAACATTTGATTTTTATTCTGACTCTTAATAATATAATTATGACCAGCCTGTTAATAAAATTCTGACCCAAAGTTGATTTAAATTTCGACTATTTAATTTGTCGCTTTTTTAATTTACTAGTAGTTTTTGACATTATTCTTATGTTTTTTCATGTTAAAAAAAAATATTTGTCAAGTACTCCAATTTTGCGATTCTGCATTTAATCAAGAAGTCAAAACAAATTATGCAACGACGATATTTTTCATTTAGTTGTGCGGCACCCATTTATGAAGCTATTTTGTGTTTCTCAGCCGTTTTAAGTAATCTAGAAATGTTGGATTAATAACGTCCAATTTTTCAATTGTTGGGTGTCAATCTTATTCTACGATCGGCTTCCCGTTATTGTTTGAATAATATCACTCACTATATTTTTCATCTTTAACCCTTTAAACTCTAACGACTAATTAGTAAGTGACCTGTTATTTATCTTCATGTGTCAGTATCTTTCTAAAAATAAATAGTCTTTACTAATAAATGTTAATAATTAATTAATTTGTTTTAAAAACATAATCAACAAGTTACTGGTGAGTCGCTGGCGTTTAAGTGGTTAAGACTAGTTCCCAGCACGAATTTTTTGAAATCACAATTACATATGGGTGCAATTCAACAGAATTATTTTAAGATATATGTGCATTTAAATATATAAACGTTCCATAAAACGATTTTTTTGTGCATTTATGTAATGAAGATTTTCGAAAAAGAATTCGTTGCAGAGAGTTATTCATATGGTGTTCACTGTTCGGATTATAGAGCACTTATTTTATATATTACTCATTTCAATTGTCCTTATTGCATACTACCTCAACTTAAAACATTAGTTTTTGCTGCTTTACAGCCCGCTTTTAAATTATAAAAAAAATGCTTGTGATGAGTTGACTATGCCGTTACACTCCCATGGTTAAAACTAAAAAATACCGACTTTCCGCTAAACTATTGCATATTTTTTTCTTACCAGATAAAAAAGGTCATATATAGCGCCATATATACATGTATTTTTTATTTTACCAGGATTCTTTTGTTAAAATATCGAAAGGATATTGGGATCACCGGGATCTCAAAGTCCGAGAGAGAAATTCTATCTTAAGCGTTGTCGTGGTGAAATATAATTTTTGCGTTAATTTTTACCTATGGGTGGGGGCCAATAACTTGTCCAAAAGAGCACAGTAATAATAACTGTTGATTGTTTATTGCTTTTCTGATTAGTATCCCAAAAATGTAGAGACATGGCTTTGCCTGTCGATGGACCATTTATCTCATCTCTTAGTGCACTGTTTCAACGCTCTTTAAATGACAAATTAGTGATCACAAATCGACACAATAATCATTTTATTACGCTACATTATGGTTCAACAATCCAAAATCAAAAATGAAGTAACTGCATGATGTTGCAATGTATCATTTTTTAAATTAGTCAAATTCGTGTAACTGTTATTTAGAAATTAGAAGTAAAAAATAGGTAGATGGAAAATTTGTAATGTATAAAAAACTAATAGTTACTTTGTTTTTGCGATATATATTATTAACATATTAATACATAATTTTCTTTATTTTAACTACGATATTTATCAATTATCGTAGTTAAAAATTGTGAAGAATTACTTGTTGGATTTTTGAACCAAATGATTAAATTCGCAGGAACAAAAATCATAAGAATTATTGAAGATTTACTCCTATATTTGCAAGATTAAAAAAAATTAGGAGTGAAAACCAAACAATATGAAAATTATTCAATATCTATATAATTACCCTTAGTAAAAAATATATATAAATATTTAGAAAGATAATCTGTCTTGTCACAATATTAGCATATCAAAATCCAGCGCAATTAAGGACACGCTTCCAGGTTGCCCTAAAAAGACATTTCCGAAAAAAATAATGACTAGCTTAACTTGTTTGTCTGCCAAAGCATTATGATATTTTTTTCTGCCTTGACTCTACTTTGATTATATTTTAAATATTATTTGTTATTTAAGTTGACAAACGCATAATTAAATTCATAAACGATTTAAATAATCAACCAATTTATTCATTTTGTATCATTTAGCATTTTTATTTACTTTCCAAGATCTTGTTTTCAACTATTGTAAACGAGTTTTATAATAGACTAAATATTGCACATTTGACATTTAATTAACTTTCATATTTGGTTTTGGAAACTATCTTGGCACCGTTCCGAATGCGAAAGCCTGTGTCTATAGAATGGTTATGTTTTAACTTTTGCTTGTTACGGAAAACAAGAGCGAAACTCGAATCCGCAGTTAATTGGTGACGTTTACTACTAATCTCGAGCACATAGTTAAATTACGAATGGCGAATATTTTGTACGCGCGCAATAAATGTCCCGCTTACGATAGACTTTCGAAATGACGTCTGGTTGTACAACAAACATCAATTAGTTCCAACTGCAATTTGGAACCGCTTTGAAGAGCACTGCCGGCATTACTGAGAAAAGGATCGGTAAACACGGGCGATATTGCTCGCTAACTCTATACAAGAAACCCTGCAACTTAAATAGTACATACAAAATAAAGTTTGGCATATTCGATTGGTAGACTTAAAAGACGTTCAGAGGCAAAGTAAATTATTGGTCTTTTAAAACCTTTTATACCTCTATAATCAATACAGCAACAGATGGTGCTGCATCAAGATTGTGTTTACACATTTCTGTAACACGATAGATGAACGTTGCACGCTCTAACTCCACCTTTTCTGTGGCCTTAAAAAAACTGTATTGTAAATCTTCTGTTGCAATCGTTACAACGAGGTAAACACAAATAATTAATGAGACACCAGACTCAAATAAAAGTCTGTAAGTCAGTCACATTTATTTTATTAATTATCTAGTTCCATATTTATTTTTAATTATTCATCGCGATGTTCATCTGTGAGATTAGGGAAATCTAAGAAAACCAAATTTGTAATGATCTATCAGAATTATATTTATTTAATAATCACTAATTCCAGCTTAGGGTCACACACTAGGGTCCATCTAGGATCCGAACCCAGGTTTTTCAGGTATTCGTCACCAACTTATACCAACTAATATATCATATAACAGCAATTGTAAACTTGTGTTTAGGTTTATTAAATCTGATTGTTAGACTTTGGGCTAACTGCGAATATTTCTATTTAATATGTTCGTCCCCGAACAACTCGAAAAAACTGCCATTGTTATCCGGCGTAGTGTGTACGTTCGGAAACGATCATCACTCACTTTTGCCACAAATCTCATTCGTAGATGACTGAATTAACGATTCACACTAGACGAAATCGGATGGTTGAGTCGAGTGTTGTCAACAACATTTAAAGGTCAGGAGTATTTATTTGTTTTTTAATACGAAGTTTATTGAGATCGCCACGTACAATTTGTGTATGTTAGTTATACGTGATATTTTCCATGCGTGCGTTCGCAGGCATCAGGCGTCTCTGAACAGGAGAAGAGCAGGCGTAGTTGGAACAGGAAAGCGAAGAGAGAAGCGGCGGCTTCTGTTATTTTAGTGGATCTAAGTTGAAAAGCTCTTGAAGTTTTGATGCCTTAAACTTCGAAGTGGATGTTCAAATGTGAATATCAGTAGAAATGTATTTATAGATTATGTTTTTCACCCCTTTGCTGTTTTACGTGTACTTTTGTACGTTTCTTTAACTTATAAAGTAAATGAGCAAAATCTTCGGTGAGGCGCGTGCACTCCAAAAAGGGCATGGGCAGTGGTAGAGGTTCCAGATGTAGGTCAAATGCAAGTGTGAGTGAACCAATTTGTTATTTCATTTTATTAATTTATTTATTTAACTAATATATCTAAATTAATTAATAAAATAAAATAATAATACAACCATACGTTTGATTTGGAGTATTTTAAAAAATGTATTTTTTAATCACTTGAAAGTGAAACAATGTATATGTAGAGACAAGTTTACCAAAATTTTGTTTTGTTGATGTAGTTTATTATGGCATATTTAAAAAAAATGTAATTAAGGGGAGGGGTAATTAGAGGGCCGGATATTATAGTTACGCCACTGTCTACCGTTTTAGCATTGCTATGCAACTACATTATTATTCCATTCACGTGATGCGTATGACATCAAATTAACACACAGAATCTATCCATATTTGTATTCGCAAAATATGGACGAATATGAGAGTCAGTGGTCTTCAAACCTTTTGTATTTACGCTCTGTGTACCCAAATCAAGCTCTATCGAATTCATTCGAGTTTCACTCGTATCTCGCCGAATGCTTTTTGCACACCCTATTGTTTTGGTATGCGCGCTTTGTTCGCCACTAGCTGTACGCAAAAGCTCCGCAATTAAAGCAGCTTTGTTTATCATCATCGACTATCGAATTTGCGAAAAATTATTCTATATATATTTTTTTTATTTAACATCGCATAGTGTACGTGTGTATTTTTAGATTCGGACGATTCGTAAAATTCAGCCGAGAATTCGAATCTTTCAACGCACGTGTGGATATGTCCGTATAATTAAAACGCAAGAAATAGACACTGGCTAGACAATGGTCATAAGGAGAGTGATATACGGCGAGTTTGTGTCAGAGGAAGAATAATAAAAAAGAGCTTTGAGCTTTTTCAGCTTTTATTGTATATACATATAATAATATTTTTTTAACTCGCGCAAGAAATTGCGAAACGCTCGTATATTGTGCTATTTCTGCGCTAGTTCGCCTCGAATTGTTGAATTTAATAAACCGCTCGTCGATCTCGTCGAAGGACTATTTTTATTTATGTGTATTTTCTTTTTTGCGAAACTTTTAGACAGAGCGTTGAGAAAAAAGCTATTTTCTCCATTTACGAGGAAAAAATGTTAATTACTATTTTTACTGGTCGTCGCTTGTTAAAGCTCAAAGTGAGCAGTAATCGTCGGTGGAGTAACTGAAGATTTTAAAATATTCTTACGCAAAGTATTTTACGGAATGACGAGTTTTTACGTTTCTTCCGTCTATTAAAGCCAAAATGCTCTATAGCAGGGGTCGGTGATTTTTTTTTATCTATTACCCCAAAATATATTTATTTACGCCGGCATTACCCAATTGATGAAGAAAGAAAAGTAGTGTATTATTTAAATTAAAAATGGTTTATTTAATTTATTTATACAGATAATACGATTTTAAAAATAAAATAGTATTAATTAAATACAATAAAATAAATTTATGGTTTTATTATGAAAAGGATTCATTTGAAAACATTCGGTACAGCATCAAAATTGGGGCATTTTGATGTTGTACCGAAATTTATTTGCTTTGTTTTTGTATCTGTTACAAACAAAGCGTAAATTTCGATAATGCATACATTACCTAATCAATGTATGCACTGTCAAATCACTTCAGTTACAGTACACACATTTTTTTTATGAACAGTGTTATTAGTTATTATATGCTCTCACTGTTCGGTGTTAAAAATAAAAATAATTTATGTACTTAATAGTTATTTTAAACCATTTATATTGTTATATTTTCGCGTGAGCTCGATGAAAATCGGTATTTAGGGGGGGTCGGTCATCAGACGATGACTGACCGTGAGGTTTGAAGTTATTAGTTAGAATGCTGACGAACAAGGGACATTCCCCTATTTATATAAGTATGTTAATTAGATGTAAGAGAGGGGTGGTTCGTCGTCTTAGTCCATAAAAAGCCCCTCTGGATCAAAACTCTTATGTAAGTTCATAGATCCCACATAAACAAAGAGTTGTAATGTTTATCAATATGAATGCTGACGAACGAAGGACATTCCCCTATTTATATAAGTATGTTAATTAGGTGTAAGAAAGGGGTGCTTCGTCGTGTTAGTCCATAAAAAACCCCTCTGGATCAAAACTCGTATGTAAGTTCGTTGCTCCCACATAAACAAAGAGTTGTAATATATAAATATATAACAATATTAAGTAAATCTTGTTGTCAAGTAGATTCGTTGTAGAGTGTGTCTTCACTGTTCTGATCTCGTGTTTCCTTTCGCTCGCTACTGCCACACTCGCACCTAACTTGTCCAAAGCTAATTTTTTTATTGCTCTACGATTAATCGATTGCGATTAGGTTGATTGTCAAACACGCTCGTCTGTCAAATCTTAATCGTTTATTATGTAACTAGCTCACGTCGGAGAGTTCACAGACTCGCTAGTTAAAGCATACATTATATAGTGATAGTATACACGATATGTAGCATTGTAAGCTTTAACTAAAACTCATAGTTAGTGCATACTTTGCCTAGCCATTGCATACTTTATCGAAATTTAACATTTTAACTGTAACATATTCATTAAATAAGAAAATCCTTGCTCGTAAAGGTAGGTTGTTGCAAAAGGCAGCAACTCTTCATGTACAATTTTAAAAGCTTCTGCAGCTCTTGATTTAAAAAAAATATGACACATCTTATTTTTTCAACTTTAATACCTGCTTCATTATTGGATCAAAGTTCCTCTGCCAACCCTTGAGTCTAACATCAGCAATTTCATATTTAAAGGGAAATACAACCCAACTGATTATTATTATATATTAATCAATGAGTATGTATATCTAGATCTGAAAAATAATTAGAGAACCGCTCTTATTTTGTTTTGTCAAAATTATAACGATATTTTTTCCCTGCAATTCTTTGCATTCACATACTAAATCAACTAAATATGCAAGATGCGCATGCAACCCATGTTTGAAAACTTAGCTGCGAGAACATGTTTGTGACCAACCATAAAAAATTAGAGTTCACTTTTGAGAGCCCACACCCAGTTCAGACAATTTCCTCACTTCTGTATGATAAAGTACATTTGTATTTATATTCCGCCTCACCATATTTAGACAGTTTACGAAATAGTCTCATGTTTAGTGCTTGTCATTCGACAACATCATGCACGACGGCTTCCAGTGCAAGTTCCAAATGTTTCACAAGCAGTGCTTGGTTGGACTATTCTCTCTCGCCAAAATCAATCAACAGACACAATAATGCAGTCTTTCCACTTAAAATTAACGTTAATAAAATATTCATTACCTTTATTAAATACATCAATTCCACATGATCGCAACTCAAGTGAAGAATAAAACAACAATTGCTCTTTAATTAAATGTAAACATTCGTCAGAAGTCGGAAAACTTATTTTTTAAAAGGCCAGATCGTAAATATTTTAGGCTCAAACAAAATTAAAGTGGGCTTAAAAAAAATTAATTTTTATTTATGATTATTATGTTTATTTCGTTAAGAAATTCCACCAGAAGCTAATTTTTCAGTCACTTCAAATTTAGAATTGACTCCTCGAATACATAATGTGTAACTCACTTAGTAATTAACTGTTTGAAAAAGCTTTTCAAAATGAGTACACACTGTTACTATTTCACCGAACCCTTTTTTATACAAAATATTCGTAATATTGCAAAGTGCACTTTTTATAATTTGACATAGCGCCTTGTGAAAATCTTAATTCCGCAAGGGCGCCGAGAGCCAAAATATTTGCTATTTTATTGTCTATTGATGTTACTCACAATGTGCTCAAGCCTTCTGGTAAAGGTCTGGTTTTCATCGAAAAACTGATTGAAACAAATATATTTTCCCGGGCACATTTCTTCGGCTGCAACAATCAAACATGACTTAATTAATCCACCATTTTAACTGGCTTAAATTAAAGTTTAATTTTTTTTATTTTCGAGAAAAAAAAATGCAATGAAAAATTCCGTTTTAAAGTTCCAAACTTTTCCGATTGATAATAGATTATTACTATTTGTTTGCTACTTGTGATTTTCACCCATTTCTGAATCTATACTATATTGTATTTATGTACCTAAATAATATATTTGTTTAAAAGTAGCTTTTATGTAAATATTCGCAGCAGTACGTTTTGTAAAAATTAAATATAGCTAATGTTCTATTTCTGAGTTTTTTGTGAGACAGACTTTCTAAATGTATAATGCTTTTTACGGAGTTTAGGGATTAAGTGATACGGTAATGACTTGATAAGCTCATTGATGTTTTCGAAACGAACTGAACTGGACTTATATTCATAAGAATATTCTTTGTAATGTGAGAGCGAACAAAATACGCCCTTCGTTCGCTCCCGTTATATTATAAATTTATAAAATACGTCCTATCAGCGCTTCCAGAATACCAGCCACGATAATGGCTGGCGAATTTAAAGCTTTGTAAAGCATGTACTCGGACATAAAACAGAACTGACGGTCACAGTAGTAGTAGTATTGCATATAGTATGTACTATATAGTCTGCGCTATGTAGTATATATCACGGCGCTGTTGTTCTAAATCCAACGGAAAATCGCTTGTTTATATAGCTGGGGTAATCTTGATGGCTGTCTTAAAAGTGGAAAACCGTAAAATTGAAACGTAAAATATAACAGATCTGACGTGAGAGCAGTATTACTTTACTATGAACGGAAAGTATCTGAGATATGATCGGCAAGAACATTAGTAATTTTATTAATACTTTATGTATTTTGATAAATTCAATTATATTGGTTATTTTTTAAACATAATATGTGGTAAACGCATGCTTTATATACTATTGAAGTGTTTAAAAATATGATTATTAATTCGAATGGTTAAATCAAAGTTGTGCCATTTGCAATTCCGCTAGCATTCATATACTTGCCTAGTTTAACCTTTAAAGGTGTCATGAATACAAAATTTCTATATTTTGTATATGAAACGCGTATGCCGGCAGGAGTATGATATTGATTTTCTTCGTATTGAAATATTTATTGCGAAAATGCGTTTCCTTGTCTCCCTCAGAGAGGCGATTTTCGTCTAGAGAATATTGAATGCCTATTTTTATTACTCCGTGCAGGAAATGTGTAATATATATTTTTATCGTACGTCGGTTTATATGTGTGTTTTTAGCGTAAATTACCTACATTTAATTAACTCTGGAAAAGAGATGTTTTTCTGAAATACTCTTAGAGTTAATTTATCACCTTCGCGATGCTGTGAAGAAAAATTTCGTCTTCATGGAGTAAAAAAACACCAAGACTCTCGGAACGTGCGCGGGACGGTTAAAGTTTGCGATAAAAAAATAAAACATTATCCGCGAGAAAGAGCGAAAGTTATTCGAAAGCTAGTATATGTGTGTGTGTGGAAGAGAGGGCCGTTCGTGATTTACGACATCTCCGTTATCCTACCCATTAACGTGATTATTAACGTCGTTATTGCGTTACAGAGCAATGGAGGATCTTACGGGGAGCCGAAGAGGAAGCGCCACGACCCGCCGGCGAGGCCGAATCACATCTTGCTGTACACCATCGTGAATCCAGCGTATCCAATCACAGTGGTGAGTAAAAATTAAACAGTAATAGTATTTATCCACACCAATATGCCCTATTAGTAATTTATTATGACCCATTCGTGTATAGATCAAATTAGAAATCATAGTTACTATGACTTTATGTAATACATACATGTTTCAGTGAATGTGTATTACACATGAAATCTTATTGATATATATTTCTACTAGTGAAAATATAATTTAACTGACAGGTGCTAGTAAAATTATGTGCTGCTTTAAATTGTGATTTAATAGGCGTGAAACGACAATTTGCGTGTTTTTCAAAAATATAATAACTTGTTTTTGTCTAAACGAATTAATCAAACAAATCTAACCTAAACAAATTGATCTAATGAAAGCTCTAAAACTACCTGTATTTTTTGATTTGAGCTAGTTAATTCGCTTAGGTTAGGTTTGGGCTTAAATAGGAAACGAACTTTTCGCAACTATTACAGAGAATGTGTATTTTTCAGTAAAGCTATGCTTCCACTGGTATAAATATACTTTCATTAGTCAATATTAGAGAAACTGTATTTATTCCCGCGGATGATCCGTACACGTAGAGTACGCTCGGGACAAGGATGCCGGTTTGTTATTGTGTGCGTGTACATGTATATGAGAGGGAGAAGCGATGTAGCGTGTACTTCGTTGTCTCGCTTTCTCTTTTAAGGACAGTCGCTGATTCGTCAACGCTGGTATTCGTCATTAAAGTGCAGTGTGGCACAGAAGTTCGATCTTCTCTAGTGATTTATTTTAAATAATTTTGTGTTGATATTGGCTTAACCCAGATATGCCCACTGTCCCATGGGTAGGTCACTAAACTCGTGCCACTGTTTTTTATTTATAAATGAAATTTTAAGAGAACAAAATTTCTTGGGCATATCTGGGTTAATTGATATTAAGGCTTCAAATATACATTGTAAGTTATTCGTTCTCTTACCCGTGGATTAAAATATTTTAATTATTTTTCCATTAATCCGTACGTTGTTGGTTTTTTTACACTATTCTCTGTAAGGCTTAAAAAAGTTATTATTCTTATCGTTGCGCCAATCATAATTTTTTAATCTATTCAATGGATTCTAATGATTTAATAGAGTCGTCGAGCCATTAAACAATCTGCAAATAATTTCTTTCCCCATTTTATATATTTTTGCTTTTGAAGAATAGCTAAGGACTTCATTATTTTTTTTGACTAGTGCAACATTTTGAATTTTGCAAATATTTAATTAATGACATCAATGTCCGGTTTCTTCGATTGTATAATATATTTTTAATTGTCCGTTGAAATTTCAACTTAGCTCAGATGTATGTATGTTAAATAAACATATATTTTCTTTTAAAATAAAAAAAATAAATATTCTGAACGAAATTGTTTTGAGCCACACAGTTCACGCACACAATAACAAACCGGAATCCTTATCCCGAGCGTACTCTACGTTCGTAATATGTTGCTTTACCGTTACGTTCTAATTAGAATCCACTACTATTTGTCTCTCAGCCATACACCGTGGATGCTACCCTGTGCTTCATATTCTGCACAAAGCAAGTGCGCGTTAGCTACGCATTTGACGTTTGATTTATATAAAAACATATATTCATATTACATTAAAATATATATTATTATTTTATTAATCTATTAAGCTAATATAGCTAATTTTTACACTAAAGAAATTTAAACGAAGCATACATATAAAACAAACTATAAACAAAAATGAAAAAAAAAACTTTGGAATACGCATAATTTATTCTCTTTTTAAAATAATTATTTAACCATCTTAAAACTATTTTACTTATACCAAACGAAAGCTCTTTTTAAATCCAAAGAAACTGCTTCAACGATTTTGTTTATATCCTTGGCTAACAATCAATCATTTATAACTACTTGTAATGCAGTCTTAGTGGAATATTTTTCTCTGAATCCCGATTGTTGTCTACGACTACTTCTTCCATCACTTTTTCTATACAATGCAACATATTAATATAACAAGATAATTTGTCTTTCAGACGTTTTTAACTTAAGTATTACTGTGCGATTTTTCCGTACAAAATTTAAAAAGAGGCGTTCACAACTGTCAGTTTAAGTCAGTTGAAGCCCATCAAATGACAGTTAAAAGCAGCATATAATTTCACTAACATCTGTCAGATAAATTATAGTAAATATATTAAGTGTAAATAGTAGTAAATATATATCTACCAGTAAAAATATATTTTACTGATACATATATACTATGTATGGATTAGAATTTGAGATTCTCTGCGATGGTTCTTTATGTTTCGTATAAGTATACTCTTGCTCTCGATCGAACGCAAATAAACACTGCAAACAAATTGCATAAGTAAATTTTATTAGGCCATTATACAGTATTGTTAGGTAACGGTAGCTTGATTTAAATTAAATATAAATCTAAAGAACGCATGGTTGATTTTTATAAATTCAATCAGAGATTGCGCGGCTATCGGTCGATTCAGTCACAGTTTAAAGTACCCATGAATATTTTCAGATAAATTAATAAATACATTTCTAATTTTTTCACTCCATTCTTCCGAGTTTAATAGGATAATGTACTTTATAATCTTAACAGTCGCTTATGATTTCTGGAGATATTGGAGGTTAGATCATATCATATTTAAACTTGTCACTAAACTTAGCGACTACTACCGGTAAAATACCGCTGCGGCAAATAAAAGTAATTATAAAAAAATATATTAAATAAAAACCTGCACATTTTAGGTATTCACTTAAAAAAAAACTGAAGGCTGGGCGCTTAAATTCTCAATTTTAAAAGTCAAAATAATTTACGCTGATACATTAATGACTAAACTGTTTGCGTTAACATAACGCCTTAAGAATTACAAGCTCTAATTCGGAAGGCGAATGACTTTAAGCTTTATCCAATATTTTAGCTTATATAAATACACCTGAAACTACGATTGATTTAGTGTCCACGATATGGTTTGTGTGTTAAGGCACTTAAGACACGAAATATTTATTATCATAACGGCTCGTAAATGCGTCGTGTATTAAATTCGCGTTGGCCACTTGTGTAACTCTTCGTGATTTACCGAATCGTACTCAATTTTGCTGCCATATGTTTTCGAAACTAGCGCATAAATGACCATATCAATATTGAATTAAGAAACTTGGAGTAAATCCATGCGTAAACTCCCCAAAGAAAACATCTGCAGTAGCTATACGGTGATCTGTTTGCGCTTTTTTGCCTTCATTCCGGATTTGTCGAAACGTCGCGGAACGTGTCCCGGGACGATCGTTCGCAGTTTCTTTTTTTATGGTGCTCAGCAGAATATCCCAAAGATTTCCCGCGCGAAATCCCAGTAATATGACGGGAGAGGTCATTTTTTAAAGATGCATAAAACGGGGGGCTGCGCTGCCGTATCATACATATCGAATGGGATCAATGAAATGAATTGTTTAGGAGATCCTTGTTCAGCATTTGCGGTGCTCAAAATTTGCAGCGGGTTCTATTCTTATCGCGATGAAAATAGATGTTTCAAAGGTTGAATTATTCGAGCGATCTGTAATGTTAGCTACTAGAGGTTGTATTGGATAACGCTTTGGAAATGGAAATTATCCTTAAGAACCATGTGAAAACGCCATGATTAAATAAGTGCAGAATAATGAACTTAAAATATCGAGGTGATATTGTATCTTTCATGAGTTGTTCAAGATTTTTATTACATTAATAAAAAAAAATCGGTTTATATTGAGTTGAAATAGTGTGGTTTGTATTGTGTAGGATTGATCCAAAGTAGGGTAAAATATTCGAATATCCAGAGAGATTTGAATATATTCGTCACGTTATGAATAATTGAAAAGTACAGTTTGAATAATAAATACAAATTCATACGAATATGTTATAAAAAAAAACAATAAAAAGTATCATGACTATTTAACTTATTTTTTAAAAGTGTTTCAAACTTTAAATTAGTACGAACTAAAATATTACTTGAAATTAAACATTATTTGTATTGATTTAAAAGAGATCAATACCATGTTTTATGGCCAAGTTGTTTGATTGGGCTTGCAACATTGTCAGATGTCAACATAAAACGCTCTGTCGTTATTCCCGCTTCGTTCGTCGCTCTAAATACCTTCGCGTCCTACATACAAATAGATTCGTTGAGAGTTTTCATGGGGTGCTCAATGTTCTAAACAACGTTTGCTCACAACCAACCTGTCCAACAGTTTTAGTGAGAGCGAGGTATTATTTTTATAAGATATATCTGAAATAAATAATTTATTGCCCATTTATATTTATAAATGTTATATTTTTTTAATTCACTTGTTCATCCTATATTTTTATTCTAATCGTATGCTTTTTTATTCTAACCATTTGATATATATTCTGACCTTGAATAATATAATTATCACCATTCATTCTTTAAATTCTGATCGTTCTATATTTTTATTCTGACGCTGAGTAATATAATTATGACCAGGCTGTTAATATTTTTTTTTTGAGATTCGATTTTTATTCTGACCCAAATTTGATTTAAATTCTGACCATTTCATTTTTTGCCTTAAGAAAATCTACAGCTGCACAATAATAACTTGAAAATATTTGAAATTTTGCAATTATAAAGTATTTTTTATTTACTACTTTGTCAGTATTAGTTGTTGTGACCATAGTTATAAATATCAAAGATAGGAAAATTTTTTCGCAAAATAAAAAATAGGCACAATTAGGCTGTAAATAATGCAGCTGAACATCTGATAAAAAACGACTACCTGCGTTGCTATAACACTGAAAGAATCAAGAAATAATACACAACTGTGTTTTTTAAAGTTGGTCTGTTTTTTGTGTTCTTAAAAATTAAAAAATATATATTCCTCTACAAATATAAACAGGCGAATATATTCGGTAAATCAAGAGCCGTGAGTTCGATTCTCGCAGCGAAATCGAATTCTTCTTTATATAATAAAATATATATTACTCCAATAATAATAATAAAAAATTTCGTTCCATGTTGATATATGTATAATAAATAAATAATATATACATATATCACAGACTTAAGTCTGGTTTACCACAATACTCATTTGTATGTGTTCATGTTTTGTTTCAAGACTGAGATGCTGAAATAATTTTATTTTATAGTTACAATAAAAAATGTATTTCTAAAAATTTAAGTTGATACAATGATGTTTTTTGACGCGTGCTTTCGCTCTCTCCCTCTCAACTTTTTATGTATTTAAACATTTCTTATTATATAAGATTAGGAAATACATACATTAAAATTAAACCGTTTTCTAGTTTACATAAATAAATTAAAAAGGTCAATGAAATTAATAGTAATTAAAATATATAAAATTACTTATTAAATTATTAAGCTTAAAACTATTAATTATATTCTTAACTAGGTACCTAGAGCTACTAAAAATGTGAGTGATTCCTTGCTAGATTAATGATACGACTCACAATAGTTTCGCGCAACTTTACCAGGTAACTCGCGACAGCACGGGTAGGAGGTCGGGCCTAGCCTCAGTCTACGGTAGATATTGTAGTTGCTAATAGGTCGATTCTATAAACATTGTGCTACTAAATAATAAAAACTGGCTGCCAGTGGCTTTAGTAAACCCGAGCATTACCCAGTTGTAACGCATTGGGCTAGCCAGAGTTTGTCATATTAAATGTTTGTTATTGTTGCGACGTATAGATGACAGTTGCAGTATGTTGTTTAAATCACAACCATTTGATAAAATCCGTGATAACAAATTAACTACATGTATTATAAGAAAACTTGTTCCATATTTGAAATAATGTCTTTAAATGTAAACGAGATAATTTAATATAATATTTGTGTCAAAAAACTTCCAGAAATGTATATATTTTTATAATCAATCCCACAATTATATTTATTTTTAGTATTTTATTAGGGCAAGATCAAGAAACGGTGTATTTTAATTTATAGATCTAATAATTTTATATTTGTGGCAAAGACACAAACATTTAGCAAAATGTAATATTCCTCTTTTTCCTTTTGACGTATTCATATGTGGTAAATTTTCAATTAAGTATCAAACGGTGTTTTAGTATTCCTAATTTAAGATGTTATTATAACAGTTAATTAATATTACGCAAACCGTAAACCATCCGTAACGAAGTAAGTTAATCGCAGGATATCTAAATACGCCGAATATTAAATTGGCATATTCTAAATTAACTCTATCAAAATTTTTATATTTGCCTCCTCTCCGCAGCGATAAGATTGTAGGGTTTCTTTGATAACCGTTCACCACAACAACGTCGTTTTGAACAAATTAATACGGTCTACGTTCCGTATCTACGTTTCAAATCTGAAGGCTCGTAAATACCATCCCAAGTCCGCCGGGGGCTCTTTTTGTAACGTGTATCATCTACTTTACGTGCACACGCCTATACGTATGTTTGTGCGAACATACATAATACAATCTTTTTTTGCCATTGTTTATTCGGTAAAGGACCAAATTCGATAAGCTCGTCCCGGCGTTATGGTTTCTTGCTCGCGCGAATTATTAACCGTCCTAATTCGGTCTTGTGTATTATATAAGCGTATATTTGTGTGGAAGTAGCTTTCGGGCCAGGTGTTAAAATCTGTCCGAATCGGGGATTATCGGTTAAAATTAATCGCACCCCGACCGTAATCAAACGCCGAAATTCGCATTAACACTCGACCCTCTCGGGCTGACAGATGTTGACCAAATCTGATTTGATTTAACCTTTGCGACTTTTGCAAAGCAATATTTAAATATAAAATATTAAAACAAAAGCGCATAGAAAACCACAATGCAGACCAGCTCGTTAAAACTAACTATCCAGTTTCAGAGTAAAATAACACATGCATTTAGTTGATATTGTAATAAACAGCTTTATCTGACTCGAGTTTGCGAGCATCGGTTACTGAATACATACTTGTGGTTAAATGGTTGAAAAGTTTCTTCAACATAGTTACATAAACAATTATATAAAAATGGCTAGACTACAATGCCTCCACCAACTTCGAGTACAATGACGATCCACAAATCCATACTATCTGACACATTGATAAACAAAAAATTTCAGAAAAAAGAAAACCTAGAAGAATGTGAACTAAAAGCAACGATAGAGTTAAAACAAATAACTGCAATAAAGCCACAAGTTATTCTCTATGGAAAGCAATAAAAATCAGACTTCCACAAATGCATATTCCATTAAACATTAAAATAAAACATGGAAAATGGACAAGAAATGATGTAGAAAAAGCTATTGCATTTCCAGTATCCTGTCTAGGAAATAAAGAAGAAGAAATAGGCATTTCTGAAAGCACCAAATGAACTCGATTTCACTTTAAAGAAAATAAAAATAAAATAAGTTGATTCTATAATAAACAATGACCTAAGTCCCAAAAAAATTAATAACCGTTTTTAACTATTCGTTATTTGTCTAACTATTCGTAATCAAATATTGTCTAACTATTCATATATATTTATATTTGTAGTGGAATAAAAAAAAATAATTTTTAAAAACACAGGGAGTAGAAAAAGTTCAATATTTTTTATTTTTTGGTAGTAAACATTATTTTTTGTATTTATATTATATATATACTAATTAAAAT
The DNA here is from genome assembly GCF_051122295.1 of Plectrocnemia conspersa. Lineage (NCBI taxonomy): Eukaryota > Metazoa > Arthropoda > Insecta > Trichoptera > Polycentropodidae > Plectrocnemia > Plectrocnemia conspersa. The sequence continues at coordinate 29,447,373 of NW_028277169.1, forward strand.
AGATAAAAATGCAAATATTATATATTGTATGTGAGGTATTTGTTTTTAATTTAGTAAATTATATTTGTATATACTCTTACAATGGTGTACATTTTTGGATATTACTTCGAAATAATTAAAACGTTATTTATTACAATAAATAAGCTCTCGCTTTTCTATTTAATATTTTTCGTTCTCTAAATTATTTTATTTATGAATTTACTCTTGCGTTTTACACCATTGAGCGATCCGGCGATTTCGCACTTGACAAGTGCAGGTGTATCGGACATTTAAAAATTTGCTCCAAGACCTCGATTGTTCTTGACAAAAATCAATTATGCAATTTTCGGGATTATCAAAAACAGCCGTTGCCAATCTTTCGGATTACATAGTACTTGTCTTTTCACTACAATATATTTGAAAATGAATAGATATCGATAATGGATATTTAATTAATTATGTAATGACAATATAGTAATTAAAAGTAATCTTAGATATATTCTAATAAAAAAGACAAATTAAAGACATTTTATATTGTGTAAAGAAGTTCGTTTTGTGGCCATGGTTTTTTTTATGCAATAAATTATTTCTGTTTATTATTGATATTTGTGGAAAATGTCACGTTCACCTAAACTTGTATAATTGTTATCTTAAACGCAAAGTGATCTTATTCGTATTTGTGTCAGAAGGATCCAGTCGTCTGCAAAGCAGGTGAAATTAGATTCTGGATGTCTGGACGTGAAGAGGGAAGCGGCTGCTTTCTCGTTCTTTCGTACGCTCCAAATTAGAAAGCTTATATGAAAGTTTTTGATATGTTGTCGGAAATCTCAAACGCTTAAGCGCTTTGTATCCGATATTATACACATGGATAGCTAGAAGGATTTAGTTATTATTCAATTTTTTCTACCACGACTATTACCACGAGCTAGAAGTGTAATTATATTAGCTTGTTTTTTTACTGGATTTTATTTAATCGGTTCTAACCTGTCTTCTAAACAGGTTTGCAAAGGCAGTTAAATATTTTTAGCAAGTGTGACACTTAGCAACTTTGCGACCCGTTGATTTGGATCATTTAGTTTGATAATACTACTTGCAGAAGGTATCGAATCGCTACTGATAGTATATTTCGTCTATTGTCACGTACTGGCTGGCATTAAAATTGATAAATGGAATTATGGTACTCTTAATGCGTTCCTAATGTGCTCTTACGTTCAGTGCGTCAATTTCAATAAAAGCTGTTCTGCTTTGGATTGCCGATAAACACTTATAGACTCTCTGGTGGTCACTGTGAACCTCACAATTTTATTAAAAACATAATTTAAAATTATTGTTAACAGTTATCAAATATTTATTTGTAATTATCGTTAGAAGAGATATTAGAACCTTTATTTTCTTGCAGCTGAAAAAATAATTACATTGCTATCACCAGTTGTGTGGATCTCAATTCACATTATATTTAATAAGATCAAAATTAAAAGTTGAATAAAAATATAATAAAACATTTTAATAATCACAAAAATTGTAATACATTAAAATTTCTATATGCTTCCACCAACTTACAATTGGTGGAAACATTTTGGTACAGAAATTTGTTTGCATATTTATTCTTTAGTTGTTTCAGTACTATATATTATTTTCCTTGTTCACTATTGTTTCAATTTTACTTCTATGTACAAGTGTATTAGGCTATGAATAATATATATTTATAAAATAGTTGTAGATTTTGTTGATACTTTATATACTATGTTATTAAATTTAATTAAATATATCTTTAATATGTTGTGGTTATAAGTTAAAATATTATATAATTCATATCATATGTTTATTTTGATTATTATTGTTTGTTTTTTACTATCTAGAATTGTGTATTTTTAGTGATATGCTCTTAGAAGCTGATTGCACACTGGTACAGACAATAGATAACCTTTACAGCGCACGTATAACGCCAATCATTAGTCTGTGTTGTTATATAAAAAAAAGTAACAGTCGCCACAAAAATTATAACACGCTGGATTTTGCGTTCGGACCGAGCACATATCCGATAATTGGCTCGGTCTCAAATCGACGCTTTCTCACACCCTTCTCTCTTTGTGAATAGCGACCCAGTAATCCTTCGTAATTCCAAAAAGCGTTCGTACGGAACGAGAGAACAACGAATGATTGATAGGCGCGGAGAGCAAAACTGAAACGTACCGCTTTTCAATTATTCTCGACCGACCGAATCTTCTCTTCCCGGTGGAGAGTGACAGTTTCGGATGCATCGTCTCGGTTTATTTTCAATCTCTTGTTGCCAAACGCGCGTATGTGGTACTATGTACTATAGTTAGTACATATGCACATGATGTTTAAGCGTCAACATCGCGAGGCCGATGCAATTAGTGATGCATCGGGTTACCGTCTAGCCTAGCATGAGGCACGCTTCTGTCTGTCTTTCCAAGCTATATGTTATGCTTATAAATAAAATAAAAACATGCACATTGCTTTCTGCATCGAATTCAACAATTGGCGTGATTCGTTCGTGTTGCATGAATGCACCACTTTTGTCTTCTAAAACTCGAATGACAACAAAGTCAGATTCCGTTGTCATTTCTGCGGTCAACTTTTTTCCCATGTTCATCGGAAGAGTATTTTCTGATTCGATAAGCGATTCTTTATAATGTCCGTTCATATATCAATGCAGTTTTTTTTGTTAAAAGGGTTGTGTTGTACGCTCTATATCTGGGGCTTTCGATCTTTCAGCCATTCATTGAGAGTTGCCCTTGGTCTAGTTCCAAAGCGCTTTTGTACACACATATGTGCATATATCTGTGTTGTATCGATTGATATAAATACTAATTTAAGATATCATTTATGTATACTAGTTGTCGGTCCTTCACTATCGTGAGGTATCGCAGCTAGTGAGTACAAATACCGGACCCCCAACTTTTTGGGCTATAAATATTTTTTTGATTCGTTCTGATTTTTTTAAACCTAGTTTTAGTATTTATTTACTAAAATTATATATTTAAATTATTATGTAGTTGTGTGATATATTGTATAGCATATCTATGGATAGATTACGTAGTATTTAGTGTTTTGAAAATATGTTTATATAATAATTATACTAAACATTTTATATTATTTAAAAGTTGTTTTTGCAACTGATCATAATAATAAATAGCATCTACTACACATTCTCTTAAAAATATGACAGTGAAAAATATTTTATTCTACCTGACTGACCCCTTGTATATTTGTTTTAATTAGATTAAGTATGTCATTGATTGTGTTGTAGCGCATATTTAGTGATTGATTACCCGCTTTCTTGAAATCATGTTTATTGAGCGATTCTACATTAAATTAATATAGTATAAATGACATAAGATATACATATGTACATAAAAAAGGTTCTTTATGTTTGATGTGGTTAAATAAGGTTTTTAATTAAATTTACTATTTAGATAAAAATAATAAACTTAAAATCCCAACCGGTTAATCCGTTGCTTAAAACCACTCGATGATAAGCGTATTATGTGATTTATAAACATATAAATTTAGGGACCATTGTCTTTTTAATTAGTGGTAATCAGCGTATATATAGTATTTTATATTTTTTTAGGAAAAAAGATAATTTCATCATAATGGATATGTTATGGCCAGTCTAACGTGATATGTTTATCCTCCTTCCACTGCGATTAAAGGAGACTCCGTTTTTCTGGGTCGTTGCTTCATGAAGAATCCAGGAATGATTTTTTCTTTTAAACATCTTTTTGACAGATGGTATAAATGCTCTATGGATTTTTTTTACCATGTTATTAGCATCCAGATTGTTCATGAAGTTGTTTCAAAAACATCCCCAAACATGCACTTTAACCGAGTGTTTAACTGTCCGCTGGAGAAGCCTGCTGGTGGGAGTAGATCAAGTTCAGTTTATGGTACTTCGTGCCCAAAAATATGCTTCATCAGAAAAATAATGTCCCAATCGCGATTAATGTTTTCTTGAGTCATTCTTTTTACGACGTGTTGCTCTAAGGAGAGCGGTTTCTTCATTGTGCTCCGAAATTTTAGGTTGGAAGCTCGTAAACACGTTTAAATACTCTCGCATGATATCTTGATACCTTTATTTTTTAATTTGGCTTGTCCTTGTCGCAATGATAAAAGAGGATTTATAGAAAATAAGTCGTTAATCTGTTTTTCTCTTTTTTCGATGTCTTCATTTTCTTACCACATTCCGGCAGATCATCGACGGTTTTTGATTTGTTAAACATCTGTATCCACTTGCTTACGAACGCCTTTGACTTTTTGATGCATTTCGCAGCCGCTTCAAGGGACATTTCCGGTCCTTTTGGATTTATGCAAAAAAACATTTTTTTAATTGTTTGGCGTATACGAAACTTATCGTGAAATATTTAAAATAACTGACCCCATCTGCAAGGGAAGGGTCCTTATCCTAACGCGTCCTAGGGAAGAGTCCTTCTAAATGCTCATTAAAATGTTTTTACTTAACTGTTACCCAAATAATTATTTGTCCAGACACGCTCTGTATGTTATATTTATATACTCTTCAATCTCAAATTAAAGGGTGTTACTAAGCAAATTCGCCAGTACTTTATTTTTGCTCATTTGTCAATGGTTAATTCAAGGGTTTTAATTGTGTTCATAATATCTAATCAATATCTATTATACACTTTATCTCTCATATTACCTACAAATATTAATTTATAAAGAACATATATAAGTTTACTACTACTGAACATTGTGATTTTAGTTCAATCTATATGAAAAAAATCGTTAAATTAGATATGATCAGAACCCCTAAAAGCGAACCCTTGCCTGGGAAAATAATGATTCTGGGCCCACGACAATGTACTTTTTACCGTCGTAATATAATTTTTTGAATGAATATTAATAGGTACGAGTTAACAGGGATTTATTTAAAAGGATGTGTGATCGTATTTTTGATATTTTCATTTCATCAAGTATTTTATTAAATGACATGCATTTTTCTGGACAAAATCAAGAGAATTCTTGTTTAGAATCTACGTCAAAAGCAATATAATTGTGCTGTAGAAACGCTCGGTTATCTAGCGTTCATATTAAGACGTTTTTTTTCATCAAAATTACGACTTAGTAAAATAAGTGAGAATCAAATTAAGCATATCTAAACCGAATTTTGATCAATTGGAGGGCGCAAAAATCAAATATCTCTTCTCAGAAGTCAAAAATTAACGTCAAAAGCAATAAAATCATATCGACGCCGTTGCAATGGGAAATTTTAAACAAAATGTCAGTAGAAAATAATACTTCTGATTAATCGATTAAATTGAGCTGTTTCTTGGAATCTTATTTTTGTTCGTCAATATCGAGTGAAGCTAGTCGAAAGTAACCACATGTTGATAAAAAACTGTATTGCATATTGCTTGTATTATATTTTAAATTGCCCGTTTTTCCGACTAGCCCCTGGCATTTTAAATAATAAATACTCAAGCTACAACCCAACGTATTGTCATAGCTATAGAAATTGTTCTTACTGCAACTTTAATTGATCGCGTCACGCGACGCGCTAATCTGGCAAAGTTTTGAATCGAGCATGTGAAGTAGACTGCCGGATGATATTATTTTAAGGTAATTTGTAAAATATCGCTCCGTTGACATTTACAATGCCTAAGAAAACTGACCTTTCAATTTGTACATTACATGTTATTTTAATTTCTGTTCACGACCCAGGAACGTTTTATCAATCGAATACTTTTGAAATTTTGGCGACAATGATAAACGTTACAGTAAGCGCCTGATCGAGATCGATACTAGGAAAAACATTTGCGCGATATCGTCTTTAAGGATGAAGTTGCGTCTGGCTCTCTTCTGTTGGCTTATATAATTTGGGGATTCATAATGTAGGTTAATCTCGAGGGGTGGAAATCGAGAGAGATAGTATCTTCTTGTCTGTGCGAAGGGAAACAGGTGCGAGTTCCGGAAAATGTTTATATTTAATTACGTCTGCGTTTCTGCGACTATTTATTACAAGTTCTATATAATAGAGCACTATCATATATATTCAAATATAATCGATCATCATGTAGCGCATTGTCGACAAGTACTCACCAGACATACTTATTTAATTTAGATTACCGAAAGTTCAGGTTTGGCTCGCTTACACACGCCTGAGCGTGTCAGGTGGGGAATTACATTAATAAGACGCTAATCAGCGAGGCCTCGCGATAAAACCAGAGTGTCTTTGTGCGGCGGCCATTGTTCGGAACCGGCGAGGGAGGAAAACTCGGCCCATTGTCCTTTCCTACTACCCGACTACCCTCTGTACGCTCGTTCGATACGCGACCCGTGTTTCTAAAGGCCACCAAAACAAGCGTCGGAACGTACTTACTACACATAAGCGAGAGCTAGGCAACGCGCCCGAGGTTTATCCAGATGACCCTCCTCCAAGCGGTGGATTTTTCCCACCCGATTTAATCTCTCGCGCATTATAGAGATTGGCTTCTGTTTCTGCTCTCGGTCGGCCGCCCGCGGGGCACTTTTCCGGGGTGTTTTCCCTAGATACGCGCACGTGTTGCGTCCGAGTGGATGTGATGAAAAAAAGGGCACGAGTGCTTCTATTTAATTTTATCGAAATGTGTGTAGGTCGAAGAACTGTTACCCATATTAGGTACGGTCGTTCCAGAGTTGCAATTTACCAATGTAGGAAGTGAATAATACAACAAAAAAACCATACTAGATATAAGTATATATACAATATATGTTACATCTAATAATTATTAATATTTATACTGAAATGAAAAATAAACGCTGATGCTATGTATCAGGCCTGGCCAACAGGTCAATCGCGATACAATGTATCGTCATACTCACAGTCGCTTTTAAAGTTGAAGAAATGTGACTGCAGACGCTGTAAAAACAGTTATTAACATATATAAATTAACACATATATAGAGAAATGTAGATGCCGCTATCAGGCAGTGGAGTTGAAATTGCATGTATTGGAACTCGCGTGTTGAGAGTTGATGTAGTCTCCTAGCTCGTCTCTGCTACTGTGACCCTCTGTTATCAGATGTGACATCTTTTATAATGCTGGTTCGAGACAACTTGTGGTAATCGCAGATGAGGATGTTTGCGAGCCAATTGCATCGTTTCTTGAGCACACTAAATGTGTTAATGCTATCGCCGTACATGTACGGTGGTCGATTTTTTTACTGTTTCGAGGTAACCCAGATAGTTATATATTTACATTTATAACTAAAGAAATAATAAATTATTATTTATTTTATTTTATTAATTTATTTAGCTTAAAAATACTTAATATTATAATTTATTTCTCAATGCACGAAGGTGTTTTTTTTATTCCATTTATAAAACCCGGTACAGTTTTATTTTTGCGGATTGTCCTAGGAATACAAATTCACACCTCCGTACATAATTCCCCTAGCCATACTCGTTTTCTTATACCTAACTATCCTCAAATTTTATCTATTTATATTATTAAATCTATTTACATCTTTATTTCTTATTTAATATAAATAAAAAACATTATATTTAAATAATATTTCTTAATTTGAATTAATGTAAATGATTTCTATAGAAAATAATATCAATGAATTAAAGAGTACAAAATTAATTAACATTAAAAAAAATATTTTATATTTATTTAAAAAAAAATATTGAAAGCCTCTGTATTGATATAAATAAAATCCACAATAGCCGAATTATGTATAATACATATGTTAAATAAATAAAGGGTATAATAACAATATGTATGGTTTAGCACGCGTTATTTCCAAACAAAGAGTAGTTTTTCAGTGGTACTTATGGGCGATTAACATATCGAGATAGATATGCAATATATACAATTATTAACGCAATGGTTTGGTAACGAGATCTCTCATACGTTGTCGTGTAAAATACTTTTTGTGGCATTACTTGAGAGACGTATGATTTTTCTTTTTGTCAGTTTAAAATCGTCGTTAGAATAACCTCTAAATTATAATAAAATTTGCAGGGGGTTGAAACTCTCACAACAATATAGAACTAAAATATGGATTAATTACGCAACAAAACTTGTTTTCAAAGCCAATAGAGTTATAAAAATTTGTTTAAGAAACCTTAATTAAATTTGTGGATTCATTACTTAATAACATCAAAAATAAATGCGAAATAAGAAAATGACATTCAAGATAATATAAGCTCGAAATATAAAAATGAGCATAAATGTATCACAATTGAACGCTTTATGATATAATAATCAATGTATTTCATTATCTTTCCATTTGGATTAGTGCAAAGCGGATGTCAGTGATTTTGTACAATTGCTAGTTTTTATTAGAATGGTATTATTGTAAATTTTTCTATGAAAGAAGCGCTTAGGAAAATTTCATTGCGAGGGAGAATTATCGATTTTTTACCAGATCCAAGATACAGTTGTCATTAACAAAATTTGTCTCAATCAAAGCCCTGCTAGTGAATTTATTGCATGAGAATAACAAGGATTATTTAGATATTTTGCTTCATTAATTAGTTTTAATAAATAGATATTGATTTTAAAATTATTAAATCGATTAAAGAAAAATATTTTCAACGGCGACTTTTTCAAATGCCAAGCAAAGACGAAAAAAAACTTGATTTTACTCACAGATGTGAGGTTTCTATAAAGATTTTGAGATTTGTTGGACAAAATCATTCATTTTTAAATTCATCATTAAAATCTGTTTGACAAAAATTAGTTGCGCGTCTTTTTGACTGTATTGCAGTCTTGACCGATTTCACAGAAAAACTAAATTTTTTGATTTTAGATTGACACGGTAAAAACAGAACCATCTGTGATTTGATAAGTAGTATTTCTGTGTTTAAAAGACAAGCTTTAGTGATGATCCAATATCAGCGATAAGCATTTTGACAGATTTCCAAACATTAGGGACTATTTATAAAAAAATACTTGCCATTATTTTTAAGCAGAAAAATACACGTCTGAAATACAGAACTTTATACAAGATTAAAAAAAAGGTTAAATGATTGTAGAAAAAAATAAATTCTGGTTAAATTTATTATTAATCTATTTAAGGATGGTGTGGATATTCAATCAGCTGTTTAATGTTGATAAAATGCGCTTGAAAATAAAAATTGTAATTTGCAATGTGATATTTCGTTGAAAGCCAAATCTTTCTTTTGACAGATTTTTTTAATAAATATATTTGTAGCGAGAAATACCCAAATTTAAGAAGATGCTGTTTATATTTGAATTTATGTTTTAGATCTACGTTTTTACTATGTGAATCAGCATTTTCGTATCTTAAAATGATAAAACATAAAAATTTGACGAATATTCACACTGAAAATTCTTTAATTTCTCCTGATTTTTTCATTTTTGCGGTAGAAATGAAAGTACAATCTTCCCAATAAATATTTCAATATTTTGTATTATACAATATGGTAATAAATGTTGTACTAAAAATATTAAAATAGTTTATCTATTCTAAAAAAACTTTGGAAATCTGCTAATTCCCATGCGAAACCGTTTTTTCTTATCTTATTATTAATGTAGTTATTATATTACCAAAGCAAAGATAGTTCAAAAAATCTTTACATTATTTTGCCGTTTAATTATTTCCGACCTTTTTAAAAGTTTCTAAAAAAGCATGTAAATTTTCAAACATCTGGCATGGACCCATATTTTTTATGCAGCGGTTTTGAAACATTTAAAAATATTCGTACAAATTAAATTTAAAACATAAAGCTCTACAGAATAAGAATTCAGGATTTACACTAGTATAAACCTTTTTGTGCATGACTCGTTATCAAATCAGTGTTCACTGTTCTGATTATTTAGATCTTAGCATTTCGACTAATTATCAGCATAATGATTTTTTTTATCAATAATTTATGTATGCTAGGTCAAGAACACATTCATTTTTTATCGCTTCGTTCTGTGTTCTGCTTCCTTATTAGGTGATCTCATGATCAAGCGTGCTAAAGAATAGATCCTTTGTTTCGGAAGCGTTAATTCATTCATCTATTTTTAGTTTGTCACCATAATATTTGACAATTTAGGCGTGCAGTGTCTTAATCAATGGTAAAAGAGCCAATCGCATTATAACCTGACCATACATCCGAATTACTCTAAAGTGAAAGATGATTTCAAGAATTGATGTTAGGCGACTGTTCGATAGTTCCAAAGGACATGTACATCAATGCTGTATGATGCATTATTTCTAGACGCGTGTCATATACCTTGACAAGACAATTTTTATTATAATTATGCACGTAGTAACATAATTTCACTGATCTGCAAAGAAAACTTGATCAATTCATTTATTCCCTTTCAAGCTCAGCCAAAATGAAATAATTAAGACACGATGAACTACCGGTATCCATTACAAACAGAGAGAAGGGACCGTACCCCAACGGACCAGCCCTAATGAGCTTTAATTGTATTTAACATACCCGATATACATATGTTTATATTCAACCCTTTTTATCATATATTTTGCATATTGGATCTCTTTGCTCTATTATTAACTTTTTGTCCTTATTTCTATTATATGTTATAATTTATAATTTGGTTATTTATATAAAGCATCTGACCCATAGCAGCAGAATTTATATTAAATTATATTACTTCGTTCTCTTATTAAGAAAAAATAAAACTGTTTTTGCTTAAGAGCATCTATATTAAATATATTTTCGTTTGGCCATCGGTCGCCGCAAGTTTTACTTAGTTTCCGGAGTTTCGCTTAATTATGTGGTCAAAGTATTATAAGATATTCTTAAGACACACAAAAGATAGACCTCAACGCCTAGTCCTTTGGTAATCTAATTGTCCGCAGGGAGTGTCTTTTATAAGCTTTTGTTGTAATCTTACCACTTTTACTCGACGCACTGAATTTAATATTTGTTATGCTTTGTCACATAAAGAAAACATGTTGCTTTTCAGATAAAGCCATATTAGATAATGAAATAAATATGTAATTTATCTAGTAATATCTAGGTTTGCAGTAGTAATAATAATTTTAGATGCGTCTTATCTTAATATATACAAGGCAACTGCCCACTACTACGTAGAATTGAATATATATTCACTAGCTATGCATAATTGCCTGAAAAGTAAGTAAGGCGCATCCCTTGCTTTCGCAACGTTCCACCGATCGATATGCCTGAAGTTTGCATATGCCACAGTGGCGCTCCAGATTATATAACGTTTTATAGCGTCAATTTAAGCGCTATTTTCGTCATGCACTTTTAATACCGCTGAGACCCTTTCGGACCCTTCGCCCAGTTTCTATTGATAACAGCACCACTCTGTGCGAACATCTTTTTTACCGACAAAACACCATAAACGCGTCGTGTTTGTGTTGCCAAAGTACATATACACACACAAAGTTCTGCCCCAAACCCTTTGACCCGCAAGGGCAAATATTTTTATGCTGGATTGTTTAATTTATTCATGATTTGGGTGTTATTGTGCGTGAAACATTTGAAGCGTTCCTGCCCTAATCGACGATAACTTCGCGCTAGCTATACATACGTTACTCCGAGAAGCATGTTCGTCGTTTAAAGTAGCTGTAGATACGGGAAACTGGAGAGATAAGGCGCAGATATGCGAAATGTATATACTGGCAATATTTCCGCTATTAAGATAAGCCCCCTCGAGTGGAAGATCTGAGTTTTCGCCATACACCTATGTACGTATTATAGTGTCACCGCAACTGATGGATCTCTCGTATATATACTGACCGCGAATGTGCGATAATGATGCTATTTTAACTGAGTGATGATTTATTGCCTTGTAGTTTTTTTGAACGCATTTTTTCGTACTCGCATATATCACAAAAATGCGTACTCCGGATGCCAGATGTGTGATATAGTACGCACGGTATATTATTGTATATGGCATGCAAGTAAAAACAATCCTTTATGTTATTTATAAGGGTCGGTTATCGATATGGTTTTACGGTGTGTACATTAATGCCTTTACGTATACGGGGAGGGTGTGCATATAATAATATATCTTGTTAGTTATGTCAGGGTCGTATGTTTTGTCGGTCAGGATAATCGTGTAATAAGCGGCTAGTGTGTGGGTGTTAGACACATTTTCGGACGGTTGTATTTAATTTTATGGCTGAATAGGTTACCGTAAGGTAAATCTGTGTGTTTAAAACAAGTAGACGTAGTATATGCTGATTTTGAGAAGGCATTTGACAAGGTTCGTCATGTTATTAGTAAAATAATATCAGACCCTCGGTTGCTCAGATGATCTAATTCGATTATTACCAAGTTATTCGAGCGACCATACAGTTCGTAACATATGTCGAATATATATATAATCTATAATTATCGAAAAAAGTTTTCATCCCTTTGGGGGTTCCTTAAGGTTCTAACATTGACCTTCTGCTTTTAATGTTATTACTTAATAACATAAATTTAATAAGAAATATAGATGTACATAAATTTTATACTAAAAATATAGAAAATTTAATAATTGTTGGTGGGAATATTGTACGGAGGTGTGAATTCGTATACACCCATACCTCGCTTTACGGCCTAGATACGTTCCACGAAACTTGGCCACAAAGCGAAAAGCCGTATAACGAATCAATTATTCTAATACAAATTCATACAAATTCAATGGGATCGGTTCCAAATTTGTTAAATATGTAACATGGTTTATCATTTAAAATGCATTTTATCTTTTTATTTCATTTAAATCAAAAATACATACATAACTAGTTCATACATTTGTACATAAAATAATAACAGACTCCAAAAACCAACAATAATTCATAAACAAAAATGAAACAACTTCATGTTACATAAAATATGTGTATGAATACATAGATAATTTTTTTTAAAATGGCTTTAATCTGAAGACGATGAAGAAATGGTAACCTGCAGATCAGTGTCGTTCTCATTTTTTGCTGGTAAGGATGGGCCTGGCTTAAAAAAATTGTCCAACGTTGTTTGTCTTCCTTTTTGTCTCTTTCGTTCTTCAGTGATTAATAACAGCTAATGGCTGAGTTAATTCCTCGAGAAACTTAAGCGCTACGTTCGACGTCAGGATCGTTTTCAAGGAAGATGTTTATTCCTTGTTCAAAATAGGAAAAAACTTTTGACAATTTTTTTGATGTTAGCTGTTTGAATACAACAAGCTCTGTCTCTTCATCAAATACCGGTTCTGCTTGCAACTGAATGAGTTCCTTATATGAAAGGGGTTCCCTATCAGCTTCAAGTAGAACAAGCACATCACGTTCGTTCAAACCTTCAAAGCCGAGATCATGTGCTAGATCCAAAATGTTTTGCCTAATTTCAGGAAGGCAATTAACTTCTGCATCATTACTTTTTACACATTCTGGCCATATTTTTTTCCAAACATGGTTCATTGTTGTTAATTTTAATTACTTCCATGATTCACTGATGCTGTCAACAGCATCCTTGATGTTATAGTTTTTCCAAAATGTTTTAATTGAAGATTTACCATCGGTTTCCCTTATAAGTTGTCGGATAGTTCGGCGTAGGTAATATGCCTTAAAAGTGGCTATTGCTCCCTGATCCATTGGTTGGATCAGAGCTGTTGTATTTTTTGGAAGGTACTCAATCATGACATCTTCAGATAGTTTGGATACATTAGTAGGATGCCCTGGTGTATTATCCAAAATTAGCAAAGCGTTGTCGCTTAAGTTATTGTCTCGCAAATATTTTTTCACTTCTGTACAAAAGTGATTTTTGAACCAATCCTCAAAAGTAGTTTGGTCACCCAAGCTTTCTTGTTGGATCTCCATATGACGGGTAATTGATTTTTATTTAGTTCTTTAAGAGGCCTTGGATTTTCGGACAAATATATTAAAAGTGGTTTTAGCTTAAAATCACCCGCGGCATTTGCACCAAGTAGCAAAGTTAATCGTTCTTTAGACACCTTATAACCAGGCGCAGATTTTTCGGTTTTTGAAATGTACGTGCAATCAGGCATTCGCTTCCAATAAAGCCCTGTTTCGTCTACGTTAAACACTTGTTCAGGTTTATGACCACCTCTTTCAATAATTCCCTTTAAAATGTTGGGATATTCCTTAGTTGCGGCCTCATCGGCGCTAGCTGCTTTACCTTTCATTTTAAAATTATGCAAATTAAATCTATTTTTAAATTTTTTTAAAAATCGACATCGAAAAATAGTTTTTTTGCCGTTATAGCGAAACATTTTAGGCCGTAAATCGAAAACGTGCCTTGATTGAAGAGGGCCGTTATAGCGAAAGGCCGTATAAAGAGCGGCCGTAAAGCGAGGTATGGGTGTAATAATACTCCTATGACAATCCGCAAAAAATAAAATGTAGTGGTTTTCCTCAATGTAATAAAAAAACACCTTGGTGCATTAAGAAGTAATTTATTTGTAGATTTAAATTTAAGTTAAAAGGAATATGTATCAGTTGCTGAAAATATTTCTAACCTAAAACACGCGCGGTGCGCGGGAACTAACATGTAGCCGTGCTCCTGATAATTTTGATCAGCTAGTTAATTTAGCTCTTAGATTACAATAGTAAAGGCCAATTAAAGTAGTTCAGAAAATCATAAACAATTTTTTACCATTCAAAGACTTTCGACCTCGATTCAAAGCTTTGAAGAAAGCATGCATATTTAAAAAAAAACATTTGGCGCAGACCCACCCTTTTTTATGCAGCAGTACAAAAAATACAGCGGTTGTAAAATATGTATTTAAAAATAATCGTACAAGTTTAGTTTTAAAACTCTCTTTGAAATGAGAATTAGCATTTTTCTTGAAAAATAGTTTGGCTAACGCTTTATTATTACAGAATGTTTATAATAAATAAACAAAGCTGCATATAAATTTACTATCTAAATTAGATTTTAAAAGCATCTTTTTGTTTTATTTTGAGTTTAAAATAATAGTTTAAATGTATCGGTATAAATGCACTATCATTTACATATATATGTATACGATGGCCTATATACGTTTACAGTTAAAGCGTATATTCGAATTTGCATGTTAAAGCTTTGCTATACGATATAAACCAATTTTTTACGTTAACCCAAATAAGCCCGACAAGATAACATCCGACATTTTTTCTGCCCGCAACGGTTAATTGCTCGTTCCGAAAACATTACGGGGCCGTACTCGTCGCATGTGTCCGTATTATGGCTACGTGCCTACGAACACTACCACGACGAAATTCGTATCTATTTTTTCCGCCATTCTGTAGTGTAGCTTCGTTAGCGTACCAGCAGTAGACTCGGCGGAATCCTTTGTCTTTTCCGTATCTCGCTGTGTATTAAAGTCGAAATATTTCAGTTGGCGTTGACTGTCGTAATTAAAACTCCACTAAGTAATCCTCGTTTCGTATTATGCGACCCGGTACGTGTCTCTCGGCGAATATAATTTTTATCATCGGGGAATTCTCCCCTTTTTTATTTTGATGACGCCATATTAATTAAACTGATTTTTAAGGGCTGAAATGATGACATAGTAGCGCCGCGCTCCGGCGAAACAAATTTCACGCGACGCGCAATTTACAAAGATTTATGTCCGGCAAGTCAGAAACGTCAGGTAATAAGTCACCGAGATGAGGAGAACTCGCCTGGACGTAAACAAACTTCTCGTCCGAGTCTCGGTTACTAGTATCCGTTTAAACTCTGCACAGTGTTTTGCTATATTATCATTTTAATGAATGGCGTCGGTTTTCGTTTCATTAAAACTTTAAGCTAGTCGCGGAATCTTCTCATATAACTCATTCCCTATAACGCTCACCTCCTTTTTGTGTACGCTGCTGACGTAAAATTTCCTCCCCTGTGTTATTAGCGCACGTCGAAGCCTTTAATTTCGATCAATTAAGCAGGGCGGCAGTTTTAATTGAAACATTGTTAATACTGTAAATAAATTTATTGAAATATTTAAGCTTTATGCGAAGCTATAATCGTGTTACACAGTTATTGCACCGTAAACTATCATGTATGTAACCTCAAGTTTGTAATCAAGGATCTATTTTATTACGGCAACTCGTATCGTAAAATAGTCCATATATCTAGAAAATAAAACCCTATGTTATATTTAATGAAATAGACCTGCGTATGACTAAGAGCCTTTTTCTTCTTCAACATAGCAAATGCTTCAACTCCTAACATTCTCTTCATGGAACAACATTATCTCCCCTAAGTCGGAACAAAGTTTCCTATAGAATTTTGTTACATGTCGAAAGTCAAAGTAACTTACTAATCAAACATTTCAGTGTTTGTTATTCTTCAAGAGTTGCATGGGTTTTTATACGCGAAAGGCTATTTATTAAATATGATGTTAAATATATTTTTGTGAATGTCCACTGTAGTCACATTTCATTTCCTTCTCCGTTAAAATCACTCTGTCGAAATACGTAGACATTTTCGTTCGCTCTTTGTTTCTGCTACGCTGAACGGCGGAGAGCAGACGCGACGAAACAAAAGACCTATTAGGAAGTAAAAACTAATGACTTTTTCACAAAAAAGGATCAGTCCTCACGGAAGTCGCGACGTGCTCCGCAGCTTGGCGTTTAAGCAGTATATAAATTTTCCTAGGCCCGTCGCGTTGTTGCCACTCAGAAAACCGGATTAAACAACATGGCGCAGACGTAGCCGTAAACGCTGGAAGATGCGCCTCGGATATGCAAATGATCCCGGCGCGGCTACTACCAACCAACATACAAACTTCCTTATTATCAGCCGGCGAAATTTACAAGTGCCATTTGTGTTAATGCTTGCTTAAATTATTTAAGTTTCCCTAGAGGGGCTCCGATGCCTGTGCTTGCGCGCCTGCCTAACGCAAGTTTAGAATGCAATTTTCTAACGTGTGTTTCACATTCGCTTAAGCCGGAAAATTATCCCATATATTCTGCTTGTTTGCTGGTGACTTTATAAAACAAACCCCAAACTAAAATATGTAGTGCACAGCTACTGAAAATTCATATGAGATATATAATCAAGTATTTAGATACATAGATTCAGAATTGACACCACCAAGTCGTCCCAAAATCGTCAATAGCTTTTTACCATACACCTTAATATATAATATTAATTATCCGAAAAATATATATTACACAAACTACAGCTAAAACATTTTTGACATACTATTAACTAGTGTTTCTTCTCGAAAAATTTAAATTCTTATACATTTTTTTGCTTAAATTTGGATTTCGTCGGAGAAAGCCACTCTTCTCCAATCTTCGACGGTCCAATGGCGATGAGCTTTTACACATTCAAGGCGATTCTTTTTCATTTTCTCAGTAAACAGTGTTTTTTTGCTGGGTTTTGCGCTTTAAATCCAGCTTCAACAAAGTCTGATGTAGATTTCAATTTTGTTTGTATTTCAGCGGCAGCTTTGAATAGATATTTTTGTATGATATCCTTTATTCTGCGGTCTTCTTGAGCAGACGTCATACGCTTCCGACCACCTCCTGCACCCTCCCTAGAATTCTTGTTTCGCGATATTTTTTAATAAATTTTCGAATAACAGCACCACTAAACCCCACTCTTCGCGCTATCTCTAGAATTGAAACATTTTCTTCGGGATATGCTATTATTTTAAATTTTACTCTCCATAATTTTGGGTTTGTCTTTACATAACCGAAGCTAACGTGAAACTGAGGAGGCTTTACAAGTTAAAATATCTTGTAAATTATTACCATAGATGAAATTGCTCATAAAAAAATACAATAGAACAAGTTTTAAGGAAAGAATACATTTTAATAATAGAATTCATGAAATTTTGCCTGTTATTATTTATGTTATAAACTGAATGTTATAAACATGTGATTTTTTGCGTGTAAACAACCATATAATATTTTAATAAATAATAAATGCCATTGTAAAGTACTAATATTTTTTTAAACACAACTGGGTTGAAAACCCCTGCTTTACATCTTTGCCAATCAATATGTGTGTTATATATTGATATTAAATTTGTATTTTTATTAATACTTCATACTAAATAAGAATAAAAAATGTGCTGTCCGCTCTTTTCTGGTCGTCGATTTAAGATCAACTATTTTGCGTGGCTCAAAACTCTCAATATCACTGGCTTTATTTATCTTGAAAAGCAGTGGTTTCCAGAATCATTGAAAAGCCGTTTAACATTTAGGTTCTTTTGGCGAAAGATTGCCACAGTATAACAATTAGATAACGACTTTCTATGGATTAAACAAATAGACTGCGGCTATTTTTAATGAATTACGACATTAAGCAACAAATAATCGTTTTGTAGGATACCAATTTTACATGCTAAATGTATGTTGTTAATGAATTACAGGCGTCCCTCGACTTTCGCACATAATTGGTTCCTGAAAATGTGTGCGAATGTTGAATGTGCGAAAGTAGAGGGAAGTAAAAAAAAACTAAATTGTGTGTATTTTAAAATATTTATTTATCAAGTAAATATAAGATGTTTAAGAGGGGTTTGCGGGTGTTTTCTTTGAAAAGTTATCAAGAGTCAACTGTTTTCCACTATTCTTCATATAGTATTTTATAGCATGCTATGTCTTTATTGATCGCCCTACGCACTTGAGATATGCGTTCTCCATTGGGATCACAATCTTCCATATTATTTAAAAATTTGTCAAGGTGCGTGAAGGCTTCATTGATATTTTTCATTGTTAAAGAGTTTTCCAAAATAAACCTATCTCATCTACATTAAATATTTGGCTAGAGGAATATTCTGCATCTTCAATAATTTTGGATAATTAGGAAATAAATTCTTTTGCAGCATCTTTATCCGCATCAGCCGATTATCCAGTAAATTTAATATTATGAAAAGGATACCTCATTTTAAAATTGTAAAACCAACCGTTACTTGCTTGAAAACCCGTGTTAAAATCTTATTTTTAATCTGTCCTTCCAATCTTTGTGTAAACTAAGAGATTTTGCTTGAATAATTGAAATACTCAGAGGGACATCTTTTTGATGTTGGTCATCGGTTCATGATGACAAAGATTTTTCCATTTCATCTATGTTTTTTTTGCCGTGTTTTTTTGGAAACATACCTTTAAAGATTGTAAAAATATATCTTTAATTTCCCAAATTTTGAAATTTTTCCTTAATTATATTTTTATTTTGCAAAATTGAACATATTGTAGACCTGTTTGTATCATACGAACGTTTGATTGAAGCAAAAGATTCACCGCTATCAGAACGTCTAATAATTTCCATCTTTGTCTCGAATCGTGTGAAGTTTATGAGTCCTTGATTTTTTTTGTTCGGATCAACACAAGTTTTTCTGTTTCTCACTTATGTTTATAAACTTTTTTAAAAAAAAAATTAAATTTAAATTAAAGTTAAAAAAAATGTTTTTTTTTTAAATGTGCGAATTGTGCGAAAGTCGAACGTTCGAAAGTCGAGGGCAGCCTGTATGTAACATTTTAAAGGGCGCGCCCCACCATCATGATATAGGCAGTCTAATTAACGTATTCTCATATGAAGTCATCAGACAACTCCCGGGCATATATGTGCTTCGATGAAATCTCTGTCTCATCAAAGAGAG
Source organism: Plectrocnemia conspersa (assembly GCF_051122295.1). Taxonomy (NCBI): domain Eukaryota; kingdom Metazoa; phylum Arthropoda; class Insecta; order Trichoptera; family Polycentropodidae; genus Plectrocnemia; species Plectrocnemia conspersa. The sequence continues at coordinate 29,466,841 of NW_028277169.1, forward strand.
CAGTTAAAACAATTGTGCCATATTCAGCGCAACTTCAGAATGCAATTTTGGAACGTGTGTCTCGGCCGGAAAATGGAAAGCAACCAACCCCCGTCCCCGTTCCCTTCGGTCGTGAGTGACACTAACAACCATAAAACGAGCCCCATTATCTTCGCTCGTCTCTCTACTTCATATTATTATCATCATCCTTCTTCCTCATTGTTTGGCTGTTTCCGCAGCGTGTTAAACGCGCGCGCGACCTCGTCCCCATGAGCCAGTTTACGGGGCGATAATGCGTGCGTCACGGAAACCGTTAATGTGTTTATTACTTTGCACAATTCTCGTTCGTCCCTTAATTTCAAATTCGACGTTTGTATTGCACGAATTCGCATGAATATCGACGTGTGTGTCTTAAAAACACGCGATTTATCTACAATATAAACACAATGACGGTACACGACACACTAATCGATTGATAAGAATCCATCTGATGTTAATTAATTGATTGATCGATTTTCCGAAATAATTAAAAGTTAAGCTACCGTGCTATCAAATAACTTGTCTTAAGGCTGGTCGTATTTCATAGATTAATGGCTAGATTTTTCATGCTCTTATTAATTAAACACGTAACCCTTTTCTTATATACACACACAAGTGTTGTAGTTTTCGATTATCAAGTGAGAACCGATAGTTTGTTATTTATAGCGCTTTTTTAAAACTCGATTTCACTATCAAACCGGATATTGAACTTAGGATCCGAAGTATAACTTTAGATAACGTAGCCAAAATACTCAATTTTACTCGCTTTAGCTTGGTGTGTTTCTATCGACTGATGTATCGTGTCAAGTCGAAATTCTCAACATCCGTCGATAACACAACATTTCATGGGCATCGAAGCTATTCATGCTTTTTATGAATACATATAGCAGGGATAAAAAATATTTTTACACAATCACATAATTAATATAAAAAATAAAACTAAAATCAGTATTGGTTTTTACATAATATATTTATCGTATTTTTTCACAACAATTAAAAATATCAATGATCCTCATTTAGCTAACGCTACTTTCTGGTAAAAAATATTTTATAGTTTTATTGATTTTACTGTTCTTATACATATGTTTTTATGTAAAATAGTAATAGCCTTTTTATTTAAAGAAAATGCAGAAGATGCTTACGAATTTATTCATATAAAATAAATATACGAGCTTTCTTTCAATGTCACCAAAAATCTTACTGAGCGTACATACTACGCCGGATAACCTTGGCTGTCTTTCTGTTGTTCGAGGACAAACATTGTTGACTAGTCGCGCGGATGACAAGTCATCCATTTTTTACATTCATATTTTAAATATAGCCCATTTTATTAAAACTCGTGTATTATAACGAAGAAAACAAAAAAAGTTTATTTATTCATTCTATTTGCTAGTGGAGACGCGGTTGAAGCCATTTTAAATTATAACACAAAACATTCCACTAATGACACGATTTTTTGACCACGTTTATTCGGAGGATGTAGAACATCGGCAAAAGGGCTTTGAAGGGATGTTGTCGTAGTTCTCAAGAACTCCTTGCTGACCATTGCTCCGTGGAGGAAATTTAAAAGACTGCTGCTATCCCTAGCGCCTGACGAAAGGAAGGGGTTTTTCGGAAGCACTAAAAAACGCACAATACGATATTAAACGATCTTTATTTTGAAAATTCTTACCATACCTTTTTTTATTATTATTCATTTTCACTTACTCTCATCTTAACCCTTTGCACCCGTAATCGTTTTCGTATTAGGTATGTCACCAGCTCGGGATAAATAAAAAATGTTAAATTCTTTTTTTAAATTAAAATTATATATGTAGAGCATAAATAAATAAACTTATACCAAAAACGAAGAAATCAGAAAAAATACTTACATTTCTCTAAATTTCATTTTAATTATTTTGGTTCTCTCAAGTACCATTGGTTGACAATCCATAACAATAAATTAACACAATAGGGCGACCACCCATTTTAAAATATTTATGGGACCAAAAAATGTTTTAACCATAAATAAGTAAATATACACAAATAACTCAGTTTTAGATAAACGTATCTACCTGCGAACGAAGAAAGCTTACATCGCTTGCACGAGTTATATCTATGTTTATATAAACTGATGTTAGGTATATTTTTAAAAACTAAAATACGTCCCATCGATGGTCAAAAGAAACGTTACAGTTAATGTCATATTATTTTATATATTTCTTAATTAAAAATAGACAAAACTTTAGCTTTTCAGTAGCTTTATGGTACATATTTGTTTGTGATTTTATATATTCGAGCTAATAATGCTTAAATAGCATATTTTTATATAAAAATAAAAAAGTGATGCACAAAAAGGGCACTACGTTTAATAATACGTAGGATGTTGATTTCTTATAAATTAAGGAAACAAATATGGAAAAATATTATTTTTTAATTTTTCGTAAATCCCCAAGTTCTATTAGTATACCAAACTCATCTGTGTAAAACAATTAAAAATAATAAATAGGTTGTATACAGTTTGCGGGAACTTGAGGCCCAGGACATTTATCACTTGGTGGAAATATTGCTATTTTTAAGGTACATTGTCATTACTAGTTATTATTCTCCAATTTTCTGATGTGGTGCGATTTGTTTGAGGAATCGTTTTTTTCGCTATTATTTTAATTGCCTGTATTCCATCTTCAATTCAAGGCAACATGCCTAATTTCGACATTACTTTCTTTACTATCATCATTGGAAGATGAAAAATGAAACATGAAATCATCCCCATCACTATCATTACAAAACATATTATCATTACAATCACTATATTCAGCGATAGCACTGTTTTTTTTACAATAAAATTAAAAAAAATAATTTCACAATAAAATTTAAAAAATGAAAAAAAAAGTAATTAAAACAAAATTATTAATCACTATAGTCTTACTTAGACATAAATTATGGACACCCGAGACACCGATCGAAAACCCAATAGGCAATAAAAACGTCACCGACGCGTGTCTACCGAAGGACAATCGCCAACCATTGCCTTCGGAGAAATCTACGGCACATCTGCATTTAAATTTAGTCATCAAAAAATGAGCGCGATAAATGAGCTCTCCCCGGCTTGATTCAAGTAAAAATGATATTTTTTTGATAAGATATGCTTCTTGAAACTCTTGTCTACAACACTGCAAAAACGCCATTCAAAACATGCTCAGGAAATACCCAAAAATCGACGTTATATTTCATTAATTGAAATGGTGCGCCTGACGCACATTACGAGTAATATAGAGCCAAGCGATGGTGCGTCTCATGCACCTTACGAGCGGAAAGGGTTAATCTCGACTTTTATGTTTTCATATTGCTCAGTTATTATTTTTGGCTTTTCACTGATAGCTGTAGTGGTTGAATGGCTTATTTAACGGCTACCATGACTTGGTTTTCAATATTAATTATAGAGATGTCCTACGTTGCATTTTTGAGTAATCCTAATTATTCAATACACATTGAAAGGTCTTCGGTAATAAATTATATATATTATATATACATGTGTATATACAAAAATAATTAATTTAGCAATTTTTGTGCTTTCTAATAAGTCGTACGTGATTTGGAATCTGCTCCATTTATTTTATCAAGTATGCCTAACGAGCTTTATTGTCTGATCAATAATCTGATGCAAACTATATTGAATTCACATTTTTTGTGTTAGGGTTATTTGCTGCTCGAGCTTAAGTGACGGTCCTTTAATATATGTACAAGCTTTTACTTCTTGACGGTTTCGCTTTTTTGTTGTATATAATAAAAATAAAATTACTCGAAATGGCCCTCTATTCGAGTGTTGCCTTGTTTGTGTCTAAGCACCTCTTGTGTATATTTTCATTTCGCTTTAAAAACCCTCACTTTTAACGTTCGTTCGATAGGATGGGCGCTCGACGTAAATGGAAATTATTTCAATATACAGTATCGTAAAAGGTGAAGCTATTTCTCTTTCTTGCTTATTATTTGATGGATAGAGCGAAAGACGCACTCGCTCACCTTATTACTATTTCATAAATCCGAAAGCGTAATAACATTTCAATTTTTTACGTCGCACCACCTGCGAGTTATAATAAGACGTCGGAATAGCTTAAAAAACATTTCGTTTGTGTCTTACGTTCGAGGGGGACGAATCGCCTCCCAAAGAAGAAGAACGAGGGACGTATGCGTCACATGTCACCGAATCTGGACATTGAATTAGGTGTTAGGCTAATTGACGAGCGAGCGCCCGGAATAATTGGAACGTGTATCGGTCCGACACACTTCGCGCCCTGATTGATTCGCCCAATTCGACCCCCTGCTTTTACCACCTCCGGTTGCTTCCAAAACACCCGGTGTTTTTGACAGGCTCGTTTCGTTTTACGTAAGTTCGGTCAAGGGATAGTGTGGGCTGGGCGCTGGGTAGGCGTTTTTTTAACGTGAAATTGGAAAAGCCCACCGACTGCCGCTGACAGGTAATGTTAATTAGCTGGCGTACCTTTACAACATAGTTACATTGGCAGCAAAGCGCTCGATAGTTCAGAGTGGGCTTCTTCCGATCACTCGTTCACCGCCTATAAAGGTGACTTGATGGTAGAAAAGCTTTCGAAATATCAACTCGGAGCTTTTAATTGTGCGATTTCGCCGGCCGAAACGGCCGCCGCGCTTTATCGACCGAATCTTAGCTTTCTTTTTATTATATCGTCTTATTATATCGTATCGCGGCGATTTGGAACAACACACCCCTTCGCTTTATTATTGTTATTATTATGATTACCGTTATTATTCCCTTCCAGGGGATAGAGGGCGCGCGCTTTGCCTAATTTTTATCTCGGCCTTTCCGCCACATTTAACTCGACCACCATTTTGTTGCCCTCCCTACTCTCCGAATCCGTTCGAAGAATCATCCGTGTCTGCGTTTTGGATACTCTGATTATTGTACTGTATTTGTGTGGGTGCGGACTATTAAAACCTTTGTTGTTTTGTAAAATTGGGCGTGAAAAGAAAAACGTATATTTTATAACAATTTTCCACAGACTGTATTATTAATGAAAAGTATGGGTAGTGTCGCTAGAAGTAACAAGCATATGAGCTGAAACCTGTACGTTAAATATTTATTTTATATATGATAAAGAGAAAAACATATATTTGAGATTTTGACAAGGGGAGCGTTTTGTCTAAGTTTCAGTGGCTCAATTTTTTTATAAGAAAAAAATATTTAGTTATGAATTATTATTGTACAAAATATTTTCCTTAGACGTATAAAAACTTTTTATGCGTTCAAAGAATCCAGTCATCTCTGAAGATCGGGTTGATTTATGGATTAAGTACGTCGTGGTTGGAAGTGTATTGACATGAAGGGGGAAGCGGCCGCTTTCTTGGTCTTCTCAGTTTCTGTCCATGGTCAGCGTAGCTTCACTTATTATGAACTCTCTTGTCCCAAGCCGGTGATATCAAGTGCCGACGGAAGCGAATTACAAATGTAAGTGAAGTATATTTAAATTAATTATATACGCTCGCTCCGACTGGATTTGTTTTCTTATTAGAGTATTTGTGTTGCATTACCGTGGAAGATTTGACAATCTAGTACAATCTAGTACAATCTAGTACGTGGAAGATTTGACATTTGGTTGGGCCCGCCGCAGAAAGGACTAAAAATTCAATAAATCTACCAAACTTTAATAATATTTTTTTTTATTGTAAAAAATGAAATTTATTTATTGAACGATGTATTTTTTTTAAATATCCTTAAATATAAACATTTGTGCCAGTAAAAAGTTACGAGTTACGCTCAGCTAGCCGCGCAAGATTTATGATGCTTTCGGAGAATTTTGGTGTTCATGCATGACGAACAAATGATAACTTTGTAGTTGAGAATTTGAATGGCTCGCAGATGATTTTATAAATATCCAAATGCCCCTTGACATACAAAAGGTCCTCCGCCTCTGGTTTAAAACATAGATTCTCGAACTTTATTCATCGCCCATATATTGATTTGTTTATTTCAGTTTGTATTTGTGTTGCATGACCGTCGAAATATTAGCAACCTCGCACTTATCATTATGCATTCAGCCTGTTTGTTAATATAATACATTTTTTGTTCCTTTATCGCCCACTTTTCAACAACAATATTTTTATTTTTATACAACAACATATTTGATCTCATTTAATAATAAATTATAACGTAGCAATTCCCATATATATTATATTGGAAACATATGTAGCTTCTGCAATTTTAGAATTTCAAATACTAAGATTGAAAATAAAACAACTTAGAATTAAAATTATAAATTTATTTAGTGAAATAAAACAATAAATGCACACTTTTACACAAGATTTTCACCAATATTATTGACTAATATCAAAGAAAGACAATATTTTTTTGCTACTTATAAGTATTTTTTGGTATTTTTACAAAAAAAAATTTAAAATTAAAAAATATTTTTATATTTAATATTTGCTACTTATAAAATAATAAATGATATTTATAAAAATAGTGCTCGCAATTTAAACAGTACATGGAAAAACGATACAGCGGCCACTTTCAAATCGCATTATGTTTTATGCAAAATATATTTACTTTATTATACATTAAAAATGCCTAAACATTATTTTTTGAACAAAAAACTTTTTGCCCATTTTTTCGTCGCTCCCCACGGCTCTTCCATCGCGATGTTGCCCACTCTGAGAACCTATGGCTTAAAAGCACCGAAAGGCCTTAGCTGCACTTTTTGAATTTATTATAGACACATACGGTATGCATTTGTCCATATAACAAAGACACTCGGCTGGTCGTGAACACTAGCATGTTATTTATTGCGCTTTTAACGCGTAATATGTGGAAAAAAAATTCACGTTCAATATGTAAATTTTAATAAAAAAATTTATCTCACCGGGTGTCTGAGGAGCTTGGGATCGTTTTTCCCAAATATTTTATGATATAATTTTACATTTCGTGTGAATCTTTTAATATGTGTGTTAAAGAGCGTGTATATGTACATATATGTATGTATATACGCATATTTGAGTTGATGTATTGTGTATGAAATGTTAGATAAAACTTAAATTGCATATTGGTCATCACGGGGCATTGGGAAAACCTCTCAAGCCATGATGGTCATATTTGTAATAAAAAATAAACATAAACGATGATGACTGCTCTTCTAAAGGAACAGTAGTATAATCTTAGTGAGGATCACGACACTGATGACAAGTAATATATATATATATATATAAACGGATCGTTTGATGATGGTTAGTACAAATGCATAATTATATATGTATATAGCTATGAAGTAGGATAGCGCACGCTCTTATTTTTCTCAATAAATACTTTATTAATGTTTCTCTGTTTCACTGTCATTCACATCGCATCTATGTCTGCCGACTGTTACTATCACCACACACTTATCTTTTATTTTGTGCGGCTTATTACGTTCCTCATTGTTGTTTGTGGAATAATATTATTACATAACATTGCTTCTTTGTTAATTTATTTCAATTTACAACGTAATATTTTAATAATCCTGATGTGCTTTATTATGGATTTACATAAAAAATGAATGAATTTTGGTGGTTTACAGATGAAGATTTTCTTAAAAGATTCTTTGAAATGAAACGTTAAGGTTTGGTGCGAAAATTGTTTATACTTAACGTTATGGTGTTTCAACGCTTTAAAAGAGAATATTTTATTACTTCAACTTTTAACTTTTACACTGCGAATAATGATGTTTTCCCCTTTTCGCAATTTTGCAATTCAAGTAGATGAGAGAATCTTAATGTAAATAATTAATTAAGAACGTCTACAGTGACGCATTCACTTTAAAAATGTACATTATTATTGTTGTTATTCTGTAAAGAGATCAAATTGCTGAACAACATATTTATAGACAATGATATCTAGTTTCACATTCGTCTTTGCTTCCTGTGCGAAATTAACGAGATCGATATGACGTCGAGCGACGTCCTGCTACTTGTTATCCCTTTTATTACGGATATTTATTGGGTCGATTTATTAGGGGGGTCGATTTCTTTTTTTATATGCTACATCCATTTTTTTATTTCATTTCGTAGCGTCAATTCTCTTTGATTTATCGGCCGACTTAGTGTCGCGATAGGGGGGCGATGGAGAATGGTGCCTATCGCACAATTGCACAATTTATACACTCGTCATCAGGTTGGACCGCTTTACCTCCGAAAGATATAGATATAAATGCCTAGTTAACGAAACAATGGAGAGGGGTTTCGTCCCGTTGCCGGGTTAAATCGTTGGTTGTTATCCGTTCGCGTAATCCGACGGTTAAACTCTTATTCTATTCGCGGAATGATGCCTCTCGGTGGTTTTTACTGTACCGCTTGGAACACTGCGACAAAGACGAGATCAAAGGGAACGTTCGATGGGTAGATCTTTTGATAAGATCGGCTAGCTTTGTGGGCTTATTAACGAAGAAGACAACCCACACACGTAAACAAGATATGATCAGTTCCATGATTATTTTTGTAGTCGTTCATAAATGAAATATAATTAGACTAAACAATTATGCGATAACATTGACTAGTTATAAATATATTATGAATACAAAAGGGAAGCACAACCTTAGTTGTGGTTTCTCTTTTGCCTTAAACTTGGGGAAGAATGGATAATGAATTTAATGAAATTCTTTGTGAAAGCATCTTTATTATTATTATGAATCACTTTATTCATTCAGTGATCGTGACTTAAATGTTAATACCCCGACCGATTATTTTTAATTTGAATATGACCATAATGGACATACTAATTCTATTTATTAGTTCAGTATGCATAATAAAAGGTATTTACATTAAGCGATCAGTCGAAATATTAAATAGTCAGTATTAAAATTATATTAAATAACAAATACAGTAATAAAGTATTCATTACGTCACGTCATGTGGATATGTTAACCAAAATTAAATATAACATATACCATATTTGCGTTAACACAGTCAGTTCAAAAGTTATCCATTTCATCATTATTCATAATTGAGAAGTAAATGGCAAACTTGGGTTTACGCCCCTACTATAATATTAGCTCTAAAGCACACGATACGGATATACGTTCGATATACTTATAATAAATATAAAAAATATAGTAATGATTTTAATGTGTATTAACGCAAATAGGGTTTAGACATAAATTGGATACTATTGTAATTTAACCTTTACAGGACAATTTTTTTTCTTATTAAATCCACTGCGGTCCATTTTATTTAATTACAAAAATTAGACTTCTTACTATTATTTATGTATCATTTATTTAGGGTATACCCTGTACCCTGTACCCAAAACCCACCAAGAATGCAATGACAAAAGAACGAATGTTTCGCTCTATCAATGTAAATATTATTTAGTTAATGTTAATATTACAATTCACACAACAAAAATGATTCTCAAAATATTTTTAATCGCACGGAATTTATTGTTGTTGTTTTTATTACTTTAATATATGAAACACTTAGTTAAATATCATTTTTGTTAATTATTAATAGAAACTAACTAGTTAAGTATAATTTTTGTTAATTGTTCTGTAAATTACAGCAAGTAATATAATTGTTTAGAATTGACAAGGTGATCCAATTCGAGTTCTATATGTTGGCAGCACTGAAAATCAGCCACCTGTCAACAATCATGCTTGTTTAAAGTATTAAGTGCAGGGACACCGTTCCAACTTTTTCCGGGGGTTGATGGGCAAAAGTTGGTTAGTCAGTGGTCATTTTTTGAATATTTAGATAATATTTCATTAAATTACATGTATTTTTGCAGCTTATTTCAAGGGGGCGTTCCTGTTTAGAATCCACTTTTATCTAGCGTCCATATTAAGACTTATAACAATATTATGACTTACAATAGGTGAGAATCGAATAAAGTGTATCTAAACCGAAGTCTGACCAATAGGAGAACGCAGCAAAAAACAATTATCCTTTCTCAGAAGTCAAAAATTCACGTCAAAAGCAATAAAATCGTGTCGGCGCCGTTGCAGTGAGAACGCTCGATACCGAGCGTTTGAATTCGGTTTGAATACACTTCACATCAATATTCTAATATTAGTAAGGATAGCTATCATATTTTAAAAACATATTGGAATATTGAAGTGCAGACTAACTATTGAGCAACATGCAAGATGCGACGTTTGTTTCCGCTTATTTTCCCTTGAGAAAAATATATTAGACTTGACTTAATGAAAGTTCTAAAACTATAACTTGTTTTATGTTTGGGTTTGAACAGAAAATGGACGATTTCATAGACATTTTAAAGCAGCATATAATTTCACTAGCGCCTATCAGTTCAATTATATTTTCGCTAGTAAAAATATGTATCTACTAGTGAAAATGTATTTGGGCTTCACTAGTGAAAACATAATTACTGAAAAAATCCACATTTCCTATAACATTTGTACATCGCATGTAAATAAATAATATTATATTACTAAATATGGAAAAAATGAAATCTTGTAATTTTTCTAATACCTGCCAGATAAATTATATTTTCACTGGTAAAAATATATATTTACTGGTGATAATGTTTTTCGATTAATTTCACTGAAATGACATATTTGAAAAAATATTTTGGTATAGAATGCTTTAGATTTTGTTTAGAATCAGGGACGTAATTTCAGCTATTTCAAGGGGGGGGGGCAGAGGTTAGCCTGTCAAACCATTTTAGGCATGACATACATGCCTTTGGAATTCTAAAGGTTAATAAAATAATTTAGAACAGTTCTATTTTTTATTGTATATTTTTTTATAAATAACATTTTTTATAAATTAAAATAAAACACGTTACAATTATATTAATATATTTAACATTTGGTATAGGAATGGTCAAGATAAAATGTTCGATATATTATATTACAAGTTTACATTTGGGGAAGGAGGTGGCTAAGTAGGTGCCTATGCTTTGAGCAAGGTCTTAATGGATAACTATGCACAACTTGACTTTTGTAGAACTATATACAGTACTATATTATATATACAGTACTTCGCAAAAGTGTATTATTTCTATGCATCGTTTTTGGGTCATCGTATAGTCCCTTAACGCATGCGTGAAACGGCAGATCTTTGACGTCTTTCGCTTCTGAAGTGTCTTAAAACTTTTGTACTGTATATTAATACTGAATAAAAACTCTTTCTTATACATACGAATACAATACAAACCATTGATATATTCATAAACTTTTCGTAATTACTTTTAAAACATATATTGTTATATTACATATGTAATAGCTGTAACATTAATGTAACATTAATTTATGAACCGTTTGACATGTCTTAAGCTCATTGTATTGATTGTCATAACTGAAAAAAACAGGAATAATAAAAATTTCACGCTAGTTAAGGTACGTTATAAAAAATACACATACTGAAAATCTGTAAAATATTTTAGTACGAATTATACTTGCACTCTTCCGTTCTAATTTTGTCAGATTTACGCCCATTCCGTGTCGTCCGTGAAGTTGGTAGTCAGATAGTCCCACACGCTGCAATAATTCCTTGACTCTTACTATGTACCAGTGACCCTAATTATGAGATCCGAACTCGAGCTAGTTGTACGTACCTACACTTACAGTAGATAGGTAGGAAAGCCCTTCGTAACATACGAAGTTCGAACGTTGGCGCTCCGCCAGCCACTCTTGGCGATTGTTTTGGCAATCTTGTCAGGGACTAATGACCGTGTTTTATGTCCTTACAATGCACGGCTTTTATTTTTACTCAAGAGCGCGGTTTTAATTAATTCGACCGAACCGATACATTAAGTTCGGTTGCGTGCAATTTGTTACGCATTCAAAGGTAGGAGTGGGGCCAATGTTTATTTCTTCGGGCGTTCCCGCGAGGATTCGTTACGAAATTCAATGTAAGAGACGAAGAAAAAAATGAAGAATGAGTTTTCGCTCGCTGTTTGCATTGACTCTGCGGAGTGTGTACTCTCGCTTTTTGCTGAAGCATTGAGCTAATATTTGGCATAATTTTTCTTGCTCAGAGTCTTCGAATTCAATTTTAAGACATTGGACTGCATTTGGTAGTCAAAATTGCCGTTACTGTTAATACTGAATAACTGTACAATAAAACTATTATAGTAATTTGGCTAAAGTTCACACAAGATTTTAACAATGATGATATTTTCTTTCCTGGATACTCCAAAAGAGGATTGACTTTGTGCTACTTTACCATTTAATTGAAAATTCTAATAATAATTTTTATAACAGATAATCCTAGTTCAAATAGATTCTAAGATCTGAAATTCCTTTTGATGATTGTATCTATTACTTGAAATATTTTAGTTCTTCATTAATTGACAATATGACAATACAATCAGTGCTTCCTCGATTACTTCGATATACAAACTTTCTACACCGGAAGAAAGTCGTCTCGTCTCAATAATTTTTGACCACATTTTATACATACATTTTTGAGACAATTTAAAAATAGTTTTTATTTTAAACATAATTGGGTTTTGTTACAAATATATTAAATCAATGAGGTGCATATTTTATTTTTCTCCTATTTTAGCTTACAACGTTATAAACATTTCTTGCGAGTCATTTTAAACTCTCCGCTTGCTATTTGCTTGAATACTAATTTAGCCTTTGCATATTTTATTAAAAACATTAACTGTACGAAATAATATTTTTGGGTTAATTTGTTTGAAATTCCCGTGACTTGATATTCTTGAGAATAAATTCATATTTAACTTCTGAGGGGAAGGTCGACAGTAAACTATTTTTGAGGAACTCCAGTTTTGGGTTCCGGAACGTCACAAAAATCACCATCACGCTAGAGCCAGGACGTCCGCACTCGCCGACTCGTCTATGGCTGTCGCTATCCGGATCCTTTATATGCTGGCATTGCACATTTATTTTCTTTCCTACTTTATATTCTTTTTTATGTACTGTACAAATATATGTATTGCCTTTTTACCCTAGTGATGCATTTGGGTAACACGATGATCTTATTAATTTGAACTAATTAAAAACTGTATTAAAATAAAGTACACCCATACCTCGCTTTACGGCCTAGATACGGCCTAGATACGTTTTGCCTAATTTCAGGAAGGCAATTAACTTCTGCATCAGTACTTTTTACACATTCTGGCCATATTTTTTTCCAAACATGGTTCATTGTTGTTAATTTTAATTTCTTCCATGATTCACTGATGCTATCAACAGCATCCTTGATGTTATAGTTTTTCCAAAATGTTTTAATTGAAGATTTACCATCGGTTTCCCTTATAAGTTGTCGGAAAGTTCAGCGTAGGTAATATGCCTTAAAAGTGGCTATTGCACCCTGATCCATTGGTTGGATAAGAGCTGTTGTATTTTTCGGAAGGTACTCAATCATGATATCTTCAGATAGTTCGGATAAATTAGTAGGATGCCCTGGTGCATTATCCAAAATTAGCAAAGCCTTGTCTCGCAAATATTTTTTCTCTTCTGTGCAAAAGTGATTTTTGAACCAATCCTCTAAAGTAGCTTTAGTCATCCAAGCTTTCTTGTTGGATCTCCATATGACGGGTAATTGATTTTTATTTAGTCCTTTAAGAGGCCTTGGATTTTCGGACAAATATATTAAAAGTGGTTTTAGCTTAAAATCACCCGCGGCATTTGCACCAAGTAGAAAAGTTAATCGTTCTTTAGACACCTTATAACCAGGCGCAGATTTTTCGGTTTTTGAAATGTACGTGCAATCAGGCATTCGCTTCCAATAAAGCCCTGTTTCGTCTACGTTAAACACTTGTTCAGGTTTATGACCACCTCTTTCAATAATTCCCTTTAACATGTTGGGATATTCCTTAGATGCGGCCTCATCGGCGCTAGCTGCTTCACCTTTCATTTTAAAATTATGCAAATTAAATCTATTTTTAAATTTTTTTAAAAATCGACATCGAAAAATAGTTTTTTTGCCGTTATAGCGAAACATTTTAGGCCGTAAATCGAAAAGGTGCCTTAATTGAAGAGGGCCGTTATAGCGAAAGGCCGTATAAAGAGCGGCCGTATAGTGAGGTATGGGTATAGCGAGGTATAGTACTTATTTCTCATAGATGATGGCCTTTCTGTGATTCGATTTTTAAAAGTATTATATCAAAAATTAATCGTTTACATAATTGTTTTATTATATGGACGAATAGTATGTGATATTGTTAAAATATTGGCGAACGATCTTTTTCGCATTTTGCACATATCAACGCGCCAGCTGAAGAATCTAGGCCGGACCATTTTTTATCAGTTTTATTGCCTCTGAATATTTTTCCATATTCGACCGGGTTTATATTAGTTTTTTTCGAGCCATACATAAGATCTTTTGGCGGAAGCCAAAGGCCATCAAGTCGGAATGGCGCGTGATAAGAAAACTTAATGCACACCGAAGCCGATCCTCTGGAAATTATGTAATGCATCCTTAAACAAATTCCGCGTGAAAACTCTCACTATAAATAAGTCCTTGATGTCTAGTTCGCTTTGGCGAATTTCTCTCGTTAACGGCCGTAGATTGCTAACGCGCCCGGTAAACGATCGATTCTTAATTGCTTCGGGATAAAACCGAGCGATCTTTCTCTCTCGCCTGTGCTCCGGAATTGAATTCAGTTTCACGTTAAATTTTATTCACTTTACCGACGAAATTCAAGAGCCGATGCTCTCTCTCGGTCGGTTTTGGCGAAGGAGCGAGAAAAAAGGTTAATCCAATAAAGACATTCCGCCTTCACCTTACTGTCACAATATTGGCTATGTTCGAAATTCTATTGTGTTTTATATTAACTCGACGGTATAGTCTTATTCCTCTTTTAAAATAAATTCCCACGCCGACACACCCCACACATGCATTGTTTTTCAAGTGGTGGGAAAGCTTTAGCGGGGGGTCGTCGGCTAGATTGCTAGCAGCCAGCTCTTGCTACCCTTTGAAGTGAGTGGTAAACGCATTACCATAAAATGGCAACGAGCAGACGGACGCAAGGGCAATAAGAATTCGCAAACTCGAAAAAGGTGCGGATTGGAGTTTCCCCTTTTAAAAGTGGCGCTCGAGTTCTACTTTTCGCCAGGGAGCTGAATAAAATACTGAACAATTTACCCCACCGTATATTAGTTGCATTCGCGTAATGCACATTACGTAAATAACTAGTATTGTAAACGTTCAAAAATTAAAAAACATTTTTATTATATAAGCTGTACATATTTTTAATAAAATGAGTAGACCATGTAATATTATATTTTAGTTAAGTATCCGTTAAATTTTTCTTTCTAAATTAGTAATCTTAATAAATAATTGAATTAAAAATATATTAATTAATATTGTTGTATTTTAAATAAACAAACATTACATAGACCTAATATCAAAAAAACATTTAGCTACTTAAAATTATAAATAGCCGGGTCACAAAAAAAGTCGTATACGTCGCACGAAAATACGATTGTATGTTGTTTTTGTTTCTTCCTGTGCTGCAATAACGGTTATTATTGGGAAACTGCAGCGCGTCGGGCTACTTTGGTGAGTTTAGCAAAGGTCGATAACAATATTACACGTATGATAAAAATTAAAAAAATGCAATTAAAAAATTTCGAAAATTAATACAATATTTTTTATATTTACAGAAAATTTATGTAGAAAATATATATATTTTAAAATTACAATAATTAAAAAAAATAAATATTCAAAATAAAATCACGGTTTAGTTGGAAGTAAAAATACTAATTTTTTAAGTCATATATTTATGAAAATCTACAAAAAATATTAAACAAACAATTGAAGCGTTCTTGTGGTGCGTAGTAGCTTCGATTTTTCAGTTACGTTAGTTAATGATTTGTAGAGGACGTTTGCACAGCGACTTTATCTTCAGCGATTGGTAGTCATAGTGACATTTTTAATTCTTAAAATGTCACTATGAAAAATTGTACTAGATCCAATGACAGTTTGCTGTTAACTGATACATTCAAAATTCGTACTGCAATAGTGGATCGGCATTTTTTTTGTGAATGCATTGTTCACGTATTAGGATGTATGCGAGGAAGAAGCGATAAGCGTAAAAATATTCGTTGTTTCGCTTGTTCTTGTTGAAGCGGGAATGCTTAATTCAAGGGTTTTCGCCTGTATCACATATGATATATAAAAATTAATACTTCGACCCATTTCCCACAAAATAATACACAGTATCTGGTTGTCAACTTCTACGGTATAATGGTGCTAGTTCAGCGTCCGTGTGTTTTGGATAAAAAGTGGAAGATGTGACGTTCATTGCTAAACTTCAAATTCTACTGTCTATTTTCTACCCAGTATCATTTTAAAAAAAATAATTATTGTTTTTCTTAATATGGTCAATAAATCAGAGGATAGTCAAGATAAAATATAGTAATGCAGTAATGACGAGTCATAAAAACATCACGTGATATCCACGTATGCATTATGGATGTTATGCATTAGTTAAATAATTTCATATAATGAAAGCGGACTTGTATTGTATACATATATCGGCCGTTTCGCTACGCTACGTGCATTTCGACTAATAAACGCACTCACCGTCCCGTATCCCGACAATTTTCATGCAAAATAATTGCACTGTAAAACGCGCAAGAGTAATTGGCCGCGATACAGTCGACCCTTTGTACCAAAAATAGTAAAAAATGCATGCTTTCACCGCCGCTGCACCATCCGCAAGAGCCATTGCTTCCGCCCTTTGAAAATACGTATTTTTTTGGCTTTTCTTTGAGGCGAGCGGCAAATACAAATTTCGTTTTGTCTCTCGGTGTATAGTAGTATTATTGCGAGATCGGCTCTCTTTCTCTCCTTTGCTCCGTTTCGCTCGCCGGGAACTTTAAGTGCGGTCCTTATCCACAAAAGGCTTTGGAAGACCGTCGTTATGTGGATATAGACCAGGGCTCTCTCAACTTTTCTTAAACGATGAACTATCGCACTCGCGTCGCCCATCTGTAACCGTATCGTTTTAACGGATGTCCAACATTCCGACGCTAAAAACACGCGTAGTCGTAATTATGTGGCATTTCATTTTGTTCGCGTGCGTAATGCTTATTGCGAGTCGTTTGTGGCATCTTTCACAAGTTCCATTGCTGGAAAAATGCATAATTCAATACAATAGATATTTAAAAATTGTAGTTAGGCAGTCTTAATGGAACGGTTTCCTAGGTGTGGTCAGCCATAATGACGTAGTGGCCATTTTTTTTTGAAATTATCTAACGCTTTTGTATTTATTTATATCTCTCATTACAAGAGGAATCAAATTAGGAGTACGTAATGTTTATCAGAGACATCTCAAATCTGTTGAAAGTCTAAAAAACGAGAAAAGTCATTTCAAAATGTACTGACTACGACTTTCATAATTTTAATAAGGTCAGAATATAAAATTGATAATCTAGTATGAAAGGAATTTAAAAAAATATTAAATATTTAAAATTGTTAATTCTACTTAATTAAAGTAGATCCCCTAATACCACGGTAAATTGGGGACGTGCTATTAAGGTGCGTGTAGTTGAAGGACTAGAACATACTCATACATTTTTTTGCAATACGTACGTATGAATCAGGCGCGTGTGGTGAGATATCCTCGCTCACACATAAAGTAACGGGCACCCAAATAGTACGTCCCCAATTTACCGTGTTATTGGGGGGTCTACTGTATGTGGGTCTACTGTACATTTAAAAATACTAGTCGAAAAGTAATTAAACGTGCACATCCGATTCGATTGTTGTAAGTTAACCTTATATTTATAGTAGGGTTAGAAGACATCTGTATTTATTCCCAAAGGAAACCACTCGATCTGTAAAGTAATAATACTGAACGATGCTTATTAGCTGTATGCAGATTTACGAGTATAGTACTTACTGGAGATCGTAGCCGTTAAATATTACTCAAAGTTGTTTGTTGGCAAATATCCCTGAACGTTCAATTGCATTCAGTTGAATAATAAATTCGGAGCGTAATGACGTTGAATTGGCACAATTATCTCAAAATTGCTAACACATAAATGTGTTAACTCTAGCGTAAAAATGTTTCATAACAAAAGTAGGTATATGAGGTTATTTCCCTTTAATTTTCCATTAACTCGACCGCCGGAAGAAATATATCGATTACTGTCAGGCAACGAAACAGATTACATCACCGATTATAACCCATTCCATCCCGATTCTCTTCTCCATAACTCGCCACCCCTAAAATTTCATTTCAACATTTCTTTGATTCACTGTCAAACCACACTTCAGCAACTGCGCAATAACCTACTTCATAGAATAACGTGCGTTTCCATTATCTGTCGCTGATTTATTGCATTTGTCGAATGTGAAATTATTTTTTGATTCCTCTCTCACTAGTGCTAAAATTTCAATACCGTGGCGAAAGCATAAATAAAAAAATATGTGGGTTTTGCGATGCACTGGATCGTTTTTTATCGTGACAATATTCCTACTGGCGGTCTTGTTTGAAAATTATCCAATAAGCAAATTACCATGAAAACCCCACATCTTCCCAGGGTGCGCGACAAGTGTTCGAAATTTCAACGATGTACGAATGTGCGTGTCTCGTACATGAAAATTTAGCATCAGCTTTTATTTGTTCGAATGGTGTCTGTGGGTGTTTTGTGTTTTTCAGCCTCCCCTTTTTTTATTGTCTCTGTTTCGTGTTGGTGCGCTGTTTTTTTTTCATCCCAAAACACAAAATTTCATATTAACTACACCCTTGGATTAAAATACGCGACGTGCCCTTTGCTTGTGACAATGGACGGTCGGGAAATTGAATGAAAGTACCGAATCGCGACTACGCACGCATGTTTCGCATCAACGGGATGATGAAAAAGATTCCAGACCTTAATTTTTTTTGTAAAGCGTACGACACATAGTATTCGTTTAGTATTGCTTATCGAACTGTATAATTACTGCTGTATACCAAAAGTTATCCACGAGTGAGTTACACGCATCACAATGCACCGGCATACACCGCAGCACGAGCAACGAATCAAATTTTTGATACATCGCCCTTGTTTAATATAACAGACTCAGTCTTAATATTTTTTTCCTGTTCCTCAAAGTCAAATATAAAAAAAAACAATCACACAATATCATTTGTTAAATAAATAAACTGTGTATTAAGGATATTCTTTTAAAATAAAATATCAGAATACACTGAAAAATATATTAGATACTGTGGAAAACTAAACTGATGTATATAACAAAACCAAGTAGTTGATTATTTATTTTTATTTTTAATGTTAACAGCTTACCGCCCGGGTTGTTTTTACCGATCTTTGCTTGGTGGCCGGGCGATTTTGCAGAAAAATGGCAAACAATTATCTTTCTTAGTAAATTCCCTAAAACTTATAAACCAATTAAGATATTTTATTGAAATTTAATATGTAGCTTCCGTATGATTTTTAGCATCAATATATTGAGATTTTTCGTATAAATTTACCTTTTGAAAATTTATCTATTTGAGTATATGACGCACCTCGAATTCGGGAATTCCACATAGATAAAAAAAATGCATTTTATAATCAAAGGAATGCAGTACATTTATTCTTTTCTGAATTATCGACCGAAACGTATCGCGAAAATTGCTCTTCTCTCAATGATCTTTAGTGATTGTGATTTTAGTTTAAAAAAAATATTTTCAATCACCACAAAATGGACGAAGAAAATGAAACCTTTTTGTAAAAAAATAAAAATTTAAGAATGTCAAAAATATAAAATTAAGGCTGGAAAGGTAAAAGTCTTATCCGAATTTGGAAAACAAATAAGAAAAGAGGTATCTACTTTTCATAACAGCCAGATGAGACACGGGAAAAAACCGGAACGACCGGCTTACAATATATAAGCCTCAATCTATAATGGACTGTAATAAATATATGAAGCGTTGATTAGTCGATCGATACATAGTTACCTAATATTTAAAAAAAAACAACGGAATAAACAAACAAATGATTTTTATTTATTTCAACGCGCATTGTTTTGTTCGTTCAGTGTCTATCGAAATTTGAATCATAACGGCAAAATTAAATTCAAAGATTTTCTTTTGAGTAAGGCTAAAGGATGGATGCAGAATTCAGTGTAATCTATCGATTCTGAAGACATTTCACCAGTTTCTACCGTATCTTATCGTGCTTGTGCTGTCGAATCCATCAGAAAGGCTTTCGGATAAACTGAAAAACCATCAATCAATAAAAATAAAAAGTGTGGAGATATATGTGAGAAGAAAATGTCGTGTTTGTTCTGCACAATGAATAAGGAAAGATACACGTGCAGAAGTTGTGAAATTTCTCCTCATATTGACGAATGTATTTATACGTTTAAAAATATTTAAATAGATAAAAAAGTGTAAATAATAAAAATAAATAGTGATATAGTGTGTTTTGTGCAAATTGTGAAGTGTAATTGTAAAGTGTAATAGTGTGAAGTGTAATGGTGAAAATAAATGTGTCCGTGACGGTTGTAAGCAGAAAAAGGACGTCGAAAAATTTGGTGAGTGCAAATTACTATATTATATTATAAACGGATATTTTTCATAAATTTTTTATACAAAAAAATATAGAAGCATTTAAACATAGATATTATTAAATAATAATTAACTAATTCGTAAATATTGCAACCATTTTCAATTTACACAAAATATTAGGAATGAAAAATACATATTTATTCGTTCATGATTTTATTCCTCAAAGATTCTTTTAAGTGCAATAATATTTTTTTTTCAATTATTTTACAATCAACTAATACGGCAAATATTTATCCTATTTGTAGCTTTTTTCTCCTGATTTTTTAATTTATAAATCATTGCGGTTTTCTAAATGTTGAGGAAATTTCAAAATAACGAACACCGGGAAAAATGTTCGTAAGTTAATGGATGATATTTTTTGGAAGTTCTTTAATTACTGTGTTACCTAATTTATCACGATTTAACTTTTTAATTTTACAACAACGTACAAAATTTTAGATTGAAAAATTTTGTTAATTGATGTACTATCAACCGAGATGTTTCGATTTTTTGTTTACCTAGCCAGACATTTTGAACCTGAAATTTTTTTCTGTTAGAAGTGTAACTTAAAATCTTATTTTTTATATGAAATAAAAATTGTTTATTTATTGCATAAAAAAATTCACGTGCCTTAAAAAGGCGACGTCTCGTTGCATTTCGTTGCAATGGGATAAGTCGACTCTTTTTACAAAAAAATTAAGTAAAATATAATTTCTTTTTCTTTTGATAATACGTAGAAATACTATACTAGCATCTTTGATTATCATATAGAGATAAACTTGGCGGTATCCCAGTATTATTTTAATGAAAGAAAACGCATGACGCAGGACTCATGCTTGAGTTCACGGCACTAAACAATGTTCTTTCAAGACTCGTATACGAGTCCGCGGGCGTTAAGCTGTTAAGATCTTTTTCTTATTATAAATGTTTTTTTATTGAAGCGTTTTTATAAAATTTTTTATTGAAGCGTTTTTATCAAATTTAATTGTCTTGCGGTGTTTTACATTTAGTTTATCAGTGTTTATATTATATTAGGGAATCCATTTAAAAATCACGGTGTAATATCGAGTTGCGGACAAACCACGGAGCATTTGACGCGATTCTTAACGAAATATTTTCTTGTACTTATGGGCATTAATTATGTATTCCCAAAGCGTATAAAATTGCAGCTCTTTTTATGAATTTATATATAAGTAATATATTCCTAATATTTTTAACTTACTTTTGTGGCAAAAAGATGATATATTTAGTTTTATTCTGTGTATTAGTTCATATGAGATTTCTACGAAAGCTTAGAATTCAATGTAAGACTCAGACAGTCTATAAATGTTTTTTTTTTATATATTTTATCGACAGCGAAAGCTTTTTTCCTTCTATAAAAAAACATTACTGCGGCGCTTTTAATCAAACCACCACTCGATGGGGAGTTTTATAAGGCGATTTAGTTAGGATATCACTCGATAATATTGTAAATAGCCAGGGTCCTAAAATATAACCTTGGGGGACCCCATCAGATAAGGGTTTGGAAGTTGCCAATAATTAATTTTAATTAAAAATATTTTATGGCTTGAAAACAAATTTATTAATTTAACTAATAAACTATTACTTCTTTCTAACAGCGTCTTTCTGGCTGCGAAGTTACACCCCATAGGGTCAGAAAAACATTAAAGTTACAATGCTACATTTTGTGTTTACTTTCACTGAATAATGTGTACTTTAACTAGTGACTTATAAAATAGCGTTGGACAAGTTAGGTATGAGCGAGCGTTGGTCAAAGTAGTGAACACTCCATTAATAACTCTCTAACTAATCTACTTAAATGGAGAATTATTTAAATTGCGTACAATATTCACATTACATGCACCTAAATGTTTTAAAATACCTATTAAATATATAAATTATCGATTTTTGTATACTTTGACTAGCACCATACAGTGAAAGCATACATTGTTCATAAATTATTTTATGCGACTGTAACTAACTAGTGATTTGACAGTGCATATATTGACTAGTTAATGTATGAATTTTTGAAATTTACACTTTGCCTGTAACATAAACGTGATCGAAAGCTTTAGCAATGTCCAAAATCTTTGCTCCTGTAGTCGTTTTTCCGTTAATATTTTGAAATTTTTTATTTATAAAACAATTATTTTTTTAAGTTTTTGTGCATTACATAGTTATTAGTTATTTTGTATATTTAATGAACCGCCCATTATTATTATCTGCAGCAGTTTTTTGTTTTACGATTTTTATATCTATGCTTTTTGTATCAGTCATAGATTTACGTACAAATATTTCGTAATTGCCGAAATTCCAGAAAATACTCATATTTCACGTTTAATATTGTGTAATTGTGGTCTTTCTCAATGGCTAATATTAAATTTTATCTCTGTTCTACAGTATGTAAAATTAAAATTAAACTTTTCACTGACTTAAAGCTTAAAACACATAATTCTTTTTAAAATTAAAATGAATAGTGTAGATACTTTTTTGTGGTTTTCAACATATAATTATGTGTGTATGAACCTGTTTTTATTATTTAAACTATATTTTTCTAATATTATATAGTTTACTATTCGATATTCGAATAGTTGAAAATTACGAATATTTGGAAACTAGTTCCAAAGTATCGATGCGGTCCTATATATAATATTATTAAAAACGAGCGAAGGAAAAATTCGGTAACAAGTATCGTTTTTTCGATGTTTTATATTTCCGTTGGAAAAATTCGATTACATGAAAATTTGAAGGGTAAACATAAAATTTTATGAAAAAAAATCACATCACAGAGGCTCGAAGCTAATCATCGAATTTTCCAAGAGACCTTCCGGTGGCTATCTCTTCGCTAAAAGAAGATCGAAATAAGAAGTCGTTACTGTTCAAAGGGCCGTAAAGCGCATTTGTGGCAGTCTGGCAACACTCGCAAAATACATAGTCCGTGCTTACGGCGAAAGCGATTTAAACCCGGAGGTAAACAAATTTTAGGGTCTCGCGGTGAACGAAGAAGAAGCTGCCGTGCCGAAACTATGATAAGTCACGGTAAGAGGCTTCCGCGTCACGTAATATACGGAGATACGAAGACGAGAGACGTTTGAGAAAGAGCATCTTGGAGGAAGAGGGTGAAAAAAACGGACCGTGACACACCCTAGAAGACCTTTAGGCGCATCGAAGGGACGAATTGTGTAAACATCAGAGACCCTCTAGCGCCATTAATAATATTGGCACACGTACTTTATCACGTTCGCACGTAGGAAAACAAGCATTGTTATACAGCTAATAAGTCGCCGAGAAAATAATACCTAGGAGCGCAAAGAAAGCTTCATTAGATACAATATTTTTCTCCTCGCGGATTAGTGAACGTCGACGTGAATAATATTATATAACAAGAAATTTGATACACAATTGATGGCACTGTTTATATACCGCTCTTCGTCCGCGATGATAAACTGAAATGTATATTTTCTCCATAAAGTATAAAAATAAACTAACGTCAAATGAAATTGCCATAAACCATATTTATGATGCGAATCCGGCTTACAAAAATGCTTCAAATTAGCTCGACTTGCAAAATATATATATATAAGTTTAAGTGAATATAAAGTTACTTGGAAGTATTATATCGCATCTTTATTTTAGCAAATTTATAATTCAAGTATCTAAATATAAATTTAAAATAGTCATTCGCAGTAAAACCAACGATGATCGTTATTCGTTAATACTATTAAGGTAAACAAGAAAAAATAAGGCAGCAGACGATCAATGTAATTGGATGCTATATCAGAGATGAGTTATCGGTATACAAGGAGCTTCAAAGTGCACTAGACGTCAGTTAACTCCATAAATCACGATTTGAACGCGAAGCTCGGAAAAACTGACGTGGTTTACGACGATTTGAACGCAAAGGCGTCTCAGGAATGACTCTGAGCGCTTTTATTGGGTCGATCGATTCCCGACGAATCCTAGCACACATGTACGGCAAGAAGAAAAACGATTATACGTAGGAATCCGTCCGAGAATGTCAAGATTACGCTGGGGTACCGCTGTACCCCAGTACCCACATAAATTCGAACCTCTCCCGCATACTCGAGGATGTGCGTTGCAACAAAACAAATTTTTGACGTCGCATAAACGGTTTGGCACTAGGGCACTTTACATTTTAATAAGAGAATATATCTGTTCGTACGACGAACCCTTCTTCTCTTTCTTCGTAGCGGAGAAGGCGGCGGCGGTGGCGTGGAACTGCTTTCGGTTGATAAGGCACTCAAAAATACCACATAAACCTCATAAAAATTGCTCACGGGATTGGCAGTGCAAACCCGCCCACAACGCGTATACGTTTTTATATGCCCATCGTCCAATGTTGTGGGAGAACTGGGGATTTAGCGAATTGGGAAGTTGCGAGAGAAAAATTCCGTTTAAAATGCATGTACTATTACAAAAATGTAGAAATTCTTTAGATACATTTAATTAATTTAATGTATTAAAAAATAATTTTATAAGACGTTCTGTATTTTAAAATATATATCCATTTACTAAAGTCATGCGAAAGTTTGATTAATTACAATAGCATTGAAAAATAATTAATTATTCTTAAACTTTTTATTATTCATTTATTAATTAATTTAAATTAAAAATAAATAGAATCCCCAGTACGTTTTTGAGCAATTTTATGTTAAACTAATATTACGGCTTTTGATACCGGTATTCAGTACTAACTATAAATTATTATATTATATTTTTTTTTATTTGAAATCAAACCATGGTGGGATAACCACACAAATTAGTTTCAAAATAAATTGTTCGGGCACTCTTTTTTGGACAATGTCTATTCTCGAGAATTTCTCGAGAAAAATGCCAAATCTAGAATTCTTATTTAGAAAGAAGCAAATTATTGTTTTTGTTCAAAACCTAATTTGTACGAATATTTTGTAGGGTTTTACAATCGCTGCATAAGAAAAAATGGTTCTATGCAAGATGTTTGAAAGTATGTAATGTATTTATATCGCAAAAATTTTTTCAATTACTCTAATTAGCCTTAATTTTGCTAATCAGATAAAAAGAAGCAAGTTATAATATATATAAACAATATAAAGTAAATAATTTTGAAAAAAAAATAAATTTAGTATTAACACATATGTAAATATTTGTGTACGTCAAGTTAAAAATACAACAATATTACGATAGAGTAAAAAAATGTATCAATTTAAAACTAGATGGAATAGTATTATACCAATCAGGATCAATCAGTAGATATTATGTTGGTTGTTTGTGAAATTAGTTACTTATTGAATAGGATTGATTGATTTTTTCACATAGTTTTTTTTGCATTTCTTAAGTTTGATTGTTCTCGATGTAAAAGTCGCAAGCAAATCGCAAGCATCAAGACATAATTTATGTGCAATGTCTGACTTCTATTTGACTGTATACCGCCAGCGATTTTATATCATGCCATTATTTTTTAGCAACCTCAGGCTTATAGTATATTCCTAAATTTTATCGTTTCTTTGTTTGCCCCGTCTGCGTCAATACTATCACGAAATATTTGTTTGGACCGGTTAAACCTGCGTGTTTGCAAACGAACGCACGGGATTATGAATATATAAGAACGTGTATAATAACAAGAAAGCTCCAATCGGTACCATAATCGTATAAAATGATTTAGACAAAATGTGCCAGTCCCGAGAGAGTCTCGCACAGTATCGACCCGTTTCTATCGCAACTAAAAAGTTTAATAACATTGATGACCCGTTGTAGGTCAATTCTCGCACAGCATTCCAGAGGAATAGTGCTTCGTTCGCAAGTGTCGTTTAAACTTCCCTACGATCCCTTAAATCCCGAATCGTATTTTTCTCGCATCTTTCTTCTCTCTCGGGCCTCAGACCGTACTTTCATCGTTTAATAAAAATGTTCGTCGGGCACTTTTCTGGTACCGTGTGCAGGGATCGGGGGGTATTTTATGCGTAATTGGGAATTAAGTGGGTGAAAGTAAACAACGGGTCCTTGTTAAGTGTGCGCTATTTGTTCTACGCATGCTTTCCGATTTTCTTCGGGGTTTTGTAGTAGTAGAGAAGTACGATATATTGAGACCGATACAGTTTTGATCGAATGTATTGTATTTCTTAATGTCACGATTTGTAAGAGAAAACTTTTCTTGCGATAAAAAAAAAATGCATTGACTTATAGATTAATCTTGTAAATATAACAACTAAGTTTGTTGGTCAACCTCACTCACCAGGTTGTTCAAAAAAGGTGTCTTAAATATTTACTGAAGCGTACAAGTTGTACGTAGTCGGTGGTTGTTTTCTATCGTGTCCTGGAGGTGATTGCTCGAACAGAAAGCGAGGCGCGTAATTCTAAGTGTGTATATTTTGTTTTTGTAGCGCGTAATAAACACCGTCGTGAACGTAAACCGCACGTTTAAAGGTGTAGTAAAAATGAAGTGTTCTTATGAACATTTGCTAGGTTCGTGGGCACAGTTCGCGGAATTTCAGACGCGGTGTTGCGTATGAATCGCTATGGTAGATTTAAAAAAAATGAAAAATATACATGATTCTTGCGGGTAATGCCGGATTTTATTTTATTTATATAGGAATATCTTCCACATTTTTAAAAATTATTTATTATTTTATTTCCGTACTAACTACAGAACATCCAATAACGCTAATAATTTAAAAATAAATTTCTCGATTGAGAGTACTGCAATATTGACAGACCAGTATATAACCACATTTTAAAAAATGTAATCTAATTTAGGATACTTTCTATTTATAAAATAGTATTCATTTGCACACCATGTGTATATTAACAAACGCTAAAATTGTATTTTAAATATAAACTAGAATAATGCCATTCCATTGTATTTCCGCTGAATCTGAAATATCGTGTTTTTCACGAAAATCGTCTGCAAATATTTGATTCATGCTATTTTTACGATTGTCAGATTTGATGTATCGCAAACCTAAATATTTGGTTAAAGACAGTTGAAAAAGCAATCTCAACACAACAATCCGCAAAAGTTCGACGTTTACGACAAGCGTCATAAACTCTTAAATATTTTGATTGATGTGATTGTTACAAGATGTGCAATTTGAAAGACAGTCGTTAAAAGCTCATGCACTGGTAATTTATGACTTGCGACAATAAAAAAGTAGATGATGGTGTGAACTAACATCTTTACGATTAATTTATGTATGGTATAACATGCATAGTATAAACATCTGTGGCGAAGTACCGAAACGATTTTTCGCTCGAACGATCACCGCCGTACTCTCTCTAGCGCAAATGCATCGCACGTAGAAAATTATCGAAGCTTCGAAACGACGGCCTGTGATATGTCGAGCGTAAACATTGAAAGTGCTGTATGAAAAAGTTGTAATTGTATGAAGGCGCATATATACACTGACATAATCCCGCGGCTATTCGTTGATTGTTTGGTTTTTTATCGGATCCACACCGACATTCGTGTTTTTCACGTATACATCACGAGTCGTTCAGTTTCAAAATTGTATATAAAGCTAGGAATTAGCCAAAAAATTGGTTCAATGAAAAATTCTTTAAATGTTAAATTAATATGAAAATGGTTTAAATAAAATTAGAAAATGTGTATACCTCACATATGCATACAGATGTCAAAAATGCTCGGTTTCATTTTGCGGAGCGCGTGTCACTTTAGCGATTTATTGTCGATTCGTGTTTTATACGTTATGCTGGTTCGCAGGTGAAATATCTCACCGCTCCTGATTTTTATATATAAATTTGCAAAATAATTTAAATTTATATAAAAGGTTTTCTGTCAACTTATGAGTAATTTCTCTTTTATTTAATGTTAACGTTATAAAAGCGTACTCTTAAGTGTTGACTGGCATCCCTCACTTTGGTATCCCACTGTTATAGAAGGTTAAAAAGACTGAGCTAATTGAGGATTTGTTAATACTTCTGTTCCTGCTTACAGTATTATAAATAGAACCCGGGAGCGTAAGCGCTGGCAATTGGGTTGCACACAAAAATGAAGTTCTTCCAGAATTTCGCGATTGTGTATATTCCTTACCAACATTCCTTCCAAACACTCGACGCGACTCGAGGGAATCATATTCCAGCACACCTTGTAGGAATTTTGATGGAAATACAAATTAATAATACTTATTCCCTAACGTACGAATATCAAAAAAACATTTTTTGAACCTATTCTATTATAAGTGAGTCAGTTGCATTATTTGCCAACTTGCTTAAGGATACTACGAACTGAGTGATTATAAAAGCTCAATTGAAGCGCGTATCGTTAAATAATTTCTAACATCTTGAAGTGCTTATTTCATATGCTTTTTATGTATATGTTTTTTTTGTATTAAAGCCGTCACGACTAGTGGATACTTTTCCGGAAGGTAAATCTTCTAGTTTTTATAGACTCAATCGGGACGAGAAAATATCAGTGAAATTTTAACATCGATAATTTTTGTCAATTTTTTTTATATATTTCTGATATTAGTCTGATATTTAAATATATAATTTTTTATAAAAAATAAGGTTTATGTTTATAATACTTTTATATTATTTATTATTGGTGATATTATTCCGGTATCGTCTGTCCACATCCTCTGTAGAAAATACAGAAATCTAAAACATTTTTTACTTTTCAAAACAATTACCAACTCCGATGTTACAATAATTAATTTGATATTTAAAAAATATGTTTTATGAAACGAAATGGATCTCATAAATATTACTAGGAGTGTCAGTATTTTATACTGGCTGTAGAAAATAAAAAAACACACAATGAACAACAAAAAAATAGGTATTTGTTACGCTCGAAAATTCTTACTCCCCAACGCGTTTCCCCACACCCTGCTGTTCAAATCCAAATCCAACCCAAACAAATTAACCGTAATACCGTTATTATATTCGTTTAGGTTAAGTTTAGGTATGAACAGCAAATTTACGTTTCGCAACTGTCAAATTTGAGCTTAGCGCCGTGCTAACTAACAAGTACAATTTATTAGTTTTTGTTTAATGTATTTCGTTTTTATTTTTTTAAATAAAGAACTAATTGTTGTTGTTTCAATAAAAATATTTTCCCGGGATTCGATGAATTTTCATTCTCGACTCCCGGAATTAAAAAATCCTTGGGAACAGCACCTAATGATACTATTTTTTTTCATAAATAAATTAAATTGTACATATATATATGTATAGAGAAAAAGTTAAATAAAACAATCTTTTAGTAGCATATGTTACACACTCAAGTCTGCTCTCAACCGATGGAGCAATGTCGCTTACTTGCGCTATAAAAGTAAAACATTTTTCGGGCGACATAATATTGGCTGGGGATATTTATTATTATAAAAATATTTTTCACCTAGAGGGTCAAAGGGTAAACATCTTACGTCGTTAACCATTTTTAGTGTTTCTGCTTTGAAATTATTTCTCAAGAAAAATGCAAAATTATATTTTTTTTTTCTTAAAAAAAATTAAGCTTAAGAATTATTATATTTTTGTTGTTGTTAAAAATTAAATTTACCACAATTTTGATAACAAGTAGTGGCTTAAACCCGCTTAATAAATATATTCTAACTACAGCTGAAACAATTTCTTCTCGAAAAAAATGCTTAATGTTTTATCGTTTAAAATTAAATGTGGTTTAAATCGGCTAAATTGACAGCTGCATTCAAGGCAGGTAGTGATTAAAGAGACTAAAATTTCCGATTAATACTCGGAAGTTAAAGTTTGACAATGTAAATTTTATGTTCGACTCAAACAATTATGATTAAAAAACAATTCGTTTCGACTTCCTCGAACATTTGCTGATCAACAAAAAAATTAAAATCCAAATATGTGTCAATATTTTCATGAAAAGCTATACAAATTATTTTTTTGCAAAATACAAGAAAACATATGATGTAAATTGATGGTTAATTGAACATGCATTGAATATTTTAGTCGGAGCTTTAATCATATCTCATCTCATAATTTTAAATAAATTATTTATGTAATAATTATGTATTCGGATGTCTTAATAAATGTTTAACCGTTCGTTTATATATTTAAATAATAATTTAAATATAATTTACATGCATAAATATTGACCTTAATTGTTGTAAATCAAATCATTAAGAAGCATATTAATTTTAGCCATTTTTAAAAACGCTATTTAAGTGGTAATGATTTTATTTTTTCTCCATAGATGAATCTATAATATACCTAAAGTCTTGTAATATCATTTAGTTTTTGTGAGGACGTAGGTGGCTCATGGCAATACGGTCGCGACGCGACCCCGTACGTGGCTTGTGGCATTAGAAGGGCTTTAAAAATATTTTTCGTATGTAAAGATATATACTGTAATAATTTAAAAACACACTGTAAATTACATGTATTTTTTCATATGTCAAAATTTTTCGAGAACTTAAAAAATTAGATCAATTTCTCATTTCTTGATTTGCATATTACGCTAAGCTATTTAACAAAAGCTGCATACAAAAAAACATGCGAAAAAAAAAATTCCTTGTCGAATCTATTAATCTTAGAAGCGTCTTATATATAATTAGAAATAATTTCTAAACTCATAGTATGATTCGGTTCTTAGCGTACATCCAAACTAACTGACAATAATCTGATCGTTAGAATATCTCATTTTCTCTTCTAACATGGAAAAAGACGTCGGTTATAATTTCTACTTCTCTCCGGCTAAATTTCCCCAAAAATTGATGTGCCGTGAAAACCTTCGCTCGTGTCTTTTAACGCTTACCTTATAATTTTGTTACTCTCCCTTTTAACCGATCGATTTTCCAGGAACTCGTTTTGAAGCTACGACCCGCGCTTTTCCGGCTTTCGCACGGATTTGTCTTCCTGCCCCTGCGGGATTATTGATGCGCTCGCTCGGTCCGCGAAATTAATTCGTCATAATCCCCCACCGGGCATTATGATATTTATTTGCTATAAATTGCGTGCGATAAATCGCGCCGAGAGTTTATTTAAGACTTTAAAAAGCTTAAGCCGGCTATATACCGCCGCCGTGATATGAGGAAGCATACTTACTTTTTTTTTTGTAGTCCGGTTCGGTGCATAATTGCCTGTTGGCACAATGGACCATCAGTCGCGCTCTTAAAGGTCAGTTGATGATTAAGACGAGTCCTGGTCGTTAAAGACGCGTGTCACTTTTCGACCACCTCTCATAATTGCGTTTCTCAAACGTATCAATTTGTTACTGGAGGCGTTTCGCAGCAACATACATTTATCTTGCTATGATGTAATAAATCGTATTAAACTATGTACAAACGGAAAATACTACATCATAGATCTGATTAGCGGATTTCCTGGAACATTTTTCTTATCAATACACCGCCTAAATTATGGCCAGTTTTTTTACTCGCAACGTTGGAAAAGCGCCAGAAATTTATTGATTTTAACTCATGGCCCTGTTTAGCACGCTAATTAGCTTATCGATAGCGATATCGAATTAGCACACGGTGACGCTGATAAAACTAACCGTTTTAACAAATCAACATGCTTGTAATTGATATTAGATATTTTATTGACGATAACAATAGTGATTTTAATACATGGTATAATACAATATGTTTATCTGTTATATAACGGTTTCAATTTCCATTCAACGTAGATATGTATAACATAATATTAATTTATTATTGTAGTGACACTATGTGTAACAATAATTCAGACAAATTTTTAATGCATGTTAATTACAATTATGGGCATTGATATTTCATTGCGTAAATTTTTAATGGTAAAATTTGATTCTGCTGTAGTAATCGAATGTCGCTTATTGTTTACGCTCTGGATTTTTATCAATAAGCTTTTACGGCCACCATAAACGACCGCGTATTATAAAACAATTCCAATAATTGTATTACTCTTGTAAAATATTTTATATGATATTTTATAAACAAACTTTGAGTCATATGGCTGTGTTTATGATATATCCATTACTTCGTTTAGTCTCAACTTGTATACACATATATCCATGTGTATATTTTAACAGCGAGCGAATTGAGCAATACTTCTTAAAAAGTAACGGCTTGTTGGTCGTGAAGAATTATTACTGACAATAAGTATTATACCGTTAAAATATCAATGGATGTTTTTATTAATTTAATTGCATATTATAAATTAGAAAATATTATTATAAATTATATTGCAACGGAGTGCTCGAGCCTTAAACGGTTAAATTTAATAAATAAATTGATTAGAAAATACGCTTTATTGAATGTAATATTCTTAAAAAAAAGTATGTATGTACATATAATTACTGGTTTAAAAGCATAGTGCTTTGGCACTCTCGTTTAATTGTAAATATCACAAAGTTACTTTAATAGCACTTATCGTGTAATTTATATGTGTATAGTCCTAGCTTTTTCGTAATTACATTACACGGCAGCAAAATGATGCGGATGGGACATTATGGCAGCGAATTTCTTTTTAGAACCAGCCTTTTGTGCTCCCAGACGTTTTCATTAAATTTTCATTTATCACTTTTGCGACATTAGATGCGCATAATGTAGCCAATGTATACTTACTCTGTTTTTTAAGCCCCGGACCGTTAGCATATTCGAGACTGTATAATATTATAAAGTATGATAAATTGGGCTCGGGTCCGGGGATTGGTACACATAATTCAGTTAATAAATAAACATTTAACGCAGTCGATACAGGAACGTTTAAGTTCTACTCTTAACCGCCAAAGTACGCTTGCGCGTATCTCAATCCCGGCCAGGCATAATGTCTCTATTTTTATCTGGTGCATGTATATAGCTCGGCCGAGTGCATTCCTCGCCGCTTTAATGCATCATCAGATTTATTGCTTTTATTCCCACCGTTGATGGACCGAAATGTTTGAATATTCGCTCGGCGGTTTCGCATGCTAAAACCTGTTCGGATACATCAGATGCGAGATCTCTTAACTGTATATCTGACGATCAACTTCAACATCCGATCGCCTGGGTAAACATGTAAATTGGGCTTCTAACATACTCCCACTGCAATTTATAAAGAGCGCAGATCCTCGGTGACGGGTGACACCTGGGTGACCCTCTATAAAAGTTCTCGCTCTGCGAAGGCAATTCTAATAAATCATTTATTAAATTGCAATGCCTTAAATGAGGCGGAGTCTTCGACGGGGCCGGTCGGCCAAGGACGAAAGCTTTGCGAATAGCGGCCGGACAAGCTGAAGGCGTCAAAAAGTGCCCTCTCTTCTGCTTGACGATTCAATATCAACTGCCTTCTTTATTTTGTACATATATAATATAATTCATGAGTTAAAGTAGCTCATTATTTTTATATCTAACGAGCCAAAGGGAGGATCTCACCATACGAATTGCAAACAATTGTATGAGTATTTTTAGTCCCCCAACTACACGCACCCGATTTACCGTGTTATTGGGGGTCTACTGTATTATTGCGAAAATTGTGAAAAAATACCCAGTTTTCCTTTAATGAAATGTTTTAAAAAAATATTTGCTAAATAAATGTTTAATATACATATATCTTTGGAGCGTAAAGGGTTAATTCGCCTAGGAATGCGTACTTGTTAATTATTTTCTTTTTTCTCATACTTGCTTATTTTGATTAAAATCAGCTGATATTAAGTGTGTTATCTATTTAACTGTTTCTGCGAATGTTTTTTTTGTCGCCTGCTTTAAGTGTTTTGCCAATTGTTTGTTCTTAGCTGTAATTGTTAAACGTAAATTAAATATTCAGCGATGGTTACTAGACACGGCTTCCGAGTTACTAATACGACTATTATGGACTTTTTTTATTGTTGTTTTTATTGTTCATTAATGACATAGAAACAGCAATAGAGCATTCAGATTTTTTATTATATGCAGATGACTTGAAAATTTACAAGAAAATGCATTCAATTTCTGATTCCCTCGGCCTACAGGAGGATCTCAACTCTATATGAAAATGGGCTTGCTATAACCAATTGCCTTTCAGTGTAAAGAAATGTCACACAATTTCATTTTCAAGGTCGTTAACGCCGGCAAAATATTCATACCATCTAGGCGGATATTTTCTGGAAAGGTTTTCTTCAACTAAGGATTTAGGAGTGACTTTCGAAGAACGTTGGAAATTTAGCCAGCACATTGCAGAGACTCATAGCAAATCCTTAAAAATGCTCGGTTTTATCTTGAGAAATGCGCGATACTTCAGGAATACTTTAGTATTGCGCACTCTTTATGATACTCTAGTCCGCAGCATACTAGAAACTAGCTCCATCATTTGGATCCCTGGCGTAATGAATCAATGTAATGAATTGAAGCTGGAAAAAGTACAACGTAAATTTCTTCGATATTTATACTTGAAGGAATACGGGTATTATCCGTTCTTGTTTCCCAGTGCTTTTATTTTAGGAGCCCTGGGATACGTTTCTTTGTCGACTCGCAGAAGTGTTTATGTAATTAAACACTTCTGGAAATTGCTCAAGGGCATCGTAGACAATCCTTCAGTGCTCGAGCAGCTTCAAATGTGGGCTCCTGAAGGTGGTTATAGTTCTCGGTCGCGTCCACTATTCTTGCCTGTAAAGTCTAGAACTGGAGCACTTGCCAACTCTTCTCTGGCTAAGGCTATTCATCTGCTCAATTCTGTCCATAGAAATATTGACATTTTCTCTTGCACTTATGGAGTTTTGGTTCAGTTCGTATGGGACAATGCACACCTGTTGAGGTGATTTGTGTCTGTTATTTTATCTTGTTTTTTTTATGTTTTTATTTATATGCTTTGAGTGTGTGTGTAATTATACGAATATGAAATTGTATGTATGCATACTATATATTTATATGTATTATGATATATTTATACTTTTGACTATCGTGACGCATTAGGTTTACCTGTCAGGTCACGATGGTTATAATTTTAATAAATAAATAAATAAAAATCTTAGCTAATCTTAAAATTAAAGAATGAATTTAAACATAAATTAAAAATCATGTATGCAATATTAGTCTGAAGATATTTCGCCCAGTAGTCAGTTTCCGCGTGTTGAGTTCGAGAAAAATTAAGGTTAATAAATGATGGCCCTCTCTGCTCAGATCAATCGTTCTGCTCAAAATCATAATATCCGTATTCTGACGAAGGGAGGGGGTTCTCGGAAGCACATAGAAACGTGAAACGCTGAAAACCGTTCAAATTTTAGTTCCAAGATTGGCGAACGTTTAATAAATATTTAGGGAGCATAATAATGATACGCTTTGAATTAATCCGCGTTATGATATTTTATTGAAGAGTTTCTTATATTTAATTTGTGTTAGGAATTATATTATTTTTTTGATTTAACATTTAAAAAATGAAATTCTGTATAAATTGTCGATTTGTGTTACAAGAAAAATAATTTCGTTTGCAAACCGCTGCTGGTTATAAATTTATGGGCATTGTAATTGTGAATATAAAATGAGAGTTATAGCATAAAAAAGTATCAAAAGATATATGCGTAAAGCGAGAATAGATTTTTTGCTCGTTTTTTTTAATACATAATTAAAGTGTTAATTTTTTTTTAATATTGGATACATAAAAACGCAGTTTTAAAATACAAATGAAAATGGTTAAGTACCTTCTATATAGTTGTTCAATATATATATATAAATAATATGAATGTCAAGCGTTTTAATCTCATATTATTCCCGATGTGTTTTCTTAATCTAAGATAGGGTTTTATTCATGCTCAATAGATTTGCGATAATAAATAACGAATCGTCATCTCACCATACCCCATTGATTTTAATAATCTTACGTACTATCTTAACATATTGTATACATATATAAATGCAAACAGGAAACCACTACTATCATTTTAAGCTTACTTTGTAACTATTACAAAATATGTATCATTCCTGTTATCGTCACAGGACGACACCTTTGCTTACTTACTTCACGTGTAAGAAAACAAATATTTAAATACTCACTAAGCAAGATTTTACGTCCGGACTTTTCCATTTCGGTCCATCGACTCCAAGATCCAGAGCCCGAAGCTTATCCCAACCGATGCACTCACAGTTTTGCCAAAGCGCTCGCTTCCCAAAGTACATGTACCATCCACTATTTATCGACCATTCGTTTGCTTCTTCTTGCGCTATTTTTGTGCGGGATTTTCTCTTCAAGGCTTGCATCTTTTATCTTTATTCCCGGGCGTTTTCTTTATTTTTGTTTCGCTCTGGCTATCTTTATATATAGGGTCATTTTTTGGGGACAAGCTTATTGATGTCTCCACACATATGTATACTTTCTCTGTTTATTGATTTTCCCCATTGTTTGCGCGCAGCAGCGTCAAAAATCTAGCGGTTCAAAACACGATTCGACGTAATCGCCAGATTTATTTCGCTTTAATCCGCCGTGCAAATTTGCAAAGTCAACAAACAGCGCGAATTATCCTCGTCTATTGTATAATAGCGCTCTCTAGGTATAGGTTCGTGACGTGCGCCGATGTAATTAATCCCATTCCAATGCTAAATTATTTATTTGCTGTGTTATAAATTTTGGGACTTATTGACATCTCCGTTGTTGTATTGTCGTTATATAAAACTTGACGATGAAATGAAGATGTGATTATAAAATACGTATATACATTTTTTCAAAGTGATGTGAAAGAGACATTCAAACAGATGTTGACAGTTATATGTGTTGTGTATAGTTATTTTAGTGATTTAAAAAATGGTCAACTCAAATTCTATATGTCAGCGAAATAGAAAATCTGTTGAAATTTGCCTTGTTTTTCATCGCGTTTTTATATATATATTATATATGATTTTTTATATTGAAAAATAAAATATATAATACAGATACTCCTTTTTAAAGCCATTTATATCAATGTGGATTAGTGTAACTCTCCCTGTTATGAAGATCACATTCTCTCAGACGTTAATAGAACTATATATTTCCTTATTAGACAATTTTAAGCCCGGTTCACACGATTAAAAATCTGTGTTGATAACCATTTCTTAGAGTGCGACATTCGTCTTGCGTTTATAAATATATGTGGAGAAGGAAAAAGTTAACTGCAAGAAAAATATAATAAAAATCATAAAAAAATCTTTTCACGTGTGAAAAAAAAATAGGGGTAAAGCTTGTTGACGTTTTTGATTCATAAGCAGTGTTGTCATGTCCAACGAGAATGTATTATCTTACATTTTATTAGGTTGTTTCATATGAAGTGGCAGATTTTTTAGCGAAATGTAAATCATTGTATTTTATAACTATAATTTAATTAATCAAATTACAGAAATAATCTTTTGCCAAGGATCTGAAAATAAATGTTACGCTGTTAATAAAAAAATATTTTTAGCGTTTGTAAAATTATCGAATGCTTTTAAATTATTACTCTGATTATTAAATTTCGTATTTCAAAGAAATAAATCTTAATGTTTAAATACTTAATACAATTTCCAATCCTAATTCGATTATTTTTTAAAGTATGAACAATATCACTCCAACTTAATTTTCTATAGATGGTTTTAATTTCCATACAATATGTTGGACCACCGAAAGCAAACTCATGACAAAAATGGCATTTTATATGTTTTTTAACATCATAATATAATTTCTTAAATCAATAAAAATAGGTACGAGTTAACCCTTTCTATGCTACAAATAAATATAAAAATTAGCCATCGTTGCGACATATTTTCTGAAATCATATTTTATGCGAAATATTTTAATCAGGCATTAAAAATCATAACATTTACCTGATAATTAGTCTGTGTTGCCATACAGTGAATTTCCAGCGCAGGTAAAAAGCAATAAAATCGTGCCATCGCAGTGAAAACGTTCGATTATCAATAGCTTATATTAAAATTTTATATCAATATTACGAGTGAGAATCGAATAAAGCACATCTAAACCGAATTTTGACCAATAAGAGAGCGCAGTAAACAATTATCCCTTCACAGTAGTCAAAAATTCATGTCAAAAGCAATAAAATCGTTCCGTCGCCGTCACGATTTTACTGCTTTTGACGTGAATTTTTGCCTTCTGAGAATTGATAATTGTTTTTGCGCTCTCTTATTGACCAAAATTCGGCTTAAAAATACTTTGATCAACCCTTTTATATTATAAGTCCATAGTCATATCGCTTATAATAGCTATCATATTTTTAAAACATAGTGTAATATCGAAATGCAGACAAACTGTTGAGCAATATGTGATGTATGTCTGTAATTATTCTTCCGCACATTTTCCCCTCAGAGATGAGTTATCGAAATTTGTGTTTTGAACTTGACCTAATTAAATTACCGATAATACAATCTATTAAAACATTAAATTTGTTGTTGATTTTTCGTTATTTCTTTGTTTCTTTCTTAGGTATTCGATCTGAAATTTCAGATCAAATACCTAAATTTACTGCTACTAATGTACATTTTCTCATGTCTAATATTTTTTAAATAAAATAATCGATAATCTGTATTGTAAACATATTATACTATATAAATTTAATAGTGTGGATTATCCGCGCCTTTCTCTAAAATTAGCCCGGATAATCAAGAGTTCTGTATTAGTCATAAATCAACTAAATTTACAGCTGCATTCAAAGCAGGTAGTTAAAAAAGTGACATGGATTTTCGATTAACACTCTGTAAACATTGTTTGATAATTAAAGTTTTATAGCCAATTCCAGGAATTATTATTAGCATACATTTTGTTTTGACTTCCATCACTTTTTTATATTATCCGTGCTCTTCATCCCCAGAATTAGCCCGTATATATTTTTATTTTAGTATGAGTAATAATAACTACTTTTGGGATACATCTATCCGATTGTTTAATAAACCATGAGACATTTTTGTTTATTTTTGTAGCAAAATATTTATATAAGGAAAGTGTAGACATGTACGTCATTAAAATATGAAGCTTTTTCCTTATATTTCGGATATTACACAGGCTGAAATTTCAGGAATTTCATTGTCAAAATTATAT
Organism: Plectrocnemia conspersa; assembly: GCF_051122295.1. Taxonomy (NCBI): domain Eukaryota; kingdom Metazoa; phylum Arthropoda; class Insecta; order Trichoptera; family Polycentropodidae; genus Plectrocnemia; species Plectrocnemia conspersa. Next base: position 29,506,232 of record NW_028277169.1, read on the forward strand.
TTTCATGCTTGACAAGTTCACGAATGGCTCTGACATAAGATGTAAACATTATTTTTGAGTATTCGAATTAAAATCTAAATATATATTGTATATGATTCAACATATGCTTTCTTTAGAACATTGTGTTATGTAACGACAGTGACAAATATAAAGTAATGCGAGTTGTACTAAATATTTTATCATGAGAGTGTGTTTGAATTCTCGCGAAATATTGTACATTAACCGCCATCCGCTACTTCTTCAATGAACTCTTTTAAGCTTCACCTCTGTACATAGCGTATAGCTCTGGCATCTCTCTGTTTATTGGCTTCTTCGATATTGGACACCGCAGCAAGTGCGCACAACAGGTTGCCCTTACTTTATTGCCTCGGAGCTTGTCTATGGCTACCGCTCATCTCCTCCTCCCCCACATCCACGGTACCGGGATTGTCTCGATTTATTCGATACGGATTACGCTCGTGCCGCGAATACCCTTATCAAAATTGTGCACCCATATCAAAATCGGCCTTGATCACTGTCGCCAATACGTCTTTCGGTACACTTGTAAAATATTTTATTAAATCTCGCCCGTGTTTTTGTCGATACAATTTATCATGTCCGTGTGATTTATTTATGTGCAATAATAACATTTGTTTGTTTTCTTTGTTGACAGGTGAGCATCCGGTTATTGAAGATACGCGGAGATGGGAGCACTCGTTATTTATTCAACGTATCATCTTCCGATCGCTGTCGTGCGCCATGAAATCGTAATAGTTAATGCGCGTCGTTAGTATCTGGTAGGAAAATTCCAGGAATAATTCTGCTAAAATCGAGTATTGATCTTAAAACTACGTTTTCAATGAAATGTTTTTTCCCGTGGGACGATTTATGTTTGTCGATTAACGTATTTTTAAATTCGGTAGCTTGAATCATTCCAGGTGAACTCGTACGTATTAATGATTCAACCACATTCAACGTTTAAAATATGTTCCAAATATAAATTAAAAATATCTCTGCAATAAACCGAACGTTACGTGTTCATTGATCCAGTTTAACTGTCTATTTTATAGAGCCGTTCAACTTCTTGCGATTTTATTAGAGAATTACACGCTATATTTAATTCTTAACTTTGGTTATAATTTCAACCATATTAGAGTTCAGTCGTGTCATATAAAGCTTCATTATTAATCATATCTATTTATGCTATAATTTATGTTATTTGGATATTTTTTTAAATTACAACAGTGTAGTGATTCAGTTATAGATGTTCCAGTCATAGCACTGGATACATATGCAATATTTAAAAACGATTATATATTTATTCCCTATATCTCATTGATTCAAGCGATCCCCAATTCGCCATTATAATATGTAAGTCATGAGAATATACTTGAAGGATGACGTCAGTTGTAATTCAAATCATTTTCTATTGCCACGAGCCTCATGCGGGGCTCAGTCGCTACACGCCCGTAATGATAAAATATGTTTTATTACTGTTTATATTTTATACATTTTTTTTTACTTTGTATAAAAATGTTAGTTTGCTAATAAAGCAAAAATTAATTCAATATTGTTTTGTTGCGACAACCCAGATTCGATTTTTAACAGCTGCAAATGTGTCCAAATGTACCTGAAACGGCAGCCGGTCAAAAGAGCGTGCGTCAAATGAGCGCCGTCATATAAGCGCTGCATTATAAGCGCTGCGTCATAAGAGCGTTTACTAAAGTAGCGCTGTAACAAAATAGCGTGCGTCAAATGCATATGAGCGTTTGACAAAAGAAAGCACGTCATAAGAGCGCAAAAATACTTGAAGAAAATTAAATAATATATATTTTAGGAATGATGTATACAAAATATAAGTAATTGTAAGAAATTTACTAAGAATTAAAATTCACGAGATATAGGCGGTAAAATTAGTATTTTATGTGCCAGAGCGCAATGACGATTAAAATGATTAGACAATAAAAATATTATTATTTATTAATTATTACGTATATACGAAAGTATGGCTCCCCATCCCCATTCATGTGATATATGCATATCAGTGTCGTGCGGTAACTTTGAAACAGGGCATGCGGTTAGGGGGGAAAGGAACAAAAACTATATTTTTAAAATTATTACAATTTAAGTGAAGCTCGTAAAAAGCACGAATCTTATCGATGATTTCTCCAGTGCTCAATATAAGGCAAATGTTGAATTAAATAATAAAAAAGGTACTGCAAACAGATATATTTCCAAACTAATTGACGTGATTTGCTTTTTATTTAAACAAGAACTTTCTTTTCAAGGACACTGAAAATATACTGATTATATAATGCGGTTATTGCTGACTTTTGTAAGAAGGAGCGACAAATAAAATTAATTTTCAATAAAATAAATACATAATATGTTTATAAAATAAAGAAAATAAATTTCAAAATATAGTTTTGTTCAGCCACCCCCTAACCCCCTATTATCAAAATGTAATAAAAGTATATTTTTTTCACTATTTTCAACGAAAGAACGTCATTTGAAAATGTCGTAAATTTGGCACATATAAATTAGATTTAAATAATATAAAACTTGAAATCATCGACATTATATTTTTAGAAAGTCAACAAGTCAACAACAAAGGTGACCTTCGTGTCACTCTCGCATTCAAATATTAAAAATAAACAAACAACTTGCATTAAAATAATTCGAATTAGAGATAAATATTTTAAAAATAGACAAATTATCAACCTTCGATAAAAAATATTTTTTTTGTAATCTGAGATGCACGACATTTTAATCGTTATGGTTTATATGAACATAACACGAAGCATAACCTTGAACTCGTTTGAACTTGTTTATGCATCTCGAAATATTTAAAAAAAATTCAGTAGCTATTTAACTATAGTCATTAACGATCGTGTTACATTTTTCTTGAATAAGTGTTTTCGTTGATATTTTTTATAATAATATCCCTTTCGATGTTTTTAATTAGCAGTGCATTAAAAAGTGATTTCAATTCATTTTAATTAGCAGTGTAATTTAGTGTATGTGTTAGAATTAAGCAGTGTATACAAAAAATTAGTGTTTATAATAGTGTTTATAGCTAAAATTTGTGTGTTATACACACAATATATTGTTACTATGCAAAGTCGTTGCATCAGAGTGCAACCGACGCGAGGCGACGCGTCGCTTCTACCGCGTCCCTTCCACCGCGTCCCTTCCACTGCGGAGCGACGCCGAATTCGCGTGGCCCGCGAGGATATTTACAATTCTAGGCATCATTCGGTTGACAAGGTAATGTCTTTCTAATTTTATGTGCTAGTAAGTCGACATCGTATTCCAAGCGTTGCACTCAAAACTTAAAATGCATTTATTGGCTTTGTGTTGGAGCTAATTTTGCCAATTTCAATTTATTAATGGTAAAAAAAACACATTTTAGTAATATTGAATTTTCAACTTATGCAAATAACTCAATAATCTTCAATTTACGAGTGTAAGTTTATTGTAAAATTTTTCATCGGAACATGGCCGGATCGAGCGGTTTTAAGACCGCGCATAACGCGATACTTGACAATTATTGGTCTTAAACTGATTTTTTCCTTCAAAGGGTATCTATATTTTTATGATATGGGATGAAACGGGATTATATGCTCTAATTGTGCATAATTGTTACTTAATATTGTGTGTCTGTTATGAAATAAAAGAATTAGAAAAACAGAGCGAGAAGCAAGCAGAGCTCGCTATTTCGCTCGCACTAAGCAAATCAGCGATTGACAACTATCGATCTGGGTATCGACATTTTTAGCGGCAACTCAAATAATAATATTAGTCCTTTCGAGCTAGTAAATTACTAAGAGTTAGTAATCTGTGTTTTAATTATTTATAAATACAAATATTGATTTATTTTTACAAATTATCCATATAATTACGAATGACGATATAATAATGGATGTTTAAGAAAGTGACGATGAATTTGATATTAACTGTGTTATTATTACTGTGATAGTAATAGTAGTAGGAATGATATCTAACAATTGAGGGGCCGTATACCTACCCTATTATACGCATTCATTGAAAGTTGAGTCGATAATTATTTCTCAATTTAATGAAACATTATAGAACAAATCTAATGATAAATTCAAAATCAGCGCTTCATTTTAGTACAAAATATATAAGTATATTGTACGTATGGGAATGGGGAGCCATACTTTCGTATGTACGTAATACTTAATAAATAATAATGTTTTCATTGACAAATCATTTTAATCGTTAATACGCTCTGGCACATAAAATATTAATTTTACCGCCTGTTTCGTGAATTTTTATTCTTTGTAAATTTTTCACAATTTACCTATACTCTGTATACATCATTCCTAAAATATATATTATTTAATTTTCTTAAAGTATTTTTGCGTTCTTATGACGTGCTTTCTTTTGTCAAACGCTCATATGACTGTCTGCGCTTTGACGCACGCTATTTTGTTACAGCGCTACTTTGGTAAGCGCTTTTATGACGCAGTGCTTATAATGCAGCGCTCTTTTGACACACGCTCATTTGTCCGCGCTTATTTGTGACGTTGCCACCGGAAACAGTACCCACAAGTCGGTAACACTTGATATATATATTTTTTTTAAATTCTAAAAATTGGTGGCATTGGGGTCGTCTAGTACGAAAAATACCGTGGCACAAAAATAGTTAATTCAAGTAAATTTCCACAGCACAAACTACTCATTAAAGTTGATATCTCTATTAATGCATTCTCGTTATTTGTAAATGCATTGCAAACACATTTATGTGATCGAGTAATAATCCTATTAACTTCCAGCGATGTGCTTTTTCGCTTCAAGCAGCTTGCTCTTGCTTGCTTGGGAGATGAATGCTTCTATTTTTTGTCGTAATGTCACAAACGGAGCATCTAAAACACATATATTAAATCAAAAACATCATATACTCAAGTGTTGAAAGATCGATATATTTAAGAACACAACATAGTAACCAATTTCTTCACGCTATGGTTCGGATTAGGGATTCTGTTTTATGATAATTCGATAATTTATTCCCGGAGGGTTTTAAATTTTTGTTTGAGTCCCGGGAATTAACCCGAAAATCGAGACGTGTAAAATTTATATAATATTTCGTACATATTGGTTAAATAAATATTTGATAAAATTTATAATACTATATATCCATCCTATTTATCGTGATTATAATTATATATCAATTTAATCACACATACAGAGATTTAAGAAAATATTCAATATTAATAACTAAATTTTTATTCAAGTAAAAAATCATGTTTTCAAAGTAATTTAATTTTAAAATTAAAAGGACAAAAAGTGAAAAAAAATCAATTGATTAACATAAGAAATTAATAAATATTCATACATTTTTTTAAAAATAATTTTATTATTTCCTCAATAACGTTTAACGCAATTAACGTTTATTGAAATTGAATAAATTTTGTTAAAAAACTTGCTTCTCCTTGCCGCGTGAGTGATGTTCTGTGTGAGCAATATATGTATCAGCAATTGTCTCGTGAGCGTTCAATTTGTGACCAATTTTCGTGTGAGCAATAATCCGCATGATAAATCATTCTATGGCCAATGTTCGTGTAATCAATTGCAATGTGAGCAATAGTCCTTTAATCCTTATGTGCATATGTACTAATGTTTTGTTTATATAAATAATTTAATATATATAATAACGTATTTTTTTCAAATAATTATTCCATAAAAAAAAGTTTTCGTATGATTCAAATGTGAAATATTAATATTAAAATCTCGAGTCCCGGGAATTCCCGGGAATTTAAAAAATTTGTTTCTCGATTCTCGGGATTTAAAAAAATTCGAGACTTCAGAATCCCTAGTTCAAAATCACTATATAAATAAAAAATAATAGTCATCATATTCCTGTGCTAATATGATCTATTCCATGTTCTTTGGTTTCTGTATCTACAATACATAGGTCCTATGCATTTTTATGACCTAAGTTTTTCGGAACTCTACCATCATTTCTTATTTATTCACTTGATCCGGGAATTTTTCCGACACACTGCATCAAAGTGGCACTTGCTCGCGCATTTACAGTCGTATTACAGACACGCAAGATATATTGCACAGTTTACGGGAATCTGTCAGCTACCTGTCCGCGCGACAGGCGGCTATTTGTCAACGTGGTCTGCCAAACGCCCGCACGAACGAAGGACATCCGGACGTCCTTGTTACCACTACATCTCTCTCTCTCTCTCTCTTTTAATAATCGCTTAACTCTCAAAATATTTCGGAAATATCGCGACCTTTCGTTAAGCGCTCAACAGGCGTAACAGTGTTTCGCTGTTTAGTTGCCTCCGACACTTTGTATGCAAATTCATCTGGACCTCTCCCCTCGCTCTCTAGTATGTAGTATTATATGTTTCCGCACCGGCCTTCTCCTCTTCCGTGCAGCCTCCCGAGAAGGAAACTGGGCCATCTGAGTTTTCATTTAATAAAGCTCTCAAGTCGAGCTTTGCCGCTCACTGTGTTGCTGTTGTGTATTCAGCTTTTATAACTTACTTTGACGCTTCAGTTTATCATGATTTTTATGGGTCGTGTATAGTGTAATTTTTGAATGAAAGTTCAAAGTAATAAAGCTCTCGAGTTGCTCTCTATTTCTGTGCTATATAATAGCCTTTGATAGAGTTTTCCTACAGTAAAATCTAGTATCAAAGTCTGTTTTTGTGCAATTATATTATTCATTATTAGCTGGCGACTTTTTTGCTTCGTCTTTTTTTATGATTTTAATGAATATCAAACACTATATTGTATACTATATGATGTATACTACAGCTCAAGGAATCACATCTTCATACTAATAATGAATTAATTCCTCAGATATTCACTCAGTGTACATGTAAAAATGTATAAAAATATTTAATGATTTCACTTGGGGGCTTATTTTGTTAAATATTAAATATGTTGCACAACAATTAAGACATGCTATCCATGCTTTTTATATTTCTTAGAAATGTATCATCACGATTTATATTTTTAAAGTGGTCCCGAAAAACATCTTTATCACGTTTGGTGTCAAAGGGAGTGGTAAACGGTCGTCACATAATTATTCGCTTGAATGCATTGACAAATCAACGAGTAAATATAAGTAATATACAAGTGGCCCTCGACTTTCGCACATAATTGGTTCCTGAAAATGTGTGCGAATGCTGAATGTGCGAAAGTAGAGGAAAGTAAAAAAAAAATTTAATTGTGTCTATTTTAAAATATTTATTTATCAAGTAAATATAAGATGTTTAAGATACGCTTAAGAGACATGTTTAAGTGGGGTTTGCGGGTGTTTCCTTTGAAAAGCTATCAAGAATTAATTGTTTTCCACTATTCTTTTTCTTTTCTTCATATAGTATTTTATAACATGCTATGTCTTTATTGATCGCCCTACGCACTTGAGATATGCGTTCTCCATTGGGATCACAATCTTCCATAATATTAAAAAAATTGTCAAGATCCGTGAAGGCTTCATTCATATTTTTTATTGTTAAAGATTTTTCCAAAATAAGCCTGTCTCATCTGCATTAAATATTTGGCTAGAGGAATAATCTCCATCTTCAATAATTTTGGATAATTAGGAAATAAATTCTTTTGCAGCATCTTTATCCGCATCAGCCGATTCTCCAGCAAATTTAATATTATGAAAAGAATACCTCATTTTAAAATTGTGAAACCAACTGTTACTTGCTTGAAAACTCGTGTTAAAATCTTCTTTTTAATCTGTCCTTCCAATCTTTGTGTAAACTAAGAGCTTTTGCTTGAATAATTGAAATACTCAGAGGGCCATCTTTTTGATGTTGGTCATCGATCCATGATGACAAAGATTTTTCCATTTCATCTATGTTTTTTTTGCCGTGTTTTTTGGAAACATATCTTTAAAGATTGTGGAAATATATCTTTAATTTCCAAAATTTTGAACTAATTCCTTAATTAAATTTTTATTTTGCAAAATTGAACAAATCATAGACCTGTTTGTATCATACGAACGTCCGATTGAAGCAAAAGATTCACCGCTATCAGAACGTCTAATAATTTCCATCTTTGTCTCGAATCGTGTGAAGCTTATGAGTCCTTGATTTCTATTTGTTCGGATTACCATTGAAGTTTTTAAAAAAAAATAATTTAAAAAAATGTTTTTTTTTTTGTCGAGGTCCGCCTGTATATTGGCTTATTTTTTATATATAGCACTGATCGAAATTTGTCCTCAATTAAACATTTAAATCTTTTATGATATGTGGTAATAATATTGTTGTATTTTGTAAAATCAGACCTTTAAGGTTTACGTATAAAAATCGACTCTACAGGCTTATTAATCATGAAATAATATTGCATTGCGTTTGAATTGCATTTTTCTTAATATTTAATTCCGTATTTGTGAGAATTTAATAATCTGTAAATATAGGTGAAAAAAAAATTAGGAATGTATATCGAAAGTTTCTTCTTAACCCATTTTTAATTTAACTACGTATTCTAGTCATGCTTCGGAGCAAATAACTGAACGGAAGCCACATTATTTTTCAATTATTGGAATCGAACGTGTTTCTGTCACGTAGTTGAACGTGAAAAAAAATCGACACGCAGATACTCAGAGATTCATCGATGCATACTCAACTGTAAAGGCTTCTTACGTAAACCGATAGACCGCAAAATATAAAAGTAACCTTTACGGTTTTTTACGTAATTTATTATTGATTTTTTAAATAAAAATTATGCACATAAAATAAATTGAAATGTGACGCTGTGGAGACAATGACAAGACACGCGAAATATTTAAGCGTATAGATTGAATTGCTAATCGATGAACACGCAAGTTTTTATTGTATTATTATAATGTATATTCAACCAAAATAAATTAATTATTGCCTCGAGCGGATATTTGCGTATTTCGAATGATTGTTTTATTTGGTCATGGAACCTTTTTTATTGCTGCTCTTTGCGCTTTATCAAATTAAAACTCACGTGGGCGGCGGGTGTGTATTTTTTATTTCAGCTGAAATACAATACGTTTCCGACGACGGTTTGAATCGAAATAAATAAAGGCTTAAACTGAAACGGGTGATGCCGGGTTATAAATCTAATCGGGTTTTTAGACAAATTTTACGACGGTCGCGATATCGCGGGGGGTCGGGTGTTGATTTCTTTTTATTTTACTACATCAAACTTTCAAAAGATATGGCTCAGCCAAACGGAGAATCTTGTTGATTTATGTTTTAGTCGCTCTAGCAATATTTCGAAATAGAGCGACATTTAGATACGTTTATATTATAATATTGGAGAAGATTCACAAATTATTTAACGGAGCACGTAAAAGCAAGCGATATAAAATCTCGCAAAATCCGTTGTAAATGTCTTGGAGATGTCACATGTTATCTGTGGAACTTGATCTTGCATTTGCTTCTATACATAATTTTCGCTTTATTATGTAGCGTTTACATACAATGACTCAATTGTACACAATACATTTACACGAAAAACTTTGCGTGTAGTTGAATTTATAGAATAGTTTATTTGTCTCTAGTTCGCAGTAATTTGCGAGACAACTGATTATTTTTGAGTTCGTATAAATATAATGCATACGAATTTTTAAAGTTGTTATAACTTTTTTATTTTGCTGCTTCTTCACAGAAAAGCAAAAACAAAAGCATTTAAAATCATTAATCATGCACGTCACGTAGAACACATTTTTGACGCAGTGGCACAAATCGCCAGTTGATCCTCTAGTGAATGCCTCATTCCGTGGAGGCAGCTCGAATGGCTGCAGTCAAACGGTTTGACGATATGGCGTGAACTTCTTGGCTGACCCTCTGGTGAGGATTTCGCAGTTGCGAATCGCTTTAGACCTCGACGGAATATGCCGTCAGAAAATGCTAGCGGGCGGCTGGTCAAAATACCTGAAATGAAGGGAATGGGTGAAGTCCTTGCCGTAGAGCCCCGCGATGCGAGGTGCTGGGTATTGATAATATGAAGTCGGCTGATGATTATGTCTCACAAGTCTATTTAATGACTAGCCCATGTCATCCTTGGCGGATGAAGAGCGTACCTTCTCATCTTCTCAAAATTCTTTAGATTTCTATTTATGATATCTGATTCCGATAATTTTTTGAACGGCTTCCACAACTCTATCTAGATCGGTTTTGTGAGAAACGCAATTATCCGTTGCTATAGAGTGGCAATTGACCGCCACCAAACTATTACTATAGCTTACTGTTATTTATTCGTAAGATTGGAAAAATCTAATCCGTGATGATCGATTCCGATCTTTTATCCGTGGTGAATCGTAAAATCGATTATTGCGTGAAATGGGCCAAAATTTTTCTAATTAATGAAAAGTGAAAACCCGTTGCTTCATTCATGAATTAGGCAAATATTCTGCCGAATGCGTGAATTGCGCAAGAATTGTTTTGTTTATTTTATGCATTGAGAAAAGTAGATAGTGGCGCTCTGGTGGTGTTTTTAATCAGTCGTTGTCTATAGTGATGTTCATCTTCATTTACTATAAATATTACGACGTACAAATTTTATTAACAGGTATTTTGGACAGGTTAGGTGCGAGCGAGCGTTGATCAAAACAGCGAACACCCCATGATTCATGGGGTGCTCACTGTTCTGACCAATGGCTAATTGAAAAACTTGTTATAGTTAATAATTATTTGATTTCATTAAATTATAATATATCTGCTAATCTCTCAGATAAAGTATAAGTACATGGACCACTTTTTTTAACGGGAGCACAAATTTTCACCCTTTAATAAAGTTTCGTAATCGTCAAAAATTACATTTAGCTTAATTAAAAAAAACCACTATTGACTTAATTCATGCATTCGGCAGATATACTTTTCATAGTTCATGAATGAATTTCATGAATTGGGCAATTTTTTGCCCATTTCACGCAATGAGTGATTTCGTATAACGTATAAGATATTCTAGTTGAATTAACTAACGTGACATCATATAAAGTATGATATTCCGTAATTTATGCAATAATTACTGTTTGTTTTAACTCTAAAAAATGATTACTGGTTACGTTTTAATATTAAAATTCAATTTGTTACATAAACACCAATTTTTTTATTATTTATTCACGTAATTTTTAAATTTTGTTATTGACACAGACATACATCTACGTTATAATCTGCATATTAAATCACAATTTTATACATTTTTTTATTTTTGTGGTGATCTAATCCATTTTTTCACCATAAATTTTAAACTTTCACAAAAACTTCTGCCTTTAGTGTGATCACGTTGGAATTTGTAGTTTTTAGTTCAATTGTTCTTTAAAATGCATTTTATTTGCTTCTCTTTATATAGTTAATTTTAAGACGCTTTTCATAATAAACATACAATGTATATATATTGTTCAAACTGCTAAATAATTGCAGTTGCTCTGAATCGGCCGGCAAAATATAATTTACTCGCCGATCGACCAGTTTTAGATATTCAGTCATTGAATAAGCAATATTTTAAAATTATTATTATAACATAACAAACATGACCATATCTGGCATTCGATTGTACTTAATAAATAATTTCATTTAACGATTTTTTTACATGGAAAAGGTAGATTTACAGCATGAATCAAACATCGAAAATTATTACGGCCATTAAAAGCTATTTAGTTAATACTTGGAACTGGTTTTAGTATTGCGATTAATTTTACATAATGTATTTGTGTCGAAAAGTTATATTATTTTGTCACTTGAAATAATAAGACAATAATTTAATCGCCCTCCCCTCAAACGATAATTTAAAGCGCTTTTCTCTGGCCGTAACGACCCGTCGTTAGCGCGGTGTGTTTTTTAAACGTTATCATCGCTATTATGCCGCCCGTTGCGTGTGGTCCCGCTGGCTGTCGACTGTTGTTATAAGACGAAAGAATTATCTCCGCAGCAGCTCGGAGGAAAGTTTTCTTCGCCAGGAAGAGAACAAAGTTACGCGAAAGTGGGCTCGTATATAAAGCGTTTTGACGCAAATTACCCGCCGATCGCCGCACAAATGGGACTTGTTCGCTTGTGTTTTGATCGTGGACGATTTGGAATCCAGACGAAGCTCATTGTTTAGTCTTCCGAAGAATCCTGCATGTAATACATAGCTGGAACGCTGCAAGGGTTTATTTGTAACGCTCTGCATGAATTTTATAGGGTTGTAGTAGCTTCAGCGCGTTACGTCGTGTCATACTCGTATATCACAAAGACGAGTGTTTGCGCTTACGAATAGTGTATAAACACGATCGATCGCCTATTTATTATGGCTGTTTGGCAAGCTCTAACCCTCAGCACTCGAGAGTTTATTTTCCCTTAGCGAATCGTTTGCTCAAACTTGTTTTGTTCCATAAATATAAACCAGCAGTAATGTAGTTTTTGCGTTAGAAGTTACATTATATCTAATAAAATGTCAAATTAAAGGTTTATGTCAGGTCAACCTTTATACACAGAAATAAAATGTTATGTAATAAATTGCTTCACGACTTCATATGCTAACATAGTTTTATCAACACCTAATATTTAAAATTATACAATTATGTACAGTATTTCAAATTATCGATTACACTGTACATATATTATTTAAACCAAACCCACCTTTACCTACTACTAACTATAGTTTCTGAACTTTAAGTTTAATAACCCTTAGGGGTGTGACTTCGCAGCCAGTAAGACGCAGGTAAAAAGTATTGAGAATTGTATTAGATCATATTAAATATTGCGACAGACTATGATAGGCGAGATGCTTTCTCCAAGCAGTGGTGGAGAAGCTGGCGGAGGGATGGTGTCGGTGGAAGATCCTCAACGGTCTTTTAGGGGACGTGGCAGCGACAGTATAGCGGAGGTGCGGTGCTCGTGTAGTGTCCCTCTCAGGGTGTGAGCCTCCATGACCGCCTTCTAATGTCTTAGAGTGTCTGCTGGAGTCTGCCAGGAAACTGCCTTCTCCTCATTGGAGTCCAGGCTTAAGCATTTAGACCTGCAAAGCTTGCTCACCAATCACAATCATGCAGCGATCATCCAGCCAATTATTGCACTCACTTCTTAGAACAACGAAATAAGTATACGCATTTAAAAAGTGACATTTGCTTGATGGCTATCTCCGAGGTTGAATTGCGTAACGGGAATCTTGTTGCCTTACGGTGCTATTTGTCTTCCGGTGATATATTGTTTCCCGTGACAAAGAAATATTCATTCAATGCACCGGAGATTCCTTGTGTGTTATTAATGGAGAACCCTTTAGTTCTAGTCGTTACGAGAGTCGTAACGAGTTTATCCTTATTGATAAATACTCACTTTTAATCACAGTTTTTAATGCGACTTTCAAGAATAGGATCCCTCACAAATTAATGTTCTTTGTGGTCCCCACAGAACTTACATTAAGTCAAGTCAGGCTTAGGTTAGGTTTGGGTGTTGAAACAGAACATAAAATGGACGTTTCGCAAACGTGAGTTGAAACATTTTAGAGCACCATATAAAATAATTTCACTAGTTTAATTTTATTTTGACTGACAGAAATATATATATTTACCAGGGAAAATGTATTCGGATATGATTTTACTGAAATGGCAGAGAAAGTATAGCTTCACTGGTAATACACATTCACTATTTTACAAAAACATATTTTTACATTGAAATGGTTTTTTTTGTGATAAAAATGAAATTTTGTTTCGTATTGTGAATAGGCACTTTTGTTTTGATTTTGATATCCCCCAATGGGATCGATTGTACTAATTTCCTAAACAGCATGTACCATTTATCACTCCATCTGATTGTATTAATAACACGCGCGCGGAAACGGTTAAGATTACGCGAACCGTTAAATTAACGACACTCGCGGCGCGCCCTCCGCCCTCCCGAATGATAAACGTTAAACAATCACGATTTAATTCTCGGCGATTTTCACAAAATGAGACGATCAAACATTAAACATTTTCATAATCGTTTAACCCCTCAGCTGCGTGCGAATCGTTCATTCCTCGGATGACAGGCATTTCTCGCCCTCTTCCGCGCAGGATATTTATTTACCTTGTCACGTTGACAGATTAGGCATCCCTCGTTATGGAATAATTTCACGCCGTTGTCGTCGTCCATTTGTCTTCAACGACTGAGAGGATATTTCTGCAATTAGTGCGAATTGTAGCAATATAGCGTGTGAGGAGATCGACTCGAAAGCGCGCTCCTTGCGGATTCTGTATATTGGATTTGTTTCGTTGAAGTTTTCGAAAGATATATGAATACAATACTTAATCACAAGCTACAGAAACTAGGGTGTTACATCAACGTTTTGTACTCAAAAGTCAGTGCATGCTCTTTAAATAGAAATAATATAGTCTACATTATTTTTTATTATATTATAAATGTTAGTCTATATTCAAACAGTTGTTTTATTCATATACGACAATTTTTATCAAACTGTTATACATATTCATACCTCAAGTCAATTTCTGTAATATTGTGATTGAGTCATGGCATGGAGAAGGCAATACGATTTGGGAATTGAAGCCGCTTGAAGCGTAAATACATATGAATAGAATTCTGGGAATAAACACTTTCGCCTTTTAATGTTCCATTAGGGATCGAATGTCTCCATAACCAATCGACTTTCATTGTATCGTTCTCGTGGATTCAAATTCATCAACAGCGTAAAAGATAATTAGTTTGTGCTGTAGTGATCCATGTGTGTTAAGGGAATTTAATTTAATTGGATCCATTTTCTCGATTGGGTGAAATGAATATGCTGCGACTGGCATCATCTTATTTAATACTACTCGTAGTTGCTCAATTCGTTATTTTATCAAAGTACATACACAGTTTAAAGTTGCTATTATATACATTTTCAGTAATCGTTGTATAAAATAATAATATTGCTCGAGGGATAGATAAACAAGAGACAAAGAGAAATATTTATATTACCCACATTATATAATATACATATGTATTATATAAAATAGACCAGATTTAAATAAATCTCCTTGATATTTATCCGTAAGATTAGGAATAGATTAGAATTTTGATATAGCAAATATACAAAAAATATAATAAAATAAGGCCGCAATGCAATGAATAAATTACTGGACATTTATTTAAAAAAAAACAAACAAATTATATTTATGAAAAATACGCAACATAGTGACATCTAGTAATAAATGCTATTAAAAATATACTACGTGTAAAAATCAGATTTATAGTATAGAAATGCTTAAATATCAATATACAATAGACCCCCCAATAACACTGAATTGGGGGCGTGCTATTTGGGTGCGTGTATTTGGGGGATTAGAAGATACTCATACAATTTTTGCAATACGTACGTACGAACTAGGAGCGTGTGGTGAGATATACGGATATACAAATAGCTCCTCCCCAATTTATCGTGTTATTGGGGTGTCTACTGTACATGACTGATTATTTTAGGTCACTTTTGTTTTGCGTAAATTAAAAATTTTCTATTAGTGGATTAAGAATTTGTTAAATCTTATTGTAGAATCATTAGTATTCTTGAACTTAAAAACTAAATTGCTTCACAAAACTTAGAAATGCTTTAATAATCAAAAGCGTAGCAGTTTTCATAGGTCATTTTCCAGCATGGCATAGGGATTTTACTGCCAAAATCAAGGGTGAAAATATCAATTTTTGTTTTTATTATAAAAAAAAAATTGTGTAATTAAAAAATATTTCACCGTCTTTTAGTTTCATTCCGGTATTGTCACAACTAGAGTTTCTAAATATTTGTTCTTTTCAACTATTCAAATGTTACTTTAAATCAGTAAAACGTTTTATTTTTAATATTTCTGCTGCTGAAAAGACTAACTCAGTATGCTTAAAAATAATTACCATAGTAAATCACTTAAGATAGATTTGAAATTAAACATTTTTTGTATTGATTTAAAATATATTTATAAAAAATCAATTCCATTTATAAAAGTCCATAGTAACACAATATTATATTAAAAATATGAGTAGTTTCGGAAATTTCTGCACTTACAAAGTGTTGTTATTTTTTTGTTTCTGTCAGATATTAGTTGTTATGGCAATGGTTGTTTTAAATAACATAAAAAAAAGAAGATAAATTTCACAAAACAAATTAAGGCACAATTGCTTTGTAAAATAAAAATTGATTACCTGCGTTTAGTCCCGTAAGAATATAATATAGTTAAATATATTAAATCAATACAATTAAAACTAAAAGATAAAAGAATCCTTATTTTAATTTCAAATAATTATATTGTCAGATTTTAAATTAGACAAAAAATTGTTATTAATATGTTGCATACATAAAAATATTTGAAACAAACAACATTAATATTATTTTGGAAGTGCTGCAACTCCGTAGCCTATATGGACGTACCGCCACTGTTCGTTGTTAAATACACAACGTTGTTTTTAGAGCTGGTCCATTTTTCGTGTTTACAAAAATTAACATTTTAACATAACTATAGACATTTCAATCCAAATATTTGACTATCGAATATAATCGCCTGTTTTAAACTATTTGTTATTTAAGTTGTATTGTTTTTTTTAATATCAATTGAAGAAATTCTCAACGTTTTAACAATGCAAGTATTCAATTTTTATTCGATATACCGTTACTTACAGTTAAGCCCTTTTTTGTTTTGTGAAATTCTGCATACAAAATAAAGAAAATGAGCATCATGTAATTGCCGGAAACTTGTTAATATTAAACAGCTGTGAACTTTCTCAATGGCTGATAATAAATTTTCTACCTTTTTTCAATCAATATGAATAATGTTTAATTTTAAATATTATCAATAATATTATATATTATTAATAATTTGCTTTTAAAAATTTAAGGTAATTTATTATAGTAATATTTCACAAGCTGTAGTAATGACAATAAAACATGTAAAATTGTAATAGAAAAATTTAATTATTCCCTAATTTAATTTTATCAATTGTATGCGAAAACTATGAAATAAACGAAAAATAATTATTAAAGGACTAAGGAAAAAATAATTATTCCTTACATTCAGATACTTCTAAAAATATTTTATACGCTGATCCTTTATTGTATTGTCTACGAATATTAATAAAAATCATTCGGTCAACTGTGCACAAAAACATTTTTGTCCTATTTATTCACTTTCATTTTTGTATTACATAGTCGGAAAAATTATTATTGAAAGTGCTGGCGTTTTTCTTAAAAGTTTTTGTCATAATAAATATAGGAAAACATCGTTTTTGATCGACTGTTTTGGGATGCCTCCTAAATTTTTATACCAGAGACTAGTGCCAATTTATTCTAATAAAACATATTTCTATATTACTCATTCTTTTTGGTCAGTTACGATTATTCAAAAAAAAAAAAAAAAAAACTTATGAGAAAGAAGTGCGTAGAATATTATAAATCTGTTTGTTTTAAAATGCGACATATTTTATGTGATTGATGATTGTTATTTTTATGTGATTTATTTATATAATATTCTTTTATTTATTGCACATTTAATATTTATTTTTGAATATCTCAGTAAGATTTATCTTTCGTATACTTTTTTTCTATTCATGTTAAAATTAACATAAATTTAATTAAAGTTGTAAATGATTATGTAAATATTATAGAATATAAAATACCTAAATACTGCATAATAGTATTCTACTTTGACATCTTACTCCGATAGCACTACTTAGGTTTATCCTCTATAATGAGCATTATTTTATTTTCCGCTTTTACTTTCATATAGGCATTGTCGATTTCGTAGTTCTAAGTAATGTACATATTTGAAAAAAAATGGAAATAAAAAAATAATGTATCTCACCGTATGCGCCTGCCTAATACCGGTACTACCGGTATTGCAATCCATAATTAAAACACACCAAGCTAGCGCCTATAATGTTAAATAGGTAGTTTTACAATAAAATTAATGCAATTCGATTTAGAACGGTGTCTCTAGCGTAGGTCTTTCGGGTTTCGATAAATTTATTAAATCAGATCACGTATCCAAAGTTTGTATTTACGATGTAAGTGGGGGATACATATTTTACAATATATATTTTTAAAACAATATTTACATATTTTATTTTAGAAGCAAGTATATTTGAGTGTACTTATACTATGATATAATAAAAAATAGTAAAATATTTTTAATAATATTTAAAACCAATTTTTTTTTAATGAAGTACATACTTTATTAAGATATACATATTAAGTTTTGTTTCGATTTTCTTTATTACAATTTTGCAAATGGTTAGATTATTATAATAAAATAAATTCCAATCCAAATTTACGGTAAGGCAATGAGGTAGAGTAAATTATACTGACTGGTTATTTGTACATTTTTTCTCTTAAATATAAGTTAAAGTTTGCCGATTAAAATACTCTGATCCTACATTTTTTCTTAGGCTCTGATCCTACATCTATCAGTCTTTGTCAAATCAAATACAATAAAATGACAGTCGATTAGACAAGATAGTTTTATATTTGATCTATCGCGTTTGTGTGAATATGACAAATATTTGATATTATTAAACCATCATGTCGTAGTAGCCTTATACATATAATTTGTTATTCATGTAGTCAACTATTTATTATATTATAAATATATATTATATATTTATGTAAAAGAGAAAGGGTTATTTTTTCAATGTTATTAATAAATCAATCCAAATCTAGACTACATTGGCAGCAAGTAATTGTACGTCACATTTAAAATTGAGTACACGCTCCCATGTTAATTAACCCCGCGCGGGTCGCGAAGGGGTTGCTACGCAAACTGCGTTACCGATTTATCGCATTCGCATGCGATTGGCATATCGGCGGTTGATCGTCGAATTGGGGCTGAGCCCCCGGCGGGGGGCGCTGTCACGCTCGCTTCCCTTTTCCGGGGGGCGTAGCCTACATCCGCCTTCTCAAATTGAATTTTGAACTTGGGACGTGATTTCCCGACCTGAGGTTTCTCGGCGGGCGAACGCGGGGCTTGCGAAAACTTTCGCGGCAGGGGTCGTTAACAATCTGCGGCGGGATGTCCTTTTCTCTCGGCGTCTCTCGAGATGCATCTGTCTTGTTTAGCGACTTGGCAAATCGGACAAGCGAACGACAGTCGCCGCGCTGCACGTATCATATTCTCCATTAGCATATTACTGAATATCGGACGTGGTAGTATCGCTACTTGTTGCATCGGAATATAACAGTCGTCGTTTGCAATAATAACAAAACCGCAAAACTATGAATATTTTATTGGACCTACGCCGGCCGCGCTTTACGTTAATTGAAAGCCGCTTTTGCTACTGTTTGTTGAATATTTTATTAAATCGTTTATGGTGGACTTTCTGGTTAAAGTTGTTTGTTTATACAATTAATACCTATAGTGTTGAAGCATCGATATAACATTATGTCAAGAAGATTCATTCACATTCATAAATATTACAAATCAGACATGTTACATATACTTACTTATGAAATAAAATGACTGTGTAATGCTTTTCTCCGCAAATCGGGTTAAACTCTGTCGTAACTGGATCATATTTTACGTAAAGAGGGAAGCGGCGGCTCTCTTTGTTGATGCTTGGCGTAGTTTGAATAAGCTCATGTGTTCAATCTAGAGTAACTAGTGGAAATAATTGATAAAAGTTCCTGTTGAAAATTAATTACAAATACAATAATTTAAATGCGCTATATATGCGCCCAGCCGACATAGAGGAGTTTTTTGCTTTGGCTCGATGATTTAGGATGGGATTAGATTTTTTCACGAGTAGCAGAATTTAAACAGGTAGAGATTTGTCGATTCCGCTCTTCTCATACCATATTACACAGGCGGCACTTGTCAATTTAATACATTATTTTATGTTTGTAAAGACACTGAACAACCGTCGGAGATCACCGAACGGTGATGATAAGATTCGGAACATATATTTTTTAATTCAAAAAGGTCACATAACTTATATGTGTTTTTTTAGAGTAAGCTAATGCATATTCACAACCTGAAATACATATAAATAGAATGATAAAAATACAAAGGGACGAAAGGTATTATATTTCACCATTTGATATGAATTTTCAGTATTCTCAAATACAACTGAAAAGCTCTGCGTTACAAATATGTATATATTTATATATGAATATGCACATTTGATTCTATTAGAAAAAAAAATTACGGTGTTTTCATGTCCGCAGTTTTAGTGTCACATACAAAAGCACTTGTTGGCGAGTCGTAAAAGCTAACGAGGTTTTTGTTTATTGCGCTTTTAACACAGATATGCGACTAGTCATTTTCTCACGCTTAATGCATATTTGCAATAAGTACTTTCTATACCTGGCTTGATAGTGCTATTTTATGTATTCATAAATTAAATAAATATAAAAAACATTTGTGTTTAAATATATGAAAAATAATACAATAGCAAAAATTATTAAATAATCACCTTCATAATCTATGACCATTTTACAATGAGATTTTTATAGGACGTTGTGTTTTTAGAATAGAAAAATCTATTAAATTTATATTATTCGCATGTGAATATATATAGCTCCAATACACAGTGATATATGTAGGTAATGTTTTATTGTTCATGAGAAACGAGACATTCAAAATTAATGTTTATTTAGAAAAGGTATATAAGAAGGAAAAATTAAAAAAAAATGTATAACAAAAATGCTTTTAAAAAAATAAAACACAGTAAATTATGCAATTACCCAAAAAAAGAACATATTTATGATTTGTTAAAAAAACAACATTTTAAAAAAGGACGGACAAAAAATAGCCTAATATATTATATGTATATATGGGGGTTGTGGTAGAATTTCTCATCTCGACGCCCAATTTCTCCATGGGTAAGCTGTTTTCTGTAAGAACAACAGCTTATAACAACCTTTTATTTTGTCATCTAGCAACTTCCACAAATAACTGTATAGCACGATAATATTTCAATTAAATTTTCACGCACAAACCACTCCACAAACGTAACAAGCAATCATACAATAGTATTTTTAAAGAAATAAACATATTTCATATAAATAAAGAAGACACTTAACTTTACTGAAATTGTCTCATAAAGCTCTTCTGATTAGCTGTAACACACAATCATAAAATATATTTTTAATCTGTATAAATGATAATTTGCGCTGTATTTCCGTTAATTAAATACATTCGTGATATTGATTCTAATTCAATATGTGTATTTTTATAAGATTTAATTAAAGAACACTGGTTTTTAAACCGATTTTCTTGACATTTCATACATAGCGATCAAGTGTTCCCGACACATTTTCGTGGTCATTTTTTGAACAACTTCCACCGTAATCAATCTTAATTGTCCTTTGTTCTTTTTTTGGCTCACTTTCAAGATTCGCATCTCTATATTGAAATTTCTGTCATCAGTGTACGTATAATAGTATAACTTAGCATTAGTTTCAATCAATGCTTCTTTTGTAGCTGTTGAAAAAATTATCGTTCAATTATATAGATAATTAATTGCATCAATAGCTTATATTAATTAGTATTTAACATTTGCATGATACGTAGAAAAGGATAATTGTTTTATTTTTATTATTTAAATGGTTGAACTGTTTGCACAAAAACATGTGTAATGCTTTTTAACATTTACTTGAGGTCAGTAGTTCAAATACATAGCTGTAAGAATTCCATGGGGAAATTTATAGTTGTAGTGGTTTTCCGCTTGTAAAGATAAAAGAAAATAATTTTAATGAAGATTGTAAATCACAAAAAAATATATTTTATTTCGATCCGGAAAAGCCATCTTCCGTGAAAAATTAATTGAAATTTCCTTATTGAATAGCGTTTTTAAATCTGGCTCTAGCGCCGGAGTTCGTTCTCCCCTGCAAACGCAAACATCTCAATATTCTCCGTATATAATATTAAATTCCTCTCGCCGTTATTGTTTCTTGATTAATTTGATTCCATCGGGCGAAATATACAACTCTGGCTCGTAAATCACTCCGCTCAGATAAGAAACTTCTAATTTTCGCTTAATTTGACTCATGATTTTCGCTTACCGCTCGGATTTTAAAACTTCACAATTTCGCTTCGAATCTTCTGCTTATTTCCTCTTTTCTCGTACTCCTTGAACTTTGCCGCCGAGTGCAAAATAAATAAATTGTTCCGCAATTAAACGCTCGGGTATAGCTACTTTTTTGCGTTCTGTAAGTCCGATTGTCGGTTACGTTTTCAATTCAGATGTGTAAACTTTAATTGTTGAAGCGTCTTCATACGCCAAGTTGTTGCATTTCCAGCGTGCATTGTTTGCTAAAGTTTTCTCTCCTAATTGCTTTGTTTGATATTTTAAAAAGTTGCCAGCGGCAAACGACAGCCTTTTTATAAGAAAACTTGCGTCATTAAAAGCTCGCAATGAGTTATCCGAAACAATAAAGAAAACTTTAAACTGTTGCAGTCTTAAATTAATTACACATTAAAAACACACTTGAGCTTTATGTAATGGTATGTAAAAATAAAGCTTTACGTAAAGTTTAAAGCGTATTATTTTTTGTCGTGTGCGTGATTGCCGCGGATATCACATAAAATGGTCAAAATTACACGCTTGAAAATGTTTGACATACTTTCATCATTGTGGACCGCGAATCGCAAAAATGACAGATAGTTATGTCAAAATAAAAGTAAACGAGAAAATTTAGCGATATTCGGCATCAATTTTAATAAATCATTTGTATAAATTTTATTTTTGGTTGATTGTAATAATGTTACAGTTTTATAAACGATTATCGAACATTCATGTGGTTACTGATTATGTTTTAAGTAAGATGTTTTTTAAATGGAATAAGACGCTAACTAATAATTCAATTGAAAAAAAAAATGTTTTTTATTTTTCGCGAAATAAAAAATTGCTCAGAATTTCACTAAAATTCTTGGAAAATTTAGACATATTGGACAATTATATTTACTTACAAAAATTAAGTTCAATATTTTTGTATACAAAAATTTAAATATAAACGAACTGTAAAACATTTGCATAATTAGTACATTATTAGTGTTTCAAATTTTTATATGACATATTATTATGAATTTAATACATGTTCCCTTGTATCATGCAAAACATATTATGTAGCATTTACATAAAAAAAATTGAGCCGGCAAACGAATCCTTTCTAAAGACTTTAAAATATTATAATTTTCAAGTAATGAATTTCTGCAATTTACATTTTTTTGCTGACCGGCAATGTTTCAGGAAACCAAAACAATATTGTTGCTATTCGCAATTCTTGGTTTCGGTCATAAAACATATATTGTCAAACAATATTTTAGAAAAGTTAATCAGAAATCCCTGTCTCTTTTTTCAACTACCTGCTCTGAATGCAGCTGTGAATTTAGCCATTTATAACTACTACAGTATACTCTATATTATCCTGGTTTATGCTTATGATAATCCGAATTATCAATTTTTATTTGGTTTTAAAATATCTATATCGAATTAAATATCGAATTTTTCTAAGATCAATTATGAGTCAAAAGTAATTGTTTTAACTTCTTTTACTTGCATTTTTACTATCAATTTCTTATTCTGTTTGATGGACAATATAAACGATATCTGCAACATTTAAGAATTAAAAATCCAGATTATTTGAATCACGATCAAACCACTACTTGTCCCACTCGGGGCGGGGCGATCCTTAACTTAGTCCCCTCCCCCATACAATTATTTGATACCAAATCTGACCTTCCTATAAATCTGCAACTTAATGCATATCTTCAATATGCCAAAACTTTCTGAGGCAGGTGACTCCCTTTGACCCTATCCCCTCCAGCTACGCTGCATACCATTGGCATATTAAATGTATATAAAAATCTGCTAAACAGTTTTAAATTTTGATTATGTTATCAGGCATTTCATTACTTTAGTACGTGCTTGACTCAAACAAATAATAGGGAACATCTGGTATAACTTTGCCTTTTACCGATTTCAAGAAACTGGCCAAATCCCATTTTATGACCGGCTGGCGCATAAAATCAGTTTAAAAACCACATTATATGAACGGTCCTTCCATCGCGAAAATGCCGCCCCCAAGCAAGTGCCGCCCGGGGCGGTCCTTCCTCTGACTACTTTCAGTTCATGTAATAAATAAATATTTCGAGTTATTAATTATCGCAAGTATGTCGGTAATAAAGAGAAAAATGAGCAGAGGATCAAGATTAAATCCTTTTGGTACTCCAGAATGATCAAAATACTAATTTGCATTAAGTAACTCGAAAATCATATCTAACCGCTTAAATAATAAAACTCTCTCTACTCTTCTGTCACTGTGACCAAAGAACACTATCCTTTTCGAGCATATTTTCGAATTGTTGGAGCTCTTCAGTGATTGATAAATTGGTCCTTTTTCGTTTTTGATGCTACATCTTGATGGCAAAAATATGTTGTTTGTATTAAAGAAATGCAATATTAATTTCTTAACACACGCGTGTAAATAAAAAACTTGTAAATGTGACTAATACAACGCAAATTAAAATATGTATTTAAGTATAGACATAATGCAATGATCAATAGTAATTATATAGCATTAAAATAATTTTCCCACACATTGTTTTCCCCTTCTATTTTGAGTTAACTATGCCACGCGACGATTGCTCAGGTGCAGGAGGTAACACGTGTCACCTGCCCAGTTAAGAAAGTGACAAGTGACACGAGCCACCAGAAGCACTTACGCCGTTCCGAAATAACTTGTCTGATTGCAAAAATGAAATCCAAATATAAATCTGCATTCGAGAGGCAAATGGTCATATTATGTTTAAATATATCGAAATGGTCATCTTATATATGTTTAATTAATGAATAATATAATATCAAATGTACTATTGATAACTGATGGATACGATAATTGTCACTAAACGGAGTCAAGAGTGTGGATTCATTGATGTCATTGATTTGATTTATCTCTCACTGCATTCATTTCTCGAAGTTAGTATTGCTTTATTTTTATTGGTAAATGATATCTCATATTTCCACAACTCAATAATCCTGATCTTGTCAGACAGCGACTAGACCATATATTAATCAAAAGTCCATTACATAAAAACAGAGCGCATGTCCTGAAACATATACTAATAATATTAATTAAATTGAATTGCTGAATATTTTTCAATGCAATAACGTCTCAAAACATACATTTTCCGCAAAGTTTATGCACGTTTCGAACGTTGATATCTTCCTCGTAAGTCAGAAGCGTATTAGACATTCGAACAGATGCGAACGCTGTATAGCTACAGCTACAGCTAAGCGACTCCTGGAACTCGTTACGGGAAGAAGATCGCATTTTGAATTAGCGATGAACACAACAGATTACTTTGGGCGCCACTTTTCTTTGTTACGCGCGCGCAGGCCGGGCGTCGTCGTTAATTTTTCAGCGGGTTTTCTCGCAATTCCCCTGAACGACGAGTGTCTTGTGTTTGTGTGCTATTCACTCCTCTGCTATTCCGCTTCGGGAAATCTCAATTGGAATTTAATAATTCGAAGATCGTATTAAGTTCTTTTCACTGCGCGAAATTGGGCATGGCACAAAAATACTATGGTTAGTTCATCTAAAATGCTTCAGATACAATAATAATAGTTTGCTGGTGATCGGAGTTAAAAAAATCTTAACTTTTCCGAGCATCTGTGCAGCGCAGCTCGTTAACGTGCGTCGTATAAATTTGCTCTTCCTGTCGTTTTGTGTGCCGGTTTACCGCATTTCATCGTAACATTATAAATACGCATTAAAACGTTCTTAATTTTGATTTACGATCGCAGAAGAAATATTAGCACCCGTCACCTTTTTAGCTATTTTTACACAATATTAGTTTTTTACTTTTACTAATGCTGATATACGCATTTTAATATATTAGCCGACACTTTAGCTATATCTGTCAATGACTGTGTTAACATTACGCACTCGCTCTCGCCATTCTTCTTCTTCGCTTCCTTATTAATGAGGATGGCGACCAGTCTGCCTCGATTTAATCAACAGTCACTTGAATCGATTTTTTTCTGCCATGTATTGGCAGTCACACATATAGGACATTTTTTTCCTAAAGACTAAATTAATGCGTAATAAAATCTCAATGTTAAAAAAATACGTTGAAACTGCTAGAGGACATATTCAACTAACAGGTCTGAGGCTCACTCTGAATGGTATTCATTAACCCTTTATGTGGGACGGACGCCGTACGAAGCTCTGTCGAGTCGCGACCGTATTGCCACGGTCTTTCTACGAAGCTTTCACAAAAACACTCATTTATCCTTTGAAATAATATTACAAGACTATTTAAGTATATAGAGCCATCTATGGAGAAACGTTTAAAAGTATTACCACTTAAATAGCATTCATAAAATGGCTGTAATTAATTAAGTTTTCAACGTCACCAGGGCTGTCATTAGCTACTTGAGCCTTTGTAATTTTTAATAACAATTGATAATCAGTATATAACTTTCGTTCCTCAAGGCTAAAACGTAGTAGAGCTGATTCCGATATGATTTTTTATTATTGTTATATTGCTGGTTTATATTTTAGTTGACAGTAATGCAATATAGTGACAACACATTGGATCAATTTCAACTATATTTTTAATAAATCTCATCCGATTTCCTATTCGTCTTCTCATAATTGGTCGTCCGTATCACTTAATGCCCTTGAACGAAAATCTCGTGCGCTGAATGCGTTACAATTTCCACTAACCCGAGTCACGCTCGCGAATTATGCAGTTATAATTGCCAAAACCAGAACATTCGTCAAAAGGCGAACGTCTAAGTAAAAATCCAAATTCATTAACCCTGAGGGAACATAACTTTTTAGAACCAAAAAATCAACACACACAAAAAGGTGCGTAGTATGTTGTTCAAATCAGAGCGAAACTGGAAAGTCGATACCATTGTATTAACTATAACGTATGTTTATGTTTAATACTTTTTTTTAAATCTACCATACCAATTTAAAAAAAAAATTGAATAATGTTTAAATTATTATGTTTTTACCTGATTTAATTTTAAAAGACTGCGAAATCACATTACATTAAAAAATATGGACCAGTTGTAGTGCTCTGTGCCCGGGATAAATTATTTAAAACAATTCTTCATAAATATGTTTACGATCACTTTCAGTAAATCTTAGTAGACGAATAGCATGGTTTTCATCCCACATGAGCCACTAAATTATAGGCTCTCAAAGTGGACAATATCGCCCGCCAGTCGGTGATTGACAAATCTCGGCGGGCAATACTGGCTCCAGGGGAATTTGATGGGCGATGGAGGAGCCATGGAAATGGTTGTTGTTCAAAAAAGAAAGTTGTGTGAAAATGTTTTATGCATTTTATATTAATAATAAAGTAAATATCTTTTGCATACAATATAATGCGTTTTAGGATTATTTGAAAATGGCTGCTGTAATTGTTTTTTCATGAGCCTATGACTTAGAACCGAACCGTTGGAATACTTTCTTATTTATTTTTATAAATTGCATTTATTATTTAGCAAATATTTAATATAAATAGCAAATATTATTAAAAATAGCAAATATAATAAAAAGTTGTTTTATTTTCAAGCTTGCTATTTAAAATTCTGAAATTGCACAAGTTACATCAATATTTTGGTGAAATTTAAAAAATATATGAGCATTGCTACATTTATATTTTATTATTAAATGAGATGGAATACTCTAAAACACTTTCAGGGCATTAGCATGTAATAAATATTTTGAGTTATTCATTGCCGCATGTAAAAAAGAGCAGAGCACCAAGATTGAATCCCTGTGGTACTTAGAATTTATCGATGAAAAATTTTGTCGTTGAAAAGTGGGCAATGAAAATTTTTTTCTGTGTCAGATGTTTGAAAATATGCATTTTTCGGAAGCTTTTAATTGGGTTTAAAAAAATATCAACGATTTTTCAACTGTTCTATTCAGCCATATTTTTGTATTGGTGACATAAGAAATCGACAGATTGCAAAAATGTTTGGGGGCTATCCACAGAACTACACCATAAAATTTGCCCGTCGGCACTTTAATTAATGACTATTTTTATCTTGTTCAAAATATAAAAAAAATGTAAGGTACCAACACTCGATAATGGGGCTTTCTCTACGATTCGGGTATAAATACGGGAGCCCGAAATTCCTTCGTAATTCAACGCTCTGTAATCAATTGAAGTAGATCGATCTGTTCTGGCCTTTCGTTTATTCGCGTCCATTATCATCATCCTGTTAGAGTTTGTTCTCTGCAACGGTCTTTTTAAAAATTTTGAGTGAATATAAGTATTTCTTGAGAAATGAAAAACATCGAGAAACTAGGATGCATAGACACGACCATAAAAACTCAAAAATTTTATTGTAAATCAATTTAAAAGCGTCCGAACATTTTCCGTCTGTCTTTGCATACCGATCTAGATTCCTTCTGGAAATTTGCTACATAAAATCGTTTACCTTTCAGCATTGGAAAGTGTCATGTTATGTTGTTTTATAGATCTTTATTGCCAGTGGAGTTTTCTTATTGCCTAGGTGAAAATTAACTGGTTAGAAAAAATTCTCTATATTTCAATAATATTTGTTATTAACTTTAATAATCCATTAGTGATTCGCATCTTTGATACCACTTTAGTCCGTAGCATTCTTATTTTGGAACCTTTCTAACGATTAAATAAATCTAAAAATAATTTTGAAATACCTACTTTTTAGGCAGTATAGTTACAATTATTTTCTTTATCCTAGTGCTTTTTTTTAAGAGCTATGGGCTATGATTCTCTGATTTTTTGTTTAAAAATTTGTATAGCCAAACGTTTCTTCAGATTACTGAAGTGAGTTATGAAATGTCCTTCATGTCATGGCAGTAAGCTTAATACGCTGGCAATGTATATTTCATTTCGTGTAATTTTACTATTACATTGTATTATTTTTATTTTTAATTGTAATTTAATATTTTATGTTGTAAATAAATCTATTTTAATCTAAAAACAAAGAGTTAATTATCTAATCTTTTGATAATAAATCTCATTGGACGTAGTGTAAAACAAGTTTTTAATGATTCACGTACTCGTTTATTTTGATCAAATAGGCCAATGGAGAGATAAACCTCATTA
Source organism: Plectrocnemia conspersa (assembly GCF_051122295.1). Taxonomy (NCBI): domain Eukaryota; kingdom Metazoa; phylum Arthropoda; class Insecta; order Trichoptera; family Polycentropodidae; genus Plectrocnemia; species Plectrocnemia conspersa. The sequence continues at coordinate 29,535,231 of NW_028277169.1, forward strand.
TGCACGTTCCAGGCGCCATTTTTGATTTGTGCGAATGTGCCTACTCTTAACTATGTTTTACTTAAGTCATAAATATTAATTTTGTTTATCGATAATAAATGAGTCCTTCCACACGCTTTTATGACAAAGGTCTGCTTTGGTTTTCGTGGCCAGCTCAGCTCATTTCTTTCTGTTTTTATTTTATACTGCACGTTTTTAATTGATTTAATTTATTTTTTAATTAAATACATACATATTAGAAACATAAAATATTTTTATGTAGAAATTTAAAAAAAATATACAATATTTTTTTTAATAAATTGCTATAATTATTGTGATAACATATAGCTTTAAAAGCCCTTTTGTAAATATAAATAGAAAGCCGTATTTCGCGTCTTGAGGTAGAATACACAAAGCCATAAATTAAATTTGCTTTTTATGTAAGAGAAGAGAAGACATGCTATGCAAATAACTTTCTTTATAATGTAGGCAACGCTGATTTTGGCTGTACTTGGGTTTTATACATAGTAATCGTCTTACTGACTATGATCGAATAGATACAGAGGGATTGATTAAAAATTATTAAAAATATCTTCTCATAATATTTACATTAATAATAAGTCGTGTTTTCTCTGCTGCTCAGTGTTGCCATATAGTGACTTTCCAGTCCAGGTCAAAAGCAATAAAATTGTGCCATCGCGGTGAAAACGCTCGATTATCAAGTGTTTATATTAATACTTTTTATAAAAATATTACATTTAAACTTAATTTTGACCAATAGGAGAGCGCAAAATACAACGACGACACGATTTTTTTGCTTTTGACGTGAATTTTTGACTTCTGAGAAGTGATGATTGTTTTTGCGCCTCCTATTATCCTTTTCTAAAACTAATTAGTTTTAAAACTTAATTAAGTTAGGTTTGGGTAATAACAGCAAATGGACGTTTCGTAACTGTCAATGAATTTTATAGATATTTTAGAGCAGCATATTATCAGTTAAATTATTTTTTTGCTAGTAGAAATATTTATATAAATAAAATGGTGAAAATGTATTTAGACTACTAATGAAAATATAGCTTTACAAAAAAATACACATTTACTGTAACATTTATAAATCGGATGTAAATAAATAATGATTAGTATGTAAATGTATATATTGTAACATATAAAAAAGTTTAAATCATATAATTTTACTAGCACCTGCCAGTTAATTTATATTTTCACTAGTAAAAATATATATTTAATGGTGAAAATATGTATACCAATATGATTTTACTGAAATGACATATTTTAAAAAATATTTTCGGGATGTATTCGAATACGAATGAGCACATGAAACTAAACTGAAAAATTCTATTTGAATTTTCAGATCGAATACCTAAATTTACAGCTACTAATTTACATTCGTTGAATATTTTCTCTCATTACTTAATAGTTTTTCAACGTTGAAAAAGCAATAATGTTAACAATTATTTGCAAACAAATTTTAACTCAAACGGAGCCGCGTCAAAAAACTAAATCTATCCTTTTAATTAATAATGTTAATTGTACTACCTAGAAAGTCTGTGATTTTGAAGGCAATGTTCCGCTCCTTTTGTTTCTGTGTGTATAAAAAAGGCAAAAGGAACTTATACCTGAATTACATCAGTATATAGGTACATCTCAAACAACTGTAGCTTAGTTCAAATTCATTATTTGAAGTCGGTTTTTCCTTTTTTATAAATATATTCTTGCTCTGATTTTTTGCAGAGTTGGCTCCCTCAAAGAGAACGGGCCTCGGAAATTTGTCCCACCCCCTCTTGGCAGACCTGATTATATGTATATGTGTCTTTTTTACTTTGTTTAATGAGAATATGATGCTTCATACAAAATCGGGTCACTCAAATAGAATCTGATGCATCAATCTGTTTTATTTTAAAGCTCTCTCTGTCTCTCTTTAGATTGTGAATTAATTCTCGCTTTTTTCATTTCCGCGCGAGTTGTTTTATAAGCTCAACCCAAATATTTGATTTATTTCGACTGAAAACAAACAAGAAAAACCGCAGTTTTCCTCGCCAAGAACGGCCAGTCGCACGTGGCTCGCCGTGTTGAATCGGGCGGAAGCGCCCGTTTGTTACACAAGCCTCGATACAATTAATTATATTATTTCCGTCAAAAGTTTCCGACCGTGTTCATCAGCGCCGCCATCGATTCGATCGGCACCCATTTGCGCCCTCATCTCTCGGATCGCTCCCATTATTTTACAACCCCTTGTTGCTGCTCTTCCCGCTGCCGCGTCGTCCAGATGCGCGCACCCATCCCCCCGATCGCTTTCAGGGAAAATACCCGGGGCGGAGTGTGACCGCCATCGTTTCATTTATAAAGTTGTCTTCGGGGCGTTTCTGGTTTGATTGCGTTCGCTCGGACTATGTTTGTCTCACCACCGTTTGCCATTTGCGGCGAATACAGAATTTCCAAGCAAAAGTGCTACGTGTATTTTCGAGAACATTGTAAGCTAAGGTTTTTATTTTTTATAGCTTCCAGATAAAACCAGGTAACTAATATTCGCTCTCTATTCGTGGTCATTGTAGACTCATTTCAGTAACTTACTAGCTGTTTATATATTGAAAAATTGCAAACTTGGGTCCTCACTTTTGTGCCAGGTTATTCTTTATTTTCGTTTTTTATGGTCATTAGGATAACATTATTTTCAACACATGAAAACTCTGAACGCAAAGTTTCGCTATCACGCAAAAACGCATGCACGGATCGTAATGTGTTTTACTGTTTTTTTTTCTAGATATTTTATTGTATTGGAAATTTAATGTGTCATATTTGTTATTACATATTTGATATTTTCTATAAATTGAAGTAGCTTATTATCGTATAATTTTAATACCTAATATATATGACCTAGCTCGATTTAAATAATACTGCCGCAAATTTCATATGCCGTCTGGACGGCGGCCGTGAATGACGTCCACACGGCGGCTGCTGTCACGTACAGCTAGCATATTTGCGCGCGATCGAAAAATGTGCCAAATAATCGCAATTTTTAAATTGTCATATTAAAATTACGCTACTGATAATTATAAAAGTTTGTGTGGGCACTCGCCAATACAATATCAGTGAAAACTTTTCAGTCGTAATTATTCAATTTACGCAAAATCTTTGTCGACTTTTGCAAAATGCCATAAAACATAAAAATTATACTTCAGAATACGAACACCACATCTGTGACTATCCTAGAATTTGTCTCCATCGATTCTAAATAAAAATTCGTTATGGTGTGACATTTATATAAACCGATCTAGGAAAATACATAAGGATATTCGAAAAGATTTTTTTTAACAAAATCAAGTACCACTAATTATTTTTTAATTATTATATTTTATATGAAAAAAAATTTAATAACGATATCTGTTAGAAGAATATACTATCAAAAATATAATTAATCCCTTTTGGTGCCCTAAAATATTCAAAGATGTCAGTAAGAGCTTGTTGAAGTCCCCGATAAGCATGTGGTATTATAACATGACCACGTGATCACGATGCAGCGCTCGACGAGCGTGTTACGCGTATACTGAAATTGAACCGAGCTACTCGTTCTATCTCAATTTGCGAAAAACCATATCATTATCTCTCTCACTCTCGTCACTTAACATCCGAGAGAGCGAAAGGGGAAGTATCTCACCGCTCTCGCTCGAAAGAGCAGCTCCGACTTTGATTCCTTTGACTTCGGTCCGTTTGCCAACAATGTTCGGAAGTGCTCGAAGCTGGCCAAGTCGACTGAATTACACCCACTTTACCTCCCGTTATCGGTAACCTGGGACAACTTCCAAGAGATTTTAGAGCGGGCAGAACCGAACTCGACCGAAGTAACCCACTATGTTCTCCGTCCTTGGCCAGTCTTGGCCAATTTTCAGAGAGTGTAGTGTAGGCATTACGATAATAATCCGTTAGATTAGATACTTCTGTGGAAACTTAATATGTGATGATCAATCGGAATTATAATTATACTACAATCATTCTTACAGAAACAATAGAATTCAGATTTTAGACCCAGGTCTTTAAGATAGTAGTCACCCACTTTAATCACTTTGCTTTGTAGGTATTCCGCATTACAAATTTCGTTTTTTTAATCCCTTGAATTCATACAAATTATCTGATAAAGATAAGGAGACATATTTTTTAATCTTCAGCATGTACTATATAATTAGAAGTCATAGTAATTATTGTAATAGGGTATTTATGTCATTGATCATTACGGCACTCCAAAGCATTCTCAATATTTATTTTAGTATTGCGAATCATACAAAATAAATTTAATATACAAATCAACCTCAGTGATAGATGTTTAAGATAAGCCCACATGTTTTTATTATTATTATTATTTATAAACCAACTAGCTATATGTGTTTCTTTTCCAACACTACTTATCTCTCACCCTATTAGGTCATGATTAACATTTTTTAACGAGCAAATGTGAAGTGATCACAAGAAACATTTTATTCACGACATTTTTCAAGTAAAGTTGTCGCATTGGTTACATTTAAAATTTATTTTTATATTTGACCTTTTCGAAATATTTTTCCAAAAATAAACTGAAAGGTCTTTATCAAAAAAATCTTTAATATCAGAATTATACATTCGATGATATATTTTGAAACATATTTTATTATTGCTTATGATAATTTGCCTCAATATTTTTTTTATTATATAAAATAACTGATAATAAAAATGTTATCTTTCTTGACCTGTGAAAAAACGTCATTGATGTATTTAAATGCCCAAAAAATATATATCTTACAATTACATAAATATAAATCAAATAACATACTTGTCTTGCAGCCTTAATATAATATATTCATATATAATACATGTATAGTTTACTATTATTATCAAATATGAATACTGCGACTTATTTGCTATTTAAATAGTCCTGATTTTTTTATTGTTTACGTTGAAAAGTAAAAAAAAATGCAGCTCTTAATGATTGTATTAATTTTAATTTAAAATTAGCAAACGTTAAACTATAGATCACGTGCCAATAAAAAAATTGTGAAAAAAATATTGGAAACTACCGTACCATTTCAGTGCCAAATATTAGCGGCAAAAAATATAATATCTATAAGTTCAGTTAAGGTTTGAAAAATACAATTGTAGTGATATATTTAGCTAAATGGCTGAGTAAATATTACCACGATTGACCAGTGACTAATTACAGAAAGATCTGTGCTTTTCAATTTCTATAGTGTCTGTGAGATCGGAATTAGTTATTATTATATAATTATGATTTCAATCGATTATCACATATTGAGTTTTCATAGATTTTCCTTATCTTATGGATTATGAATAATTCAAATCAAACTAGGTCGTACATATAAGGTATACCAAATTATTTAATAATGAGTTTCTTTAGCTAATAGAGAATGTAGAAAATAAAAAATATGCAGAAACGCAGAAGATTTTGTACAGTGTACACGGTATTCAATTTATTTTCGTTGTTTAATAATGTTAAGCATAACGCTTTATTTACAGCGTTAAAATAAGTAACAAAGCATCTGTTTTTCACTTATGGGTTGCAAGCTATTTATATGATCATCGGACCGATATTTATAGAAATTGGTAATTTTAAACAGTAAAACTAAATTTTGTGACGGGAATTGTTAAATAAATATAAACATCTAGATCTGCGTTGAATGCTTAAATTTAATCAGCGATTATTTTGTTTTAATAATGTTTTAATATAATTTTAAATTTGCCAATATTTATTTTATTTATATAGAAGTGTACAATAATATATTGTAGAACGGTGTCTGATTTTTTGTCCTGTGCAGGATTTTTTTTTGTTAGGGCATAGTTTGTTATTTGTTATGCAACAATTGAGACATATTTCCCGTGAGTACGTCTGTAGCCTGCAGGCGTCTCAGAAGTGACTCTGGATTCCGGATGTCGAACTGGATCAGTAGATGCGAAGAGAGAAGCGGCGGCTTCTGCTATCTAAGCTGGTATGAAATTAAGTTGGCCTTCTCTTTGTCGCGTTCGGATGCCTCGCGATTACAATACCTGTATTATAATATTGATTTATTTTATCAACTCCCTATATATTTCAAAAATAATGATTATGTAGGTTTTCTACAACCTTTAATTATTCTTCGCTTCTCATTTTAACGTTGAATACAATGCAATTCAACTTCCTAGGTTGTGTAGTAAGAAATATTGTTCAAATTGCTCTTTTTCTACGAGGTAGCTTCAGAAGCCCTAATGTTCTTTAACGAGCAACCACTGACGATGAGTACGCGTGCGATCGGTTAAAGCTTTCCCCCCCGAGCGCCATTAGTTTGTTGAAGTGGTCTGCGGCGCTCGACGATGCTCTCTCTAGCGCCGTGTTTGTTTTGACTGTTATGTGTGTATATAATAAAACCCGATAGAGCATTCAGCTAGGCGATTCGAATTTGCTCTGCCCACCGATCGACGCTCGTTACGTTTGATTGATTCGGTCGTTTCCGGGCAATATCGAATTAATACGTCTTATTTTGTTTACGTATAAATTTTCCTGAGAAAAATATATTACGCGCATCAAACGAAGGTGTAAATTATAATACGCGCGGTGCGGTACTGGGAGCGAGAGAGCGTATTTCGCATCTAACGAGTTACTAAAAAAGAAAGTCATTTGGTATAATTCTAAATTCCTTACCGCGCCGACTGGCTAGCTTCCAGATGAAAAAGAATCTCATTAGTGTTTTGAATTAAGAATAAGTCTCATTATAAAGACAGATTTTTAAATGGTATCGATGCTATCTCCTTTCATTTTGCTATTCAACAATACCGTCTGAAGTGATGAATTATTTTGCATGTATGAAATACGTAGGAGTTTATCCATTTAACAATTAGGTAGGAATATATATTTAGAAAGCAAATGTTTAAAGTCCAGAAATGCTTTGAAAACTTTTGGATTGGCTTATATTTTTAGAATAATCTTTGAACTATTGGACCGCAATGCATTATTGTATAAAGTTTGGGAAAGAGAGTTTTGATTTCAACTAGAGAAATATTGCGCATTATTTTTTCAGTATTTGTTTTATAAAGAGTAGTTATTGCCACCTTTTGTCAATATTAATTTATGTCTATTTAAACATTTTTTTTAATAAGTGCACAAGCAACCATGGATGACGTTCCACTGTAAATGTCTATGCCATTAAAATTTATATTTCGACTCTTGATCTTGTTTAATATTTTTTGTTGGAAAGATCATATTTTAATATAGTATCAGGTTGTTCTAGTAAGCGACCACACTGCCGCAAATTTCATATGCCGTCCGGACAGCGGTCGTGAATGACGTCCGGACGGCGGCTTCTGTCACGTACAGCTGGCATATTTGCGCGCGATCGAAAAATGTGCTAAATAATCGCAATTTTTAAATTGTCATATTATTAAAATTACGCTACTGATAATTATAAAAGTTTGTGTGGGCACTCACCAATACAATATCAGTGAAAACTTTTCGGTCGTAAATATTAAATTTACGCAAAATCTTAGTCGGCTTTTGCAAAATGCCATTAGGCATAAAAATGATACTTCAGAATACGAATACCACATCTGTGACTATCCTAGAATTTGTCGCCATCGATTCTAAATAAGAATTCGTTATAAGTGTGACATTTATATAAACAGATCTAGGAAAATATATAAGGATTTTTTTGAACAAAATCAAATACCACTAATTATTTTTTAATTATTTAATTTTATATGAAAAAAATATAATTAATCCCTTTTGGTGCCCTAAAATATTCAAAGATGTCAGTAAGAGTCTGTTGAAGTCACTCGATGTGCGTGTTAACCATAGGACACCTTCGCGCATACTGAAATTGAAGCGAGTTACTTGTTCTATCTCTGTTTGCGAAACACCATATTATTATCTCACTCGTCACTTAACACGCGAGAGAGTGAAAGCGGAAGTATCTCACCGCTCACGCTCGAAAGAGCAGCTCCGACTTCGGTCCTTTTGCCGACAATGTTTGGAAGCGCTCGAAGTTGGTCAAGTCGATTGAATTACCCCCACTTTACCTCCTGTTCTCGGTATCTCGGACAACTTCCGAGAGATTTTAGAGCGGGCAGAATCGAACTCGACCGAAGTGACCCACTATATTCTCCGTCCTTGGCCAACCTTGGCCAACTTCCAGAGAGCGTAGGACAGGCATTAAATTTAAACTCGGTCGTAATGCGAAAATAGCAGTAAAAACATCTGTAATGCAATGCGCAGTGATGCTATTACATTTTGAAAGTGTCAAATGTGCTTCTAAAAAATTCGTTCCAGGAATTTTGTCGTTGAATTTACGCAAGGTAGTCCTTAGGGGTTGTTGCATAGTTTTAATTATTATTATTACATAGTTTTAGCTTAATTCAGCTATATTGATAAAACATTTTTAATATTTAATTTTGTCAGATTTATTGTATATACAATAGCTTATCATATTTGTAACGAATTTAATATACATAAAGTTCGGATCCGTATCGGCGTTTGTTTTTATGCAGATTTACATATAAATTTAAAAACTATATAATAATTAACCGCGATAGAATTATTAAACTGATTGAAAAAAAATCTTTGCGTCTTAAAACAACAAACACATTTATACTATAATTTTGAGCTTAGCGTTAAACAGTTATAATAAATCAACAAACGAATTCTTTGAATTTCGGTCATAGTAGATACGCCGATGAACATTCTATTCACAAATATTTTTTGGAACGGTGCTAGTCACTCGGATATATTGATTGAAAAAGCGATCTGTATCGCTTAAGTATACAAATTGTTTCGTTAATGTTTCTGTAGTTTAAAATCAGTCGAAAGTTTAAATAGTCGTATATTTTAATTTTTTATTAAGAACCGTATTTTTCACCCACCGTATTCTTCAGACATTGCTACAAACAATTAATATCTATTTATATTTTTACAACAGTTTTTAGGTGAAAGAAATATTTTACAAAAACGAATATAAAAAACGAAAATAAATAATTTATTTTTTCCAAAAATACATTATTTTTTTAATCAGATATAGTAAAATTGATTAATATTTGAAGAATAATTGTAGAAAAATATAGAGGATAATATATAATTTAGTAAAAGTATTACATTTTGTAATTTTTAACTTATTTAACCTATACCTGAAAAAACGCAAAAAATTACATCAAAATGCTGAAACATTTAAATTTTGCATCTTCTAAAATATAATTAATTTAAATCATACGTATTTTTAATATTTTTCTTACTGTGCTAACATATCACGCAAATATTGCTATTTAAAATAAGAATAGCTTTAATTTATGTAATTAATTATTGTTATAATTTTATTATAGGTAAAAATTTAAATTAAATTATAACATGTGCATGGCGCATGGGTTATAAATATGGTTATTTTAAGGTTGCCATACTACGAACGAGTTGCATGATATTATAAGACTGCGTTTGTATTACAAAATATAAATGTAAACTATATTGTTTTTCAAATGTAGAATTCGATACACACTAACGTATATTAGGTATTTTAAGTTGCTGGGTTGATACAGTTATTTTGAATTAAACCTGATACTCTTGAGTACGAATCTATTATGTATGTTACACAATTGTCGCCTTAATTGTTGAGAATTTACACTGATATTGTGTTGTAGTTGCTTTAAACTAAAATATGTGTTTTATACGATTTATTATGTAGTTCACACTTATGTAACAGTTCTTCCCGTGAAATGGCAATATTAATGATTTGTTAGTTCTTTTAGTACTATTTTATAAAAATTCTCGACTGGATCAGATATGATAGATCGATCCAGTCTCGCTACTAAAGCACTACTAACAACTACCGTCCGTCACTTGACGTTTTTTGGTCCGCGTGTTATTTATGAATAATACTCGCGGAAACTGGAGTGGGGCGCATAAAAATCGTGTTCATTTTTCACCGCGCCCGATGAAAAAGTACATAAATTTGCCGCCGGTTGCGTGGGAACGCGGACGCGCGTCTCGTCCAGAATTTGTCCCGTTTCCAATAAAAATAGCCGGTGATTCAGAGCGGAGGAGTAGTCTGCGGTGGGCTCGGTTCGGGTCTATCCCGCCTACCGGGCCAAAAGACGAGATGGTATCTCTCTCTCGGCCTCGGACCTGCCTCAACATTTTAAAGCTTTTCAGGTGCGTCTCGCTAATGGCATACCGATAAATCACCGGCTCTCTCACCTCGCGGCCCTCTTTATGCATCTTCCGCGCGATCTCGATTTGTTTGTCAACATCAAAGTTTGTTAACCTCTTCTCGGCTTGAGATATTTCTGTGTATTCTTATTTTCCACTGGCCGCCGTGACCCTCCCGACGACGAGTCTTGCTGTGGGCTCCGTTGGCTCAGTAAACGCATTATCTATTAAGCTGCGTCCACATAAATGTCACATAGAGCCTATTAGGAAAATGTGTGGATGCAGCTCAATATATTTTAGAATGTAAGTAGTACGTATATTTATTAGATAATGCCCTAAAAGTGTATACGATTTAGAGCATAGTTTTGCTGAGTTCGATATTATTTTTTAGTGTAAAAAACTGTGTCTAGTTAGATACAATGCATCTCCGAGATCCGAGAGTTTTTGGTGGTATATAATCGTATATGTATCGTGCAAATATCCTAATTGTTTCACTAGAAGGTGTATGACATTGAAATTAATAATGAGCTTCCAAGTCTAAACACGACATCAAAATCGCTTCGAAGCATGTCTTGAATTACTTGTATACTCGCGATTATGTATAATTTGATTAAAAATGAATATAAGATTAATTCTAAGTATTTTATTTATGGTATATATACCTATTAAATAATATACCATCTGATTTTATATAATAAAGTAAATTCAGACCAGCATATTAAATGCATTTAAGATTAGAATAAATTACGGACAAATTATATTTTTCATAGATTATACATATAAAATAAAAATCTTTTATGTAAAATTATATTACTTTTAAAACACTCCGTTGATTTTTCAACGAGTACTAATAGACTATTTTAATGACTTGAAAATCTTGAGTTCGAATCTTTCATGATTTATATTGTCTGAGAATCAAAATTAGTGATTAATTTATAATTATAAATCAGATTTAGTTTTTCTAAATTTTTATTGTCTTATTTACGGAATAGCGTAGTCCGTAACGCCTCAGACTAGTAACTCTGAGGTTGCGGTTTCGAGCTCCGGCAGCGACACTCGAATTTTTATTTACAATAAAAAATGCGCTTTTATTTAAAAATAAACTGGACCCAGCTGCAGTGACATTTAATGGTTATACATTGTATTCCACATAATAATTTTATTTACCGATTCCCAGACTTTCAGTCTGGTGGTCAATATTTACTTGTAGGTAGGTATTCATTATATCTGATTGACTTACTCAGTTGGTACAGATTTATCCCGTTTACGCCTGTCAGGTTAAAACGGAAGATTTAATAAAAATAAATAAATAAATCAAGTGCATATATAATATAAACTATTCTTTAATAATTAACTAAATTTAGCTCATTATTATGCATAAAAACTTTTTGATTGCTCTTATTAGTGAACTTTAAGATGTCAGAAACATCTAGCAAATTATAATTAAATAATAATCATGATAACATAGGTAAAAAAATATACGAACCAATGTCGGGCATCGTGTTTCGTACATATAATATGAGGATAAAATTAGACTCTTTATATAATAATTTTTATAAAAATCTTTTTGTTTTGATAGTGCTTAAATATTTCTAGCGTTTTCAATTTACATCGGATTAAAATTATTATTTTAAAGTGGATTTCATAATATATACTATACCTATTGTAGAGGGACTCATAACGCGACTATACAAAATTTTAATGCAGTATAATCGACTATTACAAATTACCGTAGTTTTTATCATATCGCTATAAATTTTTTTTAAAAAGACCTTATAAATATCTTGGCTTAATTCGTTAGCCAGTCATTTTTTCGAAATGGCGGCTATTCAAAACATAAACTTAACTAAAAAAATGTTTAAAAATGGCAACTATTCAATAAAATAAAAAAATTCAACCAAAACCGTATGAAAAAATGGTATATAAAATATACAAAAATAAAGGGGTTAAAAATGTTTTATTGTACACTTTTTTATAAATGCTTTATAATGTAATAATTAAAATAAAAACCTTTTTTTCACACACTTTTATGTACAAAAAAATCGACCTTTACCGGACGAAATGTGTTTATTTGTACTCGCTATCTACTATATAATTCATATATGTATTTAAAGATCTGTTTCAATATTTTTTATTATATATTTTATTTACATTGTGAGGCAAAATAATAATTTTACGATAAGGACACATATATGGTTTTTACTTGTTTAATAATGAATGGTCTGTGGATTAGAATTTCGCTGTTTTTTGTGTGCTGGCGAACGATCTGTTTAATCCATAGATGTAAAGATCTGCTCAAAAAGAATTTATTGTATTCTTTTATATACATTGCGAGGTAAAAAATAATTTTACGGGGAAATAAATATTGTTTTCATTAGTTAAATAGTGAATGGCACTTTTTAAAACAGGCACCTCTGTGGAGTAGAACGGCACAGGAATTTCGCTGTGTTTTGTGTGCTGACAAACGATCCATTTAATCCAGCGGTTTCCAACCTTTTTGTTACTACGCCTCCCCAAAAAAAAAAAAAAAATTTCCGCGCCTCCCTTACCTTTTATTTTTTTAATAGATTAAATAATATAGACACGTTTTAAATAATAAAAACTTTATTACAAAAATAAACTGAAAACCACAATTAACAGAATAATAACAAGGTTTAGTTATAACATACACATACGTGTATATTTATTTTTATATATAAGTTTTTTTAAACAATTAAACCAACTACATCTATCGCATAAAAATTTAATGCGACGGTTGTTGTTGTTTATTAGCACAAAGCTTATCAAATCTTGGGGGCAATGTGGAGAGTGCCACTCGTATCTCTTTTTCGACTACTAACCTGTTGCGATATTTAGTTTTCATTGCAGCCAGTGCCGAAAAGCCCGTTTCGCATAAATACGACGTTACAAACGGTAGAAGCACTTGCATTGCTTTGCAATACAAAGATTCATACTCTCCTTTAAGGTTTCATTTTTAAACTTTTGTTTTAGTAGGCTATCGCATGATAATCCTATAAGTTTTTCCTTTTCAATGGTTGTCAGCTCAAATTTGTCGTTTTCATCGTCGATAAATGGATTCTGTACCCACAAAAACTTTGAGAAATCAAGGTGTTTAAAATAATTTGAAAAATGCAGCACTAGACCATCCAAGTGTTCAATAAAAAGATTCTTGCTTGTTTCAATATTGGCTGTGGCCCAGAAATCTTTTGACAGTGAAAACATGTCCAACTCATTCTTTTGTAAATTTGATTTCCATAACTTCAACTTTTTAATGAAAGCTTTTACTTTGTCTTTTTGAACAAGTGGATGCATTTGTGATCCCTGCATTGATTTATTGAAACTGCTCAATTTTCCAAAACTTTCAACTAAATAGGCAAGATTAACAAGGAAATTATCGTTCGTCCACAAATGTGCCTCTTCGTGGTGATTTTCTTCGAGAAAGGCTGTTATTTCTTCTTTGAGTTCAAATACCCTTTGAATCGCTTTTGCACGAGATAGCCAGCGAACTTCACAATAATACAGAAGTGAGGTATAATTAGCTTCCATATCTACACACAACTTTGCAAACAGCCTAGATCTCAAAGGACTGTTCTTAATGTAGTTTATAATTTTTATAATTTTTGTAAAAATGTTGTTAAGTTCCTCGCTCATATTTTTTGACACTAGAGCTGCTCTGTGAAGCATACAGTGCGTCCAGATAGCATGTGGTGCTTTCTTTTTAACTAATGCTTGAAGACCTGCTTTGTGTCCGGACATTGAGTGAGCTCCGTCAGTACACAGTCCAATACAATTACTCCACGTTATGTCGTTTTCTTTAAAAAAACTGTCCATTATATTAAAAATTTCAATGGATGTGGTCTTTCCAGGAATGGGTTTGCAAAATAATATATCTTCTAATATATTATTTTCCACAACATATCGAACATATGCAATTAAATGGGCATCTTTAGCTATATCAGTTGCCTCATCTACTTGTATGGCGAATTTCGAAGTACGCAGCCGAGAAACTAATTGATTCTTCTTCCGACTGTATTATCAGCAAGCGGAATTTGTTTTGCATATGATTCGCCGAACATTATTCGAACCATATCAATAGCTGCTGGTAAAATTAGAGTTTCTCCTATTGTATGTGGTTTCTTACATTTTGCGATTCGGTAAGAGACATGGTACGAAGCCAATAATGCATTTGGTGATACAGAAAGAATATTTTTGAACGTTTGCTTTTGATTATTAAGCTCATCCAATTTTCTTTCAAAATATTCTATGGACTTATCAACGTATTCAGAATGTAGAGTTTCATGGTGCCGTTTTAATTTGACTGGTCTCATACTATCTGAAGCCAAAACTTTCGAACACAACAAACACATTGGTTTTTCCAAGCCATCTATAATGACACTATAGTATATTTATTTTCAAGAGTCAGTGCGCAAGAACATTGTTTAACGCGTAATCATAACATGCTTTTAAATTTCTGCCCTGTGATTGGTCGTTCGCCGTAAGATCAATCGTTTCATTGAGAACGACCAATCACAAGGCAGAAATTTAAGAGCACATTTTGATTACGCGTTAAACAATGTTCTTGCGCACTGACTCTTGAAAATAAATAGACTATAGTGAATCCTAATGATAAATAGGATGAACTGTATTGTCTTTTCTTGGGAGCTTTACTTCCTTGTACTTTTTTGATTTTATTCCCACTAGTATCAGCATCAGTATCTTCATTATTATTGACTTTTCTCTTGTAACCATTCAAAAATTTATCCATTCGTCTAAAAAATATTTTATTGATATAAATTAAAATCAATGATAGTTTAAATAAAAAAAAAACGAAGTTTAAAATATACTAACGATTATTTTCAAGAAGAAATCACGTCAGAAACAATTAAAAAAAACAATATCACGCCCTGCCGACACGCTTCAGTTGACACGAGTGACATTTAAATTTGAGGTTATTGTTTTATGCAACTAGCGGTCGTTTTGTGTATTACCGAAACAGAGCGTTTGCAAACGCGCCATTTTTAAATTTCTCCGCTCCAGATAATTTTTTTAATAGGAATTAAATATATGTGAATGTAAAAAAATGAACATTCATGCACTGAATTTTCACTGTTACGTTAATATATCAAGTTTTATTCATTTGTAGATATTATGGTATAAAAAATAATTCATTAAAAAATGTTGGCGCCTCCCCTGGCAATAGTCCGCGCCTCCCCTGGGAGGCGCGCCTCCCAGGTTGGAAACCGCTGATTTAATCCATAATTATAAAGATCTGTTCTAAAAAATATTTATTTTTTGTACATATTGCAAGGCATAAAATAATTTTACGAAGACGTACATATGGTTTTTAGTAGTTCAATAGTAAATGTTACTTTTTAAAATAGATATATCTGGAGTAGCGGCACAGGAATTTTGCTGCGTTTTTTGTGTGCTTGCAAACGATACGTTAATTGATTTTTTTATTAAATATATTTTTATTACTTGTGCTTTAACAGACCAATGTTAATTTAATTTGAGAGTTAAAAAAACGAAGACGTATTAAAAATTCTATTCGGAATGAATCCTATTCACTTATATTTTACTAGTGTTTTTTAAGATGTGTATATTAAATTCTCACCCTTCAAAAAAGGTCGTACACGCGAATGGGGCGCATGCTTTCCGGTTTTACAATGAAGGATCTTCATCATGCATAATTCATTAAAAAAATACTTTACAATTCTATCATGAAAAAATGCATTTATTATGCTTAGCTTTTTTTGTATCTATTATTCTCTTTATTCTGCTTATATTACCTAAGAATAATAAGGTAATCAATATTGCTTTCATTTAATGAATAAAAATGTACGATCTATTTTTATTTACATACACAAATAAAATAAGCATTTCTTATAATGTTATAAAAATAGCATTGTTCATTTAACCAAAACATTATCTAGGCGGAAATTATATTAAAGGCTCGACAGCTAAATTATGATGTAAACTGCGACAATTAAATATGCAGCCAAACTTGAGTTTGGTTTCTACGTATACATTTAATATAAAATATAGTAATATTAAATCTGCGTATTGAAAAAACCCAATATTCCTCAGTAGGAGTATTGTTTTAATTAGTATAGAATAAAAACCATACTAATTAAATAATAATAAAAAAATATTTATAAGGGTATTTTTAATTTATCTTTAAAATTGGGCAAATTATATGAAAATAAATATTATTTATGATTACTATTTATAAGCTAATGAATTGTACCGGTGTTAAATTTTATTGACCCAAAAAATAAAAAATCTGTTGAAGAGAACACACATGATTATGTTGTTTTTTCACCCGTGAACGTTTGTTTATGATATGTTATTGAGAAGGATACTTTTATCGGATACCACATCGGTTTGTTTTTCAATGAAAGCACCGTGTAAACAATATGTTGGGGTAACTTAAAATTAATAATTTTTAAACAATCCATCCGGTAGCATTCAGGTATTATTTTACGCTGTGATTACTTGCCTTTGTACATTTAAATAAAATATTTTACTCAAAACAAAGACACATTATTGTTCATAGTTGTCATGTAACACTTTTTGTATTAATCTGTTCGGAAATTCTATCCTTCTGTTTGGGCATCAAATTTTCTGAATAAGTCTCATTATTTTCTAATTAAACTAACATCCACAGCTACAGGATTACTGCTGTTCTGGCCAACATATATCATATCTTCAATTAAGATAATCCGCTCGCAAAACACTCCACTTTTCACCACCACAATGAGCAATAATATATCGGCGATGTTCCGTTTTGGACCGCTGTTAATTTATGTGCTTCGCTTATTACATTTAAATAACACTCCAAGCGCATTTAGTTCAAAACGTTCATTCGTCATATCGCACCTTTGTATTATTAAGTCTACTTAAATTAATCTCAGCTATTTGTTACGTTTATATTATACCGCGTCGCAGCGTCGTCGCTTTTGAATAATTTCTATGGTTGTATGTGTGTGTGCAGCTTAGAAAATGGTTGTTATACGTATTTCGCTCGGATTGGCTGTAGTTAAATTTGAATACAAATATCTTGGATTTAAACGTGCGGTTACAATGTTATCTAGGCGGTCGCCCGGAAGGCCTTCGCTTTCCCGGCGAGGGAATTAAAGGATGTAAACTATGTAAGCGTCTTAAGTCTTAATTTTCTCCGGAGTGTCGCGTCTCTCTATCGATCTGACCTCCTGCTTATTGAATAACGGAAACTTGAGCCTTTGTCGTTGCACCTCGAGCGCTTTGTGTCGCAATAAATTCGATTTATCAATACTGTGCTTAGCTTTGACTTCTTGGGCGAAGAAAATTGTAACCCTTGAACCATTATAATTAAGTGTGAAAACAGGACTAGAGAGCTGGGCGTTAGTTGTACTGTATCATCTGCATACAGATGCATCTTTCTTTGACTTTAAAAATAAAGTTTATTTGCATAGAAAACATATTGCTTTATTTTTCAGTCTATTTTAATAAAACGCTAATTATGTATATTTTCCATTTTAGTTTTACTTATTTTATTAATGCTAAAATCAATACTAAAAATAATATGTTTTTTTATATTAAATTAAATTTAACTCAAGCTGCTTGAACGGGTGTTGTAAACCGTTTGTCTTCAATTAAAATAATCAGCTCGCAACACATTACTTTTTACCACCGACAATGAGCAATAATATATTGGTGATGGACCGTCGTTAATTGATGTGCTTCGCTTATTACATTTAAATCAGCGTTTCCCAACCTTTTTGGCTCGCGTACCACTTGGTAGTACATCACGCTTAATTGTACCACTTCGTAAAAATGATTATATTTCGAGAAATTTGTTATTCTATTTGCATTATTAATTTTATAGGGTGACTATATTTCCCAGAACTCAATTTATTTAAGTTTAAAAAAAAATACCAAAGGTTTTATTTTTTTCTGAAAACAATGAGACATTTGAACTTTACATATCATAATGTTTTTTTTTAATAAAAGGTGCCGAAGCTCATTTCTCGTCGAAATTTAAAACCAGGACATTTAAAGAAGTATTTTTTTAACAACTAATTTTTATAAAAAAAAATACATAGAATTAAATTCTTTGTATAAAAAAAAAAATGAAATGCGCCGCAGGCAATTTTTTTTCCCAAAAATTACCGATATTTATATTAATATATGTATATAAAATTAATTAAATACGGTAAATGTAAAAATTCTTCTGATGAAAACGAGACAATTTTGACTTTTATTTTTACAAATTTACAGCAGCAGAAATTTTGGTTTTAATTTAAATAATATTAATGAAATTGTATTTAAAAATATTTTTATTACCGAAATTTTCTATTTATAATCGAAAATAATAGTTATGAAAGTGTTGCGATTATAATACATTGTTATCAAGTTATAAGTTTAATTTTTAAACAAATTTTACGAAAATATAAGCACAATAATATAAGCAAAATAAATTTAATGAGATCCTTGTGCTTGTTTTGAAGAACATAATTTTTTTCAATTTGGTTCAAAAGATGTGGATATACCCTTAAATCTACACCTGCGTCTAATTTGTTTCGATACTTATTTTTTAAAAAAACATATGAAGAAAAAGCTCTTTCTACTAATTTCATACTAGTGAACGGTAATAAAAATTTGAGAGCTTTTTCAGAAAGTTCTTCATATTCTTTATCGATGTTTAACCAAAAATTAATTAGATTTTTTCGTTCGAATTTTACTTGTATAGTTTTGTCACTTGATAAGTCTATTAAATTTTCTTTATCTTTTATTGATAACGATGAAGCTTTTTCTAAATTTTCTGCATAGAAGGGGTTTGAAATCCAATTATTATCTTTATTTTCGAGTCTTGGAAAATACTCCACGAAAAACGATTTTAATCCTGTTAAATGAACTATTATATGTTTTCGTAAATCTTGAGACAAGCTAACCTTATTTTCATCCAAAAAAGTTGTAGAGTTTCGAATACTTCCGGTTGATTGTTTTTGATACACTGTTTCCAAAAATCTAATTTCTTAATCATACTTTCAATTTTATCATTAACATTAAAGATCGTCATGGAGCTTTTCTGAAAAATTACATTTAGGAAAAATACAATAGTTTAAATGATATTTTTATGACTGATTTTTTTAAAACTTTTTATGTCCGCCATTACTGATTATTTTCCGCGTATCACAGGTTGGGAACCGCTGATTTAAATAACACTTCAAGCGCGTTGAGTTCAAAAGGCTTCGGGCTAGATCCAGCGCAACCTTGGACCGCATGTATATAATCTATTTATTGGTTTAAATTCATATTTGAAGATCAATTGCCCTAAACTGATTTTTGCCAAACATGATTTTTTGTATGGGCCGGGTTCGGTTCGTGAGTCGTAGTTTATTACATCTTTTTTATAGCAGTGACATGTTTTATATAGCTGGTACTTGGAGGAAGCTCTGGCGAAACGCAAATGGGAATGTTAGCGTGACAATTGCATCGCTTCTTAGACACACCCACGATATCTGTTCACGCCTTAAAAGTGATCACTCGTTAACAAAGGGGTGCGCCTGGTAGAATGCATTGTTTGTAGCGCATCCTTTCCACATAAAGATTATTTTTTTTCCAAAAATAATTAACATCTCAGAACATATGTGCCAATAGGTGGTTAGAGAAATGTTGCCATTAAGGCCTTACTTTCAAGACGAGTTGGTTTATTTTTTATTTGTTCGAAATGGTCATTAGAATGATCTCTAAATTAACCCTTTGCAGTCATATTTTTTAGGTAGACAAAATATTCATATTTTTTTTTATTATTAAATATTTTCTAAATTCAATTATAAACAAACTCATTTAATCCTACCAAGTTTCTTGGGTTACTCAAACACGAAAATGTGAGAATTCCAGCATTGATTTTATACCCCTAAATTAATTATTGTCATCGCGTTTGCAAAGATTAGCGTTATTACGTTTTAATCCTTTTAAAAGTACGCAATGAACGACCTTTATTTTTAGACGTTTATCAAACCGGGATTTTGAACTCGTCCACCCTTTTCGTAGCTTTTACCAATCGGCATTGTGGATTCCGGCGACGATTTCTCAACTTTCGTTATTAACGTCCGAAACGAAAGGGCGGATCTCAAATAATTTAATTCTGGTAAAACCTTTTCGCATTCGAGAGCTTTCGTGGGCTGCAAGGAATTTCGTCACTAATTTGCCGTAGAGACCGATACAAATTGGATTTGTAAATCATTCAATGGTCTATCTGAAAATATGGCACAAACGTGCGTGATTTATTCATACGATTTATTATTGTTGAGAGTGTGGTTTTTATTGAGATTTTTAATATTGATATACGCCGAATTTTAATGGTTTCGAACTAACGGTAATCGGAATACGCTGTTCTGGATGAAGCGGGGGAAATTATCCAATTTCGAGACCTGATTTTATCTCGAGCCATTCTTGCGACACGTGGCTTAGCATTATTGATCGATTCAATGTAATATTTCGTTATGCAAAGGCTCAATAGAAATACTCATTATAATACTAATAAATAAATTAATTACTTCGTGTAATATTTTGACAGGAGTTACTATAGATATTTTATGAATTTGTCTTAGTTTACCTACGACGTAATGGTATTTTATGAAGTGAAGGATGTTTTTGTTGTCGTATAATAAATGGAGTATATTTATAACTATGGTATTCAAAAGTCTGTTTGTTCTACGCGATTTATGAGGCGTACAAGTTTTCTGTGAAAAGTTGTGGATTTTTAAGGATGACAGAATGTCACGACTAAGACGAATTTGACGTTCTCCGTATCTCTATAACATTTTATTTATGAATACATTTTTTTTAGTTACAGTATCATATTTGAATTATATGAAATATTCTTAAAATAGACTACACCAAAATTAGACTATTTATTTTTTTGTGGGATCTTTTGTAAATTATTTACACTATACAAAATATTTTTTCACGAAAATAATATTGTATAACCTGAGTTTTATGCAAAATTAAACGGTGATTTCGCTGCTTATGACTAATAAAAATAAATTTAATTGTTTTTTTATTTTTATTTTATTTTAATTAAACGGTCAGAAATTTTAATAATTAGCAGTGGTTGAAAGTTGTTTTAAAATTGCTTAGTTACATTTTAATTATATGTTACTTTTTTAACAAAAAACGATACTATGCCTTGTTTTATTATAATAACCAGCACGATAGACTAGTGGTATAGGATGATTAATACATGATAATCCTGGGTTCAATTTCCATAATAAATTTTGGTATATTTTTAATTTTTATCGTGTCTGAAAGACATAGGAATGAGTGATTATTATATAACTTTAATCCCGATCGATTTTCACAGATTAAGTTTTCCTAGATTTTCCTAATCTTAAAAATGAATATTGTGATTAATGATTAATATTATCGCGCATAGTGACATTTATAGTGAAATTAGTTATCAAATTTCTAAAAATTTTCGTAAAATTGTTAAACTATTGATGAATTTTAGAAAAAAAATTTTCCATTCTGTGCAGCCAGCACATATTTTCTTTAAATAAATTAAATTACTGTTTTTAATTCAACTCAATATTTGGATGGCATATTATGAAAGCGTGAAGTTGATTTTGACAAATCAATTAACATTTATTTATTATTTTGTGTCCTATTATGGTGTCTATAAATTAGGCTGAAGGCTTTAATTTAATCGAGAGTAGTCCTTCAGTTGTACGATAGATTTTTCGCAATACGTTATGCATGCTAAAGGATATCATATATAAATGATGGTCCAACTTTAGTTTCAGATTAAAAAAAAAAACAAATTAAAAGATAACTTCGATTTTTTTAAATTAATCGAAAATTTAATGAATTTAAATAATTAAAAAAAATAATATCAATTAAATGTCAGATGTTGGTTTTTAAGTGCTCCAACTTTTTTAAATCGCAATCAATTTGGCCAGAAAAATGTCATTTAATGGAACACTATGAATCTAAATAAAATTAAAATATTAAAAAAAATACCACTGACTGATCAATTTTTGCCCCCCCCCCCCTCTTTGAAACTACAATTCAAATGGCGTCTCTAAATTTTATTCTGATCAATGACAATAAAATTGTCACGATATGGACTAGGCGTGGCTTTACAAATATGTACTATTAAAATTCCTATATTATGTAGAAAAAACTGGTGAAAAAAATAAGGAGACGTAATTCAAAATCATATCTTTAAAATATATAATGTTATTGTAATGTACACACATACATATATTTGGTGTTTCATATACATATCAAAGTAGTAAAAAAAACAATATATTCTGTGAGATTAAAAATATATTGAGAACCATTGGTGTTGTATGAATTACTATAGTGAACAATTAACTAATACTATTTACAAGGATAGAGCGAAACGTTCGTTTTTTTGTCATTGGATTCTTGGGTGTTTTTTTTTCAGGCATTGCTCCACATATCTGGAACGGTTACAGGGTATACCTTAAATAAATTATATATAAATAATAGATACGAAGCCTAATTTTTGTGTTTAAATAAATTGTACCGCAGTGGATTCAATAAGAGGAAAGTTTTTGTCCGGTAAAGGTTAAAAATCTATAATTGTAATCTAGGGTCTATGTGTCTTTAAGTATTTATTTTATAATTAATATTGTAGAGCAAATTGAGTCACGTTAACGTTGTATACTTATGTTAATGTCCTATTGTGTCTTCCGAAGGATTCAGTCATCTCTGAAGCGAGTTGAACTCTAGATTATGGGCTTCAAGCTGGATCAGAATTTACATAAAAACGGAAGCGGCTGGTTTTACTATCTATCAATAATCGGTGACTCGCTTGTTATTGTTCTTAATGTACCGTATCGAATAGTATTAATAGATTTAGGTGCTGTGTATCCTTTTTTATACACATGGTCAGCCTGAGAGAGGCTTAGTGCTCGCCCATTTTTTATTGTTTTGGAACGACCGTTAAATATTTTGAACATACGTGAGATCACACAGAAAATAATAATCATTTTATCTTAAAATGAAACTATAAGAAAATAAACTGCGTGTAAGTTTATGTATAGTACATTATTTTATGTATAAAAAAGTGTCCCTAAAGTTTAATTTTAGATCATTGATATATACTTTCATTTTATTTATTCTGTATCAACCGATTCATCTTTGAGGTACACATTATCGTATCTCCGTTAGAGTCTGCGACTTAGACACCTTGTATTTGTTTTCTAACCCTTATCGGTAGTAATAAATGTTACGGAAAAAGACCCAAAAAATCCCTCTATTAGTCAAACGCGATCCCGATCGTGCTCCCGTACTCAATTTCATACCCTCTATCGATATCGAACACAAAGACTCCTCTTGCCTGATATTATTATTGTTTGGTCTATTTCAATTTATATTGATATCTGTCACGTTTCCGTGTTTGCGGGACGCCGATGTCTGTTTGCACAAACGTGCTCCCTATTGACTGGAAGCGAGAGAGAGAAACCGCATTCGATAGACTACTATACCACCCACTATGATTTATATTTTTCGCGTTTTTCTTTTTTTTTAAAAGTTATTTATTCTTCCATTTCCATGGTAATGCCGCGTGCGCTCCCGACTCGCGACGGGGGCGTCGCGCCACCCGCACAGAGAAATAGGCTTTTTCTTGAATATGCTTCGAGAAAACATTTACATACACGTCTTGCGTAAGACTCAATACGCGGCGTTTGAGGAGAGTTTAACGTTTGTATATATATATCCACGATTATTGTTGTGGGATTTTAAATAATACCCTCAGAAGCGACGCTCCGATCCATTGTCTTGTACATTCACAAACGAGCACCGCGTTAGTTATGGAAATTCTTTAGTTGCTTCGTATAATTACGAAGTTTTCTACAATATGTTACGCATAAGTACGCCAAGAAAGTATCCGGACTTGGATGAATAAAACACTAGCGCCGCGAATAAATTATTGTCATCTCAAATCACGCACGATGACAAACAGGTTTGTTTCAATAATTCTCTCCAACATTGAAATGGCGTGGAGTAAATTAATTTTAAAGTCAACTTACTGAAACAATTGTGAAATCATAAGATACGACGACTTGAAAATTTTCAATAGATGCAGTCAATTTCTGATGATTATTTATAACAAAATGTTAAAAATATGGTTGTTGAATACTGACTGATAAGATGAGGCATAATTTGAGCCTGTTCATCGAAAATTAATATGACAATTGTACAATTTAGTTATTACGAAATTGAACCGACATTAATTAGTAATTAATGTGATGATGACGTGAATTAGTTATCGGTAATCCGACGACATAGATTGGTAATTAACTATTTGATAATATAAATTTGCTCTGTTCCGATCGTACGTAACTTATTAGATCTGGCAGGTAATTTATTTCTCAGTGCAAGTGATCCTCGTCTTCGCCAGAGTTTTGTATTTTATTCAATCTCACTTGATTTTTATTCATTAAAATCTCACACTCCATTTCTAGGTAATTACACATGCTAAAGGGATTATTTTAATTATCTTTAAGTAATAACGAAATTGTTGTTACAATATTTAGAATGACATTATATATGTACATATATCGCAAATAAAATTAAATCTGCTGGGGTTTAAAGAGCACGTTATCGGGGGGCAGCAACCCTTGGCGTCGCTGCTAGGAGCTGTTGGGAGTCGGCGGGGCGTGTAAATTAAGTTACGTGGACTCCTAGTTGATTTTCTAAGGAGAAACCTAATCTGTGCTTGGCAATTTTCTAGGCTGCAGTCTCGGTGGAGAGCCTCGTTTGTATATTAAAAGGCATTCAATGCAAAGTATTAAAAAAGTGAGCTATCTATTTTGCTCTGCTGACGACCCACTCGATATTCCTGGCGCCTCTGAGGAGTATATTTTTTTTTGAAAACACATAAACAAGTGAATATATTTTTCTGAAAATTTTAATCACGAAAGGCAGTATTAAAGTGGTTCCAAAAAACGATTTTAAAATTTCGTTCCAAGAAACGTCGTTATCTTATTTGGAGAACGGTCGCGTTGAATTTAAAAAAAAAAACAACAAATTTCATTAATTATGAAAAATAATAACAATTAAAAGACCGCTTCTCAACATTTTGCAGCAGCCGTTCCTTTTGATGTAATATTCTATAATTTTTCCTACATTTCGGGCGGTCTCTCTGCTATAACTTGGCGGATGTTGGTTTTTATGCGCTCCAACGTTTCGGGTTTAAATCTGATGATCTTGGCGGCAAGTTGACGTCACCAAAACGTATTATAAAATAATGCGACCTAGGAACTTTTCAACGTTTCACTGGATATGTGGCTAATTAAAATAAAGAAACGAAAATTAAAATTAAAATCGATGTCTGATTAAAAAGTTCTGCATCTCTCTATATTAAATTTGAATCTGCAGATATTTTGTCTTGATATTTCGGATTGCTTTCGCGTGTTCCGGGGCAAAAAATCGTTTTGTAAATTCAGTAAAAGAAAGGTTCATGTGCAATGATGGCCTTTATATAAATGTTTGATAACATTTCTACATATAAAATAATAATAGAGTGTAACATAGAGAAGTTATGTTAATTTTTATTGTATACAATGAATGTTATTTTAAAGATCATCTTTTTGCTATTAACACTGTGCTAAAATTTACATACAATTAAAATAAACGTGCATTATAATATATTAATATATACGTAATCGTAACTTAGTAACAATTGTATTAAAAAAAATACTATGAAAGCTATATTTTATGCATGTATTTCTAGGTTAATTATTCACACACTTTTATCGCAATTCTTACTATTAAATCTCTCGCAGCGTGGAACACAATTATTATTGTTATTTATTTATAGATTTTAGATTAGTATATTTCCGTAGAATACTGTTGATTCCAGGTTTTTTTCTCGCCATACTATATCATGAATAAACGACAATAATTACATTCAGAAGCGTATTCGTTTGACGCAAATTTTTTCACGCCATTTCCATACATCATGGGTCATATATTATTATGTAATATAAAATACGACCCACATTTGGAAAGTCTGCGCCATATTCTTAACGCATCCATAAATTTGACGATAAAACTCCCTTTTTATCATTAAGTATACATACATACATGAACATATTATTATTTCCTTTACTAATGCGATATATTTCTTTTCTCGTTAAAGGTGAGTACGTCTGAAATTGTAACTGGAGAGTCTGCCGCTCGCGCATGGTAATGAGCAAATCGCCATTATCATAAATACGTGTGAGTTTTTATTTAGATGTACATATTTTTTATTCAACTTGCGAATATAATTTCGCGAGAGTATTCCCATCTCGGTAACGAACCGTTCTATGCTAGTGTGATATGAGCTTTGCTGGTGACATTTTCTATTACACTCGAAAAAATTGGCCGACAAATTTATGGCGCCCTTCTGCGAGCGCCGCACCCCGGCATTACAACCGCTTAATGCGAACCGTTTAATATAGT
This sequence comes from Plectrocnemia conspersa, assembly GCF_051122295.1. Lineage (NCBI taxonomy): Eukaryota > Metazoa > Arthropoda > Insecta > Trichoptera > Polycentropodidae > Plectrocnemia > Plectrocnemia conspersa. The sequence goes on from NW_028277169.1 coordinate 29,561,839, forward strand.
AGAGGGATGGAAGAAGGACGCCCGTTTGTTTAGAAGCTCAAATCTTGATTTATTATCTAATAAGACCACCTGGATATCTCTTCCCTGTTATATATGGTAGTAAGGCACATGTTTACCTTTACACCTTTCGAGTGCTTTCGATGTGTTTGTGAATAGGTAAATCAAGACGACGACAAAATATAGACGACTAAATCCATTAACGGCGAGGTGTTACTATATATTATCTTGGTGTTACTATGTTGATAAATAATGATAGGTCAGCGTTTCTAATTTATGCCAATTTAGCTATGTCATCCGTTACTAACTATTAAAAAGATAATATTTTGTTATAGCATTCATTTATTATTGTCCTGAGGAAACGTTGATTAATGATAATTATGTGTTGACTTGAGTCATTTAGTATCATATTAAGATCTTCGATCTTCTTAATATTACTATTATCTTGTTGAGAAATCTATGCGATTTTCGGTAGAAGTACATACCTAACTACCATGCGTTAAAAAGTTTACTAAATTTATATAAATATATTAATGAAAATAACGGTTTTTGATGACATGATATTGCATTGGTGAACAAAAAAGTCTAGTACCTTGGACAACCAGCCTCCATAAGTTGCATAATGCTTAGCTTTGATCCATTAGAAACTACGTCTCTTACGTAGTTAAGCTTTGTTTCAGCACACTGCCCGGACTGAAATTGGGCCCGACCTCCTACTTAGGCTGTCGCGAGTGACAGCCGCGGTCGGATAAACTGGCTCTAAACTATTAATGGTCTCCAGCATACTACTAAGCAATTTAATGAGATATATTAAATATATCATAAATTTAAGAAGATCTTAATTGTATAAAGATTAGAAATAGTAAATAATGACGTTTGCTTCTACCTCCTTTTGAGGATTTGGCAAAAATATGACATTTGATTCATGGTCCGCACTCCTAACGCCGTAATCAATTGTGCTTTTCCATAAAAAATTGTTCTGTTCTCCGATCTCTGATCTCATTTGAAGAGAGGGGGTTATTTAGCGTCTTTTTCCTTCACCTTCTTAACCCTTTAAGTATTAAGGTAATTTATACACATTTTAAATTTGTTAGCATACATCTGGGAGTGAGTTAATTTTACTTATTTTTGTTGTTATTTATTTATTATTATTTTATATCGCATTTATAAAAAAATCTGTGATTCCCAACGTGTAATTGCTTTGATTTTTTTACTCTTTTTTTCTATTAGTATGTTTTAATAACTTATTTAAACACTTTTCTGTTATTAAATTTTGTTTATTTATTTTACGCATTTTTTATATATTATTCGGCTTTTGTGTATTTTTTTTTATTAGTTCAGAGGCTTTTAATATTTTTTATTAAATTAATATGAAATATTTTTTATGTTCATTTATTTCGTACTCTATAATTTATTGACATTATTATTTATAAAAAATCATTTACGTTAAATCAAATTACAAAAACTGTCATTTAATTAATTTTATTAATTATTTCTTCAGTTATATATGTAAATATATAACTTTCCGGGATACCTTAAAATAGTAAAAGTTTGACCGCCGTACATGTACGGCGATACCGCTCAATGGATTTAACAAAATCTATGTATTGCAATACTGAAAATGATATTTCCATGGCTTAGAACTACAAAAATTATGATTCCCATATTGCTTGAAAGCAGAAGTGGAGAATAAAATAATGCTCATTGTAAGGGATCAACATATGTTATGCAGTTTTTACGTATTCACCTATTTAATAATATTTACATAAACATTTACAGCTAAAATTTAATTTAAGTTACTTTTAACACGAGTAAAAAAATTAAAATTTACAATTTTCTACGCATTTATTATTCATAAAGTTCTTTCGAAAATCATAACTGAACAAAAATTGTTCAGTTACGATTTGTTGTTCAAAACTATTTTTTTCGACACTGTAGTAAATGAATGGAAGTGAAAAAATAAATTGGACAAATACATTTTTGTACAAAATCGTCTTATTGATTTTTATTAATACTCATAGACAACAGGATTAGCATATAACATATTTTTAGAAGTACCTGAATGAAAGGAAGATTGTTTGAAAGCGTCTTATTGTTTAAAACACAAAATATGCAAAATCAGACATACACAGATATGAATGTCAGTAACTTAAATTTAATTTTGACCTGCTTGTTTATTATATTTTATAAAAAAACATGAAGACGACGATAGTTACTCTCGATAATACCGGTATTATTGCAATCTCTAGTCGCAAGTTGGTCGCTTATTTTTCACCTATATTAGGATGAAGACCGGAACAGCGTTATATGGGAAAGTGGACTAATAACCCAGAAGCCATGTGTTCAGGTCCCCGCAACAGACTTGATTTTTTATTTATAAAAATGCGCTATTAGAAAAAAATGGCTTCAGTTGCAAAGTAACATTTATTAATTCTAAATTATAATACACTATGTAAATTTCACAGAATTTCAGTCTGATGGTTTATATTAATTTGTAAATATTCGTGTCTGATTGACTTACTTATTTGGTACTGATTAATCCCGTTATAACGCATTAGACATGCCTGCCAGGTTACAACAGAATATTTTTTAAAAAAATCTAGAAAATACGATTTCATCAAAATATTTCGTTCTATCCGTTCGTTAACTTTTCCTACTGCTTTTCTCTCTCGAAATTTATTGTTGTGCAAATAATTCAATAACGTTATTGTTTGACTGAGAAACCATACAATTCTCAACATTTGTAAACTTAATTAAGTTCTCATATTCTGCTATTGTCTCTTCATCGACATTCCCAGAAATCCTTGCCAGATATAACAACGACTGTAACCTTAATTTCTCATGAGCATAGCGTGAATAAAATATTCCGAACCTTGGTTGTTGGTGGTTCAAATAATTTATGTGTTATTTTGACAAACAAATTTCCAAACTGTCTATTTCATTCAATATATGCGAAAATACCACTTTGTTGATCTACCACCGGCCGCACGCTAGATTAGTTTTTACGCTTTCCGCCCTTGCCGTATAGCGTTTTCCAGTAGCAGTAGTACATATAAATCAAACGCACAAAGCCTCTAGCTTTTGTCGATCCCCCGGGAGGGGTCCGTTTCGCGGCAGTTTTACTGTTTGACACATTGCGAGACTGAGCGGCAAGCTTTCGGACTGAAAACTAAAACTAACGTCGAATCGCAATCGATTAACATCACACCAGGACGCGCAATATTATTTCCAAACAAAGCGGTATTTCGAATTCTCGACTCCACACACATATACATGGAGCAGATCTGTCCGAGTTAAAAGCGCTCGTCTTCCCACGCATTCAGATTGGTTAATAATAAACGCACGCTTTAAGATATGAGCGTGCTTCTTTGTTTTATTCCGTGTCGATTGTGTATAATGCGCTGATATGGAACGATTCTGCGCAGCATGGAATATCCCTGCATTTTCCCTAGCAACACTGATTTTCATAGACTTACCCAAAAGGCAGTCTGCATTGTTAACACTTTACAGGCCAATGACTCAAATATGCGTCATTGTAACATTATTGTTAAGATCTGCTTATGTGTTACTCAATGAAAATCGCTAAAGTTAATCAAAATAATTTTACATATATTCTATAGCATTCATAGCACGGTTTCATGATTTTGAAAAGCTTTTACTATTAAAAAATGCAATATGCCTAAAATAAAATGACTATAGTTTTGCCAGTGTACATATAATTGATTATAAAAAAATGCTTAGATAAAAATAGTTTAAAAATATGATTTTTTTATAATTAAAAAACAATGGCCAGTCGTGCATAAAATTAACTCTTGAATTTTCAGCGCTCTGTAAACTGTAAAAATAGATGGAAAGATCTCATAAATAGCATCATCATTCAGTATCACAATTCAAATAGGTTTATTTTGTGACGTTCTGCTTGTCTTTGAGTTAAAAACTCCATAGATAATATATTATACAGTCGATTCCGCTTAATTGGACATGTGGTAGTTATCCTTACTGATATTAATACGGACTTTTGATATGAGGGTATTAGTCAAAGTATATTTATACTGAATTTTGGTCAATAAGAGGGCGCAAAAACAATTATTGCTTCTTAGAAATCAAAAATTTACGTCAAAAGTTACCGAGCGTTCCCACTGCAACTGTACCGCCACGATTTTATTACTTTTGACGTGGATTTTAGACTTCTGAGAAGCAACAATTGTTTTTTGTTCTCTCCTATTGGTCTAAATTCTGTTTAGATATGCTTCATTTGATTATCATTTGTTGTTATATAAGTCTTAAAATTAACGCTAGATAGGCTTTGAATTTGACCAGAAAAATGCAAATCAATTGATGAAATACTATGAATCTTAATGAAATGGAAATAATAAAAAAATACTTTTTGGAACTTTTGTCTCCCCCCCCCCCTTTATTATAGTTTATATGTATTATGCACATTATTTTCATGACTTATTATAATTGCTTGCTTAAGAAGAAATTTAATATTTTTAAAAAATCATAGTATTTTAATTTATTTTAAATTTCGCTTATTTAGGACTAAATGTTTGAGGCCCAATGAGTTGTTCTCTATTACCCTGCTTCAAACTAATCAATTATTTATTGTATTTTATTCATCCTGCTATAACAAATTAATTTTAATACTTAGTTATATACAATATTTATGCCAAATTGCAGTAGCACGTAATCGGTCGACAGCACGTTGCTGTTCAGCTCAACTGTGCTATTTTCAACGTTTAAGTTGAAAGTTGAAAGCTGGAATGAAATGTGCAAATGTCACGTCGATACTGTTTATCACGTTTATGAGGAGTTTCTGTAACAGAATACACATGTATTCTCTGTTTTATAGTATAGAATATAGATGATATAGACTACTCTTTTGATTCTCAGTTTTATTTCATTATATGATAGTATAATCAATTTTTGTAGCCCAAAAATATCTATTGTATTTTTTTACCAAAAAAAAAAAAAAAAAGTAATTTTTAAAAATTAGTTTAAAGTAGAACTTGCGACATTTCAGCCTGCATTTTTATTATTTAAAAAAAATAATTACTTTCTGTGAATCTTTCGTTGCAAGACGTGCCTTGGCTCAATGCATTACCACTGGATAGACATACTTTATAGCTAATAAAAGATAGTATAGAAACAACAAACTAGAAATTACAATTTATAAATCTGTGACATTATTTTATTAATTATGAACTTTTATTACAAGATTTTTCGCTATCACGCAAAAACGAGTGAACGGATCGTAATGTGTTTTAGTGATTTAAAAACAATATTTTATTGTACCGGAATTTAATGTCATATTTGTTTCTTATACACATGTATATGATATTCTCTATGAGCTGAAGTGGCTAATCTTTAGAGAAAGGTTTGATCTAGCTCGATTTCATTAATCTTTACGATATTCATTCGCAAGTTCAGGAAAAATTAGGAAAACCTTATCTGTAATAATTAGGGATTCCAATCCCGGGATCCCGAATCCCGGGATCCCGGGATCCCGAACGATTTTCAATACCCGATGAGTCCCGGGATTATAAAACATAATCCCGAATTTTTCGGATTGGTTGATTTATCAAGCACAATCGAATTATTATTGACAACATCGTTATATTTCGTGTACAAACTTGCGCGAGTTGCACGTGTCATCTGTGAATCTTTGAGGCTGTGAGTCTAAAGTGCTTTTTCAGCAGCAGGCTGCTTAGGAACCAAAATCAGATCAAGGCTAAATGATAAAACACTTGATGCTTTGATGTAACTTCGTGAGTTCTATTCAAAATAATGTTTTTAATTAATTGTGTCTATGAATGTACATACCTATGTACATTCTTTGACAAAAGTTCATTTTTTTCTTCTCAAATAAATATATAACCTTCCCTTTTTTTTTTTTATTATATTATTTTCTATTTTAAGTCCAAGACTAAAATTATACGTACTTTATACATTGTACGTTATAAAAAACAGATGTAAAAATATATTGTATTATTCATTTTAAATTATTTTTATCGATAAAATAACATGAAAATTATCCCGGGACTGGTCCCGGGATCCCGGGATCGACTAAATGCAATACCGAAATCCCGGGATCAAAATTTTGGCCCGGGATTGGAATCCCTAGTAATAATAAATCAAAATTTTAATTATATAATAATCACAAATTCTGATCTCCCAGACGCGATAAAAATTGAAAAACATTTGGGATTTAAACCCATGTCTTTCAGGTATTAGTCAACGATTGACACCATTGTTCAAATATTTGTAATATATTTCGATAAATTGCTTTTTTACTCAAATAAAACATGTTTAGCTGTAAAGCTTAAAATAATTGATAATTAAACTGTTGTAGTCAATGAATATTATATTATTTTTCACAAAAAATGTTTTTTTTTTTATTTAAAAAAAAAATATAAAACATCAAGATATCTAAATGGCTAGTTTACTTATTATTTTATAATTATTATTTTATCATGCCGCATAAAATACATTTTACTAAATTTAATAAGGTATGATGGTTATTTTTTTTTTGAATTTCATAAAATGTAACTGATAAAATTTAATTAAGATATAACATATATGATGTTTTATTTTCGAATTAAAAAATCGGAATGAGCCGCATTTAGCTCGCGAGCCGTACATAGCCTACCTTACTATGTTCGATCATTTTTTGCTCACTTAATAACTACTGCTATTTATGTGACATACGAGTTCGAAGTTATCAAACGTACCAATTTGCATCCAGTGGGCTATATAAGTCTCCACTAATGTGCATTCTCTCCGTGACACTGTCTAGATTCACTAGATCCACTTTCAAGCGAGGTACCTAGTTGCTTGAAGTCCACCTGGTATTACGTCGGCTTATTGTATCACTATCCAAACAAGCGTATGAAGTTTAAATTCAACTTGGATGTATGAATGCATCTATGTAAAAGCAAGTTTATATCTCTCAATCTAAATAAAGTACGATAAACTAACTTTCCCCGTCGCTTTCGGGGGTAGCAACTCGCAATTAGTCCCGGTTTTCTCTTATTTTTTACGCTTCAGGCGCCACATATTCAAAACCAAAAACCCTTGAATGTGTGTTTAATCTGCGTCCGTCACTAGCTTGATATAAATATATCTTTTCGAGAGGCGCTCTGAATAATTTCATTGGTATCGCTTCGGAAGCATCTCTCTGTGTGTGCGTATAATTTTGCAGACACATGACAGACTCGCTTTCAGTCGGACTGAAGCGTGACGATTTTTTCAATCAAAAAATCGGCCATTTTCCAATATGAAATAATTGTGTAAAAAAAAACTCGTTAATTTGGAGCTTCCAGCGTGAAGGAATAAATTTCTCTCGTGAAATGTCACTATATATTACACATTTAAAAGGATATATTTTAACAAAGGTTGTTCTCTCAAGTGTGAAAAAATGTGTCTCGGGGGCCGAATCGTTCATTGAGTTATAAAAAAAAGAGCTTTCATTTCTGTTTATATTACGAGTTTATTATATTTTATTTAACATTAAATAAGTCGTTGTTGAGTTGTGGGCGCATATTGGACTAAGATTAATGATAGCGTCCCTTGTGTTTTAAATACCATTTCGTTGCATACATAATACACGACGAACTGAAGATGAGATAAAAAATAACTATTGAATCCATTTCGATATTGTCTGCAAGGTTAGATTTTATTATAATATTTTATGATAATTTTAGCTAGTCGTCAGTAAATTGTTTAATTATATATAATAATATCTTCATGTCAAGAAAGCATTACTTCACTAAATGTAATTAAATATATTGCAATAATAATATTTTTTGAAAAAATCTCATTTAGAAAACACTCACTACGTTGTAATCTGAGCAACTGAGTAACTGCTTCTGTTACACAGTAAGCTGTCAACCATTTGAGTATGTTTTTTTAATAACACATTACACAAATGTCTAACGCAGCTAACATGTTAAATGTCACTACTTTTCGGATTAATTCTTGCTTCAAGATCCAAGCCTCCACTTTGTGTAGGAGAATGTCAAAAACAAAACTACGAACTATTCGCATTCTCAGTTAAGGCTTAAGGTCACGGTTAGATAATAAAGGTCTCAATCTGAGAAATGCATTGCTTGCCGTTTATATTCGAGCTCTTACTTCCTGTGGTAAGTACCACTTCTCATTCAACCATGTACTCTGACTATGACTCGTTCTATTGCTTTTTTTGTCGATGGTTACGTTTGGTGTAGAAAGTGATCTTTTGGTTGAAATGATTCAGTTTTTCGAATGTTTCTTACTCTATCTCATTCACATTATTTACCAAACTTTTGTATTTAATAAAAAAATAATTGAAGGATCTCCTCTGATTTTTTTTATTAATCAAAAATTTGATGTATTTTATTAATTCATTCTTCCGGTGACTTATTTGTACATTTCGGGTGGTACCTCGGCTATAACTTAGCGGATGCTGGTTTTTCGGTGCTCCAACGCATGATCTTGGCGGTCAGTTGACGTCACCAAAACGTTAAATAATGCGATACTTTTCACGTAAAACATCCAACGTTGCACCCGATGTGTGGCAAGTTGCGCTGTCTTCTTTAAACCACATATCTTTCACATCAATGTATTTGATTATGTCCCAAAAATAATCAGTTATCATGCGCCTATAACGCTAATCTGTTACAGTCCGATTTTAATTGTTTTTAAAAAAATATGTCCCAATGACGCCGCCTGAATACAATGCGCACCAAACAGTCACTTTTGCATGTGGTCTCTTGTGAATCATAAATCACATATAAATGTGTCTCGTCATAGAAGAAGATTTTCTTTGAAAAATTAGCATTATCTTCCTGCTGCTCTAAAACTCAAAATTGTTATTTCTTGAGAAGAATTGAACAATTTTAACACGTTGAGCAGTGATTAAGCGATCCATTTTGTGAATGTGTTGTTGCAAACATTTTATACTTTGAGCACGCGTGATTATTGACAAGTGTCCGATTTACAGTACTGCCAACATAGGAAACTCGAATTAGTGTATCATCTATTATCTGCAAGTTTTACTGTATGATTCGCGAATTTAATATTATTTATTGACTACCTTTTCTCCAGTATCTTCAGATCACTCTTATCTAGAGTTTATTGAAATATTGATTTAGAGTACATGTTAAATAGCGAAGGTGATAAGATACATCCTTGTCGTACACCGCTTCTAATTCGGATATATTCACTGAATTTATTCTCAAGTTTAACATAAGCTGATTTGTAATGATATAATTGTCATCAATTCTTTTATCCTTTAGTATTTGTAGAAGTTTCAGATGTTGAACTTTGTCTAAAGCTTTTTCATAATCCATAAAGCACATAAACACATCTTTGTACTAGAACGTTTACATTGAGCCATTCGGATAATTACTGCTTAATAAAATATGTACTGCAAATTTGTTTGAGTAGACGGAAAAGATGAAATATATCATTATATATTGTAAAATAGCAAACATTAATAATATTATCATACCCATACTCTTTCATGATAGTAGTAAATAGGTATTGTTTAACGCTCAATTAAGCAATCTGAATATACCTTGATATGTGTTCACACCATATGAATATTTAGTAAGAGAGAAAACCTTCATCACTATTTTCGGAACTTTGACCTTACGCTTCAGGCTCATTTTTTTTTGCTATAACCTTTTTTTGTCAACCCTTTATATCAGCGATCAAATACACACTAGCGTTTATTCCGCATTTTATCTCGGACATCATTTTTTGCTCTTGCGGAATATGCGCCATAAATTTCCTTTTCTCGCCATGCATCGTTTCATTTAACCCCGCTTAACCCGGCAAACGTTCTTTTTAACCGCACTAGGAATAATTTAATTCGGTTAAAGTTGAACTTAGCGGCTCTAGCAGCTAAACGCTCGCGGTAATTCGCGCGAGCTCTCGGGATGTACTGATGTACATACATGTAATAATTATATTTGCAACAGTAGCGCCGTCTGCTCTAATTCCTGTCGTAACAATGGCAACAACAACAACCGGATATTAATTACAAAATATCGCTTTCATGTCCGTTTGACACGATGCAGGATAAATAACAACGCTTGCAGATCCAAACAATCTCGCGCGTATCATCATATTATGTATGTATGGACACATGTGCATATATATATACATATATGTACACTTGTACCCGCCTTTCGGTAAATACGCGAGCCGCTCAATGGGATTGCCCTCAACCGTCCATTACCTGTCTATGGTTAGTCGCGTTGCCGACCCGGGATTAATTAAGTTCCCGACTGTGGCGTCACGCTTGTGAGGTGTAGTGGTGTGGCAAGGGGATGTACGAAAAACGGACGCAAATGCCACCAGGTAATGGGGTGTCCCGAATGTGTACACTTATGTATGTATATATGTACACATATACATAATTAATTGAAAAGAAAATAGTTCCGAGACTATTTCCCAATCAGTCTACACAAAATACATTCACATGCTAAATTAACATCTCTGCTAATTTCAACATTAAAAAATATAAGCTAGATATAGAATAAGCATTCGACACCGTTTGGCACTATGGCTTAATCCATCAATTTTATAAATATAAAACCCCTTATTATCTCACACAATACGCTCATACCTGAAATATTAAAACTATGTTGTGAATAAAAATACCTGTGGGGGTATTGAATATTAGTTTGCTTCGACCGTTCTTCTTCATTATATATATTTAAAAAAATACTGACTTATCAATGAGTGCTGAAAAGTGTTCTCAATCGAATATTTGAATTTGGGCCCGATTTTCAACTTTATGAATATTCGAATAATTGGTCGAATATTCGTTTGTACTATCTATAATGTAATTTAAAATTAATCAAATTAATGCGCCTTTATTTTGATTCAAAATGCGTGACAATAAGATGCTTTTTCTCAACAATAAAATGCTTTTACGCATTCGAAAATGTTTTTCGTCCGTCTCTACTATGACCGAAATTCAAAGAATTCGTTTGTTGAATAAAACAACATGTTGGAAAGGTCCACCCTTTAACGCTAAAATCAAAATCAGGTGTGCGTCGCCAATTTTTGAAAAGTTCGGGCTACGTTTTTGAATTTGTTCTTTCAAGACGCAAAGATTTTGTTTTAATCAGTTCAATAATTCTATTTCTAATTACTTAATTTATATGAAAATCCGATACAGAACCGATCTTTATCTATATAAAATTTGTTCCAAACATTATCAGCTATTGTGTGTACGATAAATTCGATAAAATTATGCATCTAATCAAATTAAAATTTTACTGAATTAATTCAATTGCAGCTTATTAGTTTTAGTGATTAGAAAAAGCTGAAAAAGATTTGAGATAGTCCCTGATTAAAAAGTAATTTTCACAGCATTGCGTTATGCATATAATTAAAAAAATGAAACGATTATGAAAGTAATTTATGATTAATTAAATTAAATATTAATAACCAATAATTATTTTTTAATTAATTGAAATTTTACAGGAAATTAGTTGATTCTTTGCATAAATTAGTTAAATTAATTAATATTGGTGAAAATCGAGATAATCGTTACGAATATAATCTATTTTTTATTAAATATTTGAATAATTGTAAACTAAGAATAATTGAGAACCTTAGTGCTTGACGACACAGCCGTCATAAGTAGTTCTTACTGTCTTACCATGTGCAATAAAGTTACTAAAGTCTTTATAAAACTTAACTCTCGCGTACCGAAATCTTGAAAATGGGACCGAAAACTAGTATGAAGTACAATTCAACCCAAATTCAAATTGAGTATTAATGAACAAAGAATTAATATTATATAATAGTGAAATTAATTTAGATTTTCATTTTAGCATGTTTAAAATGCATTTTATCGGCATTGAATTTATCTATAAATAGATTTTTTTTTAATCATACTCTTATATTTAAAAATATTTTTATTCGAGTAAAGTTACAAATTAAAATTAATTATTAAGGGTAAACACCGAAACGTAAAAAATACGTAAAAACATAAAAAGTTATTTATAATCTCAAAACTTTGATATCTTTATTATTTTTTAATATATTTTTTATTTTACTTTGTAAAACTTTTTTTTTTATTTTTCGTCGGAGTCGTTTAAAAGTATACCGACTCCGACTCTGATTTTATCTTACGGTCTCTGATTTTAATAATTTTAATACGATTATTTTTTGCTAGCATGTAATTAATACCAATCAAAACAATAAAAATTACTAAGAAAAAATCTTTATTCACTTAATGATATATTTAAAAAGTAAATACAAAAAATATATTCAATAAATATAATATATTATACATGAAATAAAACATTTATATTAAATAAAACGATACATTATAATAAATTTAATTATTATACTCGCAAGGGGAAAAGCTTGTTTCATTGATTTTATTTTGCCAGGTTGAGTAAATCTTTAATAATACTAAATCAAAATTTAATCCTTACCATCCGTTATTTATACTGAATTAGATCTTACAAAATAATTGCTTCCAATAAGTCAATGTACATGGAAGCTCTTAAATCAGATTTGATTATTTCAAGCGCGGAAAATAAACGCTTAATGTTGAAGAAAATTATAAAAAGGAGTCGGATTTTTGCGACTCCGACTCCTCCTAAAGTACAACGACTCCGCGACTTCAACTCCTCAGTCCTGTTTTTTATTACTATCATACTTAGTCACCTTTTTAATTTCCCCTGTAAAATAGATAATGATTTTTAACTAACAGCTTATACTTAATTTCAATATATATGTATATAGTATGATGTATGTGTACAATCTATACGTACATCATATTTTATTGTATTCATAATCTTGTAATAATCAGATGCAAAAAAAATATAGTAATGACCTTCCAATAGCTGTTTCACTATAAATATGCATTCAAAAAAAAACATACTCCATATATGACTTTTTTTTATATAGTAAGATACTTTCGAACGTATCAAAGTTTTATATGTTTCAATCGAAAATATTATTATTCTTTGTGGGAGTTTCAAAGAAGTCAAAGACAGGGCGCGGTGTTTTTTATACTTTACAGGCCGCAAAAATTCAAGTGTTAACTTTATGCACGACGCCTCCAAAATATCATATTTTAAATTACTTCATAAAATTGCCTTAATTTTAAAATAAATTGATTTAATGGACGCAAAACAAGTTAAAAAATACAAATTTATATTTTTTCAATATTTTACAATACCCAGGCATAAATATAGGCATGAAATTTTAAGTATTTGACAATTTTTACAAATTATACAAACATGTTGATGACGTTAAAATATACATATATACAGATAAACGTAGTTGAAAACTAGTAAAAATTTATTTATTAAAATTACATTTATTTAGTTACTATGATGGGCCAGATCGTTATTCTCCGAGCGGTAGTAGAGAAGCTGACGGAGGGATGATGTCAGTGGAAAATCATTATAGTTACAGTATAGCGGAAGTTGATCACTCTCTTCTGTGGTGCTTGTATGGTGAGTCATTCTCAGGATGTGATCGTCCCTGACCGTATGTTATCCGCAGGCGGGCAGTGTCTTTGAATCTGAATTGAGTCCATTTGAGTCCATTCTGAAAAGCATGCTGATGAATCACAATCATGCAGCGATCATCCAGCCAATCGTTGCACTCGCTTCTTAGAACAACGGAATACAAAAGTGTTACTTATTGATGGATATCTCAGCGGTCAAATTGTGCAACGGGAATATTGTGATTTTACAGTAATTTTATTTTTGTCTTCCGGTGATATATTGTTTCGCAACAAAGAAATATTCTTTCAATGCACCAGAGAATCTTTGCATGTTATTTTCACGAAATCATTTTTTCTAGTCGTAATGAGGGCTTTTATGTGGTCCCATTCTTTACACTATATTGTCTTGTTTCTCTCAATTGTTAATGAATGATGAATTTTGGTCACAGCAATTTATTGTGTGATTTTCAAGAATAAGAACTCTCATACTTTATACCATCTTTACCGATTTGGGTGCTAAACAACGATATATCGTTGTTCGTCATTATATAAAATAAATGCTAACAAAACTTGTTGTTCGCATTGTGATGCTCGGAAAAGTAATTTAATTTGCGAGCTTGCTACTACGTTGCTATGACAATAGCATGAAACAGTTTTTGAATAACTTTAATTATATAATAATAATGTATAAAAACCACTGATGCATATTTAAAAAATATTTTTTTAGAAACACCGTAGCACCCACGTTTATTTAAGTCAGCGTTTCCAAATCTTTTTTGGCTCGCGTACCATTTAGTAGTACATCACGCTTAATTGTACCACTTCGTAAAAATGATTGTATTTCGAGAAGTTTGTTATTCTATTTGCATTATAAATTTAAAGGGTGACTATATTACCTAGAACTTTTTTTAGTTTAAAAAAAATACTAAAGGTTTTATTTTTTCTGATATCAATGAGACATTTGAACTTTACATAGCACAATGTTTTTTTTAAATAAAAGGTGCCAAAGCTCATTTATTGTCGAAATTCAAAACCAGGACATTTAAGAAAGTATTTTCTTAAAAACTAATTTTTAATAAAAAAAAATACATAGAATTATATTAAATTATTTGAATTAAAAAAAATTAAATGCGCCGCAGGCAAATTTTTTCCCAAAAATTACCGATATTAATAGAAAATATTTGTATATAAAATTACTTAAACACGGTAAATGTAAAAAAAATTCTGATGAAAACGAGACAATTTACACTTTCATTTTTACAAATTTACAGTAGCGCCGCAGGCGAAATTTTTGTTTTAAATATAATAATATTAATGAAATTGTATTTAAAAATATTTTTATTACCGAAATTTTCTATTTATTATCGGAAACAATAGTTTTGAAAGTGTTGCTATAGATTATAATACATTGTTATCAAGTTATAAATTTAATTTTTAAACTAATTTTACACAAATATAAGCACAATAATACAAGCAAAATAAATTTAAGAAGATCCTTTTGCTTGTTTCGAAGAACATACTCTTTTGAAATTTGGTTCAAATGATGTGAGATATACCCTTAAATCTACACCTGCGTCTAATTTGCTTCGATACTTATTTTTTAAAAAAACATATGAAGAAAAAGCTCTTTCTACTAATTCCATACTAGTGAACGGTAATAAAAATTTGAGAGCTTTTTCAGAAAGTTCTTCATATTCTTTATCGATGTTTAACCAAAAATTAATTTGATTGTTTCGTTCGAATTTTACTTGTATAGTTTTGTCACTTGACAAGTCTATTAAATATTTTTTATCTTTTATTGATAACGATGAAGCTTTTTCTAAATTTTCTGCATAGAAGGGGTTTGAAATCCAAAGATATCTTTGTTTTCGGGCTTTGAAAATACTCTATGAAAGACGATTTTAATCCTGTTAAATGAGCTATTATATGTTCTCGTAAATATTGAGACAAGCTTACCTTATTTTTAACCAAAAAAGTATGTATAGTTTCGAATACTTCCGGTTGATTGTTTTCGATACACTGTTTCCAAAAATCTAATTTCTTAACCATACTTTCAATTTTATCATTAACATTAAAGATCGTCATCGAGCTTTTCTGAAAAATTACATTTAGGAAAAATACAATTGTTTAAATGATATTATATTTTTATAACTGATTTTTGTAAAAATTTTATGTCCGTCATTACTGATTATTTTTCGCGTACCACCAACTATCCACTCGCGTACCACCGGTGGTACCCGTACCACAGGCTGGGAACCGCCGATTTAAGTCATCGGTTTGTAAAGTGTTAAATTATACACGTATTGGCCAGGTAATAGTGCTGCAGCGAGCTGATAATTAGGTGATGCATAGATACGAATTTCTTCAAGAATCTCTGGGTTGCTTATATTGCCTATGAGCAGCTTGAATATGTGCATTCGTACATATGACTCAATGGAATCATATTCCATCACTCATTGTATGAATTTTGAGGGAAATAAAAATATATCTGAGACACCTTTTTTAGACCTTTTCTAATAAAAGTAAGTCATTTGCAGTATTTGGTACTGCGTGCTAGTTGATTAATTACACAAGGTACACAGTAACCTTGAACTCAATTAATGCGCGTGAACGTGAATATATGAATGAAAACCCAGATAACATTAATTATTACAGGTGTTAGTAATAGAAATTCGAAAAGTCAATGTATTTTTGATCAGATCTTAGGATGATCCGCCTCTGTATGTTTTGCTTTAGATTTTTTTTATTAATTCTTTAATAGTAACATTTCATAAATTAAAAAATATTAAATAAAAATAAGGCGCCTATATATAGGTAGAAATGCTGTTTTTATTGTTATTGCACCTGATTATTTTTTTAATACACTTTTAATATTTTTTTAACTAACGCGAAGTCAGTAACTAATACACGAAAAACGTTGGTTCGAATCCCATATAGATTTTTATCGTGTAAGTGTTTATTATGTAATTATTATTCCGATCTATTATCCTGATTTCACGAATGAATATCGCGATAAATAATCAAAATAAAACGAGCTAGATTATGTGACATCTATTGATTTTAATATGTAATAATTGTTTTTAATTTATTAAATAGCTATCACTGGTTTATAAGCATTGATTTCAGTCTGGTGTCTCACTACTAACTTAATAGTTGTTGAGTGTTTATACCGCTGTAACGCATTGGGCTAACGCCTGCTATGTTGGAATATTAGATATACAAAAAATAAAACAGTAATTGTTATTATGCATAAAAATAATCTAGACATTTCGGACTTATAAAGTATTATATAAAAGAGATTGATATTGAATGAATGATTTTTAAAAATATAATCCTAAATAATATTTTCTCAATTCCCAGCTTAGTGCCAGATATAAAGTGCTATTCAATATTACTTCACGCTTCAGTGGCATTAGTGAATGGCAAAGTCAATTGAATTGATTGGAATCCCTATTAATACATTTGAATTTTATTATTTATATAATATCATGAACGAGTGTGAATAGAGGAGTGTTTGCCGAAGCGGGCTACGTATATATTTATATTTGACCATATAAACGGTACCCTTCTGCTAATGGAGATAGGTAATAAAATGCAGTAAGTTCAAAAAGGGCCAATTAATAGCGTATGCTGCTTGAAAGGACGTGAAGGGGTTAGTAATCAACGGCTCGAGGGAGGCGAGCGTATCGTTCGACACTCGAATAAATTCGTATAATAGCATTTTCTAATCGAATTTCCCCATAGAGACATTAGTAATTTTCTATATTTTATTAGAAGCGTTTTGAGCGTCACCGTCCCCAAACTGGTGACCCCCAACTTGCATTAGTATGCACTATTACCCAATTTAGATTGCAATTTCCGCACATGAATCCATCCATTTTATCGTGTATTATGTTCACAATGTTATGGTAGGTGAGCTTTTTTTTATGATTATCTACTTTTGTTCGAGCCGCCAGACGGCTATTCGTCAAATAGATAATTTCGTCATTTGCGTCGTCTCGGAGTATATCTCTTAAAACATTTAGAATAATTTCACGCGCCGTTTTTCACTTTATAAAAGTCGCCGGCGCACGTTTATTTTCTTGAAGGTTAGCCAAACGTATTTTATTTGTTTTTATTTTTTATTCATAGATTTATTTGTTGTCACTTCAAGCCTTTCAAATGGTACAAAACGAACGATAGATGCCTTTCAAAGTTGACATTGCCCCGCAATTGAATGGGTTCACCCCCAACACCTAAATAAAACCGCACAACACACATTTATCCAATTTGTCGGACTAGCTCAACGTCCGTTTTATCGTTTTCGATGATTAGGTAGGTGGCTGAGGTACACAGATTAACTATATAAATTATATTGTGTAGCTGTGTAATAGCATAATGCTTTTGTTACGCAACAATGGTCGCTTAGAACAATCTATTTGCCTAGATTCGCACAAGCGCTCGGTCGATACGATTAAACAGCGCCCGCACAAAAGATATGCTCGGGCACAATTTGTAGGACGAGATCGTCTCCAGATTTTCGACGAAAAAGTTGCGGTCAGATCAAAAGGACGGTGCTTAAGTCCGGTCTACTTTGCGGTCGGTCGGAAGGACCGCGCTGGGAAATGCGCTTGATAACTTTGAGCATAAACGTAACGTTATATACCGTTATAGAGATTCGCTTTGGTAGCAAAAGCTTAGTGCTTGCAATTCCGGAATTACGGCACTAGTCCGTAAGGGTGCCGTGTTAAGGGTTTTCATTGCATCAATAAAAAAAAATAACATAGTCGATACTCCGATAAAAATTGATTGAATCTGGCTAGAGAGCATATTGTGAGGTTGACGGTAAAAACAGTCCTTCATAATACGTAATACATTATTTATGTATTTAATTATAAATATAATTAAAACGTCAGCGCTCACCGACTCTCATCTGACTCGTGACACCCAGCTCCACACTAAGCTCGCCAAAATTTTATCATTAATATATAATATATGTTACAGTAAATGTTTCAATGAAGTTATAATTTAACTTGTATAAATATAATTTACTAAATAGCCAGTTATAATGTATGACTCTATTTCTAGTGGTAAAACTATGTTCATTTTTATTTTTTATTAAATTCTCTGGTAACATATTATTTTCTAACATATTTATCTAAAACATACATCTTCAATATTCAACTATTCTAATTTATCAATCATACTTCTACAATTGGTAAATTTATTTTATTTAAAATTACTCTCATTGCTCAATTTTGTAATTTTTAGGACATATATTTTTTTTTTGGATTTATATTTCTCATCATATTTAAAAAAAAAAAATATATATAACATGTATAATGTTCCTTATTTTTTTTTATAATATATCATATAATCAGTTAAATGATATTTTCGTTAGTAATAAAATCTTCTGGTTAAAATGTATTCAGATATATTTTTACTGAAAGGTTAGCGAAAATATAACTTCACTGGTAATATACTTCACTGTAACATATACAACAATGACTTTATCGATTGTACTTCTCAAAAAATATATTTATACAACTGTTTTGAATATATTGATATAATGAGCAACATAACGTTGTCGCTATTAAATAAAGATTTTAATATTTACGAGCTCAATTATGAATTCTTTAGTTTAAAGAGACTCTAATTCGAATACCGTATTTATTCATCTGTATTATGGTTATTTGTTATTCAAATATTTGTTAAACTATTCATTTATGACATTTTTAGTAGAATACTTTAATTTTCTTAATTTCTAAAAACACTACATAACTGATTAACTCTAAAATACAGCTGTGTATTATTTATTATTTTTTTGTATTATCACAACGCTGGTAGACATTTATTCGATACATGTACCGCTGCATTATTTACAGCTCAACTGTACTCTTTTTGTTTAATGACATTTATTTTCTTATCTAGTATGCTATTTATAACAGTCATTGCCTTAACAATGAAGAAAATATCACTTTGTAATTGCCGAAATTTCAAAAATCATTCCTTGTTTATATTTTTCTAGTATTGAATTTGCACGACATGATTTTATTGCTTTTGTCATGAATTTTTGACTTCTGAGAAGTGAAAAATACACAGTAAATGTATATATTTCTACCTATAGAAAAGTTTAAATGATATAATTTTACTAGCACCTGTCAGATAAATTATATTTGCACTGGTAAAAATATATTAACCGGTGAAAATTAATTCCGATATGATTTCACCGAAGTGACTTATTTAAAAAAAATCGGGATAGATATTACAAATTAAATAAGGAACATATAAACCGAATTTTGTCCAATAGGAGAGCGCAAAAATCAATTATCCCTTCTCAGAAGTCAAAAATCCACGCCAAAAGCAATAAAATCGTGCCGTCGCCATCGCAGCGGGAACGCTCGTTACCGAGCGTTCCCACTGCGATGGCGCCGACACGATTTTATTGCTTTTGACGTGAATTTTTGACTTCTGAGAAGTGATGATTGTTTTTGCGCCCTCCTATTGAGCAAAATTCGGTTTGAATATATTTTAACCAATACTCTTATATCTATTTGACCAATACTATTTGCGTTAAAACAGTCAGTTCCAAAGCTATACATTTCATCAGTATTCATAATTGAGAAAGATACGGTAAGTTTGGGTTTACGCCCTACTATTAGCTCGAAAGCACACGATACGGATATACGTTATATATACTTATCATTACTCCGTTTCATTGTATATATATATAAAATATAGTAATGATTTCAATTTATATAAATTTGTTCAAAATATAAACAGGAGTAATAATATGCATATCGAACGTATATCTGTATCGTGTGCTTTAGAGTTAATAATAGCGACGTTAACCCAAAATTGCCATCTATGCTATCAAACTGACTGTGTTACCGCAAATATAGTATAAAAGAGCTGTTTGATACATAGTTTATTGCACACGTATATAATTAATGCATGGTATTAGTATGGGGTGGCGGTGTCGAATATCTCGAATGAATGTCGAATGGTTCCTGGTGGTCAACTAAGTTGGGAGTAAGTTCGTGTCATAGGAGCAAGAGTGATTGATTGTTTGATTAAGTGTCATTATTTATACTAATCTTTTGATGAAACTTGGATGAATTGGAAAAAATCTCAATTTATAACTAATTGCGTTATTGTTTAGCTTCGCCTCCGTGCACTCTTCAGTGAAAATTTGTGGGGGATGATCCGATATTTACAAAGAAAATTAATATATATAACAACGTTTTATTCCAAAGCGTGTTTAACTTTAATTAAATAAATGGATGGAATTATTTTTATGATGTGAACGTGTACGTGAGAATTAAGCAACATTCCTGGGTATTCCTAAATTAATTTTTTTGCTCTTTCTAAAGGGCTTTTAGTAGAACTTACAAATAACGATTATATAATCAATCAATATTTTTTCCTAAATATAATCAGCGGGAGAATTTTTTGCCGGAACACAATTGAAAATTTAAAATAATAATTTTAAAAACAAATCATTCCGATTGTTTCGATAGATTAAAAGTCCGTAATATATGTTTTAAATTCCGCTATTTTAACTATAAAATAGAACGGCATTTTTAAATATTTTACTCGAATGGCGTTCCCGAGAGTTCCGGCCTACTTTCACCCCTGTATTTATGTTGATGTAATTAATGAATTTGAAGTGGAAGTAAAAAAATGTAATTGAAATATAAAATTTACGAAAGTTGTATTTAAATTGTTTTAATAATATTTTTCCTAAAAATATATTAAGGGTCATAAAAATATAATCTTGTACAGCGCACATCAAAAAATATTTTTTAATGTATAATTTCGTGTTTTTAATAAAATTATATAAGTCATATCAACAGTTGCTAGTAAGACTAAATTTTTAAGTAGACATTATATTATAATGTAGATGTATATAGATGGTTCAACGTGCCTTAAAATAACTTATGAATGAGGGGCGTTCGTTATATGTGGGTGGCTATGGCTAAGTCTAATAAATCAACTGAAAAGTTTTCATGCTTTAACGAATGAGTTTTCTCTAAGAAATATCTCGAAAACGAATGTAAAGTTTTCGCGTAAAAAGGGTTCGATTGCCGGAAAATTTTAATATGAAATGAAAATTACATTTTTATGTAAATGCTTTAAAAAAATATTAGTATTAATACAGTGATGTTTTATGCCACGGAAATATCAATGTAATCGTAACAAACAATCAAGCCATATCACTTTGACATTAACTAGATTCGGAATATATGTATACGACATATCATCGCGATCGGTCGAAACAAACGACCGATTTTATGTGACATAGTCATCATATATAATTTTGAATAATTTATATGCATCATAATGAAAATTTCGCTCGATAGAATTTATTACGTCATAAATCTGACGGCGCGGCGGATTTACGATAAGATTTTAATAACGTTCGCCTCTCCTCTCCACACACGTATGAATGGATTCTTCGAAAGCTCTCAATTATTGGACATTACCAAGTTTTCGACGATCAAACTATTTACGGCCGATATTATACTCCCTCTTTGTCGACTTTGGGCGTTTCTTCGGCGGTAGAAATCAAAACTTCCCCTTGGCTCATTAAAATTTCGATTAACTCTCGCGTCTCTAATCTCGCGTTTTAACGTGTATTTAATCTTGGCTTGTGGGAGGGTTGGTGGTGGGTGTTGCGTTTTATGATGTCTTCGCTCTCGCTATGTGTATATATTGTACAATTTGAGATATAATATTTGTTTTAACTTGTGCGCGTGGAGCAGTCTTTTATATACTCACTCGTGTGCTCGTAGCACGCACGGCTCACTTTTACACCTGTGTGTAATGCACGCCATTCGAGCGAGACATGTTCTGTATGATAAAGCGATGAAAGAAATCCCGCAGGACTCGAGCACAATGTGGACCCTTGATTCAATATGAAAATGCGGACATGCGCGTAGATTGTGTTTTATCCTGTTTTTATAATGGGTATAAAAAAGTGAATTTCTTAACGATTTCTAAAATAGTTTAAGAGAGGATGAAAAATGTTTTACTAGCTGCGGTAGCTCACTACAGTGAGGGACGGACAGCTAGTTTATATCATAATATATAATAGTAACATAGACATAAAGTATGTAGTAATTAAATGTGCCTTTGTGCAAGCTTTCAAATATTTTACCACTTATGTCAAAATTTTCCATTATAAAGAACGCTTCAGTTATTTTCCCAGAAGCGATGTTAAGTCAAGTTATTTGAGAAGCAGTTTTTGCGAATTGTGGTAGTTTACTTATTACTGTAACTCTACATTTTAATTTATGATATTATACTTTTAATTTAATTAGCAAAAATTCATTCAAAATTTGATGCTAGATTTATTTAACATTACCATAATAAATACATTGTGCAAGGAATTATTACGGAGTTTAAATCGTATGATTTTATGAAAGCATTTGAAAATTAATTCAAAACCGATTACATAAATATTATCATAAATTGTAATTGGGATAATACAATTTAAAGGGTAACATAATATAGTAAAAACCATAGTGTAGCATTTATAAACTTTTAACACTTGGTTATTGTAAGTAAATAAAATAAAAAAATACTGACTGTGCTACTGTGGCTAATTTATAGCGCATAACATTCCTTAAAATAATTTAGAAGATAATTAATTACGTCAAATTTCACTCACGCGCTTATATTCTCGTGCTATTCGCTCTTAAAAATAATCTTATATTTTCAAACATTTTTTAAATTGATACATTTTGCTCTTTGATTCTCACATTGCTTATAATACTTTATCTGTTGCGTCATAGATTTAAATACATGGTGCAATATTTTAAATTATATTATTTCTTTGGCATTCCCATATCGTTTGTGGCCGGAAAACTTTATATTGTAAACATATATAAATTATCACTTATATAAAAAATGTAGATGCCGCTATCAGGCGGTGGAGTTGAAATGGAAGGTATTGGAAGTCGAAGAATTTTCGCGGGCGTGTCGAGTTGAATTATTGTTGGCTGTGGTTTCATGGTGCATCGGTGGTGTGTTATCGTGGTAATGCTCGTGGCGTTAATAATCGCATCTCCGGTGTCCCTGTAACTAACAATCACATATTTTATAATGCTGGTTAAATTGTATCGCTTCTTAGACACACATACGAAATGTGTTTACGCCTTAAAATAGACGGGTCCAGATGACCCCCCCTCCCCCGGTGATCGGTAACCAAAGGATATAAGAATAATATAATTATGCGTGTGGTAGAATGTATTATTTAGCTAGCATCCTTTAAAAATAAAGAGTTTTTTAGCGGTTTTTTAGTCATTTCATTCATTGTAGTAAATAATACTGTATTACCTTTACTTCCGAGACGTGTTTCGTTTGACCGAAATGGAAAGAATAACCTTAAAATTATTACAAATTGTGCAGGTGGTTAAAAACCCCGCAAATTAATTTGTATTTTATAGTTTTCATATTCGTCATAAAACTGCATTTCTTTTTTGATCTGCTTTGTTAAATTAACTGTCGCTGATGTACGCTAATAATAACCAAGTGATCTAATTGATGAATTATAGGTGGTTTACACAGATTTCAGTTATACTATAATATACATATGTAAGAAAAAAAAGATAATATTAAAGCCACTTGAAACACCCTGGCCCTGCGCGATGCGGCATCTGGTGGTGTGGTCACATTGGTGTAGTACTGTAGTAATTTATTTATTACTAGTTTTAAATGATTTTCATAGATTTTTTACTAGTTTTAAAATCAAAATTTATTACTAGTTTTAAATGATTTTCATAGATTTTTTATAACTTAGCTACATTCATTGTAAATTTTTATGTTCACTTTAAAATATTAGTTATAATTAAGTGTGCAACTACAATTTCGATAAGGTTATTGCCGACTGTATTAAATATATAGTTCTAGATTATGATTTGTTGAACACACTTGTTTTTAAAATAAAAACTAAATCAGTAACGAGATCATCCTTTATCGTGTATGAAGAACAATAAAACGCCGATAAAAAGTGGCACGGCGTAAAAATTTACGACGTCTCGCGACATTCGATCAACGATCATAGCCGTGATATATATATTCGCCCTAAAGTCGTTTAGGGGTTGGTTTCCAGCTAGGAGAGAGATCTCCCAGATTGACCGCCGTTGCCACTTGGACTTTCCGGCTGGAAATAGGACGATTACGGTGAAAAAGTGGACTTTAGTGCTGCTGCGGTAACGTTTCGCCGTTTCTCAATCGTTGCCCGCCTGCCCTCCCACAATTCGTTTCGACATCCTTTTATGTAAAGTTTGCGGATGTCGCTTTTCCGCTGAAAACTTTTAGGTTCGTGCTTTTTTGCCAGGTGCAAATTCTACCGCTTTAATAATTCAAACCAAATCGCGTGTTCGATTTTTTTCGCGTTTAAAAATTCTTATAATGCTACAATGATATTTCACATTGTATATAATTAAACAGTGAAATAATTGGTTCATATATTGATTAAAAAAATATCCTCGCTCTTAATAACATTATACAATGTACGCACTTTAAGACGTAAGAAATATAACTCGGTCATAAAATATTTTTCTATATTTATATTCCCTGCTTACTAATTCACCCCTCTTTTGTAACTTGAATACTACGTGCGTTTTTGAAGATTTAGGGCGTAGCGATTGTTTCCTTTCTCTCTCTTTTTGAATGCTCATTTTTAGCTTTATTGCGCTTAAAAATAAAATTTATTTTTATGATTTCTTTGTGCTGGCTATATTGTAGCACAAAACATTTATTATTCTTACTGGATATGAACTCTTTGTTAACGCAAATAGTCGAATACAACTATAGTAATATAACAATACAACTTATATAATAATAAGTATCGAAGAAGAGATATCAAGCTCATTATTTTATATATTTTAAAAGATATAAATTATGACTTAAGGAGGCGCCACACACGTAGCGATATTGATTTTGCGAATAAATTTCAACGCTTTGTTACTTCCATATATTTTATGATACGATAAAAATCAAAATGAAAACTCGCATACCGTTTGCATATGAACAAAAACACATACGTCGCTTCACAATGGCGTTTAAGTAACGACCGTGATGGATCCGAAAAACGCTAAAGTCTGAGTCTTTATGTGTGGCCGTTTAAATATAATATTTTAGAACTCGGCTACTTGACGACGTTATTATCATGCAAATATTCCCGGTCTTTCTCATTTCGTTTTACTTACGTATAATCGCGTGTTAAAAGCATACAGCTTCCTAAACCCATATTGCGTCTCATTATTTTATTTTATTTGTGTCGCTATCTTCGGTCACTGCTATGCAGTCGTTATAGTCATAATAGTCACTTGCATTTTAAGCTAAATATATTTAACTGGATGAGTAGAGAATTTACGTTAATATTCAAGTTCGGTGTAAACCGTACGTGACAATAGACGGATTATAATTAAAATTATTTTTTGTTAGTGTGGAAAGATTGCACCCGGAATGCAACATCGCCAGCTCATTTATTAAAAATATTGAATGGCCGTTACAAAATCAAAACTGTCGAATGATATAGGTTTTAATCTTTCTTAACTTCTAGTAATAGTCACCAAAGTTCTTGATACAACCAATCTCCCTTAAGCGGACCATATGTATAAAAACAGATACACAAGATACTCAAAGCGATAATTTCTGTTCGGGACCGGCTCCCGACAACATCATCAATCATTTCAACAATAGCTCTTGAACTTGAACTCACTAGGATCAAACCAACTTGAACCACGTGGAGCCGCCGATCAAGGACAGACGGAGAAGATCGAAGAAACAGCCGCTTCTCTCTTCACGTTACCTTTGGTCTAGCTTGACGTCCAGAATCCCTAGTTCAACACGTCTCATACACTATTAGATCATTTTGACACAGACTCGGAAAATAAGACTACGTATACAATTACATAGCTATACAACTTTATGTAAACAGACTGCACAATATCAGTCTTAAACAAAAATACTTTGCCTTGTATCAAAATCATGACTAGGACAATATGTTATATTTTTTAATGCAGTTTAAATTCAAATCTCTCCACATATGAAATATTGTATAGCTTATTCTCATTGGTATGATACTAAACGGACAGTTAGGCGCTGGTGGCAGATTCCACGGTCCAGACTTTATGCATGGCAATGTTTGGTCTGATTAATTTTTTACTCGGGTTCACTAATTGCGTTTCGGTCGTACCATAATTAACGTCGGCCTTATCGGAGCGCGGATCTTGTGCGTCGTCGCGTCCCCCCACTTTTAAAACCGCTACCCCTTTTTATAGCGCGATCCTCCCCAGTTTCGTAAATGAAAATCGTCTCTCTTGTTCCACAGAGATTTATGGATCCCAGCTTCGTCCGACGACGAATCACCCCTGTGTGTTTTTTTACTACCCGTAGTTAATTACTCGAGTCCTTCCACCCCCCTTTTCTCCTACCAGGCGATGATATTTTAAGTGAATTTCAACTAATCTCATATTTTTTAACCAAGCTCAAAAGCTCTGTTCACACGCGTAGATATGTATCACATTCAATTTACAATCGTAAGAGTGCTTTTATTTTGACCGCCACCTGTGTATTATGTTTTAATTATATGGTTTAGTTTCGCGTGCGGCGCCGGCATTTTAGATCGTTTTGTAAACGTTTTAACGCGATATAAAATGTCCGATTTTTGCGATTGCGATACATTCGTACATGAAATAATATTTTTAATTTAATATTTGACGTGTGCACAAACATATCTTAATTACACAACTTCGTCATTTGACAGGTTACGGCGTGACGTTGTCATTTTGCGATGTGACATATTTTCGTTTTAATATAGTTGGACAGATTTCCATTAGTTTCAATCTAAACGATGTTCGAATTAATTACTTTCGATCATACATCATTATATTAGTTTAAAAGCACGTCCAAAAAATGTATGTTTATCCTACTAAATAATCAGGAACTACAGTTTTTTTTTGCCACATTTAGTAATATAGATATTTTTATATACATATATTTTAAATAATATCAAAGGAATAACTTACTTATACCTATTTGAGTTTAATTAACTAACAATAACCTGGTTCCTCAGTGGAGTGTTGACCATTTAAAACGCATTTGCACAGTAATTGTTAATTTTACACTTAAAAATAAACCTTTTAATATCTAGTCAAGAATTATTAATAAATGGAGTTCGCAAACCGTTATCATTAAGTTCACCCAAAGCTTTAAGGCTTTGGTAGCACTGCTCTCAAACAGCGTGTTTACTTTAAAGTCTCTGTAATTGAACTGTGTAATCTACCCAGCACGAAAATGTAAATATCTGCTCTGGAAAAACATTCACATTCTTTAACGAGCTGTATAATGTAACTATTATTGTAACCTTTAAAAATGAACGAATAAAGCCTACTAGTTCGTTAAAATATGTTAAAGTTATCAGTAATTTGTATTAGACATAAAATATGATAAATCAACATAGTCTCTTTTATTATTCACACTAATTCATAGATGCTGTATGGCTTCTACAAAAATCTGATGGAGCTAAATACGGTCAATATGGAGGTTGTGGTATTATTCAAAGCCGCATCAACGAATTTTAGACATTGCGATTGATGATCTGTGCTGGGGCATTATCATGCTGAAAAGGCACACATTTCTTTTACAGATCGATCTTAGTTGATTAGTATTGTTTGTTAATGGCTTGACTCATACAAAAGTAATCCACTATCATTCCAAAAATGGACGGTATATTACCCTTGCGTTTTTGGAAAGTAGTAAAACAATAAAAAAATCATTAAGATATCAGGATCAGCTTCAAACGTTAACACGTCTGGTTAACCGTCAGAAGCCGAGGAACCATTTCTAACTCACTTCTCAAGATATTTTTAACTCGTTCATATGAGATGCCCTCTGCCTTTATTGTTACTCACACATTTATTTACTCATCTGCTATCAATCTTGTGTTGAATAAAATCGATTTTTGCTTCATTTACAGTTGCATTTCTTTCACCGCGAAAATCATTTCCAATGTTTTCATTTAATTACCTATTATTTGCTCTTGTGTATGAAGCGCGAGATGCTTCTCGGGCATTTTTGCATTTTTCGGGTGTGACTTTGCAACTAAATAGACGCCAGAAAATATGTTAAAAGGTACTGTAACATATTTTTCTTTGTAAATTTTATACTTTTTTTACTACACTATACTACTTATAAGGCTTGTAATTCAAAAACAAACACTTGTAAAGCCCGCTGATGTCATTATTAAAATAACTTTTCATGGTGGGGGGTATGTTGACGCCCGTTCCGCATGTTATATACATTAGGAAAAGTTAACGTTGGACAGTCATTCGCTCCAACCGTCCTTACGTATACCGACACTCAAAACATAGAACTCATGCTATTTATTTTTACCGTCTAAAGTAAAATAGGCTTTTCATTAAAATATGACTACCGTAAAAAAACTTATAAAATACACGAATTGAAATTGAGAAACGATAACTCGTGTATCCGGGGAAATTTATTAAAATAAAGTCGCCACATTTCCTTAATTGGTCATTGAAAAAGGGGTGGAGAACAAAATCTACCATAGAGGTGGCCATGGATGAAAATACTGAAACACAGGCAACCAAGAATCATTTTGCCTGAGGCCTTCTACTGGCATTTTTATTGTGAGGAGAGGAAATCTTCGAAAAACACCACCAGCCTCCAGATTTCTGGTGATTGTGCCGGATTCCGCTGATTACAGCGACCTATTGGCTAAAACATCTCCCCAGCCCTCTCCCGAACGACCACTACTATCTTTCAGATATTAAAATAGTCTTAATTACGTACCCGTGGTCAACACTTCTCAATTGCGCCATATTTATTATTTAATATCAATCTGTGTCCTTTCAAAAATAAACCATGAAAATAAGGTTGTGAAAGGTTAAGGTTATTTTTAAGGTAAAATTTAACACAGTATCGAAATCAGAAGTCAGAAAGTCTTTATTAGCGTGTTAAATTGTATTTTTTTCGCTGAGTGCTAGTGCAGTATCTGGGATTGCCGTCGCGATGCACTGGTCTCATGTGTTGATCTGTCTTATGTTTCTGCCTTGATCTCTCCAGAGTCTGCTTGATGAGATAAACATTGGTGTAATGAGGCCTGATACTTTAATTGCAATGGAATTTACTTTTCAAGTACATTTAAAAAATGTTTTGTGAATAAAACGAGATTGCAATGTTTTAACTTTTGTAAATAGGTCGTTAATTTTATAGTGTAAGATTTTTCTTTTCGTTGTTCAAGTGGTCATTATGGTGACCGCTAAATTTTGACATATGCCGCAAGTGAATGAAACCCTTACACTTTTTTGTGCGAATATTTGCTTACTTTAAAAAACTCACAAAAGTCACAAATTGACATATTAACGAGAGTTTAATAAAAATAATTGAGTCTTATGTCAAAGTCATGCCACATATACATATGCATATATATAAATAGACACATGAAAATATTAAGTAAAAAAATTAAGGATCTAGTCGAAGACAACGAAGTTGAAAAGCTTGCGTCGTCTAAGCTGATGACCCCAATATCTGATGTCGAAACGTCAGTAAGAGATTTTATAGTTTATAAATAATATTTATTTAATTTTATTTGCAGGTGTATTTCACCCCTTCTGCAATTATACGCCTCGTCGAAATTAATCAAAGCGTTATTATGCATGTCTCGTTCTAAAGTGGTATCCAATCTTTCTCTCTTCCGAGGGGTTTTCAATTGAGAAAATTTTCAATCGTGACTCGAGTTACGCGGCTCGCCAAACACTGCCAAACCAGTAGCACCGATTGTTAAGCTTTCCGCCAAGTCACGAACTCATATTTCCCTCTCGGGCGTATCTCATCGGAAAACGTTTGTTCTACGCAAGAACGTACCCCGCAGAAATTTGACCTCTGACCGTCTTTTGTCTCGCCTTTGGATTTAATTTCCAGAAATCGTGAGACGTTGAGTATTACAAAAAATTATGCCGCGACTCATAATACTATTTTTAACTTTCAAACCGGTGAGTGGCAATGGAAATTTTTAAGAGATCTCTAAAGCATATGTTGATACACTATGTTGACAAGGTGATTTTTGTCTCGTTCTTGTTAATTTATTTTCAAGAGCTGATGCGGTCGTCTTAAGATGAGTTATTGTCTTCGTGACTGGTATTTTTTTAATCAAAATTACAATGGCATATTATTAAAATTATTTTTTAATAGAATTGACAGTAATATGCTATAATATAATACGCATAAGTTCCTACTTATAGTGACAACAGCTAATAACTATCCCATTTTTCAACATTTCACTTAACTGGCAAAGACGAATGCTAGAATAATTCGACTCGAAACTTGGCAGCACTTGAATTTAGTTGTATGTTTGTTTAAAATTATACATAAACTCACAATGCATCCGGAATACACGAATGATGCATCTAGATAGCGTTTTCTTTCAAAAAATAACAAACAGTGGCCATTTTTCATGTTCGCATGAATAAAGTCCGTCATGATCCGTTCAAGCATCATAGACTCAACACAAGCAAATTGCAACAAGTGCGCGGGGGCACCTGTTGAGGGGAATAAAATATATTTTTTACACATAAAAAGAAGAACACTTGAGAACTTGTTGCTGGCGCCCGGATGACAGGGGGCTGGTTCTTCTTAACTTATTGTTATTCCTGTCCGGCCTCTCGGCGAAAGGCTCACAATTCCCCTGCCGTGCGGTCTCAAATGGTTGCATCGAGAGCTGCATTTCAAAATGAAAACGTAGGCTTAAAAGTAGGGTAAATATCTCAAATTGAGTAGAAAGATAATAATACGAGTTTCTTTTGGAAAAAATTCAAAAGTTACATAAAAGGATCTATTACTAGAAAGATCAGACATTATTTCTCATTCTTGTAATAATGATTTGTGAGTGTTTAATTTATTGTAAAAGTGTAATCTAGTGTGCTGCAGCTATTACAAAATTTTCATAAATTTATTTGCTATTTCGCAAAGTGTACATTTAAATGACATGAGGCGCCTTATGAAAAACTGTGTTAGTAAAGGAACCACTGTAATCGATAAGCGGAGTAATACGCATAACGAAATACTTTTGTCCCAAATGATACATTATTACAATACAAAGCTCGTCAAAGCTTAACTTGTTTAAAAGAATACGAGTATAATTTATACGAATATTATATTAAAAATATATTTTTAAGCAATAATTCAGAAGAAAGATCAGGAACATTGAGCTTAATATTATAATAATATAAAAAGAAAATGAACAAAATATTATTTTAAATTAATGAGAAAAATTCTTACGTTTGTATTATCAATGTATCTTAATCGGCTTGAGTCACTGACCAATTAATAATGTATTAAATAGGTAGTAATGTTCATAATCGGATGTTTAAATGCGTAAACGTGTTTGTTTCAAGAGGTTTCTCGACAAACTGCCGATGACACAGAAACAATAGTAGACTTAGGTAGAGAGTAAGGGAGAGGACGACAGTACCCGGGTGCTCTCACCCGCTTCCCCAGGTCGTGTGTAAGTAGAATTCGGCTCATTAGCGTCCCTAGCACTTGAGCACACGTTTCCCATCGACAGGGCCGATGGTCCGCTTCCAGTATCAACCTGGGACGACCCCGATGGACGACCGCGGTTGGTTTCCCGGTCTGGAGCTACTGATGGTCTCCCGGCATCACTATTTTTTGTTGGAGAGATCTACCTAACTCTTTCGCACTTATTATGTCCTCGTGTGTTCTAGTGATCGGCACATTTTGCCGATACCCGCCTGATGAAACAATGATCTACAGTCTATGTATGTGTCGGTGATCGCATGCATAGCAGCGAAATATTTCATTCACGTTTTTTTTTTGCGAAAAACTTATAGCCCCAGTTTTTGTATGAGCTTCAATACCCCAATAACGCGGTTCCAACTTTCGCGTTATTTTGGTGATTACTGTAGTTTTCAAATATTTTATTAACAAAAATTTAATAAATGATATTTAATAATTTATATTGTTACTGGCTTCTCCCGCACCTCCAATATACCTTTCCGCACCCCCAGGTTAAGAACCACTGCTTTAAATTGTTTTATTTTATTTTAGACCTAAGGAAACATTGGCATACACGTAAATATGTTTTCTGATAAAAATCAACTTTTCACATCTTTGAAAATTTATTTCTAACAAATATTAGAAAAATAAAAAAATACTCTGTAATTCCCGAAATTTCAAAAATTGCTGCTATATTTTTTTATTTATTTAAATCAATTCGAACAATGTTCAATTCTTAGTGAATACCGAGTTGTAGTTTTTTGATTGCAAGTATAAATAAAATAAAATTACTTGTTTATGCTCTATTCTTTTTTTAAATATAAATTAATACTCTTGATTTGATTGATTTCACTGTATTTTTTATGACATATAGTCTACTACGTTCTGCTACTAACTTTTCACATCTTAGAACATTCATTTTTAATTTGATACATTCGTTCGTTTTACGTCCCAGATATTTGTTATATCGAATCATGTTTAATATATATTTCAACAGTTCTAAAGAATAGAATCAAACAATTTAATTTAATTTTATTTTGACTCCTGATTTTTTTTAAATTAAAATTGAAGACAATTTAAGCATGAACGCCTGCAAATTTTTTCGTGCCATTTTTCAAGATCGTTTATAAAAATGTGTTTACACCTGTGTTTCTAAAATTCCTGTAGTCTTGGCAATATCTTTCGTCTTCATTATAACACATCTCGTGTAAAATGTCAGATATGTTTTTAACGGACCTTCGGTACCATTTAAACCGTATTTACCAAAAGTTGTACCATTAGATGTTATTTACATCGGGTTGTTTCGATGAAAAAATAGTTTATGCATCGATAGTATCTTAGCGAGAAAAAAATGTAAGAGTCGTCAAGTCGTAATTGTGTAACTATTATCTTTTAAGAATTATCTATAAATATATCCCAGACACCGACTTATTGACTCACCTCGGCGACAAATAGAAAATTGTTCCGTAAATAGCTAAATTCCACCGGTAAATTAGCGATTTCGACAAATCGCGTCCGTCAACGGTCCACGTCGCGATCAATCATCGCCTCTAGCACCCTCGTTAATGTTAATTTTCCACCGAACTGCTGCCAGACCGTTTGTGTATTGTACGTTGGGCGCGTGATAGACATTTTTTTATGTCAAAGCGGCTATTAAATTAAGATCGACTCTTGTTCCCGGTTTCCACCTGTGGTGTATGTACTGTACGGCAGCAGCGAACGATTTAGCTCTCGATTCGCCGCAGCTTTCGTTCCGTCGTCGCAATAAATTCGAACCAAGATTGGGCGAAAGACTGCTTCTTCTCGTGATTTATATCATGCGACCGGCACACATTTTACAAAACGTTTAACGTGTAAAACCGAGCTGTATGCGTCTATTTGCGTCGCCTGATTTTTTTCTCGACCTTGTTTTCTGTCTTATTATTTCGCTATTGCTATTCATGCGGGCGTCACTCTTTTGGCGTTTTCAGTGAACGGGGTTGGTATTCAATGGAATTCGGCGCATCTCGTGTTATTACTATGAATCGAAATGTTTTGATGGAGTGGTCGTATTTTTTTGGAAAATATTTTTCTATTCGGTTATAAGGGAAAAATAAGCGACCGGCCTGAGAAAACATCCCGCGGCAGAGTATCCCTGCTTAAAGTTTTGAGACGTGTTTGCCAGGATATGCCCAGAATAATTTATGGGGCAGTGCTGAGATCGAATAAACCTTTACGGTTTAGTTATGTGTTACGTAGGGTACTGGAAATAAAATAGAAATCGGTCGAGCAGTTTTTACAAAATTACAGACACAATTTTTTTGTGATATACATACTTACATATACATTATACAGACACGTAACGTGATAGACATATGTAAGTAGGAGATAATAATAAACACAATATGGTGAATGTTAATAATAATGATATTATATTAGTTAAATTTAAAAATATATAATTAAAATTTAGGTGCTGTTCATTAATTAAATTTAAAAATCTGTTAAGTCTTTCGCAAGCTGATTAGGATGTTTCAATAGTCTTTCAGATTGTCTTGTCGATCTCTTCTTTCACCATGGTCCCGATGGATATATGAATTTGGAGCAAACCATTCAATATCATCCTTAGCATTTTATTTTGCTATCTTTAAATTATATCTATATTAGAGTTACTTGCCCCATACCCCATAGGTGTGTTCCATACATCCAAATCGGTTTGTATACGAGCTGTTTACTGTCAACTGACAACTAAGAGTTTCTCCCTAGTAACCAATAGTATTTTCTTAGGGCAAATATGTGTCTTTCATGTGAGTTTTCTCCAGATATTTGGCACTATCTGCTTGTCCCGCCATCCATCAGTAGCCGGATTCATCTTGGATTAAATCCCAAACCCTTGAGGGTAAGTGACCTTTCGAACTGGCCGTCTGAGGTAGAGCGCGAGGCACTACCTAGAACGAACAAAGCATAGCAGAGTGACGTAAGCGAGCCAAAGAACTCGCAAGTGACTGAGACAGTATAAACACTTCCCTTAGTCCTGGTTGGTGGTGCTGTTACTAGAATTAAACGCAATCCAATTGCAATGCAAACCAGCCAACGAGAGCACGTCTCTCTGAGCGTTCAGGAGAAACACTAATTTATCTCCAATAATATATTTAGTACTATGGGGGGTGGAGAACCGCTCATCCGGCCGTTGTAAGCTGGGTGCCCACCCAAAGGGTTGGACTCGTAAGACGGCAGTGGTGCACGCAATGAATTTCAT
Organism: Plectrocnemia conspersa; assembly: GCF_051122295.1. NCBI lineage: Eukaryota > Metazoa > Arthropoda > Insecta > Trichoptera > Polycentropodidae > Plectrocnemia > Plectrocnemia conspersa. The sequence continues at coordinate 29,597,067 of NW_028277169.1, forward strand.
GTAGTCATATTTCGATCTGCTTGTGGTAAAATAATATGATTTAACTGGACTAGTGGACATGCGTCCCTTTTCATGGTAAATGTCACATGGACAGATTTTTGCTCGTTTGCCTTGATTCTCCAGAATTGTATTCAGATGTTTCTATAGAAGTCTAGACGCATTGACTTAAAAAATCAATACAGGAAACGCCTGAAGAGTAATGTAATCTTATGAATTAAAGGGTAAAGTATTTCTTCAGTTGCAAAGTGAATCGCTGATGGGCGACTCATCTATCTGCCATTAAACAGACAAACAAAATTTTCATATAAAAAAAAGAGTGGATTATTATGAAAACACAGAATTCCGTATACTATTAATTTATTTAGCTGTGCTTTTAAATTGTTTATATTTCTAATTAAATACCACGATAACTTATATAAAAATTCAGTGAAACCTCAAATTTGCGAGTAGTTTAATTGATTGAGTGTTAAAGAGTATTTAAAAAAAATAATGCCTTGATAAACGAGCGATGTCTTGCAATACGAGCAGTGCATATTGTGTGTTATCTCTTTGAAAAATAATTGGCTTAATAAAGTATTGTTTGTTATGGATAATGCTCCTGTTTATTCCCCAGACCAGTGACTCTTAAATTTTTCAGGTCAAGGGCCAAATATATTTTTTAAATAATATAAGGGACATTTCGGGCCAAAGTAAGAAATATATTTTGCTTTATTTTATAATTCATGCATACGTATATATAGAGTGTTTTTTTAAAACTTTGTTTTTCGAATTGGTGACACTTTTCTAACGACAGACAATTTGACAGATGACAGCTGATTTTATCATGAATAGACTTACGCCAAAAAAACGCTTGCAAATTGTGCAAATTTATTTTGGAAATTGTATTTCAGTTCGCGAAATTTACCGTGCGTTCATTTTACGGTCGATATAAACGTCCATCCGAGCAAATAATTCGAATAACCATGGATCGTTTTCGCACCACGTATACTCTAATTGATAATACGCATCCGCAGAGATGTCGTACAGTGTGCACCGAAGGAATTGTTGTGCTCATTTTTATGTATTGTAATAATTTCAATGTACCATTTGCATGTAAATCTATTAATTCTAATTGCATATTTATTGAATAATATATCAACATCACAATAGCTACGTCGAATGGCTTTTAAAAAAAGTAAATGGTTTTGCATTTTTATTAAGGTTTATAAACCATTTTCATTTTTTTTTGTAAAATAGCAATATTATCAAACAAACGCATAGAAGAAAAAATATTTTAAAAATACCTATTTTCCCATAAATTTGGATTGAAATGACTTTATGTCAAAATAAAACTTATTACTAAGTTTTGACGTTCTTTTTAATTTTAAATTAATAAAATTTAAATGTTCAGTTATATCAGCTGAAAATGCATGATACCAACACCAACTAAATTCAGAAACTTCTAGTATGAGCTTATTTTTTTCGATCATAAATATTTAAATTTCACCTCGAAGCTAAAAATTCGTTTCAACAGTTTGCTGCGACTAAGTGAACGTATTTAATGTGATAAAATAAATCATCATTTTCGGCTTTGATTCGATTCGATGAGATAAGAATTTAAATCAATAATTTTGACTATTGGTGTATGAAACGGTTTATGTTTATTTTTATTTTCAAATATCCTGTTTATACGTCCTATTAATCGAGTATTGCAGCCGATCATATTTTTGGCGCCGTCTGTAGTAAATACAAGTGAGTGATTCCCAATCCGATTGAATTTATTTAAATTCAATTCAATTCGATACAGGATATTTTACGCTATCAACTACTTAAATGATAATAAAATTGTTTTAAAGCTCAAGTATGTATATTTAGCACGTCTCCTTTGTACTAATATTATGATAGTGTAAAGTTTACAAGACGTTTAATTAACTAACTTTTGAGTTCAAAACGCTACTCTTGAAAATAGGTCATAACATTTTTAATCCTCTGAGCTAGCTCTTTCAACAATTCTTAGTATCGCCTTACCATTCTACACAGTAGAAAAATATGTATAAGTAATATTTAATTATCGATAATTGCCGCATGAACTTTTGAACAACTATTCATTATATTTAATTAATATAATAATGAAATTATATAATATTATAATAATTATTTTAGCCTTCCACCATATTATGACGTTTTGGATACACATTCCAAAAGTAGGACAGTTAATTAATAAACCTCAAAGGCACAAAGCAGCGTGTCATTGAAAAAAATATATATCCTCGTAGGACACCGTTGATTACTACAGCTACTCGAAACGAGCCAAAGCCTAATTGAAAAATGCAACCTATTCATAAAAAATCATCAGCTAAACCTTGACATATCATCCACAGCACCGTGCTTTTCCAACGCACGAAAAATAAGATGAGTCAGCTCCGTGTGACGCGAAAATTTAATTGATCGACGGAAAAAATATGAATTTTCGGCCAAGAATCTCTACTCACTCTCTCGTACTAATGAAAAGCTGCGGCGGTCGGTGTGTCTCATCAATCACCGGGAAGACGTCACACAATAGGCGTTATAGTCTGGCAAACCAGATGAGATGCCAGCGGGCGAATAAATATGCAACGAAGACGCAACAGTGTGTCCGTCGCACGCGTGTGTCCCAACTATTTATACCCTTTGGATGGATGTGCGATATAATCGGAATTGTTAAGGAATTTAGTCAAGCGTGCGATATAAATTTATAAAGCGGTTCCATAACAATACAAATAAAATAAACAAGTATATATTGATATATTAGCCGTTTGCTATACAGTTTATTGCACTAAAAATATAGATTATACTGATAAACAATGACACTGTGTAGATTTAGTAATATGAGTCATCGAGTTTTTTAGTTGTAAAAATCGTGCCTCTTTGGTTTCATTTCCCTTGGACAAATGAAAGAGAAAACTAATTTGGCACTAATAATATTGTTTAACTACGCTTCCTGTATGAAAAAATATAACATACGGGTGGCCATTTATGGGCGATCATCTGATAATAACAGTGTTTTAAAAAATGTGTAATGAACAGTGTGTGTTTATATTATTGTAAAATATCTTTGTACATGAAAAATATTTTGACTTTGATTTACAAGAATTTGGGTGACTATTTATGCATGTACATTATATTATATTTAATAATTAAGTTCCATAAGTCTTTGCGTTTTTTAAGGTGCGTGTTAATGTGGTAAAAATTAAAACGTGTAATATTTTTACTAAATTATATATTTTCCATATTTTTCTACAATTATCCACCACATGTTAATAATTTTTTTCATATCTGTTTAAAAAAATATTGTATTTTAAGAAACAATAAAATCTTTAATATTGTTTTTTATATCCGTTTTTGTAATATATTTTTTTTCACCGAAAAACTGTTGCAAGGATCTAAATATATGTTGTCTGAATAATACGGTGAGTGTGAAAAAAGTTTCCAAGAAAATACATTTTTTTCTATCGTCTTGTATACATGGAGCGAGCGCTGCTTGGTGTATAATTACAAAGGAAGGTCTTTTTTATGGTATTAAGTCGCTTTTAATCGAATTATCTGAGCACACTGTCTGCGGAATTGTCTGCTTATAATTCAATAGCTCATAATGAATTATAAACATTATTTTATTGGGGTTGGAATTGTGGGTTGATTGACATTTAACCACTGCCTTTTACGTCGCGTGTTAAAGTAAAGGATCCGCTTCTCATCTTGAATAATAATTCGACTCAAAAATAAACCGTTCTGTTCTAGATCTTTAGATATTGTCATATTGACATTTTCCTGAGACAATTTATGAGATAATATGCAAATTAACACCTTTTCAATATTTTTAAATGTCTGTGAATTAATGTAGACGACATTTTTATGCTAGTTTCTGCATCGTTAATCTCGGACCTACTTGGATGGCAGCCCTAATATCCTCACTAACAACCCGCCCTTACGTAAATATTAAATGTAAAAATTTCTGTAACGAAAATTTTATAACCACATTTAACGGCATCCCTGCACATTGCATATCATAATTTTTAATTACTAATATTATTAAATTTATATTTATTTAACCATTTTTTTATAAAAATGTCTGTAAACTAATGTAGGCGACACGTTGCGCTTCTGTATCGTTAATATTGGATCAGTATTAGTGCCAGCCCTAATATCCTCACTAACAACCTGCCCTCACGTAGATATTTAATGTCAAAATTCTCGGAACAAAAATTTTAAAACAATATTTGACAATTTCTAAATTTCATAGCATCACTGCCCATTGCATTATAACGTTTTTAACTGCTATTGTCGCATTATGATACTCATAAAGCATAATATTTTATAACTAAATTCATTTTACTTCTATTGCTATTGTTGATTTAGGATATGAAAGCATCGAAACAAAAAACATATCCCGCTACTAAGTAGCATCATTGATAATACTTATGTTACCAAATACCGATATAATAGTGAAATTATCGCTAATTTATAAAAAATTATACAGTTTTGCAAATGTAGTAAAAAAATGCAATGACTAATGGAACATTTAAATGGCAAAAAAATATTTACGATTTTCTTTGCTAATTCAGTAGGCATTATCTTTGCTTTAGTTATCTACGAGTTACATTTATAATTTGATTAGAAAAAAACGCTCTGCGTGGGAATCGGCAGATTGCAAAAAAATATGGGGGCTTTCTAAACAGTTTTTTTTTAATCTAGGTTTGCCGATTCTACTTTAGATTTATTTACTTATTAATTTAGTTGCCTAATGCATATACATATACATATTAAGATATCTACAATATGATGCTGCATTATCATAATATATTACATCTATTTTTATTGTTTGTGAAAGTGAAAAGTTATTTCAAAATAATTTATAAGGTATTTTTATAATTCTAAATAATGTTTATTTTACGGGCAATTTATATCACATGATATTTTCCCATGTATTTTGAAAAAAATATATATTATGTAGCACTTGCATTAAAACATTGTGCCATAAGCGAACACATCCTTACTAAAGATTTAATAATATAATCATTATTAAGGCATTGACCCTTGTATTCTTAATTTTTTGTTGACTGGCAAATGTTCAAGAAAGTCGAAACGAGATGTTTACTAATCGTAATTCCTGCATTCGGTTATAAAACTAACAGTTTTAAACACGGTTTTTGCAGTAATAATCAAAAATCATGTTTTTTACTACCGGATATGAATGCTGTAGTGAATTTAGCAAATTTCATCCATTACTTGTTTTCAAAATTGCTTTAAACTATTTGAATAAATTTAATTTTTAGCAAAAAACATTTCATAACAATTGTCTTGAAGTTTATAAACAAAGGTTGATTTATGTGTTGTTGTAATTAACGATAATTGCTTTCGAAAGTCCGCGTGGCAATTTGAGTAAATTTTGGTCGTTCCGAAAAAACGATTTCATTCGTATTTTGTTTGGCCGGATATTTATGTTGTTCTAACTTTTTAGAAAATCATTGTTCAAACCCAACAGTATTTTATAATGCATTTTACTGCTTAGATATGTAATATGGAATCTTATTGTTATTATTATAAATATAAAATCTGAATTTATGTGACGATTCACCGTCTGAATATCTAAGCATATTATGATTGAAATGTTAATGTAATCAAACATCTATCCAAATAATAAGGGACACGCTGTGTCCAGTATACACCTATTGCCCCGGAGGATACTATCTTTGACTCCATCAAACCGACTCCAGATCGGAATAACTATATATTTTTCGTATGGGAATTGAAAAACTTTTACATCCATTTTATACACATATACATATATTATTTATTAATTGTATCTGTCAATTATTTTTGGCAAATCTAAATCGTTAATCAAATTTTCATTGATATGTTTAAAATGTACGCATCATATATTCAGAATTTAACTAGGTGTTATAATAATATATTTACGGTTAGAAAAAGCTGTTGTTTTAGAAGTTTTGTTTTGGGGACTATTGACTCGAATATGAATTTCATCCTGAAATTGAGCAAAACCAAATAATTGTAACATTTGAAGATTTGGCAGAGAAACTAAGTAGGAACAATGGGTGCCACATGAATGCAATATTTGCTTAACATATGAAAACTTATTTTTAACATTATAGTACTATAAAATACTTGCATTCTCCCACGAGATTATGGTGATCCAAATGTAAAAGTTTACCAAAAAAGAGTTTTCTCTAAGATATGCGGCGTAAAAGAGCCATGCATAATCTATGTACATTCTCGTGCATACGTCGTCTTTGTATTTATGGTACTCTCTTAGATTACACAATGTTCAAAATATAAACAGTGTAGTATGTGCTTTAAATTTAATTTATTATCTCTGGCGAAACCTGTGTAATATATTCTGATGTTATGCCATTGCTCTTTTTATATTTGTTTTGCTCTGGTCATTACTGTCGTTAATCATTATACTTCTTGTTGTTCTTCCTAATGGATTGTCGAAGCTAAATGTTAATGACAATTTTAATTAGGTTCGTCTAATGACTGTGATGAGATCTTAGAAATGAATCGCATTTAATTATATTAATATATTTATCAATATACTATTATATATATTTTTTCAATAGGAAAATGATTTTGTTGCTGTAATATATTCTCGATTAATCTTGAAGAAACACATGGAATTTAAACTGGAATAAATTTTGTGTATAAATTCCCATTTCATGTAATATTTATCACACTTGGGATACACGGTGCACGCTTAATGCAAAAGAGGAACACGCTTTCTTTTTTTTCTGTTCCTGTAACATTTATGCAACGCTTCTCGAGTGACGCTTGGTTTATTATTTTCAATAGCGTTCCACGAAATCCATCGGAAGCTGTCAAATCTGTCCAAGAGCTTAGCGCGCAATTAGTACGACCGTCGAGTATCTCTACTTTTCCTAATTTCCAAAACGCCTCTCGAGAAAATTGCCATCCTTGCGAAACGTGTTTCGATCGCTCAGCGTTGGCTTCTATCAAAAAGCTTTCGCGTGACGCGCTCGAATATTTATTTTTTCTGAGGTCCGTTTGTGTCGTCTTCATTTTTACTGATGCTTTCGAAACGCTATAAACGATTATGCGTAATGTCCGTTGCCAGCTGCCGGTTTGGCTCTTTTATGTCCGATTCGACGTCGCATCGGTGAAAATAGACGTCTTTTTTATTTTTTCCAAGTCGCAACTCTCTCCGCGAAGTTCTGCGCAACTTCATACGGAAAGTCTACTCTCCGGTTCGTATAAGGTGCTACTAGAGATTTATAGTTTTCTTCGGTGCTACATATCGCACTCGCAGTCTCTCTCGCCCACATACAAGAGTAGATACCATTATTCGTTCGTTACGTTTCAAGTTTCTGTTCCTTTGAAGGTGTAAGTATCGAAATTCGTTCATTGAATTACACGGATATGTGTCCAATCTTCTAAAAGAATCCCGTTTTCTCTTTGAGATGAACATGAGAAAAAGCATTCTGATAACACAATTCAAACGACATTATTCGCACGGTTTGTGTAAAAATGTCTTATATATTTATAAAACATACAGTGGGTTGTTGAGAAGAAAAACAAACGATGAAAGTAAAATGTTGGAGACGACTATTATTATGTAGCAAGCTCGGCAGGCCAGAAAACAAAACTTAAATGAGCTTCAAAAAATAAATATAATTTTATTATATACTTTGGCATTTTATGGTGTGACTTCGCAGCCAGAAAAACGCCGTTGAAAAACTAGTAATAATTTATTATATAATATTACACATATTGCGACAAACTGTGGTGGACGAGTATCGTTATTCTCTGAGCGGTGGTGGTGAAGCTGGCGAAGGGATGTTGTCCAGTGAATGGTCCTCAGAGGTCTTGTAGTTGTGGCAGCGACGGTGTAGTGGTGGTTCGTTCCTCTCTGATGTGGTGATCATTTTCTGGCTCTGACCGTCTATGACCATATGCCGTATATACGTGCCTCTAATAATAAGCTTTACTTATGAAAATAATATAATTCTTTTTTGATATAATATTTCATCAAACTGGGCTCGAAGTTCGTATGTTCCTGCAATAAATGACAGGAACTGACGAAATTGCCTGAAATTGTATTTTCATATTAGTGCTGCCAAATACAAACATAAATTCCCAAGCGTACATATGATCTTGATTGACTATATCCGTAACATGAAAGACATATTTAGAGAATTTGTTTCTTGGAATTTGCCTTTTAGCATAGCATAACTTTGCAGAAGTTTAAGTAAAGTAGAAGTTTTTTTAAATGATTTTTCAAATCTGAATATATTCTGCACTTGCATCAAGATTTATAAAAGATTCGAAAAAGTAAAGATTTAATTTTTGCTACCATGGGAAATACATAAAGCAGGTTGGCATTAATGGCGACTTAATTACCGCCAGTTTTTCTTTATTAGTACGTTGATAAGTTTCATATATTAGCACTGTTTTTCATTGTAGATTTAAATCAATTTCGTCATCAAAAATTTTAATTGCTCTTCTTTTTAAAAAAAAATCTCAATAAAACATTACTAAGACTAAACCTTAGAACTGTTGTTTGATAGAGCAAGTCAGTATATTTGACTTCCATTTAAATATAATAATAAAAGTCGTGGAACTGACGACGGTAAAATGTACCGTTGATAAAACTGGTTCAATAACACACGACAGATTGAAATATTTCACACAAAGTACCTGCTGGATTATAATACAATAAATAATCAAAGGGTTCGAACATTTTCACAGGCTTCATATATTTTTTCAATTAAGCCTAAATCCAGAATGTGACTCGTTTTAGTTGATCTTAAATACATTAAAATATTTTCGTCACTTTAAAGTAAGCCGTATATATAAGACCAGTATAAAAGTCAGTTTTTAGTTTCAGTAAAAAATACGCAGCGCCCTAGGGTGCCGTTATTACAAAACTCATAATTTTAATTTTCAATCTAATGTGGTAAAAACCAGTAACTCACTTAGTAATTAACCGTTTGCATAAGCTGTTACTATTTTATCTAATCCTTTAAATTATATAAAATATTCGTATTTTTCGCAAAGTGCACATATTATAATTTAACATAGCGTACCTTGGTTAAACCATAATTTAGTAAAGGCGTTGAGAGTAAAGTTCTCAATTATTCGTAGTTTTCAACTATTGGAATATTTAATAAAAAATAGATGAAGTATTCGAATATATTTCTACCTTTTTTTTTTGGTTTTTACCGATAATACTTTATTGCAAAAAATCAAATAATTGCATGTAAAATAATATTTAATTAAAAAATAATTATTGCTTAGTAATAATTATTATTTTCACAATTGATAATTTTTTTGAATTTTATGAAATATGTATAACACAATGCTATGCGAATTACTGATCAGCGAGGGCGTCGAAAGAAAAATGCCTTATTCATTATTTTACATACTTTTTGAATTATTTCCGTGAATGTCAAAAGCATATTTATAACGGATATAAGAGTGACTCTTGACAAATATAAAAAATGTCGCTTTTATTGCTTTCTAACATATACGATTTGCGACTGTTTGTCCGTCAACTATAAGCTATTGGGTAATAAATATAAATAAAAAGACAATTTTTTCGAAACAAAATAAAGGCGCATAAAAAAACATGGATTTTGGAGCGGCATTATTCACTCGGTTATATTGAGAGAAAAAACGACTATATTTGTTGTTCAATAATACAAAAGATTTTTTCAAATTTCATTCGAGATAGTATAAACAAATGTTTTACGAAAATTCGTATAGTTGAAAATCGAGCAAAAATTCGAATAATCGAGTATTAAAATATTCGTTTGAAAATCCTAGTTGAGAGTCTAAAGAGTTTGCAAACCTTTAAAAAAATCTTTAAAAATGATTTGCTTTCATATTAAATTGCCTATTGATGTAACTCACAATGTGTCTTATATTTATAGCAATTCGCTAAAAGCTTGATAGATTAAAATACTCAGCAACAATGATGCAATTATTTTATTGGTTAATAAATGAGCAATTCGTGAACTGCAAAAGCTTTTTAATTTTTAATTTTTTTAACAAATAAGTAACATATTTTTTTTAACTAATAATTTTTTTTAAGATTTGCAACTTTTCTTTTTAAAAAAAAAAATTCATGACACTTCGGGGAATACAAACATACTGTAATTGTATAGAGGTTTTATAAAAAGTTGAAAAATTGAATAGTTCTAATGACTACATAATCAAGATACAATCAATATCTTTTCACTCTGGTCAATTAGTTTGAAATTGTTACATTACGAGTTTATTGTTTTACCTTAAGGTATATTTTAATTCACTCGTTGTTGAGGTTTATTAATAAAACGGAACCATATAAACCCAAATTTTACATACGAGCATCTTCACTCGTAAAACCCTCTGTAAATACCTACACGGTTAACAAATGTTATTGCTACCCTGAAATTATACTCGGCCCTTTTTTTGCCGTTACGATTGCAAATCACGGCATTGTCCCCAGGCGCCCTGAAATATTAATAAATTTGCATGCAGCACATAGCCAAACATACACACCTTAAAGGCTTAAGCGCCTCGTGCTGAAGATGTGGCGCGATTTTGAGGGAAAATTTCAAATGAAAATGTAAAGAGCGACGGGGCGGTCGTATTTATAACGCCGCGGGGACGCTCATAAATTGAACCCTATGCTTTATACTTAACATCCGCGTTTCGAACTGTGTTTAAAACTATGCACCACTACATGCTATGAGGAGGGACGGCGCAGACCCTATTTTTTATGGTGATGTGTGTGGGTGTAGAGTCGTTCCGCCCTAGATGGGATGTGAATTATTCCGTTTTATAAATACGTACACGTACTGTATAGTAAGTACTATGTATTAATTTGAATTTGGATGAAGTGGAATGAAGTCAGAAACTTTTATGAAATTTATGCGTATAATTTTCATATTTTTGTTTAAGCACTATATTTCCATAATCATTGGAAAGTTTATTGTGTAAGAATTAAAAATATATACATACTTCTTGGTTGAACTTTTTATTACTTATTGCTTAAAATATTAAAAAATATAAAGCTGAACCTTAATAAATTTTGAGTAAAAATATCAATATTATGCAAACTTTTTTTTGTTGGTTATAACCAATCACCAGTTTAAAGACAAAATTGTTGCAATAAATTTAGTGGAGGGTAAAAATAACTTTCATTGAAGAAGGTCGAGTTATACTATAAATGTGCTTACGTGACGCTTAGGCATACACCTGCTGTGAATTCTACCAGTGAGTGCGAAACATTTAATTTATACATTAATACGTGGCTTAGAAAAGGATACAGCGATGTGTACTACTTTTTCCATTGCGTAAACCACTGCCGTTACCGGTATAAGTCCAACCCTTACGGGCGGGCACCCATCTTGTGACGGCTGGATGAGCGGGACTCACCCCCCGTAGTGCTACATATTTATCAAAGTCTTATTAGTGTTTCACTCGAGCGCACGAGGAGACGTTGCTGCATTGCGTATCATCCTTGTTACAACACCACCCACTTGATCTTCGAGGGATAGTGGGAACACTTGATAACGAGCGTTCTCACTGCGACGGCGCGATTTTATTGCTTGTGCCGTGAATTGTTTCTTGCGCTTTCCTATTGGTCAAAATTCGATTTATATGTGCTTTATTCGATTCTCACTTTTAATATTGATATAAAAAGTCTTAATATAAACGCTTGATAATCGAGCGTTTTCACCGCGATGGCACGATTTTATTGCTTTTGACTTAGACTCGAAATTCCCTCTATGGCAACACTGAGCAAAAAAGAAAACACCACTAATTACCAAGTAAATATTATGAGTAGATATTTTTAAATATTTTTTGTTGTTGTTAATAAACGACTGTTTTTTTTAGTAGAGTTTAAAACATATATCATATCTTATACGAAATATAATTTCTAAAGTAATGCTGCATTTTTCATGCACCCTACTGTCTATCTATATTTAACGTTTGATTTGATTAATCGACGCTGGCACGAAAGGGTGAGCCTTCCCTTCTACAAGAACTTTCACCCTGTCATGTATTTTATATATTTATTATACACGTGTCGTTTGTACTGATTTCTCATTCTATAAGAGCTGATACGTAATTATGTAGCTTAATATAGGTAGATGCAGTAATTTTCTTGGTATATATTATATGTACATACATATGTCACAGGGAATTTGTATTTTTCAGTAATGTTTACTTTTCACTAGTATAAATATAGTTTGCCTTAGGCCGGTTTCACACGTGCCGGGTGGATTTGCCCGGCACCGGGCCGGCGCCATGTAGTGGGGATGGTGTTGTATGGGCTAGTACCTATCATTTCAGACGTGCCGGACAAATCTACTCGGCGCCGGCCCGACGCTGACTGCCGGGTTGTCGCCGGCCGCGCTCACTAAACTGTCCGGCGCCGGGTACCGAGTTGAGTGTGGTGGGGGTAAAACTCAAACATGAACCGGGCCGTTGACAGTGATTGTGGTATCTTGTAATAAAATATAATATATATTCCTCGTGTTTAGGCAATAGCGAAAGAAATAGACCTCGAAATTTTAATTATATTAATGTAATCTCTTTTAATTATCCCAATAGAATACATACAAAAATAAAAAAGTAACGCGAAATTTGTGGAAGGACTTATGTGAAGCCGTTAATCCTAAATTACTGGCACCAGTTGACGGGGTATAGGTCGGGTTGGGAAGAAACCGGCCAGAAACCGGCCAGAGACCGGCCACGTGTGAAAGCTTTGTAAACGGCGCCGGCCCGGTGCCGGGTGAATCCATCCGGCACGTGTGAAACCGGCCTTACTGTTTTAGTGTAATCGTATCTAAATACATTTTTACTAGCGAAAATATAATTTAACTGGTAGACGCTAGTGAAATTATATGCTACTCTAAAATGTCAATGAAACTCAATTATGCAGTTGCGAAATGTCCATACGTTACCTAGTGAAAGTTCAAAAACTATTGCTAGTTTTAGAACGTTCATAGTGTAAAGTGATGTCAAGACTATATAGGCCGATGGTACAACGTGCGTGTCATGTTTTCGTCATTAGTTAGCGTACGCTCGGGATAAGGATGCCGGTTTGTTATTGTGTGCGTGTACATGTATATGAGAGCGTGTACTTCGTTGTCTCGCTTTCTCTTTTAAGGACAGTCGCTGATTCATCAACGCTGGTATTCGTCATTAAAGTGCAGTGTGGCACAGAAGTTCGACCTTCTCTAATGATTTATTTTAAATAATTTTGTGTTGATATTGGTTTAACCCAGATATGCCCACTGTCCCATGGGTAGGTCACTAAGCTCGTGCCACTGTTTTTTTATTTATAAATGAAATTTTAAGAGAACAAAATTTATTGGGCACACCTGGGTTAATTGATATCAAGGCTTCAAATATACACTGTAAATTATTCGTTCTCTTACTCGTGGATTAAAATATTTAAATTATTTTCTCATTAATCCGTACGTTGTTGGTTTTTTTACACTATTCTCTGTAAGGCTTAAAAATGTTATTATTCTTATCGTTGCGTCAATGATAATTTTTTAATTTATTCAATGGATTCTAATGATTTAATAGAGTCGTCGAGCCATTAAACATTCTGCGAATAATTTCTTTTACCCATTTTATATCCTTTTGCTTTTAAAGAATAGCTAAAGACTTCATTATTTTTTTGACTAGTGAAAGATTTTGAATTTTACAAATATTTAATTAATGACATCAATGTCTGGTTTCTTCGATTATATAATATATTTTTAATTGTCCGTTGAAATTTCCAACTTAGCTCAGATGTATGTATGTTAAATAAACATATTTTCTTTTAAAATAAAAAAATTAAATATTCTGAGCGAAATTGTTTTGAGCCACACATTTTACGCACACAATAACAAACCGGAATCCTTATTCCGAGCGTACTCTACTTTCCGATGGCACAATCCAAAATTTCATCATGCATTTAGTCTATGGCTTAATGTAATAATAATTTATTTCTTAATTTTAATACAGGATTCCTTGACATTTTTAACACAAAAATTAATAAAAAAAAAATTGCAAACAATTTATAATTAAATATTAAAATAAGTTGCCGTTTTCTATTGAAGTACAACCGTGTAATTGTGCGGCCTGTATAGTGTTATACTAGCACAACTATGTATTTTTTTTAAACGAATCATGGATTACAAACATAAGTCTAAACCAATATTGTTAAATTAATACATTTTATGTTTTTGTGTTTATATATTTATTATTTCAGTACACCAACAATGGATGTTTTTATCATTATTTGTTCTTGTATCAGTTCACATAATTAAACCAATCACGCATATTAACTTGCGCGTGAGATTAGTCTTTGATCGTCAGCGTCCTATTCTGAAATGTGATTTTTGTTAATCAATCTCCGAGAAGAGAGCGGCTTTTAAATCGCCCTTTTTCCAAATTGCACTAACGAGCTTCGAGTAATTCGCCGTGACGCTCTTTAAGTCGCGTTATAAATAATTTTCTTTCGAGTTTCACGACAGAAACGTGGCCTGCCTGCCCGACCTTTCAAGTGTCGTTTAACTTCGGCCGAGTGTTTGTGACATATTTTTAATTTGCTCGTTTGAAACTCTCTTTATATCGCGAATTAATTACTATTTGATCGACGCCGCATCGACGAGCGAACCGCGAAGATAAACTTCCGTTTTGTAGTAGTACTCCATAGAAACACATTCAACCCCTGGTTATTTATCTTCGCGCGTTATCGCGTTTCGTCTTTTGCTCGAGTGGCTTTTCGGTTTTTTATCGGTGGGAAATTTTCTTCGGAATTTCGCGTGCCGCCGCTTTATCACCCCGCTTCTCCGCGAAAAGGCGACGTTTTTGTGAATAATCCACTCATCGCGCGCTCTTCTCTTCTTCTCCACACAAAGGGTAAAAAATGAGGCGAACCCAGTGGGACCACCTGCCCAGGTGCACACGTTACTTATTGCTTATACTAGGGGACATACAGCCTCTGCTACGATTCTCTAAACTAAGCGTCTCTTCAGTGTAAGAGATTTTCTCTAGCGAGTCGTGACAAATTTTCACTTTATGGCCAATGAATTACTACTGTGATGGCGGATTAGTTAGCCGAGAACTTGGCTATACACGTGATTCTCTTGCGCTTTTCTTGACAATTTTATTTATTTATTTATTACAATTCTACGTTATGATAGTCTCTATATAATAAAAAGTTGTATTAAAAATGTAATATACATATAGTGTATTCTTAATTATATGTGCTTAAAATATGTATTTTTTTAATTTGATTCAATTTATTTTCAATGAGAATGTACGTCTGTTTTGACATATGAAACGGTGTAGTAATTTAAGGAAAATGTTAATGTCAAAAAACAGTATGTTTGGATAGAGTAAATTGTCGAAGATTGGTTCGAAACTGATGTCAGAGATTTTTTAAAAGGTCGCTTTGAAAGCAGTATTGTTAATAAAAAATCCTCCTCATCCGAATGAAAGAATGTTAAAAACGAACGAGTGGTCTTATGGTTACAAAAAGTTAAATTTAACCTATGGGCCAAGTTGTTATATCATCAATGAAACGGCTTAAAACTTTTGCTGAGAAAAAAATTGGCTTGATCGATTTCTGAAAAAACATTGACATTGGATGCTATACATGTTAGCACATCCTTGGGCAAAAGTTAAACCAGTAACATTTCTTTGATCGTATAGAAAGCATATTACCAACGTGAAAATTCTGAAGAGACTGAGGCAAATAGAGAGCCTCCAATAACACGGTAAATTGGGGACGTGCTATTTGGGTGCCTACAGTTTGGAGACTAGAAAATACTCATATTTTTTTTGCAGTAAAAATCAGGCGCGTGTGTTGAGATATCATTCCTTTGGCTCGCTCACACATAAAGTAACGGGAATCCAAATAGCACGTCCCTAATTTACCGTGTTATTGGGGGGCTTACTGTATCTGAAATATGCAGTATAATAGACAATTTGAAATGTTTTGATAATGTTTCTCAGGAAAACATCGGGGAGTGTTTTGATCGCGATTCAAATGGTCCGGGGACGAAATGTTTATATTTAAAAAATAATAATGAATGGTTCTAGCAAGGGTTCTCAATTATTCGTAGCTTTTAATTATTCGAGATTTTTGTCAGATAGTTATATGACTAATAGTGTATGTAATTTACATAAAATAATGAGACGCAGTGAATTTGATTTTAATTCAAATACGTTTTTTTTTGGTAAGTCTCATTATCTCATATTTGAAAAAATTATACACATGTTTATGGCAAAATTTAGAGTATGAAAATACCATTAAAATGACGCATTTGCGTCTTAAAATAAAAAAAAATACGAAAATTCATCACATTCATCAGAAAATATGACCCACGTGTTCCAAGACCCATAATAATATAGAATGAACCTTTTCCATCGTAGGTTTTACCTAAAGTGCACTTTCACTAATGACTAATACTACGAAGCCATATTGAATCTCGGAAAAACGACTACATGTGTTGCTCATGCATACAAATTGTTTCATTCTAAGATTTTTTTTTTAAATTCAATCGAATATTTGATATTTCATATATGTAGTTGAAAAATGTTCGGTTGAGAACCCTACTTTGCTCTCTTCAAAGCTCGTTACCAATCTGGAAGGCTTGAGTAAGAGTAGTGGTTTCAAGCGCTGACGTTCTCGGCGTGACGGTCAAGAATATGGGACGCGATTGGGCACTTTACAGCCCGCAGCTAAAAATCGAATGATTGTTAAAACTACCTCCTATAAAACTTAGAAAATTCTGTATTAAATAACGCTACGCAATGAATTTATTGCATTTTGGAATGCAATGAATTGTATATCAACACTCAATTAGAGTAGTTAAGAAAATCGTAAGCATTTTTTAATTTATATACTTCAAACCTATTCAAAACTTCCAAAAAAGCATTCAACACCTGGCAAGGACCCATCCTTTCTTATGCAGCAGTTGTCAAATATTTGAAAATATTTGTATAAATTTATTTTATAACAAAAAGGCATAATGTTAATTTTTAATTTGGATCTTTTATCGAGAAATAAATGTAAGGTTATTATTAATATAGGTAAATCTACATATAAAAAGCTTTTAAACATTTGTTGGACCGACATTTGGATTAAATACGATTGAAAATCGTGAAATATATAAAAATTCTATAATAAATTGAATTTGGAGAAACAATTAAAAATTAATTAGAATATAAAAATACAAAACAAAAAAGCCTTACTTTAAATTCAATATAAGATGGTGTCTTAATAATTCCTGATCTACATTTAAAATATATTTAGATCAGGAATACTCATCGGAGCGATAATTACCATAGCTCACATAATGACAAAAAATATTGAAATAAGAAACCGAAGTTACAGAACTTCCTATAAAGTAATTCATAACAAACTTATTTTATATGTATAATATGTGATTATACAAACAATTATTTCAATTAATTGTCATAAATAACTAATCATATATTTTTAGTTTATTAGCTTTTTTTGGATTAAATTACTGACGTCCAATCTTCATGTGTCCAGTCTCGATATCAGCGACCTTTTTTTGAGCCGATTTTTCCCCCCGAAAATCTGTGTTAAATGTATGGCATTTTGACAGCCAATATTAAAGATCTTACCAAATGACTTGCAATGCAACAAAGTTTTGCTGTGAAAATATATTACCATATTCACTTATATTGGACAGCGTGACGCTAATAATTAATTTCTTGCAAATCCAATAAAATTGTACTTGCTTTTTGACCTTCACTTAAATTGCGTTTTTTCAGCATTTATGAAATGCTTAAAAATGTTGTGAAAATTAATAATATCGGCAAATGAAATCACGCAACTTAAGAACGACCGCTTTTCGAAGCAAATAAATAAATAAAAATACTAGTTTAATATATTTTAATGTTGTATATAATATAGTATAATCAAGTTTTTTTTGTTATAGAATATTACATATATGTCTTTCATACAATTCTGTCGATAGATAGTAATATTATTTTTATTAGTATATCGTTTGCTTTCTTCGCGCTATTAGATACGTAGCGTTTGATTTTATTGTGTCACAATTTATGATCGTGCCATAAAAAAACAAAATTATTATGACACTTTTTATACGCGGTTTATCCTTAAATGGCAGAACGACTTTCAAGGAGCATATTACACGCTCGTAAAATGCGTATTGGTTCTTTGGTATTTGTCTAAATAAAAATAACGCAAACGACGCTGGTGGCATTGTCAAGCTAAATAAAATCGTCGGAAACGATGGCTCGTACGCGCCATCACTAATTATTCTATTTCTATGTATTCGTTTTAGTTAATTAGTAGAAAAGCGCTTCGGTGTTATTTTTATGTTGATGTCCCAAGTTTGATTGTGGCCATTAACAATCTGTATCCGTCTGAAGAACCATTTTTATTTGAGTAAATATTGAATAAAGCCGTATAACGTTTCTGGCGCCGCGAAGCGTACGATTTTATTGGCTTCTGAGAACTCAAAATTTAGGGTTAGCATCCACCACCTCCGACCGTCCCCTTGTAAACAAACAGGGCCTATCGTACGTTTCGGAAAACGGAGATATCCGTGCGCCTCGTTTTATTAATGCCGTTCGAATATCAAATCGTTACGTAAAGGTATTCGTTTTGTTTATCTTTATGGATCTTTCTATAAATAAGCGCTAATTGAATAACTGCTCCGCCGACAGTTTTGACTTCATATGCTAAACAATTTATTCTAAATTTTAGGAAAAAACTCGTATAGAAAATGGAAACAACATTTGTTCACAGAGATATTGAGCCATTATTAAAATGTAAAATTTTGTAACGAGGTTCTTTAACAAAATTAGAGAACCTTTATATTATGTAACGTTGTAAGTAGGCGTTCTGGTATATCCATATTTCAATTTTTTTTACTTATAAATTTTGTAAAATAAAAATATGTATGTATATATTATAATAATACAGTATATTATTGTAAATATCTTTATATTATTGATGTACATAGAACTGTATGATCGTTGATGAGAAAAAACTTAGATTATGATTTGTTATAATTGACGATTGAAAGTCTAGCTATATATGGAATATAAAATGGTGTCTTTTTAATTCTTGATCTACATTTTACAAATGTATGTCTAGATCAGGGGTTTCCATGACGTCGTCTGCCACTTTAGGGGTTCCCATGACGTCGCTTATGACTTTAATAAAATTCACAAAAATATTCCCATTGACTCAATTTATTTTACTCAATAAAGGACGATTTATTGCGTCACTTAAATAAAAAATATAGTAGTTTATTAACAGAACATTTTCACGTCGCGCTGGTTGTCATTTTCTTTACGGAAAATTTAAAATGAAGTATTTTTTATAATTTTCTTTACGGAAAATTTAAAATGAAGTATTTTTTATAATTTTGGGCAAGAGAGGTAAAATTTAAAGTTCCGCTACTATTACTCGGAGGCTATTAGTCCACAGGGACTAAAAGTTTAGCAACTCCTGTTGCTAATGATGATATATACATCTTTAATGATTCTTGATTTATATAAATATATTTTCTTGAATGATTAATATTTATGTATTATGGATTCACCAGCATGATAGAGAAGTGATGACTAATACCTGAAAGAATTATGAATTATTATATAAATATACGAAAAGGATGTATCTTATCGCTTTTTCTATTTAACTTGTATTCCGAATCAATATTTCAAGATGACCTGGGAATGATAAACCAATAAATAGTATTAGATTTGCGGATGATACGGTAATACTTGCAGATAATGCTAGCGACCTTCAAACACAAGTAAAACTAAATTATTAATTGTGTGGGGAATTATTTTTAAGCTAAAATTATCATTTATCAGCAAGGAAACAATATTGGGAGCACAGAATAGCCCTCGTTACGACCAAAAAATCACATAAATAACACGCAAGTGTTCTTACTGTAAATATTCTCCGTCGTTTAAAGA
This sequence comes from Plectrocnemia conspersa, assembly GCF_051122295.1. NCBI lineage: Eukaryota > Metazoa > Arthropoda > Insecta > Trichoptera > Polycentropodidae > Plectrocnemia > Plectrocnemia conspersa. The sequence goes on from NW_028277169.1 coordinate 29,617,044, forward strand.
ATATTTCTTTGTTGCGAAAAAATAAATCACTGAATCCACAGGATTATTGTTGTAGTGTACGACCTTGGACAATACCCATCATAGTGTATACCTATTTCGCTGTTCTAAGAAACGAGTACATTTATTGTCTGCATTATTGTGATTGGTAAGCAAGCTTTGTAGTTCTGAATCACAAGCAGTCACTCGAAGACTCACAACTTGAGAGGAACTCCTCCATATGAGTACCACCGTAGCAAAGAGGGATCATCTTCTGCTATATTGTCGCTACACCATCTACAAGACCTTTGAGAACCTCCTTGGTGCATCATCTCTGCGCCAGATTTTCCACCACCGCTCGGAGAAAACATCCCGCCATTTATCATCTGTCGCAATAGTAATATAATATAATAAAAACTCGCACTGGCTACGAAGTCACACACTTAGGTTTCTCAAACCTTAAAATTGCATAAAAAATGACTTACATACGTACGACTACACCAAACGTAATGCCTGCACTACACTCTCTGGAAGTTGGCCAAGGTTGGTCAAAAACGGAGAATATAGTGGGTTACTTTGGTCGAGTTTGGTCTAAAATCTCTCGGAAGTTGTCCGAGGTTACTGAGAACGGGAGGTAATGTGGGGGTAATTCAGTCGACTTGGCCAGCTTCGAGCGCTTCCGAACATTGTCGGCAAACGGACCGAAGTCGGAGCTGCTCTTTCGAGTGCGAGCGGTGAGATACTTCCCCTTTCGCTCTCCCGCGTGTTAAGTGACGAGAGTGAGAGAGATAATGATATGGTTTTTCGCAAACTGAGATAGAACGAGTAGTTCGGTTCAATTTCAGTATGCGCGTAGGCGTCCTATGGTTAATACGCACGTCGACCGCCGCATTGTGGTCACGTGGTCAATTTATAATATCACATGCTTATCGGGGACTTCAACAGACACTTACTGACTTCTTTGAATATTTTAAGGCACCAAATTAATTATATTTTTGATAGTATATTCTTCTAACAGATATCGTTATTATATTTTTTTTCATATAAAATTAAATAATTAAAAATAATTAGTGGTATTTGATTTTATTAAAAAAAATCGTGTCGAATATCGTTATGTATTTTCCTAGATCGGTTTAAATAAATGTCACACCATAACGAATTCATATTTAGAATCGATGGCGACAAATTCTAGAATAGTCACAAATGTGTTCGTATATTGAAGTATCATTTTTATGCCTTATGGCATTTTGCAAAAGCTGCGTAAATTGAATATTTACGACCGAAAAGTTTTCACTGATATTGTATTGGTGAGTGCTTACACAAACTATTATAATTATCAGTAGCGTAATTTTAATGATATGACAATTTAAAAATTGCGATTATTTGGCACATTTTTCGATCGCGCGCAAATATGCCAGCTGTACGTGAAAGCAGCCGCCGTACGTACGTCATTACGCCTGCCGTGTTCAATTTACAGAGAGTGTATTGCAAGCATAACCATCAATAATGAATCAATATTAAAATTCGATAAGTATAAATACTTAAGTGCATGGGCTTATCATATATAAATATAGCAAGAGTACATTTCTCAAAATGAGACCTCTATTCTCTAATTGTAATCTAAGCTGTTAGATAAAAATGTGCATGGTTCGTTGTAATATTTACGCCATTTTTCTATACAAAGTGGAGGCATGGTCTTTAAATCAATAGTGCTAGCTTAGAAATTTCAAAATAATATCTGACCTATGACATTTGATATATTATGTAAAATCGCGCACTGAATCCAAATTAAGCTGGTAATTAAATGCATACAAATTGAAAATAAGTTAAACTGAATTTCTCAAGTGCTTATGACTTCTATATTTTACAACCGATTTTAATATACAGTTGTTTATTTTATATTACTGGAACGTGCTGTATAAACGCTTGATAAAAAAATAAATTACATTTAATTTAATAAAAAATACAATCGACTAACTAGAACCGGAGATATTTGCAATTAAGTATGCAATTCAGAATAAAAAATACGGAAATTTAAAAATGTTTTGAAATCTGTTCTATTTCTTAATATTAGACTTCCATTTTGAGTTCAATAACTGTTAAATGTTATGGGTCATAATTGTTGTTAACCAGTGTAAATAATTGAATAACGAGATGTGCTGCGAAAAATCAAGATAAGAAGTCTTGACTATCTCGGCCATATTATGAAATGATCAAAATATAAACTAAACCATTTCATTATCCAGAGTTATGCAATTTGAGAGAATTGTTTGGGTGCAATTTCACTGAAATCCGTGCAGCGGTAAACAAAATCAAAATTGCTAACTTCCGATAGTAGATGGCACAAAAATATAATTATAGTATAGATCAAATATCACACTCGGGTTTTTGTAGACTTTTTAATAGATTTACAGACTTAAATTTAAGTTTGGTGCTTCACAATTTATTTAGTGTTTTTTATTATGTACTTCGTTGTTACGCATAAGAAGCAACCCAATTTTTGTTTTTAATTATTCGAATATATTGAATTCAAAATAGTATTCAAATATTTGAATATTTTTATTTAAGAGACAAGTGCTAATTCAAATAAAGTCACATTCACTTATTTTCTTGATTCGATCGATAAATAAACAACTGCGTATCTACCGGTGTAGTCGTACTTCTTCGTCGTCTTTCAAAGAACGTCATTACCAGAATATATCCTGAAACAACGGGTAAAGATTTAACTGTAACGGTTGAGGGAGTACTTTTAGCTTTATGATTGATTTTGAACGTCGCTCTGTTTGTTGTCATGTCTTGTTCAACACATGCACCCGCGTTCTGAATCTTTGCGCTAAACAATATTTCAGTCTATTCTCGCGGCAGCAAATTACTGCCGGTGGTTCATCATCGACCGGCACCGATGATATATTTCTGAATCGCGTCTCCAACAACTGTCCTGTCCGCCAGATGATGTATGGTAATGGGAAGTCGTTACAACAGCGGCTAGCACATGTTCCCCTTTGTTTTATCTATGTGTTTTTTTCCTCGGCGCGTTGTTTGCGCGCTTAGTTTTCGCACTAAATCTATATAATGTGCCGTCTCCAAATAGAACTTTTGTTCATCATCATCGAACGCTACGAAATTAGAAACGCTCTCTCTGTCACTCGCTTCCTAGTTGTCGTCTAATTATGTGGTCGAATAACGGCTTGCGGACGCGTCCCGGAAAAGTGACGGATTGCTCGGACAATGGACGAATATGCATCGGATCATATGAGACATAAAACATCAAACGATCTAGCAACTGTCTTGCGCCTCGTTTGCCACCGAGCGCATTATTCTTTGGCGTGTCCCTAAAATATTCGCAACCTCCGTCCGCGGGGGTTTAAGCAAAAACTACTGTCCGAACAACGTGATTTATGTTTTATGGCCTAATGCTTCTCATCAAAAGAATCCAAGAATTGTATTATAGTAAGATTTTATGTGTTTCGATAAAGTTCTTTAACTTTTATTTTATATCCCATGATTCTGGTTAGCGACGTCTCGACGCTCGCCCAGGACGTCCCGATACACTATTTCGGGACCGTTGATCTTTCGTTCGATGCTTTTGTTCCAGCGACACGTTGCCCTGTACAACATATTCCCGTCGTGTCTCGAATCGATCGTTTTCCGACACGGGCTTCGTCGTCGTAACCCAATTCTTTCACATGGCCAATTCGGTTATTTTCGGAGTTGTCTTACAGCACCGCTTTGTTACTATGCTTACTAGTGTTTCTGTCGATTTGGGGCGTTTTGCTATTCTGAAGATGCCGATTCTGCTGCACGAGTGTCGATCAATCCGAGAGTATACTTATAGGCGCGAGAGTTTTCTCTATTGCTCTCAGGTTGCTCTAGATTTCAAGCGTCAAATGGAAAAATGGGTTATGAAGTATAGAAAAAGCGCATAAGTAATAAAAATGCGTTTTATAAATAGGTTACGTCTTTTTTTCGTACCTTGTAAAAAATACCGCTTTTAATACATGTAATAAGCAGTATAAATACTTCAAAACGATGGATTAAAAGAGGCTGTGTATATTTTGCGCGTTATTTTATATTAAAACTCACGAACAATTTGTACATTTGTGTACAATATGTGCAACAACGCGGGTTTCGTTAACGTCGTTCCATGGTCACTAACCTCTTGTGCTTTCCTAAGCCGGTGACAAAATCCCTTTTTTGTTGTTATACGTTTATTTTTAATAATATTACAGACATATTAATTATATATAATATACATGCTACTGGTATATATCCTTTTTCATGTTTACAAAACGTTTGTGGTTATAATTTAAATATAAAAATACAAATCTCTTTAAGCGAATAAAAAATTAAAATACAGAAAAAAAACCACCAATAAAATAAATGATTTTAGTGATTTCCCAAGAGAACTGGAATTATTGATAAGTTGTTTTTAGTCTCTAAAGCAATATGCTTATATTTAAATTTAATGCTGTTTTTATCATAGTCACCGATACACGAGATTAGTGGGTTAGGTTAGGTTATGTTTCGCGAGATATTTTTATAGTATTTTCTAGTATGAAAATCATAGTATTATTTAATTGTTTGTATTTAAAATAATATAAAAAGGCGTATTAAATATTATTTTTAAAGCTTTGTTTTGAACGACTTGTAATTTAGAAAAATTGACAAAATCCTTTGCTTCTACAAACTAGGTCGATGTAGTCCTAGGGTTTTCCAATCGGTTAAAACCGACATTTATAAAATGAAAACCGGCTTTTCTGACTTGGTTAACCGTTTTTGATATGATTATTCTAAAAATATATAAAGATTATGATTTTTCTCAAAAATTATAAACAACGCATATAATCGATTAATTAGTTCCTAAGCGATTTACTACCTTAGAAAAATTGTTTCAATTTTTTTTGCTGTGAAATGTTTGGCCAATACCTGATAAGTAGTCAGCTGGTTAGGGTCAATATTCTATGACCGTCAAGTACCATTTTAATTATGTTGGAGATTAGAAATACTGAATACTAATTCTTTCGAAATACATTCAGTATTTATACAAAATGTATTTCCTTTCAAGTTAAAAAATCGTTTAATTGTTCGTGATATTTTTGTGATATATTATTTTTAATACATTTCTTTCATATTTTGGCTGTGTATAAAATAATCATCCATTTGTATTTCTTGTTAAATATTGTTATATATTACAACTTTTTGTTTTAATAAGATCAATGAAGTTTCATACTAGTTTTGATCTAGCAAGTCTGTTTATACACTAAGACGACAGACACACATTTTCTTAAATCTAATTAGCATAATCATATAAATAGGGGAATGTCCTTTGTTCGTGAGCATTCCTACTAATTACTTCAAACCATACGGTCAGTCGTCCGTCTGACAACCCCATAAATACCGATTTTCATCGAGTACCCGCAAATATATAACATTATCTTGTCAATAAGTTTGATTTAATCTATTTTATTGTACTATAAAGTATTTTATTTTAAAATTTTCACAATTTATAATTTATTTTGTATTTTGTAAAAATAATATATGTATATTCTCAAATATACTACATATTTTTTCGTGCATTTTGTTATCTATTTCTGGTTATTTCACCATGAATATTGATTTTTTTTTAATAAAAACATAAAATTTTAAAATATACGAAAAAAATATTTTTTATATTAATTCCTAATTTTTTCAAGACGATTAAAACCTGTTTTACGGTTTTTAAATTGTAAAATTTAATTAGATTTAGAAGCCATAGTCAATACTGACTTTTAAAAAGCATTTGACAAAGTTTGTCATGAATTGAATTGAGCAGAAGTTAAGCAAGTTCGATTTCTCAGATAGTAATTTTTTTAGAGTTACTTAACCCTTTAAGTAATGAGCTAATTTATACACATTCGTTAATTTGTTATTATACACCTGGAATTGAGTTAATTTTACGCATTTTTCTATAATTATTTATTTTTTATTTTCTAGTAAATTATAGATTTTTTTTTAGTAATTCTCAACGATTTACTGCTTTGACTTATTTTACTACTTTTTATATTAGTATGTTTTAAGAATATATTTTACATGCAAAATCTGCGAAATTTCAGGCTTATATATGTTTCAGCGTATTATAATCGTACATATTCATCAATCTTTAGGCGTTATATTGCCACCGACTTTTTTATCTACTCAAATATCTAATCAAAGCACTCGCGCTTTGATCAAGCCGATAAGGCAATTGGTTTTATGGACTTCTTAGAATGTTCCTGACGAAGCAATCTCTTAATTTTTTTTCACATCACAGGAGATAAAAAGGGTTGATGATGTTAAAGTCATAAGTCTTATGTGCAAAGAACTACTGAGGAACTGTATATTTTAAAAGAATGGATCTCACATTTTCCTAAAAATGTCGGACGATGAAGAGTTGAAGGTTAATCTTATTGACTCCTTTGTCCTCATTCTATACACAACGACATTTTTTTTGTGAATTTAAATTCAGTTTTATTTTGTTCTTGCTAAATCATGAATGACAAGCAACGGGAATCCATGATAATTAGTCAATATTTCCACTGAAGCAGGATGAATATGATTAACTATTATATAATATCATTTTACTATTTAGTTCTGTTTTCAGCTTATAACAAGATGTTATTTATTTAAATTGTTTGTTGTGTTAAAATTGCACGAATTAATTATAAATTTATTATTTTGAGAAAAAAATATCAACAACAAGTGTGTTATTAATAAATTGTTGTTTTTATAATATTGAATAGTAATGTGATCGTTAAATGAATGTATTTGGTTAATCGTATCCCTTTTGATAAGTGGCATCCATATTTTGTCTCTAGATGTACCTTAATATTTTTAAAGTATTATAGTAGTATTTTATCTCCTTGATTAAACATTTCTCCTATATGGTCTGGAGATATGGGCTTTAAATCAATAATTAATCTTAAAAGTAGAGACTTTTCTGTAATTAAATACACCCATACATCGCTTTACGGCCTAGATACGTTCCACGAAACTAGGCCGCAAAGCGAAAAGCCGTATAACGAATCAATTATTCTAATACAAATTCATACAAATTCAATTGGATCGGTTCCAAATTTGTTAAATATGTAGCATGGTTTATCATTTAAAATGCATTCTTTTTATTTCATTTAAATAAAAAATACATACACAAAAAGTACATACATTTGAACATAAAATAATAACAGACTCCAAAAACCAACAATAATCCATAACCAAAAATGAAACAACTTCATGTTACATAAAATATGTGTATGAATACATACATAATTTATTTTAAAATGGCTTTAATCTAAAGAAGATGAAGAAATGGTAACCTGAAGATCACTGTCGTTCTCATTTTTCGCTGGTAAGGATAGGCTTGGCTTAAAAAAATTGTCCAACGTTGTTTGTCTTGCCTTTTTGTCTCTTTCGTTCTTCAGTGATTAATAACAGCTAATGGCTGAGTTAATTCCTCGAGAAACTTTAGCGCTACGTTCGACGTCAGGATCGTTTTCAAGGAGGATGTTTATTCCTTGTTCGAAATAGGAAAAAGCTTTTGACAATTTTTTTGATGTATTTGATGATTTGAATACAACAGGCTCTGTCTCTTCATCAAATGCCGGTTCTGCTTGCAACTGAATGAGTTCCTAATACAAAAGGGGTTCCGTATCAGCTTCAAGTAGATTAAGCACATCACGTTCGTTCAAACCTTCAAAGCCGAGATCATGTGCTAGATCCAAAATGTTTTGCCTAATTTCAGGAAGGCAATTAACTTCTGCATCAGTACTTTTTACACATTCTGGCCATATTTTTTTCCAAACATGGTTCATTGTTGTTAATTTTAATTACTTCCATGATTCACTGATGCTGTCAACAGCATCCTTGATGTTATAGTTTTTCCAAAATGTTTTAATTGAAGATTTACCATCGGTTTCCCTTATAAGTTGTCGGAAAGTTCGGCGTAGGTAATATGCCTTAAAAGTGGCTATTGCACCCTGATCCATTGGTTGGATCAGAGCTGTTGTATTTTTCGGAAGGTACTCAATCATGACATATTCAGATAGTTCGGATAAATTAGTAGGATGCCCTGGTGCATTATCCAAAATTAGCAAAGCCTTGTTGCTTAAGTTATTGTCTCGCAAATATTTTTTCACTTCTGTGCAAAAGTGATTTTTGAACTAATCCTCTAAAGTAGCTTTAGTCAGCCAAGCTTTCTTGTTGGATCTCCATATGACGGGTAATTGATTTTTATTTAGTCCTTTAAGAGGCCATGGATTTTCGGACAAATATATTAAAAGTGGTTTTAGCTTAAAATCACCCGCGGCATTTTCACCAAGTAGCAAAGTTAATCGTTCTTTAGACACCTTATAACCAGGCGCAGATTTTTCGGTTTTTGAAATGTACATGCAATCAGGCATTCGCTTCCAATAAAGCCCTGTTTCGTCTACGTTAAGCACTTGTTCAGGTTTATGACCACCTCTTTTAATAATCCTCTTTAAAATGTTGGGATATTCCTTAGATGCGGCCTCATCGGCGTTAGCTGCTTCACCTTTCATTTTAAAATTATGCAAATTAAATCTATTTTTAAATTTTTTACAAAAATCGACATTGAAAAAAAGTTTTTTTGCCGTTATAGCGAAACAATTTGGGCCGTAAATCGAAAACGTGCCTTAATTGAAGAGGGCCGTTATAGCGAAAGACCGTATAAAGAGCGGCCGTATAGCGAGGTATGGGTGTACTATGCTTAAAATTAATTTGGTAAATACAATTACGGAAATTGAATTCCTCCAACTTATGGCAGAAGAACTAGAAATGCTGCGGAACATTAACATATTAATTGCAATAAACTATTATAAATGTTTTGCGTATTTATTATATTTCATTATAGAAAACCTTATTGAAAAAATAATATATATTTATATGAGTGTATTGTAGATATTCTAGTAAGGATTACGAAATTGACATAAAAACACAATTTTCCATAACATATTTCTCATACGCCTGCTCACGTCCGACAAAAGATAAGATAAGAAAATGCTAAGCTGTACCACTTCTACTGATATTATTTGACTAAGGGAAAGGAAGCAGCGACATAAAATGTTGCACGATATTTCCCAAGGAAATTGCATTTGATATGTTAAAATTGCGCTTGTTGACAGCGTGTGGAAATGTGTTTTCAGCTGTAAGATTCTTACAATAGATATTGAGAGTATTATTTTTTTATTCATTTTCATTCGCACCCAAATATATTAACGGTATTTTAATATAGCGTGCTCGTAAGATTTAATATGTTTTTCATCGATGAAAGGAAACACAAGACACAAGCGTGATTCATATCACCTTTCAATAGACCGATATGTTTTCCTTCGCACAATTGAGGGATCGTCTTTCTACACAATAGCTATACAATATACGGAAAATGGGGCTTAATGCGAGATTAGTCGCTGTTTTATCGAACTCGAAGCGATCCACCAAAAAATTTACTAGCACTTTGTCCGATTGTTGTTTTTAAAAAGTTTCCGTTTTGCGAAGTCGCAAAATGGGTTTCGCTACATTTATTCCGTCCGAAAACTTTACTTGTACACATTTACTATATCGTTGTTTTTTGTTTGTTTCAGGTGAGCTTTCGATTTCATCGTCAATTTATCGCAATAACGAACGCGCCGTTTGCGTATGTATGTACTATCAAGGTATTTTAATACAACGCGACCATTGAAACGATTCGATTCCGTGCTTGATTATAATATTTACTATACATAAGTGCTTAGGTTATTAGACTCTCAACATATATTTTTCATATATCGCCTCTCATTATGTTTAAAAATATATCTTAATTAACCTGATTATGTACCCACTATATCGATTATAAAATTGATATATATATATAATTGTCCCTGACACGATCGCGAGCCTTGACTTCTCATTAATTATTTAAATAAATATTATTATTAATATTACGGAAAAACGACGATAAATCATAGCGTCTAAAGACCCGCCAAGAATCTGGCCTAAAATTCCGTTTGCGGTTTACATTGTTGTTGTTCTTGATGAAAAGAGCGACGAGAACAAAAGGGTGCAGGCAACAAAAGAAAAATGTTTCAGAATCCATCCCGGTCGGCATCTATCGAAGATGAAATTTGCGAATGAAAACTCCGCGAAAGTAATGAATGCTAATGAACTCTTTTAAGTGTTTTCGAGAATAAAAGGTGGAGCGGATCAGGACGACCTCTCCCGGGCGCGATAGCGGTTCTTTCGTCGCTTTCAATGGCGAGGGATTTATATCTTGTTTATTTTTTCTCATTGTATTACTGAAAGTATGCAGCTCTTTTTTGTATATGAATACAATGTAAAAATAATTTTGTAAAACGATCGACTGTGTCTCAAAACAGTAGCGAATGTCTTAAAATATACATTTGATATGTACATCTTTTCTGTGTCATCTAAACAGAGCATATATGAACGTTGCCAAATCTGAAGATAAGACAGACTGGTCTTATCTTCGTTTTCGTTTAAAACAATCTCATTGCGACAAGGAAATGAATGACTTCGCATTTTCGTAATGAAAGAACCACTTGTTTTTTCCTCGTTTGAAATTCCAACGTAGCGTATTTGATTATTTCAGTTTTACTTAAGCGGGAAACTTCTTAACGTAAATCAACACTTGTTTATGGCGCTTATACGTAAAAATATATATGTTGACATTTTAATAAAAGCCTGAAACTTACGATATTTTTTTCACGTCATATTTTTCTAAAAAAATCGCAAATATATGTAAAAAAATATTATATTAAATTATTTTTAACAATTATCGGTTACTAGAATAACTTGCGACCCAAATACCAAATAATTTTTATTTCTAAATAGATTAAATTTTGAGTTAAATTGGAGTTTTAAATTTGAATTAATATTTACGATTATTTTTATGTATACATATATAGTTTTTCGACGTTTCGCCAAAAATGTCTTTCGGCATCCGCAGGAAATTAACTTAGGTGCAATTATAATTAATACGCGTTTCGAAAATAATTGGTTTCATATATCAGAAAACATGCCTTAGCGAAATCTGTACAATTAATCTGTTCAATGTTTAGTAAAAATCCTTAAGATCGGAATAGTGTAGTCTGTAATACGCTATTTATAAAAACCGGCCAAAAAATTACTTTATAATTAATTATACATAAATAATTTTACAGACATACTTATTATATATAATATACATGTTATTAGCTTATAACAATTTCATGTTTATAATTTAAAATAAAAAAATCCTTTTACAATTTTAGCGAAAAAATATACAAAAACACAGGAAACAAACCAAAAAAAGTATAAATTTTGTGACAATTTGAGTACATTTTATTTCATTAGAGAACGGGAATTATTAATATGTTGTTTTTAGTCTTTAAACCTAAAGCAATATATTCTTTGGTATTTTATGCTTGTATTTCAATTTAATGTTGTTTTTATCGTAGTCACACGAGATTAGTTTGATTTTGCGAGATATTTTTATAATATTTTTTAGTATGAAAACGAGTGTTTTAATTGTTGGCATTTGAAGTTTAATCTGCATTTTTTTAAGATTAGTAGAAAATAGTGTATTAGATATTATTTTATAGTCTTGTTTTGAATGACTTGTAATTTAGAAAAAATAGTATTACTGGTTTAAGAGCCGCAATAGCAGCATGCCCTTCATTATTACTGGTGTTACTTCACGCCGGACATGCATATGTTAAAATGGGTCGAATTAATTGTTTATAGATTACATTTTTTTTTATTTAGCAAATAATGTATTTCAATTTTCATTATGTATAGGAGATCGAAATTAATGATTATTATATATGTATAATTTAAATCCTAGATTTTCCTAATCTTATGGATAAATTTCGTAATGAATATTTTAATTAAATCGCGCATAGTGACATCTATTGATTAAAATTGTAATTATAGTTTATAACTAATACAATAATCACTGATTTACAAATGTCTCACTACTTAGTAGTTTTTGATTGTGTGCACTTCGTTACAATGAAAGATTTACAATAAATTAATGACATAGACACAGAAATAAATCACTAATTTTTATTATATGCTGTTGATTTACAGATACGTATTTAAATCTGTAAGAGCCAAATCATTCTTTAGATATGCAGAATCAGTATTCTTTATTTCTATAATATGATTTAAATTCTAGTAGTCAAACACTTTAAATTTAATGCAACACATTAGTTGTTACTAATAAAATTAAATCCTAATATCGTAAAATATTCCTTAATAGTAGAACCTTTATTAAACAAATAAAAGTGTTTTAAGTCTTATTTTAAAATATCCATGTAAGTTTATCTTTGAAACACACGAATATTCGAGTACCATATGTATTTGCCAGTTTTAACTATTCGCTATTCGAATTTTGGTCAAACTATTCGTTTTTATTTGTAATTAAATATAACATTTTTTAATCTTCAAAGCACAAAAAATCTACTCTAAAAGTACAGTTGTTTTATTTTTTAAGTCATGGTTTACTGTCGTTTTTTTTTCTGTATTATCTACAGTTCAATTTGGTCCTTTTTTGTTTATCGAAATTTATTTTCTTATCTTTATGTTATTTATAACAACCATGGTCATAATAACAGATAAACAGATAAAAAAAAAACACTTTGTAATAGCCGAAATTTCAAAAATAGCGCATCCCTACGAATTAATATTGTGTAGCTGTGGACTTTCTTAATGACTCTTTTAAATCAATACGAGTAAAGTTTTATTTATATTCTGTCAAAAATAATTTATTTTGGTAATATTTTTTGAGTAAACCGAGATGTATTTTTTTTGGCAGAAAATATTAATAAAATTCAATTTTGTACGGATTTAAAGCTTAAAACACTCAATGCTCTATTATTTTTTTAAATAAAAATAAATAGCATTTATACTTTTTATTTATTTTTTATAACATGAGTTTGTGTAAACCTGCTTTTGATATTTATACTGTATTTTACGAATGTTTTTGAATATTTTATCGTTTACTATTTGAAAGCTCTAGATTTTATTTCGGAACACGCTCGTGCGTTGCTATCTTGCACTCTGTTTTAACTTCTTTACAAATTCAAAACACATTTTTATAAGCTTTACATTACCAAAACTAAAAAGCTAAGGTTGAGATTAAATTGACGTTGCATATTCTGTTTGAGATTGAAACATTCTTCATTAATAAAAAATCTTATTAAAATAATTTGTTGTAATAAATTTAAATATCTGTAATTTGTGACATATAATTTAATGTTTCTTTAAAAAGTACTTTCATTTTCTACAAGTGTATATTAATGAAAGCTGAATGCTTCTTTTATAACCATTGAACATTTTTTATGGCCAATTAATCCAAGCCGAAATCTATCGGAATGAGTGTTTCCGTCGTTGAAATTATACATTTTTTGCCGTCTATAACGCTAATTACCGGAAGGAAATTGCTTTGAGTTAGACGATAATTATTTTATGCTCCTGTGCTAAATTATCTTCATCACAGAAATGTCGTGCATCATTTTTTTAGCTAATTGCTATTACGTTTTATGCTCCTTTGTTATTTGGACGCTCGTGCTGTCAAAACAGTTTTTTTGCTTCATTCAAGATATAAGTTTGTAAACGCTCAATGAAAATATTATCATTTAATAATTCCGTTTCAACGCCCGCCACTCTAATAACGTTCTCCGAACGTCAACATTCAATAACATTATGTTATCTCTCGAGAAACAAGCTTTTATGTCGCCCCTATAGCTATTCGACCGATCATTAAAAGTGTTCGCTCTTCTCCGTCTTTTTCCGTTTTCACTTGGCACGGATATCATAAGAGAGAATGTTTTTCTTCGGCATAGCAATCATTCCGTTATCGAGCTCCGTAGCGTTTGGTTTATGGAATAATTTAACGATGCTCTCGGTACCGTTGTTTGTTTGTGACGTAGAAAAATAAAATTATTGGTGCTTCCTTTTCATTTCTTGTTTCGCAATTAGAGTCTAATGCGTGCTCGGGAAATACGTAGTCTAATTATGTTTATGGGTTTAAGACGGCTAAGAACTTGCGTTCTGTACCGAAGAGTAACTATGGCAACCACGATCACCGTCGAAATGAGATTTTGTTTCGCGCTCGCGAGCTCTATCCGGTTACGAATGGGGATGCTATTACTTAGTCGTTTTTGTAACGGCGCGTTATCCGTTCGCCGTTCTGCGAAAGTATGGAAAATGTATTATCACCCCGAACTTATGTATTATATATTAGTATTCATTATTATATCTCGCCATGCGCAGTCGTTTTCTTTAGTAAACTTTCAAAGTTATTTTCAGCTTAAACTGCAGATTCTAATCGCAAGTTCTTTGAAAGTTTAGTGCTCATCTTCTTCCAGACTAGTTTTGAAAATAAACTGGTTTTTTTATTGAGTTACTTTGTCTCGTTGTCTCATTGATTCGTTAAGTAAATTAAACTTTTTTTAGGGTAGAGTCGGCGTCGTAAGAAATAAGGGAGAATTATACAACTGCAATTGTAATCAAAAGTTCATGCCGAATAAACGTTTATCTATTTTTGCAAAAAAAATAACACCGAAACATACGGTTTTTTTTTATCTTGACGCAATTGCATAACCATAAAATGATTTATTTATATAGCGCCAAACCTACTGAAACATTTCTAGTACGAGGGTCGAAAATAATGTAGGGGTGGTTAATTAAATTAAACAAATAATTTATATCTTGACACGATTACACTTTTTGGATCTTTTAATTAAAAAAAAATCATACCTACATAAATTTAATCATAGCATCCAAGACGTTTTCACTTAGCGGATAGTAATTTGTTTGCAACTTGCATAACACAGCTTTCTGGCTTCTTTATAGATTATATGTATATAATTTATTGGCAGAATATTTACCCCAATTTGTATTCTTTGCTAGCTTATTTTCGTAGATTTTATAAATACGGTTCACACTCAGGCCGGCCAAGACAAATTCCCGGGGTCCGTTCTCCTTGAGAGGCCTAATCTGGCTATAAAAAAAAGTAAAAATCGGCCTTAAATAATCAGTTGTTTGAGATGCATTTAAGGTATAAGTTCCTATAGCCCTTTTAAATACATATACAAGAAAAAAAAGGAGCGGAACATTGCCTTCAAAAGCACCTACTTTATAGGTAGTACTTTCACAATAAACATTATTATTAATCGAAGGGACAGATTGTAGTTTCTTGACGTGGCTCCGTTTGTGTTAAAATTTGTTTGCAAATTATTATTGATTTTATTGTTGTTTTGAACGTCTAATAAAATTTCAGATTGAATACCTAAATTATCGGTTGATTGTATTATTGTATGAATCATGGGTTCATTATTAGGAAACTAAAGCATATAAAGAATCAATACTTATCGTTTAACTAAAAGAATATGCTGACATTACTAATTTTTTTATATATACTAATAGGTTAAGGTAAGAGAGTATATATTAAGCAAAATAAATCGTCCAGATTTGTTTGACTCATTTATAAAATCACTAATGACAGCGACGCGGTGCTGTTTAAGAAGCAGGGTGAGCATTCTTAGTATTTTTTGTAATTAAAATATGTTCGTGAAGAATGATTAATATGTTCAAAGCCCTTTGTGATTTTTACAAGTTGTTTCTTGTATAAATTCCTCTATTTTGTACTATTTATGTTGTAGTGGCATCAACAGGCCTTGTTTGTTTTGTAAAGAATCTTGTATATGCTTAAAGAGTTCATACCACTTGTGGATCATCGTAATGGATGATTTATAATATTATCAAAATTTTCTTTATATTCATGTTTGATTGCTGATTATTTAATAAAAATGAGCCTTTAGTAATTCCTCTGTAAATTTCCTGCATATCAATTTAGAAAAATTATCTACTCTAGGGTTTCCAAATATTCGTTATTTTCAGCGATTCGAATAGTAAACGACAAATTATTCGAATATTTTCAAAAAATACATTTGAATAAAGGATACAGATACACACTTTATATTAAGCTGTAAAAAAACGATAAAAGGTATCAAAACAATTTATTTTAATTTAATAATAATGTATACTATCGATTAACAATATCTTGACGTAGGATTTGTATAACAATTACATTAAAACATTGCCTCCTGTTTCATTTAGCATGCCAAATACACAATTACCTAATTATTTCGAGTCATTGATTCTGTCATTCTTAATTTTTATTGACCAAAAAATGTTTGAAAATGTCAATACGGAATGTTTTAAATCCTGTATTCTAGAGTCGGTCATAAAACTTGTATTTTTAAACGATGTTTTATTAGTGTATTAATCGGAAAACCCTGTCTCTTTTTTAACTACCTGCTCTGAATGCAGCTGTCAATTTAGCTAATTTATAACTACTACAGTATACTTTCGATTATCTGGGCTAATGCTGAGGAAAACGGCACGGATAATCAATTTGTATTTGGTTTTCAAATATGTATAGTGTATTTAAAATAACTGTTTTTATTTTTTTTTAATATTTTTAACAAAAATTTGTGATTCTCATTTGCTTTTAAGAATCTCGGTGTAGTCTAGTAAAGTTTCATCATTAGTCAATTCCAAATTGTGACTAATGTAATTGTTACTATTCTGTTTAACCATTTTAATCCCAGCTGATTTTGATTTATATATGCGAAAACTGTTTTTTATATAAACAATCATCTTTTACTATTTTGGTATGCATGTATATATTTTTTAATTATAAAAAATATGTGCGTTCCCTATGTATATAATAAAAAGGAATAATACCTATATTTTACAAAAATAAAAAAAAGGAATTAAAATATATAATCATTTATTAAAGATATTTGCAAAGCTTTTTATAATTATTAATCAGATATATCACTTAATTATATGTATATCTCTTAAGTATACTGTGTTACTGGCTTTACTTTTGATCAAGATTGTGCTATTTCAAGTCACAAGCTATCATCTTTCTCAACAAAAGTTTTGAGTCGTTTCATTGATGATATCTATAAAACCTTACTCCATGGGTTAAACGTGTAAAATTTGCAACTATACGACCGTCGTTTGTTTTCAATATGCTTTCATTTGGATGAGAAGGAGCATTATATATTAAAACTGCTATTTTATGTGGCAAACCTTTACTTTTAAAAAATCTTACTTCAAGGATCTATTTGTTTTTTAACCAATCTTTTAAGATTTTTTTATCAATTTATGCTCCTTTTTGGTTATAATAATGAACACGACTTTTTATTTCAGTCCCATTTTTTAAGATATGTACTTTCGTGACATATTACTATAATACGCTCTTTAGATAATTTCAAAAAATTAAAATAATTTAAGAAAATTGTTTTTTTGAACTATGAATAATATAAACACTGTAATTGAGTATAAAGTGTCTCCAACTTCAACACAAAGTTCTGTTTCAATTATATATGCTGCCAAAAAGACTAGAACTCGGGGCTTAAAAAAATATTATCATAATTAATTAATTTAGTTCATTTTATTCATTTGAGATGTTGAAGAAGTCCACAGCGGCACAACATTAAGTTGAAAATATGAGTAATTTATGGAATTTCGACTATTATAAAGTATTTTTTTTATTATTATTTTTTGTTGGCTATTATTTGTTATACCTGCACTACACTCTTTAGAAATTGGCCAATGTTGGCTATGGACGGAGAATATAGTGGGTTACTTTGGTCGAGTTCGGTTCTGCCCGCTCTAAAATCTTTCGGAAGTTGTCCGAGGTTACCGAGAACGGGATGTAAAGCAGGGGTAATTCACTCGATTTGGCCAGCTTCGAGCGCTTCCGAACATTGTCGGCAAAAGAACCGAAGTCGGAGCTGCTCTTTCGAGCGTGAACGGTGAGATACTTCCTTTTTCGCTCTCTCGCGTGTAAAGTGACGACAGTGAGAGAGATAATGATATGTTTTTTCGCAAACTGAGATAGAACGAGTAACTCAGTTCAATTTCAGTATGCGCGTAGGCGTCCTATGGTCAACACGCATGTCGAGCGCTGCATCGTAGTCACGTGGTCAAGTTATAATACTACATGCTTATCGGAGAATCTAACTGACATCTTTGCATATTTTAGGGCACCAAAAGGGATTAATTATATTTTTGATAGTATATTCTTCTAACAGGTATCGTTATTATGTTTTTTTCATATAAAATTAAATAATTGAAATCATATAAAATTACGTGGTCAAGTTATAATACCACATACTTATCGGGGACTTCAACAAACTCTTACTGACTTCTTTGAATATTTTAGAGCACCAAAAGGGATTAATTATATTTTTGATAGTATATTCTTTTAACATATATCGTTATTATATTTTTTTTCATATAAAAAGTGGTATCATTTTTATGTCTTATGGCATTTTGCAAAAACCGACAAAGATTTTGCGTAAATTGAATATTTACGACCGAAAAGTTTTCACTGATATTGTATTGGTGAGTGCCCACACAAACTTTTATAATTATCAGTAGCGTAATTTTAATAATATGACAATTTAAAAATTGCGATTATTTGGCACATTTTTCGATCGCGCGCAAATATGCCGACTGTACGTGACAGAAGTCGATATATGAAATTTGCGACAGTGAGGTCGCTTACTCGAAGTCGTAGATCTCGGCCGACTTCAGTTGTAAGTTCCGTTCGGACAAATTTCAGAGAGTGTAGTGCAGGCATTTTGATCATTTCTGGTATAAATAATATTAATACAAGAAAATAAATTTCGCAAAATAATAAAGTTGTGCTGTATAAATAAAGAAGCGGTGTATCGAAAAAAAATGACTACTTAAAAAATAATACACAACATTTCAAAATATTCTACTATATATATAGACGAATATTTGCGGAATAGTTAGACAAATATTTTTAATTATGAATAGTTAAAGAACGGGCGGTTATATTCGGTATTCGAATATTCGTATTGGTGTCTACTCCCCTCGTGTAATTTTGAGTTAGTGTTGGATGTAAATAGTATCATAAATCTTGGCATTTGCCAATACATCAAAACGAGCCAACCTTTCAATATTCCAAAACGAACTTTCGAATTAAATCGTTTACGTTACAAGCACCGGGCGTGCGTTTTAGCGTACGCGCGCGTATCGAACTTTAATTTAACGCTTGCAAGGCAAAGTTCGCTCGGCTAATGGAAAATTCATTTTTCCGTTCCCTCGATATCGGACGCGATCCGATACAAACGCGAAATTGATGGCGCCGCCGTTTTAATTAACCGAAAACCGTCCGTTGATTTATTGGATCCGCAGCAGACACACTCTAGACAATGTTCCCGATCTGTATCCATCTCTTCTTCCCTCTCAAGTTCAAGAGAGCGACGACCGATCGGCTGAGCGTTTTGCATGGACTGAAATAAATTATCGGGCATGGCCGGTTTGTATTCGCTATATGTTTTTATAAGTGAATATTAGTTCTGGATCGTTGGCAATATATCAAGCCAGCGCGGCAAATGAAGCGGCAATAACGAAGCCGCGGAACACAGAGGAAAATATGCTGTGTTTTATCATCATCACAGAGATGAAAATGACGAGTGAGCGAGAGAGACAAAAAATGTGCACAGGGGAATAAAAAAGAATAACAACCGTCGGATCGAAGTCTCTGCCAAGACGCTAAGTCCTGGTTTGTCATCATGTCATACCAGGGATTCCGTTTTTGACGTTTTTGAGCGGGGCGCCAATTTTTTTCATGTCTGTAAATTGATGTAGATGCGCCACGCGGTCAGTGGTCAAAGATATACTCTATATTGAAACAGTTTTAAAAGATATAAATCATACGAACAGCCTTAGCTAAAATAGTGGAGCATCCTATTATAATACTTAATGATTCTTTTATCATTGTAATTAATTCAAATTTATTTTATTGTTCAATTTTATAATATATAAAAATAATATTTGTAAAATCAAATTACTTTTTCGTTATCTTTCAATATTCAGTCTAGGCATTTCTGACCACATTCTAACTTTTCTGAAGGCCACATCTTATGTAGCTCTTTGACATCTTTAGGTCCCACTTTATTATCCCTTCTGCCGAACGTTTGTTTGCCCCACTACTATGGTAAAGATTAATTTCTTGTTAAACACATCTTCACTCGTTGATGTAGGAATAAAAATATACATTATTTATACTATTTTTGAAAAAGATTTTGATTTAGTTTGTCGTGGGATATTAAAAAAAATACAGATTTAACTGGATTAATTCTAATCTATTACGCGGTCGATTGTCAGCCTCAATAATCCAATAAGAGCCTTCTGCTCTTCTTTTCGTATGCCAATAATTTACAATTATTTTGATTCATACGGGCTTCCGTAAATTATCTGCCTTTTCATGTCAAAAAATGCCATATTATGTAATTTTTTCGATCTAATTCACCATTAAAATATTCATACGATCTCGATGGGAACATTATAGCTAAATAAACTTCCACTAAAGAGCTCTGAAACACTTTTGAGAGCAAGTGGAGATTCTCTCTATACGTAAACAACGTCTGCGAAAAATCTTCTAATATGCTTTGTTATGAGAAACGCGTTTTACTGTAACAATTTGTCGGTTATTCGTGTTTCCTTTTTGAAATTTGAGCTCACAGCCTTCTTAAATCCGGATCTATAATTTTGAATTCCCAAATAACTAAATACTGTATCTTAATCAAAAAATGTTGAGAGATGGTTCTTGAAATTTCTTTATTATATTCGGGGGTGTTTATTTCGTACAGTGGGCGTCTCCGGAGTGGGTCGCTCCGGATTCCGAATGTCGAGCTGCACCAGTGAATGAGAATAGATAAACGGCAGTTTCTTTAAGTTTGTGTTCCTTGAACTCTGATATGGATAGTCAGTTCATGTGAAACGAAGTGTTGAAGAACTGTCCGAAGTGATTCCTGGGTGCCAGAGTCCCAGTACTTATTCTCCTAGCCACTCCATGGTAGACTCTGTAGTCCGCCCCTTTTCAATGGGACGACCAACAAGAATGGTGGCGAATTTCTACGAATATAAATTTCTGTTGGCCGATAAGGAAAATTGAAACTTAAACTCAAGACAATTATTCTTAAAACTTTAAGATTTATAGTGCGTATATAATTCGTTAAGTGGTCTCAAAACGATGTTTCTTTTTTAAACGTAAAAACCCATTTTTTTCAACGTTAAAAAGTGCTTTTATCTCGAAAAAAATTGGCTCTCTTTTATGATGATATGCGTTAATCCTTTCAATTATGATTAGAGAAGTAATTCAGTTGATAAACTGACAATTATTTGGTTATTATCTATTCTTGTATTCCAGTGCCACTTTTTTAGTTTAGGGTTTATTCAAATTACTGAAAAGTACTTTTGACATTCTAACTATTATCGAGGAATTTTGATTTCGGAACAAATCACGATTCATTCAATGTGCAGACGTAATCCAGATTCTAGAGTCCGTTCACGCTTTTTTGCGGGCTTAAAATAATTGTTTCTATAGCTTGTAAAATTTTGTATGAATGCGAAAATTGGCAATATGTATATTTATAATAATTTCGATATCGTAAAAATAATTACACTGACATGTATAAATTATTGAAGAAACGCTTGGAAAAGCACTGTATTTATGTTTGAGTAATGAAACAGCATTGTAATATATGTTAAAAAAAAATTATATATTTTTAATAATTCGTAGTACAACAATATTTATTGATACAATAAATAAAGGGAAAATTCGTGACAATATTAAAAATATTACCCACTTAAAATAATATTCTTCTATAAAAAACTTTCTATTATTTTAGGCTGTAGTGATGGTATAGTTATTCTAGTATGCTGAAGCTATTTACATTTTTAAAACTAGGTAAATAAAAATTCTGTTAGATTTATGTAATTAGGAAAAAAAACTTGATTTAAACTGGTATAATTTATAAAAGTTTTGAAACTTTGAAAATCAGCTGTCCAACTTGTGCTTAGCCGATTTAATTTTGAAATGCTCATTCCAGCAATTGATCGAGCTTAAATCTGTGAAGAAATCATAATTACTTTAAAAAAACATATGGATTGTAGAAAACATGCGAACAGATTTAACTGATGCATTGAAATATTTACCTGATCCCAATTCATTCTATACCCATGATCATCATATTATGTTTTAGTAAAAACTCGTGAAATTATTAGGGAAACAATGAAATCTTATGTAATGATTATTTAAAGTACATGTAAAAATACGTTAGAAATTTCAGAGCCACTTGAAACGTTATCTGTTATTATGATTAATTGTAAACAGCAATTACATGACGTTATAATTTAGACAATTCACAATTCGTTATAATTTAAAGGTCATTCTAACGACCATTTTGAACAAATGAACAGAGAAATAAACACGTTTAAAAGTAAGAACAATAATGGGAAGAGAGATCTTAAGATTAAGCTATTTTTAATATTATCATTTTCGCTCGTGATTGTTAATCACCCATCATATGCATTAAAAAAAATTCTCTTGTGTGGAAAGGATGCGCGATAAAAAAAGGGTTTTACCTAAGCAGCTATCCAAAAAGTGATGCAATTGGCGCGTTAACATTCTCATATACGATTCGCCAAAGCTGTTTCAAAGCAGCTTTTTTGGTATCTATTTTTGGCTGCAGTTACACCTCTATAGCCTCAAAACATATGTACAAATATAAATGAATGTATCTAAATGCGATTTACCGATCCCAAGACCAGTCTCGGGATCCCGTGACCGTGAAATTACAATTTCAGTTCGAGATTGGATTCTATAGTGTTAAAACGTTGGCAGTCTATTTAATATTTATTATAAGAGGGTCTGGTCTAGTATGTATTATTTTATTTTAATATTTCATATACTATGAATTGATTGCAAGTTTTCTTAAGTAGCAGTTTCTTATATTCTGTACCAAAACTTATTATTAAATAGTTTTTTATATTGCTTCGAATAATATTGGATTTATTTATGCGTTCCTAGATACGCAAACAATTGTTCTAGTTTGAACCGTAGGTGTTTTATCGAATTTTTCTAAAGATAGCGGCCGGAACCGAACGGGTAAAGATATATAGAGGTCTTAGGCTGTCGATTTATGCCCTAGAAAGTTTTCCGCTCTGGTACCGTCTAAACTCGTATCGTAAACACACATACTAGACGATTTTACAATCAAGGGAAGTTTTGTTAAATGTCTGAAGCGGCGCATATCTCGAATAGAAATACGTGTCTATAAGTAGCTTCTTAGAATGTATTCTACAGGTGTGTATGTACAACATATACATGTTTCAAGTAGTTAATTTATTAGCTCGTCGCTGTAATTATGTCTTGCGTTGGTGTCGTCTTAAGCAATTTCCATCTCAATTTTCGCTCCACAAGTACACACGTCTCAACTTTAAAGGGGCGATTCAATAGCATTTATTTTTCTCTAATTGATTTTTTCTCCCCAATTTCGGAAAGCGGTGTGCCTTTCAGCAATTTCTTATTAGGGAAGAACTCCTGCAAATCCGATAATCCAATTCCGATCTGCCGTCGTTATCTGTGAAAATTGTTGCAGAGAATGGTAAGGCACTACGAGTTTCAGCACACACATTATAATATCAGCAAGCGACTCGCGTCTGATTTTAATCTAAACTATATTTAACATCAACATAAGAGTTTCCCGAACGGAATACGGAATCGAATTCCAGGCGCTCGATTGTGACAAATTTTCAGGATTATATTATTACGTCACGGCGCTCCTGAGGGATGTCATTAGGCATTATCCATTAAGACCGTCATTTTGTAGGGAACCGAAAATTAATGCCCCCTTTTGTTCCTCTAATTTCCTCACAAATTACCGAACATCTCTGCACACTCACCGCGCCCTTACCCTAATATATATAAGTACATATATATTGCGTTACAATTTTTACTGCGATATTCACACAACGCCTAATGTAATCCAGGGTCTCGCCCATCGATCAACATTTGAAACGGTCCGTTAAAAAGGTGATATAGAATTACTGAATAATATAACTGCTATATTAAAACCCATCCCGTATCGCTGACGAGTCGTTAGCGGCGCCCCATATTTATGACTGTGCTTTTGCCGCTCTTTCTATATCTTGATTAGCGCTTTCGTTCAAATTGCGTTTTCACCCCGCAAGAGCTTCATGCCCCGATCACTCCGTTTCGGTCAATTTGACTTAATAAACTCAGCCTCATAAATATTGCATGAGAAGGCCTGGCTTGGGCGGCTGTCAAAACACACAACGTTTCCGCAACCGTCCGCAAACTTATCGCACGGATAAATTTTAATAAAAAAGTAACACCCCCTAAACGTAATATAGATATGTTTCTTTGATATAAAAGTTCATAGAAGGGGGCTTTTTAATTGAAAACAAGAGTGGCTTGAATCTACGTAATGTTTTGAGAATTGATATTAAAGAAACAACATTATGTACACAACAAGTATGAAATTAAAAATATCTGTATCCTTGTTTTTTTATTTAAATCTAATACTAATGTACTTCATTGCATCGAATATTTGCAGTGGTGAAGTCATTTATACGTTCAATTCCATCTCCTGTTCATCTTGCGTATGTATAACTTACGGGTGGCCACTTGTGAGCGATCATCCGATAATTACAGTGCACACATACAACAATACTGAACGGCTATCGAGGTTATGAGTATAAGTTATATCCATATGTCTCAAACCTCATAAGTGAAGGTTGCTTTTTGATTTTGTAGAATTGGCAATAATGGCTTTCAAAAGTCTGCGTAGGGCTATTGTGAGAATCTCTTGTGTGGTTATTGTGAACAAATTCTTGGATGTTCCAAAAATACGATTTCACTCGTTTTATTTTGCCTCTGTATTCTCTTTTTGTATAAAATCCCTGGAAGCAACACTACAAAATTCAAGTCCCGGAAATTCCCAGAAATCGAGATTTTTTTGAAAGAAAATGTACATTGTGTGTTTAAAAAACATACAAATTAATTTATTAAAAAAAAAAAATAAAAAACATATTTTTTCTTATAATTATTATTTATTATAAAAATATGGTCTTCCCTTGTGTGTAGAGTAGCTATTACGGTCATCAGAAATCACCGGGGTCTTCACGACAAGGAGTCTTCACGACAAGGACAAATGTATTGTTTTTGGCGTGTCTTGATTCAAGGGTATGAATTTTTATCGCTGCGCCAATGAGTGATTAATAAATGTTTTTGAAATTTTGTGGTTATTATGCAAGACTGGGTATATTGCACGATTAATATATGTACATATTTATAGTCGACGTCAAACCCGCATGTTACGAAAAATAACTCATTCGTTGTTAAAAGCCACTTGTAAGGTCTTGATGTCCCGGGAATCTAGCCTTTTTTTTTTGCTTATCTTACATGTGTATAAAATATAATAATATTATTCATAATAATTTATTTAAAAAAAAATGTTGTAATTATTTATTATTTACAACTACAAAAAATGCAATTATAATTATTTATACAAAACAGCAATGAAAAATTGTATTATAAAAATTCAGACACATATTTTTGCTTAGCAAAATATGTTTTTAGGAAGAATAAGGCGTTTTAGAACAAATCAGATAGTTTGTTTCTAATTTTTGTAATGAATCTTGCCGTTAAGAATACTCGCTCGTTTTCCGTTAAAAATATGTTTTAAAAATTAGGACACATCTTTATTTTTGCTTGGCAGAAAAAGTTTTTGTAAAAATAATACCATTTAGAGACAATATAGAAAGTCATATAATATAATTTTCGTAGTGAATCCTGCCGTTGAGAATACTCGCTCGTTTTCCGTTGATGTTGGCTTAATTGTGAGCAAATATTTATATATAATATTCAAATTTTCAGTGCATTCTCTGGTTGGTTGTAAAATTTAAAATTTATTTCTTCGGCTACATATTTTTACCGGATGTTTTGTTTATTTTATTTTTATTCGATTGTCAACGTCATAATAAAGTTTTTTTCGGTATTTTCTTCATTACTTATTTTAGTATCCGATTAAAGACTATATAAATTAGAAAAAAAGTAGTTCTAGTAAATCTTCATCATTATTAAAATATATTTTTTGAGAGCAACTTCGAAAATTATTTTCACTGGCAACATGTTCGGACTTTTGTAAAAACTGTATTAAACCAATGAGTTGATTATTTATTTTTTCTTGAATTTCTGATTTCAGAACTACAAATATTTTAAGTTGTTTTTTCAGTAGAAAATCAGATTGAGCTAATAAATTTAAAAAATAAAGTCTCGACACACGAGATGGCATAAAAGCAGGAAATTCCCAGATTATCTCGAGACAAAATCCTTAATTTAGATGGGATAAGCATTTATGTTAGGATTTTAACGAGATTGGGTTATATGTCTCATTGTACTTCTCTTTGAGATATATCAGTTGTCATATTTGTATAAGGCTTTATTTACTTTATTAATATATAGCTTGTACAATTTGATAACCCTCAAGACTCATGTAAATTTATAATAAGTACAAAAACACATGTTTTCCTAAACTTGATGTTTTTATTTTATTTAATATAAAAAAAAGAGCTTCAGTATATTATAAATAAACAGCGTAAGATTCAAGTACACCCAGGCCTCGTATAACACGGTCATATGGTTTGCTTTCCAAGAAAAAATCTAAATTAGTTAATACCCTTTATTTCTAAAATAAACAATCAAAAAATATATACATTTTCTTATTTATCGAAATAAACTCTAATATGTAACATATAATAGATCATTCATTCATCATCTATATGTTCGACTATTTTTCGAGATCGGTTGTAAGTTTTCATCATCGGAGGACTCTGGAGTATTTTTGGATTTGCGTATTTCGTTATAAGGGGCCAAGGTCTGCTGTAATTCTCTCTTGAACTTCAAAATTATTTCCATTATAGGATAATTTTCTATAAAAAAATGTTCTAATTTATCAGCCAATTTGTTGTTTTTAATGTGAAACATTTAGCTACTTCGCTACAACTGCTTTCTGAGTCATTAACTATGGTAGTTTCATCCAACATTTCGACTAATTCTTCTTCGTTCAACGTCGATCTTCCAATATTTCTCCAATATGTTGAATATCCATATCATGAAATCCTCATTCACTAATAGTACGACAAATGTTAATTATTCTTTGGTATTCATCTTCTATTTGTGGTACAATAGACTACTTCTTGCCATAGCTTTTTCCAGCAAGAATTTAAAGTCGATTTATTTCTTTCTTTAATAAATGCAGAGACCATATCGATACAATTTCGAATAAAAATATTTTTCCAAGCTTGTGTAACTGTTAAATTCTCATCTTGTCATAGCGCGATCCATAGGCGTATAAATCAAACATGCTAATTAATTTTTAATTGTTATTTTTTTTCTGAAACCGTGTTATATAAAACGTGTTGTACAAAAATATGCCACAATTCATCAACCGTGTTATATAAAACCGTGTTATACGAGGCTTTGGTGTACATAATTTTGTTTTGTATTTAGTGCAAACTGTTTGTAAGGTGCTAGACAGATAGTCCAGATCCGTATGTTCGATTTTAGTAGTATGATATTTTTTTATTTATAATTAAATACCGTTTGTAGAGTTCGCTCGGGATAAGGATTCCGGTTTGTTATTGTGTGCGTGAACTGTGTGGCTCAAAACAATTTCGCTCAGAATATTTTTATTTTTTTATTTAAAAAAAAATATATGTTTACTTAACATACATACATCTGAGCTAAGTTAGAAATTTCAACGGACAATTAAAAATATATTATATAATCGAAGAAACCAGACATTGATGTCATTAATTAAATATTTGCAAAATTTAAAATCTTTCACTAGTCAAAAAAAGAATGAAGTCTTTAGCTATTCTTCAAAAGAAAAAGATATAAAATGGGGAAAGAAATTATTCGCAGATTGTTTAATGGCTCGACGACTCTATTAAATCATTAGAATTCATTGAATAAATTAAAAAGTTATCATTGGCGCAACGATAAGAATAATAACTTTTTTAAGCCTTACAGAGAATAGTGTAAAAAACCAACAACGTACGGATTAATGGAAAAATAATTAAAAAAATTTAATCCACTGGTAATAGAACGAATAACTTACAGTGTATATTTGAAGCCTTGATATCAATTAACCCAGATATGCCCAAGAAATTTTGTTCTCTTAAAATTTAATTTATAAATAAAAAACAGTGGCACGAGTTTAGTGACCTACCCATGGGACAGTGGGCATATCTGCGTTAAACCAATATCAAGACAAAATTATTTAAAATAAATCACTAGAGAAGATCGAACTTCTGTGCCACACTGCACTTTAATGACGAATCAGCGACTGTCCTTAAAAGAGAAAGCGAGACAACGAAGTACACGCTACATCGCTTCTCCCTCTCATATACATGTACACGCACACAATAACAAACCGGCATCCTTATCTCGATCGTACTCTAGCTATAATGAATAATCGTTCTGTGTGCGTAGCGATTGTTCCTATCACTGTATTTAAAGTTTATGCAACTCTCGCGATCGATAAACAACAGTTTTAGACTTGTTTAATTAATTGTCTAATAAACTGAGACGGGTCAAGACAAGTTTATTTGTTATTTCTATGGTGCATCAATATAGATATTCAAAGATCATCACTTGATTATTCACTTTATATCGCTCAAATGTTTGCTTACAGTAGATTGACTAGCTGAGTGCAAACTCTGCAAATAAAGAAAAGAGGGTGATTCATTATTAAGAGTAATGGAATACAGTCGTCGAACTTTTATGTCGTACTCCAAAATGAACGTGCCACCCGCACACGCTTGCCTTTCAGATTTTTTTAATATTATTATCCCACTACCCCACTTGTCCCTTTTGAGTATTTTCCTCGGGCTTATTTCGCTCAACTTGTGTCGAAATATCGAAAACCGCCTTATTTTTTGTCGCGTTCAACCTGGTACGTAAGCAGCTTGAAACTTTTACATCCTCTTAAAAGTTTTTCGTTTGCTGACACTGCGCACTGCCTGCCGGACCGGACCGCCTGTAAAATCGCACGGGCGACTTGCATTTTAAATGCAGTTTTTCACTATTATTATCACTTTTTATTTATAAGAAACACGAATGGCGTTGTTAATAAACAGCTTTGTGTACAGAGTTTGACAAGCGGTCGCTGTTTCGGACCGTTTATTAATTTTCAAAGCGCAAGTTATCCAATATGGCGTTGTGGTATTGCGATAAGTCATTCCATCTCGGTTGTGTTTGTACAGTTTGTGTATATATGTTTGTGTTCAGTGGATGTAACGGTTATTATTATAAAGATCACAGGAATATAAAGATGCTTCGAGGAATTCGTAAATATTTATTGACGAATAATGTATTTTTATTTAGTATAAAATTGCGATGATTGGTAATTTAATGCAATATGGTAATAAATAAGATATTTAGAAACGGTAAAAGCTTTCTTCTTTATACAGTCGTTTAGATGTATTTGCTTATTTGTAGACTCTTTATCTCTTCACAGTGATTTAGATTTTCTATTGAAATTGTTTACCCTTTAGTGTTGAGAAATGTCATACCGTGACATTTTCCCGATCTTATTTGCCATCTGATTATTCCTACGACCTCGTTGAAAATTTTGTGACTAGATCTGAGAATCATTTTGAGAGTAAGTGGAGATTTTCTATACACGTCTGCTAATAATCTTTCAATATGATGCTTTGTTATGAGGATCGCGTTGAATTTTACGATCCGTCAGTAATTTATGGCACTAGTTCACAGCATTCTTGAATCGGAATTTATATTTTTAAATTACCGAATTACTAAATACTCCATCTTAACCGTTTTCGTGCCACGATATATTTCGTATTACAGGACTCCAATGCAAGCTATTTTGACTTATAACTCAAAAAGAGCCTCCGGGTGCCGTTTCCGGTTGTCACCAGTGGCGTATTGGGTGTGCTATAAAAAATTAAAAAAAACGTACATTTTTTCATTTTTATTAGCCGAGGTTTTGGCATGCCTAAACTGCCTTACAGCTTTTTCCCATATATAAATAAATAAATAAACATCAAACCTAATCTAAAATATTATTATATAAAAATATCAAATTTCCAATTAACATAAACTTATAATTATTTATATATAAAATCTAATCTTCTTTCTTTAATCATAAATTTTTCTATCACGCTGTCATAAAAAGTGCTCTTCTTTTTAATATCCATAAGGATCCCTTTTTCTATTGAAATCAAGCTAAGGCCACATAGCCTTTCTTGGCCTTGGGTACTTCGATAACAATTATTAATTCGTTTCAGAGCAGAAAATGCACGTTCTGCTGAAGCAGTACTACTTGGAAGAGTTAATATTAGTTTGCCTAATTTATCTATTTCCTGAAAACCTGACTCAAGATTATTTGTGTTCATAAATTGTACAAGCTCATGAACAGATTTCTCTGCAAATTCAGACAAATGATAAAGAACAGCAAGCTCATTTTTTAAACTTATATAATCAAATAATGTTCCATAGAATTGTTGCAGTTTGGTAAGTAATTCATTTGGAAATTTTCCTTTATATTGCTCATATTTTTCTTTCTTCAGAAGGTGAAAATATTCCAATTTGGACATTGAAGAAAAACGGTTTTCAATTTGCTTACATATATTATCAACTATTGTATTAAATAGTTGGCAAAACGCGTGCTTTTCTTCAACAAGCAAATCATTACTCAGTCTTGGATAATTTTCTTCCGTTACATAAGAATCCCATAATGTTTCATAATTATTTTCCAGTTCATGTCTGAGTTGTTGCAAAATTTCGGTAGCTTTCTTACAGCAATATAATATGTCAAAAGATTTGGATTGTAAAATGTTGTATAACACATCAGTTTTTCCAAAAAGGTTTGAAAATATGTGGAGAAGTTTTCTTGTTTCAAAATCTTCCAAAAAGCTAAGAAAACCTCGTGCTTTTATTACAGTGTCGGGGTCCCATAGTTCACAATTTTTCACGACGTCTCGAAAAAAGTCCCTAAATTCATTTCTGTATTTTTGCACTGTGTTACTTAACCGTGATGTATAATTTCATCTTGTAGGTGTAACAGAAGGAAGTCTTCTACCTACAAGCTCTTGTAAAGCATTTATTCGTTTGGAAGATCTCGAAAAGAATGCAGACAATCCATTTAAAGTTTGAAAGAATGAGTTGCACACTTTTATATTGGAAAGACCTTGTTGTAATGTTAAATTCAACATATGAGCATAGCAGTGTGTAAAAATGGCGAATGGATAAACTTCGAGTACTTTGGCTTGCAAACCATAAATAAATTGGGAAGAGGTGGACGTGGTTTGGCAATTTTGATTATTTTCAATTTAATTTCATAACTTATTTTTGAAAATGGATTATTCAGAATATCTTCAACAGTATTCTTCATCATTATTGGGGTAAATAAAAAAATATAATCTAGAATAGAAAATTAAAAATTGATCATATGTAAATAAGATAATAAACTATTTTACGCCAAAATATAAAAAATGAGTGACCTGTTATTGTGATATAATGTAATAAAAAAGCAGCGACGGACGCAAGAGTTTTTGAAGTACGCGCATCAAATTCGAGACCAATTTTACTACTGAGCGCTGCCAGCCGACAGATCGACTTCAGCCGTTAAATCTCGGAACAATTTACTTTAGTCAGCCGCCGCACTCAAGGTCGGCGCGCCACATGTGTAATACATAGCGTGTCGGTCGCGCGGAAACTTTCAGAGCGAATGACAAATACCAATGCATACTATACACTGCATATTAAAATTTTATAATTTTGCATACTACTGTATGCAAAATGATGTCGCTTTATGCCCTAAATTTTCTAAATTTATATTTTAGATGGTTTTGCGGGTGTGCGCCGCACACCTAGCACACCCTGAATATACGCCCCTGGCTTGTCACAACAAAATAATATTGAAATATTTTTTTGCTTTATTAGCAATAAATACAGATTTTTATAAAATATAAACTAGCAATATAACAATATTTTCGGCATTTTTTGCATGTCACTGTATCATCTAACGGGGAAAACTGAAAGAACACCCCAAACTGACTTTGAGTAACAAAAAAATTGTTATTTAAAAAGTAAAGGCGCAAGTGGCTAGTGGCAACCCTGCCGACGTTGAAAAGAAGCACATTAATTTTAGTATTTTTAATGATAGCTTTTAAAGCGGTAATAATTTTAATGGTTTCTCAATATATGACTCTATATAGCTAAATAATCTTATTATATTATTTCGTGGCGTAACAGATTCTGTAAATGCCCCGTATGTAGCTTTTGGCATTACGGTTGCGTAGCGACTGAGCCTCGTATGTGGCGCGTGGCACTTGAACGGTTAAGTGCAAATTACGCGGAGAGAACATAGCAAAATATTTCACGGAATGTATTGAAAAAATCACAGTATAATAAATAAAATTGTATCAATTGCATCCGATGGAGCAAAAATGATTTGTCTCAATTAAAAAAACATAATCACGATGTACTAACGTTTCATTGTACGATCCACTAAGATGCGCGTTGTGAATATATAATACATTTCCAGATAAAATTGTAAAAATTATGGAATTGGCAATTAAGATTATTAATAGCATTGTGGCAAAAATGCTCCACCATCGTCAATTAAATGAGTTTTTTAAGTGGTGAAGTTTTAAAGCGTTTTGTTTTTTGCCTAAACGAAATTAAAATATTCGTTGAAAAAAGGAATGTACAATATTAAAAATTAACAGATGATCAGTGGTTGCAAAAATGTTTTTTTTTTGATAGATTTTACATTACAATTAAATTTAATCAATCGCAAATTACAAGGAAAAGGAAACACTACGTTTTCAACGTTTGAAGAAGTGATTCACTCGAAAATAAATTGTTCTGTTTCGCTAAAGATTTTGAGAAGGGATTCTTGATTAATTCCGAGGAATCGTATAAATATCGACAGAAAAGCAATGCCCTTATTAGCACTGGCTATTTTAGGACAGCAATGTCACACCAGCTGTTAAAAATCGAAGTGTCACAATTTTATACAAAGTAAAAAAATACGTATTTTGTATGAAATATAAATCAATAATTTAACAATAATAAAAAAAATTGGGCATATTTGCATCTAACATCTAACGTGTGAAATTTGCTCGAGAAGTATTCTTATATTTTTTCAAACTGCTAAAGGCTTTTGTTGTCCTCTTCTGGTTCCTATTAGAACCAGAACATCCGAACTAACCGACCAGCTTTTTTTACGCTGTCATTGTGTATTAATATATTTTTAATATCAACTACGGTTCGTGTCAGTGGCGTAACTAGGGTATGTGCCGCCCAGGGCGATCCTTAAAATTGGCGCCCCCCCCATACATTTTTTGCAAGGTCATTAAATCAGCATTTCTTAAAATAATAAATTGGTTATTATTAAGCTGTTGTTATTCGTGGATTTATATATGTTTTAGTGTATTCAGAGTTAATAACCACACTAGACGAGCCGCCCCAAGCAAGTGCCGCCCGGGACGGCCCGCCCCCTCCGCCCCGCTTATTGTTTTATGAATATAATTGTTTTATCTTACTCGTATTATTTTTTGAAAAACGTGACGATGGTGTTAATTTAAATAAAAACATAAAAGTAAATAAGTTCTCACAAAATCCTATGATTCTTGAAGTGTCTATTATAGTAAATAATAAAGGCGATAAAGTGTCTCCTTGGCGTACTTCTTTTTGAACTTTAAAGGCTTCTGAAAGCTTTCATTGAATCCGCACTTTGCTTACTGATATGCACATCTTGGTGAGATTAACTTTTGTCTTAGGTATACGTATTTCTTTTGGTGCTATCATACGCCTGACGAAAGTCTAAATACACGCGAATGCCTCACTCGATTGTAATGATAGACTTTTAAAGAAAGTTCTTTAGCCAGCGGTTCATTACTCATGATTGACAGACATCGTTAGGAGAAAAATATAAACGATTGTAGAAGAGTTCAAGAATTGTGAAGCTCAACTTTGCTGATAAAGTTTATAAAAGTATTGTGTTAAGAATTTTTTTAACAACACAATATTAAAATCTGGACTTTTATGTATATAAATATCTTGAATCCTGGGAATTCCCGGGATTTATCGAAGCGAGGGTTCCAAAAAGTGCCAAGATTTATAATCTCTAATGCACCTCCACCGTCTGAGCGACTGGAATTCTGATAGATTCATGGTACATGAGTAATACGTGTATGCAGTTACATATTTCATTCAAGATCTATTAGAAGATTTGCGAAATGTGACACGTGACTCATTGGCACGCGTTATTAAAAGAAATATATAAATTTCTCTTAAAATTTAATTCTCTCTCGTCTCTCTAGCGCTGTGAAATCGCTGAAGAAGCACCACATTACTTTTATATTTATAGAAGATCATGAGACGCATTTTTGCCGGTTGTCTGGCATTGTTGTTCTGGATCGCATTGCCAAACGCTTCTGCTACTTCAAGTCCAGTAGTCCAAGTCGTAAATCTCGCGGAGTCGGCCAGCGTGTCCACCACGCTCCTTGACTCACGCCACTATCTTTATATATTATTAAGAGCATCACTCATAAAGCGGACTCTGTTAAAAAAATCGATTTGATCTAAAAATACTAGACAGAACTTAGTTCCAACCCTTGCTATTATTATATTTCATTTTCGTTCCTGTCATATTATACGCGCATAATGCGGAGCACCGGTCGTATGTACGACAGACGAATCGATCAATCACCTTCAAAGGAGCCCTTAGGATGATGCAGGCTTTCAAAAAGCTTCTCACAGCTTTGTGCCGCTAATATAATATGTAATATTGAAGCTTTGGCCCGTATCGGTATCTAATGCGGATTCGAAATTAACAATCGCGGTTTGCTACACATCTATTGCACACATGCGAAACCCACGTTCGGCAATTATTTCGGTACACACTTAATATAAGTTTACATCTATATATATATATATATATATTATATTTGTGTGATTAGTAGCCTGAAGTCCTGGGTTTTGCATGTTTGCTTAGATACAAAGCAAAAGTTCTTAACTAGTTGCTCCGCGTTGGCATACACGCTGTTATCGTACTGTATGCATGTTATTGTGTATTACTCTAAATCGTTTTAGCAAATATGTCGTGATGTGGAATTCTGATTAGGTTTTTAGTAATATTATGTAGATGTTATTTGACCAGCTGTGACGAGCATGAAATTTTCAGAGTGATTAACAAAAGTACAATTCATTAAAATGTCATGTAACACTTAATGGAGACATCATTATGGTGCACGATATTTACTACGAGATTTCAGATTTAATAAAATTATGGCAGGCGTGACTTATAGGCTTTATGATTTATTTCACGATTCGGTATAATTGCGGTTGTGCTTCTGCTTTAAATTAATAACTGTGCCAGTAATTACTTGAACTATGAATGAAATTTTGAATAATTAAATACACACATTCAAACCATATTTAACATATCTAGTTATCTTTACGTCGAAGGGATTAATTTGCATGCCCGTTATTAGTATCATAATAGTTTATAAATTCTTCATCTAAAATGTATTTTTCAGTACTATAGTATTCAAAGCGACTTAGAAAATTAATTAATGAAACTAAACTGGTTTGTTTGTTTAGCACATATAAATCAGATTATTGCCTTATTTAATCAGTTATGTTTGCTTGTACACATTGTATAAATGGCGTGACACAATTTTTTGTGGCTCAGCTGGTGAGTCTTGATGTCCTCTGTGAGCAAGTCGTGAGTACTGTTCCTTGTACGAAGCATGAATAAATATGAGAGAATGCTAATTTAGGACTAATAGCGGTATTGTTAAGGTCTCTCTCCTGTACATTCCTTGATACAAGAGTTTAACTTACTGGTGGTCATTTGGGGGCGATCATTTGATTCATTTAAAAGTTGATAAATATATATATCAATATTATTAGGAAAACATTCTTAAAAATCTAGTATTTTTTTAAAAAATATTTTACGGTTCTCCATAGTTGAATTAACTGTTTTGTTTTGAATAGACATTACGTGATAATAAGGGTCTTCGCATATATGTATTTCCTAATTCAAATGGAATGCTAATGTACTTCATAGCAATTAGCATTAACAAAAAGTTCTGTATAATCTCCTTAAAGCTGAATTTTAATTTTTGCTAAATTATTTTATTTAGTACATTTTTGGTTAAAGTATTTTATTCAGTACAAAAAAAGAGCATGAAAATTTTTTTTTTTTGTATTTTGAAATAATATGGTGAATACTGTGATGTAATAATTACAAAAGATCCCGGTGAAAATAAATCGAAAATGGCATTCAAAACAAGCAATAAATTATTGAACATTGCAATGTACACTAGGTCTGAGGAGGTTAAATTTGCGGTCTTAAGTTTTATTATTTTTTTCAATTTATGATCAATAATATTATTGTTCAACTCTATTTCCTGTACATCCCTCTGCAAAAAAGTATGTCTTACGGGTGGTCATTTGTAGGCGATCATCTGAAAATAACAAATGATACATACATAAATATTAAACGGTTCGTGAGTGTTGTTTCTATGCGTTTGTCTCAAAACTCACAAATAAAGTTTGATTTTTTGTATTATTATTATGTTTACGATTTTACTTTTGTTTTTTTAGCCCATGTAGGCCATGTACTTTTGCTATTCTAGCTTTCTAGAGTAAACAATAATTTTAATATTTTATAAAAAAATGACATGAATAATAAGTTGGCAGGAACATATATTTTTCACGCTATGTAAGAATGAAAAAGAAGGCTGATTTATAATAAATAACTTAATTATTTAGCTCCACCACCGGCACATCCCTTTGTTAAAGCATAACCCATGGGTTGACATTTGTAGGTGACCATCCGATAATGACAAAGGATACGTAATAAAAAATTAAAACATTATTTTCGTCCGTGTATCTTGAAGCTCATAAATAAAGGTTGATTTTCTGTATTGTGGTAATTGAAGATAGGAGCTTCTAAAAATCTGGTTAGTTATTGTGAGTTTTTGTGTGGAAATTCTTGGATTTTCTGAAATTTATGATTAAAATTATAAAGGCATTAAAAACGTAAATTGCATTTGGACAAAGCGTAACTCACAGGTGACCTTACGGTGATGATAGAGATGCGTATAAAAAATAACAACGTATTGCTTTTAGGCGTATATCTCGAAGACGGTAATTGATGATAATTAATGGCTTTTGAAATACTGCGTAGCCATTGAGAGTGCGTAGCCGAATTTTGCTTAATTGTGTTATATGCTGTTCTAAATTTTCTAGAAGGCTATTGTGGAACCTCTACAATAAGTTGACTGATTTAAATATATTTTGATAATAAAAATGATTATATTGTTATACACATAATAGGCAATTAGTGAATTAAATCTTATCATAATATTTTTTTAATAGTGGCAATGAATGAATGTTTTGCATCACAAGCTGCTTCACTGATGTTTTTTTCGATAAAAATGTCAAATTGAGAATTCTCATTTTTTAAAATATTTTCTGATTTCTCGAGAAATTTTATTAAGCATTTTTTATTATATAAAATTAAATTTGTACAATTATTTTTAAAAGGTTTACAACCACTACTGGTTTGGTAAGGTTTTAATAAGGGTCTGGGAATGACAAAAATTGTTACAAGTTTTCAACACTCGAATTTTTGTGCCAGATGTTTGAAAATATGCAAACTTTCTCAGAAGATCAATTTTTTTGCAATTTTATGATACTCTAACCGGCCGGCGGCTTTATCTTTGCTTTGGTGATCTAAGAACCCGCTTCGATAATAATAAATTACCTGCCGATGCGAAACGATTTAGGGCTATTTATTTTCGATAATCCAAAAAGGTTTTTTTTATATTATTTTTGTAAAGTAGCAACAGCTGGTATTTACAGTTGTCTCACTGCCGGAGGTGCCTTAAAATGTTTGTTAAAACATTTTTTTTAAATAACAATGTATGTTTTTATAAAATACAACAATATTTTTGCAAGTGAGTTATGTATCATGAATAAATTATTTTTTCCGCGTATAGTTATACATATATAAAAAACATTGTTGTATATTTCAATTATGTTTTTATCAAATTATCGCTCCTTAATTACTCCAAAGGAAAACACGAAGACCGTCGATAAAAATATTAACATATTTATTTTGATTTACATATAGAATTTTACGTTATTTTCATAATTTCATTTTTACATTAATTCATAAGAAAATACTTTCTGATGAATGATGTTTCTTTCTAATTCTATATATCAGTATGTTCAATATATATTTAATTTTAATTATAGCCATATTTTGCAATATAGGCAATTCCATTTTAGGACTCGCTAATAGACGATTCTCTATTTTTGTCGTTGGCGACAATATCGTTAAATTAATCCACGTGTTGTTAATTGATGGATTGACATGCGCTATTTTTCGGCTCGGCTAGTTATCGACCAGATCAATCACACGTGTCGCTCTACGCTATCGATATATTTTAATGCGCTCACTTACGTTTTACGATTCTTTCGCTAACGAACTAGAGCCTGGTTTAATGAATGTTTAGCGGTTGTTATTCGACCCGCTTCCACTTTTTGTGCCGGTTCTCCAACTCCCGAACTCGTTCCATTCGGGAATTTTCACAAAGGGTTGTTTTAATTAATTTTTACACTCGACCACGCGTTTTTCGGCTAATTGTCTCCGAAAAATTTTCCTAAGCCAAAAGGGCGCACACTGACGGACAACCCTTGTTTCCATTGTGTTATGTTGTACGTACCACATTCATCCGGTTGTGTATGTTAGAATTAATTTTCATCGTAGGACCGACCTAAAAAAGGTCCATCAGTGTGTTGAGTAAAGTTAAATGTCTCGACGTCCTTTTTAACTTGTTAATAAATTAGTGGAGTCGAAAGTATTATGCTTCATCAACCAAACTGGTTTTATACTTTCGCTTCTGAAAATATTTTACGGTCCACCAAGATCACTATCGCCGTAAACCTCTTTACAATTGAGCATTTTGATATGCAAATAACGGCGCCCTTTTGTGTATCGAGCTTCATAGAATTCTCCGAGGAGAAAGATATATAAAAAATGTATATAATATGGTACAAGTTCCGTCATTATCGAAAGCGAAAAGTTATAAAGAGAGCGCGCAAGATTGTTTGCTACAACACAGCGCGGAAGAACCCATTCAATATTGTAGAAAAGCCGCAAAAGCGAGAGTGAAATTACTATTGCGTCAAAACATTACAACTACTTACTACCGTTGTCCAAACAAACGCGTTGGCTAAGTTCCAATCTTCCAATAGACGTACGCGAGCGAAGCGTTTTACGATCGTGTCTTAAAAACGAAAGCCTCACTCTTGAATAACAAAAAAGTCATGAACACACGAGACCGATTGTCTTGAACAGCTTTCACAATTATTTACAAGCATTCCAATATCTTAGACATCACTATATATCAACGTTGCATTTTTTTACCACAAATATTAGCTATTTGTCATAATTTAGTAGATCTTATTTTATATATATCGTCGTATACAATTATTTGTCAAGTTATTGTAATGATGTATTAAGTTTACTGCTGTATGTAATTAACTTTTTGCTAGCATGTATTGTTTTATCATTTTTACGGCTACGTATCACGCATACGTATTATTTTGTTATGATTACCCTTTAATAACATTTTTGCCTTAAATCGTTGATAACGTGATTCAAATGTGAACTGTTTCTCAGATAGGTACTGGTATCTGTATTTGTATCCCGATGATTTTTTCTAAGAGCGTTGAAATTCATTGCATTCTCAGCGTAACCCTAAAACAAGGGTCGCCAAACTCTTGGACCAAAGGAGTCAAATATGAGTAGCACAACGGTTTAGAATTTTTTCGAGAGCCTTAAATATATTTTTACAAATACGATTTATTTAAGTAAACTATTTAATTGTTTATTTATTAAGTGATTTAAGGTTTGAGAACCCTAGGGGTGTAATGATTTCGTAGGCAGTGAGACTCTAGTTAGTTTTTGCTAGTTTATATTATAATTGCGTCAGATGAATGGCGAGATGTTTTCTCCGAGCGGTGATGGCGAAGGGATGATGTCCGTGGGAGGTCATCGAAGGTGTTGTAGGTGCCTGCTGCGAGTGTCTCAGGTCTCAGGTGTTCGGAAGTTTCAGGTCGTATCTTTGCGGTCGAATCCGCTGGTCTCTTCAAGTGCTGCTGGTGACTGCCCTCTTCTCATCGGAGTCCAGGCATAAGTATCCAGGGCCGCAAAGCCGGCTGACCAATTTCAATTATGCAGCGATCATCCAGCCAATCGCTGCAGTCACTTCTTAGAACGGCGAAATATGTATACGCCTTTAGAAAGCGACGTTTGATTGATGGGCATTGTCCAAGGTCGTATTGCATTGCAACGGGAATCTTGTGGATCGAGTGATTTATTATATCAGTGACCGTTCCGCGACAAAGAAATATTCTCTCAATGACAGAGAATATTTAATGTAAGAACAAAGCTCGTGTTATCTATGGGATTTCTTCTGGTCTTAACGAAAGGCCTGTGTGGTCTAAATCCTTTACGCTATTGTGTTGTTTTCTTGTTGATGGATGATCATTTTGGTCACATTAAATTAACGCATGTTTTGAGACAAAGACCTTTTCAAACGTGGTCATATGTTGTAAATAAAATAAAAAAATATGTGTAATATAGTAAATATTTAAAAATGTGTATTTTTTCTTCTTGAAATTAATAAATATATTATTTTTACAGAATATTGATACTTGTCGACCTAATTTTGCAAAAAATGTCGAAAAGATTTTTATTACTGTTATATTGTTGGTTTATATTTTATAGAAAATATGGTCTTTTTACTTTGTAGTACGTAAAGCAAAAAAAAATTCAATTTTATATTGTTGTGACAACTCTAGTTCCTCGATTTTTAACAGCTGCAAATGCTGCTCAAATGCACCGGAAATGGCAGTCCTTGACAAGTCGTTTACACTTGACATGAATTTTTTTAATTCTAAATATAACCGAAATTGGGGTTGTGTAGTACTAAAAATACCGTGGCACGAAAATGGAATGGCAATAATCGCAAATGTTCTTCTGTAGGATCTCTAGATGTTATATAGCGTATAAAAAGCGAACTTAAGCTCTGTATTTTATGTCGCAACTCATCTACAGAAATTAATAAAAAAAGCCAATTTCAGACCTGCGACTTGTTGGTAGGTTACATTTAAAAACATTTTAACATTTTTATTTTTCACTGTTTGAGGTGATTTTCACGCTTTTTTCGCGGCTATCGAGCTCACTTCTGTTTTCTCCCACCTCAACGTTTTTATATAATATAATGTAAGTGTACATATCAATGACAAAAATGAAAATTATGAATTTTGCCGAAGTTTTTTTGTAGTAATTGTGAACTTTGCACAAAAGTCGCATGCGACTCAGTGCTGCGGTTTGTATACCCCTACCCTAGAGTCGTGATCGCGTCCCTTATTCTTACCCGTCGCGGTCAGAACGTTAGCGGTTGAGTACGCTTTTGAATTAATCATCCAGCTTTTTAACGAACTTTTAAACATCCAAACACAAGGATGTTTTCAGCGGTTTTGCATCAAATAAATTTTATAGTATGACTACTTGGAAAGCTACGACGGAGCTAAGCAATAACGCTATTGGTCTTAAATTTACTTATTAATTAGCTCTCGGCAAACACTCACTAACTCGACCCAACAGAACACAATTAACCCGAGAGATCAATTTTCGCAGCCACAAGGCTCTTCCAGCGTCTAACTGGCTGAAAAGTTTTTCAGTCACGGCTCAAAATAATTATGTATAAAATAAAACAGATTTTTTTATAATTTTGGGAAGTGGTTTTATTGCAGATAAAAGAGCAACACTGTGTGTTAATCAATCTATGTGACAGATTGCCGTTCTAAAACTTAGACGTCGTTCCAAAAAGTGTGAGAAGCGCTGGCATGTTTTGATGCGCAATACTATACATTTAGATAAAACCACTTAAACTTATATTTAATTAATCAAAATTCTTATGTCAATTTATTCACGCTAAGTAGTTGAATTTTCAATGAGACGAGGGTCGTACAAGTATCATCGTTTCAACAACTATTTTCATGTTTCTGAGGATTACAATTACGGTGTCAAGGTTGAAGGTAA
Source organism: Plectrocnemia conspersa (assembly GCF_051122295.1). Taxonomy (NCBI): domain Eukaryota; kingdom Metazoa; phylum Arthropoda; class Insecta; order Trichoptera; family Polycentropodidae; genus Plectrocnemia; species Plectrocnemia conspersa. Next base: position 29,659,118 of record NW_028277169.1, read on the forward strand.
ATACAATATGTAATGATCGTTAAAACTTGAAAATGATTTGATGATGATATTGTTCTCTGCATATTCCTTTACGAGTTTAAAAATTAAAATGATAAAATGGTAATTGCTCCGAATATCTCAGGTAAAAAGGAAGCTAATATATGATTATTAACCCTTTAAACGCCAGCGACTTTTTACTGAGTCACTAGATATTTCTCTTTACGCGTCCATTATTTAGGAAATACTAAGCTAGTACGATAATATTTAATAATTAAAAAAACATTTAGGGGGCGTAGTCCTAGGGGTGGTTGACCTCGCGGCCATTGAGACCCTTCGGTGAATTCTATTAGAATATTTATTAAGTTATAATTACAATTTTGACTATAGACGATTATGGCATGACGTTTTTCGCGATGAAGGTGTACAGGTGATGATGTCTCAGGGCTCTGTGGCTGCGTGCGGCGAGTGTCAGGTGTGATCTGTTAGGGCGCGTGGCTGGTTCCTTCGGATGGCTGCTGGTCGTCTGCGTCCCTGGCTCTGCTGTCTGGTGACGTCTCTTGTCTCGTTCCTCAGCCTTCTCGTATCTCGGACCGTCTGCCCTCTCCTCGTCGGAGTCCGGGTTTATATCCTTTAGGGGGATGCACGCTAGCTGGCCAATCGCGATTGTGCATCGATATCCTAGCCAATCGCTGCAGTGGCTTCTTAGAATTCGAGAAATCAGATGTTGTGTTTCCGAAAGCAAGTTTTTTGCTTGTCTCAAGGGCTTTCGAATTTTTCGGAAAGGGTGATTGATTGCTGTGTGGTCAAAAGAAATCCCTCTTGTGCCATGATGTTTGTCTCATTGTTAATGAATGAACGTTTTTGGTCACGGTCATTAACAATGAGACAATCGCCCTTTTAAATGTGACTATATGTATGGTCGCCATAAAAAAATAAATAAAAATTAATTTGTAAAAAAAAATAATCATCAAAAGATGCACCCGGTGAGGACTGTAGATACTACTTCTATTCTTTTGAATATTGTTTTGAACAGTACCTGAGGGATAACATAAATATGCATCAATTTCAATGACTTATTGTGATCAATTTAATGTTATGTTGATTTATTCACACGAACCACTGAATAGCATAATATAAACATTTTCTTATTTTTGTTAAATTGAATATCTTGTAGTGACGATTTGAATATATTATGTAGGTATTATTCGGACATATGCGAAACTTGATAACTGCATTTTATTCCATATTACCGCACAGTCCAGAGAGAATGTGTAATAAAACTGAAAGCAATCGCTGGAATGGTTAGTTTTTATGAAATCTTTTTATCCGGTCAGATTGTGGCGATTATGTTTTTCAATCCGATAGAACGCGCCGTAATGAAATTGTAATTGAAACGATATCGTTTTATTGGCCTTCCAGAAGCGATATCGTTTGTGTTTTCAATTAAACCTTTTTTCTCCTTACACGATAACGTGTTTATACGTTAACTAAACTTTGCGCAAAATTTAATTAAGTAAATACTTTCACGATGTGCGAAACGCACGCCTATTAATTTATGTAATTAAAAGCGTCAAAATAACTTTATAAGAGTATTAAGACTTTGTCGTGCAAGGAATGTGTCTTTGTGTATTTATATTATATATAAAACATCATTGAAATTCCTCGGCGAAAAAATGCGAAGGAAAATGTAAAAGATAATAAAGTTGATAGGGGGGATATATAGAATTTAGATCGCTCTAAAAATACTCGAACATTAGCTGAGGGCGCTCACAGCTTAATTGTATATAAATTATATTATAAAGGCCTTAAAGTAATTTATTAATGTATTTAAAAAAAAGTTTTTGAGCTGAAACGTAAATATTAGTTTTAATATGAGCCCGTAAAATTGTGAATAATTTTGTAATAACAAAAATGGATCGCGATAGATTTATTGTGTATTGTAGAAAAAAAAAACGTGAGAGTAAATAAACACGTGACTTGATAAAAAATCATATGCATCGATGAACATAGTAATTATACACAAATGTTGTGTATTTATGATACTTAAACCCTTAAAATTAACTTTTAGATGCCATTTCAATAAAAAGTTCACCTTAATCTTATTCGGATCACATTTTTGTCACTACATTTACATAATAAATTTACCGACACAATTTTTTGGACTGTGCAAAACGAATTTTTCTAAATTAATGTTATTTTTCTGTTTGTAAAAAATCATATGGTAATGAAATGTAATATTACAAATAATAAAAATATCGATTTTTTTGACTCGAGTTACAGTCTGGTGTGTCATAATATGTGTTGCTTGTTCTGATGTAACGCTTAATTTAGCGCGTGTCGTTTTATAACGAAATCAAATTTTCATTTAATAAAAATTTCGCTTAATTAATACTCTGCTATTTATAGTTTTAAATTTGTATTAGGAAGGTATGATATCGTAGTTAAGCCTTTGTTAACTTTTGCTGTTCGGACGTATGTATAATATGTCAGGATTAGCCGATGTAACATTTGATTAGCTTAACTTACAATGAACTTTCTAGGAAATTTTCATGCTAGTGTTTTTTTTGAGTAATCGGTTTATTCTCAAACTCAAATGGAATTAAAAAAATAAAACTAATCGCCAATTAGTTCGCAAAGTCGCCTTTTGAAATTCTGTTTATTACTCGGTTTTACGCGAACGAAAATCGTAAATTCATAAAATTTACGACGTAGCCTGCGACGCGTTCACATTTTCCCGACTTTCAATATTGCTTTGAGTTTTTTGTTGTTGTCTTTCGCAAACAGAAAAAACACTTGCCCGACTCGGGCCATCTGCTCTCGGTATTATTGACTGTATTTTCAGGCAAAACATATTTTTTTACCGATGCGTTTCGACTGGCGCGTCGTGCGAAACTCGTTCAGACGACTCCTAGATGTGTACGTCTATACCTCTTCTCTATCTTTACGCGTACACAATCCAGATCGACGTTTCAGACGGTCAAATAAAAATAATTCAAGTCCGACGCTCCCGATACACGTGCGTTTGAGATTATTTTAAAAATAAATAACACAAAAGAATTTAGACAACGTCGAACGTAAATATTTAATTTACGTGTAAGCGTGGCTTTATTTTCTTATTTTAACAGTGCTTTAATGCTCGTTCATGTTATTTATCAGTTTCTGGTGAAATTTGTTTTAATTGTTTGTGAATTTAATACGTGCGATTCATTTTATTATTGGTTTACAATATATCTTAATTTTCTTAAGTTTATTTATCATGCTGTTTGTTAAAAATAATAGTTCACCTTGTTCGTTACGTTCTCGTTATTCAAATAACACGTTTTAATTACCCTCCAATGCATAGAATGAATATATACTTATTGAGTAACAGCCGCGGAAACTGAACTATCGGAAGACAAAATCACCGATAACCCGTTGCACAATTCGGCCTCCAAATATATCCTTCAAGCAAATGTCACTTTCTAGAGGCGTGAACATATTTCGTTGATCGAATAAACGAGTGCAGCAATTGGCTGAATAGTCGCTGCATGGTTATGATTCACCAGAATTCATTAGCTATAAGTACGCTCGGGATAAGGATGCCGGTTTGTTATTGTGTGCGTGTACATGTATATGAGAGCGTGTACTTCGTTGTCTCGCTTTCTCTTTTAAGGACAGTCGCTGATTCGTCAACGCTGGTATTCGTCATTAAAGTGCAGTGTGGCACAGAAGTTCGGTCTTCTCTAGTGATTTATTTTAAATAATTTTGTCTTGATATTGGTTTAACCCAGATATGCCCACTGTCCTATGGGTAGGTCACTAAGCTCGTGCCACTGTTTTTTATTTATAAATGAAATTTTAAGAGAACAAAATTTCTTGGCCATATCTGGGTTAATTGATATCAAGGCTTCAAATATACACTGTAAATTATTCGTTCTCTTACCCGTGGATTAAAATATTTTAATTATTTTTTCATTAATCCGTACGTTGTTGGTTTTTTTACATTATTCTATGTAAGGCTTAAAAAAGTTATTACTCTTATCGTTGCGCCAATGATATTTTTTTAATTTATTCAATGGATTCTAATGATTTAATAGAGTCGTCGAGCCATTAAACAATATGCGAATAATTTCTTTCCCCATTTTATATCTTTTTGCTTTTGAAGAATAGCTAAAGACTTCATTATTTTTTTGACTAGTGAAAGATTTTGAATTTTGCAAATATTTAATTAATGACATCAATGTCTGGTTTCTTCGATTATATAATATATTTTTAATGGTCCGTTGAAATTTCCAACTTAGCTCAGATGTATGTATGTTAAATAAGCATATATTTTCTTTTAAAATAAAAAAAAATAATATTCTGAGCGAAATTGTTTTGCGCCACACAGTTCACGCACACAATAACAAACCGGAATCCTTATTCCGAGCGTACTCTATGATACTTAAGGTTCGCCTCCAATAGACAAAGGGTAGACGGTAATCACCAGATTACCCCCTCAGAGGATCATCACTCCGCCAGCTTCTCCACCATTGCTCGGAAAAAACGATACATGCCCACCATAGTTTGTCGCAATATTAACTAATAAATTATATACCAGTTTCCAACCCTTTTTAGCTGTGAAGTCACACCCAAACTAGTAATGTATGACAATTACGCGTTAGGAAAATTCTACATTTTTATTTTATTTCAGCGTAACAAACATTTAAAGTGATAAAGCAGTAAATTTTTCTGTAGAAAATCACAATCTTGTGTTAAATTTATTAAAAATCCCTAGACACAAGACGACAATGATGCCGGAAATTACCGAGTTCTTTTGACACAGAATCACTAACGATAATACTATTATCGTTTTAAAGATCTCTTTCATTGTAAAAAACATTTGTCGTTTCCAGGATCTCTGAAATAACAATTGAAACGGTCCATATTAGGTTTGCTTTATATGTGATTTGAAGCCAGATCCTACTTGTAATATTCACTGACTTATAATACTGGTTTATGTTGAAATTAATGTCTTTATAACCAGATTATAAAGATATTTTTTATTATAAACGTTTAACGTATTTATTAGATATGTCGTTTTTTTTTAAAGAAAAACATATTTTTTAATGTTTATTTTTATGATTTAAAATATGATTTCATTTTATGATATTACTTTCTCCCACTCGTAAATATTTAAAAAATTTCATTAGCATAAAATTTTAGAGGTTTTGATTCAAAATATTCCGTTAGCTTTACTTATACATTGTCTGCATTTTTATATTTTTACAGCGAGCCTGTGCTTCGAGGTAGGTTTTGCCACTTGACCTTTGTATAACCATATTGTCTTTCACAACGATTATTGTCGTAAAATACCCATTTCTCATCTCCGGTTATCAAATTATCGAGAAAATGCTACTCAGCTTTAGAACTTTTACACATTGTATTTTTTTTTACCATTTTTATCATTTACAGATATCTAAAAATATTTTTTTACAAATGTTTTTAGTGGCATAATAACATGCAATTTTGTATAAATTGCTCACTTTATATTATATATGCATATATGAAATCAGTCTAGATGGTGAGAAAGTCAATAAGTATATTGGATACATTTTATTCAAACATATGTCACTTATTTAAAATTATTTGTAGAAAATCTAGCACCATCCAAAATTAACAAGATGTGCTAGTTTGCTTTTAGTGTGATTGATTTATTGGAACAGTGTCTACGTTAACCTTTCTGAAATCTTTATGTTCTTTGAATCATTCATTGCTAATGAATCTAAATCAGAAGTATCCTACGCCACGAATCCCTCGTTTCTTCTCCTTCGTTCTTTATTTCTTTGCACACTCGAAATATTTAATGCGACAGCATCCATCGCAGCCCATGACTTTGTATTCATCATCCGAAGGGCGTACCGCTCGAGCTGCTGCCATCCGTCGACAATCTCATTGCACAGAAGAACATAAGAAGCTCGATGCACAGAGCTCCTGAAATGCGCCATGAATAAAGGATCATCCCATTCGGGCCGGGCGAAATTGGCTAATGGTTGCAATTCTCAGTGTGTGTGCCCAGTCATACTGAAAGGCCCGAGGAAAAAAAAGCTCGCAGCACACGTTCATGTGGAATAATTTACAAGGGCAAAAGGACCGACCGACCGGCCCTTGAGCGCGTGATCCGAAAACAAACGCGCTAATGAACGGAAAACATTTTTCTTTCGAGGACCACCCATAACGAACGCGATGCAGTAATCGCGTTAGTCGCTTGATCGAGATGTACTGAGTGTCTCAGGTTTAAAGTTCAAAGGGCGACATCGACAGACGAGCTAGTTCGTCGGCGGTGGGTTAAAAATAAGTACCCTCTGAACTTTGTCGTATAACGCTTGACCCAGTCGGATGTTGTCTATTCGAAAATATTAAAAGCTATTTCGTAAAATGAAGAGCAAAGTTCAACTTTGTATAAAGCTTGAACTCGGAGGGTTATTTTTGCCAATTTATTGCATGGAACGGAAGCATGGTTAGATCTGAGGCAATTAAGTTTTCTGTATTTTTATTGCTATTTATCATAAGAACTGATATACAACTGAGTATTCTTGGAATTGGAAATATGTTAAATTTCTAAGAATATGTATTACCTTTTAATTACGCTACAAAGAACGCAGTTTAGTGAATTGTGTTGAGTGTGGCCAGATCTATTCAGAGAAACTTAGTTTATTCATAGTTCACTTACACTGAATTTCATTCTATGTTCGTACACACTTTATGCAATAGCACCGAGTCCGTGACACCTCACCTTTTAACGATCGCCATCTTGTTTAAACTGCACTTTGCCACATGCCAGCCTCCGCATATTGATTTTGAAATATCGGTATGCATCCCCTGTATCCGGAACCTCGCCCACGAGTCGCAGAATCCATCCGGTTCGTCGCCGACATTGATGAATAATTCATGAGCTATCAAACAATGACGCGATTATGAAATTCGAAATGACCGGGGGCGCTAATCGCTACACCTACGTATTGCCATCGGCAAGAGACGGCTCGCGAGCCACGTGCGGCTCTTGGGATACGCGCGTTTAGCTTTTTCAGCAGAAATATTGCTAACCAATTTACATTTATTTGCAACTAGTACCTAACTTGTTTCTATATTATACTATGTATTTTCTTAATTTATACACATTACGTTGGAATCATATCATTTCTTTATCTTTAACAAATTGTTAATATGCATTTAATCTTAACAATGCATGCATCAAAATAAGTTAGACACATGTTAAACAAATTTATTGATCTACAAGAGATTTGTTTGGCATATGATTTAAATGAGATTATATTAACTCATTCATGTATTCGTTGTTTTGATCCACAGTATCACTTATAATTTGTGGAGAAAATATTTTCTTACAACATTTTTATTTTAAATCACGAGTGCCCAATATCCATAACCGTTGTTTAAGAGTATTAAAATTGAAAAAAATTAAAAAAAAATTTAAATTGTAATAATATCATTTTATATTTCTTTTAAACTCTTCTTACGACGAAACACTTAAAGAAAAGGTAAAATCACCCATAATCGCGTTCTTAGATTTTACGCCGCAAACAGGCGGGGGCGAAATAAATTAAATCAATACACTTAGATCACTCTTTGCGTGGCATGCGATCCTAAAACATTGTCTTTTTATGTAAATTTTAAAATATTAATATAATATTTTACTGCATCTGTTTTTTAGCAGTCTGCTCGTTTGATATGCATGATACAGTATCATTCACACAAGGCTTGATGAGATTAATCATTAATTACTCACACGTAGTGCCGAGTTTTTTTAGTTTGTCGCGTTTTTCAAATCCAAATATAAATTAAGCGAATTTACCAAACCCACCTTAACCTAATGAATATTCTAAAACTAACTTTCATTAGTTAGTTTTATATATATATATTTCAAAGCAGCATATAATTATACTAGCTAAATTATATTTTCGCTAGTAGAAATATGATTTTACTGAAACAGTTAGTGGAGTTTTATTTAAATTTGTAAAAATATAACTGCATTCACTGTAACATATATATTATATGTAGTAGCAATTAATGTTTTTTTATTTATTTACTTAAAGTAACGTCACATCTTCAAATAATATACTATTTATTAGGAAATAAATTTAAACTTAATATGGAATAAATTATAACGTAGTAGTTTAATATTTGATTTTTACGATAATAATGGATTTTAGTATAGCGTTTATATCAGAACATATGCATTATTTGGTTATTGGAATTATGTGCCATTTAGCATTGATACAATTGATTATTTTTATGTTGTTGCAACACATTTTTATAACCTTTATATATTTTATTTCATGATTCAACAGAATGTAAATATAAAAATTACTATTATAGTTTATATCTACCAGACACGAGAGAAAATAAAAATATCGACATGGGTTCATGTAGGATTTGAACCCAAGGTCATGAAAAACATTACATTGGTTATTAAATATAAATATTACTTTAAAGAATACGCGAAAAATTATTTAATATTAGAGAAATGGCAATTTTTGTGTAAAATATTTGAGTTTCGTCTTCTCTTATCAAAAATGAGTATAAATACAATTTAAAAAACAGACTTCAATATATTATTAAATATAATAGCATTTTTTATAAATATGAGTGTCATCTGTAAAATATATTTCACCGCTAAAAACACTTAGTTGTTTTCTAAAATAAGGTGAGAGTTATTTATGGGTATTATATAAAGATGCATGGCAGTTTTAATATAAACTTTGTTGTTAAATATGTTCCATCCATATTTGTAATTTTTGACCGAAAAGTTTGCTTACCCCTGGCACTATGTCACGTTCACAGCTTAGGCCAGCTGTCAGAATTACTAGTATCAACAGATGAAATCATATACTTTGGCGTGACATTAAAATCTAAAATAGAAAATACATTTTTTGAATATCATTGCGAAAATGACAATCACGCACCGGTGCGTGCACGATTCGCACGTTTGCGTTCGAGGCATCCATAAATTTGCTGTATTTTTTATCTATAAAAAAAGTTTTGAATCGGGGACTTTGTAGCGAAACCCATCAATCGTCTTGGCATACGTCAACGTCAATTTGTTCATAAATTATATTCATATAAAAAAATGGAAACTCTGACGTTGCTTTCTGAAATCGGAACACCTAGTTTCGTATTCGCGCAGCGTTCCGATCGGATCGATGTGCGTTAGGAATCGGTATTAAAACGATATTGTGCACTTTTCCTCCCCCGATTCGAGATAATTGGTCTGGGAAATTTTTCGGTACTCTTTTTTTCATCCCCGTCATCCATCAATTTCGTTCGGAGACCGTGTCGCTCCGATCGACGGATAGCATTTTTCATATCCGCCCTGTCGCGAAAACCGGTTATTGGACACATCGCAGAGGCAGTGTGTCCGCGCTCTCGCGAAAATGAAATACACATTCTTCTTCTTCACTTCCAAGGTTCCAAAAGTGTGCATTGTGCGGCTCGCTGAACCGCGAGAAGTGAATTTCGTCTTTGTCGATTCGCTATCGTAGGTGCGCGCGCCCCTGCCAAGTCGTAAATCTGCGAATTCGAAATGCCGAGTCGTAAATAATGACGTTCTAGAATATGGCTCATGAGTGTGATGCATTTTTGGAAGCGCAGCTCGTATAAATTTTGAAAATTCTCCAGACATGAAATAGGGGATTCGAAACACGTGTCCTCTGTAAATACGGGAATTTTCCGACGGCGAAAACATATCGCCATTTAAAAATATCCGAGTAACCTGCGAATTTGCATTTTCTGAGTGGGTGTGAGGTTAATGGAATATAAACTGCATTGGATTTAATAATAATAATACATTCAGTCAACTCCTGCGATTATAGAGAGTTCAGTGTAATGGATCTTTGCTAATATTGGATCAAAATTTGTGTATTGTTATGGAATTACAATCATATTTGAGAGATATTCGAAATATATTGATATAATTTTTTTCATTGATTTTGAACAATATCCCATTACTAATAGTCATTAAATTAAATAACTTTAATCTTATTGAGTTACTTAAATATTTCTGGTAGATCACCTAGTTTAAAAATAAAAATAATCTAAGAAACAATAATGGACTTGAACGTGAAGAAGGTAGTCCGCTAAAAAATTATCCTACTGACTTAATTGCTCTACATTTATATAACTCCTTCATTTTTAACACAGTTATAATAAACCTAATTTGAATTAATGAACCTTGGAACGACATTATTGATTCCAATTTCATAGAAGTTGAACGCTTGCTTTCCGATTATCTAATACTTCTTTAAATAACGGTAGATATATAATATCAACATGGCAATCTACTCTATTTTTTCATCATGAGCGTCACATTTACCTGTTTTCAATCCATAACATCATTTTGCATCATGTTCATAACGTCAATGTCGTTTACAGAAACAATTTTCCAATTTAGACTTTGAAATTAAAAACATTTTATTGTGATAGTTTTTCTCAATAATTATTTATAATAATTATATAAATCATAAAAATAGACATTTTATATTTTACATAGAACCTTTTATTCTTAAAAAATAAATTTTCACGAATATTTAAAAAATAAGCGCTGCATAAGAAAGGGTGGGCCCGTGTCAGATGCTTGAAAATATGCATGATTTCTTGCATATTTTCATTATGCTTGAAAATTGTTAACGATTTTCTTATCTAGTACAATCGACCTTATTTTTGCTTTAGTAATCTAAGAACTACATTAATAACAAAAGCTTTCAATGATTTCGACTCGATGAGATTTGACAGATATTTCTTATGTAAAATTAAGAGAGTAGAACAATTTACGAGACATTGCTAAATTTCTGTATTTTTCATTCTGAAAAAGTGTTTATACTCAACCCTATGGCCGTGTACAAAAAAATCCATATAACATCCGTGCGCAGCGCTTTTTTTAATGAATTAAAAAATAAGTTTTTTATACAAAACATAAACTTATCCTGTTACTTTATAAAATATAATGAACATGTCAATTTTTTTTTCAATTCATAAAAGTTAAGTGGCAGCGCCGCGTTGCCGAGAATTGGAAACAAAAATTGGAAAATATTTATACTGTGATATTAGATTCAAAAGTTGATGACAGCTAGGTCATCAACATTTGCGCTTTGGTTTGTTCGCCAAGACAGCTGGAGCCGTCAAACGCGACGAAAAGGTTAATTGCATTCAGATATATCTCGAAAACTACGTTTTACTCTGTTATTTTCGGATCGCATAAAAAATTACTGTCAAATGTCATGAGTCAGACTAGTGTAATCAGATAAGAAAAAACCGCTTCGCGTGGGAATCGGCAGATTGCAAAAATGTATTCTACAGAGTTTTTTGAATTTGCATGTTTATCCTATTCAAAATATGAAAAAAATGTAAAGTAGCAACAGCTGTTATTGCGTATTTTCTTTACGATTTGGGTATAAATACGAAACCCTGATTTTTGTCTGTACCTCGACGCACTATAGTCAATTAATGTAGTGTAGATCGATCCGTTTTTATATTTTGATTATTCGCGTCCATTATAACGTATCATCATATTGTAGTTTATTTTCTTCAACATTCGTCCAGTTCTCTGTTTATTAATAATATAAAGATATCTATAATAATATAATGTATTATTATTATCACATACTACATACATGTATTTTTTATTTATCAAAAAAAATATTTAAATTTATTTAAATTGATATTTAAAAAATTATAATATTTTGTCATTGCTCCTTGCAATATTTTTTGTGTAGAGTTAAAACAATTTTTTTTAGTGTTAATCAGAAATCCCTGTCTCTTTTCTTACTACCTCTTCTATTATATATACAGAAATAAATCGGTTCTTTTCTTCTTTAAAATGGCAGCGGTTGTAGAATAGTCATATAAATTTTATTTGGTAATTTTCGACAAATCTTCAAATTTATTGAGAAATAAGAAATCATTAATTCACATTTTTTTAGAAACGCTTCTTATTAAAACATCATAAGTGCGATTTTGTGTAAAATATTGTCTATCGGAAATTAGTGAAAAAGCAATTCATAAATGTCGAATAAATTCTTACTATGCGGAATAGAACAACATTTTTTCTATGAATATCGAAAAATTGTCCTTGAGCATTTAAATGAGTTTTTTTTCTTTTTGTTAGTTATTTATTTAAACAGCAATGCTTATTTTCTTCAACGTTCATCCAGTTCTTTGTTTATTAATAATGTAAAGATATCTATTAAAAATATAATTGCTGTATATAACATGTATTTTTTTATTTATTATTCGAAACAAATTGAGTCATCGATATTTTTAATATTATTTTTTGTCGAGTTAAAACACTGTTTTTTAAATGTTAATCAGAAATCCTTGTCTCTTTTCTTACTACCTGCTATGTATACAGTTGTGATTTGGTTCTATTTTTCTTTCAAATTGCAGCGGCTGTATAATAGAATAGTCATACAAATTTTATTTGTCAAATTTCTTGGAAAATAAGAAATAATAATAAATCATTAATTTAGATTTTTTATAAACGCTGCTTAATAAAACATAAATGAGTCTTTCGTAAATGTCTAATAAATTCGCGCTGTGCGGAATAGAATAACATTTTTTCTATGAATATCGAAAAAAATATCGTCATTTAGTACAACAGCAATGTGTTTTTAAACTATATAATAAATGGTTTTAACGGCTAAACATACCTTGATAAAAAAAGTAAAATAAAAAATGCACAGCAAGTTAAACAGTCTGTTTATTTTTGCCATTTCTGGCGGAAGTCGAAATGAAAAATTTGCTAATCGTAATTCCTACAGTACAAAATTAAGTGTTCATCGGAAATCCATGTCCCTTTTATTACTACCTGCTCTAAATGCAGCTGCAAATATAGCGGATTTAAATCATTATTTGCTTTAAAAATCGCAGCGCAGTATAAATTTAATTATTAACAAAAAAATCAAAAAAATTCTCAATGGAACTGTAAATACAGCAGATTTAAACAACTGATTATTTTTAAAATTGCAGCGGTTGTAAATCATTAAAAAATATTCGTATAAATTTATTTAAAAAAAAATGCATATGTTGCTTAAGAATTTTATGAATGAGAAATCGTCATTTTACATTGTTCTTTTTTTTCGATAGGTATATTCATGCAAGGGTCACGTGACCGTTCTAGGAATATATTTGCTGCAACGTCGGGAAAAAGTTATTGAATTCTGTAATTTAAATAGTAATGTGTATTAATGTATTGTTTATTATTAAGTACTATAAATGTGATGTAATATAATTTATTAATCTCTATCGATTCTCGATTTTCTCAAAAATGTACATATGTACATATTTATTGAATCACATTGAGTTATAATGCGAGTCCGTGCCAATCCTTGCGGATTGTCGTGAATCAATGTTACGTATTCTCTATTTATAATTTGTCGTATCCAAACATAAATAAATCTACTACTACAATATAAAGGAAACTTAATTTATTTTATATGTTTCATTGTAATGATATTTTGCTTAGCATATCAATGCTGATATTAATCACAATCAACTAAACCAGTACCTTTAACTCCGTTTCCTAACCATGAATCCGCATTACATGATATCATAAAATTATGCCCACGCAATATAACCATTGGATTTTCAATCATGTATAAAAATAATAATAATTATTTTTTAAATAGCCAATTTATATGTAGTATGGGAGTGAAACACATAAAACGCTAACTTCGGCTTGTCGAGTAGGTACTTCATAATCTTTTGATAGTTTCTCATCTTAATTAAAACTCATAAAGCTTAGCGAAACTGCTCTCGATCGCATCTAAAACAACCCCGAAACACCTGCTTCTCGAGTAGTTCACAATGTGAAACAACCCATTTCACACAGCCGTAAAACCTATACCATAAAAGAAGCAACATCCCAATCACCCACGCAAGATGAGATCTAATATTTACTAGTGCATCTATATCTATCTTACCTATTGTCTCACTTACTTCTCTTCTCCGTGTGTTTCGCGGCAAACCGGTAAAGCCCCGTGGGCGCCGCGGTCTCCGAGCAAATCAACTTGCACGGATCGTTGTGCCACTTTGCCGCGCTCGAGGGACCCTTTTGACTACACAGTCCGTATCGATCATCCACCGCACCTTGCACAGTCCACGGAATAGACCCAAAATAGACTACGTTCGCAGATAACTCATCCGTAATTTATTAGCTCTCGAGCAAGGCTCTCCCCTCGCCTTCCAAGAATTTGCGGCAGGATCGAATGAGGTACTGCCGTAAATTCAACTACCTCCGCCTCATAAATAATCTTGCATCCTTCCTCGGGCGAGATAATCAGCCTTGTAAGATGATCACCGGACTAGTAAATGGAGACTTACGCAACGTGATGTTTGCCATTGCATTTGTTATGTCGTCTTTGACGTCGTGCTTTGTTGGCGGATTGTTCGATGAATTATTGTACGTTCGGTTTCCTGGGCTATTGTGGCACCGATTCACAATGGCGTTCTTGCATGGGCAATTGCTCGCTTTGACAACAATGCGATAATCGTCGTTGTTGCTTGTGGCTACGATACTAGGAGATTATGCCAAATGCCTGCATAGGGGTGGGCTTAATATGCTATTAGCATATTCGCATAGTTTTTTGCCGTTCTATATCATTACTCTTTGTGCTTTGATTAATCTATTTATGTATATAAGAAATCATTTTGATTGTCTTCTATTCATTGGCAGCTTTAAAATTACCTATTTTTACGTTCAAGCTCGTTAAATAATGCTTTGGTTGTTCTGTTCTGAGTGCTATAATAATTATTATTTGCTTATTTATGTTATGGTATTCCTGAAGTCATATTTCCGTGTCTCTGAAGCTGGTTAAACTTTAGATTCCAGACATCGAGCTTGATCAGGCATTGACGTGAAGAGGGAAGCGGTTACTTTTTCAATCTTTTGTCTTGATCGGTGACTATTTTGGTCTCTGTATCAATCAGATGGTCCAACTTGTTGATGGTCCAAATGTTGATTTTTCACACTCTGCTTTAACGGCTAATTACAACGAATTAGAGATGTGGTGTTGCGTCTGATCGTTTGCATTCGTGTAGACTTGAACGCTATTGTGATATATTTCAAGTAAAAAACTTAATGGCACTTGTATTTATGATGTCATCTCAAATTAGTTTAAGGACAGAATAGCGTAGTCCGTAACGTCTCAGACTAGTAAATCTGAGGTTACAGGTTCGAGTTTATAAAAAATGCGCTATTGTTAAAAAAACAGCTGTTGGTAATAAATTATATTACACATAATAATTTATAATTATGAATATAAATATCAACGATTCCCAGATTTTCAGTCTGGAGGTTAATACTTACTTGCAGGTATTCATCATATCTGATTCCATACAATTTTGATGTATTAACTCAATCGTAGATTTGAAAAAAGTATGTAATAATAAATTAAGCATTTTCTTTTTGCCGTCCTCACTGATCAGTAATTGGTAGAGTATTTTTTTATATAATTCAGATAGATCAACGATTAAGAAAGTAATTAAAGATTAATTAAAATAATTATTATAAACTAATACAGGCGGCCTTCGAATTTCGCACATAATTGGTTCCTGAAAATGTGTGCGAATGTTGAATGTTCGAAAGTAGAGGGAAGTAAAAAAATTAAAATTGTGTGTATTTTAAAATATTTATTTATCAAGTACATATAATATGCTTAAGAGGCGTTTAAGAGACATGTTTAAGTGGGGTTTGCGGATGTTTTCTTCGAAAAGTTATCAAGAGCTAATTGTTTTCCACTATTCTTTTTCTTTTCTTTATATAGTATTTTATAACATGCCATGTCTTTATTGATCGTCCTACGCACTTACGATATGCATTCTCCATTGGGATCACAATCTTCCATAATATTTAAAAATTTGTCAAGATGCGTGAAGGATTCATTCATATTTTTCATTGTTAAAGAGTTTTCCAAAATAAACCTGTCTCATCTACATTAAATATTTGGCTAGAGGAATATTCTCCATCTTCAATAATTTTGAATAATTAAGAAATAAATTCTTTTGCAGCAACTTTATCCGCAACAGCTGATTCTCCAATAAATTTACTATTATGAAAAGAATACCTCATTTTAAAATTGTAAAACCAACCGTTACTTGCTTGAAAATCCGTGCTAAAATCTTATTTTTAATCTGTCCTTCCAATCTTTGTGTAAACTAAGAGCTTTTGCTTGAATAATTGAAATACTCAGAGGGACATCTTTTTGATATTGGTCATCGATCCATGATGACAAAGATTTTTCCATTTCATTTATGTTTTTTTTTGCCGTGTTTTCTTGAAACATATCTTCAAAGATTGTGGAAATATATATTTAATTTCCAAAATTTTGAACGAATTCCTTAATTATATTTTTATTTTTGCAAAATTTAACATATCATAGACCTGTTTGTATCATACGAACGTTCGATTGAAGCAAAAGATTCACCTCTATCAGAACGTCTAATAATTTCTATCTATGTCTCGAATCGTGTAAGTTTTTCCGTTTCTCACTCATGTTTAAAAACTTTTTTTAAAAAAAAATTAAATTAAAAAAATGTTTTTTTTTCTTAAATGTGCGAAATAGCGAATTGTGCGAAAGTCGAGGGCCGCCTGTAAATATTGGTTTACAGGCAATTAATTTATTTAAAAAAAAAAAAAAAATCGAATACTTGATCCATTTTTTTTATTCAATATTCGAATAGTTAAAAACTACTATTTTTATCACAGCTGTCGTAATCTTACAGATATTTTTTTATGATATAATAGTCTTCATGCAGTATATACTTCCTTTTTCATGTAATATATTTACCCTCAATATCTACCAAACATTGCATTATTTACACTAGCATATATTTTCAAGTGGAATATCTCAGAAGAGCTTCGCGAAAAAGCCATCAATATTTGACGTTACGAATTCGCCTAGTTTTCCACTTAACGGCAATTTGTTGTGAATGGAATTGAAAGATAATGACATGTTTGTATAATGCAGCTTCAGTACACTTCGCTTCAGAAAGAGTGACGCTCTGCTGAGATTTATATACATTTTATTTGGTATATGGATTAGATAATCAGATGCATCACGTTCGTTCTTAGCGTAGCAAAAGATGCAGTAAAAATATCTGGGAATGCTTTTTTATGTTCCGGAATGAAAGGTATTCACTTTTTTATATTCTGAAATGGAAGGTTATAAACTTTTTTCATCCCTTCTTTATTACTATTATTATTTATTCGATCGTGGTCACAAAATTGGGCTGCAACTTTACGGATTGCTTCATAAGATTCCCATGTCATCTGGACGTTACACGAAATAGCATGCTTTATCTCTTTCTTCGTTGCATGCGACACCACTCCCACTTTTATTTCTAGAGGATCGGCGTCAGTCCTGGATTGTTAAATGAATAAATTTTATTAACCTACAATACCACTAACTTCATTCCATAATTTTGCTATTTATGTCTCTGATTTTTTTAATTTTGCGCAAAATTTTAACGATCTTTTAAATAAATATAATTTTTATAGTCATTATTAAATGTGTTCCTACTATTGTTGTTTCCAAAACCAAATTAATATTTTTATTTATTGTAAGAAAAGAGCATTAGTATATAATAAAAATAAAATGGTAAATATTTCTTTAGAAGCGCAGGGTAACACCCCCACGGTGTATGGCTGAGAGGCAAATAGTAGTGGATTCTAATTAGAATGTAACGGTAAACCGTCGAGCTCTTATCTTATGATGCTTATCGGAGGAAAATAGTCAATAATATTTTTTCAATCGATTTAATCAATGCAATAAAAATGAGATTTAAAAATTAGATATAATAAGTAATTAATTGAAATATTTCATAATATTAGTCTGAAATAGTTGATTAAATTTTATGAATAAAATCGATAAAATAGCTTTGGATCATAATTAAGAAAATATAGTACACAATAAAAGGGTTAAAAACAATAAACACATTTTTAGTTATATACTAAATATAATGATTTTGAAGGATATGCATTTTTTGCATGTTGTTCAGGAACGGTGTTTCGAGAGTTGCACTCGCGTCCCTTGTTCTTGATCGTCGCGACCAGAGCACTTGAGAACGTTCCTCTTGCATGTGAGGAACGTTTTCAATAAATTTGCCAAACACAACGATGTTTAATTATTGTTTGTATTATATAATGGTCATTATGACGCACTAAGGAAACCTGTCAAGTGATAGTGGTCAGATTTGTAATAAAATATTTTAAGTAAATACCGTGCTAATGAGTTAATTAATATACATTGAAGTTACGAGTTATTATTTTGGTAACCTTTACCGCGTCAAAAAGATTTCGCATGTCAAACGAGTCTACTCGACAAAAATAAAAACGGATTCACACTTTGACGTTGCGGCGATCGAATATCAAAAGATTCGAAAAAGTTACTCGCTAGGGGCGATTCGCTTTGAAGTTCGATTCAATATTGGCACACTCGTGCTTGTTACTTTTTTTTTAAGAAGCGATACGCTGGGATAAATCAACTGCGGACACGATACAATTTCATAATTTGTCAAACACGTAATAAATATTTAAGCACGAATAAATAACGAGCTATCTTGCCAACGCGCAACTTTGCGAAAATTACCACACGCAACAAAGCAGGAATTTGTGGACCCTTCGCAGGTCGGCTACCTTCTCGTTCAGACCTTCGTTATTGTGCTAAGATTAACTTAATTTATATTTATCGCTCAGTGTCGAGATAATCCGGGCGTTTTGCACGTGCGTTCCGCATTCACGTGTACGTGTTGCACATCGTAATTTTTGTGCACAAACAAGAGAGGGGACATTGCGATAAACGTATCAATTCACGCAATCGGAGCAAGGCGGGGGTGAAAACATTTTTTTTCGTATACCTATATTGAATACTTTCGTAATCGGTGCGCGAGCATGCCAAATTATCACTATCGTAAAATCATTACATTCGTGCAGTTGCGAATCGGCAAAATCACCCCTAGCACGACATTTTGAGTCATTAGCGCTAAACGATTCGTGGCAAGACACGATTTGACCGCGAAGCGTGCCCCGTCGATGACGTTTTATTCAATATTTCACGAAAGCAAACGAATATGAACATTGAAGATAGGAACAATCCCAAATTAGCTATCGATTTCATAATCGAAGATAACTGTATGTATAGTTACTATTGCTGAATGATGGATAACTCTGCAGGGAATCAAACTTGTCATCGTCGTATGTGAAGTTACAGCTGCTCAATTTAGCTCTGTATACGATAGATACTTCCTTATAGTTTATTTACTCTCGAACTGCCTGGAAATAAATCATTTTGTGAAGAAACTATTTTTCTATAGTGAGAACTTTCAACAGTTTATCTTGACCGAGTATGGTAGCAATGCTACTATTGAAAGTAAAATATAAAATGAAGTTGGAGATACACATCTTAGACAAGCAATACTGTCATACAAATCTTATTAAAACATATAATTATTTTGCTTGAGTGGATTCAAGAACATTACACACATACTCAAAATGTGCTTCGTACTATTACGAATTTTCAATATGAGCATCGCGCACTTAACTAGAGGTTAAAATTAAAACATTCTCTACAAGCATAAAGCTCCATTATCCTGCGCATCTCGTCGTCAAGTTGTTTGCATAAGTGGCACTCGTGCGACTCAATAAGCGAAACTACAATATCTTCTCCGTGCCTCGCGAATCCCCATAGTACGCTTGTCTCGAATCAGTTTATCTGTCGCCGACCCCCCAAGAAAGTTCACCCCAGCATCCCTAATATCTCTCTCTACTCCAAGTTTGATGACCAAGAGCGATGACCGTTACATAATGTGTTTCGTGTACACTGGCATTCTCTGAAAATATCGTAAACTTTGAGTGCCTCAAACGACGCCTCTGACCTTTCGGTCCATAATGGAGGTTGTTTTTTTAATTCGCTCTTATTTGATTGTCTGCATCAATCCGTACGATCTTAGCATATTATTTGATAAAGTCAATTAATTTGTGTTTATTTTTCATCGCAGCACTCTCAAAACTATTTTTTCAGCTATACAAAAATAATACTCAATATTCAAATGCATATACTATAAGCAGTTAAATCTAACATGCTAAGCTATATTTCACTGTTGATTTAATGAAAGCATTAAAAAATGTACTAAAAGCCGAAAACATGCATTTAAATGTTTGAATTACTATTTAATACGTAATTCTATTGAAAGTTATTAGCCAGAAATATTTTTTAAATGTATAGAAATATTATATTTTTAAGTAAAATAACCAGAAACACACCGTTATTCGTTGAAGACTATCAGAGATAACAACTTAATATGGCCAAGTAGTCTGAAGAATAAAGGCATTCGTTGTGAGGTCAAACATATTGTTCCGTATATTATTTTTATTGCTTTGGTAACGGGACATACATATTTATTTTTAAAAGTTTGTGGTTATTGTGCAATACTGGGTGCTCTTCACGATTTCATTGCTGTTATGCTATTATTTTGTTATTTAAAAATAGGCACCATCACATGATAAGTCACATGCAATTACTGTAACGCTTGTCATTGTCGGCAAAATTATCATTTCATATTTTTTAAATTCAGCGGAACTTCGGTTTACGAGCATAATTCGTTCTGGAAACTTGCTTGTATTTCAAAACACTCAAATGATATATAATGGAAACACAAGTAGATTACCACCAAATCTCGAAAATATTAATATAATTTAATTATTCATATTGAAATCACTGATAGCTTAATAAAACCTCTTACTTTTCGTGGAAATTAAACTAGGTACATATTCAATGCCATTTGCTTGTGCCTGCTTTTGAAGATTTGGTGAAAATGTACACTACTTTCCGCATTTTACAGATATTCCTAATCTCATTTGAAATGAGGGGTTTCTCAGCCTCTTTTACCTATTCATCAGACGATTTCCTCTGTTGCTCGCGATGCAAATCAATTAGTTATGCTCCCTCTCAAACTCTTGAATATCGTCTCGCAACTATATTATGCCTGCACTACACTCTCTGGAAGTTGGCCAAGGTTACCGTGAACGGGAGGTAAAATGGGGGTAATTCAGTTCACTTAGCCAGCTTCGAGCGCTTCCGAATATTGTCGGCAAACGGACCGAAATCAAAGGAATCAAAGTCCAAGCTGCTCTTTCGAGCGCGAGCGGTGAGATACTTCCCCTTTCGCTCTCTCGCGTGTTAAGTGACGACAGTGAAAGAGATAATGATATGGTTTTTTGCAAACTCAGATAGAACGAGTAACTCGGTTCAATTTTAGTATGCGCGTAGGCGTCCTATGGTCAATACGCACGTCGAGCGCTGCATCGTAGTCACGTGGTCAAGGTATAATACCACATGCTTATCGGGGACTTCAATAGACTCTAACTGACATCTTTGCATATTTTAGGGCACCAAAAGGAATTAATTATATTTTTGACAGTATATAACTAACTATAATCTAACAGATATCGTTATTATATTTTTTTTATATAAAATTAAATAATTTAAAAATAATTAATGGTACTTGATTTTGTTAAAAGAAACCATTTCGAATATACTTATGTATGTATTTTCCTAGATCGGTTTATATAAATGTCACACCATAACGAATTCTTATTTAGAATCGATGGCGACAAATTCTAGGATAGTCACAGATGTGGTGTTCGTATTCTGAAGTATCATTTTTATGCCTTATGGCATTTGCAAAAGCCGACAAAGATTTTGCGTAAATTGAATATTTACGACCGAAAAGTTTTCAATGATATTGTATTAGTGAGTGCCCACACAAACTTTTATAATTATCAGTAGCGTAATTTTAATAAGATGACAATTTAAAAAATGCGATTATTTGGCACATTTTTCGATCGCGCGCAAATATGCCAGCTGTACATGACAGCAGCCGCCGTCCGGACGGCATATGCAATTTATGGCATAAATATAACCAATATTTTTTTATAAATTATATGATAAAATATGCTAGTGATATATGTAGGTTATAAATTGTTTATGCGAATAATTTACATGGTGGTGGTAAATTGCTGGCGGTGAATTTCGGGCCATTCTTCAGTTTAATCTCATAGTAGGATTATAAGTATACTCATATAAACTTTTATTCTTGAATCAAATTCGTATCATGTAATTCTTCGTTTTTAATAATATTATTATGAAAATAAATGATTTGTTCTTTATATGTTGGACCATGTTATAGATATAGTCTGATATATTTTGCCAGTGAGGGAAACAAAGTATTTGCTGACAGAGGAGTGCATTTTAATATATAATTAAGATCTGAAAAGCCGATTAAAAAAGCTCGTTGTGCTAAATCTCATAAATAATGCCCTTGCAATAATTCACTTCCTGCTGCATTTGGACTTAACACTGAAAGTGCATTTATGCATCTTGTTTCTTTAAAAAGTCGTATTTTCATCGTTTTATGCAGCAGCAGCAGCAGCGTGCATATCTGCGCTCGGCATTGAAGACGAATCGCGTCCATAAATCGTCGATTTTCAATTTATTTCGCCCCAGTAGTAGTAGTAGCAGCAGCGGCGGCGTTATCTTAATTGTTTAACACTCGGCCTCGCATAGCCGAGATTCCCGCCCGAGCGGAGCCTGTGAGCTTAATTTATCCTCTGGAACGGTTCCATGATCGACCCCATTGCGTCATCGCAACTTAAAAACGCACGTCGAATATTTCAGAGTGCATCTGGCAAAAAGCATCTTTATCCGTTGCACACAATACCGTCGTGTCTGAATTTTGGATGCGAGTTTCGCGCTTCGACACGCTCGGCTTTACGACATTTCCATCCCTTTGGCAAGCGATGCACTCGCATGATTTTGTCCCCGAAACTCTGCCGCCCGTTGCGTCACGCTCTAAACTACGACCCTGTACAGTTCGGCAGCAAATCCGGCGTACTTCAATAAAAAATGAGTAGTTTTCGCTGTGCGTTTGTTCGTCGTTAAATATGCATGGACGTATTTCTGTTTTTCTCTACGTTATGTTTTCTCTCTCTCTTTGAGTTTCAGTTGCTTATGTATTCATTACAATATGTTTTCATTGACTGTTGTATCTGAATTTGTGCGCCGAGTGTTGTAAATTATTTATCAAAATAGACATCGCGGCTCGTATTGCTGTATTCAAAATTGATGTCTAACTAAAACTAATACATATGCACATACAAAGAGGCATTTTGAAATAAAATAAATATCCTAATTCTCCATAAAACATAATTAAATTTAAAAAGCACTTACTTACAAACTGTTCAAAAATAATAATGCATTTTACAAAAAACATATTTTTATTATTTATGAATAATGTCATACTTCAATGTTTGTGCGAATTAAAAATATTTGTTTTGTTCTTTTGTGATCCGAATAAAACACAATTTTTTTATTTAAACATGTTCAAACAAATTTATTATGACATTATATTTAATAAATACATACATTAAAAAGTAATTTATTTACATCAGACCGTAGTCGCTTTTTGAGCGGCTCTATGTGTTGCAATCTCTTATGTGCAAATAGTTAGTTGTAGCATTTTATTGTAGGCTTAACCGGCCAAGGGCGAAGCCTTGGCGGTGGACACTGCTGTGCTGTAGATTTAATGACACGAAAGTTCCGTAGAGGCTTTAAGACTAAATCCGCTCTTAAGCATTGAAATAACCTAACATAACCGGCCAAGGGCGAAGCCCCGGCGGCGGACCTTCTGCTATGCTGTTGGTTTAATGACACGAAAGTCTTCTGTGTGGGCCTAAAGGTTAAATCCATCCATAACAATTGAACTGCAGAAAGATTTATACATGTTATGTTAAACATTGCTTATATAAGATGGACCATATTTATTCTTAGTTTTTTTAATTTAATAAATTCAAGTGATTTTTTATCTTTAAGCTACTAAACTACGCGATAACATAACATAAATGCTCGTCACAATGGTCGGAAAGATAAATAAAAAATATGTACTCAATTACTACTGCTCTTCAGGATGATCAATGAAAATTTAGTTTATGTAAACTCGGATATGATTAGCCTAGTTATATTAAACGATGAACTGTATTGTTTGTAGAAAAATGTATTAGAACGTAGTTCTGCCACGTTCATGTCCTACTACACCACTAGTCAATAGTATAAAATATTTATATATTCAATTATATTCTTGTGTAGCATAGATCAGTAGCATTTTGAAATAGATCACAGCAATTAAAGATTGAATTGGCTCGTTGGGGGAGAAGCTCACTAGCTAGTTCCTCTACATAGGTTTATCTAGATTTTTCCAATCTCACGGATGAATATCGTGATACATAGCTAGAATATTTAAAGTTCTTTAATAATGAGCCACTTCAGCTCATAGAAAATATATTGTATGTAATTGTTAAAAAAATATGTGCAATATGCTTATTCTGGAACGCGTGTTTAGGAATTAATTTTCAAACAGGAGGCGAGGTCGAATATGTTCTTGGAGCGAAGTAGTAGTCCTAGCGTTGATGTGTAGCGGAGTCGAATGTGTATAGTTTGGTCTTGTACCGCGTAAACCGTATACACTCCTTTTACATTGGAGGGATTGTAGGATTTCAGACGCGCGTGTGCCTTGTCTCTTGACTGGTGTTGTGTATGAATCACTATAAATTGTAATAATTTATTATGAATTGTAATATAATGTATCCGATGTGCTCCTCAACGAGATGAATTTATCACTGGAAGTCTGTTATATATATATTATTTTTAATAAATATATAATGTAAATTGTGTTTAAATCTTCTATACTAATAACAAAATAAGCTTACACAATTATTTTACTGTGTTTTTATTATTTAACTTGATTATTGTATTATTATTTAAAAAATGTCTTTTTATTGTTGCATCGCACTTATTGCATTACCCACCTCGATTTTATTAATCACGTTGAGTGTTTATGAGTCACGTTCATATTTGAGTGCTTTATATTTTCTGTCTATAAATACAAGTTGAACGTTCGTTAACTATATTTAAAAAAGCTTTCATTAATAGAGCTGTAAGTTAAAATAAAAAAGAGACAATTATTAAATCCTTCTAAATGCGACCTAATTGCATATGTACTCATTCATCGCTTCGTTAGCTTTTAACTTACGTATAAACGATGCACTCGTATATATAGGTAGTATATCGCATTTAAGGGGTCGCGCGCGTTTATGATTTTTATTCCAGCTTTTATCGGCGTCCCGTAATATATAGCCAGAACGTTACGACCCGACCGGGATTATATAAAACTTTTATTTACGGCCAGGAGAAAATTGTCATTCGGCATCAACCCATACATACACGCCCTTAGGACGCTGTTACAGTTCCGCATTTCGATCTTGCCACGAGAGAGAGGGAAAGAGCTTTACGAAATTTTCGCGGCTTACAACGACCGGTGGTCCGAACGTAATTCTTTCCACATTATCCGGATGACATTGTCGAACTTTTAATTCTCGCGCGTTTCAACTTTAAAAATTCACGTATGGTAGTGTAGTAGGGCTAGAACGTAGTAGCGGGAGCGGGTGTTCGCGCAAAATTCGTAAAAAATTCACGACTTTTCAAACGGGCGGTCTGGGAACTCGACGTAATGAAAGGATTTTTCATTCGGTCCCGACGGTTGGTGGTTATACTTTTTTATATGTATAATATGTGTGTGTAGTCCGGCCCTGTGCGCCTTGCGAATGCGTTAATCAAAAAATAATTTTCGTACGACGACGGCGTGGCATAATTTGTATACCATGTATATTATTTAAGGGAGTTTTTTCTTCTCCATCCATATGCATGCGTATAAGGGTGTGCTTTGTTTCTTTGTTATTTTGTGGACTAACAGAAATATGATTTTTTAAATTTTAACACCGGGATTCCGAGTATTTTTTGCTTGCATTATTTAAAAGAAGGTTCCGCAGTTTAGCTTATTAGTTCCGTTTTTTTCTTATGAATATATAAAATAATATAGGCTACGCATCTTAAGCTTTAAATATAGTGATGTTTTAATAATATAAAAAATACTTTTATATTATTTGGCTTCATAATTTTGAATCAATGTATGTTATATTTTTAATTACGATTTTGGAAATCAAAATACATACGTTCCGCAAAATTTCGTATAAATTCAGGCATAAAATTATAGTTCTCAATCGAATATTCTATTATTCGAATTAAATGATCGAATATTCGTTTGCACTATCTTCATTAAAATTTGAATAAAATCTTGAAATAAAACAATTAACCCAATATTCCTACTTCAAAATCCATGATCTTTATTTTGTTTCGAAATGCGAAATGTGTTTCGGCTGTATCTACTATGACCAAACTTCGCAGAATTAGTTTTTTGAACGAAACAAAATGTGTTTATTAACAAATATGTTATTTTAAGCAGTTTAATAATTCAATGGTTATTCATTTATTTCTAGTTATTTAATTAATATGCAAATTCATACAAAACAAACGCCAACATAAATCTGATCTCTATGTATATAAAAAAAATCGTTCCAAACTTTATTAGCTATTGTATGTATATACAATAAATTCGATAAAATTATGTATTTAAAATTTTCCAATTCAATTTTGCTTAATTAATTCAATCGCAACTGATCCTAATTCTTTTGGCTCCCGTACTGAAATATTTTTTTTAATTAAATACTATTTCGTAGGCAAATAATTGGTTTTTTTTTCAATAATTGGTAAAATAAACTAATATCGCTATAAATCGATAATATTACAAACATATTTAAATACTTGATCCATTTTTTATTTAATATTCAAATAGCTTTAAACTACGAATAATTGAGAACCCTACATAAAACACATTGTAACTTTTCATCACATGATATTTTCTCACGTATTTTGCAAAAAATATTTAGTCATTGATCATTGCATTCTTAATTTTTTATGGATCGACAATAGTCGAAAAAATATTTGTTAATTATAACTACTAGTCGGTCATAAAACTTTTTATTGTCAAACAATGCTTTCAGAGTACTGATTGTATCTCTGTCCCTTTTTTAACTACCTGCTCTGAATGAAGCTGTGAATTTAGCGTATTTAAAACTAAAAATTTCAGCGGTTGTAAACCATTTAAAAATATTCTATTTAAAAGTGTATTTTTAAATAAATAATCATTTCATGAGAAATACAAATCATGTTTTTACTACTTATTTTAAAGAAATAAGCCTTAATGTTAAAAAAATTGCTTTTCTGTCAGGTGTATATGAGGAATAAAGCAAAATTTCTAATCTTAATTCGATTAACTTTATAACAAAGAGTCGCGATCACGTCCTATATTCTTGAACATCGCGGCCAGTACATCAGCGCCTGAGAACGCTTTTTTTCGGTAGAATTTTTGGAATCAATATTTTATGTGGAATGGTGTTCATCTATTATAGGTATGCATCAAAATTGTTTTTTTTGTATAATTCAACATTACGTGTAAATATTTTATTATATGTATGTGAAAGAGTGTGTGTATGGGTACATATGAATACTGGCTAGTTTGTGTATGTATGTATGTGGAATTTCAAATAAAACTTGTTTGTATAATGGTCATCATGACGCCTTAGAGCTTAGACCAACCTGTCAGATTTTTTAATGAAATAAGTGTAGGGTCTCACATTATTATGGAGCTATCGCTCCAAGTATGTTTAATTATGATTACTTTTCTATGTACGGCTTAAATTTCTATTCAAATGATTTTGTTAAAATATTCTCGCTTAATTACTAACATTTTCGGAATATTTTTTGTTTCTTGGAAATGAGAAATTATGAAAAAAAATCGGAAATATTGGGAATACCGAGAAATTAAAAAAAATGTGAAAATTTTGGGAAAAAGTACATATTAATATATTTATTTTGATACACTTTTTTTTTTACTAGTATAGCTTATTTTTTGTGGTTACCATATTTTAAATTTACTGTTTAAAAGTTGTCGTGAAATTTTTTTGTTATCGCGAAAAATCCATTTCTTATCTTAGGTAATAATTCTCCACAATATTTTTTTAAATAAATTTCTATTTTAGTATTTTTTTTTATTAATTCTAACAGTTTATAGCAATATTTTTCACCAACAGTATATGAAAGTCCTTCACGGGGCATATTTTCAAGGGTATTATCACCAGAAAAAAAAATCTTGAAGTAATGTCTTAACTTAACTTATACAAAAAGGTTACATAAATCTTTTGTGGATACAAATGGTTAGAAGCCAAAAGAAAACAATTGTGTCTAAAAATGATTAATTACACAGTATATCAAACGCCATTTTAAAATAAATTTTTTAGTGACTATATTTTTTAATTTTTTCTATATTATTATGTCTCTTATCTCTTGATTTTCTCATTTGAGCTTAGAAGTCTGGTAGACAAAGATTGACACAACGTCACCAGCTGTATATTTATTTCAGTTAAACTCAACACGATCTTCAAACGTATACAATGACTAAAACAAATATTTTTATAAGATTATTAACGATGACATGTAGTAGCCAAAATCATTTATTTATATATAATTAAAATTATCATTTATACCAGTATAATGCTAGATAGGTCCATTCGAAATTTCTATTATGTAATCGTGGGCATGTGCAGGAACGAAAAGTATGCAATAAAAATGTAATTCACGTTCATCTCTTAGTGAGTATTTAATATTCAAGCTAAGCTAGTAATAAAGAACAGATAAATAAGGAGTTTTAATATCGCGCTCTAAACGAAAACGATCTACAAAAATATATCGTATGCCCATAAAGATTAATGTTTGCGCATTCAATATTATTCACATTGCTTCTAATGCGTTTTCCATTAAGAGCGCCGGCGCTTTTTTGAATTTTTCAGAGTGCAGAAAAAAACGACACTTTTCTCGAGATGCTTCTCGAGAAAGCGAAAGAGAGAGAGAGAGAGAAGCAAGGGAAAGCTTAATCTCGCCCTCGCATAAAACGCGCGGTTTACGGCGGCACTTTAGCTCTTGCTCTCTCGTTCTCTCTCTTTTGTTGTGCCTGCCGCTAATTTTTATACATCAAAAACTCGAAAGCCGCCCTTTTGTAGCTCAAGAATGACCGTGTTGGTGTAACAATCGCGTTGGAAAGGAGAATTATTGCTCGAGTCTTCTCTCTGCGCCACAAAAGCATAAAGGCTCTCCTCTCGTCGTTTGTATGTGAGGAGCGCTCGCAATTAAAAGTTGCGAGGAAAAGGCTCAAGACAAAGGTTTCAACCTCTGCGACTGCGTGTTTCTCGTTCTTTGAGGATTAATCTGCGGAACGTCTCGATCACTCTCCATTGAGGTGATTGATTCCATTAATTATAAACGTTGAATGGTTATCCTTCATAAAGCTCTCGAGGCTGTCAAGCCATAGAACTCCAAATCGAGTCTTTTCATGGTATCGAAAGTCGTGGATGAATTATTATTATAATAACATATATCATCGATCGCTGCCAATGTACCAAAAGTGTGGAAAGTAGACGCTTTTGTGTTACTCGCCTCCAAGTTTAAATAACGAATCATGACGTGAAAAATAAATCATATCGAAGCGTAAACGCAATCGATTCACTTTGAATAAGTGCGTAAAGCTTTTCCTGCATTATTTGATTGTGAAAATTTTAAAATAATTATCACAAACTCTAAATTATTATTGAACATTGAACAACTAACTGAACATTATATGTCAATTTATATTTTTTCTACTGTGCATTCATGTTGCTTATTTTTTCAAGCTGAAATTTCATTTCGAGTCAAAAAACATTGTCAAAACTGAGCGTTGGGATGCAAATAAAAATATTGCAGTAAAAATAACAAATAACAGACTCACTGTAGAGTCGGCGTTGTTGCTTAATTCAATTTAAAAAAATTTAATAAACGAGTTGTGAAGGTGCAGCGCTTTGAAAGAGCATATTTTCCATTCCCATCATCATCATGGTTTGTAGGCATTTTTATGACGAATATTTTTCAATTGCAACTCTGTTTGATTCACACGGTTCGAGTTTTGTACCAAATCAATTTGGGTCTACCAAAATTTATTCAGTTATCGATCTTATTCAACAGACCTTTCCAGATTCGCACGGAATATTCTTTATATACTATATATTATATATAAAAAAGAAAAAATATTTTTTAAATATATTAGTGCCAGAAAAACATAATAATAAGTCGCTATACTGAATGCTACAGTTTTTTTTTTAAAAGCTAACATCCATATTAAATACTGCATTTGAGTAACCGATCTTTTTTTTTTATCAATATTAGATGTATTTTTTTAAGATAATAATATTCCTGTTAGAAAGATTTATTTATTTTAAAATTCATTGATATGAGAGTATTGATTAGTCTATTCAAACCGAATTTTAGTCAATAATAGGAGGGCGCAAAAACAATTATCACTTCTTAGAAGTAAAAAATTCACGTCAAAAGCAATAAAATCGTGCCGTCGCCGTTGCAGTGGGAACGCTCGGCAACGGCACTGACACATATATATAGTATATATTAGACCAAAAAATATAAAAACGTTTATCAATGCAATTTCATTATAAAAATACTTTTTGGCTCTTTTTGGTTATAGATTTAGATAGGAAAAAGGTATGAAATGGCTAATATATGTACCGTAGTGTACAAAATTACAATACACTTGTATGATTTGATGCATTTTTTTTTAAAATATAATATATGTTGTTTTAAATCAATAATTATTTTAGTAAAAGTATTTTAGTTAAACTAATTTTTAGCTTTGAGAAGTGGGCCGCGTGTTTGTCACCACTGTGGTAGATAATATAATTTAAAAACTGAGCTAGTTAGGTAAATTATTATTTTTTTGTGAATCGTTGCCATTAAAAATAAATATTATCTATGCCTTAATATTTACTAAATGATTTAATATAAAATAATATTTTTTTATGATTATATTTATTTTAATATATAAATTTAGATTCACTTCAAACAATAAAAGAAAAATCTTGCATTTGATAATTAGTTTAGCGTAAACAATGAATATAAAAATCGTGCAGGGAACCCAGTATTGCACAATAACCACAACATTTTATTACCGCAATATTAAAACTTAACCCTTGTAAGTGTCGAGATACACACCAGAGACAAAAGTTGCGTACTTTATTTTTGATAGGCATCAACTTTTATGAGTGTGTTCCAAAGATAATGCGATTGCTTCTCAATTTTTCACGTCTACTGATTATCCAGTCTTCCTTCAACGATCGATATAAAAAAATGCGACACTTAGTCACATCACTAGATCACGGAGAGAGACTCACTCACTCGTTCTCAGCGGATTACTGAAGCCAATCCATGAAAATCGCTACGAGACAAGTGACGTGATAAAGATTGCTACTCGACATTAACTGCATATTTGTCTCCATTTGTATGTATTTGGTGAATTGTATATTTATTAAATAATCTATATCTGGCTGCAAATATACATCCAAGTTTCATATTTGCCAATTACATTTTTATTGCTGTATTACACTATTCGCAAATGTTTCGTTAATCAACCTTGAGCGAAATTAAGGAACTTATTATTATTTAATTCTAGAGTAGTTACTTTACTTCACAGTAATCAAAGTTTGTTATTTATAGACATATGCTATTAATATTACCTCTATTTTATTTATCCGGAAATACAAACAGTAAGTTTATTACTAACCAGCACTACTTTATTTGAGTTGATTAATAGCATTTATAACTAATAATTCCTATTAATAATTCAAATCATTCGGATATAGTTTAGTAATTTTATCATTTAACAACTGCGCTGATTTCATTTGATAATAACACGTATCTTAATTTGAAATATAAATTTATGGGAGTACACGTGTCTCAATTCTCTTCCTTGCGTATTCCGGAATTGCGTCTGGTGTGTGGCTCCTTTGACGTTTCTCCTGTTTCATCTCAGTGCCTCTCTTCTCTCCGGATATAATAGCTGTAGTGGTGTAGTTTTACTTTGCTTTGCGAGTGTAGACAGCATTTACTCGAGCGGCTTTTTGCTGTTCCTTCCGTGTACATATTTTTTTTAATATAATAGTTAACTAAATAATTTTAACATTACATCATATTTCACGCAAGTCGTAAATCATAAAGTTACGAGCAATTACGTGCTGTTGCTGCACTTGTTGAAGGATTATTTTTTTCTGGATTCGTTCTGAAATTTATCATCCGCGTTGAAACGTCAACTAGAATCTGGCCTGTCCCTTTTTTCGCCCAACTTTTCGCCAGGGCGTTCCGCGGTATTAATCCGCCTCTGCTTTTCTCCGGAACGAGTGGTGGTCTTTTGCGGTGTCTCGTCTCGTTTGTTACGTTTTTTTTCACTGTACCATGTTCGCGCTTTGCGAGAGATGAAAGGCTTTTCCGTAAAAATTAAATTCTTCATGATTTATGGGGGG
Source organism: Plectrocnemia conspersa (assembly GCF_051122295.1). NCBI lineage: Eukaryota > Metazoa > Arthropoda > Insecta > Trichoptera > Polycentropodidae > Plectrocnemia > Plectrocnemia conspersa. Next base: position 29,691,468 of record NW_028277169.1, read on the forward strand.
CGGCCCATCGGAGTTTCAGCCGTCGTTAAGCGGAGTTTCGACGCTGATTGCCAATCGCGAATTTCAGGAGGCGAGGAAATAGATTTTCATTTGCAAATTACGCATTAAGCCTGATAAAGCGAGGTATAAACGTGAAAAATGAGCCAAATCTTTATTAATGCGTGTGTTTTCTTTATAGTTTAATACGATAAATTTATGCGTTAACCCGCACAATATTTAACGATCACTATTTCAGGAAGGTCAGGGAAGCGTTTAACGTTTGACGATTATGCGTAGTTGTTAGATAAGCAGAAGTTTAAGACACAGTTATGACCATCACTAGTTACTGTAACAATCGCATAAAAACTTTCATTTAATACTGTTCTGAATGTATTTGTTATCTTAAACAGAACTTTAGGCATATCATAAAGCAATCGTCATGAACAATGCTATTGTTAAATTGCCTTAAATATATTGTACAAATTAATGTAATAATAACCTAAGGGATTCAACTAGATTATTCTACTTGATTATGCATTCATCTGTGTTATTTGATAAATGTTCTTTGTGAGGGTTGGAGTATTATATAGCTATCTGATTTTATGAAAAACAAAAATATTATTTTTTGTCACATCGCCTAACCTATACTTAATTGTCCAAATCAATTCGCGTGGTACTGTACTGTGTTTTCATTATACATGCCAAAATGAGTGTCTAAAAATCAGAAAAATAATATTTATAGACTTAAATTAATTATTGTTAAAGTCAATATGTGATACAGTATGCGCTTAGGCGTCCTATGGTCAACACGCATGTCGAGCGCTGCATCGTGGTCACGTGGTCAAGTTATAATACCACATGCTTATCGGGGACTTCAACAGACTTACTGACATCTTTGAATATTTTAGGGCACCAAGAGGGATTAATTATATTTTTGATAGTATATTCTTCTAACAGATATCGTTATTATATTTTTTTACATATAAAATTAAATAATTAGTGGTACTTGATTTTGTTAAAAAAAATCGTTTCGAATATCTTTATGTATTTTCCTAGATCGGTTTATATAAATGTCACACCATAACGATATTTTATTTAGAATCGATGGCGACAAATTCTAGGATAGTCACAGATGTAGTGTTCGTATTCTGAAGTATCATTTTTATGCCTTATGGCATTTTGCAAAAGCCTACAAAGATTTTGCGTAAATTGAATTTTTACGATCGAAAAGTTTTCACTGATATTGTATTGGTGAGTGCACACACAAACTTTTATAGTTATCAGTAGCGTAATTTTAATAATATGACAATTTAAAAAATTGCGATTATTTGGCACATTTTTCGATCGCGCGCAAATATGCCAGCTGTACGTGACAGCAGCCGCCGTGCGGGCGTCATTCACGGCCGCCGTCCAGACGGCATATGAATTTTGTGGCAGTGTGGCCGCTACTCCGAAGTCGGATTCGGTTCGGATAACTTCCAGAGCAGTAGTGCAAGCATAATGGAGGCACGAGAGCCACTGGCCTCCGCTTATACATCCAACCAGTGTCACTAAGGGTTTCAAACCTTATATTATTTCTATAGTATGTAAATACTATTCATATATTATAAAATAAAAACTTACATAATAACAATCTAACATTTTTTAAATAAACATAATGGATTACCTTTTTATATACATTTTATATTGTATATGTAATTATTTTAATGCAATGGCAACACAATTTTTTTCTTTTCTTCTGGCTTAGGACATAAATGTGATAGATATCATGGTCTTTTTTTATATGATCATTTTAACTTGACACTTGGTGATTCTAAAAGGTTGTCGATTGAGGTATTTTTGTAAAGAAAGCAAATTTAATGTCATAAAAAATAATTAAATATGTACATCTGTGCTTATATACAAAGCAATCATTTTGCTAGTTTTATTTACTAGTACATTACTATTTACACTGTCACAAGTTCGGGTGATAATATTTCATTGTTGCCATTTTAGAGCGATGGTTGTAATAAATCTTATTCAAATCCATATTTTTAAACGTTATAGTCTTTGTCTTTCATCCTCATTCCAAATATTCAACAATCTGATATGTCTTCGTTTATTTTAAACTTGACATCACTGTCATATTTATCCTCATTTGTGATATTTTATTTCTAAAACTACAAGAGATTCTGATAAAATTCACAGTAATATAAAAAAGTCAAATATATCAAATAGTTTGTTTATCGACTAGAAATAAAATTTCACTTTAATACCTCTGCAAACGAACGTCACTTGCTCAATGCAAACAAGTCATAAATGCTTTGAATCGAATTAGTACTTTTTAATTAGATTATCTATTTTGAATAAATTATATTTGCCACGGGTTAATAATATAGTGATATTGTTTAATAGGTGCGGTACTAATTATTATATAAATAATATATCACTTATGTGTAAATTATGCTAAAGATTTTTTATAACAATATTACTAGCGAGAATCGAATAAAGTACATCTAAACCAAATTTTGGTCAATAGGAGAACGCAAAAAACAATTATCCCTTCTCAGAAGTCAAAAATCCACGTCAAAAGCAATAAAATCGTGCCGTCGCCGTCGCAGTGGGAACGCTCGTTACCGAGCGTTCCCACTGCGACGTCGCTGACACGATTTTATTGCTTTTGACGTGAATTTTTGCCTTCTGAGAAGTGATAATTGTTTTTTTGCGTTCTCCTATTGACCAAAATTCGGTTTGAATATACTTTGATTAGCTCTCTTATAATAGAAGTCCATGGTAATATCGGTAAAGATAGCTATAATATTTTTGCAGACCAGCTGTAGTCTGTACTTATTCTTCCGCTTATTTCCCCCTGAGAGATGAGTTGGCTTAGTTTGTATTTTTACCTATATAATTATAGTTTTAGAACTTTCATTGGGTTTAGTTTGGGTTTGAACAGAAAATGGACGTTTCGCAACTGTCAAATTGAGTTACATAGACATTTTAGAGCAGCATATTAGCGCATATCAGTTAAATTATATTTTTGCTAGTAGAAATATAAATCTATAGGTGCAAATGTATTTGTGTTTTATTAGTGAAACTATAAAATTACCAAAAAATATACATTCACTGTAACATATTATACATCGGATGTAAATAAATAAATATAGGTGTCCCAAAATTAACGAACGAAATTAGATTCAACGTTTTCTCTTCGTTGTGCATGGTCATTTGGCTTCAGAATTTTGTAAGCATGGAGACACATATCTTTTGTGAGTATACGCTGTAAAGAGCTTCTTTGTCCACGACGCCGAATTGATGTTTCGGGATTTTCATCAACACTCTCATGCACTGCTTCGATATTGACATTTGAACGGCTTGTTTTTGCACGACCAGTGTGTTTAGCGTCTCCAACTGATCCAGTCTCTCTGAATTTTTCAATTAATCGACAAACTTAAAACACTATTCCGACCATATTTTATATTAAATTTTCGAATTGCGGCTGCCAAACTTTCATTATTTTTGAGATATTGTTCAATAATGAAAACACGCTGTATCGTGTAACGCTCCATTTTTACTAACCCTGAACTCTCAGCTGTCAAATTTTTTTTCAGGGTTGCCAACATCTACTGCACAAATGACGGCAAATTCAAATCTTGCGTTAATTTTAAAACACTCTTTATATATATTACTACATATAAAAAAGTTGAAATCATATAATTTTACTAGCGCCTGCCAGATCATTTATATTTTTACTATAGTCCAGTCAAATAAGGGTTTAACCTCGGAATGAAAGATAACAAGCTGAAATTTTGCACAGACCTTTGTTTTGGCGTTCTAAATATATGGTGAAAAGTCTCAAAAGATATCGTGTCTGCTAATCAAGATATTAAGGGTCAAAGGTCATAAAAATCGTTTTTTTGCAAATATCTCGCCTCTTTTGCGTCGCATGTCATTAAATGTTACACAAAACTCATAGAAAATAAAATTTTCTACAAGTTTGTTATAATTTATTTCTTCGTATGGTTAATGGTTTTCGAGATATAGCGCGGGGAGTGGGAAGCGCGCATCCGTTTATAGGATAACGCTATGTAAACTACGGAGTCAGAGTTACCTGTACATTCTTCCACAGTTTCGTAGAAAACATCGCAAATTGTTATCTGCTGAATGAACCCATCTAAAGCATTATAACTTTCAATCACCATATCTTCAAAATTCATCATCAATAATGCAAAAAGTAATAGCGTATGGCCTCTGATACTTCTTGCAAAAGCGTGACCATCCAACATTTTGTCGACAGAATTCGAAGCATAAATTGTACTGAGAGCTTCCTTGATTCCGCTTCCATTCATTATATACCCTATGCATCCAATAAAAGACATAAGCATACGAAAGCCTCCTAGTTTCACAACTACTCTGGACAAGTCTGAGTTAACATCTGAAGCTGCTACGATTTCACGTGCTTTTATGTACAACGGCTGATCAAAAGTTATTAAGCATGTTCTTTGTTCATGTTTCTTGGCAGAGTTTATAGCACACTGTAATGTGGTGTAAATTGTGTCCATATTACTCGCAGGATGATGAATAAAAGTAAGAAACAGAATCCGAGAAGTTACAAAGTTCTCATTGTTTTTTGTAAGTTGTTCAATAAATCCATTCCACCCTGGCAACGGAGAGATATTTTTCCACTTTCCGTACATCCACAACAAATCAACTACATTAAATATTTGTTCGGTTAGTTCTTCTACATCATTAAAATTTTGAACTTGAATCTCTTGCTCAATCCGGGTACGACATGATTTTCATACAGTAGAAGGGGTATATGTGATAGTGCTGCTAACTCCTTTGCGTAAATTGCGTTTTGTTGTAAATTTCTTTATGCGGTCATCAGATATAACTTCAGATTTTGGAGTTATTATTTTTATCATTCCCATTATTTGAACAGTATTATAGCCATCAAGAGTATAAATATTTTTCTGAATTATCTGCTGCATACTGTACTAAGACACTTGACTATGATGGTTGATTACGAGGCTGTGGGTGATAAACAGCTGAAATTTAACATTTTACAGTATCACTATATGAAGCGAAAAAACCTAAACTTGACAAAACATCCAAAAGTCTTTTTGGATGTTTGGCCTATCTGTATTTTTTCTATGAAGAAATACAGATAGGCCTATTAATAACTGCGAAGAAAAGGACCGTTTTCGTATGGCATGACTTATAGCTGTTTTCGTTTTAAAATGCCCCGTCTTTCCTTTTCTGTTCTTTATAATAACTTCTTGCAGAAAATGTAATAAAGTTTTCGGAATTTCTTCATTAATATTTTACTCGGGGACAGATAAGACTTGGTCTCAACAACAGAAGATCGAATATCTTCTCTAATAATCGCCGCAGCAGCTTCCACTACGCGCAAGTGTTCTTCTTCCGAAGTGCCTTTTTTATTTTCATACCAAGCTATGGATAAAATTTAAGCTTGAGCATCGCAGAATGATCCAATCTTCGTTGTAATTATAATATCAGTTAAATATTTTTCTCTTAATTTGGAAATGATCTTCTTATCATCTGGTACATACTCTGTAAGAACATCTCTCAACTCTTTCAATTTTTTCGCACAAATTTCTTGTCGAGCAATATTTCATTCTTAATTCCTAATAATACAATGAAGAGTGTAATAAAATTATGGTTCAAACGACTTGCCGAGACCACTTTTTTCACGATTGTTTACTTTTTCAAAGCTTATACCAAGTTAAGCAGGTAGAAATACTCGCTGGATTCTATAAACGGATGTACGCCTCCCACTCTTCGCGCTATATCTCAAAAACGGTTAATGATACAAAACAAATATTATAACTAAACTTGTAGATAATTTTATGCTTTACAAGTTTTGTGTAGCATCTAATGACGTGCAACGCATAAAACGCGAGATATTTGCAAAAATACAAATTTTGTGACCTTTGACCTTTGATATCTTGATTAGCAGACACGATATTTTATGAGACTTTTCACCCTGTCCTTAGAACATCAAAAGGAAGGTCTGTGCAAAATTTCAGCTTGGTATCTTTCATTCCGAGGTTTAGCCTTTATTTCGCCTTATTTGACTGGACTACTAGTAAAAATACATATCTACTGGTGAAAATGTATTCCGATATGATTTTACTGAAATGACATATTTTTTTGATAGTTTCGAGACTGTTTTTTCTGTATTTTTATTTATGAATAAGCACATGAATGTTTTATTTATTTATTTTTCTGCATTAAATTCAGTGTTCAAATGCCCGATAATACAATCTATAAAAACATTAAATTGATATAATTCAGCTGGTGCTGAGATACATCTCAAACAACTGTAGTTCAGATTCATTATTTGAGGTTGATTTTTACTTTTTTATATGATTTTTTCCAGTCAGGCCCCTCGAGGAGAATTTGTCCTCTCTCTCTCTCTCCTGGCTAAGACTATCAATAGCAATCGCAAATTTACTGTGTGGCTAATTGTCAACAAGACATAATCTTAGATCTGTAGCCTTCAATTAGAAACAACGTTTTCATTGCTGAACTAATTATTTAATTTTTTTTAATGTATTTATATAATTACAATGAATTAAATAATTACGTTTGAGTACGAGAAAATCGGTGCTTTAATATATGCAATATTATTATAATTGAAATGTGTATATGCTATACTAGAAACATCTTATACTAGTTCCTGTATAATAGGAAAATCTTATAACAGTCTCGCCCGAAAATAAATTATGGTAAAACATTCATTGGATAGCGTCGGTCCGTCCGACAGGGCGCTTTATTGCCAAGCAAATAAAATCGAATCAGCCACCGAATTAACCCTTTTAAGCCTCCAAGGACTAAGGATGAGAGAGAGAGAGAGATTAGCGTCGCGTGAAAATTCCGCCGCTCTATTTATTTATTTATTTAACGACAGAGCGCTAAAAAGGAGAGCGTTAAAGTGTGAATTACGACGTTACGACGCGCCCCCCTTAGGGCGCATAATATAATATTATATTTCTGCGTAAAAAATTCACAACCCATTAAACGGCGTCCGTCGTCGTCGCTTCAATTATTAAAAACGGCATATGTGCATATATGAACAATCCACACGAGTGTCGTACAAACATAAACAGCGCTTCCGCTTACGCGGGCAAACATAGCCTTAATAAAAATAATACGGGATGTTAAACTAAGATGTATAAATTGTCTCTATAATCTGTGCCTATATTTACTAGGCTGAAAAGGTTACGATCTTAACGGATCATCCTGTATGAACAGTCCTTGTAATAACTGTAAAGCAATCGAAATATGCAATTAAGACGGTTCGGGGGTTGAGTTAACAATAAGGAAAGTCTCGCTTGCGGTCGCAATAAAAACGGGCAGTTTTCGTTTTTCATCTTAATAAAAGCGACCGAGATCGGCAAATGTCGTAAATGATGTTTTTTCTGTCGTTCGCTCGAACGAAATTAGCCGTTATTAAATATTCCGCGATGCGTAACGAACGACGGAAGCTGTAATTAGAAGTTATTGCAAACCAGTACGTTATAATTGGGTCTCTGGCGTTTAGGGATTAATATTATTATATCTTTGCCGTAAACTTGAATTTTTTTGTTGCTGTGTGTCTAATACAACGTAGATTTATTGAGTAAAATATTTACTATGTAAATAGAAGTATCAGGAAATGTTCTTAGAGATCTAATGGCAGTATGATTAATCGGCGATGTTAATGTTCCTATCTGACGTTCTTGGCAAAACAAAAACGCTATTCATTATTTTAGTACCACTTTGTTTGCATTGGTAAGTAGTGGACTTTGACAGATTAATTATTATTAACAATTTTGCTATTTCTAATGTCAAACAAATCTTAATTAATTTGACAAATATGCGTTTATACCGTTGGGAATATTAAATTAAAAAAACTCACACAACTTTGAGTTGTTGCACAATAAGAACACAGAATCCAGTCGTCTCTAAAAATCGATTTTAATTCCGAAAGTCGTAGCTGGACCAAATTTGACGTGAAGAGGGAAGCGGCTGCTTTCTCGGTTTTGCTCCACTTAGTTTCGAGCTCAAAATTTGGGGAGCTCTTATGATTAAATTCACACAGGCCCAGAGGGCTTGCTGCCATTGCACCCCTAAAACCAATATTTACCAGAAAAAGTGCTCTAACAAGAAAAAAATAAAATAGGTACTATATAAACAATGTCCGCTTGCGTCAGTAATTTATTTTGTTCCAAACTTTGCACCTGCCGCTGGAATTTTAATTATTGGACATTCATTGAATCGGTGCACATTTTTAAATTAATAAATTGATTTTGCTTTAGGAATCGCTTGGGTTTATTATCATCACAAACCTGCGCTAATATATAACCACAAAAATATGTATTATTTTTATATATGATATATATTTATATTTATAAATATATGTATGTATTGCTATGTAATTTATTCAAATCATCATCTGTAGCTGGTTGTGCTTTGTGGACATTTCTAACCAAATCGTAGTGGTTTTTTGACATTTTCCTGATTTTCGCGATGGGGTGGAAATATCAACGATCGTTTATTGGCGTTGCGTATGTTTGTTCAAGTTTAATATAAACTGCATCAGCTGACTCTCGAGGTCGGTCGACGGAAAAATAATTCTCTCATCGACCGACTAGTTCTTCCAAAACTTTTTAGTAGCCTTGCTTTAATAGCTGAGTGTTAGGATAGAAATGAACCTCATAATTCCTCAGCCTCAGGATGAGTGATTATGTACTGAAAATCTGAATACTTATATAGGCTTTCGTCAGTCACATCTCTTTTCTAATGATTTGCGATTCAGGCTCCCCTGCTAGTAATAGATTTCATTTTATGAGTTTTATAATAAAATTATCTGCGTAAGAATCTCGGTTCAGGTTAGTTTTATTAATAACTATTTAATAAGACAGTTGTTTTTAATTACCCTGTTCCGTATGATTACAGATTATTAGCAAGCGGGAAAATGACTTAAAACTGTCACCAATATTATTAATATTTTCCAAGAATAAGTTATACATAGGGTTCTTAATTATTCAAAGTTTTTAACTATTTGAATATTGAAAAATATTTGATGAAGTATTTAAATATTCGTAATTTTTCTCACTGTTTTTACCGATATTAATTTATGTAAGCAATTAGTGCAAAATTCGATTAATTTGCCTATAAAATAATATTTTCAATTTTATAAACTATGCATAACAAATTACTGTGGGAATTACTGATCAGTGAGGGCGTCAAAAGGAAAATGTTTATTTTAATATCACATACTTTCTGATCAGGGACGTCATTTCAGCTTTTAAAAATTACTAGAATTAAGATCAGCTGCAATTGAATTAATTCAGAAAAATTAATGAAACATTTTCTGTATATACAGTAGCTAATAATGTTTGCAACGAATTTAATGCACATAAAGATTTGTGTTGATTTGCATATAAATTAAATAACTAGAAATTTATTAACCGCAATCGAATTATTGAACTGCTTTATATAAAATATTTGCGTCTTTAAACAACAAATACAAAAATGTAGCACGAACTTCACAAAAATTTACGTCGCACATCTGTTTTTGAGATAGCGCTTAAAGATAATAATTAGTGAGTTAACATTTTGTTTAGTTCAACGAATAAATTCTGCAAGTTTCGGTCATAGTAGACACCGCCGATAAATATTCTATTCACAAAATTTTTTCAAAAGCATTTTTTGTCGAGAAGAAGCGTTTCATTGTTTCGCATTTCGAAACAAAATAAAGGCGCATAAAACCATGTATTTTTGAGTGGCACTAGTCACTTGGGTATATTGAAAAATAAACGAATACCTGTTGCTCATGTATACAACTTGTTTCATTCTGATATTTTTTAATTTCATTTAAGATAGTATAAACTAATATTTGACCAATTGTTTCGATTGAAAACTCTAGTTATACTATTACAGATATGACCACCTGCCACATAGGTGTCATGTTACCTCACTGTCTTCAGTAGAATTTTCTTAATGTAATTTTTAGTTCATATTAAATGGTTTACATATTTTTATGTGTGTTTTGTAGGATCAGGTTTTTAAACAAATACAATTATGAAATGCTTGCGGTTTATCTGTTTTGCGGATCTTATTTTGTAGCATTAATTCAACTAATCTTTAATCAAAATCCTGCTTCACTGATATTTTTCGTTCGTCTCTGTTTGTTGAAATTTTAATATAACACTAAAGCAAAATATAACATTACACATGAAAATACCGAAAACTACCACATCAATTGAAAAGAAAAAAACGTAAATAAATATGTTATGCTTGAAACAACACAAATAAAAATTGCCAATTATACTTATTATTAAAAATAATATTGACGGTTTTTATTTTCGAGCAGCAGGTCGGTCACATTGTAAATAATTAAATATTTATTTTTTTATTCACATCTAATGTAATTATTAATACTATCCCTCATATTATTATTGATTAAATTAAACCCAAACACTAGTTTGGCACAATTATTCATAACTCAATAAACAATTTATTGTTCTACCGATAAATCTAAGTATATTTTGCCTTCGACGATGAATTATTGCGATATCACAGGAATGCACCTTCCATTATGTTGATGGTTCACCGATTCAATTGGCACTCGAACACTGTATATCACACAATACCCATAATGTAATTAAATCTGAAGCGTTAACGCTTCAGAAGCGGTTTTCTATGTATAAATGTATATAAGCATAATCTCGCAAGCTTTAAAGTTTATCACCTTTAGCCACCATCAATTCACTTTCATTGATGTTCTTGCCTCCGCATTGAAATATTATTTTGTATTTTACAACATAAACCGTTGAACGACTTGCCATTAGGACCACATTGACGACGCAGTCGTAATCAGGTTTATTATAACCGCAACGCGATTCGATTCGATTTAAAGTCTTATTTTTAGTTGCGGAATTTCAATGATGATTTAGTAGAGCTCTGGTTTCACTCGGTCCATAATCGATTACACTTCGATCGCATCCCATGAGCGACATCGCACGTGTTGTTTGGCTTAGCAAGTGTAGCGAATCTTTTGGCATGAGCGTGTTTACTTTGAGGCGGTAATATTATCAATTTTGTGTGTCGCGGTGTAAGTGAATTCGCGCTTTGTTTATTTTAGACGCGGTTCCTCGATACGGCTGATAGACTTGGAGAGGAAAGATAAATGATGTAAATTATGTATGACGCTGAAAGTAATTAGGCAATTATTTATTTATATAATTTTATCCTTTGATAAATCAACCGAAAACTAACATTACCGTTTATAAACTATGGATGATAAGAAGTGGTTGTAAATATATAATATACATGCTTCAGGTTTGACACCCCTGATCTGACAGCGTGTGCAGAATTCTACTTTCATTATTATTTATTTTATTTTATTAATTTATTTAGCTACTTTTTACAAACTATACAATCTACTAGTTATTTTTACAAACTATGTACCCTATTAGATAAAAATAGATTTTATTTATTTAAATTAAATTAAGGATTGAGAACCCTAGGGGGTGATGACTTTGTAACCAGTGAGAATCGGGGTGGAATCTAGTTAGAGTTTTATTACAATATATCTTGTATATAACTTCCGCTTCCGAACGCGCATAACCTTAAATGAAAAAACAAAGGAAATATGTTTAATTATAATAATAAAAATAAAAATTGAATTTGCTCTGATTAATATTCGAACCGCCGGTTATGCATTCGGTTGTTTCGACCAATGAAAAACAAGCATTCAAATATAAAACAAGATGGACGACATCAACGTGACAACAGATTCAAATAATTATTATTTATAAATAAAATTTTGCTATGCGACAATAATTTTCATTTGTTCGTCATGTGCGTTGTTCGATTTGACTGAATATAAATAATCGGATTGCAAATTAACTAGGTGTGTTAAAACTATGATAATTAAATATATACATAATGTGTTGAGGATTAGATGAATACACTGATTAAACTAAATAAACAATCATAAAACAATCTTCATAATAAAATATTTAAAGTTTGAATTCCCGGCGACGGACTCCGAGGCCGAAAAGTGAGTTTTTCTTTTTATAATAGATAAACATTATCATTGCTTCCGATTTAATGCACATATACGTTAGATTTGACTGAACGTTTAAAACGTACCTATGTACGTTTTTAATGTGAACTTACTATGTATGAAGATTGAGGTTAATGTCGATCAAACCGTATAAATGCTAATAAAATGTATTTTTTATCTATTGATATTTAGGATTACTAACTTGTACGACGATCGCGTGACAATGATTGTGATGCAGTCGGTTATTTATCTGAAGAAGCTTAATTACATCAAAATAAATTAAAACCATTATTGCAGCAAAAACAATTCACCTAGATCGCTCCGTTCCGAGTGACGACTCGCAATGTGTAGTTTCTTGGATGTTATCTAATAGACGACATTTTACAATGATTATAAATATGTGATTGCATACCTGGTATAATTGATAACCAAAATATCTAAGAGTGGCTTTAATCACTCACATTGCACCGCACGATAGTGAGGTACCGACAGATGTTGCGATGTTGTTGTTTTCTCCTAGCGGTGGTGGAGAAGCTGGCGCAGGGATGATGTCCATGGGATGTCATCGAAAGTCTTGTAGATACCAGCAGCGAGTGTCTGAAAGCAGTTCCTCTTGCTGCAATGATCGTGTTCGGGAGTCTCAGGTCGTATCTTTGCGTCTGTCGGTGGGGGCTCGTCTGCCAGGTGGGGTCTATTCGAGTGTCTGCTTGAGGAAACATCTTTAGTCAGCCTAATATTTATGCATATTCAAAATAGTTATTATTTCGTCAGCAGGATTATAAAATTGATTTGCATATTAAAATCATCTAATCGAATATATTGGTTAATTTGTCATGGTTAGGTTTTGGTTTGAACGGCTAAATTTTACGGTTTGCCAAAATTGTATTTAATCTTCCTTTCGATTTGCCTTTTTATTACTTATGTTGCTGCAAATGTATTTAACTAGCAATAGAAATAACTAATCTACCTAATATGATATTATTTTCTGATTATTATTGTTTTACTTGCTGACCATAAGTGGCGGCTCAACTTTTCCGGCAGAAAAAATTTAATGCCTTCACTACACTCTCTGGAAGTTGTCCGAACCAAAGTTACAACTGAAGTCGGTCGAGTCCTACGACTTTGAGTAAGCGACCACACTGTCGCAAATTTCATATGCCGTCCGGACGGCGGCTTATGTCACGTACAGCCGGCATATTTTCGCGCGATCGAAAAATGTGCCAAATAATCGCAATTTTTAAATTGTCATATTATTCCAATTACGCTACTGATAATTATAAAAGTTTGTGTGGGCACTCACCAATACAATATCAGTGAAAACTTTTCGGTCGTAAATATTCAATTTACGCAAAATTTTTGTCGGCTTTTGCAAAATGCCATAAGGCATAAAAATGATACTTCAGATTACGAACACTACATCTGTGACTATCCTAGAATTTGTCGCCATCGATTCTAAATAAGAATTATGGTGTGACATTTATATAAACCGATCTAGAAAAATACATAAGGATATTCGAAACGATTTTTTTTAACAAAATCAAGTACCGCTAATTATTTTTCAAATATTTAATTTTATATGAAAAAAAATATAATAACGATATATGTTCTAACATATATAATATACTATCAAAAATTTTGGTGCCCTAAAATATTCAGTAAGAATCTGTTGAAGTCCCCGATAAGCGTGTGGTATTATAACTTGACCAAGTGACCTCGATGCAGCGCTCGACGTGCGTGCTAACCATAGGACGCATAAGCGCGTACTGAAATTGATCCGAGTTACTTGTTCTATCTCAGTTTGCGAAACACCATATCATTATCTCTCTCACTCTCGTCACTTAACACGCGAGAGAGCGAAAGGGGAAGTATCTCACTGCTTGCGCTCGAAAAAGCAGCTCTGACTTCGGTCCCTTTGACTTGGAAATAATGCCGACAATGCTTGGAAGCGCTCGAAGCTGTCCATGTCGACTGAATTACCCGCACTTTGCCTCCCGTTCTCGGTTACCTCTAAAGAGCTGACTAAACATGAATATTTTTATGCGGACCGTTTAAATTGTTCTCATTCAAAACAACAATCAGCAGTAAACTGCTTTTAATGAACTGATCAAGTATTATAACATTCATTAAAGTAAATCGGTTAAAGCTATTAAGCTGCATTCTTAAATGGCATTGAATTGATTAAACCAATCAAGAAAACATGACAATAAACATTCTGAATTTACATAATGTTAATTTGTCGTTATAATATCAATCGTAGCGTAATTCAGATTAGGCATGCTATCGAACCGTTTGAAATGTTTACCTCGATAAGAATATGAATGTATTATGCTATCGATTTGTTTACGTTATATTCTCCCCTCGCGCTATATTTATACCTGCGTTTGTGTTGTTAGTAATTTACGTCGCTCGCGATGAATTTTCATCGAAGAAAATAATTGTGTTTACAGTTTCCGTCGCGTTTCACGTGTGTTATAATTTTACGTAAAAATGAAATTAGAGATTGTGTCGTAGGGGACATCAATCAAACTCAATTTTTATTGGCGTAGAATATATTTTTTTAATATCAGCTGAAAGTTTATTAACTTGTCTATTTTTGTATTGTTTCAGGACGTCATACACATGATCAGCTCGCCGCACGGTCAAGTCCAGCGCATAGTTGTATTCAAGAAGAACGGCGTCCAAGCGATGGTTGAATATCCTTTACATAGAAATAACGTGATGAATAGAAATTTGAACAAGTCTCACAGTAAGTGTTTTGTTAGGAGGTTAGGAGCCCCCACACCGGGAAGTCTTTTCTCGCACTCCATTTTCCGGATTTTTATCTTCTCTCTTCTTCGAATGGAAATTCGCGCACAAAGGAATATGTATTGCTACTATGGCATATATAATAGCTTGTCGCTCGTCGGATGCTTGCTGTGTTTATTTACACTGTCAAAACGTCGGGTAATAAAAACCGGCTGACTGACCGTCTGAAGAGATCCAACTGATGATTTATACGCGCCTCGTTATTAAAACAGATGTTTAATATAATATACTGTGTCAATATCAAGGGTACCGAGTAGTAATATATTTTACGGAGTTTTTGAAGCGATCAAGTTCACGAATATTTTATGACAATTTTATGCCTTTTATTTTGTTTATTTCAAAGACCCATTTCTGCACATTCTCATCACTCACACGTGCCTCACGTAATATTTTTATTATCATATTACTTAAAATACTTTTGGGTTTTAAGGCCGAAGGGTTCTGACTTTGCAGTCAAAGTAGACGCCGGAAAATCTAGTAATAGTTTATTTTATAAACATATATAGATAAATTTATGTAACGCTTTTATGCGGCGGGGTCTTAGAAGTCGAAAATCTTAGCAGGAGTGTCGAGTTGTTTTATTGTCGGTGCGATATGTCTCGTGTCCAAGTGTCACATTTTTTACAATGTTGATATGAGACAGCTCTGTCGAATCGCATATAAGGACGTTTACGGGCTAATTGCACTACTTTTTGGTCACACCCACGAAATGTGTTTACGCCGTAAAACGATACACTGTGGGTACAAGATAAAAAAAAACACATTCGTGCATTAAAAAATAAATTATAATATTAAGTAATTTTTTATTAATTTTTATGTTATATATTATATATGTAACTATATATAACTAAATAAATAAATTATTTGCATGGTAGAACGTATTGTCTAGCGCACATCCTTTCCAAGCAAAGAGTAGTTTTTCTGCGGTACTTATGCCTGATTGACATTCGAGATAAACGTTATATTATGTGGTTCAAGCAATACTTCGCACTCTCTACTACTGTGTAAATAACGGTGTGAAGCCTAGCTTTCGAAACTCCCGATTTTTCCGCTTATTTATTACTGTTATAATGACGATTTAAATCTTAACAAATTGTGCCGGTGATTGAAACCTCACAAAGCTGTACATGTTTAAATTTAACATTAAAATATTAGGTGCTGAAAATCGTCATGTATCTGACATAACTGTGTTATTTATTTCCTTATTGACGAGGATCGTTACTCATATTTTTTTTATTGACTGCTTTAAATAACCCACCTCATATTTATTGTTCTTATGACGCAGTAATGACATATCTTTGTCGCTTTCCTTCTGTGATATGTGTATGTACATATTCTGATACGCCGACAGCTATTTGCATATCCTGCTCATCAATAATATCGATTTGAACAGTATTTACTCTGCTATCGCAAATATTGAATATCTCGCGTCGTACGCATTGAAAAATCAACTAAAAGCTAATCTAACCATAAATTGTGTGTGTGTGTGTAAAAGCATGTATAAACATCTTTACATTATTAATTATGAAATACATATTTTTGGATTTGGTGCCGAGTGGTGTGACTAGTGCAAAATATATCATTTATCTAAAATGTGTACATAAAAATGTCAGTATCGAGTGGTGGAATAGATTTGAGAGTCTTCCTTGTCGTCGTCAATGATTCTATTGGTGATAAGTAGCTGCTGTTATAGTGTCACATATTTTATCACTGTTTTTTTAGTAAGCTTGGATGAATAGCAGATGAGACAGATCGATTGCTAATCGCATTCATTTTTAGTTCTACCTCTAAACAACCCTTTTGATTGCTCGCAAAACTTCATGCTGGGCAACCGTCCAATGATTTCAAATAATAATTTAAACAAAGTTTATTCGATGCGAGGCTATTACTGTTTTTTATAGACCAGTTTATTTATTTATTTATATATACATGAGCACGGCACAACAGCTTTATGCCAATGCATCCTGCACAGAAAAAATACATGTACAAATATTTACATTATATTATTAATGGCTATTTATGGAGAGTATTGATGGTAATTAGAGACTACCACATATATTTACCTGTTTTTTAAAAACTATTTGTTATGAAATATTTTTCTTTTATATGTTTAAAAATAGTATTAATATATTATTATTAATCTGTGGCATAAAATAACACTTTCGAACTTTAAATATGTTGTCCTATATATTTAACTGCTTTTAAACTGATCCAAATATGGATGTTATCCTTTACATTGTTGAAGTTACAATGGCACAAATTCCGCGATAGGTTTACGTTGTTTCAAATTTGAAATAGTTCACGATTCGCTGTCACATTATTAAACCAAACAATAGTATGATTGATCTAATTCCGATACGCTGCCTCAAATACGTTATTAATTATTAAAACATCACGCTATCGAGCGATGTATTCGGATTATAGTCTGACGTTGCAATAATGTGCAGTGGTTAATTACCATCCCGAATGTACTACTAATCACAATGTGACACTGCGGTAAAATATATGATAATTTCACCCTAGGGATACATCCATCTAACGAGCGCGCATCTTTGAACATGTTTGTATACACTAATATTGTAAATATAATGTTGTAGCACGACAGACGTTGGTTTTATGCAAAATAATCAACATCAGACTAAAGCGTTGACATGTATTTTATATGTGAGTTTCGATATGCTTGACCTGTAATTTAAACAAATAGAAAATTTTAGGTTCGGTATGTGATGTTTTTTATTTTTTGAGAAATAAAAAATTGATCCAAATTTTTTGAAATTTTTACTGATTTTATTTAAAACAATTTGGTTAAATATTTATGCATGTAAATTATATTGTAGATATTAATTAGAATATTTGATAATCATAAAATAAGTGTCCTTTTTTAATGAATCAAAAAAATCACTTTAAATTTTTATTTTTATTTAAACTTCTTTCTAAAGATATAACCTTCTTCTAGCTCTCGGATCATTTTTGTAATTCCATTGGCGTAAAATATTGGAAACTGATGCAGAATATTACAATTGCCCCTTTTACATATCGTCTGCATTTTAAATTTTTTCCGTATTGGAGCAAGGTCTGTAAAATAAGGCGGATGAGATAAAACATACAAGCCAAGTTCCTTGATTTTATCGATAGTCAATTTCGTCACATGGGTTAGCCACTGTTGAATCAGATTGGCTTAGTTACCCGGCCAACTGATTGATAGTTTAAGTATGATTTGTTTCCATTTCTGCAGTCAGGACATCATTACTGATATCTTTACTGGTCTCCCACATTCAATATTACTCTTGATATCGTAATTTTACAATTTCATAGAATTGTTTTACACCATCTTAGACATTTACGGATATCTAATGAATCAACTACCACTTAACAAAAGTTTTTAGTGGCCGTAATTGGCATTTTTTTCGGTAATTCATGTAACATGCAATTTTGTATAAATTGTTCACTTGGTAAAAAATTTGCCATTGTAAATTTTGGGTCCTAAATTTTTTTAAATATCAGAATATGAAGTCCAGATATGCATCAACACAGATATAATAAAATACGTACTTAGATTTCAACTAGCAAGCACAATTGATTACTAAAACTTGAATTTAAAAAGTGACATTTATTTCAGGATTACTAAGAATGGTCAATTATGTATTAAATTTTCCTGTATAAGATATGATTATAAATTTGATTATTATATTTAATGCTCATATTAATTAATTCATTGATATTTTGCAATTCAAAAAATATTCGTATGCTTTATATGCATTTAAATAAAAACATGGACTTTTGTTGCAGTTTTTTTAACGAAGGAATCCTTATTAAAGAATAATATTATCATTATTTAGTCTTTGATTGGCAAATGTTCGAGGAAGTCAAAACGTGTTTGCTAATCGTAATTCCTAGAGTCGGTCATAAAACTTAATTGTAAAACAAGTTTTTCGAAGTGCTTATCGAAAATCTCTGTCCCTTGTTTCGCTACCTGAATGCAATTGTGAATTTAGAGCACTTTTTTTATTTATTTTGCTACTAATGCATTAAATGCTCATATTTTGCAAAAAAAATTAAACATATTATCGTATGCTTTATATGCATTTACATAAAAACATCGACTTTTTTTTATTTTTCTGGCAAAGGAGTCCTTTCCAAAGAATAATATAATCATTCTTCAGTCTTTGATTGGAAAAT
Organism: Plectrocnemia conspersa; assembly: GCF_051122295.1. Classification (NCBI taxonomy): domain Eukaryota; kingdom Metazoa; phylum Arthropoda; class Insecta; order Trichoptera; family Polycentropodidae; genus Plectrocnemia; species Plectrocnemia conspersa. The sequence continues at coordinate 29,710,492 of NW_028277169.1, forward strand.
GTTCGAGAAAGTGAAAACGTGTTTGTTTGCTAATCGTAATTCCTAGAGCCGGTCATAAAACTTTATTGTAAAACAAGTTTTTCGAAGGGCTTATCGAAAATCTCTGTCCCTTGTCTCGCTACCTGAATGCAAGTGTGAATTTAGAGCACTTTACTATTTATTTTGCTACCAATGTATTAAATGTTCATATTTTATTATTTTCACTAATATTGGGCAAAGAAATAAAATATCTCATCGTATGCTTTATATGCATTTACATACAAATATCGACTTTCGCTTTATTTTTCTGGCGAAGAAATCATTTTCAAAGAATAATATAATCATTCTTTAGCCTTTGATTGGAAAATGTTCAAGGAAGTGAAAACGTGTTTGCTAATTGCAATTCATAGAGTCGGTCATAAAACTTAAATTGTCAAATAATTTTTTTGGAGCGTTAATTGAAAATTTCGTATCATTATCTCACTACCTGAATGCATCTGTGAATTCAGCGGAACACTTGAAATGTTATTTTATGTAGCTAATTTCATAACTCTAGTTGAATTTTAGATACATTTTGTATGCGAATAAATTATGAATGGGAAAGCTTGATTTAATTTTCGTAGGTGTTGTATTCTTCACGCGCCTATCTATGTACGCATGTATAAGACGGCTTTGTTTTAAACTTTTCCTTTTAGCACAACACACGTGTCGCTCTTTATTCGCTTATAAAGTTTCGCAGTCAAAGCCGCGAGTGTGTGGTGCTTTCGGTATTAATTAATCTTTCGCGGCGAAATTATTCAACGGTCGGTTTATAATATCCGTTCTGTGTGTGTTATTCTAGGTGGCAATAATTGTACACGTTTTCCGGAAGATTCGACAGAGATTTTGTTATGTAAAGATATGTAAATCGCGCGTACCACTCCGGGTATTGTGAAGGAAAAAAACATCTGGTTTGTAATATCCGGTGGGATTTTCCGGATGCTTTTGGTGATCGGTCGGATGGATGTGAGGATTTCATTTTTTTTTGGCGAGTGTTTAATTTGAGGCTCGGACGGAAGTTTGACGCATAATTAAAATTAAATTATAAAGATATTGTGAAAGAAGTTCGAAATTTAAATATTTTTTCTTAGCGGTGTTGGGAGTATAACAAGTTGCTTGAAATATGCAAATTGATCTTGAAAATATGGCATATACAGATTTTTACCATCAACTTTGATTCAATCTTTCCATGCCTTAAAAACAGCTTCGTCATAAATTATGTGATGCGTATAAAATATTTTTTGTCATTATTGTTTAGATATAGATCATACAAATCAAATTTTAATTATTGTTTTAAAGAATGTTCATTTATCATATTTACGCCACGTTATGCAAGAAAATCTTGAAAGGTGATGAATATTTATATGATCTATCAAAACATATCTGTGAGGGACCATAAATTCTAATCATTTGTCATGTACATGTTCAGAATAGATTCATTTTTATTATACCATCCTAAATATGTTTAAATAATTTTGAAAAGCACTATTACTAAACAATCTCGAGGTTGTTGAGTCTCTCCGTTTCCCTTTATCACTGACAAATCTACCCCGCCTCAAAAATCCATCTGGCGACGTTTCAGCTCATTTACCCCCCGAGAGCCGGCCGTTGAAGGATTACGAAGATTGTAGTGGCGCACATACGCGTTTTAAGTCAGCTCAAAGGCGGCGGTTTTGTCGCTCTTTACGGTAGATTTAGCCTTTTCCCGATTTATGGCCGTCGCATTTCCCTTCGCCGCTTTTCTGGATCGCATTTTTATTTAAGCCCAAAAAAGTCCGGCTGTGTCGGCCCCGCCTGAGACTAAACGGCTCAAGATCTTCTCTTGGGTAGGATTTTGATACATTGTTGTCCGACCGAACATAATCTGCGTAACGCCTCTCTATATACACTAGCTACGCGAGTTGACTCGGGCGGATTTAAATTTATCATCGGAATGCGTGTCAGTTTAGAATTTAACAGATTCGACCAATTTAACTTTGGTTATCCGTAATCAACGCGATCAATCAATGTGACGTTTGAAAAATTCGCTTTTCGGGAATGTTTATTTATACTTGTGGTTAAATGTTGATGCATATTGTGTATTGAACGGGGTCGCTTCTCAAATTCTTGTTTCATTATGTTTGATTTTCTCTAAATTGAACGGTAGAGCTTTCAAACTATGGCGCATGTACTAAGAGTGATCACATTCTATTGGTAATTAGGTACAAATACTTGTTTCTATGGTGCATCTAAATTAGGCTCTCATGCTAATAAGTCAAAAATAGTTCTGGCTGTCAGCGATATTGAAAAATAATATAAACTGTCACATAATTTATTATGATGAGTATTTTGCTTATTCTGGAGTACTTCAAGGATCCAATCTAGATCCTCTGTTCTTTCTCTTCATCAATGACATCATTCGCGATATTATATAAGCCTTTTATTTGATGTAACCCCAGTATCACTATTACTGATCGCGGATTTGGATACAGGCGGCCCTCAAATTTCGCACATAATTGGTTTCTGAAAATGTGTGCGAATGTTTAATGTTCGAAAGTAGAGGGAAGTAAAAATAAAAATGAAATTGTGTGTATTTTAAAATATTTATTTATCAAGTAAATATAAGATGTTTAAGAGGCATTTAAGATATATTTAAGTGGGGTTTGCGGGTGCTTCATTTGAAAAGTTATCAAAAGTTAACTGTTTTCCACTATTCTTTTTATTTTCTTCATATAGTATTTTATAACATGCTATGTTTTTATTGATCGCCCTACGCACTTGAGATATGCGTTCTTCATTGGGATCACAATTTACCATAATATTTAAAAATTTATTAAGATGCTTGAAGGCTTCATTAATATTTTTCATTGTTAAAGAGTTTTCTAAAATAAAACTGTCTTATCTACATTAAATATTTGGCTAGAGGAATATTCTCCATCTTCAATAATTTTGGATAATTAGGAAATAAATTCTTTTGCAGCATCTTTATCCGCACGCATCAGCCGATTTTCCAGTAAATTTAATATTATGAAAAGAATACCTCATTTTAAAACTGTAAAACCAACCGTTACTTGCTTGAAAAACCGTGTTAAAATCTTTTTTTAATCTATCCTTCCAATCTTTGTGCAAACTAAGAGCTTTTGATTGAATAATTGAAATACTCAGAGGGACATCTTTTTGATGTTGGTCATCGATCCATGATGACAAAGATTTTTCCATTTCATGTTTTTTTGGCCGTGTTTTTTGGAAACATATCTTTAAAGATTGTGCAAATATCTTTAATTTCAAAAATTTTGAACGTATTCCTTAATTATATTTTTATTTTGCAAAATTGAACAAATCATAGACCTGTTTGTATCATACGAACGTCCGATTGAAGCAAAAGATTCACCGCTATCAGAACGTCTAATAATTTCCATCTTTGTCTCGAATTGTATGAAGTTTATGAGTCCTTGATTTCTTTTTGTTCGGATCAACACTGAAGTTTTTCCGTTTCTCACTTATGTTTATAAACTTTTTAAAAAAAAAAATGAAATTAAAAAAATGTTTTTTTTTTAAACGTGCGAAATAGCGAACTGTGCGATAGTCGAACGTTCGAAAGTCGAGGGCCGCCTGTACTTTCTACATTTTATTTAAAAAATTATATACTAGGCATTTCAAGAATTTTCAATTTAAATGCTTTTATATATCTAGATGAAAACACTGAATGTGTTTTCAACATAAGCTATTTTAAACACGCTGCAAGCACAGCTTATATTCTACCATGTTACGCGCACGTTAGCGGAAACGATCGCTTTTATATTTATTTATGTAATTTTTAAAGTGATCATCGCTAGATTTTAAATAGGTTAATTGCCGCATATTATTAATCAAATATTAAATAATATATAAAATTTTCGCCTTGAATTTTCAATGAATATGAATAACTTATATATGCTTGTTTGAGATGGAGGAGGTTTCTTTGCTTCTTCTTGATGCGTGCGCTAAATGCGATGATTTGGGATTTGATTATTTTTGTCGTCTTTCCTATGTAATTCATTGCGTTAACAAGTGGAGATTTTGCACTTGTGTTTCGGGTAGCACATATCACAAAATGTCCGCTATGTCAATGTAATATTATTATTTTATTTTTCAATAGGCACTGAATGGCTGTTGTTGAGCATTTGAATGTGCTTATTCCTCGGAATCGTCACGTTCAGATGCACTTATCGGCATAACAGCATCTTTGTTTATTGCGCTTTTAACGCGTATTTCCAATAAATGCTTTCTATCTGGCCGAGTGGTCCCTGCATTACATTGTGCTATATTTAGGATATGCGAAATATTATCTATGCATTAAATCAATACACCCAGGCTTCGTATAACACGATCATACGGTTCCACAAAAACGTCGTGTTATACAAATCCGTGTTATACGAGGTTTGCAGTTCATACAAAATTAAGGTTTGCGTTCCAAGAAAAAATCTATATTAGTTAATACCCTTTATTTCTTAAATAAACAATAAAAAAATATACCTTTTTATATTTATCGTTTTTTTTAGTATGTAACATATAATAGATCATTCATTGATCATCGCTATCACTTAAAATTCTATATGTTCTACTCTTTTTCGAGATCGGTTGTAAGTTTTCATCATCAGAGGACACTAGAGTATTTTTGGATTTAACCTTTAAAAATTCTGTAATAAGCGATTGTCTACTTTTAGCATATAAATCTTTACGTATTTTGTTATAAGGGGCCAAGATCTGCTGTAATCCCCTCTTGAACTTCAAACTTCTTTCCGTCATAGGATCATTTTCTATTAAAAAATGTTCTTATTTATCAGCCAATCCCAAGCCGTCATTTATTGTTTTTAATGTGAAACATTTAGCTACTTTGCTGTAACTGCTTTCTGAGTCATTAACTATGGTAGTTTCATCTAACATTTATTCTTCTAATTCTTTTTTAATAAACGTACGATCTACCAATATTTCTCCGATATCTTGAATATCCATATCATGAAATCCTTCTCCACTAATACCACGACAAATATTAATTATTCTTTGGTATTCATCTTCTATTTGTGGTACAACATTTTCTCCAGGGACTACTTCTGGCCACAGCTTTTTCCAGCAAGAATTTAAAGTCGATTGATTTATGCAAATACCATATCGATACAATTTAAAATAAACTTTTTTTTCAAATCTTGTGTAACTGCTAAATTCTCATCTTGTCGTAGCGCCTTTCATATGCGTATAAATCAAACATGTTAATTAATTTCTAATTGTTGTTTTTTTTTCTTAAACCGTGTTATATAAAACGTGTTGTACAAAAATATGACACAATTCATCAACCGTGTTATATCAAAACAGTGTTATATAAAACCGTCTTATACGAGGCTTTGGTGTATATTTAATAATTTAGAAGTTCAGTTTGATTGAAATTATTTTTCCATACCAATTTATTCTTTGAACTAACTTTGTAGTTGTTTTAATTAAACAATATATTATATTATAAATTATTTTTTATTATATGAAATCCACGAATGAATCTTAATAAAAATAATTGTTTTGGAAATGTTGTGCTGAGCGTGAGTTTCAAAAGCAAATTTTGCATTTTCCCCAGCGTGAAAATGAAAGATGCGTTCCGACATACCGACATGCAACACATTCTTACCAGCCCAGCGGGTACACGGTAGTATATCGTTATCTTCGCTTCGGAAAAGTGTTGAAATATCACCGTTGGAAGTTTTCCCATTTAACACTCAGCACAAACCAACCCCGTCTCGTAGCCGCGCGTGTACCTGGCACGTTCTCGCCCCATTTGTATGTACAGGTAACTTTTGCAGGAATTTTTTACATATATATATATGTACGTATACTGTTCCATACACAAGCCTTTCGGAATTGTAACGACGTGTCCAATTTGCCACGGGTCTCGTGCGGCAATTTTTAATGCGAAATCGTGATTCAGGAGATAAAAATGTACTCGGATGGCATAATATACCTATTTTTTCATCGTCGACTCATTCCGTACGCACGTATTAGGCATTCTCTCGCCGGAATTCCCGAATGATGTTATATTTTTTTGCTATTTCATGGGAATTTTTAGAAGAGGCTTGAGAGCTATGTTAAATATGTATTTTTATGTGGCAAATGTCTGAAAATATCTGCCTAATATAAATTAAATTTTATTTCGTATTTATTTTAAGCTTTCTTCCTCCTATTGGATTATGTTATTTATCTTTATCTTTGACATAATATTGTATAAATATAAAAATGAATCTCGCAATTAATATTCTTACACACATAAGCGACGTAATTTGTGTGCTTTTGCCACTTTAGCGAAACTTACAGCGCAATAATTTACTTCTTGTACTATATTTTACTCTTTGTTATTGTGTGAGAAATGTCGCTCGACTCGCGGTCGCCCTTTTGCATCGAAAACTTTCAGCAAGCGCTGAAATAATTAAATTCGCTATAGAGTTAACTCTGGCGCTATGGAAAAGTTATTTTATCTACATAAAAAATGTATACCGGGCCATTTAATTAAAACCCACATAATTCTGAATAACCACGTCGAACTTAATGTGACATTTTAATTACGCGCTCGGCAATTCGTTACGCAGTACGGCATTAAACGGGTTAGTTATTCCGGCAAATCCGGTTTTTGCATATCCGATATTTGCGCTCGAACGTTCCACGAAGCTTTCGTTTAATTATTAACGGAAACTTTTAACGAAAGTGCAGACAGAGTTAAATCGCCCGTTAAACGCGTCCGACGGATCGGAAGCATATTGACTATACATTATTGGCATAATAAACTTTTAGAATGGCGATAAACTATCTCTCCATCTCTCTTAGTTATATTCGCTCAGCTTGAAACAGACAATGTGTATTTTCGCAATTAACTTATGCTCAGCTATTGTTTGGATACTGTTCTAAGTGCATTTTCAATATATCGGGTTGTTCCGTAAGTCTGCGATTTTTTCACTAAATTATTTCTGCAATTATTCTTCACATTTTTTATGTCGTTTTTTATATCTGTTTTTGTAAAATATTTTTTTCCACCCAAAAACTATTGCTTGGATCTAAATAGATGATCGTTTGAAACAATGTCTGAAGAATACAGTGGATAAAAAGGGAATTCATTGTTTTTTTCTATCGTCTTCTTGGATACCCGAAGGGGAGCTCTGTCTTGGTGTAAAATTACTCGTATTTTAATTTATAAGGGAAGGTCTTGTTTGTGGTCTGAATCGCTTTTAAACAAATGAGCTATAAAAGCACATTATGTGTCTCGTAATTGTCTGCTTATAATCCAATAACTCATACCGAAATATGACCTTAATATCCCACCAAATGCATAACATTAGCTTATTGGGGTGTAATCCTGTTCTCGGGGTTGGAATTAGGGGTTAATTGACATCCAACCAGGACCGCTGAGAGCGAACCCGAGCCTTGGGAAAACAATGATTCCGGGCCTCATGACAAAATTGGCATTTTATATATTTTTTAACATCATAATAAAATTTCTTGAATAAATAGTTAACTCTTTCTATGCTACAAATAAATATAAAAAATAGCCACCGTTGCGATATATTTTCTGAAATCATATTTTATGTGAAATATTTTAATTAGGTATTGAAAATATCTATTCGCAATATTTATCGGATAATTAGTCGTGTTTTATTTGCTGCTCAGTGTTGCCATATAGTGAATTTCTAGTCCAGGTCAAAATCAATAAAATCGCGCCTTAAGAATTTTTATTATAATATTACAAGTGAGAATCGAATAAAGCACATCTAAACCAAATTTTGACCAATAGGAGAACGCAACAAACCATTATCTCTTCTGAGAAGTCAAAAATCCACGTCTAAAGCAATAAAATCGTGCCGTTGCCGTCGCAGTGGAAACGTCGTTTTCGCATATTGCTCCATAGTCTGCATTTTGATATTACACTGTTTTAAAAATATGCTAGCTATATCGATATTATTACGGAATTCTAATATAAAAGTATTGGTTAAAGTATATTCAAACCGAATTTTGGTCAACAGGAAGGAGGGCGCAAAAACAATTATCACTTCTCAGAAGTCAAAAATTCACGTCAAAAGCAATAAAATCGTGTTGGTGCCGACGCAGTGAGAACGCTCGTTACCGAACGTTCCCACTGTGACGGCACCGACACGATTTATTGCTTTTGACGTGAATTTTTGCCTTCTGAGAAGTGATAATTATTTTTGCGCTCGCCTATTGATCAATGACGCATTGGCATGGCCTCCAAGTTACTTTAAAAAGTGCCTTATTGAGTAGGCGCTACACTGATAATGCAATAAACTGCATCCCAACGGTCTTATAAAAAGGCAGTAACATATGAATTGTACTCTCACTTGTTGCGATATCTCGCTTTTTTTATTTAGTTTTTTAAAGGAATACTTTGCTTCTCTCGGATTGCATACAATGAAACCATATTCGAGGACGCTACGAATTAACGTATCGTACGGAACGCGATTCTCTAATACAATATCAAAGTGACACGCGCTACGCATAACAAAGTCGAGCATTCTTGACACATATTAAAATATTCTGTAATTTTCATTCATTACATCTATATTAGAATCAACCAACTATTTTTTCTTTTTGACGTTTATGACTTAATCCATTGATTTCAGTGTTCAACTGTATGCTTTAATTTATGGATTTTTAAAAGACCTATGACAAAGCTTGTCGTGGAATCTTGCTGCGAAAAGTATCAGTTCAGTAAATAAATCGTATAAGTTTATCGTTTAATTTTTAGCATTGGAAAGTGCCATGACGTGTCACTTTCTAGATTTTTATTTCTGGTGAAGTTTTTCTGATGACTAGGTGAAAATAAACTGAATTAAAAGATTTCTGGATATGTATATTTTCAAATATTTCTTTAAATTACTGAAGAGGGCTTTAAACAATTCTTCTATTCTCAAAAATTCCTAACTTTCGCTTTGGGAACATCGTCGAGAAATGCGTTCATCCAGCTTCTTAATACGCTGGCAATGTACATTGTTCAGTATTAGCTATGAGGAGCTGGTTTCATTAATTTTGTATAAATTTAGTATTTAATAATATTTTTTTTTTATATTTTTAAACAAGTTTAATTTCATGTTATCATTCTCTATTAACTATGTTGAAACCTAGCACCTAATATTAAAATAAAACCCTTCTAATATAACTACTGACATTTTCTTTAAATTTTTGGCCATTTATTGGAACTAGTCGTGAAGCCTTCTTGTATTTTAAATATCTAGTGTATGAAATGTAAATAAAAGCAGCTTTTAGGATGTCTTCCTATAAATATGTCAATAACGTTTCTGACTTTATGTCATTTCAATCAACAACGTTCAAATAGGGCAAAAGGTTTAAAAGTCCGCTGCTCGCATACGTCGCGTCCTCTTAGCGTTTAATTTGTTACGCCTAATCTGCCACCCCGAAAACTCCGGATCGTTTCCTGATCGCGTTTTCCGGACTCACGCCGGTCGTGCGTGACGTTTACACGCGTGATCACGCACGTTTTTCGCATTAATTTCGCGTGTAATTGAGACTGAATTTTCCGGGAAGTAGCGTCTTCTGTGGCAACTCATTTTATTTATATCTCAAAAGCTATGCGATTGCGCGAAAGTGCGAGAAAAGTGAAAATGGTCAACACGTGTGTAGTGTGACGCAATGACGATATAATTATGACTTGTGAGGTTTCGTAAAATACAGATGTTCCATTCATAAAATTATTCAGTACAAAGCTAGCTTATCACGTTTGCATAATCAAATGTATGCGTAACCACAGTATAAAGTTTGTTTTAAACGTACAGTAAAAGTTCCGAATGATTCGAACCGTCCCGACCCTTGGATTAATTAATATGGATTAAAAGGATTCCACCTCAATATACCTACTATATACTGCACACGATTACAACATACTGTGGATTTTAGGGTGCTAATTTAATGATCTTGTTATTACATTTATATTATAATATATAAAAGCCAAACGTGATATTTTGTATATTTATATATTACAGTGAATGGGTAATACCAATGAAAATATATTATTATTTTTTTCCTTTAGTGAAGCTTTATCTTATGAAACATTTTTTTATAATTTATTTTAAAATTCACTTCTAATAGAGTAGATGCAAAAATTTGTTGTGCTCCTAACAAATAATAATCAGAAGGAGCAAGTTCTAGAGAGTATGGCGAGTGCTTAACCGTTCTAATGCCATGCGCCACATACGGGCCTCAGTCGCTACGCGACCATAATCCCCAAAGCCAGACACGGTGCATTCACAGAATTTGTTACTTACGCTACGAAATAATAATACAAGACTATTTAGATATATAGAGTCATCTACAGAAAATAACTTCAAATTTATTACCGCTTGAATAGCTGTCTTAATAATTGCTAAAATGAATATGCTTCTTTTCTTACCCTTTTGTAATATATGAAATGTAATTTTTAATAACAAACGATAATTGGTGTTAAGCTTGAATACATATTTTTTTCTTAAGGGCTAAAACGTATTTAATTCCAGGGGTGTCCTTCCGGTTTACGCCTTTTTAATATGATACTTCTTGACCAAATTTAACTTTTTATATAACATGTATTAGGTTGATGCATAAGTAACGTCGTATTTTTACATCGACTATCATATATTTTTTTTAACCAACTGTTTTAATATCTGTGCTTAATGTTGTATTTGTATTATATAATATAAAGGAGGGTTTCTTTTAACATTTTTTGTCTGTCGTCAGCGGTTGAGTTATACAGAGCCCTTGTGATTTTTTTAAAATGTCAGAGAAAAAAGTCCATATTCTACATTTTTTACTTTTATTTTTTTTAAATGCCATAATGCAACATTGGCAACCAAAATAATATGTGATGTGTACCGCAGAGGTGATATCGATGTTCGAAACAGTCAACGATGGTTTGCTAAATTCAGATCTGGGAATTTATCAACAGCTGATGAAGAAAGAGTGGGGCGCCCTTCAACCACCGATAATGATGTTCTGAATGACATACTTGAAACTGATCTCCGTCAAAATACCAGGGACATCGCAATGAAGATGGGTATAATTCAATCTACGGTGGTGAGGCATCAGAATCACAGTGGAATGGTTTCCAAGTACAACGTTTGGGTCCCGCACAACTTGTCACCCGCAAACCTGCTGGACCGAGTTGCCACATGTGTTTCTTTGTGTGCGAGACAAAAGCATAAACTTTTTGGCTTCGAATAGTGACTGGGGATGAAAAATTGGTTGTCTATAACAATAAAACTATGAAACGACACTGGGTCAAGCCAGGACAAGTCCCAATAACCACTCCAAAGGCAGAACATCATTAAAAAAATAATGCTTGTGTTTGGTGGGATATGAAGGATATTACTTATTACGAGTTATTGCAACCTAACCAAACAATTAATGCTGATAGATATTGTGAACAGCTGCAAAAATTAAACTCGGTACTTGTAAGAAAACGACCTGAACTTAGCAATCGCAAGGGTGTCGTCTTTCATCGCGACAATGCGCGGCCTCATTCTGCAATGATGACACAGCATAAATTAAAAGAGCTCAATTGGGATGTTTTAAAGGATCCACCTTATTCTCCTGACTTAGCTTCTTCTGATTTTTACTTGTTTTTATATCTACAAAATTATTTAAATAGAAAAAAAATAATACAACAGATGAGGTAAAAACAGCACTAAATTCGTTCCTTGCATCGAAACTCGAAAGTTTTTATTGTAATAGGATTTAAAAGTTGACAGAAAGATGGGAGACAGTCATTAGCAGTAATGGAAAATATGTAGTTGATTGATTAAATTAATTTTATCTAAAAATATTAACTTTTGTTTTCTTAAAAAAATACCACGTTACTTATGCATCAACCTAATAAAAAAGCGGAAAAGATGTTTTATTATTGTTATATTTCTGGTTTTGAATTTATAAGAAATGCACACTTTTTACTTTATATAAAAATGTTAGTAAACAGCACCCGGTCGCTTCTTTTGAACACTTAATTCTAAAAATAGTTTTCATTGGGGTCGTGTACTACGAAATATACAGTGGCACGAAAACGGTTAATACCATCCATATTCGATTATTTTTGCTTGTGTTGGGTCATCATCGCATTGTCATATTGAAAAACTACCCATTTTTTCTGACTGATTGAGGTATATGTTTTTTTAATGCGGTGTTAAATTTTGCTAATTGATCTCAATAACGTTCGTCTGTAATTGTTTGATTGCGTTACAAAAGTTTCTAGTACACAATAATCTTACAATTCCACTCTTTTGCATGTATTTCGGTTTTCAGGCTGGTTCAGTTTTAGCACTATTTATTTTTTATGTCACATTTTTGTGGACCAAGCAATGCAAAAAAAAACGTGCTTTTGTCTTGCACTCAAAACAACACATTCATGAAAACCATTCCAATGCAATACAAATGTCTCACAACAGTTAACTTCTTGACTTCAACATATTTTGATGTCAATCTGTCGAGTTGAACCACTTCTATATTTACAATTAGAAAGATTAATTCGGATCAATCATAAAAAAAGAGCTAGATCGACTTGCTAGTTGAAAAAAATAAATGTCGTTGGTAAAGTAAAACATCGCTGGAAAACTTCTTAACGGATTAAAGTACGCGCTTTAAATCAAAAGGGATTAAATACAAGCCGTCTTGGAAAGAGATAATCCGTGCATTTGGGTTTATCGTCGAAACGGCCGTTCGTAATATGTTTAACGGCAATGTATTTCAAAGAAACTCACCACCCTGGCGGATCACAAAATCTACCATAGAGGGAGAACTTAAATATAAATACTTCAGGAATCACTTCTCCTCTGACACTGAACATTCATATCTGATTTTTAAGAGAACTTGGACTATAACCAAAATCAGATTCAAATGCAGACCCGCAGCCGCTTCTCTCTTCGTATCCAATCTTGAGCGACCCACTTTGGAGATGCCTGCAACCCACGGACAACACGTCTCACCCGTTGCGCAACAAACTAATTTAAATTTGTCTCAGACTAAATCAGGCTTCGAAGGTCGCCAGGCACTTCATTTATCAATCATTAAAATCTCCGTATCAATTTTTTTTATTGGCATATTAGTTGCCACTTTATGAAATTCATAAAGTAAACAGTATCGTAGATGCACATTATTGGCAGATATTAAAAAAATATTATGACTTTCTAGTCTCTACAAAACTAAGCAGAAAGTAGCACAGAATGTTTATTAAACAATAAAAAAATCATTATTCATTGACTTGTTTATATTACAGATACAGACCCCAGGTGGGCCACATATAAAATCGCAAAAATATTTTAATCAGTTGTATAAGTCGGTGACTTCCTGAAAAACTACTGTTTTATTATTTCTATCGTGTTATATTAATTTAAATCGAATATCACATATTCGTTTTTCCTAGATTTTCCTATCGTGAGGTTGTGCATTGTGATATTTATTGATTATAAGCTGTAATAATAATTTATAATTAATAAAATAAATATTGCTAATTTTACAGACTTTGATTGTTAGTTTTGTTTATCTATTATTTGTTTATACATTGTATTGACGTCTTTAATGTTGCAAAGGAAAATCTTTAATAAATGTATAAACAAAATAAAGTATAGTTACAAAAATAGGTAAAAGAATGTGCTCACTTTATCTGGACAACTTCATAAATAGGTCGGTTTAGGTCTGTGCCGCGACGAAAAACGTCAGAGAAATGAGGATTAATGTTGATAAGGAAAATTGTTAGTTATGTCATGACGTTAACCGGACGAGACGAAAGAAAACCGCGATTACATTAACGGCGTCTTAGGAATTTTCCGGGTGCGCTACTGCGGGATTACATTTTCCAGCAACAAATCGCAGATGTTCTTGGATTAGCGTCGTCGTTTAAACTCAAAACACGAACTCAGTGTTGTGTAATTTGTTTAAAAAGTGCCGCGTAATCGTTCGATTATACTATTAATTAGCAATCGTACTGTATGTGATAAAAAAGTTGTATAAATTCAAATCTTTTTAATTTCGTTGCAAATAAATTATTATTATTATTTCGCAAACTGAGATAGAACGAGTAACTCGGTTCAATTTCAGTATGTGCGTAAGCGTCCTATGGTCAACACGCAAGACGAGCGCTGCATCGTGGTCACGTGGTCAAGTTATAATACCACATGCTTATCAGGGACTTCAACAGACTTACTGACATCTTTGAATATTTTAGGGCACCAAGAGGGATTAATTATTTTTTTTATAGTATATTCTTCTAACAGATATCGTTATTATATTTTTTTTCATATAAAATTAAATAATTAGTGGTACTTGATTTTGTTAAAAAACATCGTTTCGAATACCCTTATGGATTTTCCTAGATCGGTTTATATAAATGTCACACCATAACAAATTCTTATTTAGAATCGATGGCAAAAATTCTAGGATAATCACAGATGTGGTGTTCGTATTCTGAAGTATCATTTTTATGCCTTATGGCATTTTGCAAAAGCCGACAAAGATTTTGCGTAAATTGAATATTTACGACTGAAAAGTTTTCACTGATATTGTATTGATGAGTGCCCACACAAACTTTTATAATTATTAGTAGCGTAATTTTAATAATATGACAATTTAAAAATTGCAATTATTTGGCACATTTTTCGATCGCGCGCAAATATGCCAGCTGTACGTGACAGCAGCCGCCGTGCGTACGTCATTCACGGCCGCCGTCCGGATGAGGCAGTGCAAGCATTATAGTTACTAGTCTGAAACGTTACGAATAAAATATACGTCCTATATTTTATGTTTTATGTCCAGCGTTTTCATGATCTTTTGGACTGTTTACGTATTTTTAAACGAAGATTTTCATTTGCGAATAAAATATACGAAAAATGAATACGTTTTAATAAAATAGATAATTTTAATTCTGTTGCTCACATTCTGCTACATACTATTTGTTTGTGTTATAAAACATATTATGTAGGGCTTTGGCAAGAAAATTTAATTTTTCAGTTACTTGTAAAAGTATTAATTATTCGTTTTTTAATTGTAGAATCTTTCAAATTCTCAAAACCGTTACACTTTTGCCCCCGTGCTTTTTAAGATATTCATAGAATACTTTTCCTAAAGCCACACTCTATTCGCTGATGACACGGTCATTTTATGCTCCTATAAAAATCTTTATCGAGTGAGATAGACTCCAAAATAAAATGATTGAAAAATTGTTCGATAAAAAACAAGTCAAGAAAAATCAATTTCAGATAAAAAGCCCAAGATTGCAAACTTTTATGGTTGTAATGTAAGCAAATTTAATATTAAAAATAAACAATTAGGTAACGAAACTATAATAAAACTCGCACTTTCGTATGCTCTCTGGTTTGTAAAAACATACTTAACATTTGTAAGTACCTAATAAAACTTCAAACCTACACAATATTTTACTAAGAGTGAAAAGCTCCATTGTTTGTTTGCAACTCGATATTATACCGAGACATAAAAATAGACACCGCTTCAAAATAATTAAATCTTATGCTAATAATAAACTTTATTACTAAAACAATATTTACTTCATAAATGAAATTTTTATTTTTGAAGCGAATTGTAGGGCTTAAAAAAGTTCTCTTGACTTGCTATCCAAATGTAGTGGGTGTTGGCTGTTTTATTTTCCCCGTTACATTTTGGTTATAAAGATAATAATTGCAAAGTTTGCGTTCGCGATTAATAAATAGTAAAATAAAGTTAAAATAAATATTACATACTGTATAAGCTTTCATTATAGTCTAAATATAATTATAAATAGAACGTACTTCATCTGTTCCTTGATTTAATGCTAATCAAATTTTAACTAGTTTTTTAAGCGTTTCGTGTTTTATGAAATAAAAATTATACAGTCATAAAAAAGCGTTTTAGTTGTCTATTTTTTTTTTATACTAAATATAAAAAGAAAACATCTAAACCATATTTAAATTTACATATATACTTCTCGCATGCCACTCGACAATCAAATCTTCAGCGTGAGTTATGCGGCCGTTGACGATAATAAAACGTTAGATTGAAACGTGCGCCCTGTTTTTGTTGTTCGGTGAGCTTTATTGACGAGCTTTGAGCTCACGGGGCGCGATGGTTATTGCGTTCGACGTTTGATTGAATAATAGCCGCAATGTGAATTAATAATACGCCTCCATGTAATTTTGAAACGTTCGATCGATCTAATTCGTAACGCTGTAAATTGTTTTAGCGCCATTATATTGCGGTTTATATCGAACTGTTTACGAGTGAGCTTTTTAAAGCTCTTTGGCTCGTACGTTACGATCGAGCGGAAAATTGATGGTTCTTGAATGCCGAGAGAAGTTAATAACTTTGCCTCTACTTGGCCTTTTCATGATCACTAACAGTCTCTATGCTTAGCAAGTCTTTTGCTTCTGATCTTGTCACCGTTTTCTGAAATAAAATATATTATTATAGTATATTTTTAATAATATATATATATATAAAGTGTTTGATGATTTACTTTTAGACCCCATTAAAATTCCGTATCTGGCAATGCCCAGCATTAAAAAATAATACAAATATACATTAGATTAGTGTTAACTCTTGTTATATTATATTTACAAACTTTTTAAATAGTAAACAAATATAATCTTACTTAAAGCAATTTATTTTTCATGATCTTAGCATCTTAATATATTATAGAACAAAACACTTAATTTATATTAGGGGGTATTGCTCTGTGGGTGCAGCATGGAAGATGTTTTGAATGTAGGCCTGATTGATCAAAGTCTTTGGGCAATCTGCTAGTAGAATATTTAAAAAGGGGGTGTCAGACAAGGAAATGGCTTAGATAATGGCGGTCTTCAATCAGGGAGTCAATTAGTCGACGATTCAAGACGTAGCTTAAAATTATTTGTATCCTTGGCGTCTGGCAAAGAAAGAGGGTTTCTGGAAAACATTTAGAAACGTGTTACTAATTAAAATTTCATAAGAAAATTTTCCGGTCAACCAATACTTGAAAATCAAAATTTTTCAAAAAATCATTTTTAAAGTAGTTTACTTTAAAGCAAATTAGAATTGAGTTCCAATAAACGTCATTATCTTTCTTCGGGGTGCTAAACGGTCGCCACATATTTTTTTAAGCTGTTGCTGCAACCGTTCCTTCATAGAAGCTCACAGCTTTTAAATAACAAAAGAATTAAAATATTCTAATATGGTTGGAGGTTGAGATTTTTAGAGTGAAATGAGACAATATTTAACATTCAATAAAATACAAAATAAAAACAGGAATAAGGAATTTAATCCCGGGATTAGTGAATATTATCATGAAAATGTTTTTATACAAATTTAAAATTACAATTATAAAAAAACATGCTAAGGTACCGTATTTTATTTAGAAATGCTATATAGTAACATACATGCAAGTGTCATGGTACGCGTTGGTAAACTTAGCACTCCAGAACACCAATTATACATCACTCATGAAATCCACTTCACCATTTCTAAAGTCGTTCACAAAAAGAATCCAACTAAACTTTAGAAACAATTTACTGATGTCTATGAAAATGTTGGTATTCTAGTTTTTCGGTGTTTTTTTATTTGTCAAGAAATGATAATTATCATTTTCACTTAAAAAATTTGATAAATAAAAATATTAATGTAATAAATAGTATGTTATTACATTAATACAGTATATTATTGTAGATAGCTTCAAATTATTGATGAACATAGAACTGGATGATTATTGAAAAGAATAAACTTCAGTGATAATTATATGTTACAATGGACGCGAATAATCGAATTGATCTACTTTAATTAATTACAGTGCCTCTATTTATACTCAATTCGCGAAAAATGTTATGAATAACACTTCTTTACATTATTGTTAAAATTTTATAGTGCAACTCCATAAAAAGCCCCCATACATTTTTGCAATCTGTCGATTCCCACTCTGAATATATTTTTCGTATCTGATTGATAATTTAGTTCTTAAATACCAAAGCAAAGATAAAGCCAATTAGAGTAGTTGAGAAAGTCGTAAACAATTTTTTGCCTGCATACACATTTCATGCATATCTAGCACGAATCTACCCTTTTTATGCAGCTGTTAAAAACATTAAAAAATATTCATACAAATTTAATTTCTAACGAAAACAGCTCCATAAAAATCATCGAAAATCAGAATGTTTCTCTTTTAATTCACGAAATAAACACTTTGATAGTGAATCTAAAAAACTCTTTGTGTAACCTCTCTCTAGGGGAGCGCTGTCGTAGTGAAAACCAGTGAGGCGTAGATGCTCCAGTGTCGTTTTGACGACTGGTTAATGACCTTTATTTATTTTAATCGCTCCATATTTATACTAAATATTTAATACAATACGTGTATTAATAACAATATTTTTTTAAGGAAAGATAAGCTCATTTTTCTGTATCCTCATCCAAAATCTTTGGAATCTTTATCAATTGAATAAATGCCGATGAAACAACAGTTACACGATACAATCACAATTTTATAAATGCTGTTTAGTATACATATTTTCAGAATCTACATATCTCCTAATTTTATAGCAACATTAAGTCTTGATTCATACGAATTTTTATTTTCAGAAACTTCCTCACATTTTTGTATAATCGATTTACGCGATATTTCCTGTAACTTATTTATTACATAAATCGAGGGATGAGTGTACTTATGTGTATGTACATATATTGAAATGCAATTTACTAATTCCAGAATCATTTAATTGGAGTCCTAGTGTGCAGAAAATAAGAAATGGAAGTTTAGGGTGGCGTAGTGGTTGACGTCGCGGCCAATGAGACTCTTCGGTGAATCCTTTTAGATTGTTTATTGAGTTATAATTACAATTTTGACTATGGACGATTACGGCATGACGTTTCTCGCGATGAAGGTGTGCAGGTGATGATGTCTTAGGGCTCTGTGGCTGCGTGCGGCGAGTGTCAGGTGTGATATTAAGGTCTGTTGGTGAGGGCGCGTGGCTGGTTCCTCCGGATGGCTGCTGGTAGATCTTGGCTCTCTGGTTGTCTGCGTCACTGGCTCTGCTGTCTCTGTGCCTCCGTCTCTTGTGGTGCGTTGGACCGTCTGCCCTCTTTGGATGCACGCTAGCTGGCCAATTGCGATTGTGCATCGATCTCTTAGCCAATCGCTGCAGTGGCTTCTTAGAATTCGAGAAATCATTTTTTGCTTGTCTCCAGACTTTTAAATTCTTCGGAAAGGGTTTGCATTGTGGTGATTGATTCCGTACCGTTTTGTCACAAAAGGGATTCTCTTAACGACCCATGCTGTGTGTGGTCAAAAGAAATACCTCTTGTGCAATGATATTTGTCTCATTGTTAATGAATGAACGTTTTTGACACGGTCATTAACAATGATACAATCGCCCTTCTAAATGTGCCTATATGTGTGGTCGCCACAGAAGCATTTTTATTTTTTTGACAGTGTCCTAAAGTGCAATTATGCAAAATATTATTTATGATTTCATTGTAAGTACATACAGATTCATTTTATATGCTCATTACAGGTGTTTCGAATGTGCCTATATCCAATGTAAATACAAAATTAATTATAAAAAAATACCAAATTAATGAACAGAGCTTAAAGCGATTATTTGTTTGTCTTAAATATACAATACTTCACGAATATAATATGTTACGACTGATCCGCTGTATGTTTATTATATTGTATCACTATTTTTTGCTCCAACCACGTGCTATATACAAGACATAATTAACTTGTTTACATACATATGTGATTATATAATAACGTTTTGTATTATAAACACTCGTAATACGCTTAACCGAGCTTTTTTCTTTCACGTTAAATTTTATCTCGCCGCACGTGTGCACTAAAATTTTGTGAATAAAATTTTCACGACGTCGTTAACTTTAATTTTATATACACCGTAGCTAATCTGACTCGTAATAGTTCGAAATCATTTTAGCTTTAATCATAATAATCGAAAACTTTATTCGCATTTGCTTTGCGAATTTTCTTTCGCGGAGAGAATCCCACTGAATAATTTCATTTGGTCCGTAGCAAAGTTTGCTACGCCAACTATCGCCCACGTCTTTAGAAAATGTGATTAAAACTGCTCGGATTTTATTATATATTATTTGCTTGTGTAACACCGATGTGTTATAAATTGCACGTGTGGGAATTCGCACATATTGCAAACGAGATAATTTGTTTTGGGAACTCGTTATCTAGTTGATGAACGAAACCGCAAAATTGCATCGTTGATTACGAGTCGTTCGTACATGATAAACATATTGTAAACTTTTCACTGTTTATGGCATATTAATTCGATGCGATTAAACATACACTTATGCAAAAACTAAACATCGAACGTTAATTTGTTCTATGGTTCTCATGCAAATCGCGTACTAGATAATTATGTTAATTACTATTGAAAGCGAATGCGAATTCTCCCCCAGCTGGAATAAAAAACTAATTTTTATCTCCCAGGACGTCTACTTTCTTACACTTTTTCTCTTTCACTAACTACCTGTGCTTTGCCTCTCTCCTACTCTTTCATTGCTCGTTTGCATCTCTAATTTTAACTCGAGTTTTGCTGTATCCTACGCGCCCTTTTGTTATCCGAGTGCGTAATCTAAGCGACGTGTTTGCGTTTAAAATTGTACAACAATAATTAAGTACCTTAGCAAAACTGTTTATTTAACGCTTTACCGAGAAGCGTTTTATAATTAATTAAATAACTAAATATTTATAAATCGTATTTTTATGTCAACAGCAAATTTTAAAATACATTATACTCACAGTAATGCAAACTATCAATTTTTATTCGGTTTTAAAATATGTATTTTATTAAAAAAAATCTTTGATACTCGTTTGCTTTTGAGATTTTTCAGTAGTTTTCGAATATCTTTTAGAACTTTTATATCGTTATATTGCAATCCTCTTTGGTCGATATAGTCCAGTAAAGTTTCAATAGAAGCGCTATCTTCTATCCAATTATTCTTCCTATCACTCCCTTCCTCTTCTATTTGAGTGACAATAGAAACGATATCATTTAAGCATTGGAAACCCAGATCATTTGAATCACTATCAAACAACATCTCAATGTGAAGTACACCAATACCTCGCTTTACGGCCTAGATACGTTCCACGAAACTTGGCCGCAAAGCGAAAAGCCGTATAAGGAATCAATTATTCTAATACAAATTCATACAAATTCAATGGTATCGGTTCCAAATTTGTTAAATATGTAACATGGTTTATTATTTAAGTTGCATTTTATCTATTTATTTCATTTAAATCAAAAATACATACATAACAAGTACATACATTTGTACATAAAATAATAACAGACTCCAAAAACCAACAATAATCCATAAACAAAAATGAAACAACTTCATGTTACATAAAGTATGTGTATGAATACATACATATTTTTTTTAAAAATGGCTTTAATCTGAAGACGATGAAGAAATGGTAACCTGCAGATCACTGTCGTTCTCATTTTTCGCTGGTAAGGATGGGCCTGGCTTAAAAAAATTGTCCAACATTTTTTGTCTTGCCTTCTTGTCTATTTCGTTCTTCAGTGATTTATAACAGCTTATAGCTGAGTTAATTCCTCGAGAAAATTTAGCGCAACGTTCGACGTCAGGATCGTTTTCAAGGATAATGTTTATTCCTTGTTCGAAATAGGAAAAAGCTTTTGACAATTTTTTCGATGTTAGCTGTTTGGATACAACAGGCTCTGTCTCTTCATCAAATGCCGATTCTGCTTGCAACTGAATGAGTTCCTTATATGAAAGGGGTTCCCTATCAGCTTCAAGTAGATCAAGCACATCACGTTCGTTCAAACCTTCAAAGCCGAGATCATGTGCTAGATCCAAAATGTTTTGCCTAATTTCAGGAAGGCAATTAACTTCTGCATCAGTACTTTTTACACATTCTGGCCATATTTTTTTCCAAACATGGTTCATTGTTGTTAATTTTAATTCCTTCCATGATTCACTGATGCTGTCAACGGCTTCCTTGATGTTATAGTTTTTCCAAAATGTTTTAATTGAAGATTTACCATCGGTTTCCCTTATAAGTTGTCGGAAAGTTCGGCGTAGGTAATATGCCTTAAAAGTGGCTATTGCAGCCTGATCCATTGGTAGGATCAGAGCTGTTGTATTTTTCGGAAGGTACTCAATCATGACATCTTCAGATAGTTCGGATAAATTAGTAGGATGCCCTGGTGCATTATCCAAAATTAGCAAAGCCTTGTTGCTTAAGTTATTGTCTCGCAAATATTTTTTCAATTCTGTACAAAAGTGATTTTTGAACCAATCCTCAAAAGTAGCTTTAGTCATCCAAGCTTTCTTGTTGGATCTCCATATGACGGGTAATTGATTTTTATTTAGTCCTTTAAGAGGCCTTGGATTTTCGGACAAATATATTAAAAGTGGTTTTAGCTTAAAATCACCCGCGGCATTTGCACCAAGTAGCAAAGTTAATCGTTCTTTAGACACCTTATAACCAGGCGCAGATTTTTCGGTTTTTGAAATGTACGTGCGATCAGGCATTTGCTTCCAATAAAGCCCTGTTTCGTCTACGTTAAACACTTGTTCAGGTTTATAACCACCTCTTTCAATAATCCCCTTTAAAATGTTAGGATATTCCTTAGATGCGGCCTCATCGACGCTAGCTGCTTCACCTTTCATTTTCAAATTATGCAAATTAAACCTATTTTTAATTTTTTTTTAAAATTGACATCGAAAAAAATAATTCCGAAAACACGAATATCAATATGATATTCGTGTTTTCGGAATGGAAATTTACGCGTACATTACTAGTAGCTTATTTGCTACACTGATCTGCTCATCAATATTTTCCACAAATTATATTTATTCGTGCTATCAATTAATGAGAAAGCGATTACGCTACAATATATAAGGGTAAATATATGACGTGCAAAATATTGCTCGGAACAACTACCCGGTTGAGCACGAAAGTGACACGCCTAAAATACATTTAAGAATGTC
Organism: Plectrocnemia conspersa; assembly: GCF_051122295.1. Classification (NCBI taxonomy): domain Eukaryota; kingdom Metazoa; phylum Arthropoda; class Insecta; order Trichoptera; family Polycentropodidae; genus Plectrocnemia; species Plectrocnemia conspersa. The sequence goes on from NW_028277169.1 coordinate 29,733,493, forward strand.
AAACTAATATTATATATTAAAAAATATTTTTATTTAAATCATTAATTCACGCTAATTCTATATACATTGTTATATATTGATGAATGATAGCTTATTAATCTTTTTAATTTTGTGGATTATATTCTTTAAAAAAACATTATTTTCACTACGTTCATGTTTGTTCACGTTGAACCGCAAGCGTAACTTTAATTTTCCGGAGCATTGTCTTATCGATTCAACGTTAAATTTCACATGCAATAAAATAATAGATAACGTAGCTCTTTCCTCGTCGTATATTAACAAAAAAAAAAGATAAACAGCCCTCAGTATTCATTATTATAATTTTTATATCTCCACTGTGTCGTTTTTCATTCGGAGGGTACGTTTATATCGCACCCTAAACGACCCCATCGGACATTTCCCGGTGTCGGGGACGGTTGAATTGTGTGTCGTTTTAATTTACGTTATTTACATAAGGCCTCTTCCTGACGAGTGCAGTTGATATGTATATTATAACAAAATAATTTAAAACGATCCTCACTCAACGAAGCTATCATGATTAATAAATTATGTCGTGAAGGTATGGGGTGTTACCGGTAATAATTCCATTTTAAAGAGTGACGTTAAGTGCTTTTCGTATTAGATTAAAAGCTGTGTATACCTATGTTATGTGATACGCGTCGAAAGTCCCGAATCGATCACGGATGATGTATTATGCGTCAAAGTTGTCAATGTGACTCTTCGGCTGGATATAATATTTTTCGAAACCTTAGTTTTCTTATTGGCAAAAATCTCATAACGTTTTTACAAACGCGCCAAAGTGGAAAGCTTTTCAAGCAAATTGCCGATGTGGCAAATGGTGGGATTTAAAAAAAAATGAATGATAAAATATTCTTAGTTTAGCAAAGCGACACGAGCTTTCTTCATTTCCATTGTTTCACAATAGTATCATGTTTGTAATGACATTTAAAATTTCTAGTGTAAACACAGCGGTATCGTGTTCATCATCAAAAGATCCGGGGAGACTCATTCTCGTTTCATTAATAGACACATGTCGGCATTGCTTGGTTCTTTGGCTATTAATGCTGTCTTTAAAGTCGAGATAATACAGAAATGAACGTCCCATTATGACGTTTGGTCGTTAAAATATATGTTATATATTTTAACGACCAAAATGCGATGAAGGGTTGATGCCAACTTTTTCAAAGAACAATGTCAGCTTTTATCATTGACTAAAAGTTGATTACACGTCGTCCTGATTGCTGATCTATAGTTTATTATCCTAAGTCTTGTTTTCATTTTATACTGTATTGAATTACTGCTGTAAGATGCAGCGTAAGCAAACTAATTGAATGGCTTGAACCAACTGTGGTATGTGGTTCATTAGTCTCATTCACAATTCACTAGAAACTCTCCATTTATTCTCAAAGACGTAATAAACTTAATTTTCAATTTAATTGTACTTGTTATACCAATTCGAGAGAATGCGAAGCATTGCCGACGCAATTATAATTTAACGTTCAATTTTTACCATTTATTTTTAACTCGTCACGAAGCGGCCCAAGCGTTCAATAATTGAATTAACGGCTTAAAACGGGCGCTCGCCTCGTTAACGCACCTCGTGCATTTTTAAAACGGCCGCACGTCACTTTCCGCAGGTTGCTGCGGAATTCGCAGCAACCTGCGCGCGGATGTGGCTCTGGCCAAGAATGATAAATTTAGTGGCGCTTTAATGGATTGTTTGTCCGACGTCGGTGGGCGAACCGCGGTCTGCATTGTTAATGCGGTTTCGTCCATCGCGCGGCTCCGGGATTATTTACCCCTGAGGGCGGAACGTTGGGGGTAGTAAAATCTCACCTGAAAACTCCACTGTTGTCTATTGTTGTACGCCACCTAGCACTCCACCACAGCGCGGCCATTGTTTTCTTGGCTTGATGTTTTATTACAGTCGTGGAATACTGATTGATTGCCTGTGTAGCGGTGAAGATTGGTTTTAAAAGTTTCTGATGCAAAATGTTGAGTATAATAATAGAACGGGGGAGTCAAATTGTAGTCGGTTTGAGAGTCTTCGTTGTAATCATCGATGATTTGACTGATAAATTGCGTTTCGCGGATGATTCGTGTCCGAGAGTAGGCACTGTAGTCGTCATTGATTGTCAGAGATCATTTAATTAATAATGGCGCTTTAACTCTTTGTCTACACTTATTAATCATATGTTTTTTATTGCCAGCTCCTATATATATATAACGTCTGATTTTTACTCAAGCTATTTAAAATTTCATCTTAAAAATAATATTTTTATAAAGAACAGAAATAAATAAAACGTATTTTATATATTTTATTTTTTTGTTTAATGTAAGTAAAAATTCATAAAATAATTCATATATATGATATATATAATAAACTTTTATAATCTAATCAGATTATTATTATTAATACATTTCTTGAATTAATATCAATTAAATTCAATTCAATTATAAAAATTGAATTTTAATAAAATATATTTTAATTAAAAAAGTAATAAATAATTATAATTTAAAAAAAATGTTATATATTTATAATTAATATAATACTATTTGTATTATAAATATATAATATAAATTCTAAGTTAATTATGCCAAAATAAAATTTATTTTATAATATAAATTGTCAGTTCATCATTATTTATAATTAAGAAAGGGATAGCAGTTTGGGTTTACGCGCCTACTAGCTTTAAAGCACACGATATGGATATACGTTCGATATACTTATCGTTACTCTTGTTAATATTTTAAACAAACTTATAGAAATTTAAATCATTATTATATTTTTTATATTTATCAATCAATTGGAGTAATGATAAGTATATGCTTTAGAGCTAATAGTGGGGGCGCAAACCCAAATTTGCCATCTATTTCTTGGTTAGCTCTCCAACTGACTGTTTACGCAAATAGAGTATACAAACTTCTCATATGAGAGTATTGGTCAAAGTATATTCAAACCGAATTTTGGTCAATAGGAGGGCGCAAAAATTCACGTCAAAAGCAATAAAATCGCGTCGGAGCCATCGCAGTGGGAACGCTCGGTAACGAGCGTACCCACTGCAACGGCGCTGACACAATTTTATTGCTTTTGACGTGAATTTTTAACTTCTGAGAAATATTTTTGCGCTCTTCTATTAACATAAATTTGATATGAATATACTAACCAATACTCTCATATCATTAGTCTGTAGTTTTATAAGTAAGGATAGGTATCATATTTTTAAAACATAATGTCTGTACTTTTTCCGTTTATTTTCTCCTTACAAAAGTTGGCTAAGTTTGTATTTTGGACTTGCACTAATGAAAGTTCTAAAACTATAATCAACTTGGGTTATTTTAATTCATGTAGGTTAGGTTTGTGTTTGAACAACAAATAAACGTTTCGCAAATTGAGCTTCACAGACATTTTAGAGTAGCATATTAGCGCCTATCAGTTAAATTATATTTTCGCTAGTAGTAATATGTATCTACTAGTGGAAATATAACTTCATTGAAAAATATACAATGTAAATAAATATTGATTAGTATGTAAATGTATATATTACTACCCATGGAAAAGTTGAAATCATATAATTTTACTAGATAAATTATACTTTCACTGATAAAAATATATATCTACTAGTGAAAATTAATTCCGACATGATTTCACGAAGTGACATATTTAAAAAAATATTGTAGGAATAGATTCGAGACTTTTTTTAAAAAATTTTTGAGGGATATCCTGATAATTTCTGGCTTTAGAATAAATCAGTGACGTCATTTTAGCTTTTTACCAAGTGGGGGGGGGGGGCGCAAATGTTTTTCTTTCAGTAGTATTTTTTTATAATAAATTTTTAATTTCAATAAATTCATAGTTTTTCTTTAAATGACATGCATTTTTCTGGCCAAATTTAAAGGGGGTAAATGCTGTCGCCTGCCCCCTTCTAATGACGTCCCTGGATTCAGTTCCTTTAATTTGTCTTGTGTAATTTTCGCTGCATATTGTTGTGTTGTATGATGCGCCGTTGATTGCTAATTAGGACTGATCGTTTTTTTTAATAATTCCTCCTTTATTCTCTTCAATTGAGTACAATAAAGTTCGTCTGTGATAGTCTGACAAGGTTTTAATAATTCATAATGAATAACACACTAAATATATACCAGACATGGTGCGTCTGACGCACCTTACGAGTAATATAGATTAAAGTACTGGTGCGTCTCACGCACCTTACGAGCGGAAAGGGTTAAAGAGAAAGCCATTGTTTTTTATGTGGATTGCTATGAAGGATTCATTTTTTGTTTCTAGTAACAAATTCTCTCCAAAAATAGATCGTTTTAATGATAGTATGACAAGGCAGCAGCGAAGAAAAAATTGTCATATGTTAATCCAAAGCTGACAGCGATAGACCATATGTTTTGCCAAACCTTTTCAAATGATTTTTTACCGTCGCGTCGACAAAGAAAAGCCAATCTTTTCATATAATTCTTTGGTGGTTTTGCGCGGATCTTATTTTACCAGTGAAAAACTGAATACTATACGTTTTTACTTCTTGTGAAATTACTGCAAAGTATATTGGGATATGATTCCTTCGAGTCGCAGCTACGAGTATATTTGAGAAAGTACTTTTTTTAAGCTGCTGATCAGGAATTCACACACTCCTGAAATTTTGTAAGAACTTTGTTTTTGTGTGCCATGTAATTACCGGCGCTTGTGTTCTCAAGTATTATTTCTAGCAGGATTATTAGACAACTTAACCGGCATTTCAACAATCTGTCGGGTAGTATTGATTGTTTACTTTCAGACATTTGCAGTCGCATTTTGTAATATAATTTAATTTTATTGTTTCTGACAATATGTATTGTTTCTTAAATCAATTGAAGGGTTTAATCAAAATCAAAAGATAAATATATTGCTTTTAGAAATACAAAGTATCTTCAATAAACGATCATTATACGCGTATTGTATACTGTAGTACCTGTTTTGTGAATTATTATAAAAATATCAATAATTCAGTTTTGCTCTCCAGATTTAATATAATATTTATTCAAGTTACATTTTGTACAAACAATACAAACACACATATTCATTTTTAGAAGGTACATATGTACAAATGATAACTTATTTATTTTAAAATATTTTAGAAAGTACTTGCACACGCAAGCGACTATGTTCAATTTGTCACATTTCATGCTTTTTTCCTCGCTTTTCTGGCTTAAATACACATTGTTTAGCCGTCTTTAATTTCGGGTCACGTAATGGGAAATTGTCTCGGCCTTGGTGAAATATCGCTCGAGGATGCCACGCGGCGCGTGTACAGCACTTGGATCGATAATATTATTATATTACATTTATGTAATACACATACTTATGTATTTTTTATTTTGGTAAAAATATAATGGCAGCAGTTCACTTTTGTACCGTAACAAAGACTCTTAGATAGGCCTCGTGCAGTGGCTTCCTGAGCGGACGGACAGTGTTGCTTCCGTCGGATACCGGAATTGCCCCTACACGTGTACGCGCACTCACCCCGGCTGAGCTTTTTTATTTATTATTCCCTTTATGTACGTGTACGACTGAAGGTTTATGTACAAGAATAGGCTTGCGAATGGCGCCAAATAAAAATCCAACCATCAAAACCGAAAAGGCGTATTTTTTTTTGGCTGTGCGAAATCTTTGAAATACTTTTATAAACAACTAGCGATCCTAGAGTTTTCTGAGAATAAGATTTTAACACAAAACAGTCATTCTCTTTATATTTACATATGTACATACATACGTATATCAGAAGGCGGTTCTTCAGGAATTATACACCAATATTACCTTACTCAACGGGAAATAAATAATTTAAATTTTTTTAAATATCAACTAATTACATATATATGTAAAATTCGGTCTAAATAGGTTGAGGGTAGAGTGGGTTAAATATATTTTATTTAGGGTCCTAGAGTGCAACTGAGAAAAAGATAGAGCGAATGGCATTTAATAAAATATATATTTATATCTGCGGAAGCGGTTGAGGGTTGTTAAGTGGGGGTGGAAGTGTACATAGATTTTGAGTAGGGCTCAAAAGTGTAACTAGCAAACTAAGCAACGTCTAATTTACGTCAGTTATGGTTGTATAAAACAGTACTGTATACACTCAGATAACCTGAGGGCTATGTCGAGTACAAATGGTAAGTCGAATATTGTCATTTGATTCTCAATAAAAAATATCATTTTATTCATTTCTATATTAAAGTCAGGGGTGTGCAAAAATATGTATACGAATAATTAATTGGATCAAAAATTTTTAATGCATATTTTTTAATTAAACGATGGGGAAAATAATGAAATAGTTTTGTCGATTTAGTAAAATATTATTTAATAATTATACTACAGTCGCTGCAGTATTCTGATCTAACATATTGTTTCCTTAGAATTGATTGAAAATCATTAATATCTGAGTCATATATAGCAGCAGATTCTTCTGGATTATTAAATAACCTGTTAATAAATTTTGCGTTTTATTTTTTTTTTCAAATTCTTGTAAATTTCTTGTTACTGCCCGCAAATGGTTTGTAAACCTCGCTGAAATTTAATAGCATTTTCTTGACCGCGTTAAAGCGAAACCGATAAATCGAGGTATAGGTGTATATTATTCTTTAATAAAAAAACGCAACATATTTTTTTTACTGAGTCAGCTGACTTATGTAGTATTTATAAATTACGCTTTTAAGATCAGCGAAATGAAAGTCAAGAGCATTTTTTAATCATTTATTAGGCTGTCGGAATAGTTGGTGCCGATCCTGACCGCGCGTTTGTTACCCTTTAACCGTCATACTTATTCACTATTTTTTTAATACTAAACTATAAAATATTTTATTATATATTTTCCAATTCAGTACTATTTTAGCTTATGTATCTGGGAACGTTTATTTTTATACATTATACAAGACTTAATTAATAATCGAAATTGTGTAATAAATTGAGTAACGTTCGCGTTTAATTGTGTACACTCGATCCAAGATATGGACGCTCATCGACACATAATAGGGCGACCATGTGAAATTACGCGTTCAATAAATTTTTCTTTTTTTAATTTAATGATTACAAAATTTATCTGTAATATTTAATGATTTAGTATTGGTGACGTTCTCATATCGATGTAAACAAATTCACGTAAAACTGTATAAAACTTCTTAGATGGACATATATTAAGGTCCGAAGAATCCATTCATTCCCGAAGCGAGTCAAGCTGGATCAAGGACGACGTGAAGAGGGAAGCGGCTGCTTTCTTGATCTTTTCTGTCTGTCATTGTTCGGCCGTTCCACTTGGTTCAATGTGTCAAAATTGGAAAACTCTGGATGAATTTATTATTTGGCGCGGTGTGTAATTAAGATTTAATCTTATAAACCAGCGTTTTCAATATTTTTTAGCTCGCGTACCACTTGGTAGTACATCACACTTAATTGTATTTGTATTTCAAAAAATTTGTTATTCTACTTGCATTATAAATTTTATAGGGTGACTATATTTCCCAGAACTCAATTTATTTAAGTTTAAAAAAAAATACCAATAGTTTTATTTTTTCTGATAACAATGAGACATTTGAACTTTACATATCACAATGTTTTTTTAAATTAAAGGTGCCGAAGCTCATTTCTTGTCGAAATTCAAACCCAGGACATTTAAAGAAGTATTTTTTTAAACAACTAATTTTTATAAAAAAATACATAGAATTAAAGTAAATTATTTGTATAAAAAAAAAATGCGCCGCAGTCAATTTTTTTCCCAAAAATTACCGATATTTATAGAAAATCTATGTATATAAAATTAATTAAACACGGTAAATGTAAAAATTCTTTTAATAAAATCGAGACAATTTTGACTTACATTTTTAAAAATTTACAGCAGCGCCGCAGGCGAAATTTGGGTTTTAAATATAATAATATTAATGAAATTGTATTTAAAAATATTTTTATTACCGAAATTTTCTATTTATAATCGAAAATAATAGTTATGAAAGTGTTGCTTAAGATTATAATATACATTGTTATCAAGTTATAAGTTTAATTTTTAAACAAATCTTACGAAAATATTAGCACAATAATATAAGCAAAATAAATTTATTGAGATCCTTGTGCTTGTTTCGAAGAATATAATTTTTTTCAATTTGGTTCAAAAGATGTGGATATATCCTTAAATCTATACCTGCGTCCAATTTGTTTCGATACTTATTTAAAAAAAAAACATATGAAGAAAAAGCTCTTTCTACTAATTCCGTACTAGTGAACGGTAATAAGAATTTGAGAGCTTTTTCAGAAAGTTCTTCATATTCTTTATCGATGTTTAACCAAAAATTAATTAGATTGTTTCGTTCGAATTTTACTTGTATAGTTTTGTCACTTGATAAGTCTATTAAATTTTCTTTATCTTTTATTGATAACGATGAAGCCTTTTCTAAATTTTCTGCATAGAAGGGGTTTGAAATCCAATTATTATCTTTATTTTCGAGTCTTAGAAAATACTCCATGAAAGACGATTTTAATCCTGTTAAATGAACTATTATATGTTTTCGTAAATCTTGAGACAAGCTAACCCTTTTTTCAACCAAAAAAGTATGTAGAGTTTCGAATACTTCCGGTTGATTGTTTATGATACACTGTTTCCAAAAATCTAATTTCTTAATCATACTTTTAATTTTATGATTAACATTAAAGATCGTCATCGAGCTTTTCTGAAAAATTACATTTAGGAAAAATACAATAGTTTAAACTGATTTTTTTATGGTTTTTATGTCCGCCATTACTGATTATTTTTCGCGTACCACCAGTGGTACGCGTACCACAGGTTGGGAATCGCTGCTATAAACAAAAGTCATTCGATTTTAAAAGGGCGTTCTATAAAGTTAATCACGATAGATTTTATGAATTTCTCACGAAGTTATTTTTCAATTACTTGCTTTATTATATCTCATATTACATAGATTTATTTTGGATACAAATGTTTTATATTTTTATTTGATGATGTTTACTATGTAAGAAAAAATAATTCGTGCGGACCTCTGAGTAATTCCAGAAATAAATTAAGGAAAACATCGTATTGTATACACATTTTCAAGCTGTTTAATTTTAATACTTTAGGCAATTGAGCAGGCAGGTTTCAAAATTGCTTTAAGCACACATGCAAACCGATAGACTTGTAATGTGGCTCTGGAAACTCAGCCAAGTTAAGAAAACACGACCAGATTGCGTAATATTCCACCGTTGCGCATTCGCACATCGCAGTTGGATAATTAATTTTGATTCACCCCACGCACTTCGGAGGATAACCGCAATTGAGCTCCTTCAATAAATTAATATACTCCCGATATGGCGATCGTTAAGATGAGACGTGGCGATTATCGGTTATGATCGACGATGAAATTTTTGGATATGATGAGAGGTGTTTCATAGTCAGATTTTTAAATGCTAGAAAATTTAACTGTATTCATTCTCTAAATGGCTATGAATGTTATGATTAATGATCAGATTATTTGATAAAAATTCGATCGGGGGAGTTCACCCCTCGCGCCCCGCAATTCCCGCAGCTTCCGACCCCGCGAGATGAATGTCGGCCGGAAATGAGGAAGGAGCATGTAAAGCCAGGACGGCTGGCGGGGTTTAGCGAAATCTCATTTACGGCCAGATAACGACTCGCCACTACCGGTCGCCGTTTCGTCAGCAACAATCCGCGGGATTAGGGTGGCGGAGTTTAAATATATAAATTAATAACCAGATAAGAAAAGTTTTCGGGATCGATCGCGACGTAATTGGCCATAAACTAGGGACGCGTATAAATCTTGGCGGATTAGTTCGCCCATTTTCAGACAAAACGGTTCACTAGTTTCACGGGGGTTTGTGATATATGTATATTAAAACATTACCGCTGGGTATGAGAGGGATTTCGATTTAAACCTTGTACAACTAACGTTTGATGTACCTTAATTAATATGGGCGTCGATAGTAAATTTGGCGAAACGCGCCCGTAAACCCTGCGATGATTTAAGGACGCCCTACATATTCGTACGTTATAAAATCGGATTAACACACGTGTACGAGAAGAGATTGTGCGATAGTAAATTTCAGACAACAGTAAAAGTCACTCGGCGCTCAGAACGCGTCATTCGCGTTTCTTTTTTCGTTCTCCTCGTGACATTGTTGATAACATGCCATTTGCGTCGAGATTCGGTAACGATCTCCACATGTAACACATACCATAAAAACTTCTGTATTTTTTATTTCGCCCATTCATAACTTGATGTAACCACATGTGATTTTCTCGAAATTATGTTCAGGCGATTTCCCCGTGGGATAGTGTAGCATTAAGGTAACACGAAATGCTATTGCAGTGCTGCATATTACACCGTCTAATATTCCGTTTTCTTTAATGCTTGAACATATACATCTTGGATATTGTTTGAATACGAGCTACTCGAAGTAAAGTGAATAAATATTTAACGATTAAAAATTAAATTTATAAATATAAATATATTAACACATGAGCCGTTGATTTTGAAAGTGGGGCAAGTCCATTTTGTTAAAACCCTTTGCACTCGTAATCGTTTTCATACTAGGTATGTCGCCAGCTCAGGAAATATGAAAAATGTTTAATTCTTTTTAAAAATTAAAATTACATATGTAGAGCATAAATATGAATAAACTAATACCAAAAACGAATAAATCAGAACAAATACTTGCATTTCTCTAAATTACATTTTAATTTTTTTTTGTTCTCTCAAGTACCATTGATTGACAATCCATAAAAATAAATTAACACAATAGGGCGACGACCCATTTTAAAATATTTATGGGACCAAAAAATGTTTTAACCATAAATAAATAAAAATACACAAATAACAATGACATGCCGTTCAGTTTTAGATATATCTACCTGCGAACGAAGAAAGCTTACATCGCTTGCACGAGGTATATCTATGTTTATGTAAACTGATGTTAGGTATATTTTTAAAAACTAAAATACGTCCCATCGATGGTTAAATGAAACGTTGCAGTTAATGTCATATTATTTTATATATTTCTTAATTAAAAATAGACAAAACTTTAGCTTTTCAGTAGCTTTATGGTACATATTTGTTTGTGATTTTATATATTCGAGCTAATAATGCTAAATAGCATATTTTTATATAAAAATAAACAAAGTGATGCACGAAAAAGGACACTACGTTTAATAATATGTAGGATGTTGATTTATTATAAATTAAAGAAACAAATATGGAAAAATACTATTTTTTAATTTTTCGTAAATCCCCAGGTTCTATTAGTATACCAACTCATCAGTGTAAAAAATTGAAAATAATCAATAGGTTGTATACAGTTTGCGGGAACTTGGGGCCCAGGACATTTATCACTTGGTGGAAATATTGCTATTTTTAAGGTACATTGTCATTACTAGTCATTATTCTCCAATTTTCTGATGTGGTGCGATTTGTTTGAGGTATCGTTTCTTTTGCTATTATTTTAATTGCATGTATTCTATCTTCGATTCAAAGCAACATGCCTAATTTTGACACTACTTTCTTTACTATCATCATTGGAAGATGAAAAATCAAACATGAAATCCTCCCCATCACTATAATTACAAAACATATTATCATTACAGTCACTATATTCAGCGATAGCACTGTTTTTTTTTTAAATAAAATTTAAAAAATGAGTTTCGCATTAAAATAAAAAAAAATTAAAAAATTAATAATTAAAACAAAATTAATAATCACTATAGTCTTACTTAGACACAAATTATGGACACCCGAGACACTGTCAAAAACCCAATAGGCAATAAAAACGTCACTGACGCGTGTCTACCGAAGGACGATTGCCAATCATTGCCTTCGGGAGAAATCTACGGCACATCTGCATTTAAATTTAGTCATCAAAAAATCCCGACTTATCGCGATAAATGAGCTCTCCCCGGCTTGATTCAAGTAAAATGATATTTTTTTGATAAGATATGCTTCTTGAAACTCTTGTCTACAACACTGCAAAAACGCCATTCAAAACTTGCACAGGAAGTACCCAAAAATCGACGTTATATTTCATTAATTGAAATGGTGCGCCTGACGGACCCTACGAGTAATATAGAGCCAAGCGCTGGTGCGTCTCACGCACCTTACGAGCAGAAAGGGTTAAAAAAAAAGAGTTATTTTAAATTATTTTTAAATTTATGTTTTTATTCACTTCACAATCATATTTATAATAAACAGTGTAAATTTTTTATTTGTAATTTGTTTTGGTCAATGATATTAATTGTTTGTTGGTTTTAAAAGTGAGGCAAGTCCACTTAATTGAAAATCGTGCTATGTTAGTTAGTTTCCATAGATACGAGGAAACCAAATTTTGGAGTCTTACAGACTAATAGTTTTACACATAAGTGTGCTAAGAGAAAAATGCGACTGAGAAATTACAGGGATCGCAAAGAACTTGCAGTTTAAAATATTATTTAGATACCAAAGAAGCAAAAGATTTTAACATACTTTAACTTTGAATTGAATATAATGAAAATATACAATTTATACTTTGATAAATGTAAGTTATGTTAAGGAGAAAATTTATGGGAATATTTTTAACATAGAATTTAATTTGCATTTTCATTATCCACGTAAAGACACGTTAAAAATATTTTTAAATCAGTTCAAACGCAAACCTTTAATTATCCAACAATTACAAAATATGGACTTGCCCTATTTTCAAAATCCTCGGCTCAGTTGAAAGAAGAAATTATTCAATTTTAAAATCTTCTGGTATTGGCCGTATAAATGATTAGCTTATAGTTTATATTATTTATTTAACAATTGTTTGTATTTGTATTATATTAATCACAACAGTCACGTAATTTCCTTAACACATACATCCACATTCGATAGTTTAGAATCTGCGACCTGTGCTAAAGAGGCCCTCAACGGAGCGGACATCTACTCAGGCTGCTGTACGCTCAAGATAGAATATGCAAAGGTGAGTCCGTTTATCATTATTTATTTATTATAATGAATCTCATAAATAACCAAATCTATCCAATCAATCGTTTCGAACGTCCGTCACGGTTTTAAAGACCGATTCGACCTTCGATCAATCACCGCCGAATAAGATTTACAATATAAGTGCACACTGTTGTTCTAGGGAAATCAAATTTCCACGAACTTCGGTCGCCACCAAACCCCATCATATTATTAGAGGTAATCGCTCTTTCACTTAGCGGACGACATTTCCCTTTTAGTTTAATGAGTCGGTCGGCGATTGGTCTCCGGGAACGTTAATGGAGCAGAGGGCGTGCGGTTAACCCTTCATTTCGGGCTGACCGTGTGTCCGAGTGCTTATTATAAAACGAATTTTCTCTTCCACACATTACCGATAATTCCAATAAGTTGTACCAATTTAGTGCGGCCCTGTTGTATTTATTTTTTGCAGGCCACTGTATCTTTACTTTACTCGATCTATCTTTTGAACTGAAGGTGGAGTAGAAACCGCGCTACGGATTCCAATTTAAAGTTTCGCAAAACAATCCGGAAGGGCTCGTTTCTCTCCGTTCGCTCGGATGGTTGTGGGTCGATTGATTTTTTGAAAATATCTGTCGCCTTTGTGCGAAGTGAAACTTGATCGGAGCGGTTGAATAATGTAAATAAATCATATTGTGGTCATAAACTTAAGGATGAAAGGAATAGAATATTTCGAATACCACACCTTCATCAATATAACCATAAATGTAATATCTTGGTATGTATAGCAGTTTTGTATCGAGACAACCCAAGAATTTATTTCTGAGAATTTTTGTATTTTTTTGTAAAGTAGCCCAACATTTATATAATATTTCGTAGATTTAATATTTTTATTCAATATTCATAGTTGAAAACATCCAAATTACCTGCATTCGTCACATCAGCAGTATTAATTTTATTTAAAAAGCGCTTCTTAATCACCAAAATTTCATAAAATACTTATATTTTCGAGTAATATTTTGCTGCTGTGGACTTTCTCAATGACTAGAAATGAATTTTCTAATCCTTTCCTAGCAATTCGAATTTTATATATATATATGTTAAATCTTTCCAAAGTAATTATCAGATAATAAGAATATAAGTATAACTTATAAGTAATGATGATATCTAGGAATTAAATAAAATAAAACAATAGTTCACATTTACCAAAAATATTAATATATGTCACCGATTCAATTATCTTCGTTCAATTATGTTTGGATGAAAGCTTTATAATAAATATATATATTTTTTGCATAATGATCATGGTGTGCGTAATAATAGGATCTGTAAAAATACATACACAGGCACGTATACACGAAAATACTGTTTAAAAAGTTACATATAAATATACGATAAATAATACCTAATACACATTTGAACCATCCCACCTTTTCTTAGTATTGTCAATTTCCGACAGGAGATAGCAAAACAATATTTATTTCTAAAAACGTACATCAATAACACAGTAAACAACCTACATGTGTTAAAGCTCAATTATACTATTGAACAATGGAAGATTTAGTATTTGAAAATAATTGAGAAAGAAATTATCCAACTCATTACTTTGCACTGTCAATATAGTACATGCCACCCCGACAAAGCCGCGCAGGACAATCCCGCGCCGACTAAGTCGCGCCGTCATAGCCGCGCAAAGTCAAATTTTATTTATTAATAATTACAAATACATATAGGAAAAGGGAGGCGTCTCGCTACCGCTCGCGCCGACTTTCACTGTAGAACCAAACAACCTAACATTTTTTTAATCATATTGTATTGATTTATTTTCATTACGGTATATTTTGTAACTGTTCAGCATCATCCAATCTATGACTAACTGTTCAAAAAGCGAATCACTAGTGATAGAGCTGTCTACAAAACAAAATAATTCGAATTAAAAAAATCATTTTCTTTCATTTTATTCAATTTTATAATTTTGATTTGCGCGGCAATGTCGGCGCGGCTTTATCGTCGCGGCAATGTCGGGGTTGTATTGCGCGGGATTGTCTTGCGCGGCTATGTCGGGGCGGCTTAGTCGGCGCGGGATTGTCCGGCGCGGCTTTGTCGGGTCCCCATAGTACATATATGCAATCAGGGCCGCCAAGAGTGAACCCGGGATCTGGAAAAACAATGATTCCGGGCCTCCTGACAAAAATGGCATTTTGTATATTTTTTAATATCAATATAATATAATTTTTTGAATAAATAAAAATAGGTAATAACTAACCCTTTCTATGCTACATATATATATTAAAAATTAGCTACCGTTTCGGCATGTTTTTTGAAATCATATTTTATGCAAAATATTTTAATTAGACATTACAAATTATTAAAAATATTTACTCATGATATTTACTTGATAATTAGTCGTGTTTTCTTTTCTGCTCAGTGTTGCCAAATAGTGATTTTCTAGTCCAGATCAAAAGTAATAAAATCGTGTTATCGCTTTGCTAAATCAAGACTGTGAGAATCGAATAAAGCACATCTAAACTGAATTTTGACCAATAGGAGAGCGCAAAAAACAATTATCACTTCTCAGAAGTCAAAAATCCACGTCAAAAGCAATAAAATCGTGCCGTCGCCGTCGCAGTGGGAACGCTCGGTAACGAGCGTTCCCACTGCGACGGCACCAACACGATTTTATAGCTTTTGACGTGAATTTTTGCCTTCTGAGAAGTGATAATTGTTTTTGCGCTCGCCTATTGACCAAAATTCGGTTTAAATATATTTTGATTAACTCTCTTATAATATAAGTCTATGGTAATATCGGTAAAGATAGCTATACTATTTTTTTCAGACCAACTGTAGTCTACTTATTCTTCCGCTTATTTCCCCTTGAGAGATGAGTTGGCTTAGATTGTATTTTGGACTTGTCCTAATAAAAATTCTATAAGTATAATTAGTTTTAGAATTTTTATTAGGTTAGGTTTGGGTTTGAACAGCAAATGAATGTTTCGCAACTGTCAAATTGAGTTTGATATATATTTTAAAGCAGCAGATCTGCTTGTCCGTGTCCGATCCGTTCGTTTTGAGCACGGACAACAGACGGATCTGTCCGAGAGTTTTAACCCCACACACTGGCGGATTTGTCCGTCGGACATCCATTTCGGACAAATCCGGCGGGCAGATCCGCCCGTGTGTGGCCAGCTTTGGTAAAAATATGTATCCACTGTTGAAATGTATTCCGATATGATTTTACTGAAATGACATATTTTAAAAAATATTTTTGGGATAGATTTTCTTTTAGGAATAAGCACAAGAAACTGTATGTATTATTATTTATTTATTTTGCTGCATTTAATTCATTTGTCAAACTACCGATAATACAATTTACAAAAACATTAAATTTATATAATTCATTTGTTGTTGTTGTTGATTTTTCGTTATTTTTTGCTTCTTCCTTAAGTATTCGATCTGAATATTCAGATCAAATACCTGCTATTAATTTACATTCATTGAATATTTCTTCTCATGTTTAATAGTTTTTAAACGTTTAAAAAGCAATAAAGTCTCAAATTTTAACACAAACGGAGCAGCGTCAAAAAACTACAATTGGTCCCTTTTAAAAATATTTTTATTGTGAAAGTACTACCAAGAAAATGGGCGCTTTTGAAGGTAATGTTACTTTCCTTTTATTTATTGAATGTATAAAAAGAGCTGATGGAAATACTGTTGTTTACTTCTGATTCATTATTTTAGGTAAATTTTTATTTTTTTTATAAATATCTTCATGCTGTGATTTTTTCCAGAATCTGGTCCCTTATGTAGAACGGGCCCCTGGAATATGTCCTCTCCCCTTCCCTTTCGGCAGGCTTGCATGCAATATATTAAACCAGTTATTGTATGACATTACGATGCATATTTTTCAAAACGCGATTTGGGTAAGTGCAGTCTTGTTCCTAATCTAAGAAAGTGGCGTTATAGACAGACGTTTTTCAGGGAACAACAATCGTTCAGCGTGTCGTTTAAATTCCACATTGTCACATAAAAGCGTCCATTTCCTTTCGGAATGGACGTCCATTAATCGGAACTCCGCGCCTTGCGAAACTGGAAACTTTTTCAGAAACCTATTACTCGACGGACTATCGCAACGTCGTCGTCGTAAAACTCGCGCGCGCGAAATATGACGATTTATCTCGTCATGGCGGTAGAGAACGTTTGTTACGCCATTTTTCCCCGAAGAGACAGCTCGAATTGTCTGTGTCGTCTTACACGTGAAGGCTTGTGAAATTTTTCATGTTTTACAAAAATAAAACTGTTTGTAGTATCGATAACATTATTTAACAATGATGCTGTCATCACACTATCTTAGTAAATATTAAATGCACATTATTATTTTAATGCCTACACAATTAGTTTTTGTATACTATGTAGCGTTTTTTAATATCATAATTCTTTTCCGAGATTTGTGTCTTCTCTTTAATGCCCATTCACGTGAGTTTTCTTTTGAAGCTTTGAGCAAATCTGTGTTTCCCTTATGTTTATGCAGATGGAAATGTTTTTGAAGAGCCACCTGCCGTATGCTATGTACGCTCGCTTATTCACAAACGCTCGATTTTGCCTAAATAAACCAGATATATGTGTAATACTATAATTATTGCACTAGAGCGCCGCTTGTTGTTTGCGCGCCCGAGGAAATTAGCTAACGCTCTGCTAGTAATTAGCCAGGCTATATTGTATTTCGCGAAGCAAATAATATTTTATACGGTGGCGGTGAGACCTGCGGCTGTTTCATTTAATAATTAATTTATATTGAACGATAGAGTAAAATAGAACATTTTGTATAAAATAGACGCCGAAAGCTCTGGAAGGAAAAGTAATCTCACGGAACAAGAAAGCTTTTCGAGGAGAGATATACTCGTTCAAATTGATTGATGATCTACTAGCTTGTTGCTACCGTTAGATACGTATAAGCTATAAAATATTCATGATTATATTTGCAACTTGTTATGTATTTAAGATACACATATACCCAAAAGGCTTGCGAGTTTAAATTAACGTTTTGTGCGAAAGTGATATTTTAATTGAATGGACGTCACATATATATTGTAATATAAAACATTTCCATGTTTTAATGCGTATATTATATATCCGCCGCCGTAATATAATACGATGCGGGTGCGGATTCCTCAACTCCCCCTGCTGCAACCCTTTTTCAGCACACCATTGAATGAAAAATTTACTTATTTATGACAGTTTAACCTAATGCACCACAATATATGCAAACCAGAAAACATATTTTTTTTAATAATTAAAATAAAAACATAAAGAGGGACAAACACAAATCACTTCAACAGATATAAATAACGTATGTATATGTATCCAAAAAGCTTTTTGTGCGATAGCGATATTTAGATTAAGTGGTCACATATAACTGTAGGGTGTGAATTAATTGCACTTTAGTTTATATAGTTTCTACTATAAATCAAATACTTTGCACTTAAATAATATAAATAATTTTACAAGCATACTAATTATATGTATATACTATACATGTAACTGATTTATAACCATTTTCTTGTTTACAATTTGATAAATAAGAATATAAAATAAAACGTTACTGGTATTAGGCCTAGAAAATAGTCAGGGGCTTTGAATTTATATACTGTGTCAAAAGCTTTTTCAATATCTAACATTAAAAAACCTGTATTTTTATTTTCATAATAAAATTAACGCATATGCTCCGTCAAACCATTATTCATTTTATTCCCTAAAGATTCCTTTAAATGCATAAGAATTATTTTATATATTTAATCCGAAAATTAATCGGATTTGTATTTTCGGTTGAATTTAAGCGGTTTTCAAAATTGTTGGGAAATGATCAAAATATATTTAGGCAATGATTAGGCAAAATATATTTAAGTAATGAATGAAAATTCTAATAAGATTTTAGTAAATTCCAGGACTTTTTTATGTTTTACAAGTTTTTATTGCCCTTATGAGCTTATTTTGCAAATTAAATTCTTATCTACCGCAGATTCTTCTATTTTTCTTATCGGTCTATTTACTTTGTTTTTAGTGTTAGAGTGTTCATTTTTTTAGTGAGCGTACAATATAAAAAAAGCGTGAACTAACATCTCTACCTTGCCCTGATCCGTTTCAGCTATGATATTTCCATTTTTGTATGTTTATTTTTAAGTGATTTAGTTACTTTACATAATGAATTATATTCTAATTTTAACTTATTGAGTTAAGCGACCTTTACTTTGCACTGTAAATTGAATATTTTGTACTATAAATAGCGAGCGGTCTACCATTACAACTCTTGATAGTTGCGAAACGTCCATTTTCTGTTCAAACCAAAACCTATTCACAATAAATTTACCAAACTTAAAAAATTTCTTTAAATTTGGCCAGAAAATGCATGTCATTTTATGTACGTCAAAAAAACGACCATTTTGCCCCTTCCTCCTCTTGAAAATGCTAAAATGCTGTTCCTGGTATATTTTTATAGTGAAAATATATATTTTTTATAATTGTATTATAGATTATACACAATAAAATGTTTCCATATATATTCACATGCGATCGATAAAAGCGGTTCTTGCGGTAATTCTAGTTCGTCGTAGTATATACTGCGATGCGGGTGCGGATTCCTCAACCCCACCGGGGCAACCCTTTTTCAGCTCGATATATGCCTACTTTTTTTTTCGGGTCTCAAACAAATTTCATTGCTGATGAAACTTTTATATATGAGAGAATTATTAAATGCCTCACGATGGTCAAAAACAGGTAATATTTTTTTTAAATAAATAAAAGCATAACCTCAACGAACATACAAACTGAACCAACTTTTTTATGTGCATGAAAATGGCCATTTTTAGAGAAGAGTTAGCAAGTGTTTTAGTCCTAGTCTGCACAGACAAGAACAGAGGACGCTACTGAGAATTCATTTGTAGTTACATGAGCGCTGAAAGCTCGTCATCTTTATCTCTGAACTATATACAAAAGGGCTTTATTACTTAAACACTTCTGCGCGTTGACAATGAGTCTTATTTCAGCGCTAAAAAATAAAATCACTGGGAAACAATAATGTTTAGTACCCGTATTCATATTGAAGCAGTTTACGCTGTACTTTTTCGAGCCGCAATTTATTAAATTGAGCCAGATTTTAGTATGCTACAGATATGGGCACCTTGAAGAGTCCGCAATACCAAAGTGACACGCATTTCTCAAATTGTTGTGCAATTTGTTGCGAGTCTTTCTAATGTGCAGGCTGAATTTTTAGTGCTTCTTAAACGTAATACCAAAGTTCTTGGCAAAAGAAGACTTGTCTAGAATGAGGTCTGAAAAAATTATCGCCCGCAATTTACCGCCAGCAATTTATCGCCGCGTCAATGATCGCTAGTATATTTTATGGCCAGACAATACATATCATTTATTTTTAATTGAAAATAAGGTTTTTTTATTTGTGTTATTTTTAGAATTATTAGTTGATTAATTGTGTTGCAAGTCTGAAATTTTTTTTAAATCTAGAAGTAGTTTATGAAATTTAAATTATATGCTATACTAAAATATCTATAAAACTCAACTTGCTAAAGGTATAATTGCTGTTTAAACCCA
Source organism: Plectrocnemia conspersa (assembly GCF_051122295.1). Lineage (NCBI taxonomy): Eukaryota > Metazoa > Arthropoda > Insecta > Trichoptera > Polycentropodidae > Plectrocnemia > Plectrocnemia conspersa. The sequence continues at coordinate 29,754,049 of NW_028277169.1, forward strand.
AATCTAATCTAAGGAAATTAATCAAACCCAACTTGACTTAACGAAAGTTGTTCTTTCGATTGTTTTTGAACTTTCATTGTGTTATTTCGTTTAGGTTAGGTTATATATTTAAACTGGTGGAAATGTAGCAGGATAGGATTTCACTGGAACATTTAGTGAAATTATGTTTATATTAGTGAAAATATAACTTCACTGAAGAAAAAGAATCTTCCTTATTAATTTAATGATAATTTTTTAGGTTATAAACGAATAAATCTAATGGAACTTTAAAAATTATATTTTGGGTTTGAACAGCAAATGAACGTTTCGCAATTTTTAATTATATGAAAATAATTTTACTAACTAGGTCATTTAAAATGTATCAAATAATCGATTTTTAATTTCACTAATCAATATCAGTGAAACTGTATTGCGCGGATGATCCGGTACACATACATACGCTCAGAACATTCACTATGACGCGGCGGTAGACTGCTAGCGATTAATTGCTGGCGGTGAATTTCGGGCGATGAATTTTCATTGGCTCGTTTAGAATATGTTTACCGAAATGGTATGAGTATTCCGCCGGCATCAATAAGCTTGAGAATTGTGTGACATTTAATGATACAAAAAGATAATCGGTTATCGAAAGATCAATTCCATAGATAATTAAGATCCTCCTGTAGGTCCAAAAAATCTAATATCGACTGCACTCTCTTAAAAATGATCAAGTATTCCGCATATATTAAGAAATTTAAGTCACTCATTGCCGTATTTATGTCATTAATGAGCAATAGAAACATAGTTGGACCAAAGTTAAATCCTTGATGTACTCCATTAGATGAAAACTTCTGTCCATAATTGACGAACTTATATCTATTAGTCAAGTGAAGAGAAAAACTTTGTGAAACTTCAAGAAAATTCGATTATTTTCTTACTAATGCTTTTAAAACACGGAAATAAATAGGTTAGTGACATTTTTCTTTTTAAAAAGCATATATTTATATGCAATAGATAAAAATATATTTTTATCTAATCATGACTTGTCACCCTTTTTATGAATCGGGGTAACCTTAGAGTATTTTCACAACTAAATTAAATTTATGCTGAAAGGGGTTCATATGACCTTATTTGCATCCTTTTAGAATTTAGTCTGGGATAAAATCTAGTCTTGAAGAACAGATGAACAGTTTATTTAGATCAATAAAACTGATGTTTTTGATTGATAATCGAAATGACCATAAACGCTGTTTCATACTTAGCTCAGAATAAAGTCTGCTACTATGTCTTCCTTCAAAGTTTAAATTAAGTTCAATTAGATCATTCATATACCAGGACTGAATCTACAGCCCATATTTGCCTTCGATTCTCAACCAAAGTTAGTCGCAAGGAGTAATATTTGTATGTCTGAAGATTTGATTTTGTGACTTTGTTTTACATATTTTGTTTAGCTTGATGGTTGAATTCAAACATATATTATTTCATCTCGCATTTGAGAAAATTCAATAAATTAGTTTTCCGAACGGGAGAGACGTGCGCATCGCATATGCGTAGCGCAGGCTTTTATTGCGAAAAATTGCAAATTGACAACGGCGGAAATTGAATTGATGTCGATAATACCCTTAAATTCCGGAAACTGAATACAGAACGTATCCTTTACATAACAAAACTCGATACAAAATCACCCTTCGGTCAAAAACAGACCCTAATGATAAAATTTTCACTCGTTTTTAAATACAAATATAATTTTTTTTTATTTTGTATTTAATGTACAACGCTGTTATTTTTATTCGTGAGTGTATTACAATAAACCCCCGTAAGCGAAATATATTTTCGTTGGCATAAACCTTTAGGAAAATTGCCAATAGAAAAACCTCGTACGGATACCCCGGTCACTGGTGGATTGTACCATAAGATGAGTTTCGATTATATCTCAGAATAAAATTGCGTTCTCTCGAGCGCGAATTGTGTAAATTAAAATATTATATTTTTCCATCGCAATTTTACTATAAAATCTCAGTTAGATATTATGCTCTAGCTTCATGCATGATAGTAATCCGATGTTCAACAAGAGCGCAATTTTTTATAACGACAATGCATACTCTCATGTTGCGGGATGACGTATAAAAATAATGGATTCTTAATACGAAAGCTCTTTCGCAATATTGTAGTTCAAATTATTATGCAAAACATAATATATTAATATAATAAATACATATACGTGGGCTTCTTACAAAAAAACAACCCCCAAAGCCCACATACTCACCATTTTCAGTGTCAAATGAAGAATCCCACTCCTTGTCTCAACTTTGAACTTTTGCCTCTCATTACGAGTTGCCTAAAATGAGATGTTTTATTCCTAAAGCTACTTAGTTCCTGCGTATGTTGTTGAATCGTGTTAAAATTATAATATTCTACTTTGAAATTAGTAATTTCACTAATTTCCTCTTGCATCGTAACCGAATTACATTTGACCTACATTCACGTCAACTTCTCGAATGGAAGGAAATGATGTATTAATGTGGTTATGTTTCAATGTAGAGTTTTAGAATAATCATTTTTTACAATAAAAATATCTGTAACATTTTCACCAAGATAGAATTTTATGAATTAAAATATAAACACAACATGTATTTAGATTTAGTTTACTTGAGCATTCATAAATAATAACAGCACCGTCATAATTTCTACCCTTATAGCTTTACACTTTTTTTGTTTGGGAGTGATCAAAAATTGTTTACAAATTTTTAACTTATTTTTGCTTAAGTAATAAAATAAAACACTCAGATAAAGAAACCTTTCCAAATGTGTTCGTGCCAGATGTTTGAAAATATGCATTCTTTCTCGGAAGATTGGAAGTATTTGAATGGTCAATCAATCATTTTTCTGCGATTTTCTATTACTCTAACCGGCCAGCGGCTTATCTTTGCTTTGGTGATCTAAGAACCCACTCCGATAAGAAGAATATAGTGGGTTATATACGATTTAGGGCTATTTTTCTTTTATGATAATCTAAAAAAAATGTTTTGTGTTGTTTTTTTAAATAGCAACAGCTGTCATTGACTATTGTCTTATGATTCTTATAGACAGCCGGGGGACTAATTTTTTCTGTTAAAACAATACTTGAAAAATATGAATTCTGAGTTAAGCTAAAGTTTATAATAGCTGGATTGTGATCTATTTGATAAAGACCGGATTAACTGATTGAGATCGGTCGACGAGAAAAATAATCTCCTGTCGACCGACCGGCGGGCGTCTGCTAGTCTCTTCGGGTTGACTGCCTTCTTCTCATTCGATTCCAGACTTAAGTACTCAGGGCTGCAAAGCTAGCTCACTAATCACAATCGTTGCACCCGCTTCTCAGAACATCGAAATAAGTATACGCTTTTAGAAAGTGACATTTTCTTGATGTTGAAAAATTGTGTAACAATGTTGGGCCTTACGGTGTTATTTGCCTTCCGGTGATATATTGTTTTCCGTAACCGTTTCGTAACAAAGAAAAATGCATCGGAGAATCTTTGCGTGTTATTTATGGCGGAACCCTTTAAATCTAGTCGTAACGAGAACCTTTGTGTGATCACGCTATTGTCTAGTTTATCCGTATTGATGAATGATTATTTTTGGTCACAGTAATTACGCGAGTTTCATGAATAAGGTTCCTCAGAAACGAGAGCTTGTGTGGTCTCCATGGTCGACTTTTACCCTAATACCGGTATTACAAATCTTAATTATATATAAATAATTTTCAATTTAATGTAAAAATGTATTGCCTGCACTACACTCTCTGAAAGTTGTCCGAACCGGAGTTACAACTGAAGTCGGCCGAGACCTACGACTTCAAGTAAGCGACCACACTGTCGCAAATTTCATATGCCGTCCGGACGGCGGGTTTTTGCTCGCGATCGAAAAATGTGCCAAATAATCGCAATTTTTAAATTGTCATATTATTAATATTACGCTACTGATAATTATAAAAGTTTGTGTGGGCACTCACCAATACAATATCAGTGAAAACTTTTCGGTCGTAAATATTCAATTTACGCAAAATCTTTGTCGGCTTTTGCAAAATGCCATTAGGCATAAAAATGATACTTCAGAATACGAACACCACATCTGTGACTATCCTAGAATTCGATGTCGCCATCGATTCTAAATACGAATTCGTTATAGTGTGACATTTATTTAAACTGATCTAGGAAAATACATACATAAGTATATTCGAAACGATTTTTTTAACAAACTCAAGTACCACTAATTATTTTTTAATTATTTAATTTTATATGAAAAAAATATAATAATGACATCTGTTAGAAGAATATACTATCAAAAATATAATTAATCCCTTTTGGTGCCCTAAAATATTCAAAGATGTCAGTAAGAGTCTGTTGAAGTCCCCGATAAGCATGTGATATTATAACTTGACCACGTGACTACGATGCAGCGCTCGACGTGCGTGTTGACCATAGGACGCCTACGCGCATACTGAAATTGAACCGAGTTACTCGTTCTATCTCAGTTTGCGAAAAACCATATCATAATCTCTCTCACTCTCGTCACTTAGCACGCGAGAGAGCGAAAGGGGAAGTATCTCACCGCTCGCGCTCGAAAGAGCAGCTCCGATTTCGGTCCCTTTGACTCCGGTCCTTTTGCCGACAATGTTCGGAAGCGCTCGAAGCTGGCCAAGTCGACTGAATTACCCCCACTTTACTTCTTGTTCTCGGTAACCTCGGACAACTTTTAGAGCGGGCAGAACCGAACTCGACCAAAGTAACCCACTATATTCTCTGTCGTTAGCCAACCTTTGCTAACTTCCAGAGAGTGTAGTGCAGACATAAGAGAAATGTTTATGATGTTCTAATGATTTGTCTGTATATTTTTCACTAATTTATATTTATTTAAAATTAATATGATATTTTCCATTAGTAGTATGCATTTTTCTTCAATGATAAACAAGCCTTTGTAGATCGTATAAATACTTTTGTGGAGTAATATGATAATAATAATATTATTACAACTCAATTGGGAGTTATATGATTATTTGATACACGCATGGGCAACCCCCCGTTCCGTGAATTCTTTTGGCCCAACCCCTATAAAACTTTCATATATACAATTATTTGCGGCGCTCTGTGTGTTTATTTTTATAAAGTGCGTATTATTTTGCAGACATATGGCCTTTCACGAATGTGTAATGGAATTTAAAACATAACAAAGTTTTTTATGCAATTATTTTGGTTCGTTCTTCGAAACCTCTAATGACTGATATCTCATGTTTACAAATTCGTTACGCTCCAGTGGTAATTGCTACTTTGGTATGGCCTGTGCGTAATTGCTTACTGTTCCGAGTATAAGGCATAAGCACATCTCAAGTGTTTTATCTTATATATTTGAAACACTGTTCAAAGTGGTCTTGCTTAAAATTATGAAATTATTAATTGTCATTTTTTATATTATATATGTATAAAATCTTCAATATACGGATTTATAGCAACGTAGCTAAATTTCTTTATGTTTCACAATCGACTCCCAAATTCGATTATATACGTATATAATATACATGCGACGTTTCATATATAATTTAGTTAGAAAATAGCGAGTACTTCGCCGCCCGACTTGCACCCGTTGTAACCCAACTTTTCCACTTTCGCAGTATCTGTTTTTGCTTTTATCCCAAACAACCAAATAATGTTCGGCTGCGAGTCGCGTGCCATTTTCCCAAAATATGACGTAACACCCTTTCTGCCCTCTTCTACTCTTATAGTCCACATCTACATACGCTTTTTCGCCGTGTGACAGGAAAAAGGGCGAATTGCGATATGACCAATTAAACCGAAAGCGACCCCAAAATATGTGCGTATGTGTGTGTATTTAATAACGTATAAGCTCGCATAATGGCCGATAATGAGCGCCTAAACTCTGAACGATAAAATTCTGGACTCGGAAAAATTCTTACGTAACGTTACGGCGCTTTCACTCTGGCGAGAATTACCTCAATGGGGTGCAAATTAACGGGCCCGACTTTTTATATGGTGTTTTTTTTTCAACGTCGCTCCGCTTCGCTCTGCTTCCGCTAAACTCGACGAAACTTTTGTGTGACCTTTTGTCGTCGCATTAATTTTATATCTGTTACCCCCCAGAGAGGTATTTCATCAGATTTTGGAATACTTACATTTTTTCAGATGCTTATCAATCAGCGCTGGTTACTTTTATCAATGTTTTTTATTAACGGTACATGGATTTAACACCTGTTGCCTTTAAATTTGTAAATTTGAATGTGACATTTCAGTGAAATCATACCGGAATACATTTTTACCGATAAAAATACATATATACTAGTGAAAATATAATTTATTGACAGGTGTTAGTATAATTATATGTTGCTCTAAACTTACGCTATAAAAACAATTTTACTGACATTGACTTGTGAAATTATTATTTAATTATATATATACATTTCAACTGGCCTATTTATATTTATACTAGCGAAAATATATTTTTGCTGTGTGGCGACCACACATAAATGCCCACGTTTGTAAGGATCTTTGTCTCAAAACAAGCGTTATTTGACTGTGATCAAAATGATCATCTATCAACAAGGAAACAAGACAATAGCATAAATGATTTGGACCACATATCCCTCGTTATGATCACATAAATAGCACTAGTTTTGTGCTTACTGTAAATATTCTCCGTCATTGAGAGAATATTTCTTGTCACGGATATAATAAATCACCGGATCCACAATTCAATACGACCTTGGACAATACCCATCAAGCGAACTTTGGTCACTTAAGGCGTATACCTATTTCGCCGTTCTAAGAAACGACTGCAGCGTTTGGCTGGATGATCGCTGCATAATTGCGATTGATACTGACGAGAAGAAAGCTGCCACTCGAAAAGACCAGCAGCCGCTAACTTCTCCACCACCGCTCGGAGAATATACTGTCGCTGTCGCATCGATCAGAACTCTGAGGATCGTCCACTGACATCGTCCCTCCGCCAGCTTCTCTGCCACCGCTCGGCGAAAACATTTAGCCATTTATCGTTGGTTGCAACATACAATATAAATAAATATAATGTATTGTATAAAACTCTAACTAGATTCCACCTTGAGTGTCACTGACTACGATGTCACATCTAGAGTCTCCAATTACTCGAACCATCAACTACTTGAGTATCGAATATTAAAATTTTAAAATACTCGAGTACTCGAGTACTTTCGGGTATTTACCAAATGTACCAAAATAGGTATTATTCAAATTCGTGCACATATAAATAAATAAATAAAATACTTAATATGTTAATTTTTACAATTATTTTAACTTCACGAACATACTTTTTAAAAACAATAATGCAAAAAGTGTCTCGAATTTAATATTACTGCTAACCTTTGGTTTTATTATTCCCGTTATGGAAAAAACCCTTTCCGTTGCTGTTGATGTTGGTCTTATTGTCATTAACGCGTTGGATAAGGCTTCTAATTTATATCTGTTCGCTTTTTATAGATATAAAATTTTTTGAACTCTCTTTTTATGTTCTCTTCTTTCATTCCCTTCTCTGCTTTTCTCTTATTTCCTTCGACTATTGACAAAATAGCATTTTGTAATTCTTCTTGAATAGATTTTTTTTCTTAACAATATACAATATTCTACTCCTTCTGATTAATGCGAAGAATTTAAATCTATATCCTTCGAATATGTATTTGGGTGAATCCCTTTCACTCTAGAGCTAAACGGTTCGCAAAGAACTGACTTTACTTTAAATGCCTTTAAAACACACAATTGTTTTGATTTATATTTTAAGCTGAGGGATCAGTAAAAACAATTGACAACACTTTACGCTACAACTGCATAGTCATAAAACCTAAAAAAATTTTTTGTTGATATTTCATATTGTTCATTGCCATAAATTAGATAAGTCGGGACTGTCGAACAGAAAACACAAAAGAAATTTCTCCGTCGTACCCACTAACATAGCCGACGACCGGAACTATGAAAAAATTTTACCTGATAGTAACCGCTCTAACTCGGGACTTCGGGCATAAACGCCAAATAAAAGCAAAACGTTAACCTTTACCGGACCGAGTGAAAGTAATTTTTGTTTCTGAAATATTTCAAAATTTTTTAATTTCGAGTATTAATCGAGTAATTTTCATAATACTCGATTATCAAGTACTTGAAAAATAGACAAGTATACTCGAGTATCGAGTACTCGATTACTCGAATTGGAGACTCTAGTCACATCCTCTAGAGTTCTCAAATCTTAAAACTGTAACAGCTGCGAACCGTTCATTAACTGTTTGACAAAAATTCAAAAACTAACTATTGTTTCTAAACTTTCGTTAGGTTAGGTTTGGATTTGAACAGGAAATAAACGCTTCGTAACTGTCAAATTGAGTTTGATTTGCTTTGATTTTACCAGTGCTTTTAAATTATATTTTCGCTAGAATATATTTGCATCTACCGATAAAAATGTATGCGGACTATTCACTGAGACATTACTGAAATTATATTTATACTGTAAAAATATAACTTCACTGCAACATATACATATTTTAAATTATAGTATCGTCGTCATATTATATAGTTTTCTATATATACTGTTCTATTAAAGCAATATATTTGATCAATTGCTTTCATACTATGTAGGTCTCAATGTATATGAGCTGTCCTGTTATTTTATTTGGTATGCTCACGAGTGGGAGTAGTACACAACATTGTAGAACATATTTAACGGTCCTTCTAGATGCATCATCAAATTAGTCTACTATGTATCACTAACAACCGTCAATATATTAAAACAAACGGGCCAGACTTTGAATGCTATATGCATGTTAGAGAGCGTGTAAACACAGTAATATATTTCTTAACAAGCGCATTAGTCGAATTAAACGTTATGAAATCTTTCCAAGCATAAAATCGATGCCATCCTTATAAATGATGCGACTATAGAAATAGTATGTAATATAGAAGATCTACTCACAAGACAGTTTTATCGGCATTAACTGTCTTTAGTCTAGATTTATAATACCGGAGCGACTCACCGGCAATCTACGTTTGCGTAGTAACGTGTTAATTGCCAATAACCGAGAACAAACCCTCGTTTTGTGAAGAAGCGAATTTATAACGTGGTGGATGTTAGGAAAACCAAAATGACACGTAAGAATGTTCTACTTAACCCTTTGCGCTCGTAAGTCGACTATGTGTCGACATCGTATTTTAAGCGTTGTACTCGAACGTCGACAATATGTCGACAAAACTTTGAATGCATTTATTGGCTTTGTGTTCAAGCAAATTTTGAAAATTTAAATTTATTAATAGTAAAAAGACTTCTGTTAAACACATTTCAGTAATATTGAATTTTTAACTTATGCAAATAACTCAATAATCTTAAATTTACAAGTGTAAGTTTATTGTAAAATTTTTCATCGGAACATGGTCAAAGCGCGCGCTGTTAGGACGGCATCGCGCTAGACTTGACAGATTTAGGTTGTCAATTAATGCTTTAAAACTGATTTTTTCCTTCTAAGGGCATCTATATTTTTATGATATGGGATGAAACGGGATCATATGCTCTAATTGTGCATAATTATTACTTTATATTGTGTGTCTGTTATGAAATAAAAATAAAATTTTTAAGACGGAAAAAAGAGCGAGATGCCGTTATGCTAGCAGAGCTCGCTTACTCGCTCGCACTAGTAAAATGAGCGATTGACAACTATCGACCTGGGTACTCAACTCAAACGATAATATTAGTCTCGACACATTTAATATATTTTCGAGCTAGTAAATAGCTGAATTATGTAAAACAGAATTAGTAATCTGTGTTTTAATTATTTATAAATACATATATTGATTTTCTTTTAAAAATTATCCATATAATTACGAATGATGATATAATAATATATTATTACTGTGACAGTAATAGTATGCGTTTATGCTAAGACTATTTCTACCAATTTTAAATCTTGTACAAGTATTTAAAGTTTTAAGTTTTAGGATATTCTTTTAATGTAATCATTTTTTACGATCAATTATAATTATATTTTTAAAAACTGTTTTAATAAATTCAATACTTAAAAATTCAAAAATAAAGCCACGAGGCCAAGCTACGCTGGTTCGTTCTAGGTGTAAGAACGCCTGCCAATCCAAAACAGATCCCCACAAAAAAACAATGTAATATTTATCATTTCTGCCTCAAATGGGCAAATACATACGAAAAACTTGTAGAATATTTGTCTAAATATAAAATTTGATCATTTTCACAAAATATAATAAAACTTTACCGGCCCTATCTAATTTTTTTTATGTACAAAAAAATTAGGTGAGGCCTGGCCCCGATTGCATTTAGATTATCACCACAGCTGATATTTTTGGGCGCCATTTCGAAATTTGTTAATATGTGGGGACACCTATTCATGCCATATTTTTAAAAATATTATGGATCAAATAATTGATTTATAGCCTTAAATTATACTTAAATGCCATTTTATTAGGCTCAAATGCTTACGGCACCTTTAAATGTCCAATGAGTACTGGCGATTTTCTTGATGACACCTATAGAAGTCATCCGCGGTGAAAGGGTTAAAAGTCTTGTAAAACATGTTTTTTTCAGTAAGTTTTAGGATTGTATTGTACTTATATAAATTTATTACTTATTATTTACACTCTAAAGGTGGATGACTCAAATATGCGTCATTGAAAAACTATTGTTAAAAGTCGTTTATGCACAACATAATCAACACTTACACGTTTAATTGAATAAGATTTAAAACACGGTTTGTAAATTAGTGATATCTATTATATATTGTTAACTATAATTACAGCTTACAATCAATAGATGTCGCTTAGCAGTTAGGGCTTAATTTTAATAATAGCGCATTCTTAATATTAAAATGTTTAGTTTGCTGCGGGGACCTGAACCGATAGTCTCTAGGATATCAGTTCAACGGCTTAAGGACTACCGGTTATACAAGACAATCTAAATATAAAGTTGTAAAATCGCCATGACGCGCTTTGAATGTCTCTCTGTAAAACATATGACTGAAGAATATAGACAAGGTTATTTTGCTCGTGTAACACCATAGACCAGGGGTCGGCAAACCTTTTTTGTGAAGGACCAGATTGTAAATATTTTAAGTTCAGCGGGCCAGGAAGCAAAATTAAAATGAGCTTTATCATTTCTCTCAAATATTCAAATGTTGTGTAAATATTAAATATAAGCACTGTTTTTGTTTTTAGCTTTAAGTTTAATCTGTTAAGAAATCTCATGATATCTGCAGCAAAGGCTAATTCTCAAATCTATTTAATTTCAGATAATAATAGCTGAGGGCGTGGTTTTTCGTTGAAAAAAATTTTAATCGCTCCTATGATTTAAAAAATCTTAGTCAACCTATACCATGACTGGGCCATTGGACTACTGTATGGTAGAGAAAGTCGAAATATACGGCTTATATTATGATAAAAAAATAGTCACAGAACTGATGACGGTTAAGTCCATGATAGTTAATAAAGTTTACGGTTATTACAATTGTTTTAATAATACACAATAAATTTAAATGTTTTCTATAGTACCTGTTGGTGAATAGTGCATTTTTACAAAAATCATATTTTTTCTAAAAAAGCTTATACTTGTTCTGCTTTTAATTTTACCACCATCAGATGTTACACATTTTATTCGAAATTCACTTTAAAATGTTCTTTGTTAACGTTTTTCAACTTTATTATTAATATTTTCATTTGTAGTAGTTCCATGCAAACTATTCATCAAAACTATTTTTTTTGTCACTTTAACATAGCATTGACTGCTTGAATAAATAATTTAGTGCAAACCAGTAACTTATTTAGTAACTTACTGTTTGCAGAAGCCTTTAAAAATGGATAAATACTGCTACTATTTATACATAACCCTTTACTTATACAAAATATTAACTATTTGGCAAAGGCTACATGTAATATTTTGACTTAGAGAGCCATGCAAAAGCAATGGTGTTAATCGAAAATAATTTAAAACCACTGAATTGAGTTAAAAAAACTGCTATTTAGTTGTCTATTGATGTTACACACAATGTGCTTATCTTTTAGCAACTGTTCTCGCCGAAAAACTGGTAAACGAACAAATCTATTGCAAAAGGCGTTACGTGGGCACTGAAGATGCTGTCAAATTTAAAGTTCATAACGTCACGGTGAAATACAAAGCAATAGGAGCACCTTATAAGGTGATACATAGCTAGCTCCTTAACTCGATTGTTAGATTGTTAGATTTTTTTATATGTCAAATCTATCAATTACTTGCAGGCCGGATTAAAATAAGCAGAGGGCTGGATTTGGCCGTAATTTTCTGACCTCTGGCATAGACAGTGAATATATTAAAAAATATCTAATTTAATTTGGCCTTCTTTTTCGTATCTTAAATATTCCTATCCTAAGTGCACGTAAACGCAGGACAAATACCCCCTGGACATATATCTCCATCAAAACTCCCCTGGACATTAACCCCTCGTACAAATAATCCCCTGTGCAAATAACCCCCTGACAAATAGCCCCCTGAAAATTAACCCCCCGTGTAAATAACCCCCCTGACGATTAATAGAGATAAGTATTTTATATAAGTTGTTATTATCTATAATAAATGGTCATTATTTTAATAAAATAATGTTTAATACGAATAATCAATATCAATACTAATTTATTTCATTCAGCAAAATACAGAATTTTTAAAATATCAATAAAACCAACACACTTACGAAGAAAGTATACGTATTGTATATTTTGTACCGGTGACCGGTGCGAGCAAAATTGTTATAAAGAGTATTAAAAAAAATAAAAAATATTATTAGGCTAGATACATATGTATGTATAATACAGCTAAACTTTGGTAATGGCATCAGTATATGTTTTATTAAGTATAATAGAGCGTCACGAGACGTGTTAAGTAATATCTGTATTATATTTATACGTGGCGGGGATTAATTGTCAGGGGGGCTATTTGCATGATGGGTTAATTGTCAGGGGGTTATTTGCACGGTGGAAAATGTCCAGGGGGGTTATTGTCCAAGGGGTATATTTCCAGGTGGTTAGTGTCCTAGAACCATATTTCTTAATCTACATTTTCCATTATATATGGACCTTCGCTTTACTTTATTCGGAATCTCATTATCGGCAACTTAGCGTCAAAAGTGTTAAATTTTCTTTTAAAAATCATTGGTTAAATCGTCAAAATGTATCCTTTTGCTTAAAACATATGTGCTGATGTGCATATTGTTTGTGTTTTATTTATTGTAAGGTGCATAACAATTTTTCGTATTAAATATGTTTTAAAACGTTATTATGTTATTATATGTTTTATTTAACTAACAGTATATTTTTTTTTTTTATAATACGTTTATTGTAATTTGATTTTCTAAAAAGTGTAAAACTTGTTAATGGGAATGTATTAACTATTTACCAAGAAAAAACAACAATTAAAAAAAACTAAAAACTAAGGTTTTACTAAGAAAAAAAAACAACAAGTAAAAAACTTGTACTCTTTGTAATTTTAATCTTGATTAAATTATATTGTAACCATTATTTTTTTGTATGAACGCAAATTTTTGATCGATGTTATGAGCGCTAAACGCTATAGAACGAGCGCGATGCGCAAGATAATAAGCGCATTGCGCAAGATAATAAACGATAGGTGCAAAAAAATACAATCAGTCCAATATTTTAATTATTTAGAATTCATATGACATCTAGCTATTTACAAATTTCTTAATGGTTATAAACCCCTGCCGGTACAACACTCAGCTGTTTTTTAAATAATTAATTTATTTGTTTTGCCGCGCATTTGATTGCGATGGACGAAAAATCATCTAAAAACATCATTACATTTACCTTCCTATACTATGTATACCTAATACTATGTCATTTTTTTTTTTTGTGAATAGTAAGTACAATTCTTCGTGAACACATTTTAATAAATTATTCTTTTCTAAGTTTCATGGTTATCGTTTTACAAGTTATTTAAAAAAGTACAATATAAAAAGTTATTTTCCGATTAAAGTATTAAAATTATAATGTATTTTAAATATTTAATTAATTTTTTTTTAACTAAAATACTGACAAACTATCCACCTTTCGCTGTATTAATTTTAATTTGTAAAAAGATTAGTCAAAACATGTTTTATTTCATTTTTACTTCCAAAAATTGAACTTATAAAAAATCTTGAAATTAAATACGAGCTGGCACTACCCCAACCAAAAAAAAAATACGAGTTCAAAGGGTTAACTATATAAATGCCATAATATATTAATTACTGTTCGCTGAAACAAGGAAATGAACGGATATAATATAAAGCTTTGATTGTCGGTTATGTTGCTCCAAGATAATAAAATCTACTGTCGTTCAACTTAGTGGGAATAAAATAACATATTAAGTTTTATTAAAATGTCTCATAATATGTTGCAGGATGCTATCATTTTCCAGGGATAATTGCGTTGCTATTATCCAAAGTATTGTGTAAAACTTTCAGAAATGAGTATTAAAAGTTTACCTATCGAGTACGGTAATATTTCGAGCCATGCTCATTATCTTTAAATTTCACGGGTTTTAATAACTCCTGCTTCACTTTGAAAACTGTTATGAAATAACATGTACGCCAGAGTCTGTTCCTCGATCCGCCTCGCGCATATAAATATGCAAATTTTTGCCTTTCTAACTTATTCTTTTAATTATATAACAAAGTTTTACATACGGTTTTGTAGCTGTATTATTTTAAATACTATTATCGTTTCTATATTTACTAGGTTGTTTTTCACTTAATCGAAAACGGTAAAAAACATTTTTTTATTTGGTCCGGATCTTCGTGAAAAGAAGTTTAATTGATAGAAAACAAAGATTTTTATTAAATATTGCATATGTTGCGTGTTGAATCCAGACATCTCTAAATTCTGGTTTCCGGACGTCGAGCTGGAGCAGCTGGATGCGAAGAGAGAAGCAGCAGCTTCTGTGATCTTCGTTGGTCTGAAGTTTGTTGGCCTTCTCTTAGTTAAATGGAAGTGAATATTGGTGGTCCGCTTTTTCGTATTATTATCCATGGCACCTTCGCTTCCTTTTTTAAAATTGCTGTTGGACGATTAACATTTTTTTTGCATAAAATATAATGCGTTTTAGGATCTTTTAAAAGTGGCCGCTTTAATTGTTTTTTCTATGTATTTATGAGTTCTCAACCGAATATTCGATTTTTCGCCTGATTTTAAACTATATGAATATTGGAATAATTGTCGGAATATTTGTAAAATATTGGTTTATACTATCTCAAATGAAATTTTAAAAATCTTAGAACGAAACAATTTGTATACTTGAGTAACACAGTCGTTTTATCTCAATATACCTGAGTAACAGTGCTGCTCTAAAATCCTTTATCCTTTATACGCTTTTATTTTACTCGAAATGCGATACAATGAAATGCTTTTTCTCAAAAAACATATTTTTGGAAAAAAATGTGAAGGGAATGTTTATCAGTTGTTCCTATTATGACCGAAATTCGCAGAATTCATTCGTTGAACGAAACAAAATATTTGAAAGGCTCAACATTTATTATCGCTTAACGTTTATCTCAAAAACAGGTGTGCGTTGCAAATTTTTGTAGTGTTAGTGTTACGTTTTTGTATCTGTTGTTTCAAGACGCAAATATTTTATTTTAGTTCGTTCAATAAGTATTTCTACTATATATGCCAATCTCTACAAAACAATATTAGCTATTGTATGTATATACAATAAATAAGATAAAATTATGTATTCATAATGTTCCATCTATTTTGCTTAATTAATACAATCGCAGCTAATCTTAATTCTGGTGATCTGAAAATCATTTTTATGACATCCTCACTGATTAATTATTGGCACAGCATTGTGTTATGCATATTTTATAAAATTCAAAAAGTTTAACGATTATGAAAGGCAATAAATTATTTTTTGTACTGACTGGTTAAATAAATTAATATTGGTAAAAACCGAGAAAAATATTACGAATATATTATATTCGAATATTTATTTTTCACTTAATAATTGAATATTGGAATACACTACAAATAATTGAGAACCTTAGTTAGGGCCGAACCATTAGGGTACATACTAACTAGGGATTCTGAAGTCTCGTGTTTTTTCGATTCCCGGGACTCGAGACCCAAATTTTTAAGGTCCCGGGAATTCCCGGGACTCGAGACTTTGATTATTATTCGTATAATCATAAAAAAAAACTTTAATTAACTTATTATTATTAACTTTAATTAATTTATTATTATTAACTTATATTATTTGTGTTATAGGTACGATAGGTGAAAATATATTGGAACAATTTAAAAACACTTTATTCGATATTTATTTCAATTTAATTTATTACAATTTTTAATAGAAATATTTATATCAATATTAAGTTAAAACCTTTACTTTTGTAAGGAAAAGTATGTTTTTAAAAACACCAAGGCGTTTAATGATGAATCACATAGCCTGTTCCTGGTTTTTGTGGCAAATATTCCAGATGTAGAAAAAACTCTCGCTTTCTGTAGACGTTGGCTTAATTGTAAGCAATGATTTGAATAAAAGCTCTAGATTCGGAGTTCGCTTGATAGTTAAATCTAATATCTGAAACTCCTTTTTAAAGTTGAATTTTTTATTTCTAGTCGTTGAAATATTTTGGTGGTTCGTGCGACAGAGTTGTGTCGATTTCAAATATTTTTTTTAAAAGGAAATTAACAATAATTTCGGAAGTTAATAAAGTGGCATCTCGACGACTTAAAGCTTCAATTGCCAGTTTTATATGAGTGAGTACTTCACAAATATTTTCCAATACGTGAATGTTCGATTCATTCTAAATTTGGCCGATGCCAAGATCAATTAATGATTTTCTAATGCAATTTCGTAACTTTCAAAATCTCGAGATCATGGGTAATAAGGAATTTCACCTTGTCTTCATATCGAGACATAAATTAAGCTCGACATCAAATTCGCTCTTTACATATTTTTGTAAAATTGCACTTCGGAAAGTCTCGAGTCCCGGGTTATTAATTTTTAAATTCCCGGGACTCGAGACAGCAAAAAATCTTTGAATTCTCGGGAATAAATTCCCGAGTTGTCTCGACACAGAATCCCTAATAATAACGTATTTATTTGGAGTTTTTATTTGAGAATCCTATTTCTATAAATAGCAATTTTGATTTATTTTTAGTAGCAAATATTTCATATAAATAACTTAATTTATATATTTTTTTAACTTTCTTTGATATTATTCAATAATATTGGTGAACATCAATCATCAATAATATTATTTTAATACACGCTATATACAATTTAAAAATATATGGTTTTTGCTAAATTTACAATTTATTATTTAATAAGATACTGTAGAGGTTAGTAAAGTTTTGTCTCATCTCTCATATTTTTTTGCCCTTTCCCCTACAGAATATAGCATTTTTAAACACCTAGACTAGTTTTTTCAAAATATGTAATATAATAATGAACTGATTATTGAATATAAAAAACTCTTACGATTTTACACCTTCTAAAAATATTTTTTTTTTGTAAAAATATAGATTTTGGTAATTGGGAAAGTACATTTACAATAATAAAATCGTAGTTTAAAAAATATAGCGTATTATGTCAGAATATGAAAAATTAACTAATATAAAATATTTTATTTATTCGACATATTTAAGGTAGGAATAGCGTAATTTGTAAGGTCTTAAGGTTCTAGCCACGGCCGCAGACTCGCTATTAATAAAAAAAATCATCTGTTGATTATAAATTATAACACACAATATTTTATATTTAATTATATAGATCTTATCGATTCCCAGGCTGAAAAGTCTTATGGTTAATACTTGTTAGTATTTATTATGTCGAATTGATTAGTTACGCCTATTATATTATAATTTTTCTAATGATATTTATAATGCATGTTATCAAAACATTGATCTAAAAGAAGGACATTGGGTCAAAGTAGATATATAATATGTATGCTATCTAGAATAATTTTATACATGACCCATCAACATACTATTTTCTTATGTTCTTTAAAAGCGAGATATTTTTAGTATTATGTCACCAGATAAGGACTTTACAAACTCTTCGTATACCGACAAACCCTTTTCGTTGGCACTTTAATTTTGCCGACCATTATTCGCCCGTCGCCTTATCGTCGATGTCCTCAAAAGATATTGAAGTGGTCCTTCCGCAACTTTGAATGAATAATGACAACGGCCATATTGGGAACTTTGACGCCGCGACCCACCCTTATACCTCTCTCTATACTTAGCTACGAGATTATCTTTTTCTCCTACAATTTAATATCGCTCCGTCGACTTCCTTCGATGAAAGTTATGAAATACCGCAACCCCCTACACACACACACCAAAATTGATATATTGCTCGCTTGTTTCAGTTTACCGGCGCAGGAAAAGTTTTTTTTCCACTAAAAGCTCCCTTTTATATTAAAAGGTAACCTAAGAGAATAGCTTATGTGTTACTTTCATCATAATAAATTTCACAAACACACACACGGGGATAAAGTATCGCTCTTTTCAAAAGAGAGTATTGTCGTATTTACAAACATGGCATATCCTCTTCTATTCGCTTTGAGCTGAAGTCGGCTAAAACTCGCGAGTGCACCGAAATACTATCGTCCAATTCCCGTGTCTTTCTCTCTCTATATACGTACGTTTCCACTTTCTTCTCGAGGGTTACAGACGGGAGAGGAAATAACCAGTTTTCCCGGCACGTGAATTACCTTCTCCGATTGCTCGACGGAGAAAAATGTATTTTTTTTTCGTACGATTCATCAAGTCGGCAGCTGATCCAATTTGGTGCGACGATAATGGTAATCAGCTTCCATATCGATTCCTAACATGTCCATTTTCTATCGTGTTTTAGAAAATATAAGCTACAAACGCTGGGTCAGTCTGAATTGGAACGTTTCAATAAACAAAATTGAAAAGCTTCTCTTTCTTATGTATCGGAAAGATTATTCGTTAGATGCGAATAATCTTTACTAAAATATCTTTAAGACTTCTAATCGATGAGCACTATATATTCCTGATTCAATATCAAAAGAATAAGCAATGTTATTGCAAAATATTTTTGTATCAAAATATTATTTACTGGAAATCTATAGCTTATTCGATAAACAAAATAGACATTTTGGATAAATTTATCGCATTTTTTCATCGCGGAACGCGTCATAATACATCACGCAAGATTTATGTTCCTTTATATTTGTTTGTATATATATATATATATATATATATATATATATATATATATATATATATATATATATATATATATATATATATATATATATATATATATATATATATATATATATATATATATATATATATATATATATATATATATATATATATATATATATATATATATATATATATATATATATATATATATATATAAATGAAAACGAATGTTTTTGGGATACAAACATTCTTCACTTAGACCAACAACCCTTCGACGAAACGACGGTTGTTTTCACGATCGCATTACACGTGTAATCTAGTTAACAACCAGGCGGAAGTAACTACCGCAGCCTTATTTCTCCAATTATGTTAATAGATAATTTCGCCTTATTAAAGCAGAGACAGAATCTTGTAAATTTCGCGAAACGCGTTAAACCTTCGAAGCTGTCGAGCAATGTCGTTAAACCCTTGCGACAATACGAATTTTAACTTTAACATAAATACCGTGGAGCGAACTTAGTCGGCCAAGGTCGCGTTAAGTAGTTTGACCGCGCTTTGAACAGTTAGGTGTATTGTTAAATTAAATTATAGTTCTATAAGTGCAATTTCGTTAATTGCGAATGTAAAAAAAAACGTATATAAAAGCGAGAATCACGCGAACGGGAGACACGAACGTTATGAACAATGGTAAAAGTCGGATTAATGAAAAAATATTGAGATGCGAGCAGTGAGGGTGGATTCGATCTCGAAATGAAGATATACAATACAAGGGCGTAGAAAACACTATTTATAGTAATAAAGACGGAGAGATATTGTGGTTTTCGTTGCGTTGAAAAAGCTTTAGTACCGTAAACTGGGATGAGTTTGCTAAAAAAACTAGATTGCCCTTATGAGAATATAAGTATGTTTTGGTATTGATTTAAAAAACGCCTATGTCTTTATACAACGCATAAAATTAATCGCATAATTTAATAATCGCTCTGTTTATAAAAAAATAATAATATTCAATTTGTTTATTTGTGTATTTTTAATATTTTTCAAGTACGATGATTCTGGGTGGAAACAGATTATTTGTTATTGTCTTATAAATATTTAATTTTAATATTTACGTACAATGATTTAAAATCAGTTAAAATTGTGAATGAGTCCACGGAAGACATCGCAATATACACCACATTTCTTTGTATCTTATGCGTGCACTACACTCTCTGGAAGTAGGCCATGGTTGGTTATTTCGGTCGAGTTCGGTTCTGCCCGCTCTAAAAACTCTCGGAAGTTGTCCGAGGCTACCGAGATCGGGATGTAAAGGGAGGGTATTTCAGTCGACTTGGTTAACTTCGAGCGCTTCCGAACATTGTCGGCATAATTTTTCGAGTCAAAGGGACCGAAGTCGGAGCTGCTCTTTCGAGCGCGAGCGGTGAGATACTTCCCCTTTCGCTCTCTCGCGTGTTAAGTGGCGAGAGTGAGAGAGATAGTGATATGTGTTTCGCAAACTGAGATAGAACGAGTAACTCGGTTCAATTCAGTATGCGCGTAGGCGTCCTATGGTTAACACACATGTCGAGAGCTGCATCGTAGTCACGTGGCCAAGTTATAATACTAGATGCTTATCGGGAACTTCAACAGACTCTTACTGACATCTTTGAATATTTTAGGGTACCAAAAGGGATAAATTATATTTTTGATATTATATTCTTCTAACAGATATCGTTATTATATTTTTTTTCATATAAAATTAAATAATTAAAAAATAATTAGTGGTACTTGATTTTGTTAAAAAAATCGTTTCGAATATTCTTATGTATTTTCGTAGATTTAGAATTGATGGCGACAAAATCTAGGATAGTCACAGATGTGGTGTTCGTATTCTAAAGTATCATTTTTATGCCTAATGTCATTTTGCAAAAGCCGACAAAGATTTTGCGTAAATTGAATATTTACAGACGAAAAGTTTTCGCTGATATTGTATTGGTTAGTGCCCACACAAACTTTTATAATTATTAGTAGCGTAATTTTAATAATATGACAATTTAAAAATTGCGACTAATTGGCACATTTTTCGATCGCGCGCAAATATGCCAGCTGTACATGCCAGCAGCCGCAGCACGGACGTCGTTCACGCTCGCCGTCCGGATGGCATATGAAATTTGTCGGAAGTCGGCGATCTCGACCGACTTCTGTTGTAACTTCGGTTCGGACAACTTTCAGAGTGTGTAGTGCAAGCATTAAGCTTGATACTTTTTAAAAGTGCTTTAAAACCGATTTATTGATGTTTGTTAGCAAGTGAAAGTTCCTTTTTTATATGTCTTAAGTTGTTAGTCCTTGGAAGTAGTAGGTAGGTCTTCGCGACTAAAAAAATTTTATTTTAATATTGCACAATTTTCAAATTGCACGCACGCGATTTTGCGTTATTATTAAATCGAATCAAGAGCGTTCGACAGTGTTTCTGTTCTTATTCATTGTGAATCTGCGTGTTACGTCTTCATTACTTTACACCCCTTTTCAGCGTGACGATAAATAAGAATAGCGTGGCGAATTACTAAAAATATAAGTTTCTTTTGGCCGTTAAGGCAGATTAGAGACAGCTACGCACGTTTTCTACTCTTAAAGTAACTAATCTATGGCGCGTATTTAATCTGTAAAGTGCTCTCCTAACGGGGCTTTTTTTAAACGCAGAAACCCATTTTTTTCAACGTTAAAAAATGCTTTTATGCCGAGTGAAACTGGCCCTTTTTCATGATGATATGCGTTAATCGGATTCCGGTTGTGTGGTTCAGTTGATAATTCTGACATTGTTATTTTTTATCACATATTGATTACATCTGATGAGAATAGTAAAAATTATGACATGCTTTTGTGTAATATCCGCTAAAAATATGATGCTTAAAAACTTTAAAACATAAAAAAATGTTAATAATCAGCTCTCCCTAAAATCTTTATTACTTATGATTTTGACAAGTCGAGCTTCATTTAAGGAATCATTCACAGAAAAATTCTCTTAAATCTGCAGCTTCCATGCTGTACCCAAGAAGTGAATTCTTTAAAGGGCTAGCCAGGGATCGACACCCACATTTATGACATCATCCAGAGAGAGTATCCAACAGTGCCATCCACAGATACTGCGGTCTTCGCGCTTCATCCATTGAACTAGGCCCACCAATGCATAGGATACCAGAAATCTGCGACACCTTATCCTCCTAAGAGGCTGGCTCGTCGTCCAGGGTTTGTGCCCCCGGATAATGTGCTAAGTAAACAGTGTCTACAGTGGTTTTTTATGTGTTTGTGCCCTTTCCGGCATAATGGTTGTACGGTGAGACCACCTCTTTGGGATTTTTTTCCACGACTTGCATTCATATCTACGGATGAAACCACCAATTTGGACTTGGCCTATTACCTCTTCTAACCAAATTTTATAGCGACATCGTCGATGGTCTTTCTCGATCGGGTGTGATACATCATTTCTTGTGTTGACTTTCTTGCTGTGACATATTTCTAAAGTTCAAATTTCGAGTTATTTTTTTTCGTTTATACTTTTTTACCATATCAACATAGGTAAGTGAGTTTTTGAATATACATTATATCAAATATATAGATTTGGAATATATAATAATTTAAATAGATTTTTGTATATTTCATACATTTATTTACTCTAATGTTTATATAATATTTTTTTTTTAAATATTTAAAAAAAAAAAAATTTCAAATATTTTTTTTATTAAATTTAAACATATCTAAGGCAATTTTTTAAACATATTCTGCTAAAAAACTCCAAAAATTCTAGCTGCATCTGTTCGTGTGCCGCAAAGGGTTGCTCTTTTTAGTTTTGTATATATATTATATTATACTGTAATTTTTTGTGTTAAAATTGTGTTTATAAAATCGCTTAAATTTTGTCTCTACCGTCACCCGTATTTTGAAATATCTCCATTTTTTATGAATGTCAATCATAAGCTAGCGACCTAAACAAAATATCATTCAGATGCAAATATATTAAAATATATGGCCTGTAGTAGAATAAAATATTTGTTCCTGTTTATATCTACTAATTACTGGTCAAAGCGTCTTTACAGATATATTCTAGATCAGAATTGTGCTTATAGTGTTTAACTCGCGATACGGAAAAAACATCGAAATAAAGTAAATAAATAACTTCTTTATATAGAAAAGTTTAAAGACGACTTATCTGCAGAATTGTGCTTTGTCATTATTTCTATTTTTGTTGAAAGACACCGCTCTGATAAATTTGATCAAAATATGTTTTTCCTTGAATTAGTTTTTGTAGCCATTTTCACACATCGTCTATTTATATGAAAGCTTTTAAATATAATCTTTTCTCTGCTAATTAAAATTCCATTTTCCAGCAATCAAACTGTAGTTAACTATGACGCGCGCACGCTGATCTAATTCTATTTATGTTTTCTATGAAATTCCGCCGAAATCATGTCTGAAAACGTGGGCCAAGTCACAAATTCACTCCATAATCGAATCTATTTAAATCTCATACACACACTTGGAATCGGCAGTTTTGTACTCGTGTATTTGTGTCATCGCGACTGTCACTCTGTCGCGCCCGACATCTGTTCCGATGAGAATTAACGTCGTGTACTTGTTAATTCTCACTCAGTCGTTAACGCGCGACCAGCTATTGAAACTGTCGTTTTTTAAGAACGCGATTTGTGAGTGGGTATTCCACATCGATAGATCTGAATAGCCCTAGCATGTGTGTCATCGCATTGTGGCGTTCAGATAGAAAAAAATGAAAGTCTTTTTTCAGCTGCACGGTCACTAAAGCGTAAAAACGATCGTTACGCGCTAAATTACGACGATATTAAACAGCTTAGAAAAATGTATGTAAACAGCTGGTCAGCAGTTTGATGATGTCGCGTCGCTCACTCACTGTGTTATTCAACCCGCTGAAAATAAAAAGATCCACGCGCGCGTGTGCTTTTCGAAAAATCTTATACAGGAAGCTTGTAAATTCTTATTATTTAGATCCAGATGGAAAGGATACATGCTTAGTTCTGAGTCAACTCTGTTGGTCTCTCAAGAGAGAATAATACAATACAAATTAAATTTAAGGATATTCTATTACTTACCTTTTATATGCGTATGACACTGCTAGAGCTAATTTATTAAGTAGCAACAGTAAATTTAATGGATTTATTTTGTTATTAAATATTCAATAAATGGCGTAAATATTAAGAAGTGTTGTCCGTGTCTTCAAATTCTGGATTTATCGACCAGCTGGATGCGAAGAGAGAAGCGGCAGCTTCTGTGATCTTCGTTGGTCTCTTGTTTACAATCCAAGTTAAATGGCTCTTGAAGATCCGATGCCTTAAACTTGGAAGCGCATGTTTAAATGTTGTTTCCCGTATTTATGTATATGATCCTTTTGCAAGCAGTTTATAAAAACAAATAACTATAAACAAATATATTTGGCCTATAAACAAATTTTAGAATAAACCTTTTTTATTTATATCGTGTACCTTATAACTTAAGCTATTAAAAAGTTTCGCAGTCACTCAATGAAATACTATGAATTTTAATAAAATCGCAATATTAAAAAAAAACGACCACTGACTGGTCAACTTTTGACCCTCCCCCCCTCGAAAAGTTATTCTTCAAAGAAAATCTATCCTGAAAATATTTTTATATATCCCATTTCAGTAAAATTATATTGTAATAGATATATACATAATATATTTTTACCAGTGAAAATATAATTTACCTGGCAGATACTATTAAATTTATATGATTTTAAGTTTTCCATACGTAGCATCTACCCCCTTTGAATTTGGCCAGAAAGTGCATGTAATTAAATGAAATACTATGAATTTTAATGAAATCAAAATATTAATAAAACGACCACTGACGGGCTAATTTTTCGACCCCCTCCCCCTACTCACACTGGAAAGACGTTTCTGACAATCGTGTCCCATTTAACAGTTAAAACGCTTTATTACGTGCCAAATTGGCCTTTTTATAATTAAATAGAATAATTTAACCCTTTCAATTATCGTGAATAGAGAAGTGGTTCAATTGATGTACCCCACAAATTATTTCACGATGGGTGCTGTGTTTTTTATTTTTATTGTTAACCTTTTTGGGCTCTGCATCATGGTGTCAACATATTTTGTACGATATCAAACTGAAACACAGGCTAGAAAAATACATATTTTTGATCTGGAGATGGTGCTATTAATCAAAGTACTATAAGGTGTGGTAACCTTTAAAATTAACCGAGTGAAAGACCTTCCGTTGAAGTTGATCCACGAACAATTGTTCATACACCCAGCAGATATTTTTCTCTTGCAACAGTTTCTCATGATATCTGGATTCAATAGGAAAGGTTACGGATTGAATTATGTATTTCGGACGTCAAGCTGGATCAGTAGATGCGAAGAGAGAAGCGGCGGATTCTAAGATTTTCACTGGTCTGAAATTAAGTCGGCCCTTTCTTGGTTGTTGCTCTCGAAAATGCCTTGCACTATGTAGTGAACGTTCAAGTGTGAATTTCACTAGAAAACGTTTCAGATGAAATGTTTTTTGGTTGCATGCGTTTCCGTATTTTCCCATGGTGTCCCATTTTAGCAAAGAAACTCATTTTATCTTAGACTGTTACTACGCTTTATCAAAATGATAAAGCGTGAGAGTAGTTCAATTGAAACTTTATTGTATTAATTATTAACGCTCGGAATTAACAGCAGTGGTTTTCATTAACCCGTGGCCATGGTTTTAAGCTGACGATATTATTCTAACAACCTTAACCTGAAAAAACGCATAGTGGTTGGTTACCATTTTAAGAGGTATATTTTTTAAAAATATGTTATTTATTAACTTTTATTTTACGGTTCAATATTTACCGAAATAGGTTAAAAATTAATAAAGAAATTACTGAAAATCGCACCTGTTCCCCATCGCTAAGGAGCTTCGCATACAAAGAAATTTACACTGATACAAGGAGCTAGTTAATATCTTTATAACGCTTTATTCTTAATTATTAAGATCACCCCCCATTTTAGATCATCAAATTCTATATAAATACACATAAAGGGACAAACGTTACCATCGAAGGCAAAATGATCGTGATTACGCAATTACTGTAATGCTTGTCATTGTCGTCGAAATCATTTACCATTTCGTATTTTTAAAACACAGTGGAAGCATAATTCGTTCCGGAAACATTTGTATTTCAAAGCAAATTACTGCCGTCAAATACATATACTACTATGTTATATTTTTCTTCTTGTAAAACTTTAACTAGGAATCTATCCAATGATACTTACTCTTGCCTCCTTTTGAGAAATTGGCTAATTTGGTTAATTTTGATAATAGATTCATGATTCGCGCTACTACAGTCTTTTTCATTTGGTACTTTTTCACGAAATTTAGCAGTGTTTCCAACATTTTACATATATTCCTAATCTCATTTGAAGTGACCGATTTTTCAGCCTCATTCTTATCCTCTCCAGATAAAATATCATCTGTTGTTGTTGCGCGCGATTCAGATATATTAGTTATTCGGTGGTCAACTCCTGGACATGTTCTTTTACCAAGTCTTGAAAGACATACTTTCATTGACAACTGGCAGCTCATGTTCATAAGTAAACTCTAAGTAGAATTGAGGATTATCTTAGTAACCCTACTTCATGTTTTAATAATGATCTTGAGGCAGCTGACGATGTTGAAATGATTTTTCCAAAAACCTCTGATATTTGTTCTTTCGGTCACTTTAAAGCATCGCTAAAATAGTGATTTGATGTTAAGCTTTCTGTAGTACGAAATGCTTTAACACCTTTGAAAAATATTTGTCAGTAGAATGTGTATCAGCGATATCGACTATGACCGAAATTCGCAGAATTCGTTCAACAAAACAAAATGTTTGAAATGCCCACCCTTTATTATTGTTTACCGCTTATCTCAAAAACAGGTGTGCTTGTTCGTGTTACGTTTTTGTATTTGTTGTTTCAAGACGCAAATATTTTATTTCAGTCAATTTGATAATTCGATCGCGGTTTTTTTTATTTCTAGTAATTTCATTCATATGCATATCCGCACAATGAATCGTTGATCTTTATGTATATCAAATTCGTTCCTAACATGATTAGCTGTTGTATATAAAGGTGTTTTATTTATAGGTATTGAACTTTAAAATTAAATAAAATACATAAAAATGTTGGTTTTGGCTGTATTGGAAAGATAATTTTATGGGATTAGTATTTAATTATAATTTTGGGCATATGGCCACCGCGGCTGGCTCAAATAAAGCGCAATCGGGAAGTCCAATTTTCGACCACTTTTATTGGCAATAACGCGGCGAATGTTGACTTCCATGTCGTCCATCGTCTCTGGTTTATCGGCGTAGACTTTGGACTTCACATATCCCCACGGAAAATAATCCAAAGGCGTTAAATCACACGATCTTGGAGACCAATTCCCAGGTCCATTGCGCGAAATTATGCGCTCATCGAATGTTTCCTCCATTAAATTGATTGTGGCGTGCGCTGAAACTTGTTGAAACCAAAGCTCTTTCACATTAATACTTTTCAATTGGGAAGCGAACATTTAGAAATCATTAATCTATGGTGCTCTATATTGACTGTAACGTACTGGCCGTGGCCGGCATCATTTTTGAAGAAATGTGGACCAATGATTGAGGATGGACATAACTCCAATTGCTACTCACGACGGCAAATCGACTCATTCGGGTCCTCTATATTATCCTCAATAGCAGAAACAACGTCTTCGGTGCACACTGTACGACGTCTCTGCGGATGCGTGTTATCAATTAGAGTAATCGTGGTGCGAAAATAAAAATTTTAAAAATGCTTATATTGCGAGACACTCGTAAATCAAGTTACTTGCAATCCCAAGTTACGCTTTGTGTTTAATTTATCATAATAATCTCTACCCATATTTTCTTACTATTATGATATCCAAACTGTATTATAAATGCGAGTTTATGAGATGGTGAGATTCAACAGCCTGCGGCTTACGCTTTTCTTTCATCTTGAAAGTATTCAACTGATCTTGCGTTCACGTCCTCATTCGCTTGGATGCGATTTTTGATCATCCTGTATATAAACGTGTCCAAATCGCGTGCGCGCCCTTGTGCGTTATTATTAAATCGAATCAAGAGCGTTCGACAGTGTCTCTGTTTTTCTTCTTTGTGAAACTGGTCCAAATTACAAGCGGCGACTTCGCATTCTGCGTCTTCATTACTTTTGTGTGTTTATTTTTATCTCGCTCGCTCGCTAGAGAGATCGCCGAGAGCTCTAGCCGAATATCGAGAAAGTTGCCCTTTGAAGTCGGGAGATTAGATTTTGAGTCGCGGTGAGAGGATACGTATGGGGCGAGTTCGTAGTAGTAGCAATTTTACGTGTTGACATTTTGTAATTTAACAACGCAGAAAGAAAAAAAATAGCGCAAAATAGAATTTCCGTGAAACAATTCTACGATTTTATGTATTTACTCACTGTGTATATTTTATGAAAAAATGCTATTTTAGCAACAATAAAAAATGTATATTTTTTTTGCTCAACACTATTTTTTTCCATAGTACTATACTTTATTATTAAATTTTAAATATATTATGTAATTAGACGAAAACCATTATTCCATGATCCAACATTGAAAAGCATATTTCAATTATAAAGTTCAAATGTTGCGCTCTCTTTTGATTAAATATAATAAATTAAAAGTTTGTTTAAGATCATAATTAGTTTGTGTCTGGTTGTAGATGTTATTATTATAATATTATATACTTTTGCTGTAAAGAGTCTCATTGAGCATTGAATTAAAAAATAAATTGTAATCTGTGTTAATAATTTTATATATTTTAAAATACGACGAAGCTTAATATAAATGCAAATTCACTGTACTATGCAGTAGCGACTCGTGAATAAATTGTTACTATGTTATTCATATAGTCAAACTATTGTATTTACATATTTATTATAGTAACATATACCAGGGCGTGAATTAGATAGTTTTAACATATAGACTTCATAACAGTTGTTTTGTACAAGGGATGTAACGTATCACTTGCTGGAGCGTGGAGTTATCTTTCATAAAAATTGAGCAACTTTTAGCTAAGAATAATTGTACATCGGCAATATTCAAATACACATAAAGTTTTTAAAATATATTTTTTAGAATATATTGTCTGCCAAATTTTGACTTTAGATAAAAATACTTTTATCTAATTATTTAGCTATTTTAAATAAATAAAATAACGTTTTTTAGAATGCACTGTTTGCCAAATTTACTTTAGACAAAAATACTTTCATATAATTAATTGGCTAGTTAAGATAAATAAATTAAAGTTTTTTAAAAAGACGTAATCAATTAAAAATCAGTTTATAATTAATAGTGTCTCCTTGTAAAATTGAATTAAAAAATTTAAAGTAAAGCTTTTTTTATTTTATACATATATGATAATCGCTGAAGTAGCTTATTTTATAAAAAAAAACTGTGCACCTAATATATAATATATTTCCTAGCTTGATTTAAATTATTTAAAACATATTCTATAATAATCGATTAATTATATAATAATCACTATTTTTTTTTTAAACATAATATAAACAATAAATAAAACACGAAGGTTCATATGTGATTCAAAACCAGGTCAATCATCTATACAACTAGTCTATCATTCTGATCAAATTTACTTTTATTAATTTTATAATATAATTATAGTATTTTAAAATGGTGGCCATGTAGTTTAATTTTTGCGGAATAAATAAATCATTGATACCGATATATTATTTTTACAATAAAATGCAGGTGCCAGTATCGGGCGGCAATGTCGAATGCAGAAGAGTCGTAAAGCCTCAAATTTGTAAAAATCAAGTCTCTCTTTGTTTTCTAAATTAGTATGTGTTTTAATATACTTTTTAATGTTGTGATAATTGATTGCTGTATTGTTTTGCAGTTCTTGGGGGTTCCAAAATGTTTTGTTAAGCTAAGCTATTTTTGTGTATATATTTTAGATGGCTATTGTTTGAACCTCACAGTTGGTAATTATTACTCATTACAAATCTGACCATCATAACTGACAAGTTTTCCTAAACCATAATGATGGCTATTATGCAAACAATATTTATACAATTAAACATTTAAAAATAAATAATTTATGCATACCTAAAATTGATGAGCACCATCGTATATATATATTTTTAGCTTCTCATAGCTATCGCCGAAAACATCCTTGTGTTTGGCGAGCTCATTGAGATGTTGGATTGTCTTGGCCGCAACGGGCAAGAATAAGGGATGCAATCGCAACTCTATAGGGCAGCGTTTCTCAACAGTTTTGCGCCAGTGGCCCTCTTTTGAGTTTAATATATTTTTTCTTTCCTCCCTACATTAGTTTCAACAAAAAAAAAATATTAAAAAATTTACGATTCATTTTAAAATTAGAAAATATATTATTTATGAACATTTTTTATATATGGTTGCAATGTTATAATTCTCGAAACGAAACGTCGCTCTTGAAATTTTGATGCCTTGAACTCCGATGAAGATGAAAACATCTTGTTAGGTCTTTTTTGGAACAGAATGGCATTAGCCTCTAAAGCAGATTAGAAGCGGCCGTTTTGATAGAAATCTCGAATGCACGTGTTATTTTTTCTCAGTTCATTTGCGACGGATACTTTTAATCTTCTTGATTCATGACCGAGTACTTTGAATTTGCAAAAACATTTTTTTCACTGTGGTTTCTCATTTTAACAAAAAAGCCTTTTTTGCATAATCCGTTTTTGTATATCACACGTGATATTTAGATTCTCGCGTCTGTAAATTAATGTAAAAGCTTTTTTAGACCTGCTGATTTAATCCTTTCATTATATCAACTAAAATATATATGTATATCAAGGACGGTAACGTCTCAGACTAGTAATTTTGAAGTTGCGGGTTCGAGCCCCGGCAGCGGCAATCAAATTTTTATTTATAAAAAAATGCTCTTTTATTATAAAGACATATATTAATTATAAATTGTATAGCACATACTAATTTATAATTAATAATATAGATGTCACCGATTCTCAGACTTTCAGTCTTGTGGTTAATTCTTACTTGTATGTATTCATTATGTCTCATTGACTTACTCAATTGGTACAGATTTGCCCGTTGTAACGCATTGGGCTTATGCCTGTCAGGTTACAACGGAAGATTTAATAAAAAGAACTAGAAATAAATATATTATTCATCAAATCTATACTTGTGAAGTATTGAATCTGAGTAAAATGGTATACGTGTTTGTAAATCCCAGAGATTAAGAATAATATGTTCGTCCGCTACTCCTCTCCCGACCGCTTAAGCAATGTATCGTGTTAGATAAAGATTAAAAATTGTAAAACATATAAATATATAAAAAAATGAGTAATAAATACACTCATACCTCGCTTTACGGCCTAGATACGTTCCACGAAACTTGGCCACAAAGCGAAAAGCCGTATAACAAATCAATTATTTTAATACAAATTCATACAAATTCAATGGGATCGGTTCCAAATTTGTTAAATATGTAACATGGTTTATCATTTAAAATGCATTTTATCTTTTTATTTCATTTAAATCAAAAGTACATACATAACAAGTACATACATTTGTACATAAAATAATAACAGACACCAAAAACCAACAATAATCCATAAACAAAAATGAAACAACTTCATGTTACATAAAATATGTGTATGAATACATACATAATTTTTTAAAAATGGCTTTAATCTGAAAACGATGAAGATATGGTAACCTGCAGATCACTGTCGTTCTCATTTTTCGTTGGTAAGGATGGGCTTGGCTTAACAAAATTGTCCAACGTTGTTTGTCTTGCCTTTTTGTCTCTTTCGTTCTTCAGTGATTAATAACAGCTAATGGCTGAGTTAATTCCTCGAGAAACTTTAGCGCTTAAGATCGTTTTCAAGGAAGATGTTTATTCCTTGTTCCAAATAGGAAAAAGCTTTTGACAATTTTTTTGATGTTAGCTGTTTGAATACAACAGGCTCTGTCTCTTCATCAAATGCTGGTTTTGCTTGCAACTGAATGAGCTCATTATATGAAAGGGGTTCCCTATCAGATTCAAGTAGATCAAGCACATCACGTTCGTTCAAACCTTCAAAGCCGAGATCATGTGCTAGATCCAAAATGTTTTGCCTAATTTCAAGAAGGCAATTAACTTCTGCATCAGTACTTTTTACACATTCTGGCCCTATTTTTTTTCAAACATGGTTCATTGTTGTTAATTTTAATTCCTTCCATGATTCACTGATGCTGTCAACAGCATCCTTGATGTTATAGTTTTTACAAAATGTTTTAATTGAAGATTTACCATCGGTTTCCCTTATAAGTTGTTGGAAAGTTCGGCGTAGGTAATATGCCTTAAAAGTGGCTATTGCCCCCTGATCCATTGGTTGGATCAGAGCTGTTGTATTTTTCGGAAGGTACTTAATCATGACATCTTCAGATAGTTCGGATAAATTAGTAGGATGCCCTTGTGCATTATCCAAAATTAGCAAAGCCTTGTTGCTTAAGTTATTGTCTCGCAAATATTTTTTCACTTCTGTGCAAAAGTGATTTTTGAACTAATCCTCTAAAGTAGCTTTAGTCAGCCAAGCTTTCTTGTTGGATCTCCATATGACGGGTAATTGGTTTTTATTTAGTCCTTTAAGAGGCCTTGTATTTTCGGACAAATATAATAAAAGTGGTTTTAGCTTAAAATCACCCGCGGCATTTGCACCAAGTAGCAAAGTTAATCGTTTTTTAGACACCTTATAACCAGGTGCAGATTTTTCGGTTTTTGAAATGTACGTGCAATCAGGCATTCGCTTCCAATAAAGCTCTGTTTCGTCTACGTTAAACACTTGTTCAGGTTTATGACCACCTCTTTCAATAATTCCCTTTAAAATGTTGGGATATTCCTTAGATGCGGCCTCATCGGCGCTAGCTGCTTCATCTTTCATTTTAAAATTATGCAAATTAAATCTATTTTAAAATTTTTTAAAAAATCGACATCGAAAAAAAGTTTTTTTGCCGTTATAGCGAAACATTTTAGGCCGTAAATCGAAAACGTGCCCTAATTGAAGAGGGCCGTTATAGCGAAATGCCGTATAAAGAGCGGCCGTATAGCGAGGTATGGGTGTATTAATTTCGATACATGTATAAACGCGAAGCTTTTTAAATTCTTTAGTTTTTGTCGCAAGCTTGTCGTGCAATGATCATTGAGAAACATATTCAGGTCTTTAAAATGCATGTATAATATATTACACATAGTTTATTTCATAATAAAATAATATGTTCTATACAGCTGCTACTTAGGTTAGGCCAAACCCGTATTTCGTCACCAGTTATAGACGTATTTCGCATTATCTGACCCTCAACATCTGCCCTTCCCAAATTTCACGATAATCTATCTACTCTTTTTTATATGAACTCTTCTTCAAACAACGTCGTCTTAATGGCTTTGGACGTAGAAATAAATTACACAAACCCTCCTTTAACGTTTGCGCAAACAGACTGCTCCTCTTCATACGCAACGTATAGCCCGTATTTGCACTAACTCGTTAAAAAATAATCGCTCCAGAACAAGGTACAATACACAAACGTAACCCTTCGTAATTTCTCGTTTAAAATTTACGAGATTAGTCAAATGTGCAAGCTCTCCTATATACATACATATATATTCATTCACTCCACTTTATAATTATATTAATTCGGGACTCACGTTTAGCGCCGCCCGTGACTGAATTCGTTTTCTATATCCCTAAACGAATTTTCAATTTTAGGCTTGCGTTATAAACGCATATATTTTACCTTTTGTAAAAGGGCTTTTATTTATTTTTTTGTGTGTATTTTATGGGGGTACTTTTTTCTGCCCAGTCAATGTGCGAGCTTTTTACCACGCTCTCGTTTATTGTTATATTTCCCTTACCGCGTGTTGCGTAAATATATTTTTTTTAGGTCGTTGTTAATTCATTATACGCCAAATTTTAACTCCTGCAATACATTTTTGAAACCAGACGACTCATGTGTATTTTTTCTGTATTGTTCACAGCCTGAGAAATTGAACGTGTTCAAAAACGACAAGGACAGTTGGGATTATACAAGTAAGTTCATTTTTCCATTTTGATCGTCGCTCTATAAAATCATATTTATGTTATTATTTTATTTTAAGAATATATATTTATTACATACATATAAAAAATATTAATAAATAAGCGACGACTCATACGTACATGTTCAGCATGCCACGCTTTTGTTATGTTTTTATCTCAAACTTGTTGAACAATTTCCATCGAATACAAGGCGTCGATAAATTACTCACTCCCGAATCGTTAATTTTTTCCCATTTTATTTCTACGAAGGCAGCAGGTAAGTGCGTATAGGGGAAAGACGTCACTTGCAGATAAATTTTACGGCTCTCCCAGATTAACCTCGACTTGTGCGGTATATAGTGAATGCTGGGGCGTGTGTGTGAAAATCGATTTCACCTGCGCCTAAGGTATTTTTTCGCGATAAACATCTTTAGATTTTTCTTTTCGATGCAGAGAATAATAATGCGTAAAGCTTACGTAAATACGCCTTTTTTAATTAAATCTCTCCGGCGCTAAATTTCAACAATGGACCGAAGGGAGGCTCAGTATCTTTTTCTCCCGTATCGCCTCACGTCCCTCGCCTTTTTGATCCTTTGTTTTTTGAGGCTGTGGGTCGTATTTTTTTCACGTTTTGTTCTACTAATTTTTCTCTTTTTTGCGGAAAATGTATTTCATTCATTTTCGTTGGAAAATTATGGCCAATTGCTTTGTATGAAATATTGTTTTGGCAAACATATTTGTATTTTGCTGTAGTAAAATCTGAGTAGAAAATACATATTTTATTTTTCTAGCTTAATATCACAAATGTTGTTGAGATACAATATATTTTTAGGGAAAATACATACATACATATGTTTATACTGCAGATTAAAATTTTATATATTTTATGTAATATTGATGCATAAGTAACGTCGTATTTTTTTTTGAATACAAAAGTTAATATTTTCAGATAAATTTAATTAAATCAATCAATTACATAATTTCCATTACTGCTAATGACTGTCTCTCATTTTCTGTCAACTTTTTAATCCTACAAGAATAAAAACTTTAATGTTTCGATGCAAAGAACGAATCTAGTGCTGTTTTAACCTCATCTGTTGTATTCAATTTTTTTCCATTTAAATAATTTTGTAGAGATAAAAACAAGTAAAAATCAGAAGTAGCTAAGTCAGGAGAATAAGGTGGATGCTTTAAAACATCCCAATTGAACTCCTTTAATTTATGCTGTGTCATCATTGCAGAATGAGGCCGCGCATTGTCATGATGAAAGATGACACCCTTGCCATTGCTAAGTTCAGGTTGTTTTCTTACGAGTGCCGAGTTTAATTTTTGCAGCTGTTCACAATATCTATCAGCATTAATTGTTTGGTTAGGTTGCAATAACTCGTAATGAATAATACTCTTCATATCCCACCAAACACAAAGCATTATTTTTTTAATGATGTTCTGCCTTTGGAGTGGTTAATGGAACTTGTCCTGGTTTGGCCCAGTGTCGCTTCCTAGTTTTATTGTTATAGACGACCAATTTTGCATCCCCAGTCACTAGTCGAAGCAAAAAAGTCTCGCACACAAAGAAACACATGTGGCAACTCGGTCCAGCAGGTTTGCGGGACCCAAACGTCGTACTTGGAAACCATTCCAATGCGATTCAGATGCCTCACCACCGTAGATTGAATTATACCCATCTTCATTGCGATGTCCCTGGTATTTTGCCGGGGATCAGCTTCAAGTATGTCATTCAGAACATCATTATCGGTGGTTGAAGGGCGCCCCACTCTTTCTTCATCAGCTGTTGATGAATTCCCAGATCCGAATTTAACAAACCATCGATAGCACCTCTGCCGTACACATCACATATGTTTTTGGTTGCCAATGTTGCATTATGGTCTTTATCGAATTCAAAAAATAAAAAATGTCGAATATGGACTTCTTTCTCTGACATTTTAAAAACATCTCAAGGGCTCTGTATAACTCAACCGCTGACGGTAGACTAAAAAAATGTTAGAAGAAACCCTCCTTTATATAATACAAATACAACATTAAGCACATGTTGGTTAAAAAAATATATGATAGTCGATGTAAAAATACGACGTTACTTATGCTAGTGAAAATATAACTTCACTGTAACATGAATATATACATAATTCTCTAATCGCTTTTATTTATATGTTTTAAGACATATTTCTGATTTTTAAATTTATTGCGAATCTTATAATGAAATATGACGAGCATTAGCCCAATGTATTACAACGGGGTAAACACAATTAATGCAAACTCAGTAAATGGTGAGACACCAGAAGTCTGTAAATCAGTGACATCAATTAAATTATTTTACAGTTTATAATCAATAGATTTTATTCTTAATAATTCAACATGATTTTTATATGTGAGATTAGGTAAATCTAAGAAGACCTTATGGACGATCGAAATTATATGTATAATATATAATCGTCACTATTTCCGTTCTTTAAGACACAGTATTAATATAATTTCAAACCCATGTCTTTTGCGACTTATTTTTACATATACTGTAAGCACAAATTAATTGACTATTTGCACCTATGTACGAATCGTTGTAAATGCAAATAGCCACGTCCTATAATGTATTATATCTGAAAACGTGCACATTGTATATCCGAGGCAATTAGGTAGCACACGAATCCATTTGAGGTTTCTAATCCCATCAACTGCGTTAATTATGTGACCCGGATGCATTTCGGTCATTAAGGACACGTCGCACCTGCACAATTCGCGTCACGCCCTTATTACGGAAAATTAAACCGCGAGTTCACGCCCGTGAATAATCCCAATGAACACCATCAAATTGTGTAATTGTCACGTATATACCTTGCCCTCGTGTCTGTGCAGAAGGTGCCAAAGTAATAACTTTGACAAGCTAAAGTCGTCCGTTATGTATCATAAAATAATTTATAAATAAACTGCGACACCGTAATAAATTTAATAAAAAGTATAATTCGAATATTAAAGGCAATTTGTATTCATTAAAATTTTCGGCGAACTGCTGCGAAATTTTCAGAATAATTCGTTACGAGGTTTCGGTCTTAACAGGCTTCCTTTCACAATAACGTCTGTCGTATCTAATATTTGCAAATTTATAAAATTATTTTCACGGTGAAGTAGTGTAAACCAAACTTGAAAAGTGTTCTTAATCGCTCACATTCTCGATAATCTTAATGACCATCTCAAAAGTGAAACGCCCGTAAAATTTGACGATGACAGTTTGCGCCGTATCATCTTGATAACTACTCCAAAAGTAATCAAAAAGCGTTGAATTAGGAAGTCTATAATTATATACCGTGGCACTACAACTTTTAATGTAAAATAGCCAAAGTTATTTTTTTGCTTTAAACTTTAATAAAAGTTGTTATGAATTCAACGAATGGGTGTAAAGTTCACCCGTTCTGATAATATGATATGTATAGGGAAAGCAATACTTGGATTTCGGTATTGAAATTTGAAGATTTCGGGGTGGAAATTTTTTTTTAATAAATTATGTTTTTATTTCCATAAATTTATTCGTTATAAAATAAAATACATAATAGTATTATATTATTACTATATAATATAATTCTGAATATTATGCACAAAGTATATTAAAACGGTATTTATTACCATTGATGAGCTATTTTTAATTAATATTAGTAATGAAATTATTCACAATATTATATTTGCATTTTGCACCATTAAATACTTTAGCATCTGGCGACCCCGCACGTGATAAGTGCAGGTGTATCGACAATGCACACCTATTGGGATAATTTGAATCTGTCTTTTTATCTTGTTTTCGTGCTTTTATTTATATATATATATATATATATATATATATATATATATATATATATATATATATATATATATATATATATATATATATATATATAAATATTTAAATATATTTTATACTTTTAGCCATCGTGACGCATTAGGTTAACCTGTCAGATCATGATAGTCAAAAAATAAAATTCGTTTAAAGGCCAACTCGATTGTTCTTGGCGAAAAACATAGCCCAAAATTTTCAGGATTATCCCAAATTAAATCTGGGATCCATAGGTATGGTAAATCGCCCAAGATACCGTAACTGGATTTCATATATATATAAGGAAGGAGTATGTAAATGATATTTTATTATTTAAAGATATTCTGATAAATGTTGTATTAAATCATTTGATAGCGTCCAGTGCTATTTTTTATTTTGTTAATAAATAATACTTAAATAATTTAATTTATAAGCAAAAAATATTTATTGCGCTACTCTCAACTAATAAATTGGTTTAGATTACGGCATTAAAATTACCCTGTTGCTTCTCCATTCTAATGCACCGTCTTATGCCTGAACTACAATCTCTGGAAGTTGTCCGAACCGAAGTTACAACTGAAGCCGAGACATAAGATTTCGAGTAAGCGACCACACTGCCGCAAATTTCATATGCCGTCCGGACGGCGGCTTTTGTCACGCGATCGAAAAATGTGCCAAATAATCGCAATTTTTAAATTGTCATATTGTTCAAAATACGCTACTGATAATTATAAAGTTTGTGTGGGCACTCACCAATACAATATCAGTGAAAACTTTTCGGTCGTAAATATTCAATTTACGCAAAATCTTTGTCGGCTTTTGCAAAATGCCATAAGGCATAAAAATACGAACACCACATATGTGACTATCCTGGAATTTGTCGCCATCGATTCTAAATAAGAATTCGTTACGGTGTGACATTTATATAAACCGATCTAGAAAAATACATAAGGATATTCGAAACGATTTTTTTAACAAAATCAAGTACCACTAATTATTTTTTAATTATTTAATTTATTATGAAAAAAATATAATAACGATATCTGTTAGAAGAATATAATATCAAAAATATAATTTATCCCTTTTGGTACCCTAAAATATTCAAAGATGTCAGTAAGAGTCTGTTGAAGTCCCCGATATGCATGTGGTATTATAACTTGACCACGTGATCACGACGCAGCTCTCGATATGTGTGTTGACCATAGGGCGCCTACGCGCATACTGAAATTGAACCGAGTTACTCGTTCTATCTCAGTTTGCCAAACATCATATCATTATCTCGCTCACTCTCGTCACTTAACACGTGAAAAAGCGAAAGGGGAAGTATCTCACCGCTCGCGTTCGAAAGAGCAGCTCCGACTTCAGTCCCTTTGACTTCGATCCGTTTGCCGACAATGTTCGGAAGCGCTCGAAGCTGGCCAAGTCGACTGAATTACCCCCACTTTACCTCCCGTTCTCGGTAATCTCAGGTAAAGCGGACAGAACCGAACTTGACTGAAGTAACCCATTATATTCTCCGTCCTTGGCGATCCATGGCCAACTTTCAGAGAGTGTAGTGCAGGCGTAACTGTGCAGCAATTTTTATACATCCAATATTTTTGTGTATTTACTTCTAACTACGTGTTTTATATATATTATATATATAAATAATATTTTTTAGATTAAGATAAAATATTGTAATTATCACGAGGAAATTAATTAATATTTCATATTTTTTTATAAATTTAATTAATATTTTTATCTTAATAAAAATATTAATTAAATTTATAAGCGTTTATATATCTTGATAAAAAAAAAAACTAGACTATACTTTAAAATATTTTTTTCCCGAAAATATTTTTTTTTTAATTTTTTAATTAAACATTTTAAGTATTAATCGTAATAACAAATATACTGCTAATAAAGATTTTATTACAATATACACGTAGAATTTAAAAATTAAATTAATTTTGATGTTTATCAATCAACAAACACCAAAAACTAATTCGTTTGCTGTTATTTTGTTATTTTTACTAAAAATCTTGTCTATTAATTTATCTGACTATCATGACTTGACTGATTCCTTCAATGCACCATGATTATAAAAAAAAAATTTCATATACATACATACATACTCAAACATACACTCATACATAAACGTTAAATTATACTATTAAATATTAGACAAAACTGCAGATTTAAAATATATAAGTATTATTTATCAACTTAATTTTATTTGACTAAAGTCGCATGAATTTATTAAAAAAAAATTTCAACTTTTTTGCAATTATTTCTAATTGATTTTGGTAAATCATTAAATGGTTTAAATGCGATAATTTATTGCATTATATTTTTATTTCTTTATCAATTTACTTTTTAATAATTAATTATTTATACTGCAGCTACCGGTGAACATTGTCATTGCGACCAATGAACCTCACCACTGCTGCAGTACTGAAATATCATATATTGCGATATAAATAGTTTCTTTTAATGCTAGATTTAAATCTTAAATTTAATTTATAAATACACACATACAACTTAATTTGCCAAACTCGATTATTCCGCTAGCTACGGCAATACTAGCAGCGATTTCCAATTAGAGCCAAAGCTTCGGATTGTCTCGCCGGCACACAATAAATTATGTATCGTTTCCGCCGCGTGTCCCGTTGCTCCTCTCGGAAACTTTTCCATTTCCGTAATTAACCGATATCCGGTGTCGACAGGGATAAACAACTCGCCAGGAACCATCGAATCTCGTAATTTGAGCAAAACACGCGCTTGGAAAATAAACCTGTTAATATATTGATGAACTTTTTTATTGCTTATTCATACTCTATTTAAGCCAGTATTAAAAATATTGGTGTATCTTATTTTTATTCATGAGGGTCGTGGTTCTATTCTTGCTACACACTATAACATTTTATTTATCTGGTTATAAAAATAACAATTCGACCCTTGAATCAAAGTAGCAATTTTTTGAAGGACTACTAATATATTTTTCGTGCACACACCCGCACCGAGATTAATGACGCGGTGCGCTCGCAAAAGTTTCGGCAGCCGGGTAATAGCACGCGCCATACAGGAAATTAAACACAAGATTATGTGCGCGTAAAAGTTAAATATTAATTTTGAACCGGCGCGTATTTGAAAACTGAAAGCGGCCCGCATGTAGCATAAATCTGGCCGGGCTTATGCTCACGCCATGCCGGAGGTCCGCCAGGACCGCTTTCGGGAGCATTAACGTATACCCCGCATCCAGCAGTAAATCTTCCATGCTTTCCAAAAACTACGTCGTCCCAAACTCGGCGCGATTGACCCGTCTCGGTTGACAAATACCCACGAAGAAAAAATAATCTAATCCAAAAAAGAGAGAGCTTTTGCCTCCCCCGATGATTGACGCCGTAATTAAGCCACTGTTCCAAAGAAGTGGGCTGAGATTCGTAAGCAGTTTTGTCGAAGCAGGGGACATCGATCTCGCGATTGTCCTTACAAAATCCCGTCGGAGGCGAACCCTGTAGCATCCCAGAGGACTTGTTACGTCCGAGCGGTGGTGTGCCTAAAGGTGATCAATCACCCCTTTCCCTCGGAGATCTTAGGGACGTCTGATCGTTCTGACGGTGACGAGTCGCTTTTGATTCGAAGATGTTCGTGTTTACAAGATACGTGTATTGAATATGTATATGTGATAAGGTATTACAATATGCTTCCGAGTAACTCATTTTGAATGCATTAGTCATGTATTGAGGCATTAGTAATATGTAGGATCCACACCGTGGGAAATTGCCTGAATGTTGAATAACGAGAGAGCCGCAGGACGAATTGTGGTTCAAGTCGGTAACTTATACCTTAAAGACCTGGGTTTGAATCCCATATTCTATTATGTCTGATAGATCAGAATTATTAATTAGTATATAATTTTAATATCCGGTTATTTTTATTCAATATAATACTTGATTTATCTATATGAAACACATATACATATATCTCACACAATTTTCAAGATGCAAAATTCTCCGACTATTCTTTTTTTGCAAAACCCATTCAGGGATTAAGCGGGTAGTGAGAACAGTGTATCGAAAAGGGACAGGAAATCCCTATTTAACAATCCGATAGTATTGTTTTATGACACATTTCGTTTCGGCATCTTCAAACATTTGCCATTTAACAAAAAAAAATGGGATTATTTACTTAAAATACACACGGCATACTCGGAGGACGGTTGTACAAAAAAAAACGGCAGTTAAATCTATTGTTATTATTTACCGTCAATGATTTATAACCGTTAGTCTTGATCGCTTATTATCCATCGGTTGATGGAACAGTTTTTTTTTAATATTTCAATGCAATTTTGATATCAATTATTGATTAGGTTACATTTATTAGCGAATCACTTTTAGAAATATAAAAAGAGCAAACTCTGCTTGTACAATTAAGTGATTCATAAATAGAAGGTTATACAATTTTCATTCTAAATTTTATGATGCTTTCAAGTTTATAATCCGCTAGATTTGACAATGATCGTCACTTCATAATGTTTCTGTTAATCGTTTGACTCATAGAAGAAACACATTTTTGCTGTCAACAATATATTGGGACGGGTGAGCTTTTTCACATGTTTTTGCGATAAGCAAATTCATATATTAAAATTATCCCATTTTCACAGACCAAAGCAAAACTATAGTGGTTCTGAAATATTTCTTTGCCATTTATTTCCGATCTTTGAAAATTTAATTTTGTCTGTGGACTTACAAAGACAACTACATAAAAATTACATTAGTTTAATGTGCGATGTAATAAAAATTATCAAATTGCTTATCCGTTATTCTACGAATATTTTATAATTGATCAACCATGATAGTTTTGTAACAAACAATATTTTTAGCTGCCGTTGTAATTAATTTTAATTTCATGGTTGAAGATTATCTACTCCTCTTTTTACTTACATATTTTGTTGAACCTCTGCTTTTTGTTTCATAAATGCAATTCTAAATGTATCTGTATTTTGTAAACAAAATTCGTTTAAATTAATGATCAAAAAATTAACTATATTTTTCATAATATTATATTTAAATATTTTGTGGTTTACTATTTGATATTTGAATAGTTGGAAGTTCAAAAAACATTTTTTTTAAATAGAATCAAAGATATTTGCTGATGTATAAACGCATAACTTAATAAAACTACGCCTGGAACATCTCCCACTGCCAATGCAGTGTCTTGTGTTGCATTTTGGAGTGCATCGTTTACTTTATAAGTTAAATAAACATTAAAAAGCGCGCGTGAATACTATTTGATTGTTTTATTAAAAAAAATGTTTTATGCCTTATTTTACGTGATATTTTCTGGAACGTATCTACCGCGTAAATCGAGGAATAAAAGTACTAATAAAAAGACAGTAGAAAAATTCGCTTGGTGTATAGTTAAAGATGTTTTTAATTAATACTGTACTTATTTATGAACAACGATTAAATAATGTTATATTATTAGCATTTTTAATTAC
Organism: Plectrocnemia conspersa; assembly: GCF_051122295.1. NCBI lineage: Eukaryota > Metazoa > Arthropoda > Insecta > Trichoptera > Polycentropodidae > Plectrocnemia > Plectrocnemia conspersa. The sequence goes on from NW_028277169.1 coordinate 29,797,654, forward strand.
TGTTTATTTTCTAGTTATTTTAAAAAGTTATAAGTAAAAACACAATATAGTCTGCAAATAAATACGTCATATAGCTATCCTAACCGATATTACAATGAACTTCTAATATAAGAGGGCAGATCAAAGTATATTCAAACCGAATTTTGGTCAATAGGAGAGCGCAAAAAATAATTATCACTTCTCAGAAGGCAAAAATTCACGTCAAAAGCAATAAAATCGGGTCGGCGACGTCGCAGTGGGAACGCTCGGTAACGAGCGTTCCCACTGCGACGGCGACGACACGATTTTATTGCTTTTGACGTGGATTTTTGACTTCTGAGAAGTGATAATTGTTTTTTGCGCTCTCCTATTGGTCAAAATTCGGTTTAACTGTTCTTTATTTTATTCTTACTTGTTTAAAATCGTAATATTGTAAAATAACTCGTAATATAAATCTTATCTTTCCATGCTTTACATAGCTTCTTATCATAACAATATTTTCTGTTATTGTTTTGGTCCTTTTTTAGTGTGAAGTAACCGAAATTTTCATTCATTTTTAAACTTGGGTTTAAGCTTTTTCACTTAAAAATAAATAAAATACAAATAATGACGTCATACTTATGTGAAAATAAAGAAATGAAATGTTACGCAGATTGTCAATGTTTTTTAAACATTAAAAATACTGTAAAAAAGGAGCTGGAACGCCGTTCCACCGCGTTACATGACAAAAAAAGCCGTGGTAATTAGTATTTTAAAATGATTTTTAATAATAAAAAAAAGTGAGGAACTCTAAAATATACTTTTATTTGAAACATTTTTTTATTTCTAGCTAAATAATCTAAAATTTAAATGCTTCTTTATCTATTTATAATTCAATTTCAGATCAGCTTTAATTTTGCCATCATAAAGACTGGTATTTTATAGATAAGTTATTATATGATACCTTGAATGCTTCGGTTTGCTCTATTGGCTTTGTTGGAAGTAAATAAAGATAGGGATAAATTTAAAACACTTCAATAAAAATGTCACATTGTAAGTTCTCTAAAGAGTAAATATTTATCACAACATATCGCAGCATCGCAGTACAAAAATATTTCATCCGCGTCTCCCGCTTTTAACTAATAAGAGTCGCGCATATAATAATAATATTCTGAAACTAGAAGATTTGTAAAAAAAATAGGCTTTTCTGAATGAAGGCTCACATGAGCTTTCAGTTTATTTATTGACGTAATGCCTTGTAAGGAAATTGGTTCAACATTGGTCATTTTAATTTTAAGCATTTGTAGTTACGGTTAAATTCTTAATCACTAACCGCGTGCATGATGAGTAATAGTATAATATATCAGTAGTTATTTGTGTGTTAAGTTTTTATTTGCATCTCGCGTCTGTAGTTAGTTTAATATATGTTGTTGATTTTTTTAATCCATCCTTCATTAGTTGTGCTATTGATTTTTTTATATTTTATAAGACGATATATATATTTCATATTGTTTATTCATATATATATTTACTATCCATTTTTATATATAATATATATAACATTTTATACATAATTACATTTTAAACATGCTTTACACTTCTTTTGCCACTTTAGCTACAAACATACTCGTGTATCGACAAAAAACCGCAAACTGAGTCGAAATAATAATTATTTTGGACGGTTTGTATCGTTATTATATATTATAATACGATAGAATATTTTATTTTTTTTATATATATAATGTACTCCACGATACATCCACATCCAGATATTGGGTACGTATTTTGTGATTTCATTGTGTTTTGTTCTCATTGACTCACCGACGTCGTTTACTCTCAAATCGCTCGCCGGCAAAAAAGCAACCCAACCCCAGACGACCCTCAGTTTCACGAAACACCATTTAGATAGAATTACTAAATAATATAATTATTTGCCGAAGCGACTTGACCAGTGTTTTTGTTTTATATTTAATTTACCATTACCACAAAGATTAATATAAAAGTTGATACAATAGCGATGATTTTACGAATAACCTTTTTTTACTTCCCCTCTCATATGAAAATTTGAATAAAAATACCGCCTCCTCTCTTATATCTCAATAATATATCTTTCTGCAAGCACATATATCAAAGACAAACACACTCGTTTATTATTATATTATATTAATATATTTGATATGACGTACTTTTGCTTCCACTGGAAGCATCAGATTTAACAGAATAACAACACGGTCAGTGACAATAGATATAAAATATAAATTACATATATATAATATATTGTATAAGTGGAAGATTTATTGTAGTATATTTATTATTATATAAATATTGTAATATATTCAGAACACTGAAGACTCTATACATATAGTGAAAGACGACATATCAATAATACTCTATGTATTTATTTATATATATATAATCACACGCTCTCTCCGCTTAAGAATGCCTTTTGTACCAAAATTAAACGCTTTATTGGTTTTATAATCACTTGATATAACAGTAACTTTGCCAAAGTAACAACAATAAACGCATGAAGGTGCATCGCGTGCAATAAACATGCCTAGAATCACAAAATTTACACGATTATTTTTTACCATGAAATATGCAAAAACCACGTTTAGGGATTTTATTGAATAAAAAATACACAGTGCCATTGAAAGATTGAATCATACATATTTATTATATATATATTATATAAAACACACCACGAAACAGAGAAAACTCAATTTATCATCAATCATCACTATGAGGCACACACTGCTAAAGTGGCACATGATATAATGTATTTTATATTATAAAAAAATATATTTATATATACAGATCAGTACGAAAAATTACACTAAACCACATCATTATTATATATTTGTATATGAGAACACTATGTGTTAAATATTATCTATATTTGTATTATATACATACCGAGCATAATGGCCTATGTTTTTTTGATGAACTTTGTAGATATGTATATCATATTATATACATAATATATAAATGGTTTTGCATCGTTGATAAAAAAAAAAAATGAGTTTTGGTTAGATTATTTTTATTTATTTTATTTTTTATCATTCGTATTTTTATTTCATATTGCTACTCTCCTGTATTTTCGACTTAATCGATTGTAATATTTTATATCATAACAAAACCGTGGTGATTTTTGCGTGTTATATTTGTTTAATTTCATATTATATATATATATATTTATTATTATCTTTATGAAGATGTTTTGGAATTCGATTGGCATGGATTAAATTAAAAGATAAATAAACAACGAAAGGCACGTCTGAACTATGTAGCTATATGTACTGATGTCATCACGGGTACGCCATGTTCTGAATATCATCGTTGAATAGGGATTTTGACAGATCGGACCGATGCCGGTTGGTAAATGAATAAATAAATAAACAATGAACGATAGAAGTCGTCGATAAACTGGAGTGTGTTTGTCTTTGTATGTGCAGGGCTCATCGTCCGGGGCGGGAATGAGAGGGGTGGTCACTGGGGTGGGTTTATCCTACGACCTGCTACCCCCGACCAGAGCCCGAGACTTTTAAGTCGAGCCCTCTGAACACTGAGTCGTTGACCAACCCCGCAAAACCAAATGGTGAGTCTCAAGACGGTTTGTATCATATAACGACGGTGCAGTGAAAGCTCGATTTTTTGCACCTAGAAGTGTTGTTTTCGAGTTGGAATCGCGCTTCTGCTGCATCTACGATGATATGTATGGTTCGGAGAGCTTTCCAACGGTTGAAATGTGTGCTGTAGAGCTAACCCTTTGAGCGCTGGGATTACTGGATTTTCATAATATCCAATGAAATGATATTTAAAAGTCAAATTTCTATTCAAAATTAAAAAAATAGTAAACATTTAAGTATAAATTACGTACCCAATAAAATTTTGTTTTTTTAAAAAAGGTTGGAAGCCACTTACCTATTTTAAACAGGTCGAGACCATTTAAGATACAAATAATAACGGCTTAACTTACCTTTAAAATAAGCTTAGGATTGATGAATGTGCGTATGAAAGCCGACAGATGATGAAATGTTAGGACGATTTTTTGCACAATTTTAGTTGATACGTTACAAAAAATATGCAGTTAATCGTGATAAGATGAAAGATACAAAAATATTAAGAGTAAAATATTGTTTTTTGCTATTTTAATTATTATTATGTTAGTGACATATTTAGATCAAGGGCTAAATAAATTCAGTACAGTTTCACGTGAAAGATACATTTGGGATTGATGAATGTGCGAAGGAAGACCGACAGATGATGACAGTATGTAGGTAATAAAAATGTGACTTAATTTTTTTTATTTAAAGAAACAAATAAATATTGATTTTTTAAACAATTTTAGTAAATCTATTATTCGTGTCGTTTTTAGCTGAAGGACAGGATAAAAATTAAATATTATTTTATTACTATTTTAGTTTGTATTATATTAGTAACGACATATATTTAGGTCAAGGGCTAAATAAACTCGTTAAAGTAATATGCAGTTTACCGTGATAATATAAGTTTGGGATTGATGAATGTGCGTAGGAAGGGCGATATTTGATGACGGGACTTAGATAATAAAAATGTTACTTGAATAATGTTTTTTTTTTGTATTTAGAGAAACAAAAAAATAATATTTTGTTTTTTTACTATAGTGTCATAATTAGATTAAGGGCTAAATAAATTCGTTACAGTAAATATTCGTGAAAGATACATTTGGAATTGATGAATGTGCGAAGGAAGGCCGACAGATGATGACAGTATGTAGGTAATAAAAATGTGACTTAATTTTTTTTATTTAAAGAAACAAATAAATATTGATTTTTTAAACAATTTTAGTAAATCTATTATTCGTGTCGTTTTTAGCTGAAGGACAGGATAAAAATTAAATATTATTTTATTACTATTTTAGTTTGTATTATATTAGTGACGACATATATTTAGGTCAAGAGCTAAATAAACTCGTTAAAGTAATATGCAGTTTACCGTGATAATATAAGTTTGGGATTGATGAATGTGCGTAGGAAGAGCGATATTTGATGACGGGATGTAGATAATAAAAATGTGATTTGAATAGTGTTTTTTTTTTACTTAGAGAAACAAAAAAAATATTTTGTTTTTTACTTTACTGTCATATTAGATCAAGGGCTAAATAAATTCGTGAAAGATACATTTGGGATTGATGAATGTGCGAATGGAGATTGACAGATGATGACGGAATGTAGGTAATAAAAATGTGACTTAATTTTTTTTTTATTTAAAGAAACAAAAAAATATTGATTTTTTAAACATTTTTAATAAATATATTATTCGTGACGTTTTTAACTGAAAGGCTATTTTAGCTAATATTAGGTTAATGTCATATTTAAATCAAGGGTTTTAATAAATTCGTTACAGTAAATATGCAGTTTATTGTGATAAGATACGTTTGGGATTGATATATGTGCGAAGGAAGGCCGACAGATGATGACGGAATGTAGGTAATAAAAATTTGACTTTAAAGCTTTTTATTTAAAGAGATCGATTTTTTTAATAATATTGGTAAATATATTATTAGTGCCTTTTCAAGCTAAAAAACTAAATAAATAAACAAAAAGATGAGAGTAAAATATCGTTTTTAACTATTTTTGTTAATTTTATATTTGTGAAATATTTATATTAATGATTAAATAAATAAATTACAGTAAATATCTATTGATAATATAAGTTTGGGATTTATGAATGTGTGTAAGAAGGTCGATTGATGATGACGAGATGTAAGTAATAAAAAAGTGTTTATTATAAAAGATAAAATATTGATTTTTTGAATAATTTTATTTAATATACTATTAGTGACATCTTTAGCTGAAGGGCTAAATAAATACGTTACAGTAAAAATGAGATTTAGCGTGACAATATAGGATTGTTATAGATCGATAATGATGGGATGTAAACAATGAAATGTGTTTATTATCTAAAGATACGAAAGAATTATTGTATGACTAAAGGGCTATAAATAAATACATTACAGTAAAAATTCAGTTAAATTTGCAAACCGTGTGTGTTTTTTTTTTGTAGAGAGTATGTGTTAAATAAGTGTGGGTTGTATTTAATAATATTTTATTTTTAACTTTATAGTTAGAATTGGTTTAACATATGTATAAATTTACTGGGCGCAATAAATATTTTTTTAACGCAGTTTTAAATATAATTATTGCTGTATAATGTTATTTTTCATTTTCCTAATTTGGTTCAATTTTTTTTTTATGAATGTCCATTCCATTAAATTTTAAGCAGCGTTTTCCAGATGGTAAAATAAAAGTGTCGGGAAAAATTACATAGCAAAATTTTACAAGGAAAAAATTACACAATGATTTACACAAAAAAAATTACAAACGCAATAAATTTCACATGTTCTATGTAACATGTTTAACCCTTTCAGAGCGAATTTAAAATATCAAAAGCGGAATTAAAAATGTATGTTTTTTAATGAAAATATTTTATTTTGGTTTAATAAAATTTTACAAATATATAAGTAATTTGCATTTGTGCGGTACACTACCTTATAATTACAAAAAAAAAACAGTAAAAAAATTATATATTCTTAATAAGTCAACAAAAAATATTGGTACAATTCTTATTTTTATAACGACTAAATAAAATAAATTAAATTGAAATATAATACACTAAGTGTTATATAGCAATTGAAATTATTTATTTTTATTTTTTAATATTTTTATTTTATTTTAAATCACTTCCTATCCGCAAAAGAATATATTTATGTTACATTGAAAGGGTTCAATATGTTACTCAATAAATTGAAAGGTGAAATTTATTGCGTATGTAATTTTTGCTGTGTAATTTCCTTATGCCATGAAGTAAAACTATGGATTCTGAAAAAAAAACGCTTTTTTAACCCTTGTTTTTTATTAAAATATTTTTTTCATCCCTACGTATATTATATTTTTAATTATTTTTCGGAGAGAATATTTAATTAAATATGCCCGTGTAAAATAGTGGTGGGTAAGACAGGGTTTTTTTTTATGTTGTACAATATATCTTTACGGGTTTCATTGTTAAATTGAATTTAGAAACACTTACATAGACTGAATTAGTGTATCTTAATCTGACTTCAGAAAGTTTTTTGCTTATAAACAAGTTTAAAATCAATACTGGATGATCGACTTAATGGCATTTACTTTATCATTTAAATTACACCTTCGCTGTGACAATAAACGACAGCAATTAAGGCATTCCTACCACGTAATTGCAATAAAATGCCGGCCAAGTAAATAATAAATAAAGATAAACACTCGAGCGCCATTTGACATCACATGCGGCTCTTCTAATGGCCCATCAAATTAATACAATCGGCGCTTTAAGGGTTAACTCTGGCCTGCGTAACTTTATGCGCGCGTGCGTCACGCATACCCGAAAACCATTGGACAGCTCTCCCCCCGCGTGCGATTTTCTACGTTGAACCCTTTTTATAGAAGAAAAGAAGAACATACACACGCGAGAGTGTGTGTATGCGCGCGCAAAACACACATATGTGACACTTAGTAACCTGGGCATGTATTGTAATTTTTCAGTTAAGGAAGATGGTTCTCCGCCCCAGCAGCAGCGCTCCGCTCCCCTCCTGCAGTCGCCTCAATTTTCCGGAGGTCGCCCGCAGCCATATAGTGAGTACAGCCACCCCTATGTATACACACACACCCTATATTTACCTAGATACCTGCCGTTTTTCTCATTAACCGCTGAACTCACAGTGCCATTTTTATACACACACACACACACGTACACACCACCGTGACAGCAGCTATACGAACTGTGACACATGAATAAATAAACGACGTATAGGTGTATCATTTACTTTTGTAGACATTTGACTTTTTTCCCAACCCTGTAAATGAAGCTTTTAATATGAAAAACGTCTGTGTCAATAGAATAGTCCATTAAAAAAATAATAAAGTCTAACACTCTTAACACAATCTAAATAGACCTTTGGAGAGAAGATAAGGTGTACTGCAGTATACGTATTGATATTATTTTAAGACAAATAAATCATTTTGCTGATAAATTACAGTGTGCAAATACTAAATTACTCATAGTTTGTTTTAGATATATTTTTGCAATAAGGCGTTGAGGATACTCGGCTTCGTTATGCGGAGCGCGTGTCACTTTAATAGTTCTGTATGCTACGCTACTTCGTAGCATTTTCAAAAATGGCTCCGTTTTCTAGAATAGAATTTAAAAAAATACTATATATCGTATTTGTATTTGTTTATTAGTGCTTTTTTGCTAAAGGCGTTAAGATATAATTCACTGCATTCTCAATGAAGCATTTTTAAGGTTTCTAAGGGGCGGTGTCGACAACCCGTCAATGATCAGTTACTTTCAGCTGTGAGCTTTAAAGTATCCGAAAGAGTCGCAATTACGTTCTTTATTCTTGCTTGTTGCGGCCAAGTCTTCAGCGCTTGAGAACGCTCCTCTTGCATGAGCCATCCAGCTTCTCAACAAGCTTACCATCACAATGATGTTTTCGTCGATAGCCGTTTTTTTAATTTTTATTATTGTTTGTATAATGACCATCATGAAGCATTGAAGAAACTTGTTGGGTAATTGCTGAAAATAATTGAGTAAAAATCAGTAAATATTTCTGTATTAAAATATAAATTTAAAAACATTTAAAACCACCTCTTCAATAGAGAGCATATGGTACATGGGATTAGAAATCTTAAACCAAATGATTCACGTTTAGTTTTCAATTATGCGCATCGTAATCTCGATCTTAATTATAAATTATAAATTAAACCAAATTTCTTAAAAATTCTCGAGTAATTCAGACATATGAAACAATATGTATTTATTTTATTACAGTATATATCTTTATATATGGAAAATATTAAGGTCTGAATAGCGTAGTTCGTAAAGTCTAGACTGGGAACCCAGAGGTCGCGGGTTCGAGCCACGGCAGCAAACTCGAATTTTTATTTATAAATATACTGTTAAGGGACATATATTGATTATAAATTATCATACACATTATATTTTATAATTAATTATAAAATATAATGCTTCCCAATAAGTATTATAACAAACGAGTACATAGCTATTACGTTATTAATACATTTTAAATTCTTAAATGAGATACTTTTATAATTCTGAATAAAATACTTAATTCAAGTTTAATTAACAGTCGCTTTTTATGACTTAATATGCCTACTCATATTTTGTAAAAAGTGATTTATTTAACGATTACTTAAAAAAACATTGGTTCATTTTATTTAACCGTCGAACGAATCCTTGTCAAAAACTTAATAATAAACATCGATCTTAGCATTTATTTTTGTTAACCGGCAAAAGTTCGAGGAAGTCCAAACGAAATGTTTGCTAATCGTTATTCCTGGAGTCGGTCATAAAACTTATATTGTTAAAGTATTAATCGAAAATCCATATCTTTTCTTAGCTGTGAATTCAGCGAATTAAAATGATTTCTTGTTGTTATTATTATTACTATGCCTTAAATTTTTAACAAAAAAATTTTTTATAAGAATTCTTAAAAAACCTTTGTATTTTTTATATTTTTTAAGAAAAAAAAATGTGTTGCCAACTAAGGTGCCCAATCGAATAGTTGATTATTAGAATTATTCGCCTGATTTTCGACTATATATTATAAATATTTGAATAATTGCTCGAATATTTGTTTATAATATCTTAGAATGAAACATTTTGTATTCGCAATACAAGTAGTCGTTTTTCTCTCAATATACACGATTGACTAGTGCTGCTCCAAAATCCATGGTCCTTTATGTGCCTTCATTTTGTTTCGAAATGCGAAACAACGAGACGGTTCTTCTCAACAAAAATGCTCTTATGCTTTTTAAAAACATTTGTAAATAGAATGTTTATCGTGCTGTATCTACTATGACCGAAATTCGCAGAATTCGTTCGTTGAACGATACAAAATATTGAAAAAGCTCACGTTTTTGTATTTGTTATTAGATGCAAAAATATCAATCGCGGATATTTGATTTATATTTAAATTCGCATAAAACAAACGCCGATCCAGATCTAATTTTTATATTAAATTTGTTCCAAACATTATTAGCTCTTTCGATAAAAAAAATATGTATATAAAATGTACAATCAATTTTGCTGAATTTATTCAATCGCAGCAAATCTTATTTCTGATAATCTAAAAAAGCTGAATTGACTTTCCTGATCAAAAAGTATATAATAATAAATAAAGCCCTTTCCTTTTATTGCGCTCACTGATCAGCAATTCGCACATTGTGTTGTGTAATTAATGGTTAATTAAAATAATTATTATTAACTAATAATTATTCTTTAATCAAATATTATTTTAATCCATTTTTATTCAGTATTTAAATTGTTAAAAATTATAATAAATTAAATATTTGAGAACCCCACCTACAATACATCGTTATTAGAATTTTATGTAATGTTTACCATCATTTATCTGTATAGATTAGATGACCACTGGCTAAGTTTAATTTATATTTAATATAATATAATAGAAGTATCAAATTAACCGTTTGCTTGTCATGCGATGATAACCAGTTTTGATGAAGTAAATAAAAATACTTAATTATATATTCGGTTGTTATGAAAAAAAAATTCGCCCTTTCAAGTAAACATCAAACGACATATATTTTTGTTGATTACGTATAAGCCAAATGATTTATGTAATTTAATATAGAACATAATTAATAATAAAAAACAATAGTTATTTTTGATTAAGAAATGGGTAAAAATGGCTTCATCGCACAGAATCTGTGTCCTTGTGTAATAAACTTCTAAGATGTTGAGATTTGTCTTACGATACGCGTATTAATTGAGCAGTTCAAGGAATCTGTGTTTTTTGTATAAGTACTTCTGGTTGCCAAATAATGCAACTGACTCAATTTAATAAAAAATGGCACTCAATTAAAAAAATATGAAGGAATATAAATATAATCTATTTTTATTACTCACAAAATTCCTACAAGGTATACTGCGATATGCTTCTCTTGAGTCGTGTCGAACCTTGGGAAAGCACTTCTTTAAACTGCTGATAGGAAATATTCATAATCTAAAGATAGCTTAGCCATTAATGTTTTTCTATGTATTTCATTTCTCTGTAAAGAGTGTAAATAATTTAATATATTGCTTAATGGTAGAAGTATATAATATTAATATTCCATAATATCCGAACATCGACGACGGTCGGTGATATTTCAACCCAACATGAGCTACGAGCCCATATTTGGTATTGTAGTCATTTTTATTTTATTTTGTCGTAGCTTCACAATCAATTGATTGTAGTGTAATTTTGATCTTTTGATTATTCATTGTGGTTTTTTTTCTATTATCAGCCTCACATATGTATTTTTAGAAAAGCTGATAGATTGGTGACGTTGGTCTGAGAATATCACTCTGTCATACAAAATAGCTCTGAATCACTTTTATGAAACGATTCAGAGCGGTTGATTAATTTGCGTTTTAATGGCGGTCTTCATTATCGCCAGACTCGTGAAATTCTCAGCAAAAACACACCGATGATGAATTGGTGTTTTTATATTGTATTATTTTTGGCGCATGCAAGTGGCTGTCTAGCAATTGATCGTCTCGTCTGGTTGAATTAGTGTTGTGTCTTAAATATCGAGCGGATTACACGATATGTAGTCAATTAACAAAACGCTTCGTTGTTGTTAATTCGATTATAGAACGTCTTGGTCGTTGCTCGAGTGCATTATTAATTAAAACCGTTACGCTGTAGAGCTTTCAATTAGAAGACATTGTTGAAATTTGTAATGACGTTCCCGGAGATGGCGACGTCTCGGTTAATATATGATATAATATACTAGGTGTTGTAAACCTATATTTGTTCTACAAAACAATCTTGGAAAGATTAGTGTTGGAAAAAATGTATAGACATTCTTTTGTAAGCGACGCTTTTAATTATCTGTGTTGAAAAAGATCTTAAATATTTCTCAGGGGAATTCGCAGTCTGGAAGTTTGCAGTCGATAAAATTTTTCCAGCTTCCTGAGTTTTGGTTGAATTGGTATTGAATTTAAGTTTCTCGCTGAAAGGATTTTTTATCATTTGAAAATAAACTTTTGGTTGAAATTACGTAGACAGTTTTAATTACTCATAAATTAGATACAACTAAATAGATTATTGCCTAATGTTTAACACACGAGTAGACACGTTAAAATTAATTATGTGTGTATCGAAACACACATTTAAAACACAATATAGTTTGACACTTTTATCTTTTGCTACGCGCTCATAACTATTACTTAAAAATATATATTCATAAAAGACACGTCCGCTTGCTGTATTTTTCAAACATACTAATTTATGTCGCAATGTTTTTTTTATTTAGCCAATTGTTTTATATAATTCTTCATATTTTTTATTTTTTTTTATTTTATTTTTTTCGATTAAATTAAGACCATCGTGGCCTAACAGGTTACCCCAATGCGCCACGATGGTCGAAAGCAAATTATACATTTATAAAACATAAAAAAACGTATATATATAAATAAATATAACAAAACTTAAACATAACAAAAAAAAATTATAAAATATTAAAATTAAAAGATATAAACCGGATCAGATCCTCGTAGCTAACATTAAATAAATCAATTTTTAATGCCAGCGTATTAAGGAGCCGTATGGCCACAGCCATAGGCGAGTCGGCAAGTGCGGATGTCCTAGCCCTAACTGCCATCAAAAGAGGTCTCGATCGTGATTCTCGAAAATGTTCCGGAACCCAAAACTGGAATTCTTCGAGAATAGCTGGATTGTCGACAGCACCTTTTAGTAGTTTGAAAGAATGCTTAGCGACATACAGCTTTCTGCGAGAATTCAGCGAATCATATCCCAACGCTCCTAAAAGAAAGGCGCTGGGATATAAGAACGGATAATAACCAAATGTCCTTTTGTAAAGGTATCTTAAATACCTTTTTTGAATTTTTTCTACTAAAAGGGAATATTTGGCTATTCGGGGATTCCAAATTATAGATCCCGATTCAAGAATGCTACAAACTAAGGTGTCATAGAGGATGCGAATAACTGACGGATCGTCAAAGTGAAAGGCATTCCTCATAACAAAGCCGAGCATCTTGGAAGATTTATCACAGACGTCGTGTATGTGTAGAGAGAACCTCCATTTGCTCTCGAAAGTGATTCCGAGATCTTTAATGGAAGTTACTCTAGTCAAAATGTTACCACCGAGATGGTAGAAATAAGCTGATGGCGAACGGGATCGAGAAAATGACACAGTATAGCACTTTCCGACACTAAAGGGCAGGCGGTTAACGGAAGCCCGTCAGCAATATTTTGTGAACCATCCAATGTTTTATCGTCGAGGTTCATTCACAATCACTGTGGGCAAGCGCTAGTAGACCAACAACACGGTTTTCGTCCGCGTCGTTTCGCGGTTACCTTTCTAAGGCTGTGACAAAATTCTATGTTATGCAACTTTCAAAAAGCATTCAAGAAAGTTTTGCAACTTGTGTCTCGAACGGCCTTTTTAGATTTTTTTTAAGGTACGAAAAATCACTCCGATGAATTTTTAGCTCTTTATACAGTACCACAGGGATCTCATCTGGGTCCTTTGCTCTTTTTACTCTTTATCAACAAGCGACAAATAACTATTATATACTGATGACCTGGAGTTTTCAGAGTATTCGCACAAAGTCGATCGATTATTAGCTAATTTCTATTACCACCAAGTGCTACATTAATTATGCTTTCGTAGTTGACATGGGAGCGATGAGATTTTCTATTGACATCGCCAAAGTTCGCAATGGTGCGTCGATCAACAACTAACGTTTGAGTTTTGCTTCCGACAAGGATTCGTACGAAATCCTAATGCGTACAAAGAGTAACCACCCATCAACAGATAAGATCGAGAAAGCAGACGCTTCTCTCTTCACGTCAGCCTTGATCTAGCTCGACGTCTAATATCCAAAGTATAACCTGCTTTGCAGACGACTATTATTTAAACGCAGATACAAATCAGATATACAAAAACAAATACAACTTAACCCTTTGGACGCGTTAATCAAAAATAATATTTAATTTTTTTTTTGTTTTTTTTGAAAAATGCAAATTTTATCTTAATACTGTGTTTAAATGTTCTGATTTTTTAATTTTTATTTATTTAAAATGATATTTTATGTTTATTCAAAAAAAAAAGTTTTTTCTTGAAAAGCTTTTTTTTACTGATTTTTGCGTAAAGAGATAAAACAAATCAATTGGGCGTCTTAAGTCGATTTCCGCGTTCAAACGTGCCTAATTTTTTCCACAAATATTAATTATAAATAAAAATAATATTATTAATACAATATAAGTATATGTTTTTTTTTTGCATTTTTCATAATGATCTGGGATTATTTATTTTAATAGGGTCATTGTATCGTTAATTATGTTTCCATTGATGATATTATTTTTTGCAAATATCTTGGAGGATAATAAGTACTATTTCATATCTCACATGTATAAAAAAATCAATGTAGTGGTCCATGAGGTTCAAAGCGTTGGCGAACGCTGCCCTAGAGGGTCGCGATCACATCCTTTATACTTGTCCGCTGCGATTAAGACGTCAGCGCTTTTGAACGCTCCTCTTGCACGAGCCATTCAGCTTCTCAAAGAGCTTTTCAAACACAATGATGTGTTTGTATTAGAGCGTATGTTCGATATGATTTTTTGTATAATGGCTATCATGACGCATTTAAAAACTATATTTAGTCACGATGGTTAGATTTGTAATAAATAAATTAAAATAATCGTATTTAAAACTGAGATAAAATTTCTTAAATCATATATTATTACATTAAGTGCCATTGTAACTTCTGTATTGTTATGGCTATGGTATGGTAAATTGGGAATTGATGTTACTTGAAGCATTAATTATAGAATCAATGGAATTTCGAGAACATGTGTTCAATATTTGAGCAGTATGATTTAACTATCAACATTTACGGTTATTTTGTGTTAATAAAAGTGTATTCAGGGAATAAAGTTCTTTACTCTTATTTATTCTGTAATTGTTATTATTTCCTTAATCGACTTTTGCATTGATTGGCACGATAATTACTAGTTTTTATAGTTTCTAGTGTAACCGACTGAGAATTTCAGTATTTTTATAAATAAACTTTCTGTTCTTACAGAATAAATATATTCGATTTTAAATTAACTGTTGACATTCAACGAAGCTATTTATTTCTCTCTCCATTGTATCGTTTTCATCAAAAATATATTGCGCTTGTTTCACAATTGCCAATTTATATTTCAAACGTTAATCCCTGCCAATAACGTTTTAGTTCTGCGACTTTTTATTTTTGTATTCGGATATTTTGTAATGTTTGTATTTTTAAAAATAATCTACTATGATAGAACCGAACAAAGAGCTTGTCGTGAAAAACTAGCCGTAAATCAAAAATACACTCGACCCGAAAAGTATCCCTTGAGTAAGGTTCTCTAAAATGGCATCCGACATTCCTTTAACGACCTAAGCACTCCTTCGCTTTGATCCGAAAGCGTGGAAAATTCCCTTCCCACGTGCTTCTCTGTGTAGAGTCTGCAGAGTCTACGCTTCTGATTCATCCGTTCGGGAAATTGGCAGCGAACCGGTTGCATCTCTGTCAAGGTCCGTCGCCTGTGATATATTATATTTACACGCTCGCTCCTTGCACACATACCTTTCACCTTCTTGCTTTTAATTACGGACACCGCCGAGACGGTTAATGTTGCGCGTCTGTACCGAGTTGGTGTGCTATGCGAGAAAAATCTCTGGGATTAGAAAAAAACATACTATAAATAGTTCAGAGGAGAACATCATTCATGAAAAACGCTCGGGGTGTGGGAAATTATTAATTAGTGCCTGTGGAATTGAAAAAATATTTTGTAGGTATTTCATTGATCATCAGAAAATTGTTAGAATGGTGTATTTATAGATATTAATGAGCGTTCAAAGAAACGTGGAATCCCAAAAATGCTAACGGCAAAAAATACTTTTTATATGGTATTATTATAGAAAGAAATGGCATTGAATCGGAATCAAGGAATATGAGTCAGTCTCATTGATAAAATACTTATATCGTTATAATTTTAGGAGTACGATTGTATTATTAATATTATATATTTGTACAAAACCGCCGAGAGCAAACCCGGGCCTTAGAAAACAATGATTCCGGGCCTCATGACAAAAATGGCACTTTATAAATATTTTTTACCATTTTTAAATACATAATAATATATACAAGTTAACCCTTTGTATGTTATAAATAAATATAAAAATTAGCCACCGATGCGACATATTTTCTGAAATCATATTTATGCGAAATATTTTAATTAGACATAATATTTACCTGATAATTAGTCGTGTTTTCTTTGCTGCTCAGTGTTGCCATATAGTGAATTTCTAGTCCAATAAATTCGTGCCATCGCTTTGAAAGAGGTGGGTATATATTTACTCTATCTGGGTAAAGAAAGTAATATCTTTTAAGATTAACCTGACATAGCAAGTTTTATTACACAATGAAAGACAACAACTTGTGCACATTTCGAGGCAATGTTTGAATAGATAGGAACTTGGAAAGATTTTACTTGCCATTTCAAAACCCCTCACGGGCCATTTTTTGGCCCGCGGGACACCTATCGCACACCCCTGCTCTATGCAGTGGCGGATCAAGCTTTTTGGAGGGCCCAAGCGCAACATAAGTTGAGTTTTAAATGTATATATATATATATAAAAATACAAATAATTGTGTGATCTGTTTTGTTTATTTTTAAATTGTAATGTAATCGTATTTTGAGTTGAGCACCTGAAAATTTGTTGAAAATGTTGAAATGTTAGGTAGGGTCATTGATAATATGTAGTTTTAATGAAAATAGACAAATGCAAATATCCTATATGTATAAATTCAATAGATAAATATTTCTTATAAATGTTTTGATTTTGAGGCCCAAAGGGTGTGACTTTGCAGCTAGAAATAGACGCAGTAAAGCTGGTTTTAATTTATTCAGTATTACATATATATATATACTGAAGCGAACTATTGTAGAGCTGCGTGTGCTTTTCTTCGAGCGTTGGTGTAGCTGGAATGATGTCCTCGGGATGGTCATCTAAGGCCTCTTGTGTCTCGTCTCGACTCAGGGATATCTTTAGGCCATCTCTGGAGCGTTATCTTTCTTATTTGTCTCATCACCGTTGTTCATCTGTCTACTGCTTCGTCTCCCTGCCATCTGTCTCGTTTCTCTCTGATGTCAGACCTTTTGTACCGTCGGTTGGGGAGGTCTCCGGCGAACCGCAACCATGCAGAGATCAATCCACCAATTGTTGCGCTTGTATATTCGACTAATAAAATATGTCCACACCTTGAAAGAGTGAAAAATGCTATATGAACACATTTCGAAGGTCAAATAATGCAAGGGTTGAATCTCAAAAGTCTTTTCCTGTTGCCCGATGGCGTATTATTTGCGTAAACTTTAATGCGCAAAAAGGTATGGATTTTCTGTATTTATGAGGGTAATAATGGCGTGCCACACTTTGTTTATGAATTCCTTTATTTCCAAAAGGATTGGTTTTCTTCTGGACAATATAAGGTGGTTCGTTCTATGCCGGTCTATTATATATTTTTTGCGGATTACCCATTGTTTATGTTGCGCAATTGTCAAGTGTCATTTTTTGTAATTATCGTTTGATTATACTTGGCATTAGTTGCATGAATGTATGAAGACCTCCCCCCCCCCACAAAATATCATATATTTTTAGCTTATTTCGTTCTATGGATGACCCGCCACTGCATCTATGACACTAAAAAGTTCAGAAAAGGTTCAAGAAATATCTTTATATTAAGATATTTGGTTTTTATGCGGTTTTGTGAATCAGCGTATTTTTTGAGAGCATTGATATTCGCTGAGTACTTGCATAAAGTTGCATGTCGCCAAGTATTTTTTCAAACTGCTGTAGGGTGCTGAGGTATAACTACATATAATCCATTGCGGGCAGCAATGCCGTTATGAGTCCAACCCTTTGGGTGGACACACAGCTTGTAATGGCCGGGTAAGCGGTCCCCTACACTCCGTAGTACTAAATATGTTATTGGAGATATATTAGTGTTTCTCCCGAGCATTAAAGAAGATGACCTCTCGTTAGTTAGCGTGCATTGTGTATCATCCTAGTAATAGCACCACCACCCAGTCTGCGAGCGGTGTTTATGTTGCTGACAATCCAACTATTGTCAAATAATTCCAGTTTTGGGTTACGTAACGTGTTCTTAGGACGCATATAGCTTTCGCTATCCAGCTCCTTAATACGCTGGCATTTAAAATTTATCTATTTAATTTTAGTGACGGAGATCTGGTCTAGTTCGAATCATTTCATTATAATATTTTCTGATTATTTCTATGATTTATTTTTGATGATTTCTGTTAGTGTCCTAATTTAAATTAATAAATATGAAATATCTCAATATACCACATTTTAATATTATGACCGTAGAAGTGTATCGATAATGTGTGTTTTATAACCCAAGGGACTGCTCGTTTTCTAGCAGCAGATTAAAATTACGCTATTAATTAAAATAATAGTCCGAGCTGCAGAAGTTGTTTGTTAATTAAAATTGTATAATACATAATTTACAACTATTGTAGCGATAGATTTACAATAATAATAACAAGACCTAATGTTCTCGTTAAATATTTATTAACTAAAATATAGTGGGCAATAATAATAATGGTTAATATTATATTTATTCTATATACACTTATTCCTCGTGGTTAAGAATAAGCATTTTTCAAATACTTATATTTATTGCACTTGGCCTACATCTGGAACCTCTCCATTGCCCATTCAGTCGTTTTCTGAAATATACAACGATGTTGTGCCGACCGTCCAAGGGCGAATCTCCAGCGGCGGTCCGCTGTGAGGCACGACAAGCCAAGGGCGGAGCCCCGGTGTCGGTCCTTTGCACACGTGACACATGCGTCTACTAAAGGCAAACTATTGTGCGCGTATTTCTTTGTGTTTATCCCACAAAGAAATACGCGCACAATATGTAAAAATAAATAAATAAAATATTTTTTTGTCAATTTACACTAATATGTGTATCAATTATATTGCGCTTTTTACAGCATTTCATTGACAATAAACGTAGTAAATGTATTAAAGTTTAAACTGATACGATACTAGTTAATAATATTCACTTATTACAACTAATCCATAATCAATATGGCAACTTGGGAAATCACTACTACGTAATCTATAAATTCGCTATTTGCCGAATCTTTCATATCCCCCAAGTTTTATTGGCACACCTTGTAGTATTCACTGCCCTTCTTTCATCGATAGAAAGTGCTGCTTGGTTCAAATATTGAAAGGTTTTTTTCGTACCTATACAACGCTCAAACAAACGATCTACCACCTAAACGAAAATGGATTAGTTTGCACAGGAAGTTTCAGTCGGTGCTCTGTGAGTAGTGAGTGCTAGATAGAAATTCATCAGATTTTTGATGTGGCGCAAAAAAATAGAAATACCTGCTGCGAAGTTCTAAAACGGGTCCCGAGTGGGTCAAAGCATAAATCATTTTTGACAAATTTTCGGCGACGTTTGGCCCGCACGCCTCAAAGACCGGACAAAGCGGCCTGCCGATGCATTTTTGCTAGAAACACGAAAAAAAATGTAGGTCCATGCCAAAGTTTCGTATATACGTATACGAAACGGAGAGGGAGATGAAAAGGCGACGCTTAATTGACCCATAAATAAAAGAGGACCGCAAAGGTGCGTCAGGTGATGATTGACCGCTAATAATACTGTATTATATTACCTGTAAAATCAAAACATCGTCTTAATAGTGACATAGCTATTTGCTTCAGAATGATTAATTTTACAGTGAAAATTTATCTTCGGATTTATTAAAAAACTATTTTTTTAACTCGGTCAGGGCGAAGTTATAAATAACTGAACGCTAAGTTATAAATACTATAAAACTCGGATAAACACAACGCATTATTGAACATCAAAATGACTATAAATCAATGGTAGGAAGACGCAAGAGTGATGGCGTGGATGTCGTTTAGGAACGATGCGTGACTTCTTCTTTAAATCTTGTTTTTTTTTATAGAGAAAACACAAATCAATAGAGATAGGTCGGTTGCCATTGTCAAACTATAATCACAGTGATGATTGAAGCAGAAAAGAAACTAATTGGGCAACGTTATACTAAATCTAAAATCTATGGAGTATATAAACATGACGCTTTGATACTGCAGAACATGACAGATGACGTTTTGTTGTGTTGATTAATGGTTAAATAAAATATGATTACTAATTCATCTCACGTATTAGCTTTTAAAAAACAGAAAAAGTCAATCGCTTACTGCAAACTATGAGATATAAGTATGTGACGATAGTTGTACATTGCTATGATCATGTACATTTAAACTTATTTACACTTTGTATTTAAAAAAAAAACTTTTTTTAAGTACTCTAAATCAAATAACGCTAATATTAATAGCTTACTCCCATTTTTGCACTTGACCTACATATGGAACATCTCCCATTGACCATGCACTATGTCCTGATTTAAATTTTTGAAGTGCTCGCGTGTTGCTGAAAAATTTGATAGTTTATTTTACATTTCAAAGAAACATTAAAAAGTATCGTTTCATTATAAATGTTCTTCTATGTCTCAATTTGCGCGGAATGAGTATTTCCTGGAACTTATCTATCGCGTAAATCGAGGGTGTACCTTTCGATTTTAATGATCCGATTTTTTTCATAAAAAATAACCGACAATGAACCATTTTTGTAAAATAACATAAGTAATATAATAGTTTAAGAAACATCTGAGTTGATATACAATATAACTGTTTATATATTAACGTTGACTGTATTTTCTTCAACTTAACTGTAGTTTAATGATTGTATTAGTTTTCTATTGATTTTCTCTACGAAATTACAGAGGAGCTTGATTCAGAGGCAAGCATATTATTGAGAACAGATTTATCTTCTATGTTATTAATAATATACTATAGTACCTTTCGTTAGCTTCCGGAGACATCCATTCAACTGATGACCGTCGTTACATCTCGTTTTTCCGTTGGTCTGCTCGTTAAGTATACCTTGGCATACGTAAGAATAATAAATTAACAAACTCAAGACCTGATTTTTTATTTATTTTTTAATAATAAAATAAATATACTCACTACCTGACGCAAAATGTTTTATCATTATTTTCTATTAAAATATGTATTAATGGAAGCATCTGTTGAGTTTTCTGTACAAATTTGAATATAAACTGTCGTGTAAAGAGATGAAAAAGTCGTTCAAATGGACATTAGCAAGACTACATGTCGATGATTTAACCATCTGATGTCAAAATATTGCAGTTACACCTATATTGAAAGCTAATCTGAAGTAAAGTAGGTCAGGTGAAATGAATAGTTATCGTTCGAGAGATGGAATATCAGCAGGTCTTTGGAGGTCGGTCGACTAGGGATTATCTCACGTGCTGACCGACCAGCGTACTCTTGTGTGATGTTGTGAGTGTTCTGATGTTGTTTGTCTCTTTGAGTAGTGAGTTAATTTGTACATATTTATTAATTTGTTAGTATACACCTAAGAGTTAGTTAATTTGACGTATTTTTATTAAATGCATTTAAGTAAATTATAGGGGAAAAAACAGTGATTTTACTGCTTTTTTTCCCAAATAATACATATTATGTATTATTTGGCTATTGTGAATTTTTCATATTATTTTAGAGACGCTTAATATTTTTTATAAAATAAATATAAAATATTTTATGATATATTCATTAACTTAATAGTATTATTTTCATTAATTTTAATTTAAAAAAATATGATTTAAATATAATGTTTTTTATTTAATTATACTTCAATTATGTATGTAAATATATAAGTATCTGGTGTACCTTAAAACAGTGAAAGAACGACCTACGTACATGTACGGCGATACTCTTCAAAGCGCTAACAGAATAATTATTTTTTTATAATATAGATGAAAAAAATACCAATACACTCAAATGTTTTTGCTTTGCATAGGTGTACATATGTGTACAATACATTGACTCATTTTAAGCACATTTCAAAAATTAAAACGTTTAGGCTTTGACTATTTTTATATTACTTATATTGCAATATAGTCGCTGATTTTTGAACTAAAATATCTAAATTTATATCTCTCATAAACCTTAATGATTTTTAATTTCTATAATATTACTATATAATTACAATACCAATCGATCATCATAGATTAGATTTTACGGATGAATATCATGATATATATAATTCAAATCGAGCTAAGTCGTACTTCCTCATATAATATATGTATTTTAAAAATCATGTTTTTAAAATAAAAAATCGTTATTTTTTTCATGTAAACTGAGTATACATCACCGGAGTGCGCCGATTTTTTTTTCGCACTGTAAGGGGAAAGTTAAAAATGGATCCTTCTTTCAATTTGTATCGTCACATATATGCAAAAAACGCATTCATGCAGACACTGTGGCCATATTATCAACTTTTAGGAACGATATTTTAAAAAAAAAATTTTGCAAACCTAACCAAACCCAACTAAATTTTTTAAATTTTTAAACCAAAATTTTTAAAATTTTACGATTTTTTAAATTAAATATTTGGCCGTGCAGAGAAGAAGGTTTATGCATGTCGCGCTAGCAAGCGGAAAAAATCTAACAAAAAAAATCTAAATAAAAAACGAATTGTTAATCAAATTATTTTTTTATTAATGCGGGAATTTTATTTATTTCATGCCCTTAAGATTAAATATTTACGACAACAGATGGGCGTAGATTTATGAAATCTTATCATCGCAGTACAAAAAAAGTTTCGTCCGCGTCTCCCGCTTTTAACCGTTAAGATTCTCATGTGTCATATTGTATGAGAGATACGAGAATTTAATATAAATATTCATAACCCAATAATTCTTCATTTGCCCCGAGCCCTTTTAAAGTGACAACTGATAACCCTGCCGTAAGATATACACAACATAAAATTGATTCATTGATTCTGCAGAGAGCCGATTAATTATTCGAGCGATTAAAACGCTAATCTTCTTGTAACCAAGATGTTTATCTGGTGTCTTGCCAAAAGCGCCTCGTATGATTCAGGTGTCTATTATTCACGTTTCTTTTTTGAATCTCCTTCGTTTCAAAAAAAGGCAAATAAATCATCTCGCTTTTTTTTCTATTGTAACGCTCGAGCCGAATAGTATACGTAAAATAAACGAAAGCGAAATTGTGCTTTTATTCGCGCAATTTGTTCCGTCCAAAAAATTATATAAAAATGTTTTGTTTGGATAGAAAAGTGAAAACGATTTACATTCAAAGTAAACAAGTTTATTGTATGTTAAATATATTTTTATAAATATGTTTCTCATACGTTTGATAGAAATACATTTTTATTATAAATCTTCCGTCGCGAAATGATACAGGGTTAACACAATCAACACTACTAAGTAAGTAATCAGACACCAGACTGAAATCAAAGATATATATTTTATTAATTTGTATCTATTATGATAATTTAATATATGATGATGTATCTGAATTTAATAATCACAACATAGAAACACATATGGGATTCGAACCCATGTCTTTAAGATTTTAATGAACGTGCGGTATTAATTAAAACGGCCGTTAAGTCTGTTTTTTGTAGTGATAAGCTGTATATTTGTATCTAAGTTGAAGCTCAAAGAATTTTATAATTAACGATAAGCTTTTTTTAACTCTCGTATAATTCAGAAATAATTTTAGTTTTGCGGTTAAAATTCAACTTTCATTGTTAAAAGCGGTTTTCTACGAAATATTGTATTATATTATCAATTTATACGAGTAATTTAAATTAACGGCATTTTACAAATACTTATATTATCAGTGATGTTCAAATAAAAATTAAAATATATTTCAATAATATTTTTTTTATATTATATTTAGATATATCTACAAATTTAGACTTTTATTTATATTATCGTATATATTTTTGTGACACTATGTAATGGCTCAGCATTATTTTAATCATTTTTTTTTCACCATCTTGCGTTCGAATAACATTGAAATTTTCCGACGGCAGATGGTTTTGAGTGTCGCGGAAATGACTTCATTATTTTTTATGGAAATGACACCACACTGGATATTTTTTTAAATAGGCAATACACTGTCATTTCGCAAGAGTAGTGACCTAATAACGTCCATTTTATGTTTAATAAATTTATATTTATTTTTAGCATGATTAATTTTATTAATTCACCACAATATAATCCAGCATGTCGAAAATTATGAAATATCTGGTATGATTTATTCTTTAAAAAAATATTTGCATATTTTTAATGTTTTTTTAATTATTGCAAATGGGACTATTTCATTGATAAAAACCAGTATATTTCATAATATTCTTCACACAAAATGTCTTTCGTTTTCTACTTGTTTTATCCGCTCACCAGGTGACGGTGCTCAGCGGTACCCTGCGGACCAGTACTATAACAGAGGTAAAAATGAAACAGATTTGCCATAATATATAACTAACAATAATACTGAATTAATTCATCAAAAATAGCTTAGTCCTGGTTGACTAATGTCTAATTTGTGCATAAACAATGATTTATATTTTTATTAATAACGTATTGTGGGAAACTTTGGTCCAATCTTTTGAATGTTTTAAAAGATTAAAATGCTCATATTATTTGGATCATTATATCCCTTATACTTTATGCAAATGCTTTATTTACTACAGTACCTACTCAATAAATTAACCACTTGCGCTTTTACACCTTGACTCTTATCTTAAACATGTGGCTCTAGTCCGTTGAGTATGTTCTGAAGTACGTATTCACATTTTACACATAAACATATTTATAAAATAA